>NC_135717.1:173042535-174380660 GCF_964656455.1 Halichoerus grypus | reverse complement strand
AAGTATTTCAGGGACACCTTGAGGAAGACGATGGATTTGGACACATGGAGACGGGACACACGGGGGAACACCGGGAACATGCACGAAGGTGAGAAAGCAGAGGCTGTTTTGAGAAACGGCTGGAACTCAGGTGGGGAAACTGAGGCCCTGAGCGTTTAAGCTATTGGACCAAATGAGTGCAGGGCCAGGATTCGAACCCAGACCGGCAGGCTCCAGAATCCAGCCTCTCAGCACAATACCAGAACTGTAACATAAACAAAAGTCACAGATGAACGGGAAGGAAGAGTGTGGTTGGCAATCATCCGCTAACGGCGTGCGCGCTTAGCTCCGAGGAGGAGGGTCACCACCGAGATGCACGAGCAGCCGAACAGAAGCCGAAGGTGTGGGCTCTGGCGTCCGACCTCCTGAGACCGAATCCTGGCTCTCCCGCCACAGCCAGGAGACCCAGACACACCACTCAACCTGCCTGTGTCCCGAGCCTTCTATTTCCTCTTCTGTTAAAATGGGGTGACCGTAGTGCCCGCCGTGCCCGCCTGCCAGGGTGGCTAAGTTAGCACCAGCAAAGCCCTTAGGAAAGGCCCTGGTACCCCAAAACCATTCAGGAGATGTGACTTACAGAACAAATGATGTCACATGATCCAAAGACTCAACAACTGTAAAAGGAAGAATTAAACTAAAAACTCACCTCACACTCTTGGCCGTGGATGCTTAGCGGGATGCTGCGGTAAATGCACATAAATTCTTGTTGCCTTCAGACTCCTTTCCTGCTAAGACCCTGGCACACTCACCCACGAGCAGGCAGGCTTCCTCTTGTCCTCTCTCGGGGCCAGAAACCGGCAGCTGGGACCCCCCGAGAGGCAGTCCCCCACTGATCAGGCCCGCACAGCCTTGCGGCCTGGCACGCACTCACGCGGGGCACGCGGCACTGCTGTGCATCTCACCTTGGATGCTGCAGGCACACGGAGACTCACCACAGATGCTCATCTGTCCCACATCTCAGGCCTCCTGCTGGCCCACAGCCTGCCCTCCGCCCAGCACACCCTCCTTCCCCGCTCCAGGCTCAGGCCAAAGTCCTCCTCCTCTGAGGCCTCCTCTCTGCAGGGCGCGGCTCCCCATCCATCATTCCCTCAGTGCTGTGTGTGGACCCCACGACGCCTACAGCCTTCTACTCTGAGTCACCGTTGTTGACAACCCTTGTCAGAGCACCTCGCCCACGGTACCAAGAACGCTGACAATGGCTGACCGCCAAAGGTCCTGTACTGTGCAGACATGGCCCAAGTGCCCAAAGTGTATTAACTCACTGAATCTTCGGGACAGTTCTGGAAGTTTCCATAATAAACCCCATTTACAGACAAGGAAACTGAGGCTCAGAGGGTTCATGGAACCTGCCCGTGGCCACATGTGTGGAGAATCATCAGTGGCCACTGTGGACGTCTGTGTCCTAACACCTGGGAGCTGTGAATGTGCTCCCTTCCACGGCACAAGGGACTCTGCAGGTGACAAGTGGGGAGATCACCCCAGACTGTCCGGCAGGCTCGAAAGAAGCTCACAGGAGGCAAGAGGGCCAGACTCAGAGAGGAGACAGACTACAGAAGCAAAGGTCAGAGCAAAGCACTCTGAGGTGGGGGACAGAGCCATGAGCCAAGAAACCAGGAAAGGAAGCTCTTTGACCAAGAGAATATAGCAGAAGCAACTGTCTCGTTTCCAGGCCCCGGCCTGAAGACTCTGGCGGTTTCCACTTGCCTCAGGAATCCCCTGCCAGAAGCCGTGAGCTGCCCCGTAAGAAGGGCGGCCACCTCGAGGATGTCCTGTGGGGCGGCCGTGTCCCAGCTGAGCCCAGCCTTCCGGCCATCCCTGCCAAGCGCCAGGACATGAGGCAGCACCTCGGACCCCAGACCCCCTGGAGCCGCCGGGCCACGCTGGACACCACCGAGTGAGCTCTGCCAGCCCCGCACGGAGCAGACCTGCCCGGCTGAGCCCCGCCCGAACGCCGGCCCGCAGAAATCAGGCCACAGAACAAAACGGCTGCTGTCTGAAGCTGCTAAGTGCTGGGGGGCCTGGGATGCACAACGGGGAACCGTCGTCAGGAGTGTGCAGCCAGGACTCAGAGCCCCGAGTCTGAGCCCACAGCCCCCGCTCCTGTATCTTACCCATTTAGTTTCCATCGTGATTTCATGAGCCCAAGTTAGAGACCGGACGTGGATGCTGGCAGAGGCCCCACGCGCGGCTCGGGGTCCTGCAGCCCCGCGGTGGCAGAGCCGGTGGTGAGGTCCGGCCCAGCTCAAACCTGCCACCAGCGTTCTGCAGCGACTCATCAGGGGGATGTACCACCAGTGCTGCTCTTCCTTGTGCTCCAAGATTTGCAGAGGAGGCCTAAACACGTGGCCCGTGAACAACGATAAAAACTGCACCAACAGTGACAACGGGCCCCGACAAAGGTCACTGCCTTTGTGAGTCCTGTCTCCATAGGAACGTGGGCGGACCCATCCCCACCCATCCCCGACTTGGCTCCCTGTGTCCCTCTGGAGTAGAGTCCAGGCGGTCCCCTCTGCACCCCCAGGGAGGGAGGAACGTGGTGGACGGGACGGGTGGCTCTTTCCTCCTCCTGCTTCCTTTGGGAGCCAGACAGAGCGGTATAAGCTTTGGCCCTGCCCTGAAGAGGTGGGTGGCCCTAGGCCAATCTCTTAGCCTCCCCAGCCTCTGTTTCCCCAAATGGAAAGCAGAGATGCTGGCACCATCCCTCCAGGGAGCTGCAAACAGTCAATGCCGAGGGACGTGGAAGGCTTTGTTGAGCTCTGAGTCAAATGTACTAACAATTAAAATCACTGGACCGCCAGGGGCCGGGTGACTTCCCAGGCCAGATACGGGTGGCCCATTTCAGGTGAAGACGTGGGCTCAGGACGCTGCAGTGACTGGCCCAAGGTCTCCCAGCTCGAAAGCCTGGGTCTGTTCATTCCAAAGCCCACATTAGTTAACATTTTGGGGAAAGGGTCCCCCTGAGACCTGCAAAATAGGCCAGAGAGTGATGAGCTACCCAAAGACCTCCTTGCCTATAGCTTAGCCCATGTTTCCTTTTTCAAAAGCAGGCTGCCAGGGCAGGAAGGGGCCTGTGACCTCATGAGAAACTGAGGTCCCAGAAGTGGAGGGGTTTGCTCAAAGTTGCGTCCCCAGCCAAGCATGCCTCCTCACCCGTGCACGCAAGACCCACTGCCTCCTGCTGGCCCTCTCGTGGTGAGCAGCAGAACCGGCGCCTGGCATCCCGCCATTACTCTCGACGGTGCAGAAACCCACGCTGTGGATATCTCCTCCCTCCCCGTCCCCACTCGCTGGCTTGGAGAGAGGCTTGCTCAGCCCACTGAGTCAGGGCAGAGAATGACCTCTGCCCTAGGAGCTCTGGATAAAAGGTGCTTCCTGGCTGGGTGGGGGTGCCCAGGGCAGCAGCAAATCCCGTCCTACCACGGCCCCCCCGTGCATCCGCATGTGTGTGGGCCTGGGCCAGTCTCCACAAGGAGGCACAGACTAAAACCCACACCGTGAACTAAAGTTCCGAGGCGCACACCGGGCGCAGGGGGCTCTCAGAGGCAGAACTCTATTCCCGGGTCAGCAGCCCGCACTCCCGGCCGGCTGGCCGCCCCAGAGAGCACTGGGGATTCTCGCACATAATTCTTGCGTGTAGCCCTTCCCCTTGGGAGACATGCCTAGAGTAATTCAGAGCAGGTTTCTTTCCCGGTTTTGTATGCAAGGAATGCACAAATGAGGAGACAGTGTAGCTTTTTAGAAACAGTAGGGACAGGGAGGGGGAGGTCCCGGGTGCCGGGAGAACTGGGGAGCGCACGCGGACACCCCAGGAACGACAGTGTGCGGAGGACCGACGTGCACCAGCGTGCCCGCACGCTGCCAGGCCTGCTGGCCTCATCACTGTGCCCCCATTGGGACAGAAGACAAAGCAGATTCAGAGAGACAAATTATTTTATCTGAAGTCAGACGGCCTAGGGTTCAAATCAAAATTTGACTCCCGAGCTCTTGTACCTGCAGCAGACCACAGCCTTGCACTCTGGGTTGGGGGTTTGGTGGGGTTAACCCACCTCTGCAGCACTGGCCTCCTAGGGAGGTGAATGAAGAACTGGAAAGTGTTGTACCATGAGCGAGACCAGTCCCCAAAACTCTAATGGGGTGGGGGTTTCTAGCAAGTCAGGCTGACCCACGTGACGGAGAACCAAAGCCCAAGGACGCCCGTTCCCCACCCCACAGGCCCTTCCCAAAGAGCAGCATCTTCTGCTGCTCTCCGGACAGCCCCACAGTGCAGGAGACCAAAGACGAGTGTACCCGGGCATGCAGGGAAAGAGAAGGGGAAGCCCAACACCCCTTTCCTTGTTAAAGCAGGTCCTGGCTCAGCTGAAACCTTCTTTTTTTTTAAAGATTTTATTTATTTATTTGACAGAGAGAGACAGAGCGAGAGAGGGAACACAAGCAGGGGGAGCGAGAGAGGGAGAAGCAGGCTTCCCACCGAGCAGGGAGCCCGATGTGGGGCTCGATCCCAGGACCCTGGGATCATGACCTGAGCCAAAGGCAGACGCTTAACGACTGAGCCACCCAGGCGCCCCTCAGCTGAAACCTTCTGCTCTGGGAGACACACAGCTGGAAAAGCCACGCAATCCTGCTCACTAACGAAGAGCCCGAGGGGACCTCTGAATCTGTCACCCCCAGATCCCATTTCCTGCAGATACGAGAGGAGGAGGAGAGGTGGGGGCAGGGGGACACCCCCACGTCTCCCACGAGTCTGAAACTCCCACAACCCCTGTGCAGGAAAGATTTGCTCTGATCACGCACAAACTCTTGCAAAAAACAGAAGGGCCATGAAGCTAAGTCAAAGACATCACAATATAAAGTGACTACAGACCAGTTTTTCTTAGGAATATAGACACCAAATCATCCAAAAAATACTAGCAAAGCAAATCGAGCTATGTGTTAAAAGATGATCTACCACGAACACGTGTGATTTACCCCAGAATACAAGGCTGGTTTAACATAAAAATCAAGCAGCGTCATCACCATATTAATAAAGGACAAAACCTATGTGATCATCTCAATAAAGGCAAAAAAAGCATAGGACACAAGCTCACATCCCTTCATAGAAAAAAGAAAAACAAGACCAAACCACTCGACAAACTAGGAATGTTAGGGCTTTTCCTCCACCGGATAAAGGGCATCTCTGAAAAACCCACAGCTAATATCACATTTAATGGTGAAAAACTCAGCCACTTCCCAATAAGAACAGGAAAAGACAAGGATGTGCACTCTCCCCACTACCCCCCAACACTGGAGGGTCTGATCAGGTGTGATCAGGCAAGAAAAGGAAATAAAAGGCATCCGGGATAGACAGGAAGAAGTAAAACTATATTTACAAATGATACGATCTTGGATATAGAAAATACCCCAAAAATTCATAAAACATCTATTGGAACTAATAACTGATGTTAGGCGGCAGGATATATGGTCAGCATAAAAAAATCAACTATTTCTATACACTAGCAGTGAACAATCCAAAAAATGAAAACACGAAATAATTTCATTTACAATAGCATCGCAAAGAACAAAATACTTAACTAAATTTAACAAAAAAGTGCAAAACACGGAGACTGAAAACTATAAAACCTCACTGAAAGAAACAGAGAAGATCTACCTGCGTGGAAAGACATCCTGGGTTCATCAACTGGAAAATGTGGTATCGGGAAGACGGCCGTGCTCCCCAAACGGATCTGCATACACAGCATGATCCCTGCTGAAATCCCAGCTGCCTTTTTACAGAAATCGACAAGCTGATTCTAAAATTAATATGGAAACGCAAGAGACCCCAAAGAGCCAAAACCATCCTGAAAAAGAATAACAAAGTCGGAAGACTCACATTTCCCGATTTCAGAACTTAGTACCAAGCCACAGTAATAAGGATAGTGAGGCCCTGACAGGCCGATGGAAGAGAATCAAGTCCAGAGATAAACCCTCACATTTATGGGCAATCGTTTTTTGACAAGGGAGCCAAGGCAATTCGGTAGCGGAGAGAATGGTCAACAGATGGTCCTAAGTCTGTGTGGAGTCACCAGGGAAGGCTTCCTGGAGGAGGGGACAATGAAGGAGAAATGAGAGCAGGCAAGCTGGGCAGCGGGGACTCATTCACATGGTCTCCAGACCTTCTTGTGAAGCTCCCCTGGGCCTGGAGGTGAGGAGGGCATGGTTTTTTGTTTTGTTTTGTTTTGTTTTAAAGATTTTATTTATTTGACAGAAACACAGCGAGAGAGGGAACACAAGCAGGGGGAGTGGGAGAGGGAGAAGCAGGCTTCCCGCGGAGCAGGGAGCCCGATGCGGGGCTCGATCCCAGGACCCCGGGATCATGACCTGAGCCGAAGGCAGGCGCTCAACGACTGAGCCACCCAGGTGCCCCAGGAGGGCATGGTTTTAAGTCCACTTACAGGGAAAGAAACTGGGGTGAGTTACATCATTGGCTTGACTTCCCAAAGCTGGGACCTGCATCCCCTCCCTTACCCCTCCCGAAGGAGGCCCTTATTTACCTGCCCTCTTTCCACTACCCTACAGCTGCCCAGATGGAGCTGTACGAAATGCACAGGTGCATTTCTCCCTCTTCGGGGATGGCAAAGAGCAAAGATATCTTGACTCTCTGACTCCCCCTTAATATATTAACTTAATTAGTTTGTTCTAAGGTGATAGCTTTCTGTTGTGTACTTCTGAACTTAACTCACCAAATTAACATTTGTGAATAGGACTTGGTTATGAATTTTAATGACTTCCATTCATTCACAGTCCAAACAAATTACATATTTGGTGCTCTATTTAATATGTTTATTGCCATTTTATTGTAGTCATTTGCAATAAAACAGCATAAAATATTAATTTAAAGAGGCAATCCCATGGATTATCTCTCAAAGTGGCACACACAGAATGTTCTTCAAAGGCTGTACAATGATACTCATCATTCCCTAAAGATATAATGAACTGGGGGCGCCTGGCCGGCTTGGTCAGTAGAGCAGATGACTCTTGATCTTGGGGTCGTGAGTTCAAGCCTGCACTGGGCATAAAAAAAGAAAAAAAAAATACAATGAACTGATTTTTACAGTTACAAATGGCCCCAGAACAGAAATGAACCAAGGCCTTTTATAAAGGACATTTTTATGGGCACCTGGGTGGCTCAGTGGGTTAAAGTGTCTGCCTTCGGCTCAGGTCATGATCCCAGGGTCCTGGGATCGAGCCCCACGTCGGGCTCCCTGCTCAGTGGGGAGCCTGCTTCTCCCTCTCCTGCTCCCCCTGCTTGTATGCTCTCTCTCTCTGTCAAATAAATAAATAAAATCCTTAAAAAAAAAAGGACATTTCTAATATCCGTCTTCGATCTGCTAACGGAGAGCTCTGGGGGTCAAATGCTCTGTGAACACATTCTGGAAGGCATCTGTTCAAGACAGAAGGCCAAGGGTGTTTCCCCCACTCTGTACTCGGGTAGTTGGCTCTAGAAATCCATGAGCTAGGTGTGTTCTGTTTTTTTGTTTTTCATTTTTAAAGTATTATTGGACCATACGGAGGCAGAAGTGGTTCTGAACACAAGACAGGCAAGCTGAAAGGCACTGCTGGGGTCGTCCGGCTAAGGGATTGATAATAGAAGCACAGGGGGCCTCAGGCACGGCCACCGAGGACCTGTCATCACCCAGCACACCCCAAGGGCGGCACCAGTGTGGACCCGCAGGCCAGGCCGAAAGCGCAGAGCAGACAATAGAAGACTCAGAAACCCAGCTGGGCCCCTCGTCTGAGAGCTGAGGTTCTCACCAGCACCCCCAAGACCCCCTCACCCCCGTAGTCACTGCAGGTGCATCTCCAGCTGCCTTCCCCGGCGGGCCTCAAGGCTGCTGGGGTCACGCCCACAGGCAGGAGTGGGTCACACCAGCACATTTTCACAGCGTGTAAAGAAGGAAAATTTGGTACATTTTTGTTCCAGATATATTCGGGAACACTGTATTTGAAGAGACGCTGCGTTCACGAAGTGCTTCCAAAGTGGCTCTTCAAGGGGACACCACTTGTGTATGTGTCCGGGTGGGGAGGCAGGGGTCTGCAGCCGCACTGTCCTGCAGGCTGGCCGGGGCCATTTAAATTCACATCCGTTAAAATGAAATAAAGTTAGAAATTCAGTGCCTGCGCTGCACCAGCCACATTTCGAGAGCTCGACAGCACAAGGGGCAGTGCAGACCAGCAGACCACGTTTATCATCGCAGAACGTTCTGGAAAACAGGGCCCACTTTTAGCTGCTGGGACACACCCAAGGTACGGACTCCCACCTCCTTAACCACCTCCTGACCGGGTGCCAGCTCGCCCTCAGCTCCACCCCCAGCCCCCCAGCCCCTCCCAGCCAGCCCCCATCAGGAGCTCTGGGAACCACGTTTCGGCACACCTCCCTCCCCCACATACTTCTCCCTGCCGGTCTCAGCTTCCTATGCCCGCTGTAACTAATTACTACAGACTCCATAGTTCAAAACAGCAGGAGCTTACGATCCTACACTTCTGGAAGTGTCAGAGGCTAAAAAGGGTCAACGGGGCTGTGTTTTTTACAGAGGCTCTAGGGGAGAATCCATTCCTTACCTTTTCCAGCTCCTCGGGGCCACGGGCATTCCCTGACGTCACTCCAACCTCTGCGTCCTGCTTCTGTCCTCAAGCCTCCTCTCTGACTTTGACCCTTGTGATGACACTGGGCCCACCCGGATAATCCACGCTCTTTCCCTCCCCATCCCAAGATCCCTCACTGAATCACATCTGCAAAGTCTCCTTCACTATGTAAGGTGACACGATCACAGGGACACCGACATCCCTGGGGGCCATTATTCTTCCTGTCACACACTGCCCTCCTTCACTCTAGGCCAGGAAAAAAGAGGGGGTCCCCAGCATCTGTCTCCCCCGTAGCCCCACAGCCCCTACAAGAGGACAATGAAGAGTCCCCATGCCCAGATAGCTCAGGAGAGGCAAGTGACAAGTCCAAGGTGGCAGGTGGGCATCCCCCAATGCCCTCACCAGGACACTGTCCAGAGTCTCAATGCTCAAACTTTCAAATTGTATCAAGTCCCACCAAGGGTCTTAAAGGTCATCAGATCTGGGTGTAGGAAAACAAACTGCATGCAAGCTTCCAACAAGAAATGACTCTCTTACGTGGGACTGAGCTAACCGCTATCTGGGACCCACCACCACCCTCCAGACCCTGGTTTTCCGCACATTGTGTGGACCAGACCCAACTGCCCCACGTGGCTGTCAGATAAAACATCTCCTCTGTCTGGCCTACGGCCAGCAGCAGAGAACACCAGGATGGACAAGGTGCTCACGGCCAAGCAGTGGAAACACCTGGGGAGGCTCCCCACGGCAGCCTGCTCGGATGGGCTGGTGAGGCAGGAGGGCCCTGTATTCAGCCTAGAGCATCAGGGAAGCCTTCCTGGAGGAGGTGCCACTGGATGAGTCTCAAAAGAAATGAAATTGGTCCAGAATCCTTTACAAGGAAATGTTAAAGTTCACATCATCCAACTCATTCACTCTAGAAATAAGTCAACAAGCTGAGATGGGGAGTGAGTTCAAGGTCACGTGGCTAATAAGGGGTGAGATCAGTCAGGAAGGATAGGACATGCTGTGATACGAACGGTCCCCGATCCAGCAGCTGGACCTGACGGAAGTTCATTTCTCAGTCCTGCTCCGCGTCCAGTGTGGGCGTCCACGGGAGGCACACTGTGGTCAGCCAATGAGGCAGGCGGGCATCTCCACCCAGCCGCTGTCACCACAAGGCAGACCGTGAACTGGCTCCCAAAACCCCCTCCCGATGGGACCTGCCTCATGGCCGCCCCTGCCTCACTGGCCAAAGCAAAGCACATGGCCGTGCTTTGCTTCGAGGCTGGTGGCACCCGTCCTGCTGTGGCTTGAGTCCTGCCTGCCGCTGGGTCCCCTGCACATGGGTGAGAACCCCAGGGACCCTGTCCCCTGCCCGCCGCTGGGTCCCCTGCACACGGGTGAGAACCCCAGGGACCCTGTCCCCTGCCCACCGCTGGGTCCCCTGCACACGGGTGAGAACCCCAGGGACCCGGTTTCCTGTCCGTCGCTGGGTCCCCTGCACACGGATGAGAACCCCAGGGACCCGGTCCCCTGTCCGCCGCTGGGTCCCCTGCACACGGACGAGAAGCCCAGGGATCTGGTCCCCTGCCCACCGCTGGGTCCCCTGCACACGGATGAGAAGCCCAGGGACCCGGTCCCCTACCCACCACTGGGTCCCCTGCACATGGGCGAGAACCCCAAGGACCCTGTCCCCTGCCCACCGCTGGGTCCCCTGCACATGGGCACGTAAACACATACAGAATCAGTGCTCCCGCCTCCAGGAAAAGCACCTGTTTCAGGTTCTCCGCAGGGGTAAGGGGGACTGCTGGAGACAAAGGTCTGGGCACAGCCTCTCTGGGACACGAGTGTCCCACAGTCCCCCAGAGGAAACCAGCAGTCCACATCCCGGCTCACTTACTATTGCAGACTGACGCCAAACTGCTGGGTAGGCAGAGGGGGCCGTGGTGGCGGGGTCTTGGCAGGAGGGGGCGACCTGCCCTTGTGCAGCTTCTGGAGCTTCTCATCATACCTGCAGACACAGCAGAAGCACGGCTCTCACCTTGCAGGGGAGGAGCCTCGGGCCGTGGGGACCAGACGCCCCACGAACATCTGTAGGACACCCTCGTCTCGTCCGTCTGGGCCCACATGCCACACCGCCATCCCATACACATGCACACACACACTCTCTCCCCCACTACCATGGTGTTCACACAAAAGGCAGAGAGGATAATCCAACCCCAGCAAATGTCCAATCTCTCCTGCCAACGCTTGGCCAACATTTCACCCACGTGTCTGCACAAAGGCTTCCCTCTGCTGGAAGCACCCTTCCCCACCTCTTGACCCAGCCACCTGTCCCCTGGAAACTCACTTCTTCCCGATATCCCCTTGCCACCTGTTGTCCCCTCCCCAGCTGTTGTCACCGACTTGAGGCCCCACCACCACCACCTGGAAGCACCCCGGGAGCAGGGTCACTCCCCACATGGTTCTGTGTGCCCAGCTTCTGGCGTGCGACTCAGTGCCCAGGAGAGCTCAACATCTCCCCTGCCCCTGCAAGCCTGCCCACCTCCCTGCAGCGCAGGAAGGGCCCTGCTCCCTCCAAGGAGCCCCCGGAGAGGGACATGCAAAGGGCCGGGGGTCCAAGACCTGCCCTTGCGTGGCTGTGGGGCCAGCCGGCCACACGCCTTCCTCTGCACCCCATGGGAGAGACTGTGGAATGGGGATCCCCGCTGCCATATAAACTCAAGTAGCGAATAGGCTTTCGAATAGGCTTTCAGCAAAAGCCAGCAGGTGGGCTGGCTTCCAGAGCACCTGCGACGCGCCTGAGAACATTGCATTCCGTATACGGCGTTATCCACATGCCCGAGAAACTCCCCTGACCCTCTGCTCCCAAACACGGTAAACTCCAAGGCGGCGAACAGCAGTTACCGCGATGGCTTAATATTTTTAAATCAGTTTGCCACGGGGGGAGGAAGAGCCCCGCGTCTGCGCACACAGCCTACTGCAGGCTCAGCTCCCTGAGTCAGCACTTAGCATCCTTGCTGACGCCGCACGTCTTGGGGCCAGATCTGCGGGGCGCACGTTCGGAGGCGCAGCCTTCCACGCTAATAGCGGGATGGGCCGAGGCCCGTGGCATCCCCTGGGCTGTTTCCACACCTCTCGGGACGGGGTCCGACTCACCGCAGAACCTCCGGGGGGACGATCAGCTGGTCGTACTTGAGGTGTTCGCGGAGCTCACTCAAGTAGTTGAAATAGATGACTTTTTTCCCAAACTTATGACTAAAAAAGCAGAAGCAGGAGAATAAAAATGATGAGACGGAGAGGCCGTGCCGGGGGCGGGGCGGGGCCGGGGCTGCGGGGAAGGCAACACAGGCGCTTCTCCTGTAAGAAACCGTTAAGTGCTGACACCAGTCGAAACCCGAACATAATAGAAGCAGCGCACGTCTGCAGATCTTCTGCTTTCATAAGAACTCGGATGCACCAAACACTCGGGAGAGTCTCATCTGCATAAAAATAAAGATCTGCCTCCAGTCTGAATCTGCCATGAATCTGCACGTACGGGAGACAGTGGGGAGGGGCACGGAGGGCTTGCGGTTTCTGGCACCGGGTGCCTTCCCGCTTGGACACCCCCTCTCTGCGGGGGTCACACAAGGCGCTGCCTGCTTTCTCTCCAGGACAGGGTCACTCAGGAGGCCAGCCTGGAGCGAGCACCGTGGACACAAGCCCCGGCCCAATCCACCCACCTCACCTCTCAGGGCCTTAGTCTCCCCCTCGGAAATGGGTTCTCCCTCTGAGCGAGACTGTCTGGGAAAACGTCCACTGTCCCACACCCAGTACCCACCACCTGGGACCGCTGCTACCAACGAGCCCACTCCCTGAGCTGCAGAGCGGGGACAAGAACAGGACCCAGCGGGTGAGGAGTCACATGCCCGGCCCCGCACCTGCTCCTGGTAAGCGATCACCGCCTGCCCAGCTCCTCGTCGTGGCTCTACTGGAGGGTCGCTGGCACCCACAGAGCTGGACGGATTTCACGGGCACGATGTGGGGAGTTGGGACACATGCATACGCCGTGATGCCATCACCACCGTCATGGGAACAAGCCGATCCATCGTCTACAAAGTGTCCCTTGCATCCCCTTGCTTTGTGTGTGTGGTTAGAACACTCAACACGAGATGTACCCTCTGAACAAATTTTCAAGGGCACGACACTGTGTCGCCAACCGCAGGCTGCACGCTGGCTGTCGGGCAGACCTCTCGAACCTCTTCCCTGGTGTCTCACGGAAGCCGAGCTGTTTTATCACGAGCCCGCCTGGAGCTGAAGCCCGCGGGAGGCCCAGCCGCGTGCACTGGCTCCCCCTAGTGGGTGAGCGGGAATCAGGCCAGGTGCCCAGACCCCTAGCCACCTGCCCTCAGGGGCAGAGGGGGCCTGGCCATTCCGCATGCATGGCCGGCCTGTGGGGGGACACAGTGTCAGCTTCTGAGCTGCAGGGAGGCCTCTGGTGCCAGCCCCCTGCCCATGTAGGAGCACCCTCCAATGTTCGCTGTGTTTCTTCTGCCTGACCCCCTCCGGCTGACCAGACACTTGCTGGTCACCGGGCTCTGGAGGGCAGATGCAAGCCAGGCCCTGCTTCCTGCCCCTCATGCACTCGGGGCAGTGCATCCCGGGGACAGCAATGCAGGTGTACGGGCAATCCCCAGGCCCCACCCCCAGAGGGTCAGAGTCAGAGGTAAGGGGCCAGGCCCACGGACATTCCTGTTCATTCTCGGGCATAGGGGAGCCTCTGCACTTGTTCTCTTCACTTCCAAATGAGGACTCTGGGGCTCAGAGAGGTCACACAGCTGCCTGAGGCCACACAGCCAACAGGCAGCAGAGCCCAGTCCAGACTCCAGGGTCTCCAACCCTGATTCCCGAGGTTCTCTCCTGGCACCCGTTTATGGCCATGCCTGAGGCAGGATAAGTGGCAGAACCACACGGGCTTGAGCTAGAATCCCAGCTGAGCCGTGACTTAACCTCTCTGAGCACCAACCTCCTCTCCTTTGGAAGAGGGAGAATACAGCTGACCTCCTGGGATCGTTTTGGGGTGCTGTGCACGTAAGGTGTATAAAAAATTGTGATAAATTAATCACAAAAGGGTAGTAAACAATTTTTTAAAACGATGTTAGCAGCAAACACTGAGTATCTGCTAGGGCCAGGCAGGCCTTGTTAGAACACTCTGGGTGTACAAGGCAACAAACTGTGGCAACGACAAAATGAGTGTGGCGACACCATCAGCCGCATGGGGAAACCAAGGCAGAGGGAGGCTGTATCTCCTGCCGCGAGGACTGGGTGATCAGAGGCGGGGCAAAGACAAGCCCGAGCTCCCGAACCACCACAGCATCTGGGCTGCCGCACGATGGGGGGGGATGATTATTTCCCCGAGGACTCAGAGAGGTTTCTAGAACTCTGAGAGCTTTGCTAAGGTGAACGACAGCGCCAATGAGCAGAAGAACATCCGAACTGTCTTCTCGGGCAGTTGCGTCACCAGCACTGGCTTCCCCACAATGTCAAGTACGGCACCAGCAGGTTGGTCCTGGCTAAGCAACAGAACAGACGGACAAAATCCCAGCTTCCTAACAGGAATGGGTCTGCGGCGGCAGGACAGGCAAGCCGTGGGAAAACTGGCGGGCAATTCTCCTACAACAAAAGGAACTCTAGCCACGGAAGTCTCTCCCTGCGTTAAACGGGAGCAGACTCAGTCTGCTATTCCAGAAATTCTCCAAGCAGAGCCTGCAGATCTGGGAGCCGCATCCGACCACCCTGGCAGGGCCACGTGGGCCACACTCTCTAGAATGAGTGCTGGTCTGAGTTTTGTGAGTCCTTGCAGTGAACCACCAAACCTGAGGTGGTCTTTGAGACCCCCGACACAGGTGCATAAAGTGGCCAGGGTGGGATTTAAAAATACCAGGTGCAAAGCTCACCAGTATCGTGAGCTGGTGTTCCTATTCAGGACTTTCAGGACCGTCAGCCCCATGCCCACCATAGCCACGGGGTGGGCGGCGTACCCCAGACACATGGGTGCCCCAGAGATGAGACCTCCACAAAGCCACATAGGGAGAGCCGTCCCCCCGCCCTAAGCCCACAGGATGGAGCCTCCCGCCCCAGTGAGGTTCTTGCTGAGAATGCCACATACCTGATGAGGGGTTTGAAGATGGTCCACAGGACCTTGATGAAGTTGGTGGGGTGCACAACGTACAGCGCCTTCAAGTTCTTTTTGTACCTAAGGAGGGAAGCGTGAGATGACTTCAGAGCAACAAGACCTACACCTTAAGGTGAGTAACCACGAAGCCTTAACAGTGAGCTTCAGAACCTTCGCTCTGTCAACAGAGCCAATTTAAGAACACTGAACCAAAAGCTGAGGGGGAAAATCAGGACCTCTCGTCTGCCACCGCCGACTAGCATGCGCGCAACACTTTACAGTTTGCACCCACACCACGGGGTATGGGGCACCCACTTAAAAAATGGGGTGCCACTTGGCTCGCTTGCTCCCCTCATTCCAGAATAATTCAGTCCAAGGCCATGAGGCTGAGCCAAGGAGGTTGGCACCCCCCGGGGTGGAGACAGCGAGGGCGGGCAGGGTGGCCGTGGCCCGGCCGGGCGTTGTCTGAGGGGAGGAGGGGCGTCCGCACAAGCCAGCGTGCGGTCAGCCAGGGGGACGCTGGCCAGCTCTTATCCATTCACAAGAGCCGACTGATTGTCAGAATTTCAGGCGTTTGGGGAACCAGTTGTGAAAAACATATTAAATAATATAAACACATAATTAAGTAAATCGTATTAAGCACCAAGGTAATAAATATTCAAAACTCATCACTTGCTCATTATTTTACTCCTTCCTATGCCCTTGACACTACTTGTCTGCTGCATCTGAATAAGGGAAGTCCATACCGAGTGTCCCCCGGATCTGTGTCCAGTGGCATCATGCTGGTAGCTTGAAGCTGGCCACAGGGGCAGGAGACCCACCCATGTCACAAGCCAGCCTCCCCAATCCCCTGAGAGCTGGTCATCACACGTGGACCAGGGTGCCTCCTGGCCAGACCTGGGAGTAGGGGGGGCGGGCAGGGGAGGGGCAGAGCCAGGGGAGGTGAGCTGGAGCCGCTGGGTGTGTGAGCAAGGATTCCTCACGGGGACGCACCGGGACGGGAAGGGGGTGCGCAGTGGCGGGGTGGTCCGAGAGGGTAACAGGACCAGTGAGATCAGTCAGATGCTGGGCGACGGAGAGGTAAGCACATCAGCAGGGTTCTCGCTGCCAGAGGGGAGGGGGACAGATGCAGAGGGAGAGAACACCAGAGCGAGCCCTGAGCTGCAGGGAACGGCTGTAGGCATCGGGGGTGAGATTTCCCGGCAGAAACGGACAAGTGTGGAAACACCCCAACTGTCCATGCATAGGGCCTGGGAGCCAGTCACCCCAAAAGCAACAAGCACACTACTTCCAGACCCTGGCCCCTGGACAGCACCCGCACTGAAAGGAACCAGGGCTCCTAGACCAACAGCAGACCCCAGGGCGGGCGGGGAACAATGTAAGGTGTGCCTGGAGCCCCCGCTTGTGCGAGATTCTGTAAGCGCAGTGCTCAGCGTGACGGCAAACATTTGAGGGTCACAGGAGCCAGGCTGGAAGGGCACCCACCTGGCCGCATTTGAATCTGAACACTAAACATAGTCATGGATTAGAACCCATTGAATGAAACAGGAAACCGCAAGTCCATATTGATATAAATAAGCCGGAAGTGTAAGCTCTTCCTTACGGTAAATTGCCAATAGTTCCAAGCACCATTTGGCCCCCATCAGAGTTCTCACTGGGCCGAGAATGAGCAATGGAGGCAAAGGCTAGGACATGACACTTTGATGAGGAGCAAGTATCTACAGAGTCTCAAAGCATCTCCCAAGGAAATACTAACTAATTACAAAAAGAAAGGCTCTCAATGCAGAGAGGGGGAGCTGCAGTGACTTGTGGGTGGTCCAGGGTCCCAGAGCACTGCTGCCACTGAGTCCATCCTGACGTGGAGGTGGCTTCCCGGAAGGGGGTAACAACACTCGTGTGTGGACTGGTTCTCCCTTAAAAGGAGCAACCTGGCAGAACAGTCTGGAGAACCAGGAGTCAACAGCCAAGAGGAAAAGAATGCAGGAAACCCACCAGGGTGCAGCGAGAGCAGGCAGAAACTCTTGTGGTGTAAATCTCACCAAATTGGATCTGGAGCTCTGCTTGCATACCCCTGGTGATGGGGAACTCACTACCCCCAGGAGACACTCCACTGCTGATTTGATGCCTAGAATGTCTGTCCTTTATGATTCAATCGAGCCAAGGTCTATAATCCTACCCCCACCTCCTGGTCCACCTTTGTGGGAAGTAGGAGACAAGTTTGCCTCCTTCCTTTTGATAATTTATCTGTATCGGCTCAACACAGGAGTACATATGCATCTCCTCCTGTTAGCCTGAGCTTCTGGAAAAGGCCACTTTGAACATGTCATTCATATTGCCTCCTCAACCACGGCTGGTGTCCTTAGCACACCCCCTGCCCTTTGCCACCTCCCTCCACGATTCCCCAGGCGAATCCCCCAGTCCAGCCCTCCCCCAGCGGAGCCTCAGGCCACCTTACTCTTTCTCGGGTCGGCCACCTAGCAACACCCTGCCCATCCCTTCCAGGGGCTGCTCAGAGGCCGCCTCCTCCATCTGGCCTCTCTGACCGCCCCAGCTGGAATGCTGGCACCCACCCCTGGCCCCACCTGGCTGCTCCACCTTCCCTCACGCAGGGGATACAGAGGTGGGTCAGGGGGTTGCAGCCGAGCACGGGGGCACAAACACGCTGCTCTGCAGACACACTATGTGCTCAGGGACAGTGAGGCCGCGGGGGAGGGGCTGTTGATTCTCCAGGGACAACCCAGGAAAGCTTCACAGAGGAGAGGCCAGAGCTGGGGCCTGGCTGCCTCCATCTCGCCTGGTACTTACGGTGTCAGGTAAATGACCGCAAAGTGCGGCAACAATCCTTTCCCTATAGGACACAGGACAGAAAGCCAAGAAACTCCTCCAAAGAGTCTATGGACCCAAAAGACAGGAGGGCAGGCTCTGGGAAATCAGGCACTCCCGGCCACCATCCCGGCCCCACTCAAAGGTCTGATAGGAAGATTTCCACCAGAGGTATGAAGGGCCTTTGAGAAGGGACACCCAGAGGATTCCAGGATATCCACACAAGGCCAGATGGGGCAGCCTATTAGCCAAATACACTACAAAGTCGATTGTTATGCACGATGTCACTCAAGAAAACACCTACCAGCTCCACGCTGTCTGCAAGAGGTGCGGTGTGTCAGGTGGGACAGGGAGACAGGGTCTCAGGTGGGGCCCCAGCCCTGCCACAGAGCAGGTGAGGGACACAGGGAGAGACACCTGCCCTCTGGGGCCTGTGTGTCCTCACCTGTCCAGCACGCTGCCCACCTCTCCGACAGAGACACCAGAAAGCCCCTTGCACACTGTAAAGTGTGGAGACAGCATGAGGGGCGTCTGGAAGACAGCTGCACGGTCGTACTCCTTTGCCACATTTCTAGACCAGGGTCAGTGACCTAGGGTACACGGGCCACATCTGGCCGGCCACCAACTTTTGCACAGCCCAAAAGCCGAGAAGGGCTTTCCGTTGTTAACAGTTGGAGAAAAAAATTAAGAGAGTAACAGTTCAGGATATGTGAAAATGCCATGAAATTCACATCCCAGCGTCCATAAATCAAGTTTGACTAGAGCCCGGTCCCACCTGTGTGTTTATTATCTGCAGCCGCTCTTGCGCTACGCGGCAGAACGAGAGTTTCAACAGAAATCCGAGGGCCCGCGAAGCCGAAGTACGGACTGTCTGGTCGCCCCTGCCCTGGATGACGAGGCTGGACAGAGCCCCCGCCCGAAGGCAGGTGACCCCACCCGCCCCAAGCTCCTTCAGCCCAGCTCCCTGCCTCCCACAGCACAGCCGTGACCCCGCCTCTCACCCGGGCTCCCCACCACTCAGTGCGATCCTGGGTCCCCCCTCCACCCCCCCAGCGCTCGAGTGCACACACCTCCTGTCAAACTCCTTGTAGGTGCTCTGCAGCCAGCCCAGGGACGGCTTGTTCCGGCTGTTCAGCCCGTGGTGGAAGTAGACAACGGTGTAATCACTCTCCACGTACTGGTCCAGCGTGTGCTTCAAATACCTGGGCACAAAGCACAGACTCGGCTTCGAAAATCACCCTGTCACTGTCACCGAAACCAAGGACGCTTTCCCCAGAACAGAAGCCGTGGCTGTCCAGTGGGTGCCAGCCCCACCAGGTCACAGGGGGACCCATCCAGGGCCCGTGGGGACCCACCTGCAAGGGGGCCCCGTCCTCGTTTGTTAGAGGAGGCTCAGAGAGGTTGAGCCCTGAAGGTCACGGTCACCCAGCTAGCAAGCGGATGTGACAGGCCAAAAAATGGTCCAGAAGAGACATCCACGTCAAATCTCGGGAGCCCGTGAATGTGACCTTATTCGGAGAAGGGTCTTTGCAGGTGTGCCTAAGGCAAGGCTGTTGCAAGCGGGCGTTTCTCCTAGATGATCCGGGCGGGCCCTAAACATACCGCCTGCGTCCCAACAGGACAGAAGAAAAGGGAAATCACAGAAGGGGGCTGTGTCTGAGAAGAGAGAGGCAGAGCGGAGAGTGACGGGGCGCCCGGCTCCGCCAACACCTTGGTTCGGCCTCCTGGCTGTGAGAATCAATGCACCGTTTCACGCCACCACTGCAGCGATGAGTTAGTAGCAGCCGGCGGGAGGTCAGACAGGCCACGCTGGGATGCGAACCCAGGACAGACCCCGAGCCGTTCTGCTGCATCTCTAGGAGCATGCAATTCCTTCCTTCCCGATTAGCTCTGAGCGTTTTTTTCTCGTGAACATAAAGCAGAGTCCTGACTCGGCCCTGCTTCTGTCACATGACCACACGCCACAGTACGAGTCCCGCAAAGCTCCGCGATCCCCTCCAGCCCTGGGCCTCGTCCAGCCACCCGCAGGAGGACAGCTCCAACGTCCCTCGTCATTTTGGCAGGGGCCGCCGACATCGAGCAGGTCAGACCGGGCTGCCCGAGGCATTACCTAAAGCACATCTCGTCCTTAATTCAGCCCGGCTCCTGTGAGCCCGTGGCAGGGAGCAGGCCTGCTTTCGCTGTGTGCCCTGCCAAGGCAGCCTGCCGGGAGCTCTGGGTCCATCGGGTGTGGGCCGGGTGCTCCAGGGGACAAGCGTCCGCAGCACAGCTCCAGGAGAAACACCCAGCAGCCCCTGCCTGTCTGCAAGTGCTCAGCGGCTCAGGACACCGAGGGGGGATCTTTATCTTGCACAAAAGGATGTCAGCTTCTCCTCTGCTCGTCTGACTATAAGCATCATCAGAGCGCCCTCGGCCCAAAGCACTGACTCTCTGAACAGCAGGCTTTGCACGAATTTTCTCACTTAATCCCCACCACAGCCCTGGAGGCAGGCACTATAGGCCCATTTTACAGAGCAGTCAACTGAGGCCAGCCGAGGAGAATCAGGAAGGGGTAGAGCCAGGATGTGAATGGAGCAGTCCACTCTCTTGCCCACGCTGTCCTGCCCCCAGAGAGCCACGCACTCTCACCTGTCATCTCTGATGTATAAACCCAAGGCAAAGCTGACCTGATGTGTCCAAGGTTTGGGCTTATCTATTGGGGAAGCAGGCCCAGCGCCCAGATACTCTCCGGCGCACTTGCTCAAACACCCTTTGGACTAATCCACTGGGGAACTCTTCACTAAGGCCATCCTTCTGTCCCCCTCGCAGACAGAAGCCAGGCTCAGATCTGTAAGTCCACAGAGCACCCGCACTGCCGGGAATGCCTCAATCCTGCATGGATGGTCTCCTTTGCATTTCTCAACTCTTGGGAGGGGAGACCAGGGGAACGTCTCCGGTCAGCTCACTTATCCCCACTGGACACCTGGACACTTCCGGTCCAAGCAGGCACCCTTCCCCTGGCCCAGCGCGCTCCCTGGTTCTTCCCGCGAGCAAGCCGAGCTCTCTCCCTGTCCGGGTACATCTGGCGCTCAGCGTGCTCAGCGCAGGAAGTCATTAACTAAATTACTGGTTGAGCTTCAAAGACACGGACTTATTTCTTCACCCACTGCAAAAATAGGAGCGCACATCTGGCCACAAGAAAGCTACTGCTTGGACAGGGAGAGGGAGGATGGTGTGTGCGGTGGCAATGTTTTCCATGGAAACATGGAAAAGACTCCATCTTGGCGCTCTTCCTAGCAAGGCCAAGAAGCCCACAGGGCACCTTTGAGTAAATTAGAAAAAGGTGCTCCTTTCTCTAGATAGACACCCTCCAGCATTGGGTGAGAGGAGCGGCAGCTGGATGGCAGCCCATCATTGTGTTGCCCTTGTGCAGTCAACAACCTACACAACTGTTCACAGAGGCTGTGCTGACCACTTCCTTCTGGTAGTGAAGGTTTCTGAGGCAGGCACATGAAAAAACAATGTACCCGTTATTGTCAGAGGTAGTTTTGTTTTTGTTTTTTTTTGGATTGCGGTGAAATTCGTAACATAACATTAACCATTTTTAAAATGAACAATTCAGTGGCATTGAGCATATCCACCATGTTGTGCAACCGCCACCTCCATCCAGCTCCCAAACATTCTCATGGCCCAAAAGAAAGTCCATAGCCATGAATGATTACCCTGCCTCCTGCAACCTCCTGCTTTCTGTCGGGGATCCTTCTGTCTTTACAAGGAAACAAATCCTGAACACCTCCTGGCCCAGCAGTGTACCTTCAGGGACATTTGACCCGCAGGTCATGGGTTTGTGATGCCGCAGAAGGAATAATCTGGCAAGGGACCCGTGTTAACCTTGCAGGACCCCAGATAGGAGCTCTCCCTTACCCGGCACCCCTCCCTCTGTGTGCCCCGCATGTGCGAGCATGCTGGAGGGAGGCCAGCACCACCCAGGAGTGCCAGCTCGCTGCCCGGGGTGACCTCATGGACTCCATGGCAGATCTTGCCACCCAGCAGCAGTGCGGGCTAAAGAGTCCTGAGCCCCTGTGGCCAGCAGGGTTCCTGCTGCCACCCTGTATTTCCCACTGCTGTCAGAAGATCCTTTAACGGACCAGATTGGAGGCTTGGGTCAAGGGGATTCTCACAAACCACCCCCCAAAGGCTCTCAAGTGCTTCTGGGACCCGCTCATGCTTTCATTAGAGCTGGGGGCTCCGGGCACGGCCACTGTGCACTATGCCGTGGGTGGAGAAGTGGGTCGGCCGGAACGGTCAGAACCGGGAATGGGAGCAGTGCTGGGACTGCGGCCAGGACGCACCGACCCTCCCAGCACCTCTCACGAGGAAGGAGGCACCGGAAGCAGCACAGCAGCACCCAGAGCGTGCACACACCAGCAGCAAGGGACGAGACGGAGGCGGGCTCCACGAGACTTACTCCAGCAGACGCCTGTGGTTGAGCTCGTGGGAGGGGGGCATCCGGCAGCAGCTGAAGGTGATGACTCGTCTTCCAAAGCGGTCCTCTCCTGCAGGAGCAGACATGGGCGTGAGCCCCAGCAGCACCCAGGGCCACCTTCTCGTGGAACAGCCCCAGGCGTTCACGGAAAACGGGAGCCTCCCGAGCAGCCCCACCTGACCTAAGAGGCACAGGCGGCTGGCGGGTAGCCAAGACAGCACCTGCCGAGGGAGCATCTACTACACGATGCTGTGTGCAGGAGCCAAGCTCACGTTCAGCACCAGCCCCCACGGAGAAGCTGGGGCCTGGCGGGATTAAGTCCCCAGTGCAGAGCCGCACGGCCGGCCAAGGGCACTGGGCTGGAACCCAGATGCATCTGGCTTCACAGCGAGTGTTTGGCCACCCTGCCCACTGCCTCCTCCCCACAGAATCAGAGTGTCGCCCTGAGCACCCCCAGGACTCTGGGCCTTGCAGAAGGCTGGGGTGGTCTGGGGGACAGTCACCCCTGGACATGACCTCACAGGGTACAGGAGTCCTGATGCTCAGTGCTGGCCCCCCGCGTGGCCCTGGGGACCCTGCAACTCTCCTGACACAGTGGTGCTCACCACACGTGGGACAGTGCGCGGGGGAGGGAGGTGCTCCCCAAGGGCCGGTTCCTGTCTGATCATCAGTGTCCCCAGTACCCAGGCTCATTGCCCATGCCTGTCCTCAAATTACGTCCAATAATCTGTCACTGATCGACTGAAAGACGGATTCTAGAACCTGAAGAAAGCAAATACCTTTCTAGAAATTACATCACTTTAAACTCACTTTCATTGTGAAGAAGGATTTACAGCTGTTTCCAGGGTTTTACTTAAAACGAGAGGATGAGAGCAGGGCTTTCCCACCCCCTCCAGCTCTGAACCGAACTAGTCGGGGCAGCACACACACTCGCTCGCACGCACACGCGCGCGCCCACAGGCACACCCACGTGCATGCTCGTGCCCTGCCCTGACCGCACACCCAGGACGGCTGCTTGTTACTGAGGACACGTCTGGATCTTCCCAGGAGCCCGGAAGCTACTCTGATATTCAGAATTCTTGAGCTGTTCCGGTTTCTAGACACAGCACCTTCTCATTTCCGAGGCTCCTTAGGGATTCTGCTCATGCTTCCCATGTGTCTAGAAAGCCCCTGTTTGGAAGGACTGCACCGGAAGCCTCACCAAATGGGGGCTTTGGGCACAAATCCTTCAATGGCTGCGCCCAGGAGGGGAGCATCTCCCACACAGTTTCTAGCGTCTGAGGCCAGGGTCCCGTGGCCAAGCTGTGTCTGTGCTCACGTGTGTGGCACGAGGAAAAAGGACAGTGTTGCTTCTCAAGCTGGGATCTTCTGTGTGGCTACCGCAGCAACGGGAATTAATTTCCCCTAGAGCTGGGAGAGAAAGTTAGCGTCCGTGATGAAAGGTCAAGAACCCTGAGTGGCATTATCATCGTCAGTCAGGCCAAGTGGAAAGTCTCAGGATGTACTAAATAATTTGGCAAATGGAAGACTAGGTCAACAAGCGTTCACTGGAGGCCCACTGTGCACTCAGCTGTGGGAAGAAAGACCAGACACGGCCCTCGCCTGGCCACCGTCGCGGGCAAAGGACAGTGATGTGGGGACGGGGTCTTCGCCCAGCTCCACAAGCCCCTGAGAAGCCGGGGGACTCCAGCAGCCAGAGGCTACATCTCCAGTGCCTTCCACCTGGCTGGGCTTAGGCCACACCTCACAGGCGAAGGGCTCCATCCTCCACAGAGCGGTCCTCACTTCAGACAGCAGCTGCTGGTCGGGGGTCCCCAAGCCACCCCAATTCTGACCAGCTGGCTACAAATCCAGAGGTTCCCACAACCCCCTCATGAACGGTAATTCACTAGCTCACTTGCATTTTATCATAAAGGACACCAAGCAAGACCAGCAAAAAAGGGGAGATGCGGGGGCAGGGTGGGAGGGTCCTGGACATGGAGCCCCCCTGCCCTCTCCCCCTGCAGTCAAGCAGATCGACACGTCACCAACCACCCAGGGCACATGGCTCCAGAGCCCTTACTGGTTTCATCACAGGGGTGTGGCTGACGGAGTCATGATTCAATCAATACGCAGCTCGATCAATCGATCAATCCAGATCGATTCCCTGGCAATGGACTGAACGCAGTCTCTAGCCCCTGGAGGTCACAAAGCACTGACCCTCTGATCCCAGTTGGTCCTTCTGGCTCAGCAGCCCCGTCCTGAGCTGTCTTGGCAGCATACACGACCCGGGGTCCCCTGGGGGCCTCCTCTCTGGCATAAACCAGCAGGAATCACAAAGCTGCTATCACTTGGGAAATTTCAAGGATTTAGAGGTTACTTCCCAAGAATCAGGGACAAAGGCCAGACACGTCATTTACCTCACCGTGTCGCACGACCCTGCACCCCCACCGTGACCTACTGTGCCAGAGGGTGCCACCCAGCAGGCCAGAGACGCAGAGGCCAAGCTCCAGAAAGGGAAGATGAGGCAGGAACTGGGGCTGCGGGCAAGGCCTTGCTGAGGGCAGAGCGGACGTCTGTTCCCGGGACTCCCCGGTCGGCTGAGGAACAGCACGGGGTCTGACACAGACGTGACCCGCGGGCTGCAGGTTGTCATGGGAAATGATGGTGGAAGGAGAGGTCAAGGCCACAGGGATGAGGACACTCAGGGTTTGACTTCACCCAGCTGACACCGGGGAGCCAGTGAGGAGGGAAGTAAGGGACACCATCTGATGGGTCATTCCAAAGGCCCTTCGGCCACTGGTGGAGGGAGGCCCGGAGCAGGGCGTCCCAAGCAGAGACTGTATGGTGGACGGGAACGAGGAGGTGGGGGACAGAGACCTCCAGGACTGGGGAGGGGCTTGGTGTCCAGGAATGCCAACCCTCCAGGCAAGGCCAGGATGTGGCATGTCTCCATCGGACGCCAGCGCCCTACCCTGCTCAGACCACAGGCCCTGCTTCCCTCCTGACCCTGGTTTGCCAGTCTGCCGAGAGCGGGTGGGAGGGGTTCCTGGCCTGTCCGAGCCCCCCAGACCCGCGGCTGCTGAGAGGCGCTGTGCTGGCCAGGCGAGGGGACGTACCACTGCGGCTCAGGTCAGCGGGCCCAGAGGGTGGAGGGCATGCAGAGACAAGGCAGGTCAGGGGCAGAGTCTGGACTCCGTTCAGCCAGCGATAGGGCGTGAGGGGCACTGAGCAGGCCATGAGCCCCGTCTGTCCACCATCTGCAAACAAGGGTGAGGAGCATCCCTGGCCAGAGCACAGTTCGGGCAAGCCAGAGGCAGACACACGGAAGGGGGCTGGGAGCCCAGTCCCACATCTGGCCCAGTCCCTTCTCATGCTGCTTGTATAAAGCACTGACTTGTTCACTCCTTCACTGCACGAACACTTAACTGTGCACCTACTGTTTGCACAGTTCATCAACTTGCAGGATGCTGAGCTACCAGTGAAGGCCTTACACTTCCCTCAAAATCAAAAGGGCAACTAACTTAGCATTTTCTTTTCATGTCAACAGATTTCTAAATGTCCCCGAAGCTAACATCCCAGCATCATTCAGACTGGACAGACTCACGAAGCTTACAGCGAGTGTGGCGGTGGGCACACTGGGTTTGTGAAAAAGGAGAGAAGAAGGACAGGCTGGGCCCTGGCTCTGGGGACAGAATCCCTGTCCCCTCACAGCCAGGCAGCCCCAAGCCAGCCTCTCTGCCGCTCTGCAGATACAGGCTCAAAAATAAAAGTGGCTGGGAAGGGGCACCTGGGTGGCTCAGTCGGTTGAGCATCCAACTCTTGGCATTGGTTCAGGTCATGATCTCGGGGTCGTGGGATCGAGTCCCGCATCAAGTTCCACGCTCAGCAGGGAGTCTGCTTGAGATTCTCTCTCCCTCTGGCCCTCCCCACACTTTCTCTCTCTCAAATAAATAAATCTTAAAAAAAAAAAACACTGGCTGGGAAGGACTGAGTCAGTAACTTCAATAAAGTCTTGGCATAGCCCTGGCATACAGTAAGTGCTCAATAAATGTGACCGTTTCCACAGGCCAGAGCTGGGTGTCTCCAGGCATGCTGTTTCATTTACAGAAGAGGGAGCTGAGGCCCACTGGAGCGGGGTTCACGCTCACAGCTGGCCGGCTCCGAGGGCGGCACCCCCAGCCTGGCGGGCACAGCGCCCTCCGCCCCTGAGCGCCCCGTGACACCCGTGGGCAGGCCTCCCAGGCGGCCCAGAGGAACCCCCGGGACGGCCAGGCCTCCCACTTACTAAGCAGTCAACGCAGCACCTGCATTAATGGTATCAGTCAATATGAGTAAATACCCCTCCGTCATTCTCCGCTAACACAGGCCAGCTATCAAAAACGGGCTTCAACATGATATAATGTGGAAGGAAATGAAAACTATCAATAAAATGCAAATTCTGCGAGGCATCAGTTTAATTCATGACCCCTATTCCTCCCCTCACTGTGCGCCACACAACATCGCTCACTGTCTCCGAGACAGGGGAAGCCCAGTTTATGAATAAAGGAACGGCTCCCGGAGCCATCGCCCGGAACGCACTCCAGACGATCCGTCATCTGCTCCGAGTGAAGGACGATTAAAATGCATAATAAAGGCAGTAGCAATCTAACCAGGAGTGATTTGGGAGTTTGTCTCTTTGGGTTTTTGTTTTAAGGCTGCTCATCTTTTTTTGCAGAAATAAAAGGAGACATGAAGGCCCATTTTGTCTGCATCCTGCAGGGAAGGGATCTAAACTGAGGGGAAAGATCCAGGTCTGAGGTGGCAACCTGTCATCCAGGAGGACCAGATCCGCCTGTCCCCCCCTTCTCTTCTCTCTCACCACCTCCGCGTCTCTGGATTACGCCTCTGGCCTCTCTGCTCCTCGGGCCCAAACCCACCCCCCGCCTACCCCGCTCTCCACCCTTGTCATATCCTTCTGGGCTCACAGCCCTGGCCCCAGACTGAGCTCCAGACGGTGACCACTTCTTAAAATGCTGAAATCAACTTTATTTACAAAACACTATCTTAAAGAATTACAATTCTACAAAGCTTCTATTTGGCCACGTGCACACCCCTTAAATATAGACAGATCATTCAATATTACTTTGTACAACACTCCAATTTCTAGCTGCAGTTCTGCATGTCCAGCTCTCGGGGAAGTGACACCCAGAGAGGAAACTAGGGGGATCCCCCTAGTGGGGAGTGAGGTCTGCTCACGCCCAAAGTAGACCCCTTGGCAGGAGTCACAGGGTGGCCCACATGGCTTCCCGGTGGAGCAGAGGGAAGGGTTCTAGGTGGTGAACTGTCCCCCGGGCGAGCCAGCCCCACAGGAGCCTGAACCAGAGTTAGGGACGAGGGGACAGAGCCGGATGCCCGAGTGAGGCTGGGAGGAGGGGGCAGGGGACTGACCCTCAGCGAGGGAACGCCAGGGGCTCTCGCCAGGTGCTCTGATAGAAAAGCCAGTGGTGGTTTCGGGGATGCTGATTTCTCTCTCCCTAGCCGCTGGTTCCTCCGGGTCAGAGCGTCTCGATCTCCGTTGCTTTAGTTCTTTGACAGTGAGGTCTATCTCAGCCACGTGTAGAGCTGTCTCTGTCTGGCTCTGCTCCAGCAGCCTCTGCCTGACTCCTGAGGACCTCTGGCTGGGCTGGCATCTTTTAAGGGGGGGGGTCTGAGGGCCTCAGGTGTTCTCTAAAGATAGTTAAATGTCTCAAGAAGCTGGCGTTTAAGTGAGAACTCTGCTCTAAAACGAGAGAACTCTCCAGAATCTGAGGACTGCCACCCAAGCTGTCATCTCTCATAGCATAGAAACCCGTAGCTTGAGGACAGGCTCAAGCGTTCCACCATGATGACCTCAGAGCATCTCTGGAAGAATCTGCCCACAGCTCAAGGCGCCCACAGACCCTTAACATTAGGTCCTGAAGGACCCACCACAAACCACGGGGCCACCACAGCCTCGCTCCAAGAAGGAACCCTGTCCTGGCCCCAGGCCCCCAGCCCAGCAGGTGGAGATGAGGCAGGACCCCCATCTCTTGACTGAACTCTCATCCCACTCTGCTAGGGCCCCTTCCCAGTCGGGTTTCAGCTGGTCCTCCAGCCTGACGTTGAAAATCTCTCTCCACAGCATGAACTCAGACCACTGTTCTTGCTCCTACTGGGGCCCCACGCAGCCACCATCGGCAGCCCCCACACGGCGGCAAGAGGGTCACTCTAAACCACAAGCCCCACAGCGCTGGCCCTCTGCCTCACGTTCCCCAGAGCCCCGTGACCAAGTGTAGACTCCTGAGCACACCCTCGAGGTGCTGAGGACGTGGTCCCGCTAAGAGGCACCTCAACGGAAGTACAAAAAGATCTCATGGGAAGCTGTCCATACGCGATGCACTTCATCCGTAAAGACTGGGACCGGCTGAAGGGAAAGGCATGGAGAAGGCCTACCTACCAACGCCAGTAAGGACAGAGCTGGCCCAGCTGGCCCGACTACATGAACGTCAGACGCGGCTCTCATCACGGGCGCACAGCCGGACGTAAAGGAGGGCACTTGGAAACGATGCAGAGGTCAACACATCAAGAAGATGTAACAACCCTAAGTGTATGTGCCCCCAAAAGCAAAGTGTCAAGACACACGGAACAAAAGCGGACAGAATCAGAGGCAGAAACTGACAAATTCCAACCATGGGCGCTCTGAGCACCCCTCAGTCAACAACTGATAGACGTAGACACAGAAGCAGAAAGAGGCAGAAATCTAGGCAACACCACTCATCAACTGAACCTGACAGAAATACGCAGAACATTCTGCCCAGCGCTGCGGGATACATATTCCCCTCGAGCATGCAAGGGACATCCGCCTAGACAGCTCATGTGCAAGGCCACCGCTTCTCAGACTTTTAGGTCTTGGAACCCATCGATACTCTAAAAAATTACTGACGTCCTCAAGGAGTTGTTTTTTTTTTTTTTTTTTTAAAGATTTCATATATTTATTTACATATATATATAAAATAAATAAATGAAATTTATTTTAGAGAAAGACAGAGCACATGTGAGCTGGGGGAGGGGCAGAGAAGGAGAGAGAATCCCAAGCAGGCTCCGAGCTCAGTGCGGAGCCTGACACGGGGTTTGATCTCATGACCCTGAGATCATGACCTGAGCGAAACCAAGAGTCAGTCAGAGGCTCAACCAACTGAGCCACCCAGGTGCCCCGGTCCTCAAAGAGTCTTAAAATTTTTTAAAAGGTAGGTTATTTCTATAGAAATTGACCATACTAGAAACCTAAAAGAGAAAATTTTAAAATATTTATTCATTCACTTAAAAATAACCCATTGCAGGGGCGCCTGGGTGGCTTGGTTGAGCATTTGACTCCTGACTTCGGCTCAGGTCATGATCTCGGGGTCGTGGGATCGGGCCCCACATCAGGATCCATGCTCAGCGCAGAGTCTACTTGTCCCTCTCCCTCTGCTCCTCCCCTGCTCATGCACGTGCTCTCTCTCTCCCTCTCTTAAATAAAATTTAAAAATCTTTAAAAATAATCCATTGCATATTAACATAATGTATTTTTTATTCTTATGAAAAATAACTGTATTTCCTGCCTTCCTTTTGTGGGCACCTGATCTGTGCTCCCACAGAGGGTCCAGCAACCATCCCTGCTCCCTAAACCTTAAAGGTTCTCCAAAATGAACATCTGGGGCTTGAAATGGCTGGCCAGCTGTCCAATCCCCAACCTCTCCTTGGTCCTCTGCATGGAGCGTGCACCAAAATACTTGCCGTTTGTGTCTTGGGGGCCTCCAACTACTGAGAACCATTCCTGTTTCATCATCACCTTGACAAGATTCCAGCACCTTGGGGATAGGGACTAATGTTTATGGAGCTCAGTGCAAGGGACAAAGAGGTGAGATGTTAGGGTCACTGCCTATGACAGCTAATGCCATGTGTCACCTCGACTGGGCTCAGGGAGTCCCAGATGGCTGTAAAACATTATTTCTTCGTGTGTCTGTGAGGGCTGTTTCCAGAGGAGAGCAGCATTTGAACCGAGTAAAGATCGCCCTCCCCAAGGCAGGAGGGCGAATCCAATCTGTTAAGGGCCTGGATAGAACAGAAGGGCAAAGGGGTGAATTTGCCGTCTGCTCGAGCTGGGCTATCCACTTTCTCTAGCCCTCAGATACTGGGGGACACCAGCGCTCCTGGTTCTCCAGAGCTTGGGCTAGGACTCAGACCAGAGGCCCTTCCTGGGTCCCCAGCTTGCGGATGGCAGATCCTGGCACTTCTCAGCCTCCACCGTCAAGCGAGAGCCAATCCCGACTATAAATCTCCTCTCGCGTGGACCTCTCTACATCTTCCTGGTCCCGTCCCTCTGGAGGACCCCGATGTCGTCGGCTTTTTCCAAACACAGGCAGGAGCTTTGGTTCTTACTGTGGCTTTCATTGTGGGGCCACAGCCGGCTGGAGGGAAGTGGCCCGGATGAACCCACCCTGTACCACGGCGCCCACGTGGCACGGTCAGTGTTCCTGGGACCACCCAGCTGCGACCCACCTGCCACCTGCAGGATGCCGTGCCTGGCCACGTCGTAGAAGGGGTGATTCATGCTCAGCACGGGGTCCTGGCCAGCCGAGGGCACCACCAACGGCCTTCTCACTATGCTCAGGGCAGCTGCCTGCTCCTCATCTTTCCGCAGCTCTATGGCAGACAACAAGGATTAGAGGAAGTCAGCTGTCTTCTCAAGGAAGAAGGGCAATGAGGGGCCCTCCTGGGTCTTTTTATAGGACAGTCACCATGCCTTAGCTGTGCACCCACCATGCGCCCATCTCTGCTGTGCTCCCACTATGTGCCCACCTTTCCTGTGCACCCACTATGCGTTTGCTCAGTGTGACCCCACTATGCATCTGCTTGGTAGCGTGCCCACCCCTCCTGTGCACCCACTATGCGCACACCTCTGTATGCACCCACTATGCGCCTGCTCAGTGTGCAGAACCATGGAGGGATAAAATGAGACCTCGGGGCTGAATACTGCCCTCCACACCGACAGGAGTGGAAACGGGAGGCTCAGACACGGGGAATGAGTGCCCAAGGTCACACTGCTCATGGACAGTGGAGTGTGGACTTGAACTTGATTCCCAGCTCCAAATTCCAACCAACCCAAGCCCTGCTGGACGATGTAGACACTGGTAGCCGGCAGGGAAACCACAGCTGGGCTGAGGGCAGAAATGGGTTACTGTGCTATGAAGGAGGACAAAGGACGGTTTTCCAGTTTAATTTCAGTAGAGGGGGTTCCTTTGTGCAAAACAAATCAACGCTGAGATGTTTTCAGCTGGAAAAAGAATGAGACCTTCAAATTTCAGGCTAGACTTTGGTCCCCAGATGCACTGGGTGGAGGAGTGTTCCTCCAAGATTCATGTCCGCCTCATGATGGGACCTCATTTGGAAATAATGTCTTTAGAGATGAAATGAGTTCAGACACGGTCATACTGGATTAGGGTGGACCCTAAATCCGATGACTGGGGCTCTGGTGCGAAGAGAAGAGACACAGACGCAGGGAAGAAGGCCACATGAAGCATCCTGACAGATGAGCAGTGGACAGTCCCTTAAGCAGCAAGGGGAGCAAACCGGAAGGCACAGTGATGGCTCCTCGGGAGCAAATCAGCGGCAGGTGTAAAACCAGCCAAGGCTTCCCGCATCTGGGTGGGACACGCTGATGCCGGATGCAGAACAGAAAACTGTTTATTTCAGGGCTACAGGCCTTCAGCGGGTTCTTAGGATCTACTCCATTTATTGTAAACCTGAGGGAGGAAAATGAATCAAACAGCTGGCCCCAGTGCACATAATAGGAATAGCCTCGCAGGTAAACTCGTACATGTAGGATCTTAACCAAAACGCCAGGGGGCGATTCCAGGGAGAGGCTCTCCTCCCAGCTTGGCCCCCACAACCGGGTGCCCTCGGGCATGTTTTCAAGTTACCCTGAGCCTCAGTTTGCTTGTCTGTAAGATGGGGATACAGAATCTGGCAGCTTAGTGGGTAGCCTTAAGTAGCGAATGAGGATATTATTCCACTTAAGCCTCCCATGTACATATATTATCTATTAAAAGCAAATGTACGCCAATGATCTCACAGGACGAGGCTGGAAGGAGAACATACATTTACCTATTTCGGCCAGCATCTCCAAGTCCAGCCGGGACATGCTCTGCTGCTGGGCAGGGCGGCCCAGGCACACCTTTCCGATGCCACCTCTCAGGGACCCTGGCATGGGGTCTTTCCAATACCCTGTGGGAAAAGCACACAGAACCGGGGGACATTTAACACACAGGTACCCGTGAGGGCTCAAAGAATGAAGGAAATGCCCTTCGAGTGCCTGGCTTGCTTTTCTCTCTTTAACATGAAAAAAGCACCCACTTCCGAACCCCAAGACCCCAAGTCAAGACGACGTTTCCACCTCTGTTCACCTGCCCAGCCCACCACCCTCCACGTGGGGGAGGTTCAGGGAGCTGGAGCCCCGAAGCTGTGGGCCCGTGTATGTGACTGCCTCTTGTTCAGGACCTGGCGCCCCTGGCTGGAGCTCCCTCTCACCAAGCAGCCCCATGTCCCAGGAGAGCAGGGCAGGCGGCCGCAGGGGCGGCGCATACCTTGAGCATGAACAGCACTATCAGGGCTGAAGCCCTCAAGGCTACCATCATGCCTGCTCAGAGCAACGCACACTCACTCCTGCACCCATTTTATGGAGGGGGAAACTGAGGCCAGCAAAGATCAATTAGAACTGCTCGTGGCTGCACAGCTAGGAGTTACCAAACGTGGTCATTCTGGGCCCAGGATAATGCTTCAGTACCTGTGCAAATCTTTACAGAAATCCCTGGTAGTCCCCAAATAATGGAATATTTGCCCACGCAAAGGGATAAAGTACTGATACCTGCTACCACCCGGCTGAAACTTGAAAACGTGACGCTGGGCGAAAGAAGCCAGTCACAAAAGATGACATGGTTTCATTTATACGAAATGTCCGGAACTTGCAAGGCCACAGACAGAAAGCGGGTTGGTGATAGCCAGGGGCTGGGGGGGATGGGGACTAAGGAAGCGGCAGCCAAGCAGCACTGGTTCTTTCTAAGGTGAAGAAAACGTCCTCAAAGTGACAGGGGTGACAGGTGCACATTCTCTGTGAAGACGCTAAAAACACTGGACTATGTAGGCTTTGTGCGGGTTAGTCATATATTATGCGAATCATATCTCAATAAAGGTGTTTTAAAACATTAACAACGCAGGGTGAAAACAGCACATACACTTTGGCCCGATTTTTAATAGCAAAAGGAAATGCACAGCATTGCTAAAATGCCGTTTTCTAAGAGAGCTAGGATGAGGGTTAATCAATCCATTTACTTTCCCACATTCAGCCTTTTTTCATTTTTGCACAAGCCTGTATTGCTCTTAATAGAACATACGGGATCTGAACTAAAACAATGCATGGCTGACAATGTAAAGAATGTTTTATGAATATAAAAAAATTTAAAACCTTGCTCAAGCCCTCTTCTTCCTCTGCAAAACTCTCTGTAGGCTAAGTGCTATTTTTCATCTCCATTTTACAGATGAGAAAACCGAGCCAAAGGTCAGGGAGTCACCTGCTCAGGTGTCTTGGATCGAGCCCCGCATCGGGCTCGCTGCTCAGCAGCGAGTCTGCTTCTCCCTCTGCCTCTGTGATCTCTCTTGCTTTTGCTTTCTCTCAAATAAATAAAATCTTAAAAAAAAAAAAGTTTGAAGCAGGCAAAGTGAACCTATGGTGACAGAGGTCAGTGAGGTGCCTACCCTGACAGAAGGGCCCAGGGACTGGCCACGTTCTGTCTCTGGGTGCTGTTGTGCGTTTGGGGGTCAGATGTGTCAGGTACTCAGGGAGGGCTGCCCAGCAGGTGGAAAGGCTGCGTGCAGTTCCCTAGAGGAAGGAGGCGGGAGAGGGGTCGGGACCCACGTGGCTGGATGCCCAGGCCGCAGCAGGAGGGTGGGGAGAGGGGGTCACACAGACCTCGAACTTTCACTTGACAACCATGTCTTGGGCAGGGCAACGGGGCCCCGGACACAGAGGGGAACAGATGTGTGCCCTCAAAAGTGCTCAGGCTGAGAGAAGGACCCGAACAGGAAAAGGTCAGCAGGAGGAAGGGAGCTGACCTCACCGGAAACATATGGCAACCGACAGAGGGCAAGGAGCTTGCTGAGGTCCCACATTGGCCGGGGAGGCCGCCTCCCAACACCAGGGACGTCAGGGGCCCAGCGTCCCCGGCCCGTGCGGCCTGCGCGGTCTGTGCTATGGCCAGAGTCCAGGCCTGCAGTCACACGGGAAGGGACTTCTTAGCTAGACAGAGTAGACAGTTGTCCTCTTGGCCACCAGCATTCCCTCCCCCTCTACAGGAACTCCCCCCACTTTCTCTCTCTCTCTCTCTCTCACACACACACTCCCTCTTCCTCACACACGTACACACACACATGCACACACACACACGTATGCACAGAAGTACAAGAGCATAAACACAGGCACACAGAGCCCGTGCGACGTGGAAGGAAGCTCCACTTTGGGCACCAAGGACGGAATGAGGGATCCTTGCCTGGCCAATCCTGGCACCAAATTCCCCAAGGCACAGAGATGAGGTCAGGAGTGATCACATGCCGCCATTCTAAGCAGACTGAATTCTAAGACTTCCATAAAAGCTACTGAGAAGAAATACTTTTTTTTTTTTTTTAAGCAGGCTCAGGCGGAGCCCAGCATGGGGCTCGATCTCACGACCCTGAGATCATGACCTGGCTGAAATCAAGAGTCGGACACTTAACTGACTGAGCCACCCGGGCATCCTGAGAAGAGATACTTCTTAAATGTATTCCACTGGACCCAAAACTGAGAGGAGATGGGCCTGGTACTACCAAAGGTCACCACATGGAACATGAGAAAAATGAAGCCAAAGGCAGAAGACAGAACAAGATAGAGAAACAGTCCTCTGAAACATTGTGCACCTGGACCCAGCTGCACCTGAATGCAAAGATCCAATAAATCCTCTTTTCTGCTTAAGCCAGTTTGGGTTACGGACGACCTGTCACTTCTAACAAAATGTGTGCTTACATTTTTTTCTTTGAAAAGTCAGTGCTTACTGAAACACTCGATGAAAACTACTTCAACATTCTCTACTTTAAGAGAAGAGAACGATCACTGCTTTTCTTTTTGATTATGGTACAAGTGAATGAACTTCATTTCCAAAAACTCTGAGGGGGAAATCTGGCTTTAGCAAGCGAGCCACATCATGCACCAGCCAACTTCAACCCTACACCCACACCCAGTCCTGGCTCTCTCCCTCCACAGGATGCAGCTGGAAGTCCTAATTCCACAGGGCCCCCAAGGTCACTGCTCTCCCCTTGATGCGAACTTCCCTGTGCCAGGCTGATAACACAATCTCTTTGCGAGCCGGGTCCGCTTTATGTCGCCGCAAGTCAACCCTTCGCCCTCTCTCTGCTCAGTGCATTTCCAGACGGCAAAATGGCTTAACAGCAACACTAAAGGACTTCATTTAGGGGGACGAAAGCCTCCCCTAACCCTGTGAACAACTTTTATTTCTGCACATTGCCTCCAGTCCTTCATCCACACGCACCCATATCCTATAAAGTCACAATCAGATTACACGTGCATGTCGCAATCCACCCTGACCGCTCACTCCTCCCACCCCACCCCCAGCCATCGTGCCCAAACATCCCAGACCCCAGAACACTCAGCCCAAAGCCCCGGCTGCCAGCAGCAGCGTGGCCCAGCACGGTCTGGGGTGGGAGCCGGTGCCCCTTGCTGCAATGAAGCAGGAGATCAGGGGTGCGGGAAAGGGGGGGACCACACGACTGTGTCCAGACAAGTGTGGCCGGCACCCCAGTCACGCAAGCGAGCTTAGCGTCAGACGTCAGCAGCTCCCGGGGTGCGGCCACGCCGGGGACACACCTATGAAGACTTCTGCCAGGAGGTCTCCTGTGGATCTAGTGAAGCCTCCAGAACAGCTTTCTCGAAGAACTAGCCCTCGGGGATCAAAGAACACATGAGAGGACACCGTGGGGGGGGGGGGGGCAAAGCTCAGAGAAATCTAGAACAAGACATTCTACAACACAACTGGCCTGGCCTCTTCGCAAGCTGTTATTTAAAAAAAAGAGAGAGAGACAGAGCGAGCAGGGGCGGGTTTGGGGGGAGGGGGAGAGCGCCGTGGGACACTGGACCTAATGAGACAAAGCGACCGCGTGCAGCACGGAGGCCTGCTGGAATTCTGGCTTATGGACGAGCAGTGGGGACAGTCCTGGGACAAAGGGGAGACGTCCACAGGGCCTGAAGAGCTGCAGGGGCGTGTTCGCAGGGGCACCTCAGGTCCGGGTACATGGACCTCAGGTCCTCGCGTGCAGGACGCTTCCCCAGAGTTCGGCTAAGAGACGGACACACAGAGAATCCACAGTGGACGGCACCCATTTCTGAATTAAGTATGTGTGTGTTCTCTACGATTCCTTCCATGTTTCTGTACTCTGAACAATTCTGATGAAAAAAAAAAAAACAGCTGTGGACAGAGCGAGGGAGGCGGGAACGCAGCCCTTGCCAGGCCCCGTGGCCCTGAGAAAGGCCACCATCCCCATTCGCCACAGAACAGAACTGAGGCCGATGAGGTGCGAATGCGATGAGGCCGACGAGCCCCAGGGTGCCTCCGTGTCTCCGGTCTCTCTCCCCTCTCTCAGGGTTCACCCTGGCACAAGTAAACCTAGATGTTTTGCATTTCCACTTCTGGGAGCCATGGCAACAGTGACCTAGCTGACTCCAGTTTCAGCCAGCCTCCTCCCCCCACCTCCCGCTGCACCCCTGCCCCGTCCTGCCCCGTCCGCGCTGGGGCCCGGGCCACCTGCTGCCTGGGCGGCTCCCTCCTCTGATGGCTGTGTGGCCTTGCCCAGGCTTTCGCCCTCTCTGGGCTGAGATGGAGTAAGAGCCCTGCCCTGCCCTCTCCCTGGCTTGCTGCCAGGACGCTGCCGCTGGGAGACCGTGGCAGGGCACAAGGAGGGAGCCCAGGGCAGGGGGAGGCAGGTGAGGCCTCGGGAGCCACGCACACTCGAGTCCTGGCTCCGCTCTGCCTGTGGTTCTGGGCCCTCGCCAAGACACTGCCCCCTACCCCAGCGCACACGACAATTCCAGACAATGCCTCAAGCCCCGCATTTCACACCAGCCTGGACCTGCCACCACCTCTGCCCACGGCCTCCCCCGGCTTGCACCTCCTGCCTTTTTCTGAGGTCACCTGACCCCGGGGGCCACGGCTTCTGAGGGCAGGGCAGGTCACGGGAGGGGAGCCCTACAGCCAGCTGGCAGGATGCAGCGCCCAGAGCCCCAGGCAAGGGAGGCCCGGCACTGCCCGATGCGGACCCCGTGGCCCACTGTGCCCACGTTGGGAGCCCTGGGCCACCTTCCACATCCGGCTTTCCCCAAGCTGGGGGCAGCTCACTGGGCACCAGGGCGGGTGGGAGGGCTGACACCAGGCCTGGCTGCGAGCCGCCCCCTACTTGCATCAAAAGGGAGAAAAGAAACTCAATCATCTACACCCACAGCTCTGACCACGGCCACGGCAGCTGGTCTGCGAGGAGCACTGGTCAGGGAGCCCTGTGAGCCGACAACAGGGCTCACCTTAGTCACTTGTCCCGGGGGCACCCGACGAGACTGGCGGCCAGACACAAGGGTGCCAAGGGCTGCTGCTGCCAGGGAGGGGGGCACCCCGTCTTGTGGGGGACTCCCCGCCACCCTGTCATTCTGCTATCCCTCACGCCAGGCAAGGGGGGCTCCCTGGAGTTCGATGATGGAAGGGGGCCGCCTTGTCCCCACCCCAGAGCTTCCCGAGTCCCACACGCGCCCCTTCTGTGGGCTAGCCTGGACCGATACACCTGCTACAAGCCAGACCAACAGCTTGAAGGCAACCTTCTGGGGGCATTCTTGAGGGACCCACCTGACCCACCTGACCCAGTGGAGAGCACATCTGGAACATTCTCACTTCAAAGCCTCGCAGGAGGCTCTGACCACCAGGGTGAACAACCAGAACGGACCCAGGCGTCTGCCTGCTCCCGTGCCCTTGGGGAAGGGCCTCCCTGCCGAGGAGCGCACCTGGGGGTCCTGGCAAGGAACCGGCTGGAGGTGGGAGTTCAAAGCCACTGACCCAGGAAGGCTTCGTTTTTCCTCCAGAGTCCGCCTGAGCCAAACAGAGTGATATTTACTCTTTCTTTCTTTACAGACTCAAAACCTTTACCCAGATCGCCTACCTCAGAAAGCTCAGGCAGCTTTGTTTCGAAGTCTGCAGGCTCAGACGTGGGCATGCCACGCATAATCAGTGCCTTGTTGTGGCAACAGCTAGTCTGGGGGGTGGGGGTGTGGATCCGTCAGGGTGAACCCTGGGAGCCACCCCCCACCCCCGCAATCCTATACTTGAGAGTAAAATAAGGCTCTCCCCCCCATCCTGGAGTGCTCCCGGGGTTTGCACCAGAGTCTGGGAGTTCCTCTCCCCTGCTGCATGGGGGCAGTGGGACCCCACCCCACACAGGATGGTAGCATGGCCAGGGCAGGAGAAGGAAGCCCATTCCCGCTGCTGCCGCTAAGGAGCCTGGGAGTTCCTCAGGGAGGCCAGTGTCCTGTTCCCACCAGGCACAGCCGCTTTGTCTTCTGCAGGTCCAGGAGCCCAGGTGGTGCTGACTGGCTGGGAGGCACCCAGGGGAGCAGTGGGGCTCTGGCACCAGGGTAAGTCTGGTCCCATTGGCCTTGTGATGGTTGATTTTATGTGTTAACTCCTCTGGGCAGTGCTGCCCAGATGTTTGGTCAAACACTAGCCCGGATGTTGCCGTGAAGGTATTTGTAGATGTGACTAACGTAATCGGTTGACTTTGTGCATAGCTGATAATGTACCATAACGTGGTGGGCCTCATCTAATCAGTTGAAGACCTTAAGAGCAAACGCTAAGGTTTTTTCAGAGACCGACTTCTGCCTCAAGACTACAACATAGAATTCCTGCTGCCCTACAGGTTTTAGATCTGCTAGTCTCCACAACTGCATGAGCCAATACCCTGAAACAAAAATCTTTATATATACATATCTATTGGTTCTGTGTCCCTGGAGAACCTGATACAAACCTCTTACACACTCAGATTTCTCCTTCCCATGGGTTATCAGAACCAAAAACAGTGACGCCAGGAAGGACCACAGTGAACATACTGTGCCATCAATTGTCATTGTACAGCAGAAAAGCAGAGGCCCAGAGAGGGTAAGGGACTTGCCCAAAGCCACACAGCAAGTCAGTGGAGAGCTGGATCTTAAAACCAGGTCTCCTGATTCGAGCCTAGAACCCAAACGACTCCAAATACGGTGGGAAATGTCAAACATATTCTTTTAAATGCAAAGAGGAGAGTAACCATTGGCACATTCCACCACCCCACTCCACCCCCTGTGCCAACCAGTTAATTCTGTCATATCAGAATGCCTTCCAGGAAGTTCTTCAAGGTGCTGCTCTGGGTTGCACCAGGATGCATCTGTGACTCCTAGGCTGGTCTCTGCAATGAGAGCCCCCTTCCTCATCAAGGATCTTGAACTATTATTTAAATCTCACGCTACCAGCAGATTTCCTGCACTGACTACCAGTCCCCGCAGGTGCCTTCTCATAGGTGTGGGGGCAAACCTGTGCCTTGATGGAAAACTATACGTTTTCTAGAACAGAGACACCCTTCTGGGCTATCTGACTCCATCCTTTGGGAGCTGTTTTATAACTCTGCAAACTGTTGACATCTGAGAGCAACACAAAACAATCCTTGTCTACAGACGTGAAGCTCCATCCTGTCTGGTGGAAGTTCGTCCTTTCCCATTCCCCTCCTCTTCCTCCCCGGAAACGCCCCCAATTCCCTCCCTTTTACTTTCATTTCCATATTCCCCATCTGTAAATGCCTCTGCACTTCAGATCCTCCTTTCAACCAGTGACGACATCTGCCTGCTTCCCTCGTGAGTTCAACAAAATCCTTAACACGTGCTCATGTTTATATGGGTAGGACAGTCACAGCTTTATCCCTTTTCTGGAAATTATCTTTTTTTTTTTTTAAAGATTTTATTTATTTGACAGAGAGAGACACAGCAAGACAGGGAACACAAGCAGGGGGAGTGGGAGAGAGAGAAGCAGGCCTCCCGCGGAGCAGGGAGCCTGATGCGGAGCTCGATCCCAGGACCCTGGGATCACGACCCGAGCTGAAGGCAGATGCCCAACGACTGAGCCACCCAGGCGCCCCTGTAAATGATCTTTTAATGTAGCTTTGCACTGGGCACCCAGATCCTTGCAAGGAAGGGACACTGAATGAGGAAAGGCACTTCTAGCCCCACCTGCCTTACAAATAAGACAGCAGGCTCAGGTTCAAGGAGAGGAGATGGCCCCTCAGCCTGAGGCTTCAAGTCCAGCTTCGACTCCACCCACACTCCCTCACCCTGGGCGTCCACCTTTCTCCTATGGCTGCAGCCACAGAAACTGTGTCAGAGGCTCTCCCAAACCCCGTGCTGCTCCTGCCTACCCCAGGGCCATTACACAGACTCTTCCCTGAGCCTCGAAGTTCTTTCTGCCCCTGTGTGGCATTTTCTTCCAGCAACGATGTTTTTCCAACACCACTTCCCTGATTCTCTGACACCAACTGGGAGTCCCACAATTCAATCCTATTCTGACTCGAACTACCCAGAGTCAGCACAGACCCCACTGGTTAAGGGCTCAGTCCCACGAGTGACTGCCCCCATTTCTGACACCAGTCCCAAGTCCCAGGTATCCACGCTAAGGTGTACTCCGATCTGACATGGCTACACATTCGGGGGTTCCCATAACTACCATAAGGTTCAATAACTCAGCAGAAGAGCTCAGGAACTCAGGAAGGTGCTTTACTTATGATCACTGGTCTATGGGAGAGGATATGACTCAGGAAAGGGCAACAGAAGAGATGCGCATGGGGCAAGTATGGAGGGAGGGGTGTGCATGGAGCCTCCCTCTCCCTGGGTGCACCACCCTCCCAGCACCTCCGTGTCCTCACCCGCCTGGAAGCTCTCTTAGCTTCATGGTCTCAGAGCTCCGACCCGGTTCAGCAGGTGGGTGATGGAACTCAATCTCCAGCTCCAGGCCCCTCCCTGGAGGTCGAGGGGTATGGCTGAAAGTTCTAACCCTCTAATCAGGAGGAGGGGTCCCCTCTCTAGGGGCCCAGCCTGAGTCACCTCATTAGTATAAACTCAGGGAAGGTTAAAAGGGACCCTTTATGAATAAGAAAAGGCGCTCCCATCACTCAGGAGTGTCCCCGGGTTCTAAGAAGCTCTTCCTAGCACAGAGACCACATACATCCCGCACGTTCTGTTCATCCTCGCCTCCTGTGTTTACAGAATTCCCCCCTTTGCAACTTCTCCCACACCGTTAGTGCCCTGTACCCTCGTCCATAAACCCCTACTGCGTGCGAGTGCACACCTCTTTCTGTGATCCTTACATGACGTTACCATGGGCCTCCCTCACCAGATCAGTTTCCTGAGGGCTGAGCTGCTGCCTGGACCTGCTCACCCAGGATCTCTAGAACTCAGTGCCGCACAGACGTTACAACCACACTTTCTCTCCTGGGCGGTGGCTGCGGGGCACAAGCTCCGTCCCCCTCCACCTGAGTCCACCCACCACATGGGACTCTCGGTGCCAAGCCCTTCCCCCTGCGCTGTGAGCCCGGCCCCGAGGAGCCCCTGCCGGGAAGGGGGTGCCTGTGCTGGCTGGAAACGTGGACCCGAGCAGGCGTGCTGCAACGTGGATGTTATGCAAAAGAGATTTCAAGTCACTGGACTTGTCTGTTTATAATTCATAGCAAAATGGTTTGTTGCTATAAAAATATATTTGCACATTTCACAAACAGACCCTCACGGCAATTATCTTAATGCAGTAGCTACAAATTAGCACCTACTTACCTCCGGCAAATTAGCACTAAATTGAATTTGAGTGGTGTGGTCGTGTGCAGGAAGGGCTCGCCTTTTATCTCAGAACGGGGTTCTGTTAATGGGATCCGGGAGGAGGGGAGGGCCCCTAACCCCGTATTTCACAGGCGCCAAGGCCCAGGGAGAGGGGCTGGCACACCCAAGGGGAAGGGGAAGCAGTGTACACATGTGAGGGGCCAGAGCCCTTGCCCACAGCTGGGGGGGGAAGGGGGAGGGGTCACCACTGAGTTGGGATTCCAGGGTCTCTAGCAGTACCCCATAAAAAGTAATTTTTAGGGGCGCCTGGGTGGCTCAGTGGTTTACACATCTGCCTTTGGCTCAGGTCGTGATCCCGGGATCCTGGGATCGAGCCCCACATCGGGCTTCCTGCTTGGCCTGGAGTCTCCCTCTCCCCCTCCCCTTCCCCTGCTTATGCACGTGCTGGAGTGCGCGCGCACTCTCTTTCATAAATAAATAAAATCTTAAAAAAAAAAAAAGTAATTTTTAGGGGTGCCTGGGTGGCTCAGTTGTTTGAGTGTCAACCCTTGATTTCGGCTCAGGTGATGATCTTAGGGTCCTGAGATGAAGCTCCCTCTCTCCTGCCCCTCCCCCGGTGTGCGTGCATGCTGGAGTGCTCTCTCCCCACCTACCCCCCCCGATAAAAAGTAATTTTTATGCTTTTGTTTCAGCTTTCCCCCAAATTCATTAAATCCGACCCCCCACTATCCACTCTTCCTCACAGACAGCACTGAGTCCCGGACGCTGGCAAGAAGGCACGTGTCGACCACTGGTCCAGGTAGGAGGGCCAGAAGCCGCTAGAACCTGCACACGACACCCAGCTGAGACACCGGCAGCAAGATCCAGATGGGCTGCCGCCTGCTGCACGACCTTGCCAGAGGCCTGGTACTCCGAAAGGGCAAAGGAATCTGTCCCACTGCGGGGGCCGCCCGCCCCTCCCGTGGCTCTTGTAGACACCAATGTCAAGACTCAGCTGCTCCCACAGCCGGCTGGGCAGACAGGGCTGCTCCCTCCCCAGCATTCCTGGTGCCCTGCCTGGGGTTCCCAGGTGCTCACCGAGGTGAACGCAATCACCTGCACAGCCCTCCCAGGTGGCCTGCTGGTATACCTAAGAATAAGCTTATCTCCCTTCTCAAAGGTTTGTTGGGGGAGCCAAGTGAGCCAATCAGCACATGGCAATTTCTCTGGTCACAGGAATGGGTTCATTCAGACCCGTGAGGCACCAGGAAAGGTTTTCCAGATGCTTCTGGGCAAGATCTCAAGAGAGGACCACTGGAGAAGTCTCTCTCCACATAGCCATGTATGAAGATGAGGCCTGAAATGGCTGCAGCCAACTCACTCCTCGCTGAAGATCCAGAGGTTCAAAAAAAAGGCAGGGAACTGCCAAACCCAGATCAAGCCATACCTGATATCCATCCTATTGCCAGAGCATTTCAACTACATGGGCCAATATATCACCCTTGACTTTTGGGCCAATTTGGAATTGGGTTTTCTCTTCATTATAATCAAAAGCATCCTGATGCCCTGGTTACCCCACCCACCCAAGCCACACCTTCCCAAGGTTGGGAGAGAGGCTTCCTCTGGGCTCTGGCAGCCCCTAGCTCCATCACAGCCCTCATCAGCCTGCACCATGTGTCTGTGTGTCCTTGACCCATCACCATATGTTCACTGACAGCCAAGGCCGTGCCTAACCCACCCCTGAGTCCCAACATTTACCATCCCAGGGCTGGGAGTGTCTGTTACAAGAGAACAGACAAAGTAAACACAACAAAGTCCAGCATTCAAGGCCTCCCTGGCCCGGTCTTACCAACAATTCAAGGTCACTCCCACTGCCCGCCTCGCTCTCCATTCCCCGCCATCCAGGCTGCTCTGTCCCTGAAGAGGACACAGCTGGGGCCTCTGCCATAATCTCCATCATACAACTCAGACCCGTCAGGGTGGAGGAACCTTGGGACCTCTCCTCTCCTAAGGGATGTTCAACCCCGCCGTGCTCTCCACCCTCAAACCCATATCTCGGGCCCAGACCTCTCTCTCCTAGTGCTGCTATTCCAACTACCCAATCCATATGTCTCCTGACACCCTCTGAGCACCAACACCTGCCTGCAGTTCTTGGAATAAAATTCAAACCCCTGCAAACACGTGAAAGACTGACTCTTCATGCCTGGGCCCGCCACCACCTCATGCCACCTCCATGCAACCCCACTCTCCCTGCTCCAGCCACACAGGCCTCAAATCTGTCTGAGGTTGCCCCTCAAACACTCCAAGCTATTCCTGCCTCAGGGCCTTTGCACATGCTGTCTTGGCTACCTGGAACCCCCAGCTCCTGAAGGGAGTAAAGGGACCCATATGTGGTTTCTATTATTACCATTGGTTCAAGTCCAATTCAATAATTCAATCTGGGGGGCACCTGGGTGGCTCAGTTGGTTAAGCGACTGCCTTCGGCTCAGGTCATGATCCTGGAGTCCCTGGATCGAGTCCCGCATCGGGCTCCCTGCTCAGCAAGGAGCCTGCTTCTCCCTCTGACCCTCCCCCCTCTCATGTGCTCTCTCTCTCTCATTCTCTCTGTCTCAAATAAATAAATAAAATCTTTAAAAAAAAAAAAATTCAATCTGGGGGCGCTTGGCTGGCTCAATCAGTAGAGCGTGCAAGTCTTGATCTCAAGGTTTTAAGTTCAAGCCCCACGTTGGGTATAGAGATTACTTAAAAATAAAATCTTTAAAGGGGCCCCTGGGTGGCTCAGTTGGTTAAGTGTCTGACTCTTGATTTCAGCTCAGGTCATGATCTCAGGGTCGGGCGACTGAGCGCCGTGTCAGGCTTTGTGCTCAGCAGGGAGTCGGCTTGAGATTCTCTTTCTCCCTCTCTCTCTGCCTCTCTATCCCACCCTGCTCTCACTCTCTTGCTCTTTAAATAAATCTTTAAAAAAATAAAATCTTTAAAAATAGTAATAATAGGGGCACCTAGGCTCAGTCAGTTAAGCGTGTGACTTCGACTCAGGTCATGATCTCAGGGTCCTGGGATTGAGCCCCGTGTGGGGCTCCATGCTCAACGGGGAGTCTGCTTCTCCTTCTCCCTCTCCCTCTGCCCCTGCTCGTGCTCTCTTGCTCTCTCTGTCTCATATAAATAAAATCTTTAGGGCGCCTGGGTGGCTCAGTCGTTGGGCGTCTGCCTTCGGCTCAGGTCATGACCCCAGGGTCCTGGGATCGAGCCCCGCGTCAGGCTCCCTGCTCCACGGGAAGCCTCCTTCTCCCTCTCCCACTCCCCCTGCTTGTGTTCCCTCTCTCGTTGTGTCTCTCTCTGTCAAATAAATAAATAAAATCTTAAAAAAATAATAATAATAATTCATCTGAATTCAAATCTACCTGCTAAGGCGCCTCCTTGGAAACTGAAGTGGGGTCCACAGGGCCCCAATAAACCCACCTTCCACCTTCAGACACCTCTTTATAGAAAGATCCAATGACAGTATGACCAGGTCAAATACAGACTTACCCTCAATGTGGCCAGAGAAAAAGGTGCCCAGGTCCCAGGGGAAGGTCAGGCCATTCTCCCTCCCAGAGCCAGGGACCTGGCTCTGCTCCCCCCTGTACTCAGTCCCCGCTCCGGCCGCCGTGAGCAGCAGGAACAGGGTCAGAGGGACTTGGTCCCGCCCAAGTCATCGGTCATTTCTCCTCATGGTGCCACCTCAGCGGGGCTGTCAGCTCCCCTCAGACCCCACTTCCTGACCCATGCAGTCGGCACAAGCCCCGCCAACACCTCCATGAGGATCAAATCAAGTGAAAGGGGTGCCATCACGCCCAAGGGGCAGTGTGTCCGGAGACAAACCATCGTAACGGTCACCGTGGATGTGACCGCTAGCACGAGCCAGTCCCAAAGAGGGAGGGCCGTGCCGCACAAGTCAGATGAACTGCCCAAAATGCACAGACCTTATCTGGATCCTGATTTTAAAATAAATAAATAAATTGGGGGGGAGGCACCTGGGTGGCTCAGTCAGTTAAGCATCTGACTCTTGATCTCAGCTCAGGTCTTGATCTCAGGGGTTATGGGTTCAAGCCCCACTCTGGACTCCACGCTGGGTATGGAGCCTACTTAAAAAAAACAAAAACAAAAACTGGGATGCCCGGGTAGCTCAGTCACTTAAGCATCTGCCTTCGGCTCAGGACACGATCCCAGGGTGCTGGGATCGAGTCCCGCATCGGGATCCCTACTCAGCGAGGAGCCTGCTTCTCCCCCTCCCTCTGCCTCTCCCCCCTGCTTGTGTGCTCTCTCTCTGACAAATAAATAAATAAAATCTTAAAAAAAAAAGAATCACTCATGAAGCTTTAAATACACACACACATACATACATACATACATACATACATACAAACTAGTATTTGTAGCAAATGAGAATCCAAATATTAACTGGCCATTGGATATTATGGAATTATGCTGTGTTTTCTTTTAACATTTTAAGTAATCTCTACACCCACTGTGGGGCTTGAACTCACAACCTCAAGATCAAGAGTCACATGTTCCACTGCCTGAGCCAGCCAGGCGCCCCTGTGTTCGTTGTTTTAAGCGTAGTAATAGTAATGTGGTCATGTTAAAAAAGGGGATTCACAGTGTGATATTTATGGAGTCTGAGGTCTGGGGACTGCTTTAAAATCATACAGGAGCAGGAAAGGAAGAGGGGGTGAGCGGGTGGCGAGAAGTGGGATGGAGGTCTGGGGGTGAAAAAGCAGGTGGGGGTGAGCCTAGGCCACAGCAGGGCCCGATGCTGGGACGTCCTGCTTACTTCCAAATGTCTGAAATTCTCCACAAATAAGAAAACACAAATGAATAAAAAAACTGCAAGGTGTTTTAACAGGACAGAACCAAAGGCGGTCCCTCTCTCGCTCCCAGCTCCCAAACCTGGGAGCTGCAGGTGCCTCAGAGGCACCAAGAACTTAACAGAGGAGAATCCCTAAAGAAGAGGCACTTTCCAGAAGCCCCACCCACACCCCCGCTGGTTCAAAAGCCTCCCCGGCTTCAACCACCAAAGCTTTCCTGTCGGTGATAACAAATGTGCCCGCCCAGCCTGCCTACCTACCGTCCGCCAGTGGGGGGAGGGGAGGGGACAGCTCCCCAGGAGTTTCTGGACTCCTGACCTGCCAAACCAGTTCCTTCTGATGGACAGTCACCAGGCTCAACACAAAATGAACTGCTCACCTGTCCAGGGTCACCGAAGAAAGAACTGCTGCCCCTCAGCCAGGGATAGGAACAGGTTGCACCCAAGTTCGTGCTCTCCCACGGTCCCTGGGTAGAACCGATGCTGATAAACACACTTACAAAGGTACCACACCTTGTATTCGGCGCTTCGTGCAAACTAACTCATTTGACCCTCCCAATAACCCTATGAGTAGGTAATAACATTGTCTGTATCTTACAGGTGGGGAAACTGAGGCACAGAGCGTGGCCAGCAACTCTGGCTAGCAGCTCCAGGTCACACAGCCGGGGTCAGGGAGTCAGGCTCCGGGGCCAGCTGTTGAGTTCAGCAGCCTCCTAGCCCTACCGAGTGCTCACACCGTCCCCTCGGAGCCTCGGGACAACCTGCTGCTGATGTAGCCCATTTGAGAGGTCAGAAAATAGGGACCATGACTCAGCCAGGTCTCCTGCCCTCCGGGGACCCAGAAACCTGGACAGCACCCAGAGCTGGCTGCCAGAAGTTCCAGAAGCCTCCACACAATTGGCTGGGCAGGACTCGGGAGCAGCGTGTCACCTGCAAGAGCCCCACACGGGCATTTTCCAGGCCATCCCCACCCCCCGTGCCGGGCCCAGAAGGGCTCCCCTCAAATGTGCTCCGGGAGGCCCAGGAAGCCCCTGGATACACACGGTACATTTTCCCTGAGCATCCATTTCAACCCAAGGATTGATGGAGAAGTTTAACAATTTATCTGAAAAGAAACTGAAAACATCATTCTTACATCCCGAGGCTAACTTCGTAGAGCTCTGAAGGGCGGTCAGCGGCCGGCTTCGAAGGTCACCACCGAGAAGGCGGAGCTCAGCACAGCGGGCATCAGGCCAGCTCTCCGCCCGCTGGCCCTGTGACCTCAGAAAGTCACCTGAGCCTCCCTGCCTCCGTTTCCTCATCTGTAAAAGGGAACAGTCACAGTCCTGCCTCGTGAGGCTGCTTTGAGCCTGCAGTTAGGGCTTGGTGGCCCTTAGTGACGGTGACCACGATTATTCTGGGGAAGAATGGCCAACGGGGCCATTTCACAGGTTAGGAGGCTGAGTCCCTGGGAGAGAAAGTGACCTGATCAAAAACTAGGTCTCTGCCTCCTCTTGCAGCTCCTTCCCCCTCCTGCTGCCTCTGTGCCTCAGTTTCCCCATCCCCAAAAGAGGGTTAAAAATCAAAGAATGGGGGCGCCTGGGTGGCTCAGTCGGTTAAGCGACTGCCTTCGGCTCAGGTCATGATCCTGGAGTCCCGGGATCGAGTCCCACATCAGGCTCCCTGCTCAGCAGGGGGTCTGCTTCTCCCTCTGACCCTCCTCCCTCTCATGCTCTCTCTCTCTCATTGTCTCTCTCTCAAATAAATAAAATCTTAAAAAAAAAAAAATCAAAGAATGGGATGGATTCTTGGATGTGGTGAAGACAAGCACCCCAGGCACCTCAAGGGTGGTCTGAGCTCTTGCTGTCCCCTCTTTAACTGAAGCCACCATTTATGGCGTGCCCACGACTGACTCAGCCTGGAGCAGCTTGCTAGGGAGAAGCCATGTGTCCACAGGATGTCTATTCGAGTAAGTTTCCAGACCTTAAAACACCTCACTGAGGTCACATTTCAATGACTCAGTGATGTCGTCCAAGTAAATTCCTATCGGCTCCACCTATCAGGTCCTCCACAGGCATTTCCGACCCATCTAACAGGTGAATGATCCCCCAGCCTCTGTGTGACCTCAACATGCATCCCTTCCATGCCCACCTCCCATCCATCTTCCAGTTCAATGGCTGCCTCCTCCAGGATGCCCTCCCTGACCTTCCACTCGCCCCTGTGGGCAGGGAGAGCTGGGCTCAGCCCAGTACCCTGTGTCCCTGTTCACCCGCCCCCCACCCGCAGTGTTAGACGGAGAAATGGTCAGTCACTGTATTAAAGGAGAAACCTACAAACAAGATCCCCAAACTGCCAACAGACCAACCAAAGGATGTTCACTGTTGAGTCTTAAATTTTGAGTTCTCACCTGGACGAATGTTAACCCTGCATGTCACAGCCGCCCGGAAGCAAGCACAGCGCGCTCTCCGGAACTGACACAAAACCTCCAAGTCTGCGGCCACCAGACGGCCAAGGCCATGTCCCCACCCCATAGGAATTCCTCCCCTGAGCCCGCTTCCTGACGATTCTGCAGGTCCTTCTCCAGGGGCCTGAGGAGCCCCCCGGCACACACACCCCAAGCCAGTGCTGCAGTCAGTGAGCCCCGGAATTCTCAGGCCGGCCCCATGCCAGGGCTTGAGAACAGTGAAAGAAGCCAGGGCCTCTCCTCTAACTGATTCTGGAGACTGACGAGCTTCGTGATCTGTCTGGCCCGCTAACTCCTGGCTTTCCATCCCTGGTGCTGACCCAGCCAGCAGCCCAGCCAGAGCCCTGGATTTGAATCAGCCTAGCACCTGCTCAGCCTCGGTTTTCTCATCCGTGAAATGGAAAGATGCCTGCCACCTCCCTGGTTTGGGATGAGGGGGCTGATGGGCCTGTACAGTGTGCAATTAGGGGAGGGAAATGGGGGGCTAGAGAAAGTTTGGACTGAGACAGCCCAGCCAGACAGAAACACGAAAATGGGGGAGGGGAAGGGGTCAGGGGCGAGAAAGGGGAGGAGTGGAGGGAGGGAGGGGGTGCAGAGCGAGAAGGGGTAGGAGAGGAGGGGAGCAGGGAGGGTGGGAGCGCAGGGTGAGAAGGGGGAGGGAGGCAGGGCCTGGAGAAGGCCGGAGAAGGGAGGGGAGGGGGTGAGGGAGTGGAAGGAGAGAAGAGGAGGGTGGCAGGGAGGGAGGGGTGCAGGGCGAAAAGGGAGGGCGTGCAAAGCGGCAAGGAAGGGGAGGAGAGGCAGGGAGGGGAGGGAAGAAGGCCTGGAGCAGGGAAGGTGGGTGCAGGGCGAGGAGGGGGAGAAGAGGCGGGGAGAAGGCCGGGAAATGGAGGAGGGGGAGGAAAGGAGGGCTCAGGCCGGGAGCAGGGAGGGAAGGGGGTGAAGGAGAGGAAAGGAGGGGAACAGGGAGGGAGGGGGTGCATGGCGAGCAAGGGGAGGAGAGGCAGACAGCAAGGAGGGGAGTGGGTGCAGGGCGAGGAGGGGGAGGAGCGTGCTCGAGGAAAACCAGAGGGCGGGGGTAGGGCGGGGAGGGCAAGGGACACCACCCCCCCCCTCCCGCGAGGCCTCTGGGTTCGTCCGCGTCCCTGCGCCACGTCACGTGTCGCCGGGCCCACCTGAGGGGGACCCAGTCCGACCGCCGGCTCACACCCTCGGAACCGCGTGGCGTCCCCACGCGAGGCACAGGCGGGCTCCCTCCCGGGGACACAGGGCCTTACCTGCCTACGGCCCCGCCGGCGCCTCACCTGGGCTCGCTCGGCTGCGCGGCGATCACCTGGCCCCGCCCCGGAAGTGGCCCCCACGCCGGGCCCGCCCCCTCGCCCCGCCCCTGCCCGCGCAGTGCGACTTTTCTGGAGCGGGGACTCCGCGGGGTCGCCCGGGGCTCCGCGGGGCCGGGACCGGGTAGCACAGGTGAGCCCGCCTGCTGGGCGGGGCGGAAGGGGGAGGTGCAGCGAGCGCCGAGCCCCTCTTCCTTAGCTCCGAAGGCGTCCCTGAGTCTTGCCTTGTTCAAGCCCCTACTTGGCACAGCACCCATCCCTGGGGCTGGCACTTTCCTTGCTGATCCACTTCCCCATTTTAGGGACCTGCAAAGTGAGGTGCGGAGCAGGGGGATGTACAAGGAGCTGAGAGGAAGCATTCAAGAAAAATCTCCCAAGCCGTCTTCTGGGCCAGGTGCAGCCTTCCCGGGACTGCGGTGGGGACCCCACGTTGAGCCCAGAACTCCACAGAGACAGCGGCCGGGCAATCCCAGAGGCGGCCCTGACCCATTCTCAGGAGCACGGAGGACTTCCTGGAGGAGGCAGTGTGATGAAGACTTGGGCCTCTAAAGGGTGATTCTGGGCCAAGTGCTGTATTTCTGTCCATGGGAGCAGTTACTGTCCTTGCCCTGAAGCACGCCCCAGGGCCGTGTCTGCACCCCCTTTTCACCTACACTCTCTCCGATCTCATCCAGTGTCCTGCTTTCAATATGGGCTATACCCTGATGATCCCTAACTTCTGTCTCCTGACCAGAGTCCTGCCTCTGACTGCCCACCCGACAGTTCCATGTGGAGGCCTGAGCGCCCAGATCCAGCTCCTCTCCTGGGCTTCCTATCTCATTCTCCACCGGCGCTGGCCAGACCCTTGGGGTCATCCTTGGCTCGTCTCCAGCTCGCATGTCCCATACGTGGTCCCTTGGCAAGCCCCGATGGCTCTTACTTGTCAATATAGGATGGTGCCAGCACTTCTCCCCACCAAGCTGGCCCAAAGAGATCAGGCCACCAGCACCTCTCACGTGGCTCATGCGGCAGCCTCCTCCTACGGGGCCTCCCCCGCGCTGCCCTGGCCCCTTTGATCTGCCGCAACACAGCAGCCAGAGGATCCTTTCATGAGACGTGCCTTGCCCCAGCTCCAGTGCTCCCCTTCCTCCTCTCCCCTTCTGGGGGAGGAGGGGTGGGGAGGGACAAGCAGCTCCACAATCCCAGGCTGCCTTGCGTGGAGGGTGGCACAGCTGCTGGTGGATGGCATGTGATGGGCTCTATGGAGCCCAGTAGACACCACACCTCAGCCGAGATAATCAATCAGGCGTACTGACCTCTCCCCACCTCTAGGGGGGGATCTGATTGCAGAGGCCAGTCGGCATGATATCACCCCTCTTAACCGGTGGCGCTTTTAAGGTTCTCGAAGTAACTGGGCCTAAGCCAGTCAACACAGGCCTTCTTCATGCCACAGCGAGCAGTTCAGGCCAGTCCAGCTGGAATAGTTGGGGGGAAAGAAATCTTGCTTTCTCCTTTTCTCTCCCCCAACCTAGATGAGGAGGTTTGGTGCACTAGAGACACTGGACCACCTGTGACCACAAAGAGATACAGCAAAGAGATCTAAACAGAGACAGCAAGGAACTGGGTCCTTGGTGACATGGAAGAGCCCCTGGATCAAGCCTGTCCTGAAGCCTGCCCTACCTCTGGACTTTCTAGTTCGCTGCACCGATAAATTCTCTCATTGTTTACGCTAGTTTGGAGTTTTCTATTTCTTACAACCCAAAGCATCCTCTGATAACACACCTTACACCGTTTAGGCAAATTGCAGAATTTCTCTCCTGACAACACTAGCAGAAAAAAACCCCAAAAACCCAGGGAAGGCTTCTGATTGGCTGAGCCTAAGACGCATAACCATTCCAGGGGTGGGAAGGGAGTTAGACCAAGACCTTATCCTCCCCAAAGTAAAGACAGTCAGCTTCCCGCCAGTTTTGCTAATAATAACCATGAAATAAATGAATATGGATTAGTGTAGACAGGACCGGTGCCCGGCTCTAAACGCTGGTTGCTCCCATTCCATGGCAGGCCGGAGCCTCGGGGCTGTCTGCTCACTGCCTGGCTCAGAGCTGGCACCAGCCCCAACCAATGTGAATGAAAGAATGACCCGTTTCCTTCTGGCATTGAAAGAGGGTTCCCACGGCCTCCACGCTGACCTCGGTTCTGTACCTTTTAAGTTCTTTCCAGCGCATCTCTTAACTCAGGGAAAGGACCCTGCAGGCAAAGCATCCCCTGATGGGAACCAAACCACCCGCTCAAGCAACGGGGCCCACCCTGAGCCAGCAAGTCCCCCAGGTGACTGAGCCCACAACAATGATCGACCTGACCCGTACGGCCCACCCGCATGTACCTACCAACCTTTGTCCCACATTTGCCCTATATGAACCTGGACATCTTTTCAGCTCTTTGGGGACAGTGTTTGATATGTCAGGGCGCTGTCTTCCCGGCGTCGGCCTCACTGAAATAAACTCCTTTCCCATGTCACCGCCACTCATCTCCCTGCTTTAGGATCTTGTCAGCAGTGAGTGGCCGCACCTGGTCTGTTCGGGGCCCCGGAGCCAGGCGCTCCTGCATGCCCGCGCCCCGGGGACATCAGCACGCAAGCAGCTGTGCAAAGAATCTGTAACCATCCCCACCAGCCGGCCTGTTCAACTAACAGTGCACCTGCGTAGTATTATTACGTACCCTCCTTGCTGCAGAAGGACTCCAGGTAGCCAGGAGGGGACTGTAGTGCTAACTTCTCACACACATACGCACCTGAGCCTCTGGACGGAGCAGGAATGGGCCTATTTCTACACCAAATACTTCGCTCTCAAAACATGACAATGACATCAAGGATTTGATTTACGCCAGCGACTCACACACTTAATCGGGTTGATCTAGCGCTTTGTGCCGTTTCTCTTTTCCTTTTTGGGAGGCAAACATCTTTTTTTTAGTATCAAAGCAAGCTCGGTCTCCCACGAAAGAGGGACAATTTGCAGGTTTTCTGTTTTAAAAAGCAACTTTGGACAGAAGCAAGAGAAAACATCTTCCAGTTGGTGTGCGGCTGGCCCCATAATTTCATGGTATTAAGACATGGAGGGGGGATGCCACCCTCCTCGCATTTGTGTTTGTGAAAATCTCTTACAAATTCCACAACTATAGCTTAGTGATAATAAAATATGTACAATAAAGCAATAATACAGAATGATTACAGGGGAAACAATGCAGGTGTGTTCCACCATTCATGGTAAAAGGAAAGAGAAACAGAAAGGAACAGCAAAACCCAGGCGGGTCTCAGTTAGGTTCTTTTTTCTGTTTTTCCCCAAGTGAGTCTAATCAGCAAGCCACCAGTTACTCATTTCCTTTTGTGGCTATAACAATAACTCCGTGCATTTCAAATGCCTTGCAATAGAAGACAAAGAATAATAATGCGAAACGAAGGAATTACATCTGAATGGCATTATTCCTGGCTTTATTAAATTTGCTCTTACAAATGTTTATGAAGTCGGAGATTTGGCTCTCCCCCAAGCAGCAAATTCCACATTAATAAGCACTGGGGGTTGGAGAGCTTGAAGGAAGGAGGAAATAAAGATCCTTTGGTCCAAGGTCTCAGGCTTCACATTTGTTTTCTCGCAAATTAACTCTCCGGCCAGCTGCTAGAGCCAAGACTTGCTCTGCTTTGAACCTTATTAAAACCTCAAAGCCAGAATTTCCCTGCTGAGTGTGGGCGCGGCGGCTGGACTGAGCCTAAAGGGATCTAGATCGCGCCCCACTCCTCTCCCTCACGGGCCAGGCCCCTGAGACCCCGCGAGGCCAGGGGCTTCCCTGCAGCTGTCAGGCCAGCTCTGGGCAGGTTTACCACTCCACCCTCCTAGCCTGGGCCCCGCCTGCATTTCAGAGCAAATGCATCTGGTTGTTAGCACTCCATGCAAACTGCAAACCACCCTTGTGCACCCTCCACAATGTTTTCTGGGATCGTTTGGACCTAATTATTGGAATCCTTTTGATTTGCAACTGAGCAGGCCACACTCTTAATGCCGTATTTGACATCAGGGTGGGACACTGGCTGTGCCCTCTGGCCCCATGCACCGTTCACACACCCCTGCTACACTGGGATTCCCACTCTTCCTAGTCTCTGTGAAAGGTGGCCAGACAACGGGTTTACCCAGCCTCCTTTGCAACCAGGGCCCAGACAGGGACTTAGGCTCCACCATTGTGATGTCCGTGCTTAGGGAGGAAGCAGTCCTGGAATATATTATAGTGGAAAGGGCAGCTGGGCAATGTGCAGTGTGGGGGGTGGGGGAGGCTGCAGTGGCTACAAGTAAGTACCTGGGACATGATTGGTATCAGTCCTGGTGGTAGCTATGGGTTCGGTCCAGTGCAATTGGAGCATCTCTGTGCAGTGGGAGCATCCCTGTGCAGTGGGGCATCCCTGTGCTGTGGGGTCATCCCTGTGCAGTGGGGACATCCCTGTGCAGTGGGGGCGTCTCTGTGCAGTGGGGGCATCCCTGTGCAGTGGGGACATCCCTGTGCAGTGGGGTCATCCCTGTGCAGTGGGGACATCCCTGTGCAGTGGGGGTATCTCTGTGCAGTTGGGGCATCCCTGTGCAGTGGGGGTATCCCTGTGCTGTGGGGTCATCCCTGTGCAGTGGGAGCATCCCTGTGCAGTGGGGGTGTCTCTGTGCAGTGGGGGCATCCCTGTGCAGTGGGGGTGTCTCTGTGCAGTGGGGGCATCCCTGTGCAGTGGGGGCATCCCTGTGCAGTGGGGCTATCTCTGTGCAGTGGGGGCATCCCTGTGCAGTGGGGGTGTCTCTGTGCAGTGGGGGCATCCCTGTGCAGTGGGGGTATCTCTGTGCAGTTGGGGCATCCCTGTGCAGTGGGGGCATCCCTGTGCAGTTGGGGCATCCCTGTGCAGTGGGGTGTCTCTGTGCAGTGGGGGCATCCCTGTGCAGTGGGGGCGTCTCTGTGCAGTGGAGTCATCCCTGTGCTGTCGGGGCATCCCTGTGCAGTGGGGGCATCCCTGTGCAGTGGGGGCTTCCCTGTGCAGTGGGGGCATCCCTGTGCTGTCGGGGCATCCCTGTGCAGTGGGGGCTTCCCTGTGCAGTGGGGGCATCCCTGTGCAGTGGGGGTATCTCTGTGCTGTCGGGGCATCCCTGTGCAGTGGGGGCATCCCTGTGCAGTGGGAGCATCTCTGTGCAGTGGGGGCACCCCTGTGCAGTGGGGGCATCCCTGTGCAGTGGGAGCATCTCTGTGCAGTGGGAGCATCCTGTGCAGTGGGGGCATCCCTGTGCAGTGGGAGCATCCCTGTGCAGTGGGGGCATCCCTGTGCAGTGGGAGCATCTCTGTGTAGTGGGAGCATCCCTGTGCAATGGGAGCATCTTGTGCGATCATTGTATCTCTGTGCAGGGTGGCCTTTCAGCGCTGGGGGGGGTGTGTCCCTATGCAGGGACTGCAGTAGTGGCTGTTTTCCCATCAGGTCTGTCCTTTGGGGTGGGTTGAGGCACTGTTCCTGGAAGGGAACAGTACCTCCATGTTGGCTCTCCCAGCTCCTGACAACTCTGGGATCTCCCAACATCCTTTAACGAACTCCTTCTCTATAATCAGCCAGAATCTGCTTCAGCTGCTTGCAAATGAGAACCCTGCCTGATTCCACATCCTCCAGGTCTTACGTTCCTCTTCCCCCACCAAACACAGGCTGACATAAATCCCCATAGTGAAAAGAGAAATGTCAGCATGAGAAATTCTTCTTGTGATGATGTGGATGATACTTTACCTTTTTCTAGCTTTTTACAGCCTGTTAAAGCAGTTCTGAGCTCTAAGCAAACACATTAGTCAATGAAGAAAAGCGTTCTTGGGGTAAGACCATCCGTTTATTATTAAGCCATTATCACTTTCAGGTCAAAACCCATTAAGTGCTTGTCTGCCCAATGCATTGTCATCTGCACGGAGCTGCTTAATCAGGGACGATGGTGTCTGGGAGCTTAGAATCTTACGTTCGCGCTCTGCATGTGTCCACAGTGCATGGACAAGCAAAGAAATATCACCAAGGTCACAGAATTTTATATTTGGAAAAATCCTTGCTACAGATGCCAGAAACTGAGGATGGAGGACTTGCCTAATATCACACAGCAAGGCAGTGACCAATTCAGGATCAGAGCCCAGGGTCCCGGCTCTACCCAGGAGGGCACACAATACCCATAAACACATAAAACAGTATATCTCACTCAACCTTCTCCCCGGTCACGAACCACTTTCTTCTAGAGTATTTGGGAAAGAGGAGTGTATCAGTCAGGTCAAGCCAGCTTATGCCACAGTAACAAACATGCCCCAGTCTCAGGAGCTCACACAGACTTAGGTCTACTTCTCACTCACACCACATGTCTGCAGCCCCCAAGACCCCATCTCGCAGAACAGTCCCATCTGGAATCCTGCCAATCACCACTCAGAGGGAAGATGAACTCAGGAGGGTCTCCACCTGGCAGCTCCAAAGGGCCCCACATCCCTTCTGCATAGAGCTCATTGGCCAGGGCTGGTCACGTGGCCCCACCTACCACAAGCAGACAAGGAAGTGTGGGCCTTCCATGTGCTCAGGAGGCAGAGAGCGGAAGAGCATCGTGATATTAGGGGTTTGAGCCCATGCCCATTGCATCCCTGGCTGATGCTCCCCTGAATCCCCAAGGTCACTGATGGACACTCCTGGAGCTCAGGGACCACAGTCCCTCCCTGGAATAATGCTCCCCCCACTCAGGCCTCAACAGAGGGCCCAGTGTGGGGTACTCCACACTCCCCAAGGGAAGTGTTGCAGGGAGGGAAGGAGGTCTTTCTTCTTTTCTTCCTCCCTTCCTTCCTCCCACCCCCTTCCCTCCTTCCGAACCCTTTCTAAGTGTGGAGTACATTCACATTGCATGGTGTGAGCAGGCAGAACTCTCTTTATCTTGCAAAACTGAAACTCTGTCCCCATTAGACACTAACACCCCATTCCCCTCCCCAGGCCCCTGGCGACCACCTTTCTACTTTCTGTCTCTATGATTTTGACGACTCAAGGGGCTTCATATAACATGGAATCCTATAGCCTTTGTCCTTTTGTGACTGGCGTATTTCACTGAGCATAATGTCCTCAAGGTTCATCCATGTTGTGGCAGATGTCAGGATCTCCTTCCTTTTTAAGACTGAGCGATGTTCCACTGTGTGGATGGAACATATTTGGTTTATCTGCTTGTTGGTTGATGGACACTGGGTTGCTCCACCTTCGGGCTACTGTGAATCATGCTGCTACAAACATGCAAATATCATTTCAAGTACCCACTTTCAGCCATTCTAGGTTTATACCCAGCAGTCTTTCTTTTAAATTACAGGCCAAGGGGCACCTGGGTGGCTCAGTCAGTTAAGCGTCTACCTTGGGCTCAGGTCATGATCCCAGGGTCCTGGGATCGAGCCCCGCATCGGGCTCCCTGCTCAATGGGGAGCCTGCTTCTCCCTCTCCCACTCCCCCTGCTTGTGTTCCCTCTCTCGCTGTGTCTCTCTCTGTCAAATAAATAAATAAAATCTTTAAAAATAAATAAATAAATAAAAATTATAGGCCAAATATTACTTTCATGGTCAAATGGGAAATCACAAATGAGTCAAATCTTTAGAGGCACACACTGTGCTCCCAGCCTTTCTCCCTTATCCTGGAGTCTTCCCCTCCTTCGCTGGGGGCATCCTCAGCTTCAGGCAGCTCCACCACAGGGAGGGAACCCCCTGCTCTCTCTGCCTCCAGAGCTCAGGTCTCCTCCCACCTGTGATTCCTGGGCCTCTGGCCACCCAGCGCCCAGCAGTACCTTCCTGAAAGCGGGAGTTAGCCCTTCCAGAGACTGACACCACAAAGTGGGCACTTCAGAGGACGCCTCGTGGTCCAAAGCCATCCCCACTGAGGTCCCCTGCTAGTGGGGGCTGTTGTGGGGTGCACACACACACACACCCCAAAGCAAATGTTAACTTTTAGAAGGGGTACAGGCAGGCAAAGTTACTAGGAAGACTACCATGACACCCCCCTCCCCAGTTTTCCTAAATGCCACAATGCAGGCAGGGCTCCCGTGACCGGGCTGGGGTCGTGGCCCCATGGTGACCCTCCTCTGACTTCCAGAGTGGGCCTGGGGGTCTTGCTTCCTGAGGAATGGGCCTATCACCCCACCAGGGAGGGTTCTATGTCCCTGAAAACTTGTATGTTGAAGCCCGAGCCACCAGAATGACTGTATTTGGAGATGGGGTCTCCAAGGAAGTAACCAAGGTTACATGAGGCCATAGGGTGGGGCCCTGACCCCATAGGATTAGTGTCCTGAAGGAGAGACACAGGAGGAGTTCTCTGTCTACCCCCTGAGGATACAGTGAGAAGGTGACCATCTGCAAGCCAGGAAGAGAGTCCTTGCCGGAACCCGACGGTGTGGGCCCCCGGAGCTCGGGCTTCCCGCCCCCAGAAGTGTGGGAAATGAATGTCTGCTGCTTGAGGCCCCCAGCCTGTGAGATTTGTTGCGGCTGGAGCTGACTAAGACACAGAGCCTCAGCAAATGCAGGCAGATGCCTCAAATGACCATCCCTCTACCCCTCTGTTGAGGTGGCATTGGGCAGAGGGTTCTCTGGGGAGATGGGAGGTGGCCAGGGGATATTTGTGACCCTCCTGTACAAGAAATCCCACTCCCTGGGTGGGGAGAGGCCTCTCTCTCAGAGCCGTGTGAGTGTGTGCATACGTGCAATGTATGTGTGTGTGACTGTGAGCACACATGTGCATGCATGCGAGTGCTGGGGTCTGTAGGTGTGTGAGTGTGTTTGTGAGTGCCTGTGTGTGTGTCTGGAAGATAAGACAGAATGGCCCAGACCTCAGCAAAGGCACAGATAGCGAAGTGGGGACCAGCCAGAGAGCCTTCCCACTGCGAGGCTCCGGAGTGGCCTCCTGGGGAGGCCATGGAGACGCAGAGAGGCGAGGAGTTTCAGCAGTCGGGGCGAGTGGATGAGTGGCCCTGGCTGCCTCAAGTGTTCCCTTCTCCCTGAGTCTGCAGCGGCAGCTGGAGGGGGACGGGACTCCTGTTCCAGGAGGACACCTGCGTCAGCTCCCAGCCCCCCACCAAGAGGTAGCCAGGGGAACCCGGACAGACTCTTTGGATATAAGATCAGGGGGCCTCCCACAGTCTCAGGACGGCTGCTTCCAGGCACATGGGAGGTTGATTCTGGAACTCCTGCGGGGGGTGGGGGGAGGGGAGAATGTTGGCTGTTGAGAGCGTGTGGGTATGTGGGACCTGTATCCTTGGGAGCTCAGGTCCTTGGCATGATGGGGCAGCGATGAACTCTGAGTGTAACCCCGAGAGGGGCAGTTGCCCTAGCCCCTCCTCTGCAGGACGAGGGCTCGTGGGGTGGCCTTCCCCCACCCAGTGGGTCCTGCATCCTCTGTCCCGGCTGCCAGGAGCAGCAATGGGTGGCAACAATTGAAGGGGGAAGCGTGGCCGGCTGAGCGTACCCACCCACCCTAGGTTTGAACACACTGAGGAGCAGACATCCCCGGGGGGCTTGGACTTGAGGCCCCAACTGGTGTGCCCTGCTCCTCCATGCCCTGCTCGGCCTGCCCAGACCGAGCTCCAGGAAGGCCGGAGATGCGTGCCCGTAGGCCTGTAAAGTCTGGAGGCTGTGCCAGTCACGTACGCGTGTGGGACCCTCTCCACCCCCTGCGGGGAACCATGTGTTTGCGGGGCACTCCATCCTAAAACGAATCCATGCAGAAATGCCAGTTTCATTTTGATCTGAAGTCTAGGACGACATGAAGGAAACAAGGGGGAGCGTGGAGAGGGGCTAAAAATACTGTAGGATTTCCATCTACCTTTTCCAAGAAAAGAACCAAGGCTCCCTCTGGCCTGGCCTTCTTTCTTCCGAGGGGCTTCTCTGCCATTCAGCTCCTCCAGCAGACACCTGCTGGACGGGCCCCTCCTGAGCCAGGCCCCGGGGGGTGCAGGTCCCCAGCCGCGGGTCCCAAGTCCCCATCCCCGAATGCTCAGGCCGGCGGCCACCAGAGGTCTGCAGTGGGACAGAGCCGGGACCGAGTGAGTTCTGGCACCGCCAGCCTCACGACTGAGGGACCACCGCCGGCCTCACACCTCTTGGAGCCTTGCCACCCGTGAAATAGGATGGGCGGTAGCAGCCGGCCCCGGGGATGGGGATGGGAGGACGATGCAGGCGCTGGTCCATAGCAAGAGTGTGTCGTTACCGGGGGTCCAGGACAGCTACCCCAGAGGTGACTGTGTCCACACCCAGTTCCCCTGCCTCTAAAAGTAGGTGGGTCCTGGTGGCTGAAAGGGCCTTTGTTTGTTAGGAAGGATGACAGGCTGGGTAGGAAAGTCTGAGACCAAGGGACTGAGCTGAACTTTTCTGCCAGAAAGGAGCGAGATGCTGAGGGGGTGGGGCCAGGATGGTTTGGTGCCATCGGCAGGACAGAGACAGACACACACACACACACACACACACACACGCACGCACACAGAATTGTCTCTGCATAGATGAGCATATGCTGGAGGGGAACCTGAAGTCTAACAGGGGAGGCAGAGGTGTGGGGGGGGCGCTGGGGGTGGAAGCTCTCTCGCAGGGCTCCCCCCACCCTGTGGGAGGTCCATGAGAGCCCCCCTGTCCCGAATGCTCTGGTGCACTGGGCTTGTTCAGGGAGAAAGCGATGCAGGAACCAGTCCTGCTTTGGGGCCTGGGCTCCAGCCGCTCACTGTTCCCGTCCTGTGTCCTCTTCCAGGAGGAGACCCTTATTTTACCCTCACCCCTCCTGGATTCCAGGGGTGCAAGAGAGCTGGGCAGCCCAGGCCATGGAGCACCCTGTCTTCAGCCAGATTAGCACAAGCCTGTCTTCCCAGGGCTCACGGTGTCGTGGGAATGTCAGGCCTTAGGTACGGGTGGGGCCCAGGGGAGGCTGGGCCAGGTTTCCCCACAGGGAAACCGGGAACATCCTGTACTCAGGTAGATGGGTCCAGGGTCAGGGAAAGCAAAGAATGGGGGTAGAGGTTGGAGGCAGGAAGGAGCAAAGGGCCTCAGGGAGGCGAGTGTGCGTGCACGTGTGAATGGGCATGCACGCGTGGGTGTGCACGCAGGGTGTGTGTGCTGTACGTCCACGGAGGAGGGAGGCGAGCGTGGGGAGCCAGCAGCCAGAGGCAGCCTAGAGAGGCCTCCCCATGAAGGGCCTTCCAGCCCAGGCCACAAAGCAGAACACTTCCGCCCAGGGCACCGGGCAGCAGCGGAGGGCTCTGGGCGGGCAACGGGAGGGCAGCCCCTCTGGCTGCCGAGTGCTGGCCCGGCTGGCCGGGGAGAGAGGCAGCCCAGACGGGCCACTCCTCAGACTCCCTGCGCTGCCGGCGGATAAAACTTGGGGACCGAGAACTCGTGGACAAACAAGAGCTCGTGAGCTTGGTTAGCTTCCCTCCGGTGAAGGGCACAGTCAACAAAGCCCAGCCCCGTGAGCAGCCCCCAAGGTTTGGTCCCAGCAGAGATCACAGAGGCTCACGTCACACCCAGGGGGTGCTGAGACCCCGAAATATCCTCTCTGCTCCTGACTACTCTGATGTCCCGGTGAGCACGGGCCCTGCGTGAGATCTGGCCGTTGACCCGTCTGTAGAGATATGGGGATACCGCTGTTCACACATTTTAAAGATGGGCTGGACGTCGTGGTTTCAGTAGAGTTGGTTTTGGTTTCCTTCGTGATCTTAGGTATTTTATTGTAAAAACGCTATTTTAAGAAAGTGTCCCTGGGCTCCCAGGTGCCCGAAGGAGTCACACAGACCATGTCAAGACCCCCGAGATGGAGGGTGGGACCCCCTCTCTGTCGTGCGGACAGGGGTTTCCCCGGATAATTTTTTTAAGATGATTTTTTGGTTTCCCCAGATCTGTGTGGCCCTCTGTGGCCCCTGCACCCTCATCACCATCCTCTTCATCTGTTGAGGTTGCCGGGCAGAGCGGGTGTCCCATTTCCACAACCGTGATGCTCCCCAGCCTGCTTTTGGGCAGGTTTTTGCCTGAAGTGCTACGGACTTTGACTATTTAGGGGGACTTTCATTTCAGACTTTCGGAGCACCTGCCTCGGAACAAGAGGTCTTCCGGCGTTTGGCGCGGGTCACGGCACACGGATCCCCCGGGATCTGGCTGAAGTGCAGAGTCGGCATCGGCAGGTGTGGGCTGGGCCTGAGACCCCATACCTGAGAGGCAGGGGTAGGACGATCTCCGGAGGACCTACAGCAAAGACAAAAACAGTAAGACGGTTTCTCACAGCCCAGCCCTGGAGACGCATGGGAAACGCTCCATCGGAGAAGGTTCCCTGGTGATGCCGTGCACAATCAACTATTAACCAATGATGTCACTCATTCAACAGACTCCTTGACCTATGGCTGGGGACTCAGTGGGGACAGGACAGGCAGCCTCCTCATGGGGGACAGACTAATCACGGACTCCTCTGTCTGAGCAGGTCTCCCAGAGCTCATGAAGCTAAAGCCCCGGGGCCCTCTCTTGCGCTCAGCTCTCTTCCAGGCCATGGGGTTGCATACACATGGGTTTCTCCACAACTGGAATGCCTGCAGAAGGTTCTGGTCCCACCACCCGTTTCCACCCCTGAAATTTCAGGGACAAGTCCCGTCGAGGGAACAGGTGGAGAGACTGGAGGCGGGGGGTGGGGTGGGGTGGGAGGACGGTGGGCCACTGGGGCAGACACAGAGCCACAGGCCTACACTGGCCACAGCCAGCTTGGGGCTCGGCCTGAGCTCCCTGGTGGCCAAAGTGAGACCTGATCAGGGATGTGACCTTCATTGTAGGGAGTTTGGTTCTTGGAGGGGACACCGGTGGCCATGGCCCACATATCTGTGTGTGAAAGGTTCTGTGGGTTGGGGGGGGACCTACGGCAGCAGGTCCTTTATCCTAATTTATAGAATCCCTGGTCCTGATTTTTCACATGTAATTTCCCAATTTATAACAAGATGTTTTGATGTAGATTACCATAAACATTTTTTGAACAAGGCTGGATGTAACACATAGACCTGCTCCTAGCCCAGACGATGAGCTGCTCCTTTAAGGGGGTGGGGGGCAGCCCCAGCTGAAGGAGCCCCTCAGCTTCTTCAGGACCCAGGCTCAGCAATCGCCCTCCTGGGGCTTCAGCCTCCCCATCACAGGTGAGGCCCCACTGGCTGGCCCCACTGGCTGGTATGGGGCCTCCCTCAGGTCAGGGCAGGGAGCTCAGAGGTCCCCACAAAGGCACTGGAGTCCCCAGAGGCCTGGGATACTCAGATCTCCACAATGGAGCCCTTCACCCTAGGAGGTGGGGACGTAACAGAGGGCCCAGCACCCCGGTGAGGGCAGAGCCCAGACAGGTCCCTGCCATTTCTGTCCTTTGCCTGGCCCTTCTGCCTTGAGGGGACCCTGCTGGTAATGGTCCCCCCACCTCCCCACCCCGTTAGCTGGTCTCTGGTTTATCCCGGCTTCCATGAAGGAGCTGGGAGCCACGGAGGGCCGTTCAGGGATCTCAGCCCCATCAGCTCAGCCCAATGGCTATTCTCCTTGGTTCTCAGACCAGGGACAGGCTTCTGGCCCAATTCCCAGTCCCGGTTCCCTGGAGGCTGAGGTCACTCACTCTTGCTCTCCCAGCTGCCCAGCTGCACCCTACCTGGGGCCCCCCGCCTGTTCCTGGAGCACCCTCCGAGGCCTGGGTGGCCACGGAGCTCGTGCAGTACACTCCCATCTCACAAATGACAAGACCGAGCTCCTTGTGGTTCTGCCGCCCCACCGCACACGCACATCGTGAACCGAATCCTAGTAGACAGAAGCTCGCGCATGCAGGGGGCTCCTCCCGCCCATCCCCATGGGCTGGTGGCCCCTGTGATTTGGGATCGGGTGAGGCATCAGCCTTCCCTCCCTGACCACCTGACTCACAGAACTCCCCAGACCCCTCCCGTTAGGCCTGCTCCCCGGGTCTCCCTCCCACCTCCAATAGAAAACTAACTCCACCCGAGGCGAGCGCTCTGAATGGGGTCAGAGCGTTGGCTTCTAACCGGGTGCAAAAAAACATCCCCCACCCAGCCCAGAAGGAACCTCACGTGCCCTTCTCCCCCTGCTGGCCACGCTGACCCCTGACCCTTTGAGCGAGCCCCTTCTCCGCCGTGGTCCCAGCCACTCCTGAGAGGCTACTCAGCTTTCCAGCTCTTCATTCCGGGGCCCCTGGGCCCCACTGTCAGGACAGGACAGAGAAACCAGACACTAGGAGCCTGCCCGCCCTGGGAGTGGGGAGGGGAGACCCCAGCGAGGCGAGGGGCAATCTGAGGGTGAGCACCAGGGAAGGATGTCTGGGGCCTGGCGTCGCAGACACAAGCTCGGGATCGGGGCACACAGCTTTATTCCATCCTCTTCCTGCCCGCGGCCGCCCTGGGCAGAGTGAGGACAGGCTGCAAGGAGGGCCTGGGACAGGGGCACACAGGAGGTCACCCCGTGGCCTGAGGTGAGTGGGAAGGGGGAAGGCGGGTCTGCTACCAACCCCCACTGCCCTGGGGATTGTTCCGGAGGCCTGGCTGAGCCACAGGATTCAGTCTCCGTGGGTGTGGACGCTGGTGGGCTGGGGCAGGCCGGGGGTGGGAGGCCAGGTCTGTTGGGTGCACACAGGGCTGACGAGTGTGCGTGGTGACCTGCGGGAGGCGGCGGAGCGGCCAACACCCCGAACAGAGCAGGGCTGGGGGCTCGGCTAGTGACGCTTTTTCCAACCGAGACTCAGGAAGGGCAAAGTGGCCAGGGCCCACAGCCGACCGGATGGGACAGAGTAAAAAAACTCTTGCACACACGCACCCCCCAGACACACACACGGGGTCAGCAGAAACTCGAGGCCGTCACACGATGCTCTGCCGACCCCCGGCCCCCTCAAACTCCGACGTGCCCGAGCCCCGGCCCCGGCCAAAGTCAATGAAGATCCCTTCCGAATCCGAGTCCACGGACTCCAAGATCTGGTCCACCAGGTTCTCCAGACTGGAGGAGGGCGGGGAGGGGCGGGCGGCGCCTGGGCCAGGCTCGGGGGGCTGGGCGGGGGGATACAGTCTGCTGGGGCACGGCCCCGACTGCGCGCCCGCAGACGGTCTGAAGGCCCCAGGGGGAGCCTGGCAGGGCGTGTCGGAGAAGCCCTGGGGCTCGGGGCAGGATGTCATCTCCGAGACCGAGTGCCTGCGGATGCTGGGGCCTCCGGGCGCTGCTCCCTCGGCCTCGTGCTCTGCCACGGGGTTCAGCAGTGGGGTGTTGTAGCTCTTGGAGCGCACCACCGGGTTCTTGGCCAGGACATCCCCCGAGCGGGAGCGGCGCAAGAAGTGCTTCTCTGCAGAGACAGACAGACAGACGAGGTGTCGGGCCGGGGGCCGGGGGCCAGGGTGGGAGGGGGCCACTTGGCAAACCCAGGCACCTGGGGCCAGAGGAGCCACTGTGTGCTTAGCTCCGCACAAAGGGCAGCCACGGGGAAAAGCCCGATTGGTGCAGATCCTCGGCCCAGCCCCCTCATGCCCCTGCAAGTGAGGACAGGGCTCTGACACTGGGTCTGTCCCTATGTGTCTTCTTCCTCCCTTCTTCCGTCCGAGCTGGGGGAGGGGGAGGCTCAAATCAGCTGCTGGGTTCAAATGTGCACATGCCTCAGTTGCCCCACCTGTGGAAAGCTGAACAACCTGCGGCACTTCCAGGGTGCGTGGGGAGGGGGACACACCCACGTGGGTGGGTCACAGCTCAGGTGGTGGTTAAGTGTCAGGGCGGGGGCAGGATGACACAGGGCCTTTTCACGTGAGGCGAGGTCAGTTGGGGTTTTATTTGAAGTGTGGCAGGTGCCCCGGGGGGGTGGGGGGGCCAGAAAAGGATGGCCGCGGGGGCTGGACTGGGTGGGGGGGGGCAGATCTCAGGCTCCCACTCAGGGCCCTGCAGTTCCACAGAGCGACCACCATGTGGCAGGGCTGAGCCCAGTGAGGGGCTCAGGGGCCTTTCCAGGGCAAGAGACAGAGGCTCCCCCTCCGGCAAGCGGGGGCCTGGAGTCCAGCGCTACACGGAGTCGGGGGCGGGGGGGGGGCTCAAAGTTCTCCTCCAGCTGCTGGGGCTGCCTGGTGGCTGGGCTTTACACCAGCAGGTAGGTGGGCACTCCCAAGCGGCCCTTGTGCCTCTGGGCCCCCCAGTCCAGGATGGTCTTTGTGCACCTCTCCCCAGGCCTGGCTCCTCCTCCTTCAGCTCACCTGGCACTCCCAGTCTGGCCTTCCCCCGCACGGCCCTCATATCACCTGGGTATGGGTCCCCGTGGAGACGCATCTGGGGATTGTTTACTCACTGGTCTGCCTTCCCTGGCCCTGAGAGCCCACGTGTGTGGGGCTTGGTCTCTGCTGATCCCCCACGGCCAAGAACAGGGCCAGGCACACAGCAGGTGCTCGGTTTACAGAGGTGAATGAACCAATGGGCTGTCTGTTAAAGGAGCAACGTGGCGGGCTTCTGCCAAACAGGCCAGGCAGCCCCAGGACGCCCACCTCCCCTTTCCCCTCCCCTGTGAGTCCCCAAACAAGCTAGGTTTCTTGGGCTCCGGGCCTTTGCACGTGCTGTGCCCTCTGCTGGCCAACTCCTGCCTTTCAGGACTGAACACAGATGGGACCTCACTGGGAACACAGAAGCCTCTGTGGGGCTCTCAGGGGAGTCGTCACATTACCATATATGGTGTCAGCCTGACAAGTCCCCTTCAGTTCTTGAAGGAGGGACCCCGGGCCCCACGTACCCAGGGCCCAGCACACAGCAGGGCTGGGGGATGCTCAGGACAGGTCTGCTGCATGACCGAAAAGCAAATCCCCAGTGGGATCTGGCTGTGGCCATCTATTCACTGGGAGGCCTGGACCCTGGGCAGAGGTGGATGGGGCCGGAGGTTACCCAGCTCCCCGCCCAAGACCCAGTCAAGCCCTACCCAGGATGCAGGAATGTGTGAAGGGGCCCTCGCCGGAGTAGAGGCCGTAGGTGCCAAGGTAGGGCGACACCACCTTCTGGATCAGCGTCTCCAGGCGCAAGTAGTCCTTGGTCACGCCCCGGGACTCGTGCACCCCCTGCAAGAGAGGGTGGGAGGCAGGTGGTCACTAGACAGCCTGTTCCTTGCCGCCCTGGCCCAGCCAGGCTGAGCTCGACGGTCACCACTAAAGGCCTCCCCTGGGGACCCCTGCCCTCACTCCTCACCCCATGGAGTGCTACAGGCAGGAAAGGCTGCCCCCCAGGGCCACCCAGGCCCTGTCCACCTTCTCCTCCCTGATGCCCCTCGTCCAGAGCTCTGAGTGGATCTCTACCTCTTCCGGTTCCATCAGAGCCAAAGCCTGAGGAAGGCAGCCGCCCACAGGACAGCCTTGGTCTGGCTGACGGGGGTCAAGCTCTGTGCCCCCAGCACCCCCAGCAGACGCCTGGCACACAGTAGGCCCTTAGTGAGCGCGAAGAAATGCGACGACATCCCTCCTCGAGGGGCCGCCAGCTGCTCACAGCACAAGATGCTCTTAGAATGTCAGATGACAGCTCTGGACAGCACGAGAGCCCCCCGCCACGCCACCCACGAGAAACCCACTTCAACTGGAAAAACACACACAGACTAAAAGCAAAGGGTTGAGGGGTGCCCGGGGGGCGCAGTCAGTTAAGGGGCCGACTCCTGATTTCGGCTCAGGTCATGATCTCAGGGTCGTGGGATCGAGCCCCACCTCGGGCTCCGGGCGCATGGAGTCAGCTTAGGATTCTCTCTCTCCCTTTGCCCCTCCCTCCAATCAATCAATCAATCAATCAATGCAAAAGGTTGAGAGAGCTGTGCCACGCTGAGGCCAGTCACAGGAAAGCCGGAGCAGCTAGGTTAATTTCAAGGTTAATTTCAGACAGGGTGGATTTTAGTCCAAGGAAAGGCAAAGGGGGCCAAAAACGTCACTATGTAACAATACAGAGGTCAATTCTCTGGGACAACATAACAACCCCTAACATGCTTGCACCTAACAACAGAGCACCAGACCACGTGAGGCAAAACCGCTAGAACCTCGGGAGAGATCGTTAATCCACTAGGGGAGACAGACCAGCAGGCAGAAAACCGGGAAGGACACACCGCGCTCACCACTACCATCAACCGACGGGATCTAATTGCCATCAGACTGCCTCCCCCCACGACAGCGGAACACACATTCCGCAGCTCACGTGGCACACCTGCCAAGTCAGACCATGTTCTGGGCCACAAAACGCAACTTCACAGATTTAAAAGGAAATCATACAGTGCCTGCTCTCAGGCCACAGTGGTGTGAAACCAGGAATCAGGAACAGGAAGATAACTGCGAGGTCCCCAAATATGTGGAGAGCAAACAACTCACTTCTAAATAACCCATGGATCAAAGAGGAAATCTTTTTTCTTTTTCTTTTTTTTTTTGATTTTATTTATTTACTTGACAGAAAGAGAGAGCATAAGCAGGACAAGCAGCAGGCCAGAGGGAGAGAGAGAGAAGCAGGCTCCCCACTGAGCAGGGAGCCCGACTTGGGGCTCGATCCCAGGACCGTGAGATCATGACCTGAGCTGAAGGCAGACGCTTAACCAACTGAGCCACCCAGGTGCCCCCAAAGAGGAAATCTTAACAAATATCTTAAAATGTTTTGAATGAAATGAAAATGAAAACAGATCCGCATTGATGGGATGCACTGAAGCTGTGCTTTGAGGGAAACTAGCATCAAATGGATATGTTAGTAAAGGGAAAGCCCGCAAGTCAATAACCTAAGCTTCTACCTCGGGAAACTAGAAAAAGAAGAGAACGAAGTCCAAAGAAAGCACAAGAGAAATAATAACAGCAGAACTCAATGAGACTGAAACAGGAAATCCTTAGAGAAAATCGATGCAAACAAAAGCTGGCTCCTTGAAAAGCCCAGTAACATCACTAAGCCTCCAGCCAGGCTGACTACTAAAGAGAGGACACTAATTCCTCACGTCAGGAACGAAAGAGGAGCCATCACTACAGACCCCACATTCCCTGGAACTACCTCCACCCCCAGCAACAGCAGAACAGATGAACAAGGTGCTCCGCTCAGCGGGGCGTTCGTGAACTTCACGTTGTTTCATTCCTCAGACTTGTAAAGGATGTCTGTCTCTGCCCCCTGCTGCACAGTGAGAGAATGGGGGCCCACGGGCTGCATTACTGGTGAACACTCAGATGCACAGCTGCTCCCCTGGTTTCCCTGGGAGAAGAATGGTCACTCTGCCCGTGAAGCACGGGGTACATGATAGGCCCTCGACACATGCTAACCAGCAGCTGTGACTTCAGATCCATCAGGGACTCGAAAACAGTGGGGACAAGCTCACTCAAAGTGCAGGCCAGGTGGGGAGTGGGGCTACAGCAAACGGGCAGGAGGGCAAGTCTTTGGGGCAAAGGGGCCAAGCGGAGGAAGCTGCGTGAGGCAGAGAGGCCACCAGGGGGCAGCACCGCCCCAGTCTGGCTACCCACCTCATTGCTTTCACGGGATCATGGTGGGACCTCCTTGGCTCTAAATCCCAGTCCAGCCACTGTGGGCCCCCAGAAGCACCACAGAAGGCTTTACATCATTTCTCCCCACTGTCCTTGAACCTGCCCTGCAGGCAGGAAGCTTCAATCTGTCACGCAGGTGGAAAGAGGCTGAGAGACACAAAGTCCTTTGAGGTCCCCTGCTTCAACCCAGCCAGGTCTCACCTAAAATCCTTCCAAATCCCAGCGGCAGGCCCGGCACCCTGCTTCGCTGCCAGGACGACCACCAGCTCCTGCCCAGTGCAGTCCGTCGACCCTCAGACCTCCACATTCATCAGGCCCTTCCTTGCTCCGGAATATTCACTGGTTGCCCTGGACCCTAGGACCAAACTCGCAGACCCTAATTTAGGATACCCACGTGCATGGGGGGATGCAGAACAATGAACAGGACTTTGGAGCAGTCAGACGTGGGTGAGGCCAGGCCTTGTTAGCTCTGGGCAAACGAGGACTCATTTCCCACCTGTAAAATGGGGTGGTGATGGGATGCAGTAGTTTGCAAGAGGCCCTGTTTGCAGTAAAGGCTGTTGGTGGCCCATCAGATCCCCTGCTGTCTTGGGCAGGCCACTCATCCCCAGCTTGTGGCTGTCTCCTTCCCAAAGCTGCTCTGTCGGGTGAAATCCATCCACACCAGAAACATCTGGAACCATTGTGGGGGGGGTGACCAACAGCCCCTGCCCACGAGGGACAACTCTGGGCCCCTTCACACTCCTGGGCTCCCCATGGGATGAGGTTGAGGCCCGCTTCTCTTTAACTCTTATCTTCCCCCAATACCTTCTGGGCTCCTCCTGCTTCCCTCTCTCCTTCCGGGTTTCTCCTGAGAGTCTCTCCATTGACAAGTCACATGGACCCAGATCCTCGCCTCAGGCTCCGCCTCTGGGGAGCCCAGCCTGTGCCCAAGGATGCTCCTGCCACAGGAGTGCACAGTGGCCCCCTTGGGGCCCCACGCACCTGCAGCACCAGCAGCATCTGCACGATGGCAGGGGGCACGCGGGCGTGGGCGCGGGCCAGCGCATCCTCCAGCTTCACGCTCAGGGTGATGGCATTCCGGAAGTGCAGGAGGGCCAGCTGGCGCATGGACGGCTCCTTGCCCTGCAGACACAGAAGGCCGCGCCCCGCCCTGCTGCCGTCACATGAAACCCCCACTTCCCTCCACATCCGATGATCTGGGACCAGATCCCGGGTATACGGCCCCCTTCCGCCCCGTCCTCCTCCCTGGATGACCCCTGTCCCAAGGAGAGGCCCCAGTCAGCTTCCTCAGGCAAGGAAAGGATAACTGTCACAAACCAAGCCCCTCTGGTGTGTTGGGCAGGGCCTACTATGTGCTGCCCAGGGCTTCATAGGGCCTGTAGGAGGGGACCGTCCTTAGTTCCAAATTGTGGGTGGGAAAGCGGTTCTGAAAGGTCCAGGGACGTGCCTATCCCCAGGCTGGGGGCACCGTGCAGCAAGGCTGGGATGGGCGGTCGCCTGGGCCCCGGGGGTCCCACGGCTGCAGGGGCCATTCACCTGCACCGGGTAGAAGATGGCCTGCAGTGTGGGCAGCACGTCACTGAAGAAAAAGTCCCACGTCTCTGCCAGTGAGTCCAGCAGTTTCTGTCCTGTGGGCACAGACAGCCATCACTGCTCACCCCTCCCAGGCCGGAGTCCTCTCGCCCGTCCGCAGGAAGACACGGGAGCTGAGGGCTGGGCTCCGGGCCCTGGAGGTGCCCCCTGCCCCCAGGTCGATAGCACGCAGCACTTAGCAGCTCTGTGGTCGGGGGTCCACGGTGTAGTCTCCCTGTGCCTCAGCTTCCCCATTAATAAAATGGGACAGCGAGAGGGCCGACCTCCCAGGGCTGCGGGGATGAAATGAGCAGAGACGGGGTCCAGGGCAGAGGAAGAGCTCGTAAGCACTGGCTGCTGGTTCCCATTCCTTCATCCCACACCAGACCCGCACAGGAGCGCCCCCCGCGCCCGATGGCAGTTGCCGCACACAGCCATCTCCTCCGATTCCCATGGTGACCCCCCCCCCCCCCCCCCCGCCGCCAGCAGGTGGGGAATCCGTCCACCCATGCAGGCGTTTGCAGAGCACCTGCACTGGGCACTGGGGACCCAGCCCAGGACAGGGAAGCAGGACCCTCAATGGCAACTATGAGCACAATCATCATCCCATTGAAGGGGTGACCTCAGTGGGCAGACCAAGAAACAGAGCCTCTGAGAGGTTCAGGTCATTTTCCTCCAGGGCCCTGGTCCCTGCCGCCCTGGGTTGCCTGGGGTGGGATCTGGGGAGCCAGGGAGGCCACGTCCAAGAACAGCATGTCCCAGGTAGGGAAGGGAAGCAGAAAAAGTGGAGAGGATCAGGCCGGGAGGGCTTCCTGGAGGAGATGCTACCCAAGCTGATTTAGGAGGCTGGGTTCGCCAGGTTGATGGACATCCTCAGTGTGGGATCCACACAAGCAGATGTGTGAAAAGCAGCCATTTGGTCAAGCTCTGGGTTATTTCTGCCAGCCCTGCAGAAGGAGCATGCCATCCTCAGGGTGGGCAGCCCCTGAGGGATGAGGACAGATGAGGTGTCCCCGAGCTGGGTCGGGGCTCCCCCAGGAAATGCAAAGTGCTGAACCCTCAGCCCTTCTGCCTGGAATGAACAGAAAGCTGCTGTGTCTGGGATAAGCAGGTCCCAGGACATGTCGCCCAAAGCCTCTGCTGCTCGGTGGGACCCCCACCTGGAAGTCAGACTAAGGACTGGTGGAGAAAACCTGGGTGTGCTGGGGGTCTCTGGGTGAGGAGGTGAAGTGCCACATGCGGGCCGGCGTCCCAGACCATAGTGCTTCGAGGCTTCCACGGGAACCAGGGAGCCAGACAAAGGCCTTCACCTCTTCTTACTTTCCTTGGGCTCTGGGCCCCACACTTTCCCTGCCCGTTAAGGCCCAAGTCTGTGTAGGTTCGGGGGCTCTGGGAGGGGAGCCTGCTGGGGGCGGCCCCAGGAAGCCCATCCAGCCCAGCGGGCGGCCAGGGTGCTGTGGCCTCTGAGCGTGGCCAATCTGCCGGCACTGGGGCTCTCTGCCCGGCAGCCAGCTCCCGACCCTCCCTGGGGGCCCACGCCTAGCTCTGCGGAACCCAGGATGGGTGGGTGCTGCCGCCCGCGGAGCTCTGCCTGTACAAAGGTCCCTTCAGGTCCCCGCCATCCCTGGCAAGAAGAAAGGCGGCTCAGTTCCCCGGGCTGGCCGTGGGGTGGCTCTGGGCACGGGCCAGGCCGGCGTCCGCAGGCTGCTCTCCAGCCCACGGGACGGAAATGCTGTGGAAAGCAGATGTTGTAAAACACCGCCTTGAGGCCCCATCACAGCTGCACGCTGACCGAGAGGCCAGGAAGCACGGACTCACCCACCGGCCAAGTTCTCCACTGGGGCCCGTGGCCTAGGGCTGCAGGCGAGGGGGGTGGCAGGGCCGTCTGAGGCGACAGCATTAGGACCCTCAGGGAGTCCGGCAGCCAGAGCCTCGGTGTGATCCTCCGTAAGATGGGTGTGAACGTCCTCGCGCGCACTGGGCGGAAAGCTGCCACGTAGCAAGTGCTCACTAAGTGTCGGCTGGGGGCATGGCCACCGCTGGGCCTGTGTGGGCCGTGTCCGTGCGGAAGCTCAGCAGAACCCGGGTTCTCCCCTGGCGGGCGGGACCGTCTGTCTTCCTCTGCTCAGTCCAAGCGCTGAGGGCCCGGGAGACCGGAGCGCACCAGGCTGATCTTGGCTCGGGTCTCAGCCCCGTGACGACCACAGGGCAGTGGAAAAGGCCACAGCAGGAGCTCCGAGGAGGCGAGCTAGCCAGGAGGACGGCCCAGTGGAGTCAGGCCCACGGGCCAGCATGTCAAGGCCACTGGGGAGTTTGGCCAGATGGCCTGTAAGAGGCTGGGATTCCTGCTGGACAAGAGAGGGCCGAGCCCAGGGCCTGGAGCCTGCAGGAGCCCCCGAGCTCCTCCCTGGAGTCCTCGGGTGTCTGGCCGCTGAGGAGTCATCCTGGCGGCAGCCGGAGCCCACTCCTGTAAGCCAGGCTTGGAGACCACGGAACCACAGCCTTAGGCGTGGTCTGGGAGGGAGACTCCACGTCAAGGCTGTCCCTCCAGGCCTCCTGTTTCCAGGAATCGCTGTGCTCGGGAGCTGATGTCCAAAGCCCGGCTGGAGGCTGGAAGCTGGAGTGGGGGCAGGCGGCAAGGTCCTGGGGCTGGCCACGTGAGGCCACCCACCACCCTCCAGCAGAAGCACAGGTGAGGACGTGGCTGGCCACAGGGAGCGGTCTCAAGGAAGAGCTGCCCTGGGAGCCAAACCGGGACAGGAGGTGGATGTGGCAGGCTCCAAAGGCCACCCCTCAGGGTGCGGCATCAGTGACTGTCCCCCTGGCATGGACTGAAGGGGGCCAAACGTCTTCCTGGACAGACCACATTCTGAGGCCTGACTCAAGGACCACTGCTTCCATGGAGTCCTCCCTGACTGCCAAGATGGAACTAACCCTTCTTCCCCCGGGGCTTCCCTTCACCCTGACATTCATCACCCTGAATTGTCACTGTCTGGTCCACATCTGTGTCCCCAACTGGACTGTCAGTCCCTGCTAGGCAGGGCTGGATGTCCTCCATCTCCAGGCCCCCAGAGACTAGCTGGGGCCTGACCCAGAGTGAGCACATGGGTGGAGCCCATCCAACCCCACGGTTCTAAGATTGGGACACTGAGGCTGAGGTCTGTGGCTGGATGGGAACTGGAGGCCAGGGCCTGTGGCCCCCAGACTGGGGCTCCGTGCCTGGCCCCGAGGCCTGGGGAGGCTGGACGGGGCTGGCACTCCCCGCTGGGTGGCCTGGCGGACACGGCCGCTGCAGGCAGGGCTCGACTAAGCTGCACAAAGCTGCTCTTCTCTGAAGCTCCCAGCTCCCCTGGGCCGGAGCCGGTGGGAGGCAGAGGCACTGTTGGAATGTGCCGAGTAAGGAAAGGGGTGTGGGAGGGCATCTCTGCCAGGTGCCAGATCCTCACTGCCCCGACTGCCGGACTCCATTGCCGCCTCCTCCAGGAAGCCAGCCTCGATCCCTGGCGGTCTGTGCCTCTCCCTCCCCTCGACTGTGGTTCTGGTGGCCCTTCCCAGGCTCCTGCCTCAGAGCTTCCCAGCTGATAGAAGCGGGAGGCGCAGAAAGAGCAGGGGACACGCAGCTGAGTTCATCCAGAGCACACTAGGCCACTGGCCTGTGTCCTCCTCCGGGAAATGGGCTGACACCCCTTCTTTGTAAGGTCAGAGTAAGGATCGAAGAAAGAACGGAAGCAGCAGTGGAACCAGACTGCCACACAGGGTCATGTGGCCCCAGTGCCTCAGTTTCCCTGTATGTGCAGCGGCTGCAGTGATGTGTCTTGTGCAGGGTTGCTGGGAGAGCCTGAGTTAGGAGCCGGAGAACACTCAGGACGGTCTAGCAGAGAGTAAGCAAGTGCCCAGGGCCTGGTGCACAGGAGACGCTCAACTAATGTTCACGGACCAGAACTGAGCACAGGGCCTGGCACAAACAGGCCTTAGCGAAGGCACTGGGGTTTGAGCTGGGCCCTCCCGTAATTTGAGCTCTCTCTCTGCCGATTCACTCCTACAAGGAGACAACGCTTCGGTCGCTGCCCCTGGCGCTGGAGCTCGCGGGCCAGGGCGTGTGCGCTGGGGCCAGGCTGGCCCGGGCTCGAACGCACCCCCACCCTCTACTCACAGTGTGGCTGCAGACAAATCGCGTGCCATCATTACGCTGCTCCCAGCTATGAAATGGGCACAGGGACCCGAAGGCCTCAAGGGTGGGTAGGAGCATTAAAAGAGAAAACCCGTCTAGAAGGTCCAGCACCAGGCTCAGGCCCCAAACTCTGATGGGGCAGCTCCTTCCAGCCAGGGGACAACCCCTGGCTCCCACCTCCTCCTTCAGGAACATCAGGGCAACAACAGGTCCTCAAAGATCCTGTCGGGGGTTCTCCCAAGATGCTGAGATGGGGTTCACTGGCACGAGAAGGCCCCGGGAGCAGTGAGGGGAGGCAGGGCCTTTTCCTTGATTTCTCAGCCCTCTTGGGCTCCAGCAAGTTGCGGAGTGGGGGTGGGGAGCAGATGCTCTCCCTATTAAGGTCCCCTCCTGGGGACAGATCTTGGCCTTGCTGCCCCTGCTGCCCTCCCACCCGGAGCCCTGGGGACACAGGTAAGGCTGGGAGGGCCACACGTCCCAGCAGGGACACTGGCATGTGGCGCTTCCCCACACTCGGTCCCAGCTGCGGGGCCGCCACGCTCACCCTCATAGAAGCGGATCTTGTCCCGCAGGATCACCATGCCTTTCGTCAGCAGCTGGTTCTGAAAAGCACACACAGGCAAGCCGTTACTGCCGCGGAGGCGCCCAGGCAGGCAAGGCCCCCAGGAGCCCCCCAGCCGGCAACCGAGGCCCGGGGCGGGGGCTCTTACCCATGTCCCCCCACCCCCCAGCCTGTTTCCGGTAGAGCTTGAACCTCAACTCGCCCTGGGAGGACAGCGACGGCCCCTCAGAGACAAGCCGAGTAGGGCAGGTGGCCGCCTTCGCAGTCCCCAATGGAGGAAGGCCTTTCAAGCAAGAGGGGCCCCCTGCCTCAAGTCCTGGCGTGTGAACCCTGACGCCCCAAGCGCGGGGGTCATGCTGTCACGCTGCCCCAGGCGTCTGGGCTGAGAATGACACCCGGTGGTCTCAGCACCGCCACCAGCAGCCAAAAGGTAGAAGCGTTCCCAGCGTCCCCCATGGGTGGACAGACACACGGGGTGTCTCTGGACTTGGAATCTCACATGGCTGCAAAAAAGGAGCGAAGCGCGGACTGACCCAGGAATTAGCAGTGTCAGGACACTGAAGGCCCCCGAACCGTGCACTTTAAACGGGCGCACTGCACGTGAGTTCCGCCAACCCCGACCCCGCGTGAGGGGAGGCCCCTCTGCCGGCGGGTGGGCCCTCGCTCGAAGCCCACCCCCGCCGCTGCTCCCCGCCCTTCCTTCCTGGCCGTGTGCCCCGGGCCTGTGGTAACGTGTGTGCATGGACTCTGCAGGCTTGTTGGCCCGAGGAGGTGTGACAAATGCAAAGTAAGGCACGGCCTGGACCAGAGCGGCCTCTCGATGCTGACGCCAGGCCAACGGCGTCACCGTGTGGCTCAGGGTGCTGGGGCCGTGCAGTGACGCAAACGTGGACGTCTGCGAACCCTGTATTCCAGGAGGTGAACGACCCTGAACAAAGCCAGCCCTGTGTCCTGCCACGTGCCGGGGTACGCACAGCACGAAGACTTCACCTGCATCATTATCATTAACCTGCACAACGGCCACACTGGCTAGACAGGGAAACTGAGTCATGGTGGCGTGGCAGTCCTTGGAACCTAGTGCTCCATGTACCCACGGAGAGTAGGTGACCCCTGTCCTTTCTGGCCAGCTCAGAAAGCAACCCCAGCCCGCTCGAGAGCACAGACCACCCACCTGCAGGTACTCGGTGAAGAAGGACCCCAGCTCCGTCTTCAGCAGCTGCCTGTGGGCAGGAGGGGACAGGACAGTGAGGGACAGCAGGGCTCAGAGACCACGGGTGCTGACAGGGGGTCACCGGGGCAGCTGGGAGGCCAACCCGCTCAGCCCGGCGCGAAGGGTGGGCACGCGCCGTCAGTCCCGTCCCAGCAGGGGGCTGGGGGGGGGCCCGGCCCCCCGTCCTGTTCAGCTGTGGCTCTCACCACATGGCTCCCACCACCATTTCACACAAGCAGAAGCTGAAGGCTCCCCGCAGCGAGAGTGAGGGCCACGGCATCTGTCACGTCCTCGGGGAGACACTGGCAGTGCTGGGGCTCCAACCCTCCGCTCCCCCCCACCCCGCACCCCGAGCACGCAGCATGGCTCCCGAGGGCATCTTCACGGCCCTCCTGTACTCCGTCAACCCAGCAGCAGGTGCTCATTCCGGTTCCCTTCTACAAGCGAGGCAAGGGAGGCTCAGAGAGGTCCAGTGACTTGTCCAAGGCCACACAGGGCACAGCAAGTCAGGGTCTGAACCTCGTCCTTTGTACTCAGGTTGACAGCTCTTCGCACCGCACACCTCTGGGGGCCGAGAGAATGGTGGGCATCCTGGTCCAGACCTGAAACACTCGGGCACTGTCAATGTTCGGCCCAACACTCGACCTCCCCTCTCATCTCGGTCAGCCTTGGAGCTCTGTGTGTGTGTGTGTGAGCCCGCGCGCGCGTACACTTGGGGGGCACTGAACTCACCACCCCCATACCCGCGAAGAGGGTGCTCTGGTCCTCAAAGGCCTTTTAGGAGTGGCTACGCTCTACCTTCCTGGTGCTGAAAGCGGGACCCCCAGGACTGGCTGTCCCCACTGGGGATGGGGGCTTGGGGGCTAAGTGAAGCAGAGAGAGGGCAGGCGGGTTGTGTGAGGTGACCAGCACCCCAGGAGCTGAGCAGCAGGCATCCCTGGGACCCGGGGCTTCGGGGAGGATCTGGAAGGTGCAGAGAAGATGGGGTGGGGACACGAAGAGGGCCACGTTTCCTGAGCAGCTCTCAGGGGCCACGGCCACATCAGGCCAGTCACAGACCGAAGCTCACGACAGCCTGACAGGTGGTCCTGGTGTCCTTGGATGGGATGAGTGAGGACCCTGAGGGTCAGAGCACCTTCGGCTGTCTGGTGGCAGCCCCGGGGCCCCGTCCCCAACCCCTGGCCGGCAGCTGCTCTTAGCACAGGACCAATCCCACGTCACAGCCCGACGCTGTCCCCAAGTAACCATGAGGTTAACGGTGGCGACCCTCACCAGGCTGAGCTCCACCTGGGACAGCGAGGGGATGTGAAGCCAGCGGCCCCCTGTGGTCAGCCCCCTGCCACAGTCTCTCTACCTTCTCCCAACATCTGCGCCTCCAAGGACCGAACGTGACCTCAGCTCCTGTGTGACCCCCACATCCAAGCTCAGTGTCTATCTCAAGGGTCACCACATGCATGACACAAGGGGCCACTCTGGGCAAGTCCAGAGAGCAAAAGGCAAGGAGAGAGGGTCTTCTCTTAGGCCAAGGCTGAGTCTGGGTGAGTCCCCTCAGCCCGTGAGGGGCCGGAGGGCCAGCCCCAACACCGCCAGCCCATCGTGTGATGCTGGGCAAGTCCCCTCCCCTGCCTGAGCTCCAGCACCCTCATCTGGCGCCCGAGACATGCCAGAAGGTGGAGGAGGAGGGTCTGGGGTGGCAAGTGAGACCATGGCTTACACTTGGTATATATAGCAGGTGCTCAGTAAAGCCCTCCTCACCCTCTCCCTGGCCCGTAGTCAGTGACAGTGAGTATGAACATGAATGAATGAATGAATGAATGTCTCCTTCAGGGCCTAGCAGACCCTCTGCCCCACTGCTGGCTGCCTGGGGGCTCCCCTCACCTCCTGACATTTCCTCTTAACTCACTACATGAGCCCCTGAGCAAGGGTGAGGGGCATGGCCAGCCAAGCATCCCCCAATTTGTGCTGTGCCCACAGGATCTCCCAGCTGCCGATGAGGGGAACCACGCTCATTCCACAGATGTGGAGACTGAGGCCCTGGGGGGCAAGAAGTGAGGTCCCTGTGGGGCCTGCTGGTTAGCTTGCTCCCATATCCTTAGGGGAGCTTCAGGCCAGCCTATGCACCCCGGGACACCACCTGGGGAAGGCACTGCAGGGGGAACAGCCCGGGTGTCATCTGAGAGGAGACGGACAGCCACAGAAAGGGGCTGGGGGGGCAGAGACCGAGGCCAGGGCCACCCTGTCCAGATGGGCCTGCTGGCTCCTGGGAGCCGCAGGGCCAGTGGGACATCGGGCTGGAGCTGGGGCACGGCCAGATGCTCTGCATCCCAGCCAGAGCCCAGGAGGCAGGAGAAGGGGCCTCTCAGGAGCAGAGCAGGTGGCCGCGCTCCTGCCCATAAGCTTCCAGATGATTCTCCTGGCCCCAGGGAGACACCCTGGCAGCAGCCGCACGGTCAGGACAGGCCCGAGAACGCAGAGCAGCCTGGACCACTGGGCATGGGGCAAGAGGCCTTTCACAGCTGAGCACAACCAGGGCATCCTGGGGCCTGATTCTGTTTAAGAAGGTGGGGTGCATGAGGAGTCCTTCAGGGGCAATGACATCTGAAACGGGGAAAAGACGTGTCCTCTGCAACCCAGAGGGACTTAGTCTCTACCTGGGAAAACTATTATGCCAAGTGTGTCTGTTTTGGGGCCTTAGGAGAAGGTGGTCAAAGGAACAGGTCAAGAGAGAGGCGAGACCAGCAGCCTGGACGTCATCAAAAACCTTCATGCTTCAGAGAACACTGCCGGAAACGCGAGAGACAACCCACGGATGGGAGAGCAGCTGTGCAAATCAGAACCTGGTAAGCGTCTAGATCCAGAATATATAAAGAACTCCCGCGACTCAACAAGGAAGAGATAAGTCATCCCGTTTAAAAACGGGCCAAGTAGACATTTCCCCGAAGAGGATATACAGACAGCCAATGAGCCCGGGAAAAGATGTTCCTGTGATTAGTCATCAGGGAACTGCAAACCCCAACCACGAGACGGCACTCACACCCACAGTGCTGGCAGATACAAACCCCCAAGAGGAGCAAGTGCCGGTCAGAAGCTGGGGGGCTGGCCGCTCAGACTCAGCTAGTGGGAAGGGAGGCTGAAGCAGCTGCCATGCACACCCCGGGTGTGGCCCCAGGAGAAACGAAGCCGCACGTCCGCACAAAGCCCTGCACTGCACGTTCAGGGCCGTATGCGTTACAGCCCGGGGTTGGGGGGGGCGCGGCCCAGACGTCTAGCAGCAGGTGAACGGATACACGGAATGTGGTTTCCCTAGCGTGGAATATTATTTGGCCACGGGAAGGAATGAAGTGCGGGCACAGGCTCCGAAGCAGATGACCCTTGAAGGTGTCCAGCTACACGGATGCAGCCGGACCCCAAAGGCCACGGGCATGTTGGGTGATTGCATGTATGAGAAACGTCCATAGGAGGCAAATCATACAGAGACAGACACGTGATTGCCATTTGTCAGGGGCTGGGGGAGGAGGGATGGGGAGTGACTGTTAATGGGGACGGGCTTTTATGGGGGGGGGGGAAGTAGGTGAGAATGTTCCGGAATCAAATAGTGGTGAGGACTGCACAGCTCAGTGAATATGCTAAAAACCACTGAAGTGTACGTTTTAAGACTGGATTATACGTCAATGTATACACATATGTATATAAAAACGGGAAAGAAAAGGTGATGGCCAGACATCAGGATCCTGTGACTACTCACCTCCCTGGACTTAGCCTTGCCTGGGCCCAGCCGAGGAGTGCCCCCACCCGCCTGTCTCACCACCGGCCCCGAGAACCGAGGGGAACATTCAGGTGACAGCACCATCAATGGCTCCTGTCACCGGGCTCTCTCGTGGGATCACGGCCAATCCAGTGATGGGCAGCACGCATAAAGTCACTTGATTTAACGTGGCCACGTGATAGAGAAGAGGGGGTGGGGGCTGGGCAGGGGGCGGTCCCGAGGGACCCACAAGGCCTGGGGTCAGGGACCCGAGTCCCAGCTCCACTGACCAGCCCTGTGAGCACACGCAGCATGTGACCTCTGCCTCAGTTCCTCAACCTGTAAAATGGGTAGCCGAGGAGCCCGAGAAAAGCAGGGCCCCCTGGGCGGGTCACACGTAGGGGGCCCAGGAGAGGCAACGAGCTCCTGCTCTGTGACTTCAGCTGCCCCTTTCCCTCCCTGGGCCTCAGTTTACCTGTCTGTAAGGCCCCTCTCAGCTTTGCCACGCTGGGCTGGGGAGCCCTGTAGGAAAATGATCCCTGTCCCTATTATCCTTCATTCTCATCTTGAGCTGATGAGGAGCTAGGCTGCCTACTTTTCCCAGATACAGGGACAGGGTAGCACGGGCCAGGGCGGGAAGGGAACAGCACAGAGGTAGGAAATGCCTTATTGAGGCAGCTGTGTGACCCCAGGCAAGTGTCTTGACCTCTCTGAGCTTCAGCTTCCTCCACCGCAAAGCAGGACTAACGGGGCTGGCCCTGCAGATTCCCTGCGAGTGACAGATGGCACCCGGCTCACACTGGCAGCTCGGAGGGGCTGGTCCGTCCTGGGCTCCCTCACCAGTGCTCACTGCTTGGCCATCCACAGGAAATGAGGGGCGTTCGGCCAGGCTGTAACTGCCTTTCCGGGAACGACACTCCCGTCATTAGGCAGGTGGGTCCTTCCTCTTTAACAGAATAATATCCTTCATGATGTTCAACACCAGCAGGGAATGTGGGCGTTATCTCGAGCCCCTGTCCAAGTCCCACCCTGCTTCCCCTGAAGAGAAAGTGCTCAGGACGGGTGGGGGTGAAGGTCCACCAGGCCCAAGAGCCACACGACCAGGGCCCACGGTCAAGGTCCACGCGTGGCCCCGCGGTCACTGCCCACCGCGGCTGTTAAGGGCGGCATCTCAGGTGTGGCTGGGGAGCAGGGCCTGGCTGACCTCTGCCCTAACACAGCCTTCCCTGCCACTCTCGGGCCCGGGACAGGACACATGGCCACTCACCGGACGCCCTCGTTGAGGCTGAAGAGTTCCTGGTCGGGTAGCCCCTTGCGCTGGAAGACGGCGATGACCCCGTTGTGGATGCTGCGGGTGGGAGAAAGAGGAGTGTCATCGAGGCCCCACCACCCCTCTCCGGAGCAGCCCACCCTGCTCGGCTGGAGGAACAGAAGTGGGCCTGGTCAGGGGCGCCTGGGTGGCTCAGTCATTAAGCGTCTGCCTTCAGCTCAGGTCATGATCCCGGGGTGCTGCAATCGAGCCCCACATGGGGCTCCCTGCTCAGGAAAGCCTACTTCTCCCTCTCCCCAACTTGTGTTCCCTCTCTCACTGTGTTTCTGTCAAATAAATAAATAAAATCTTTAAAAAAAGAAAAAAAAAAAGAAGTGGGCCTGGTCAGAAGCAGGTGCCCGTCTTTTCTCTTATAAGGCAGGCCCTGGAGAGCAGGGGTCGGTTGTCCTCATGAACTCTGCCCACACCAGAGCCTCAGTTCCCATCTTGACCCTAAGATCCTGCACCCCTAGCCCCAGCCTCCCCCAAGCCCCGGGCCTGAGTCACCTCCGAGTCACCTCTCCAGGATGTCTTCTGCGGCCTGCATACACTCTGCTCCCCTTCCCTTGTTCCTGAGCCCTCTTTTCCCAAGGATACCTTTGATCACCTGTCCCACCCTGTAACGTATCCCAACCCGACACCTACCAGGGGCTTCCAGGTGCCCCTGAGCCAGCCCCTCCTGACTCCTCGTGTCCCTGAGCACTGAACGCTTGTGTTATGGGCCCCACTGGGGAAGTGGCCTCCAGCCACAGGGCCTTTGTATGTGCCCTTTCTCCTGGTTGGTCCTCTCCCACTTCCACTATCTGCTCCCTTTAGATCACATGTTGTTGCCCACTTTTACAGATTGGTCACTGTGTAACCACATGTTTCTGTGTGATTTGATTAAATTGTTTCTATCACTGTCTGTAAACCCAAAGAGCATAGAGCCCCGGGCAAAATTCATCCTTGACTCTCCCTCACCCTCCAAAGCCCAAGTTCCTGAAGTCAGATCCATTTCTACCTCCTGGAGCTCCGCTGCACCCCTCCCCTCCCTTCTAGCCAGGGCCCCTCCTTGCGTGCCTGGACCTGATTACACCAGCCTGCCTCCACACTGCCCTCAGTCACTTCCCTGACCAGGGTCTTGTGAGGCATCCACTGCCCTGCAGATATAGCCCAAGGCCTGGACATGGCATTCGAGGCTTGTCAGGAATGGCCCCTCCCTGCATGCCGGAGCATCCTACACTCGACTCCCGGAGTTGCTGGACCTGCCAGAGGCTACCACACCTCTGGGTCTCTGCACCCGCTGCCCCTTCTGCCTGCACGGCCCTTCCCTTCCCCAAATACGAGGTAAGCAGCTATTCATACTGAAGACTGAGCTCAGAAGCCACTTCCTCCAAGAAGCCCTCCTGACCCCCTCCCTTCCCCAGGGAGACTCCTATCCTGGCACTTTGCTGATTTACTTTCCTATTAGCACACACCCTCGCCCAGCCACACACTCCTGAGGGTGAGAACCGGTCTGGGAGGCTCCACCGCCCTCTGCCTAGGCCCCGGCCACTGCTCTAAAGCTCACAGACCTGCTGCCGTGATCCTCAGCGTGGAGGGGACAGCTGGACACACGCTGCCGTTCACATCACAGACCAGGCAGCAGCCACCAAGCTCCTGGCGCCCTTGTCCATTGGCATTAGCTCCATGCTTCCCAGGAATGCAGACTGGCCCCCCACTTCGCAGATGGGGACACAGAGGCTCACAGAAGCCACGTCCCCTTGGGAGGGCACAGAGCTCCTCACCCAACAGCTGCCCCCTGTCCCCACACAGCTGGGTCTGGGCAGGGCTCGCGTGGGGCGTGAGCCGTGCGGGGCCACATCCAAGGTCCACGGCTGGTCCCCGCCAGGCCCGAGGCCGAGACCAGCTCCACTGGGAGTTACCAGCCTCTCAACAAGTGCTGGCTGAGACCACGCGGGACACCGGTCACTTGACCTGGGGCACCCGTCCGCTCCGGGCCTGGCATCAGAATGCCACTGACTTGCATGTCCAAGACACACGTCCCCCAACTTCTGCTTCCCCCAACCCTGGGCCGCTGTGAGGATGAAATGCCTGGCCGGGGCCGCACTCACCCCCGTCGGAAGTCCCTGGTGGACCCAGCCCCACCACTGTGTCCCCGGAAGGCTGCTCCCCATCTACAGCTAGAAGAGAGAAAAATCCGCCAGGAAGCCTAACGGCTGCCGGGGGGCCGGAGGCGCACGGCAGTCCTGGGCACCGCCCTGGGACCCGGGGGCCCAGCCGCTCCTGAGGCACAGAGGGGATCAAGGACCCCGAGGTGGGAGGAAGCCAGCGCAGGCCGAGCCCTGGGCAGCCTCTCTTGCTCTTCACACACACCTGCTCCTAGCAGCCTCTCCCTGGCCTTCCTCCTCTTCCCGTCAGCCTTCCGGAGGGACCCCAGCCCAGAGGTGACCCTGCACGCAGTGGCTCTGGACGGTGAGGCCGGCTCTCTGAACCAGGTCCTCCCCAAGGCCCCCAGGGAGTCAGATGTATCAGCCCCTCCTGCCTGAGGGCCTTTGCCCTTGCTGTCCCTTCCCCTGTAGGCTCGCCCTCCACCTGCCCCGTGGACCTCAAACCCTCCTCCAACCCCCCCAGGTCGGGTCCCTCCTCCCGCACACTGGTGTTGTGGAAAAAAACTTGACCTCAGTGGTCTTTTAGGGGAGGGGAGGTCTATCTGCTTGACTATTCTGCCCCCGTCCCTGACCCCCAGGCTCAGGCTGGTGCCACACCCAGCGCATCAGCCAGTGAGGGAGTTTATCACCCCCCTTTGAGTCTCTCAACACCTGTACCTGAGCAGCCCCCGGCCCAGCCCAGGGGTCACCCTGAGACCCGCCGTCCCCTCTCCGCCCACTGTGAACACTGGCCACCTGTGCTTCGGCTTCCCCATCCACACCATGGATTCGGAACTCCAGCGCCCAAAGGAGACCGTGCCCGGGCAGTGGCGTGCCCCACGGGGGACACTTGCTGGGGCGTCTTCGGCAGTGACTCTGAGGACAGGTGTGTCCCCAGAAGCTCCCACTACAGCTCAACCATCCGCTCTGTGGTTTTCTCAGTCTCTCCCTTCTAACCACCACACGGGGGGCCTGTCACACCCCAGGCTATGGAAGGAAACGAGGAGGGTCTGGGGAGCCAAGGGACTGCCCAGAGTCACACGAGCGTGACACCCAGGAGAGCCAGCGAGCCTGGCCCACGGTCCTCCTACCCCGGTGCGCCGGCTCGGAAACCGCCTCCCGCGCTGCCCCAAGCTGGACGGGCCCTCCTCCTTCCATTCCTCTCCAGCTAGGGGCTGAGGTTCCCTTTCTAGCCCAAGTCCAAGTTGGGCAAACAAAAAAAAACCTTGCTGTGAGCCACTTGGGGAGAGGAAGGGTGGGGAACAAGAGGCCCTCATGTGACTTAGCTTCCCTCCAAAATAGAAGCGAAACCCCAGCCACCCCGGTCTGTGGCCTCCTGGCCAGAGGTGGGCAGGCCCGGCGCGAGCACTGGCAGATGCTCCTGTGCAAACCACAGGCAGCCTCCAAGGGCACTTCCGGGTGAGACCCACGGCCTCTCCCCACTGGGCAGTCCTTCGTGGAGCCTCTCCCCCTCCCCGGTGCAGGACAGGAGGGCAGGGCCGAGTCCCAGCGTCTCTTGCCTGGGCCCTGGGTGGGCCTGGGGTGAAGGGGGAGAAGGTGCTAGAGCCCTGGTGAGGCTCCAGGGTGCCCCTGGAGAGTGCATGGCCCAGGAAGGGGGTGGGGCAGAGCCAAACTGGGAGAGGGAGGGCTGACTGTAGGGCTCCCGGGGGCACCTGCCTGTGGCCACCCTGGTTTGGGCTGGAGCCCACGCGGGGCTGCGGGCTGAAGGGGACTCCATGTGTGGGCCTCTCAGTGTCGCCCCCACCTGCCCAGAGAGGAAGCCCCAGCAGAGAGTGAATGGTGGGCCTCTGGTCGGTTTGGCTGATACACCTCCAAGGACCCCTGGAGAGAGTAAGGCCCCTGGCAGGGACCTGGAGGCAGAGCCCTGCCTTTCTCTGGTGCCTACCTCGATTTGGACCTGGCCTCCACAGGCCTCGGAGGACACCAGGTGACCCCAGAAGGCCGAGCCAGACCCTGAGCAGGGTGGCCACCCCCTTGGGCCCCTCCCACTGGTGTCCAGGCCTGGCGTGTCTCACCGGCTCCCGGCCTGCAGTCCGCGGGAAGGGATGGTCAAGTGAACAAGGAAGGGCAGAGGAGCTGGGCTCCACCGGGTCCGCCACGGGCCTCCCAGGCTCCTGCTGCTGGCGGCCACCCCCACTGACAGCCAAGGCTCTAGTCCTCCCTCTCCCCTGTCTATCCCTGAATGGGGCCCCCGTGTCCTCCTTGGTACCTGGGGGTCATGCCCAGCCCGGAGAGATTAAGGGGGGGCCGCCTGGCTCTGCTCTAGCTGCCCCAGGAGCAGGGCCCACTGGCTTCCTCTTCACGTCCAGGTGAAAGGCACAGGAGGCAGGCAACCTGGAAGCCGACCGTGCCCCCAGGCCAGGCCCCGACGTGACCCTCTGGTAAATGGGATGACAATGCCGTTTCCAGCCCCGTGTCAGCTCCATCCGCTCCTCAGCAAACAGGTCCCACTCACATCCTGGTTCCAGTCCACCTGGCTCCGGGTGCTAGCCCCCAGCCCTCACAGGGTCCCTGGCTGAGCAGGAGGGGCCCGTGCCCACCTGCACTCCTCCCCGGGCGCCCGGCAAGGGCCCTGACCCGCCGGACTGCGGAGGGCACAATGGAGTGCCCATGTCCTGGAATGGCTCCCCATTTCCCAGCTGTGAGGCAGGTTCTGGAGCCAGGATGGGGAGGGCTGCACACGGCCCTGAGCAGCCCTGAGCCCGGGCTGGGGTGTGATAAGTGGTGGCCCGGAGCGGGGGGGGGGGGGGGGGGGGGTGTACTGGCGTCACAAACGCCACAAACATAGTGGCTTAAAACAACCCCCACGTGTTTGCTTACGTTTCTGAAGACCAGAAGTTCTAAATCACTTTCACGAGGCTAAAATCAAGGTGCTGGTGTGACTGGCTCCTTCTGGAGGCTCTAGGGGAGAATCTGTTTCCTGGCCTTTTCCAGCTTCTAGACGAGCCCAGGTGCTTGGCTCAGGCTCCTCCCACCCTCACAGGAAGCACTGTGGCACCTTGGATATCTGCTTCCATCCCGCCACCTCCTCCCCTGCCCTGCCCCCCAGGGCCTCGCTCTTATGAAGACCCTTGTGATGACACTGGACCCCCATCTCGAGATCCTTCACTTAATCACACTCGCAAAGTCCCGTTTTGCCTTTAACGTATTCTCAGGTTCTGGAGGGCCAGGGTGTGGACATTTTGGGGGGCCATTCCTCTGTGGACCACACCCAGACTGCCTCAGGGGGGCAGGAGGCTCAGGCCCCGGAGCGGCAAATAGGCAGGGGTGGTGTAGGGGGAGCCAAGCACAGGCCCCCAGCAGCCTCCAACCCCCACCCGCAACCAATGGATCACCCTGGAGCCTTCAGCCAACCTCCTCCGGCCCCTCAGAGACCCCCCTGAGGGGGTGGTAGACGCGTAGGCTTTGGAGTTGGACCTGGGTTAGATCCAGCATCTGCCCTGACTCCCTGGGGAGACTTGGGCAGTTCCCAAACTTCTCTGAGCCTCAGTGTCCTCCCCTGCAAAATGGGGCCGATGAGCCCCACCTTGAGGGCTGCTGGGGAATGACAGGAGCGCCGTCAGGCCTTGGGTTTGGTCAGGGCCCAGCAAAGGTCAGCACTCTGAGTGCAGGGCTCCCGGATGCCCAGGATAGGGGAGTGCATACAAGGTGGCTGCCTCCAGCCTCCAGGTTCTTACCAACACCCACCTCTCTTGGTCCTGCGCTGTGACCTCAAGTCAGACCTGGGGTCAGACCCCCGGGCCCTAACATTAGTGTGGGATCTTGAGCAAGTCCATCCCCCCCACCTCAGTTTCCCTCTCTGTAAGCTGAAGATAATCATCCCAACTACTTGGAGGGAGATGATGGGGAGGGAGGGAGTGTCCCACGCAGGGCAGTGTGCCAGGCCCCGCACGCGCCCACACTCCACCCTGCTTGGGGCCTCCCCTCCCATACCTAGAAGGTGGGGTGGGCGCTGGGCTCTCTAAACCCCAAGCATTCGGGCCGGTTCTGGCCCGCAAAGAATGAGCACTAACTCCATAACGATTAACACCCTCTGGCCCAAAAACATGCCCAGGGGACCCGTGTTAGGCAGGCCTTTAGGGCTGAGGTTTGGAGAGCTCCCTCTCGCCCCTCAGCTCAAGAGCATGACCTTCATGGAGCTAGAGGCCCCACCCCTGCATGGGGTCCAGACCCCGTGAGGAGCTAACTGGGGCGGCCCAGGAGGAATGCATGGACAGAGCGGGACACCACCTGCCATGTCCGGGCCCTTGAGGGAGGAGGGGAGGGGAGACTCCAGGTGGGAGCAGCAGGTCGGCCTCCCGAGGCCCCGGCCTGTCTGGGGCCCTGCACTCGGCTTGGCTCAGGGGACAAACCCGCCAGCAGAGAAGTAAGGGCCGGTGGGGCCTGGCACCCACCACTCACTCACACGTCTCCTGCACACCCAGGAACCGACATCCTGCAGGAAGGAACGAGGCGTAGCCGGGCCAGCTGCGCAGTCAGCACTCACCCGTCTCCCCGTGTATCTTCTTCCGGGCACTAAACGCGACCTACAGTGACCTCATTCCTTTCCTTATGTCCCTGTTTATCTCCTGACTCCTTCCCCGAAAGCCGGCTCCGGAAGCTGTTCTGCTGCCTCTCGGCCCCGGGAGCCGCCCAGTGCCAGGGAGGGAAGGAATCAATGAGGGAACGAACTGAACGATGAACGTCTAAGTGACTGCACGGATCCCGTTCTCATGAGAGCAAGCTCTGAGGAGGAAAGGGGCACAGGAAATTTAGGGGATGTGTCCAGGGTCACTGTGGTGGGCTGAAGAGAGTCCCCTAGAAATTCGTGTCTACTTTGGAAACAAGGTCTTTGCAGATGTAGTCCGTGAAGGATCTTGAGACAAAATCATTCTGGATGAGGGTGACCCTAGAGCCAATGACCGGTGTCCTTGTAAGAGAAAGGAGAGGGAGTTCCGACAACAGAGGCCCAGGAGAGACCACGTGAAGACAGAGGCAGACGGCCACAAGCCAAGAAACCACTTGAAGCTGGAGGAGGCAGAAGGATACCCCCCAGAGTCTTCGGAAGGAGCACAGTCCTGCCGACACCTTCGTTTTGGACTTCTGGCCTCTGGAACCACAAGAGAATACATCTCTGTTGTTCAAAGCTACCCAGCTCATGGCAATTTGTCACAGAAGCCCTATGAGACTAGTATGGTCGCACAGATAAAAGGCCTGGGACTCCAAACGAGGAGTGAACAGCTCAGCAAGGCAGGCCCTGGAGACGGACACAGCTGTCCTGCATGAGGGCTGTTGTCCTGGGGGCCCTGCAGGGAGCCCTGCAAGAAGGGGCAGGCGGGCAGAGACCAGAGCGGACCCCCAGCCCTGCACTGCTCTCACTCAGGGACGGGCAGAGGAAGGCACTTTGCCTCTCCTTGGCTCGGCACCCCCTCTGCCTGGGGAGGAAAGAGCAGGGGCTCAGGCCCTGCCCTGTCCTCCATGGGTGACAGTGACATGGGCAGGTCTGCGGGGTGCTCTGTGTCCCTCTCTGCACCTCCAAAGGGGGGATGAGAGAAATAACTCCCACGCTGGGCAAAGTGAACCAAGGGACATGAAGGGGTCGGGCGAACAGAAGGAGTACAAGATGGCAGGTGGGAGCGGCCAGGTGCCCAAGGGACGGAAGACTCAAGCTGGGGGAGAGGAAACGTGTTCTTCTGAGGCCTGACAGGTGCTGGAGTTCTAAATTCCATTAAGTGAAAAGCAGTGGAGGGACTCAGGCGGCCTCTCCTAGCAGGCACCTCCCTGAGCTCTGCAAGACTCAGAGCTGGCCCCAGGGCCATGCCTTCCCCTCTGTCTGGACACCCCCAGCAGGAGACCCCGGCTGGGGGAGAGGGGCTCACAAAGCTGCTGGTGGTGAAAGCTCAGGAACCAGCAGACTCCTGAGGGCCCCTCCAACCTCATCCCTACAGGCCCACCCCAGCATGAGTTTGGGCTTGAGTTCCACACTACATACTATGTGCTGGGCACCGCGCAGACGGCTTGAATACGTATGTTTTGCACTTAATCCCTACAACCACCCTGTGAGGTGGACACCCTTATGAGCCCATTTTATGGCTATGGAAATTAAGGCCCAGAGAGGTTGACGGATTTGCTCAAGGCCACACAGCAGGGAAGAGGCAGAGCTGGGAATGGAACTAAATCTGTTTGGCTCCTACCACTAAACCAGAGAAGGGGGGGGGGGCGCTCGGCATCTATCTCCTGAACTCTGAGACAAGAGAAATCAACTCTTAGGACATTGTGCAGTCAGTGGGTCACTGAGATTCCCCAGTGAGAGTCCCTCCTTTACTGTCTCCACATCAGCCCGGTAAGGAGGAATGCACACGCCCATTGACAGATAGGGAAACTGAGGCAAACCCAGCCCCAGGCAGTCTGCAACTTGGTAGGGGACAGAAGCCAAGCGCGCGGATGATGGGGTCCTGCCTAGTGCACAGACAAGGGTCTCAGGCTGGTGGCCCCATGCCCACTAGGATGCTCAGCAAAGTCTCCCTGAACAGAATCAGTGTGTGGCCACACTGACAGCCGGGTTCCCAGGGGCTAGGCCCACAGCCAGCGGCGCATCTGGCAACACTTCTCTGCCAGGTGTGTGTGTGTGGGGGGGGGGACGGCATCCACAGCCCCCCTGAACAGCCTCTCACTCTCTTCCCCTCCCTTCCCTTTTCCTTTTGGTGGAAATGTCTACTTTGAAAAGGGATCAGGAACAGACACGCTGGGGAATCCCACTACATAAACCATCTCTTTTCCGGATCCCAGCCTTGCTCTTCAAACAAAGCTTGGGGGTGGGGGGACTTCCCACGCCCCTGCTAGTCTGGGAAAGGCCCCCAGGGGGGAGGGTCGTCTCAGGAATGCCAGGCAGCTGCTGCACCCCTGCTGACAGCTGGGAGGACAGGGGCCGCTCGGGGGAAACTACTCGCCCACTCCCCTCAGACCAAAGGGACCTTTACTCTGAGACAGGAAGCGCAGCGGCCACCCACCGACAGCGCCCTTGAGGCTCATCTGCTCCTCTGCGAAATGGGAAAAATACTTCCTGCTCTCTTTACCTCCCAGACTGCCATGAGCACCGGGGCGCAGACGTGGGAAGACCCCCGGGTGGGAGGCGAGCACGCAGGCTCCAGGCCCACCCCGTCGCCCACCAGCTGGGCGCTCCGGGACGATCCCCGAGTCCGCGGTCTCGTCCCTCCCTTCTAGAAACACGTTGCACTAAACTTCCCTGTCCGCCCGCACAACTCCGGCGGAGCAAGTTCTTTGCGAACTGTGAAGGGCCGCGGCGCTCAGGGCTCCGTTCCTCGCCGGCGGGCCCGACGGAAGGCTCCCTCTCCCCCGGCTCTGGGGCCCCGGGCCCGGCGGGCGGGCCGGGAGGGCGCGGCCTTACCTGTTCCAGGTGGCGTTGGCGCAGGCCCGGCGCTGCTGCGTGCCCCGCTCGTCCGCGCCGGCGGCAGCCGGCTCTCTCTTGCCCAGGTCACTGAGGCTGGGCGAACTCATGAACTTCAACCTGCGGAGAGTCCTCATGGTGACCCCGGCGGCCCGCTCCGCGCCCACGCGCGCCCGGCGCCGCGCCCTGCGCCACGCCGCGCCGTGGGCCCCGGCCGGCACTGCGCCCTCTACGAGGAAACTTGGGCGAGAGCAGGAAGCTGAGCGGCCCTCCGGGGTCCCGCCCCGGTCCCGCGCCTCCGCCCCGGGCCCCGCGCCGGCTGGCCCGCCGGGTTAATCATTGCTCCGAACGGCCGCAGCGTGGGGCGCCAAGAGCGCGGCCGGCAGCGCGGACCCGGCGCAAACGGAGGCGGGGGCGGGGCCGGGGGCGGGGCCGCGCCGGAGGGGGCGGAAACAGGGGCGGCCCCATGCAGGGTTGAGGCGGGGCCTCATGCAAAGGGGCGGGCTCGGGGGGGCGGGACCACGAGCGGGGGCGGGGTCTGCTCTTCCTTGGCTGCGACAGCCCCAAAGCCCCCTCGGTGTGCCCTTCCGGGTCGCGCTTGGACCCCTGGGGTCTTCGGAGGGCCACCTATGCCCACAGGAAACCAACACTCATGGGACGCACAACCCAACCCCAAGGGTCCCCCCTGAGGCGGCCACTGGGGCCACATCCACGAAGCTCAGTGACTCCTTTCCACCCCCCACCCCTTTGCCAATGCTTCACCCAAAGTCACCCCCCTCCTTGCCCTCCCCACAAAGGCTGTGCCCACACAGATCCCTCAAGACCCTGCCAGGTGGACACAGACTCCTCCCAGGTTCTCATGAAGACCTGGTGGAGACCTCCAGCCCCCTTGGGGCACTGGGCGGGGACCCCACCCCACCTAAGCCCAGCCTGGGCATGCCTAATCACCCTCCTCTGGCCTGGAGGGGTTGACAGACTGGGGGCTGGGGGGATCATCAGTGGTCTCTCCACCACAGAAACCAGCAAAGCTGGTGCTCCACCCACCCTCCGGGTATCAGTGATGGTAAAAACAAGTGGGTCCCCTAAGACTCCGTGGCTGGGGAGAGTAACCCCAGTGAAGGGAGGGCGCAGCCTTGGTGCTCTCCACGCTTTACACAGCACTTTTAGATGCTTGGTCTCAGGCCAATCTCCCTCTAAGAGGTAGGAATTCTTTAATTAATTAATTAATTAATTAATTAATTTTTGAGTATAGTTGATACAAAGGTAGGAATGCTTCTTCCCATTTCTCAGTTGAGGAGATGAGGCCTAGAAAGTGAAATAACCTGCCCAACGCCGTATAATCTGCAGATGGCAAAGCTGGGCCAACCCAGGCCTCCTAAGCACACAGCACAGGCATGCACAACAGCTCCCCCCCCCCCGGCCTTGCCTCCCCCACAAATCAGACAGCGCTTCCTCTTCTCCCTTCCTCCCACCTCCCCCTCTGGGCTGCCCTCACCCACAGCATCGCTGCCCTCATTCTACCTCCTGGGCATTTCCTGGGGCCATGCCTATGCTGAGCAAGTTCTGGTGGCACCACAACCCCTGCCCTGTCTTCCCATAGACACTTCCCTTGTAAATCAGTGGGGAGAAACGAGGGGCTGATCCTAGAATCTCAGCAGGTGATGGATGCTCAGAGCCCCCCCCCCCTTGTTGTACAGAACAGGGAACTGAGGCCCAGAGGCCACTGGGTCCTTCATGCCAGGGTGTGTGCATCTCCTGCTTCCTCTCAATGGCAGAACCAAAGCACCCGCCCCCTGAGAAAGGGATTCCTTCCATGCCATGGATGGGGGCTAGCTAATTCAGTCTGATGCAGTGTAGAGGCAGGAATCAGTCTGAAGGAGGCAGTGGCTCAGCCCCCAAAGCGGGGCTCTTTCTGCCCAATGTCCCAGGTGGGATGGTTTGCCAAGATCAGGCCAAGCAGCAGATGAGCTTCTTGTGCGGCTTCGAGGGCCAAGAAAGCCCCATATAAAATATACGAGAACCTCGCAGGGATCCATGGCCCAGTTAAAGTCAATCGGCATTTCCTGAGCACCTGCTACGTGCCGGCATTACCCTCACCCTAGGGAGGCAGAGTCATGACCTTCAGACTCCCTGGCCCTGAGCGCAAAATCGACGGAGCGGAGACCAAAGACCATGGAGACCCGCAGAGCCCATCATCCCCAAGGCCGAGACCTGCACGACCTGGTGTGAGCCTACAGGCCAGGAAGGACTGAGCTGGCCCCTTCCTCGCCCCTGGCGGTTTCTCACCCCTTTAGAAACACCTGGGGGCCTGTATGCTCCCTCCACCTCCACCACCAGCTGTCCAGGCCGGGAACCAGACACCTCCCTCCGTGCCAGTCATCTCCCCCTTCTCCAGCTGCCTTCACCCTGGGTTAGGCTCCGGGGTCGCCCTCTGGTCATCTGGTGACTTTTCCATCCTAGTGCCATGAGCCAGGAGGGCAGGGACTGTTAAACTGGCTCAGTACTCTATTCCCAAGCCCGGTGCACAGTAGGCATGCGGTGCAGATTGAGGCGAATGGATGGATAAACATCTGTCCGCAGGAGTGGAGGGACTACGTTAGACCATAGGAGTGCAAATGCTTTGTGGAAGGTGCCCCACTGGACCGCCGCAGATAGAGCCGTGGTAGTTACCAGTGGTGTAAATGGGGCGGAGCAGAGCCATGGGGATGGACCCTGGGTAGGACGGGATGCATGGTGGCTTCCCGAGCCGGCGGAGAGGCCTGGCTTTGCTTGCTCGGCACACTCAGGTGGGTGGCGCTTAGCACGGGCTCTGGTGCTGGCGGGCAGGCTGGCAGGAGCGGCCAGCTCAATGTGGGAGGGAGGCGGACCCCTCTGGATGAGAAATTAAAGGGAAAATGGGTGGCATGTGGGTGAGGGCAGCCCAGAGGGGGAGGTGGGAGGAAGGGAGAAGAGGAAGCGCTCTGGCAGCGGTGTAGACCAGGGTTCTGGGAGATGTGGCCACAAGAAATTCCGGAGGTAGGGATGGCTGAGGGACTTCAAGGCTGTCTGCCGTCTGTGTTAAGGAATTTGCTGTAACTGCCCCCTAGCCCTGGCTAAGGACGTCCGTAAGATCTGTCTACACGCAGTAGCCCAGAGCCAGGGTACAGTGGGGACTCAGGTGAAGGTGCTGCTGCCCTGTGTTTGGGGTGGTGACAGGCAGTGAGGGGTACAGGGATATGGGGGTGGGGCTCGACAGCCCAGGGGAGCAGCCAACCCCCAGGGCTGGCATCTGAGGCAGAGGCCAGGAGGAGACAAGGCCGTCCCGATCCCCCAGGGCAGGGGACGACGGGGCGGCCACAAACCAAGTCAAGCCCCTAAATGTGTCCTGCACAGCCTGCAGTGTGGGAGAAAAAACAAAAAACAAGAACTGTACGCAGCCAAGGTTTTACAGTGGAGAGATTGACATAGAAACCCTGATTTCTGGCTTCCTGGGAAGCATCAGATGACCAGGCCTCCTGGGCCTGCGGCCCCACGTGACGGCCGTCGCTGAGCTGCTGCCCCCACAGGCAGGCAGAGGGGCTCTGGGCGCCCACCAGGCCCTCCACTCACTTATGGGCCTTCCAGGCCTGATGAGGGGTTGGGGACTGAGCGACTGTATTGCAAGGGCGGCCCTGGGCAGGGCCCATCCGTGCTGAGACTCAGGGGAGGGAAATGCCCTCTGTCGAAGGGATTGGGAGACTAGGGTCCCAATCCCCCAAACTGCCAGAGTAACCTTGCTCTGGATTCATGCCAGGCCAGATGGCCCCAACCACGCCCTTTCCTCCCCCAGGACCGAAGCTTTAGTTCCCCCCTCCCACCCACCAGTGGGGTGTCGGGAGTTGGTACAGGGCCCTGGTCACCAAGAGGGACCCCAGGACTCGTCCTTCTGCTGGGAGAGAGAGCCCTAGATTGAGCAGCCGGAACTGGGGTCCATCAGCCCTGCCACCAAGTCCGGTGATTCCTAGGGCCTCAGTCTGCCCGTCTGTAACATGGATGGGATTGAGGGTTAGGAGCCCTGCCTGTCACCGCTCCCCTGCCCCAAGCGTCCACAGGTGAGTTTGAAGGACAGGGGAAAATGAGAACCATAAAGCCCTTTAGGGGCCACGTGCTCCCCACAGACGTGGCCAGAGATGGCGAGCCAGGTGTACGGCTGTGCCGAGGGGCTGGCTCAGAGGTTCTGTCTTCGACCAACGGTGACCTGCAGGACGGGCCTGGCCCCTGTCCACGGGCTCACGGCACTGAGACTTCGTACCAGAAAGCGCCCTGGGGTTTGTTCAAAATGCCCCGTCCAGCTGCTGCTGGGAACCTCAGTCAGGATCTGTGGGGGCAGGGCCTGGGGGTCACTGACGAGCACCTGAGGGGACTCTCATGGTCCCCCGGGGTCTGCAAAGCCCTGAGCCTGGCTCAGCCCCTCACTTCCCGGACGGGCAGCCTGACCGACGCCTGGGACGGACAGCTCTGCACCCCCGGCCTCCAGACTTCGAGTCACCAGGGAGAGTTCTGGAGCTCCGGGACGCCAGCCTGTGTCCGTGTGCCCCCCGAAGCGGGGAGTCGGCCACCCCGACGCGGCCGGGTCCGTGAGGGGGCCCAGGGAGCGGCAGGGCGGCAGGGCACGGGCGTGGACACCAGGGCTGTACTGTGCCCTCCAGGTCACCTAGGCTGGGGGGGCGGCGAGGCACATGCCCGAAGTCCCAGTCAGCAAGTGGCAGGGCGGAAGCTGGAGCCAGGCCAGCTTGGGGGGCAAGGGGGTGGACGGCCACCAGCTCTGTCACTGTCGCTAGCGCTGTCCTCAGCCGGCCCGCGTCTTGCCCACTTCCAGGCACTGCCCGCAGTGAGGGGGCACCTCTGCCCCCTGGTGGCGAAGCCTGGTGCTGCCCCGAAGCCGGCGAGGAGAGTGCCTCCTGCCCCCTGGGGTCTTGGACACCCAGGCTGCGGCTTAGCAATGTGCCGGGCACAGGGAGCCACGGCCATGGGAGGAGTGTCCGGCTCACTCCTTCCTTCTCCGGGGTGGACAGGGGTGGCGACCCGCCTGCCCCGCGAGGGGGTGAGGTGGGACGAGGCAGTTCACGTCAATGGGCTGCGTGCCAGGGGCCTGTAACTGGTGCCTGTTAGGGCCGCGTGGCAGAATAGATTCCCGAGTCAGAGCTGTGACGCTGGGTGGCTCCAGCATCGCCCGTGATTCGGTTGGGCATCTCTGAAGGCCTTGCAATGCGCTGTTCTCAGTGACCGTCCCGAGGCTGGACAGCCGCTCATCATCCCAGGCTGGATGGGCATCAAAAGTGACACCTGTCATCTTCCATGAGTGGGGGACCTCACAGCGACTCCCGCTTGCCAAGCCTGGGGCGGGTGGGTCCTGCTCTCAAGCTGCTCTGGAGAAAATGTCCCTCTGGTGGCCTTAGAGCCGGGCTCAACCATCATTACTCCCATTTCACAGAGGGGGAAACTGAGGCTGACTGGGGTTAAGTTGCTTGCTCAAGGGTTGTCAGCTACGAAGTACTGGAGCTGGGACAGTGTGCGGCTGGTGAGGCAAAGTCCGCCTCCCTCGTGCTTTAATAAACACTGCAGACAGGTTTATTGAAAACCTACTATAGGCCAGGCACTGTTCTAGGTGTTGTGGATACAGTGGGGGACAAGAAAGACAGGGTCTCTGCCATCATGGGGTGAGCTCCCGTGCTGTCCAACACCTCCTCACATCTTCATGTGCCCCTCCAGTCTCCTCTCGACCAGCTGAGCCCCCAGCCCCATCCCACTGCCACCAGGACCCCATCCCGAGCTCTTCCCCAAGTGGGTGGTCTCCAGCCTCTGTTCTCCGAACACTCCCCCTCCGCTTGCTCTGGATCCAGTTCTAGGGGCAGGTGAGGAGGTTCTGGTCAGCAGAGGTCCCTTGTCTCTGACACGATCACCCCGTAACCGCATTCACATGACTCTCTCTCCAAACCTGACTTTCCTATCCGTGAATGAGGTCTTGAACAACCAGCTCCCCAGGCCCTTCCGGGGCAGGCGCTGGATAACCCCGATTCTGGTCTATAAATAGGTGCCCAAGGCACAGTGAGGGTAAAAGCAGAGCAGGAGCGGGGCAGAGCAGAGGCTGCAGGCTTCATAGCCCCCCCAAAACCGGGGCCCTTCCCTGGGGGGCCACCTCCCCTGCCAGCCTCTGAACCTCCTGGCGCCTTGTCTCCTCTGTTGAATGGAATGGGGAGACAGAACCATGGGCCTGCCAGCATGCGTGTGAGGTGCCATGGGAGCAGTGACCGCAGACCATGCTTGGGGAGCACTCACCAGGGGCCGGTACATTACCGCCTCCACCCTGACTTTCCATAGCAATTCTATACGGAGGCAGCTGCCCCCGTCATCCCCGTTTATAGGGAAGCCAGCTGGGGCCCCCAAAGATTAAATGACTGGTCCAAGTTCACACGGCCAGGCCAGGATTCAAACCCAGGCCGCCCGGACTCCACATCGGTGCACTCGATGACCTCCCTCGCTGATGAGGTCGCATGTGTCTGCCGGGGGCCCGGGACAGAGCAGGCCTGGAGTAAACGGCAGCCACCGCTGTTTCTCGTGGGTAATCAACATCACCTCTAGAGGCCAGGTCGGCAGCGTGCGGGGTGGGGGGAGCTGGGGGCCACCGCCACCCGGGTGCCCGTCCCTCCCAGCCTCCTCCCGGAGAACGACCCTGCCTGCCCCATCCTGCGCTGCAACCTTGATTTGGCAGACACAGCCGTCGGCCTGACGGACTGAGTCCTGGGGATATTGGCTCTCTTGTTGTGGGTAGGCTTGTGTCCCCCAGCAAGACATGTTGAAGTCCTAACTCCTGGTCCCTGTGCACATGACCTCATTTGGACATAGGGTCTTTGCAGATGTGACCATGTTGAGATGAGGTCATCCTGGAGGAGGGTGGACCCTAAATGCAATGACTGATGTCCTTATAAGAAGACCCTGTGAAGACACAGAGAGAGAGAGACACTGGGGGAGGACAGCTGTGTGAGGACAGAGGCGGACAGGTGAGAGAGGTGGCCACAAGCCAAGGAGCGCCACGAAATGCCGGCAGCCACCAGAAGCTGGAAGAGACAAGGAAGGAGTCTTAGCCCTGCCAACACCTTGATTTCAGACTTCGGGCCTCCAGCACCGCGAGAGAAGAAATTTCTGTTGCGAACCCTCCAGTTTGTGGGCCTTCATTAAGGCAGACCTAAGACACGACCACATCACCTTTCCCCCGACGGGGTCTGCACGCCCCCAGGCCCTGGCTTTGACCTCCACATCCGGGAACCAGACGTCCAAACGTGGACAGGTCGGGCCCCAAGGCCAGCCAACCAGAGAGACCTTCGTTCCCTCACCCCTGCTTTCTCCAATAGGAACGCACAAATCCCAGGAGATGAGGGGGTCGGGGGTGGACAGCTTTATTTCTCCCTCAGGCGCCTCCTTGGCCAGCAGACTTTTCTTAGAAGAATCCTTGGAAAGAACAACTGCTTGGGATATCGGAACTCATGCTAACAACACAAAGACCTAGGAGGGGGAGGCTGAGAGAATGGGAAGGCTTGGTGCAGGACTGGGGGCCTCAGGAAGTGCTCTGTCACTCAGTGCTCCCTTCCAGGCAGGTCCCAGGGCCCTAGGAATTACTAGCCCCAGGCGGGCATTCCGACCAGCAGGGCATGTAGGAAGAGGCGGCATCCAAACTTGGCCTGCACTCTTGACTTCATAAATAAAGCCCAAAGAGCCCAGGAAGGAAGTGGCACTGGGTTATCTGGATGCTGCCAAGTGCGGGGCTTTGCTCCCGGAGGCTCGTGGAACGCCATTCCCCGCTCCTGCAAGAATGTGGTTCAAAGTCCACGAAGGAACGGATTTAATGAAGGGGAAAGACTGCTGAGATTCATGGAAGGGTTGGGGGGGGGGCTTCCATCTCCCTAGAGGGGTGGGAGGTGCCCCTTCCTGAGTGCCTGGCCCACATATCCCCACCATAACCCGGCCCGCTGGGCAGCCTCATTCCCCACTACAGGTGGACACTGAGGTCCTAGATCCTGATGTCGCCCACTGGGTCACAGGCCAGTGAAGGGCAGGGCTAGGGTGGACACTGGGGTGCCCACTCCCGTCCCTGGCTTACCACACGGTGGACTCTGGACTGAATTCATCTGCCTGGAGGCCAGGCCCTTCCACACCTGAAGTCTGGGCAGGTACTGCTCCCCCGCCCTCCTCCCAGCCCCCACTGGGCCAGCGAGCACCGATCCCAGGCCTGTGCCCGCCGTTCACCCGCCTCTTTGGGCCCGCAAGCCCCTGCAGGCTCAGGACTCCTCCCTGCCCCCAGACACGGCCTCCTGGCCTCGCAGCTTGCTGGGGTCCACCTTGCTGCGAGCACACTCACTTGCTACCCAGCTCAGAGGCTTCAGAGGAAGGCCTCTGCCTGCAAGATTTCCACATTCCCAAGCCTGGTGTCCAAGGCCCTCCACAATCTGGACACAGGCTTCCAATCCTTCCATTACTGTTTCATCCCCCCACTGAGCCCGTCCAGGCCCCTCTCTGCCACCAACCACCAAGCAGAAGACAGAGTGACTGCTTGTCCCCCAGACTTTCTGCCTGCTTCCCACCCCCGGGCCTTTCTCCGGGCACTGCCCTCCACCCGGGAAGCCTTTCCTCCCTCCCCAACTAATTTCTTCTCCAGCAATATTGACGATAATAATAATACTAAGACAGCAGGGTGTCTTGATCCAGGGCATGGGCTGTGGATTTACCGGTGAACAGTGGTCCACCTCGGGCTGATGACTGCTGTTCAACCGTGCCTCAGTTTCCCCATCTGTACAATGAGAACCATAATAACACCTTCCTCCCCGGGTGATTCCCAAGGCTGAAAATGTGTCCACAGATATAAAATGGGCCAGGCGCACAGTGGGTGCTCATCAGTGCGAGCCATTATCACCAGCTGCCCCCACCCTGGCGATGCAGCCCTTCCTCCTCTGCCCCAGCTCGACCAATAACCCCCAGGCCGTCCTCCCTCTGACCGGGCCGCCTCCTCTATCAGACTGGGTGCGTGCTGAGGCCTTGGCTGTGGTGAGCAGAGGCGCGAGCTAAGTGCCCGGTAGACACAAAGACTTTTCTTCTTGATGGACTTTGGTCAGGCTCCTCAGAGCCCTCTGCTGGACCGACCTTGGGCTCCCCATCCGTCCTTGCAGGATCCAGTTTGAGCAGGAATCCTGCTGGGCCAGTTGAGCCCAACCCCCCACTCTCCGTATCTTATCACCCTGGCCTGCCTTCAGCAAGAATTCCCTTGAGTCGGTCACAAGAGTGCCCCTTACCCCACAGGTTTCCTCCCCACCCACTGACCCCCGCCCTGCTCCTTGGCTCTAAATCCCCACTTCTGCTTGCTGGAGGGGGAGCTGAGGTTAATTTCTCTCTCCCACTGCAGATCCCCGCTGGCAGCTAGGAAACTCACAAGCTCTGAAAACTCAAGTTTTTTCAGAGACTGGCCGCAAAATCTGGATCCACCCTGATGTAAGGCTATTTGGAGTCCTTGTCTACCCCACTCCGTGTGGATCTAGTACAGAAACAGTCCCTAGGATGTTGCCCTGATACCTCTCGAGGGCTATCAACAGGTTGAATCATCATTCAAAAATCCAGCAGGAGTTCCCAAGTCACATCTGGCCCTGAGGGTCTCAGATAAGAGATGGATGATGGAGGATTTGCACCGATGGGAAGCTGACACAGAGCGGGTCGGTGGCCGAGCTAGATTCCACCGGATTCTGGAGACAGCCTGCCATTTAGTAGGAGCCTTGGAGACAGGTACTTTGCAGACTCTGGAAAGTGCTCTGTAAGAAGCAGTCACCCCTGGGGGCATTAGGATTCTTTTGCATTGACCACTCAAAGGTCAAGAGGCTGGACGATTTAAAGAATGACACAGCCTGAAAGCTCTCTCCCTATACACATCTCCTAGAAATGCTAGATAAAAAAATGGCACATCTTCTAAACGCATAACTTTTGTATGTGCTTGTAAGAAAGTGAGGAAAATCACCAGCAACCAGAATGATAATACTAATATTATCATTCAGACTGTCTTATTCCTACACTTAGATCGTATTTAGTATTGATTTTACTGAAGGCCTGAAGAGTGCTTGAAAGATTCGATCATTCAATGCAGAGGGACATTCTCGGTGCTTTAGTGCATCAAGCCCTTTAGCACTTCCCGCAACCTCAGTCATTGCTGTGCCCATTTCACAGATGATGAAATTGAGCACATCCCGTGCTGGTCGAGCTGGGATCCAAGCCCAGGCAGTCTGGCTCCCAGAGCTGTATTCTTCAGTCTTACGCTCTACTCACTGTGCTGTAATCAGCACGTCGCAGAAAAAGGCTATGAACTAAAAGCTGGGGTGTTGAGACAGAGGGTAAAACCAGCGGTCAGAAGGGAAGACGCTGAGCGAGCAGGTCGGTGCTGGAGAGGCAACTGAGCTCACACAAAGCCAGGGCTCTCGAGGGGCTGCGCCTCTAATAAATGGGTAACCGAGAAAAAGACCTGCCCCCTGGCAAAGAGAGATGACCAAGAAAACTGGTGTATGTCTACCTGAGCTCAAGGGAGTTGGCAAAGCATACAAGTCCCCTGGAACCTGTGCGGGCATCCGCCCTCACAGAGGCCGCGGCTTGACCAGGATGGTGATAGCTTGGGGCTGCCCACCCGAGCCATCCTAAAGGTGCCCTGGAGGGGCAGGCCCCCAAGCCAGGCCCGGTATCCACAGACAACGCTTGGCTGCAAATAAACTCATGATCCCAAGGACACAGCGCCCAGGGAAACAGGCCGCCAGGAGGGAAGGAGGCAAACACTACAACTATCAGGACAAAACTCCTGAGAACTTGAGCCAAGAAACTACTGGAAAGAGACTGTAAAGTGAATTTGCTTAACACAGTCAAAGGCATACAAGAAAATAAGAACAGAGCAGGATGTTATAAAAGCCAGCTGCCTACTGGGAAGCCAGCGTCCTGGGCTTGGGGATGGGGCTCAGTGGTCCCAGCTTACCGGGCACCCGGCTAGGTGTGCATGAGGGGACAGGTTTGGAGGAGGGAAAATGTTATTTTTGTACTTAAATACATATGGCTCTATAACAGATGAAGGTGAAATCCTTGTGGATTTTGAAGATGACCCAGGCCGCTTCAGTCATCTTGAAGTTATGGGACCTCAATGGGTCCCTCTCGCAGACCCCCTGAGGATGCTCCCCTCCCTCTCCCCTGCAGTTAGGGGAGCCTGGGGACCTGTTCCAGACACCAGGTCCTTGGATCAAGCCAGACCACAGGAATACCAAGGATGCTGCTCAGCACATCACACGGGGACCCCTTCATGGGCTCCTAGAAGGATCATCCCTCGGGTTTCATTACCAGGAAAACCTGTGCTTTCATCTTAAGGGCATTCAAATCTAGTGAGCGATCCTCTTTTTCTCTTTGCTCTTGTTGCTAGGAAGCTCAGAGTCAAAAATCGGTCCATATCTCACAGGTATACTGGACCTCCTGGCACGCTTTATTTATTTATTCTTTCAATCCAGGTGCATCTTGATAATGCTTATAGCAACAACCCAACCACGGGTATGACTTTATGAACATTTTTCTAATAGCCAAGCGCAGGCCCGAGGAGGTACACACACAATCACATCATCGCCATCGCCTCTGATGCAGGGATCACTAGTCCTGCTGTGTAGACAGGCTGCTGAAGCTGTGGGAGGGGAAGCGATGTTCCTGCAGGCACACAGGGGGTCAGGGAGAGCAGAGGGGGCATTTCCTAGGTGGCCCACAGAGCAGGGGAGCCGCCACAACCTGACTCCCTTCCCGGGACCACAGAGGGCCGGGCAGGGGAGCGAGAGACTCAGGGCCGCGCCCTCAGCAGGGGCCAGCCTTGTGCTCAGCAACTCCACCTGCCGGATGTAATCTCCCAGCAGCCCACTGGGAGGGGCTCTGGCGTGGAAAACACAAGGCCACACAGGCAGTCAGGAGGTGACCCTTGGGCCTCCCTCCTGTGCCCTTCACCCACCGCACCTGCTGTCCCCAGACCTGCCCGGCGCCGGGCCATAGCTGGAGCTCAGACAGAGAGGGTCTCCCTCCAGGATTGGCCCGTCTCCCCAGAGCCCCAAGAGCTGGGCTTGGAGTGAAGTCAGGTGAGGGTGAGGGCCATTCCAGGGGGGGACCAGACCTGTAGGGTGTGTGAAGGGTGAGAGCCCTACCAGGCAGGGGGCGTGGAGGCTGGTGGGGAGAGTGTGCGCCATGCTGCCGGCCTTGGGGTGTGTGAAGGTTTCAGAAAGGCCACTGCCTGGGGTTCAGGCCTCTCGAGCCTGAGAGGGGCTATCTCCCCTCCCCTCCCCACACCGCAAGCCCGGCCAGCCCCCAGGTTCTGCTGGCTTGAGTCTCCCACCTGGTCCCACCATCACCAGCATGAGAACACGCGCATGTCACGTGGGGATGATGGCAGGACCTCATGGGGTTGTGGTGATGGTGGAAGGGGCCATGGATGCGAAATGAGGTGTAGGGGGCCTTTGGGAACCCCCTCCCACCGGGAAGCTGAGATGAGGTGGGCCCATAGCTCGGGCTCTGTGAGCACTGTGGGGAGGGGGAGGGTTACGTGTGGCTCGCTTAGCTGAAAAGCCCCGGGACCTGCGCCCAGCCTGCCCCTCTGACCCCAGCCCTCCTGGACTCGCATCAGTTTGGGAACCCCGTATCTGTGGGCAAGGTCAGCTGGCTGGCCTCAGATCCAGGCACCGTGGGGCCTCAAGAGCATGATGCAGTCTCCCCAGCCCTGGTCCCCGCTGCTCATCTGCTGAGTCCTTTGAGCCAGGAAACCAGGTTCCTCAGGAAGGGCAGGAGCTTGGGCTCTCCCCACCTTCCCCTGGTGTGCCCAGGTCCCTGTTACTGTCACCCGTTTCATTTGCTGTGACGGCAGTGGCTGGAAGGGTGTGCTCCTGGGCTGGGTGGGGGTCCTGGAGTACAGCCAGATGACTTGCCAGCCACAATCAGAGAGAGGGATCCCCATGGGTCTGCAAGTCCCCCCAGCGACAGGGCCAGAGTCAGGACCTGGAGGCAGACATGGCGTCCTGCCACCTGCTCTCCCTGAGCCCTTCTCTGGGTCTGGAGCGTGGGAGGACGGCCTTGCCCAGACACCTGGCCTGGTCCCCCAGGGGCTCCTTGTTCAGGTCTTCTCAGTGGTTTCTGGTTTTGCATAACAGAGGCTTTGGCTCTTTCTCTGTGGTTCACAGCGTGGGTGGTGGATAAGGTGGGGACGGAGGTGAGATCTCTCTGCCCAGGAACCGAGGCGGTGAGGCAGCCTTGCAGCACCTGTAAACTCCACTGCTCCCTCGTACTGCCTCAGCCCACAGCGATTTCCCCCCCACTGGAGGGGCAGGTGACAGGAAGGGGTCTCTAGGGCTACACCACAGTGATGAGACAAGAGGATGCGGCGGTAAACTCCCAGCCTCTTGCAGGTACCCCACCAAGCTGTCAGCTCTGGGGATGTCTGAGGGGAGAGAGAGAGGAGTCAAGAGCCTCCCTGAGGCCTCCCAGATGAATGACAGTGGAGGTCAACACCCTGGAGAAAGCTGCTGTCCTTTGAGGCCCCGCCCAGTTCATGGCCACATGCTTGCCCTTCACTGTATCTGGAAAGACCTTCCTCTAAGCCAGGCCTGGTCAGCCAACTCCTATTCATCCTGCAAAACCCTGCCCACGGTGACCTCACCCAGCAATGTCTTCTCCAGGAGCTCCACCACAGTGCGTATGCATCTGCATTTGGAGGACAGCACTGCCCAGGCCGCTTGGAGGTTGAGAGTGAGACCCCTCTCTATTAAGGACATGTTCCTGACTTTCCTTGGCTGGTTCCTATGGTCATAAGTACTACTTAGCACTCACTCACAGTGTTCCCACGTGGGCAGGCAGCTAGCAGCCTTTCACTGGGGACACAGGGCTGCGAGGGCAGGGCCAGAGGCTGTGTGTATGTCCCTCCTTTTTGTCCAGTGAGTATTTCTTGAGAACCTAGCATGGGCCAGGCCCGGAGCTAAGTGCTGGATTTGAATCTGACCTTGGCCAAATCTTTTACCCTGTGCCAGCCTTGGTGTCTACTTGACCATCGTAACTGTTCTGGGAGGAAGAGACAACGTTCGGGGGAGGGAGGAGTCCCCATTTTATCAACCGGGGACGGAGGCCCGCACTGGGCATGTTGCTGAGTCTAGAGCCCAGCACCCGAGGCTACACCCAGGGGGCCCAGCCCACCCCCACCTTGCCTGTCCAGCTGAAAACGGGGGTAGGGGACCCTCACCTTCTCCTGGTGGAGCAAGGGAAGGATGGTGAGCCCTGGCTGGGGCTTGGGCTGGCCTCTTCCTCCTCCCTCCTCCCTTCTTGCCTACCCAGGGCCTACAGCACCTGTTAGCACACATGCAGGGAAGAAGCTCATCTGCCTCAGGGACATTCTCAGCAACACCCCCCCCCACCCCAACGCCAGGGCCTGTAGTCTCCTGGAGCACCCTCTTGGCCTTGGGGCCGACAGACCAAGATGATGGCCCCCGACCTTGACCCTCAGCACAGAGGAGGCCTTCTCCCTTCACTGGCTCGTTCTCCTCACCTTCAGGGAAAGCAGAGGAAGGCTCACCCGCGCTGGCCCCGCCCCCTCTGCGACTCAGTGGGCAGACCTCGGTGGCAGGGGCCCACTGCTGCTCGGAGCTCTTTCTGGTTGATCTTGTGACATGACACTCATTTCCTACTTCTGGGGGCTCACCTGTCCCCAGGGCGCCTCCTGTGCTGTATCTCGTCCCCTAACGAGCCTCCCTGGGCGATGCTCTGACCACAGATGACAGAACACGTCCCAGGGAGGACTCGAGGTGGTGAGGTTTATGATGATGCTCCCTTGCTCTATGACGTCAGCTGCTAACCCCCTCTCTTCAGATGACCCAACAGAAGCCCTGGAGGCTCCATCAGGGGCAAGGGCTGCAGGAAAGGCCGGATATTCCAGGTTGGGCTCTGGAGACAAACAGACCTGGATTCAAAGCGCAGCTCTGTCACTTACTGTGACTTGGCCTCAATTTCCCCATTCCGTGAGCTGGGGACACAGCAGTGCCTGCCTCGCAAGGTCGGGGCAAGGATCTCACGGGCTCCTTAGTGCAGAGTGCCTCCCGCAGCGGCAGGCCGGCAGGTGGAGCGCTCAGGGCTCAGGGGATGCAGCTCTCGTGATGCTCTCGGGGGGCATGCCCCCTCTCCCCCCGCATCACTCAGGATCCCGTCCAGCCCTCACCTTCAGGGTCTTACCACCCCTACCTCCCCCTCCCCCAGGGCTCCAGCCACACGGCACTCACTGGCCTGGCACACCTGCTTTCCTAGCAAACCCACCCGCCAGCAAGGTGCCAGCTATGCAAGGCCGATGGCTGGGCTGGGGCCTCCCCTGGGCTTCCCCCTGTGACAGCTCCATCACAGCATGGGTCTGCATCCCGTCAGCCTCCCTCATCGGACTACGTCAGGCCAGTCCGATGGAGAGCTAGACCCAGCAGGCAGGAGCTGTGTCTTTGTGGCAACCGCCTCCCAGAGGTTCGGCACATGCCTCTCAACACCCGTGAACACGCCCTGCCGCCTGCCTGCTTCCCTCCAACAGGTAAACGCTGGGTTCGCAGGATGGACATGAGGCCTGACGGATGGATGGGATGAGCTGCTCGGGGTCACACAGCTCCAAGGCCAGGAGGCCAGCCCTCCTGACCCCCAGGGCTCTGCAACAAGCCCCCGCCCACCTGTCTCTCTCCTGGCCCCAGAAATCCTTCCTGTCCAGCTGAACGTCCATTGTCTTGGAAGGTCAGGTACATGGAGTCCCTGTCTACAGAGTCTAATCCAGGAAGGCAGTGAGTTTCCACACAGAGCACACCTTCTAGCTCTGCACACGTCCCTTACCACATGTTTCTAAATCCCCTCCGCAGTCCTGGGGATGTCACTCACTCACTCGCTCGCTTGTTCATTCATCAGACACTCCTGGGGTTCCGCTCTGTGCCAGCCCCAGGCTGAGCCTGGGGACACAGAGATGAATCAGGCAGAGCCCCACCTGAGAGCCTTTGGAGGGAAAGACACCGGGGACAGACGAGCATGGGGTGCTAAATGCTGCCTCAAATATATGAGCAAACATTACAGGGGCTGCCCCATCTTGCCTGGGTGGACGCAGGGCAGCCGAGAAGGCTTCCTGGAGGAGGAGGGCACCTTCCAGCAGGGCCTTGAAGAACCAATGGAAGCCCTCAGGGCAGGTGCAGAAGGGCAGGAAGAGTTCCAGGCAGAGGAACACAGGGGAGGCCGAGAGGAGGGAAAAGTGGAGAGCAAATAGGTAGACGAGATGCCCTGCGTGCATGGTCAGGCAGTGAGGGGCGACGGTGGCTCTGATCCAGCACGGGGTGGGGGATCTGGGGGGGTGGGGATGACCCCCGGCCACCCACAGGTATCCCATCAATAGCTTGCATGTGACCTGGCTCCCTCTCACAGCTGCTGGAGGCAAGCGCGGCTCCAGGACCAGAGCCTGCCTCGGGAACTCTGAGCCCCTTGGGAAAAGCCGCTGCCTTAGGCTAGCAGCTCTGCAAGCGCCCCCGGGCACCAGCTCTGGGTCCTCCCTGGGAGAGCTGACCGCAAAGCCTGCTGGGGCCTCTCTGGAAACCAGACCCGGTCCAAAGGCCAATGAATGCCCAGCAGGCTGGTGTGCAGAGGTGACGGAGAACAAGGACACAGGTGCGATCTTCACTCAGGGAAGCGCAGTTTGCCCCCAAGTCACAGCCGGGAGACCAGGGCTCAGAGAGGCGGAGCGGCCTGCCAGAGCCCACCCAACGTCTGGAGGCGGTGAGTGGGCCCGGGCGCTGAACCCAGCCCTGACGGTTCCGGGGGCTCCCCCCACCGTGGCATCAGTGTCCCCCATGGGCCCACGGAGCCTCGAATGCTGGCCTGTGGCCAGTGCACCCAGAAGATATTTTATGAATGAGTGAACAAAAGAATCTGAACCCCCTGCGCTTCCTCCCCCACCACACGGCAGTAGGAAGAAGCCATCTGCGACTGTTTTTTGTTGTTGCTGTTACTCTGAAAATCAAATGCACAAACCCGAAGTCATAGCTCTGTGTCGCATCAGGACGGACAGACACCCCAGCCCCTGATTCCGGGCTAGAACTGAGTGTGGCCTCCCAGGGACAGGAGTTAGACAGACGAGGGCCAAATCTCCGCTCAGCTACTAGTAGCTGGAGACTCGACCCGCCGCACCCCTGCTCTGAGCCTTGGTATCCCCACCACGAAACAGAGGTATAAGAGGACCTACCTCCCTTGTGGGCTGCCGTGAGGACGAAGGAGGTGGAACCCTGCAGGGGTGAGTGCAGGGCTGGGGGGGGGGGCGGCGCGATCCCGGCCTGCTGGCCTCCTCTGCCTGCGATCCTGGCTGCTGGGTAAGCTCTGGAGCCCCCAGCACTAACTGCGCTGGACGCCCTGCAGAGAGCTGAACGGCTTACACATTCTGAGGCTCCCACATGGCCAAAGGGCAGAGGGGCCAAGGAGGGCGCGGGCAGGTGGCCCACTGGGCTCCCCCGTGACTCAGCAGGACTCAGGGAGGCTGCAGGTCTAGGGACGGCTGTGCCCTGTGCAGGGAAGCCCAGCTGCTGCTGTTTCGGATAAATATTTTATCACTGCTCACAGAGCAGTCCCCAGGAAGGTGCCGGCAGCCTCCGAGCCCGCAGAGCACCCCTTCCTGCCCGGACAGAAGGAAGTGGCTGGGTGGGGTGCAGGGTGGGGTCAGGAGCCCAGACCGCTAGCACATTAATGTTCCCCTGAGACTTCAGGTCAGCTCAGCTCAGCAAATGCCCCCTGAGCCTCACCCACACTCTGCCCTGCCCTGTGCTGGGTGCTGGGTGCTGGGCTCAGCCCTGCTCCGTGGACAGCTCCCATGTTCCTCTTCACCATGCCTAGAGCACTAGCCCTCTGCCCTTTGGCCCAGGCACATGTCCCATCCTGCTGGCCCAGTGCCATGCCACCTCCCCCAGGAAGTACTCCCGGCTTTCCCCCTTCTTACTGTGTGACCTTGGGCAGGCCCATTGCACTATCTAAGACTGTTTCTAAAATGGAGCTGATGACCCCCACTCGTGGGGCACCGGATGAGATTATATAAACGAAGAATCTCCCAGCACCTCGCCCACATGGAGACATTCTCTTTGGAGGGAGCTGAACATCAGGCATCTAATCAATAAATATTGAGCGTGTCTCAGGGTGGGGCGCAGGGACATTTAGCGCCTGGCTCCTGCTCGCAGGGGTCCACGATTTTACTAGGGACACGGGACCTAATATTAATTATATTAATATTAATTATATTAACTATATTAATAATACTAATAGTAAGCACAGCAGCAACACAACATGACAGCAGGACCAGCTGCCATGTTTCAAGCCCCTGCCATTGCCAGATACTTGACATCACATCCCCACGTTCACACGTCCCAGCAGCCCTGTGCCGTGGGGTTCTTACCCTCACTTCGTAACAGAGTGGAAACCACAGCTCCCCACCTCTCCACAGCCAAAGCCAAGCTCAGCATCTTCTCCCAGCCTTCCCTCTCCACGCTGAGTCTCCTGTGCCAGGGACCATCACCACCACCTACTCAAGTCCGAGACTTGTTGTCCTGGGGACTCAGCAGGTAGTGAGCTCCCTGTCACAGGAAATAATCAAGCAGGAGCATCATGTTTATTATCATCAATGCGTGGCCTCAGGGGCTGGCTTTCAGTCCATCTTAATCAGACCTAAACACTTACCAGCTGTGTGACTTGGACAAGAGACTGACCTCTCTGTGCCTTGCCTTCCTCATCTGTACAATGGGATCATACCATGGCCTTGCAGGGTTACATGAGGGCAAATATGTAAGCTTCTAAGCTGTCTTCAGGTGCATCTCAAGGGCTGCCTATGTGTTGACTATTATTATTTTGTAGCTTTACCTTACCCTTCCTCCTCATGGGAACCAAGCAGGGTAGAAATCGAAATTTCCGTCACAGATTTGAAAACTGAGGCACGGAGAATAACCCCTCAGACTCAAAGGGTATGTGGCAGAACCGGAACCAGAACGCGGGTCTCCTGGAGCTGAATGGGGGCCACCCTCCCAGCCTGGGTCCTCCATCCCCCCAGTCTTTCCTCCTGGGTTTTCCTCTGGGCTCCGGGCAGACTGGTTTTGCTGGAGAAACTGCTTGGGCAACACATAGAAGGTTTTTAACCAGTTCAGCGGATGGCACAGAAAGCAAAACCTTAAGAACCTTCCAGAAAACAAGCAAGACTTCTGCTGGGGTCAGAGGAGCCCACTGTGGTAGCTCTTGATGTCAGGGTGTTTTGGTGACACTCTCTCACATTCAGGCAGGTAGTGCGGTGGGGGTAGAAGGGGGGCATGCCCACCTCCTGCCAGAGACCCTAGGTTTGAGCCTCAGCCCTGCTCCTTGCTGCCTGGGTCTCTAGGCAAACCACTTGCCCTCTCTGAGCCTCAGCTTGCGTATCTGTTAATTGGGTATGGTCACGATCACCCTCTGGGCTGGCTAGTGCCTGGAGAAGGTCTGCACGTAGGACCAGGCACACGGTAGGTGCTCAGGAAATGGCAGCCCCCCTTCTTTCCGGGGGTCAGCCCATGCCCTGGAATCAGAGCTGAGGAGAGCAATGCTCCGTGCTGAAATGAGCTACATGTATTTTCTTGATAATCTTTTCAGAAGCGGCCTGGCCCCTGTACCCCCACCCCCACTTTTCCCAGGGTGTAGACAGTCGGTGGCCTCACTGTTCTCCCCGGAGGGTACAGATGGGCACGAGCTGAAGGCTTCCCCGGGCCAGGCGTCGAGTGCTCTCAGGATGCCAGAGGTACGCATCGACGTTAACGCTGATACGGATACGGACGGGAACTCCGGGGCCGATACCAGCCGGAGCGAAAGGCCACACACCGGAGCAGCTGCAGGGGCCTGCACCGCCACTCTTGGTCCTCACATCGGGACTGTCCCTCTCAGGGCCTTACACGGAGCCACCAGACCCTTACCACAACCCTAGGCGCCAAGTGCTTGCAATTCTCACCACTTTACAGATGAAGAAACTGAGGCACACAGAGGTCGAGACACTTGCCAATGTCACACAGCTGGGGATAGGTGGGGCCGGGATTCGAACCCAAGCAGCCTGGCTCCGGAACCCATGGTTTTAATCATCTCAACAGTTTAGTCCAAGCCACCCAATGCAGATGACAGAACTGAAGCTCAGAGAGGTTAGGCAGCTTTCCCATGGCCACACAGCTGTTAAATGGTGCTGCCAGGATTTACAGCAGGTGAGCCTGACTCTGGGGTCCCCGGCCTCTGTGGCCCCTCTCTGGCCCTGGCTGGCTCCTCCTCCCAGCCCTGCCCAGAGCCCCGTCCCAGACTTAGGGATTCCTGAGTCACCAGAACTGGGCTCATGCACAGATCTCAAAGCCCTCATCCCAGTGGTGCTCCCCCACTGAGATTCGGTTCTGAGACATATAAGAGGGATGTGGTTAAATGGCAAAAAGAGGGTTATGGTGTCACCAGGAAATTACCTTTTTGTTCCACTAAACCCACGTCTTCATAGCAGTCCAAGACTCTAATTTGTATCTCCTGACTCAGACTTGGGGCATGGCTGGGTCTTCTTCGGCACGTCCCCCGGGGCCACCCGAGGCTTCTGGGTGAGCCTAAAGCGGGACATCCGGACCCTGCTGTGTGACCCTGAGCAGCAATGACCCCACAGTCTGACCCTACAGCTCCCCGTTCAGATCGCACCTGTGGTCTCTCCCTACATGCCTCAATGGGGATCCCCCTGCCATCTGCCACCTCTGGTGGGAAGGAGCGAGGGAATGAATGAAGGAATGAATGGCTTTTCCTGCCCCTCTATGGGCATCTTGGGAGCCCGCCCTCCTCACAGATGTCCCAGAAGATGATTTTGTTCATGTCCATGAACGCCCAGGACTCAGGGCACCCGGAGAGGTGGGGAGAGGGCCCCGGGCTCTCTCCTTCCTTCTTCTCGCCCCAGGTCCTCCTGGCTCTGCCGGGAGTCGCCTGGGAGACCCGGGTGTCATCTCACAGTGTCTGTCTTGAGAAAGACCTGGCACCAGCGTCCCAGCCGGATCCCATAGAACGCTGCCCGACTCTGCCCAGGCGATGCCACTCAACCATCCCCAGGCCTTTTGATTCATCCATTAGAAACAAACAAAAAGATCCATCAGCTAACAAATGTTTCTGCACAGACCACTTTCCCTGCTGATGAGAAATTAAGTCCACGCGAATGTCCCCGTCACCAGATAGTGAGGTAGCTGAAACGCAGAATGCCAACCACTCTCATGGCTTACATCACATTTGTGGCAGGCTTGCGATGTGTCAGGCATTGGGCCTCTTTGGATCCCCTGACTACCTGTAAGGAGTGGGGAATACCATGGTTTCTAGGGCTCAGGTGGAAAAATGGAGGCCCTGAGAAGGAAAGTCCCTTGCCTAGGACCACGTGGACAGCCAGCGGTGGCCCTGTGATGCTGACCCAGGTCTGCCTGACTCCGGAGCACCCCCCTACCCCCCACATTTTCAACAAACAGCTCAGAATCTCAGACCACGTGGCAGGAAAGACCCTTGGGAGGCCATGACTTGCTGAGTGCTGGGGACTTGGGCTCAGGGAGGGGGAGTGGCTTCGTCAGGGACACAGCAAGTCCACGCCCCTGGGTTGGGCTGCTCTTGGGTCCACCCCACGGCCTACCGGCCAGAGGGAGTATGTGATCTTGTGCCCTCATCCAAGGCCACCACTCAGCGGTGTTCACACTTGTATGTGCACGGGGTGGGGGTGGGGGGGGTGAGCTGTAAGACACAGATTCCTGGTGCCCTCATCAGAGGTCAGGACGAGAGCCCAGGCATTGGCATTTTATCAAGAACTGTCACTGAAGAGGACAATCTGGTGGTCCTGGACCCCGCTGCCAGAGCCCCTAGCTTACCCCTCCAGGAAGGGTTCTCAGGCTGGGCGCGGTGCAGGAGGTCTGAGAGGCCGCAGGGAGCCCCCCTCCCCCTCGAGATGCAGTCCAGGGAATGCTGTTTGGAATCCCGGGGAACTCCGGCCCAGCCGGGCTTCCACCAAAAGCATCACTAATCACCTGGACAGCGATGGCCTCTCCATGCAGCTCTACACCATCGCACTGCTGTCCTGCAGCCTGGATGGGGAAATGGAGGCCGCCCACAGGAAGCGGCCTGGTGGGCCAGGGCCAAGACCACACCCAGTGACCCCCAGGCCAGGGGCCCTCCCCGAGCCCAGCAAGTTTTCCCCTACCTTGGCTCCATTGGAAACAATCTTAGAAAGCGTCAGGCCCTGCTCCTGTGAACAAGGTCCAGCGCATGGTCTGATTTTGCCAGAGGCCCAGACCCAGTGGCAGGCAAGTCTGCCCTGCCGGCCACCTCTCAAGGGATGTGAGGGGGGCTCCCTAGTTCTGAGGCCACAGACCCCTCTGTGCTCCAGCCCTGGGGTCTCTGCCCTCAGATGTACCTGCTGCCCCAGACCGCCCCCTCCCCCCCACCCAGGGCTCTGCAGGGCCAGCTCCCCACAGGAAGGTGGCAGGAGGCCCAGGCTAGAGGCCAGAGGGGTGGGGCCCCACGCTAAAACCGGACAGGGCTCCAAAAGGAGGTTCTCCCTCCCTCGCCCATCTTTGTTTGCTCTCTTGGGGGGGGGGCAGTGTAAAGGGAGGGGAAGAGCTGCATGGGGAGGGGGCAGTGTTGGGAAGGAAGATCGGGAAACGAGGCAGCTGGACACCCGGCTGGACCGACACGCAGAGACCCACCCGCAGAGACGGAAAGTCAGAGATAGAGACGAGAAGGGGGCGGGGCGGGGCGGGGCGTTGGGGGGAGGGCTGGCTAGGAGAGACCCCGAGAGGGAAGCTGGGAGGTCCCAGGGGTGGGGGGGGCCTCGTAGTGGGAGAAGCTGGAGCCCCTTGCAGGGGGCCGCCCGGGCCCTACCCCATCCCATGTCCCCGCACTCGGCGTGACGCGCGCGCGCGCGCACACACAGACACACAGACACACAGACACACAGACACACACACACACTCGCACACACACACATACACGGCGCTCCGGCGGACCCGGCCCGGCCTCTTCAGGGGCGCGCGTGCGACCCCCCGCCCCCCCGGCCCCCTCCCCCCGCGGGGCCTCCGGGGCCCATCGCCGCCGCTCACCTTGGTCCCCGCGCCACCGCCGCCGCCGCCGCCACCGCGCAGAGCCGGAGCCCGGGCCGGGGGAGGGGGCCGCGGAGGCCCCGCCCCGCCCCGCCCCCGGGCCCGCGCTAGGGCTCCGGACGCGGCCGTGGCCACCGCCGCCCGGGCTCCGCAGCCGATGCGAGCGAGCGAGACCCGCGCGAGGACGCGACCTGCGGCCGCCGGGGAAGCGGCCCGCCCGAGCTGGGAGCTGGGGCCGGGGCGCCCTCCGCAGATCCCCCACCCCGGTGCACTGCGCAGGCTGTAGGCGGTGCCCGCCGGGGATGGGGCGTCCCCGGCCACCCAGTAACCCACCCCTCGGCGGTCCTTTAACGCCCACCGAGCGCCCTCTCCTCGAGCCTCGGCCTGCGCGGGGCGCTGCGAGCCCGGAGGAAAAATCAGACGTTCGATTCAGTCCCTGCCCCGTTGGGCGGGGAGGGGGGAGGGGGGGCGGTCGCTCAGGGTCTGGCAGCTGGCAGAGGGGGCAGGGATGGAGCAAAGAGATGCTTCCAGCGTCTGAATGGCCCAGGGCTATGGTTCTCAAAGTCTGGCCCCACCTGCTTGGGGGGCATCTCCCTGAACTTGTTAGCTATGCACTTTCTCAGGCCCCAGCCCAGACTTACAGAATCTAGGGTTGGGGCCTAGGAATCTGGGTTTTTACCAAGTTCTCCGGGTGATTCCCAAGCTCCGTGAAGTTTGAGAAGTACTGGCCTGGTTGAAATGTCCAGCACCCCATATCTCATACCCCAGATGGAACACCCAGGTCCCACACCCGAGAGTATAAAGAAGGGGTTCTTTTCACCCTTCGTTTAAAAAATGTCCACCTTGTCTCCTTTGTGACACTGTGTTGGGAAGGGGGACAGGGGCGAGGGTGGCTCCTGGACCAGGAATTCCGTGGCAGGATTAACAGGCAGAGAAGAGTGCCCTCAGGGGCAAGGCCGTCTGGCTGGAGCCTTCCCATGGCGGTTACTGGTCCTTACACGTGTGTTAAAGTGCAGGGATGGTTTTAAAGTTTTGAAATGCAATTATGCAAATATTTCTGTCTGTATTCAGGACTTTCTCTCCCATGATGGTGCTTGTTTGAAGCTAAGCCACCTGCCCCTGTTAAAATGGGATAGGTTAGGTAGCAGGCCTTCCTGGTGACCCGAGGCCAGGAGAGGGAGTGTGCTGATGGGCTTCACTGGGGTCCAGGGACAAGCACCTCTGCCTGGGCAGTGGGCCAGGGCGTCCAGAAGGTGGGGAGGGCATCTGGACAGAGGGACCTGTTGGAGTAAGCACATGTAGCGAGTGGGTCCTGGGGATGTCCAGCATGTTCTCCGGACTATCTCAAATAGCCTCCTTTTCTTCTTTCTTCCCTTGTCCCGCTTTGATTCTCTTCCTAGTGCTTGGGCTTGGCATTTTATTCTGTAATTGGTCATTTCTTCCGTGTTGAGTTTGTCCACTAGGATGCGAATTCCCTGGGAGAGGGGCCTTGTCTCTTTCCTTCCCCCAAAGTGTCCCCAGCGGTGAGGACAGTGTTTGGTACTTAGAAGGTGCCAACTAGATGTTTGTGGAAAGAATGGGTAATGGATGGTCCCATAGTGAGCACTGCTGGTCACTTTTCACTTGTGGCACCCCTGTCCCCCCCCCCAGGTCCGTCCTCTGCCAGGCTCTGTGCCCACGCTGATGGGTGGCATCCTCCGCTGGTAGCTGGTTGGGGCTGGGACAGCAACGGAAGCAGCAGCTGGAGATGAGGAAGGAGAGGGAGAGAGGATGGGGCATTTCCTCCTGCTGACCACGTGCCGCATCCCCGACACTGGCTGTGCCCCCTGTGACCATAGCTCTTGCTGGGAGCCCCCCCCCCGCAGCTATAGGTCCCCCTGGTTTCTATATGAAACACCACTTCCTTGGCTTGTTCTTTCCAGCCCTAGGGAGGTAGCAGCTCCCTGTAACCACAGCCTCTGGGTGCTTCCTTAACCTGCCCAGGCCTCTGTAAACAGTCCCTTTCGTATGTCCCTTATTTGGACCACATGGACGACATTACGGTGGTGGATGCGTGTCGTTATACATTTGTCCAAACCCGCAGAATGCACACCAAGAGGGATCCTAATGGCAGCTCCGGACTTTGGGTGCTATGTCCACGCAGGTTCATCTGTTGTAACAGATGTCCCACTCTGGTGGGGGATGCTGACGATGGGGGAGACCGTGCATGGTGAGGGGGGCAGGGGGCATAGGAAATCTCTGTACCTTCCTCTCATTTAGGCTGTGAACCTAAAACTGCTCTAAAAATATTAAGTTAAAAAAAAAGCCCAAGACCACGCAGTGAGTAATGACAGAGCCAGTATTTAAACGCAAGACCTCTTGGTTTGAAGCCTCTGTGTCCGACTTTTGGGGGGTTTGAGCTCTTCTCCCCTGAGGGGCCCAGGTCTGGGGGTAAACTGAAAATGAAGGAGACATGGGTGGTATAGACGGCAGCTGACCCCCAGGAGCCCCTGGAGAGCATGCCGGTGACTACTCCCAGGATGCCCATCTGCCTCTTTTAGCAACTTGGTGAGAACTGAGTATCCCCTAGGGCCTGGCAGGAAACCCCAGTTCAAGCACTCATGTGTGTCAGAGCGGCTCCGAGGGTCACGTGAGGCTGTGGGAAACCACCAGGAGGCTCAGGTGAGGCCCCTGTCCCCACCGCAGCAGCCGGTTGACCTTCCATTTCCTTCCTTTGCTCTCCAAGTGAGCAGACGAGGCCAGCGGCCCCCACCCCCCGCCCCGCCCGTGTGCCCGGACTGTCCTGGTGCTGGAAGGACACACATTCTGCAGCTAGGAGACCAAGGCTGAGGCCCTTGTCAGGTGACCTGTCCACTCTGAGCCTCAGGCTCCTTGTCCCCACAATGGGGGTGGTCACACCTGCTAATTTCACAAGTTTGTGTATTTATATATTTATTCATGGGTTGATTGAGTCCCTGAAAAATATCTAACGAGCTTTTGCTCATTATCTGGCAAATAAGAAAAGTGCTTTGCAAATCTACAGCCCTGTGCAAAATTGAGTTCTCCAATGGGTGAGTGTTTGTTGTGGGACAGGGTGAAAACCCGCAGACTCCGAGGGCTCTCTGCATGGGGAGGACACTCAGAGACACCTCCCCAGTCAGTGCAGACAAAGAGACAGGGGCCAGCAATGTGCAGTGACTTGCCCAGTGTCATATAGTGTATGACACGAGGTTTGTAATGCACACCCCCTGCCCCCAAATGTCCACGTCCTAATCCCCAGAGCTTGTGAGTATATTACCTTTCAGGGCAAAAGGCACTTTGCAGATGTGATTAAGGCTTTTCAGATGGGGGGACGATCCTAGATTATCCAATGGGCCCCCTGTCATCACAAGGATCCTTCTCGGAAGGAGGCAGGAGGGCTAGAGGAAGAAAAGGGTGGCGTGGATCAGAAACGGAGGGAGATGACAGATGCCACGCCCGTGGCTTTGAGGGAGGAGGAGGCCGCAAGCCGTGGAAAGCAGGTGGTCTCTAAGAGCTGGAAAACGTAACAGGACAGATTCTCTCCTTGAGCTTCCAGAAAGAATGCAGCCCCTCCCAACTTTTGGCCCCTAGAACTGCAGGAGAATGATTTGTTTTCAGCCTGTCAATGTGTGGCCATTTGTTAGAGCGGCCACAGGAGACTAGTATATACAGCAAGGCTGGGTTTGGAGGCTGGTCTCGTGCAGCTCAGCTGAGCCCTGCCTCCAAGCCTTCCATCTGGGGCTCCCGTGAGATTGGAGAGACTGGTGGGTGCTTTGGCATTCCCTTTCCTCCCATAGGGTGCTTAACAGGTAGCAAAAAATACACATAAAATAACTAATAATGGAAAAAGCAAAACAGAATGACTCCCAGCCTCTCCTACCCAGTGGAAGAACTAGAATGCCCCTCTTCCTTGCTTTGCAGATCTGATCTGTTATTACAGACTTAAAAGGGTGGTGCTGGGTAGCATTTTGGGACATGAAGGGGAGATAAGGTTTTCTGAGCAATAATAACATGACATTTGCATACGTTTCCCTGTTGTGTATTCTGCTTTCCTCTTGCACTTCAGCTTCTCGGACTTGACCTTTTGTCTCAGACGCTCCATTAGATGGCACTGCTTAAGCAGGCGGGTCCCTACGCACCCGCTGGCGGGCACCTGTTAGTTACAGAGCTGGTGTGCTGGGAAGCCGCGACAAACAGGAGGAGCCTCAGAGGTACTTCCCTCAACTCCTCATTTTCTTTTCTGGAATGGAAGCGGGGAGCCTGGCTTTCAGCTCCGGGTCCCCGGGGTGCGGCACCGAGCTCGGCCCACAGTAGGTGCTCAGCGGAAGTCTGGCAAATGGCGGAAGTACCTTGCAGAACGTTGTATGAAGCTGGCACTCGAGAGACGTTTCGACAAATGCACGCCTCACCTGGGACCATGCATGGGCATTGCACCTGGACATCGCACCTGTGTGCTACACCTGGGCATCACACCTGTGCACAAAGCTCAGGTGGACAAGTAGGCTGTGGGAGCCGGGAAGGATCTGGATTCCAGCCAGGCTGGGGCCACGCAGGTTGAGGGGACCTTCATCCTTAGCTATGTCTCTCCTAGGAGGCTCCAGACTCTCCCTTTGGACTCTGGAAGTGCCAGCTCTACTCAAGAGGGCACTGTCGGGATGGAGCCCACCTTGACAAGCGGGTACCAAGAGTTTATCTCCTTGTGATCCAACCTTGAACCTCTCATCTTGGGAGTGCCCACTCTTGTCCCCCGGCCCCATCCACCCAGGATTCCAGTCCACCCAGACTGCCTAGTAGCCCCCACCCCTTGTCCCTGGACCCCAGGGGAAATCCGGGGGACCCGGGAAACCTCAGTGCAGAGCTTGGCCCGTCCACCATGTCCACCCCTGAGCCCTCCATCCCAGCATGTGATGCATTTGGGAATTTTCCTGAACATTTGAGGGGCTGTGGGGAGGGCCCACCTTTTGTCCCCTTCTCTGGAGAGCCCTCCCTCTCCAGAACAGCTTGTCCTCCCATGAAATATAAACAACCACACAGAACAACATCAGACAAGGCTGCTAGCTGATAATCAAGACAAAGACAAGACCCCTCGGTCATCACTGAGCACGGACGACAGCGTGAACGTCGTGCCGGCCACAGAATTACCAAACCCAGCTCTAGCCGGCTGCAGGCCCTGTGGACTAGGGGTTATTATTATTATTTTTTTTTCAGTAAGCTCTGTGCCCAATGTGGGGCCCGAACTCACGACCCCAAGATCAAGAGTCGCACGCTGTACCGACTGAGCCAGCCAGGGGCCCCTGGACGAGGGTTACCGAGATGCCCCCTTCCTGACAGCGCCCAGTCCGGAGCAGAGCCCCACCTCCTCAGGCCCCCCGGTGCCCCCCAGCACCCGGGCAACACCCCGTAAGTCCTTCCTACCCCCTTGCCGAGCACCCCCCTCTGCCGTGGTGGCTCTCCCTCTAGGCCACGGGTGATGGCCCCTCTTTGCTCACCCACAGGGATGCTCCTGGTGGCCTCTGTCGGAGACATTAGGCAACGGGGAGGCTTCCCCTGGGCCACCAAGAGGACAGTCTCCTCCAGACCCTCAGACTGAGGGGGGAGAGAGCTGGAGGGGAGGTGGGAGGTTCGAACCTGGCTGGGGGCTGTGCCAGCTCGACAGTGGACCGTCGGCGGCTGATATTGCTGTGGTGACAGGGCCCGGCCGGCTGGCTGGGGGAGGTGACCCAGCTCGGGCAGTGGGCAGACTTGCCAGGCGGGGCTGGAGGGGTGGGGGCTCTGGTGGAGAGCTGCTACCGCCTGACTCTCCCGCTGGCCCTGGCTCCCGCGTTAGACTCGTCTGCTCTGGGCCCTGTCCCAGCGGAAGCCCAGGCGCCCCTCTGTCTTCGGCGCTGGGGAGACCGCTGGCCGCAGGGGGCTGAGTCTGATTCAACCGGAGGACCACGTGCTTCATCTATGCTAGGTTTGCGTGTGGGGCTGGGCTGCAGACGGGAGCCCGGGGGGAGCTCTGGGGGCAGGGGAGCCGGAAAGCCAGTTCTGCCACTCGATGTGACAAGGGCTCTAAGCTGGAGCTGGAGCTGGCCCTCTCCTCCTGGGAGTTCATCGGCAGTTCCTCACAGAGGCCAGAGCCCGGCTCGGGACTCGGGGACCAGTGCTCACCCCACAGGCCGGTGCCCTTGAGCATGGAGGCTCCAGTTAAGTACCCCAGGCCTGGTGCCTGCCGGTGAGGGTCTTGGGCTCAGATCCGGGCACTGAGCCAAGGCAGGGGTGCCTGGCAGGGTGAACTCGGCAGGACCCGGCCTGCTGGCCCCGTGGGCCAGATTCTCCTTCCAGAGACCCACTCACTCCTGGTGGGAACGGCTCTGGCAGCACAAAGTGCCCTCCCCTAGCCGGGGTGCGGGGGGAGTGCAATCGAGGATAAAAGGGGTCTGGGCTGAGGCCCGTCACACAGGCAGCCCTTGTCCCCCTACCCCTCCAACGCCCACCCTGAGAAGCTGGCAGGGAGCCCCCTGCACTTGGCCCAAGCATCCGGGGCCAGGGGGCAGGATTAGCGCGGCCTAGCAGTCCTGCCAAGAAGCTGTCTTCAAACAGAACAAGCCTGGCCATTGCAGAAACCCGGGCCCAATTTGCCTTAAAATAACTCAGCATCCTCGGTGGCCTTCTGGGCAGAAGCAGCCCCTGCAGACTTCTCCCCAAGTTCAGCATTCCTGGACGCTCCCTTCAATGCCAGAACCATCCCTCCCTCACTGAGGCCAGACCTGGTGGGCACTTTGTGGATTTACTAGGGTTTTCTGCATGGACTGTCATGATGCCGGCACGTAGAGACCGGCTGGAACCTCTAGACTCGAGGTGGGGTGGAAGCGGGGACAGCGGACACAGGCCCTCCAGGGAAAGGCTTCAGTCTCTCACCATTCCCTGCGGCATTAGCTGTAGGTTTTCCTGTAGTTTCTCTATCTAGTTCGTGATGTTCCCTCATATTCCTAAGTGGCTGGAAAAAAAATTTTTTTATGATGAATGAATTTGGTCACATGTTTTTTGTGAAATACTATGGTTTTTAAAAATCCTTTATTCTGTTAATGGAGCAAATCGCCCTGATTGATTTTGAACATTAAATCAACCTTGCGTTTCTGGCAAAAAGCCCACTTTGTCATGATTCATTATCCTTTGCATATATTGCTGGGTTCGATTTGTTATAATTGTGTTGAGGATTTGCTTTACATTCAAGAATGATATTGGTTTGTCGTGGTCTCTCTCTATAAGGTATCAGGATGGCTCTAGCTTGTTAGAACAATTTAGGATGTGCTCCTTCCTCCTTCAGTGTCTGAAGGGGTTCCTGTCAGACTGGTATTATTTCCTCCTTAAATATTTGATAGAATGCACCAGTGAAACCATCAACATCCGAAGTTTTCCTCCCGAGAGTCTGAAATACAAATTCAAATTTTCAAAATAAGTATGAGGCTCTTTAGATGTTCTTATTTTCTTCTTGTGTCAGTTTGGATAATCTATGGTTTTCAAGGAGTTTGATTCGCATCAGTTGTCAACTTCATTGACAAAGTTTTTCCTAATGTTCCCCTATTATCCTTTTAATGTATGTAGGATCTGTAATGCTGTTCCCTCTTTCCTGGGATTGCTAATTTGTGCTTTCTTTCTTTTCCTTGATCAGTCTCACCAGGGCTTTGGCTATTTTATTAATCTTTTCCAAGAACCAATTATTGGCTGTGTTGATTTTTTTTAAGATTTTATTTATTTATTTGAGAGAGAGAGAGAGAGAGAAAGAGAGAGTGGGGCTGGGGGGGAGGGGCAGAGGGAGAGGGAGAAGCAGACTTCCTGTTGAGCAGGGAGCCTGACCTGGGGCTCAATCCCAGGACCCTGGGATCATGACATGAGCCAAAGGCAGACAGACGCTCAACCAACTGAGCCACCCAGGTGCCCCAGCTGCGTTGATTTTTGTATCCATTTCCTATGCTGCTGTAACTAATGACTTGGAGCTCAGCAAGGCAAGTGTTTTACCTTCCGGTCCTGAAGGCCAGAAGTCTGATGTGGGTCTCTTGGGGTTAACATCAAGGTGTCTGCAGGGCTCTCTTCCTTCCTGGAGGTTACTGGGCAAAGTCCCTCCTGGCCTCTTCCAGCCTCCAGATGCTCCCCACACTCCTTGGCTGGTGGCCCCTGCCTCCCTCTTCAAAGCCTGCATTGGGGGGATCAGCCCTGCTCGGATCTCAGCACTCTGAACCTCTGCTTCCCTGTTCCACTCTTAAGGATGCTTGTGATTGATCACCCTGAGCCCACTGGAATAATCCAGCATAATCTCTCTGTTTCTGCAGCCTTAATTTAACCTGTCACCTTAATTCCCCTTAGCCACCTATCCTCATGGAGTCGGAGATTCCAGGGATCAGACGCGGACATCTCCGGGGGACTGTTATTTTGGAGAATTTGATTTTCATTTGCTCTCTAGCTTCTTTAGATTACTGGTTTTAAACCTCTGTTTTTTCAAAATATAAACACTGAATGCCTCCATGCCCTCTAAGTCCTGAGTTAGTTAGCTGCTTCCCACAAATTCTGACATGTATTTTCGTTTTTGTTCAGTGGAAAATATTTTCTCATTTCCCTTGGATTTCTTCTTGGACTCACAGGGTTATTCCATGGCGTGTTTCTTAAATTTCCAAACATTTGGAGGTTTCCTAGATTGGTTTCGTTGTTATACATCGACGAGAGAGGAATTCTTCACATGATTTCGGTGCGTGCACTGAGACTTGCTTTATGGCCCAGGATCTGACCTATGTTGGTGAAGGTCCCATGTGTACCTGGAATGTGTACTTTGAAGTTGTCTGCTGCCCCGCTCTGCAGGTATCACCCGGGACAGAATCTGGATTACCATCTCCCCTCTGCGCCTGTGGTCCCAGCACCTGACTTACCTGCTGGTAAACCGCTGGCCCTGCCCCCAGGCCTGGGTCAGTGGGTGAAGGTATGCAGCTGGGGGAAGGAGCAGAGAGACGGAGGCACTATTTTGGTCAAAGTTTGTTGAATGAGCTAAATGTCAAGTCATAAGCAGCCTGGGCAAATGCTCAAGCAAAAGGCGTGGAGGGAACCTGGCATGTGGGCAGGCGGGCAGATCCTCACCTGTTTGGTTCTCCACGTACCTGTGTCCCACCAGGACCCAGCACAGGGCAGGCCCTCCGTAACCACTCCTCCATGCAAGGACGACTGGAGGGGAGGGCTCACCCAGTCAACCAGATCTGGGTCCCCGTCCTGGCTCTGCCCCAGTGAGCTGTGTGATCCTGAGCGAGGCATTTACCTCCCTGGTGCTCGGCTTCCTCACCTGTTAAGTGGGAGAGTAACCAGTACTTTGCAAGTGTTGAGATGGTTGAGATGAGGCGAGCAGAACTCTTGCCTGGCACAGCACCTGGCGTGGGGCAGGTGCTCACCCTTTCTTGCTGTTGTCTGTGCCCAGGGGGCTCCTGGGGCACTCCCTGGTCGTCCGGAAGCCTCGGGTGGCTCTGAACGCTGGAAGCAGCACTGCCCACGGGGGGCCTCCTGTGCACCTTGTTATAACCCCCACCCCCTTATAGACTCCTTTCTGGGCTCATGGCCTCCCGGCATCCAGGGGCAGATTGATTGCTTCCAGAGATGCTGGGCTCACTACTTCCAGCTGTTGCCTGAGCTCTCATTGCAGGGTTCAGGTGGAGAAAGATCTTTCTCATCTACTTCCCTTGTCCTCCTGTCTGCTGCCTCACCTAGACTGCCCACCTAGGGGATGGGTGCCTCATTTTGGAATGTAATTAAAGCAGGAAGATGGATCCCAAACACAGTGAGTTCAGTGAGGAAAGAAATCCTGTCACTTCTCTCTTTCTTTCTTTCTCTCTCTTTCTCTCTTTCTTTCTTTCAAGCAGGGGGAGCCGGCAGAGGGAGAAACAGGCTCCCCACTGAGCAAGGAGCTGGACGCAGGGCTCGATCCCAGGACCCTGGGACCCAGGACCCTTAACCAACTGAGCCACCCAGGTGCCCCTCTTGCTCTATTTCTTTTAGAAGCTGGCCTTGGTATTTCTGGGGTGGTGTTGTCTTTTTGTCCCTCCACTCCGTCTCTGCCCTGACATCTCCACCTCATCCTCCAGGGCTGGCCACAGGTCCCCCACCACCTCTGACAGGTGCCGGCCAGTGGCATCAGCCTGGAGCAGGTGGAGGATGGGGCGGTGGCCCACCAGCGGGCGCCGTCAGGCCCTGAAGGCTGGCTGGGCCTTGGCCACAGCACTTTCACGTAGCAGCAATGTCCCTGCCCTGGCTTCCGCAGACGGTGGGCTATGGAGGTAACCGCTGTCCCCTGCCCCCAGCTTCCCACAGCTGCTTCCTGCCCTGCCACCAGCAGGAACCCAGCCTTCCCCGGGTCCCCCGGACAGGTGCTGACCCCGCCCCAGGGGCTCTGGAGGCCTTTGTCTGTGACCCTGACGGAAGCCTGGGGGCAGGAACGCCCTGGCCTCCTTGCTTGCCCCATCGGGCATCGGCCTCGCCACAGAGGTCCCTGTATGCCCTGAGTTCTTGCTGGGGGCTTGGGTGTGACCCTGGGTGGGCCCGGAGCCCTGGAAGGACTTGTCTCTGCCTCAGCCAGCAAGGGCCCAGGGCAGATTCAGTCCCGGCTCACAGAATTCTCATAATGGGAATCTCTCAGCTCAGCTTGTGACCCATCATAAATGCTCAGAAAATATATTTTCAACAACTGTGCGCTGTAATTACATGTTTCTGGGGCCCATCTCCCCTCCAGAGCCTGACGGCAACTTGGCAAGAGGGCTTTGTGTGATTTATTTGTCAGTCCCCAGCCCCAGCCCGGCTCCAACATGGAGGACACCAGGGACATCGGCCAGCGACTGCGTGAGTGAGTGGGCTGATGGGTGACCCGAGCCTCCCCGAGCTGGGCCCGGCTCTCCGGCCAGGGCTGGTGGGAGTGCTTGGCCTCCTGCCGCTGGGAAGAGGAGCCAGGCGGCCCCCTGATGGGGCCCTGGGCCTCCGAAATAGGAAGAGGTTCTGAGACACGTGGATCTTGACACACACCCCCCTCTCCCCCGCCGCCGCCTCCAAACCGCGTGGCTGGTGGAGGGGACGTGTAATTTAAAAAAGACTTGTCCAGTTATGTGGAAACTCCTGCCAGGCAAGGAGAAATAAAGAAGGCACTAACGAAGTCCAGGAGCCCAGCGTGTTTGATCCGATGCTGTTCTGGGAAGAGGCAGGAGTGGCTCTGGCCCAGGGAACAGCTTGTCCCCCTGAAGCGGGCCAGCCAGGGGGATGGGCCGGGAAGGCGACTACTCGGTGGCCAGACCCTGCTTGTGCCCGCTGTCCACGAGTTCTCTCGTGACCCTCCCGTTGTCACCATGTATGGGTTGGGAAGCCGCTGGCTGAGGCCATGGACCCGGATCTGTGGGCTTCCCCAGCCCAGCGGTGTCCTCCCCCAGCCTCAGCCCCTGCCGGGCCCAGAGGAACTGGTGAGAAATGCATAGGCAACCCTCAACTCACGGGGGTGGGAGGATGGGAGCTGGAGCAGGGCGAGCCCCCTCCCTGCTTCAGGTGGGCAGCTGCACGGGCCGGAACAGGTCTGTCTGGGCGGGTGGTGGGGGGCCGCGGCCCTCTGGCGGGAACGTGAACTTCTGCACCCTGGCAGGAGGCCCGCTGGACAGCATGGGTCAGGAAGTGAGCTGACACAGTAATTCCACACTGGAAACCCATGCGGAGGAGGGATTCCAAAACCCTTCACACTGTTCCTCCCAGCCTTATTTGCAGTAGAAGAAAATGTTGTGCCCAACAAGAGGGAAGCATGCTGTGATTATACATCCTCTCTCCAGAAGGTGAGGGAATCGGCTTTATAAAGAGTTTTTGAAGACGGGGGAAAATGTTTATGCAATCAGATCGAATTTAACAAACCCTCACCAAGATTCAAAATGTTATGGGGAGATGAGACCCGAGAGAAACACGCTGAGTTGTTATCAGGGATGATCTTTGCAGCCCTGCAGTATGGGACGTTTCTGCTCCTGGTTTTCCAAATTTCCCAATGCCTGGTAATGAGTGCCTATTGTTTTGGGGGTGGGAGGACGCGGGAGCACATCACTCCGTGGATCAAGGGTGGCCACACAGTGGATGAAAAGACCGGGTCTTGCATCACATCCAAAATTAGGGAGAAGCAAGTTAAGTCTGGCGCAGCCTCTGGCCCAAGCCTTGTGCTGAGGATGGGGTCCCAACCCGCAGCTCACATTCCAAAATGATCTCCTGGTCACGTTTAGGATCTGCTTCCCTCACAGGCGCCTGAGACTCTTCCGTCCCCGTGCACGGCTCTCGACCCTCTCCACCGCTCCGTTCACATCACCGGCCTCTCCGGCTTCGGTCTGACTGTTAGCCTGGCTCACAGATCCTGCTGCTGACGCTTAGGGGCCTGGGAGGGAGTGGGGGTGGGAGGAGGTGAGCGGATTACAGATAATTACATTGTAATCCCTGTTTCTGTTTTGCCTTTAGACCCTGGTCACATTGAACCTGAAACGGAAGCACCACGATCCCTTCAAAGCCAAGCCGTACAGCGCGGGTCCACGTCCCGGCTCAGATGCTAAGACCTATTTAATCTCCGGCCCTTGGTTTTGGCCTCGTGGCCGGACTTCCCGCTCCTCAGGCACGGCGGGTTTCCAGTGCTGTGCTGTTTGCTCCCCTTAGCTGGATGCCTTCAGATGAGAAAGCACCTCCCGTGGAAAACCCTCCTAATCCCCTAATGCCCCTGGGTGGCATCGGCTCTGTTTGCCTCCAGCCCTTCTTGGTGGGAAGGGAGTGACCTTCGCACACTGAAGCTGTCCAGCGCCACAAGCCCTCGGTGCGGGGTTTGCTGCTTGTTGTCTCTTCGGTGTGGGAGGCGGTGCCATGCACATAGTAGGCCCTCAAGGAACCTCTGTGGGACGAGCCTTGGGAGCAACTGAAAATGGGCTTTGCCTCCACTCATGGCTCTACGGGACACACCCAGGGGGACGCTGACACCTGCAGGGTTCCTCTTGAAGGATCCTCGGTTTTCGTGGCTCTTGACTGAGCCACTCCACTTGTGGGACCTCCGTTAGCCTTTCTGTGAAATGGGCATATGAACTCTGCCTCTCCCACTGAATTCTTTTTTTTTAAATTTAATTAATTTTTATCATCTTTTTTTAAAGATTTTATTTATTTGAGAGAGAGAGAGATCATGAGCAGGGGGGAGGGGCAGAGGGAGAAGCAGGCTCCCTGCTGAGCAAGGGGCCCGATGTGGGGCTCCATCCCAGGACCCCGGGATCATGACTTGAGCCGAAGGCAGACACTTAACCGACTGAGACACCCAGGGCCCTAATTTATTTAAAGTATTCTCCGAACCCAGTGTGGAGCTCGATCTCATGACCACGAGATCAAGAGTCGGATGCTCTTCTGACCAAGCCAGCCAGGCATCCCCACTCTCCCACTGAATGCTTATGGTCTTCCTCCTGTGTCTCTCCTTTCCTCACGGATGATTCTGACATTCACAATACTTCTGACACCAGATGTGTGGGTTCTTTTCTTTGGCTACAAACCGGAGGTTGCCATGACCTCGTCTCCCTTGGATTTGATCATTTCCTAGAACAGCGCATAGAACTCAAGGACACAGGTCTGTTTACCAGTTTATTAAAGGCTATGATAAGGATACAGATGAACAGCCAGGTGTTGAAGAAGTACATAGGGTGAGGTCGGGGACGGTCCCCGGTGCAGGAGCTTCTGTCCCTGTAGAGTTGGGGTGCATCACCCTCCTCGTACGTGGATGTGTTCACCAACCCAGAAGCTCTCTGAACCCCCTACTACTGGGGTTTTATGGAGGCTTCCTTACGTAGGTGAGATCAATCCTTAACTCTGTTCCCAGCTCCCAGGCCCCTCTGGAGGGTTGGGGGTGGGGCTGAAAAATTCCAGGCTTCTAATCCTGGCTTGTTCTTTCTGGTGACCCGCCCCACCCAGGAGTCCACCCAGAGCAAGAGATGCTCCCAGTGCTCTTACTTCTATAAAGAATTTATAAGGGCTTCGGGAGCTCTGTCAGGAACCATAGGCAGAGGCCACTACGTAGTTCCTATGATCTCACATCTACCTCAGACGGTGGTGGTGAGGTCTCCTCTGGGAGCGGGCTGGCTGGGGGGACGGCTGTGGTTTGAACCGGCCAGTGTGCTCTGTGGCTGGATGGCGGTCGGGCGTGCATGTGAGTGTGCACATGCAGTCGGGCAGAAGGGATGCTAGGCCTCCATGAGGATCTAGCCAGCCAAGCCCAGTCTGCAGTCTGTCTGTCTTCTCTCCTCCCCTCTGAGTCTTTGTGTGCTCCTGGCTTAGCAGAGAGGCCAGGCCTGGGCCCTCCCTCAACCCCCTCCCCAGGCCAGTGCCCTTGGCACCATTTGGCTTAAAGCGGGGATGGCCTGTCTGCTCTGAGGGTGCTCCCATGGGTCTCCTTCTCACTGCCTGTGCCCCTAGCGAGGGAGGCTTGGCTGGACTGTGAAATCCAGGGCAAAGAGTGATGCAGACTCTTACCCTCCTTCATTGAGCTCATTTGTCCCCGACCATCCCCTCCCACCACCCTTGTCCGGCCTGGAGCCATTGGGGCTAGAAGGAGAGAGAAGATACAGGAGTGAATGGAATTCCCTGGATTCCCATGGATCACTGGATGGACTTTCTAGGCTGCTGAAAACCCCTCCCTCCCCCCCCCCATCTACCCACCCATCCATTTATCTATTTATTCACCCATCCATCCATCTATCCCTCCCTCCCCTGCTCCTTCCATCTACCCACCCATCCACTCATCTATTTATCCCTCCCTCCCCTCCCTCCTCCCTCTTCCCTCCCTCTACCCACCCATCCACTCATCCATCCATCCATCCATCCATCCATAATCCATTTGTCCATCCGTTCATCCATCCACCCATCACTGTCTGATTCCTGCTCTGTGGAGCCCCTGCTGGGTGCTATGGACATAGGGGTAGCCAGTGTGGTTCTTTACCTTGGGGAACTCACAGTGGGATGGGAGAGACGGTGGCAGATAAGGACCACCTCAATGCCAGGTGATAGTGCTGTGATGAGCATGCCCAGCAAGACAGGGATGTGGCTTCCTGGACTTTCTAGGGTGGTGGATGATATGCCTGGGAGATTCGAGTGAGAGACCAAGCAGGAAAGGCTGTGGGGCCTTGCTTTTCCATATGAATTTTGGGATCAACTTCCGGGAGAGGGAGGGAGAGAGGGAGGGGGTCACCTCTCCAGCAGACCCAGCCCCCACTTCCCACTCCTGCCCCTGTTATCCTGGCCCTCCTCCTTTTCAGCACAAGTTCTGGGCAGGGCAGGGGGGCCAGGAGAAGGCTGGACTGGTGTTGGGACATTTGAATTTGACTCTGCCTCTGTTCCATAATGGTCTCTGATGGGCAATTTCCCAACCCCTCTGAGCCTAGCTTCAAACAGACCTACTCACCAGAGCTGGAAGGGCCCTCTGACTCCATGCAAGCCTGGAACCCCACTTTGCCGATGGGAAGACCGAGGCCTCATAGGGTTCACCCCCCCAGTGAGTTCTGTACTTGGGAGCTCTGCTTTGTTCTTGCTGGTTGATCCCTGGGCCTTCTCCCTCGGATCTGACAACAAACTGTCTGCAAGCACACAGCTCATCAGAAATTTCTTGTCCAGGGGAATCAAGTTGCAAATAACTTTATTGTTTTGGGAACTTCCTGAAAATCCATTTATCTGAACAAGAGCTTACTCAGTTGGGCAAAATCCTCGTCATGAAAATGACTATCGGCGCACAAAGAAGTGCTTGGCAACCCAACCCTTGCAGTGTCCAAGCCCATTCTGCTGTATCAGGAAGCTGACCCATGCCAGCCAGTCTCCACTCCACTCGGACCCAGACACCGTTCCACCCCCCCGCCATGACCTGACCTCCTTTTTCCAAGACAGTCAGTCCTGAGACTCTGGCCAGGGTGTCCCCTCTTGTGATATGAACTTGGCTTTGCTGGATCAATAGATCATTTGGTGATTTCTGAGTCCACCAGGCAGGACGGGGCCCCTTACACGCTCTTGGTCCCCACTCCTGGAGATGTCCGCTTTATTATACTTCTCAACCTGATTCTTAAAACATATTTTGAAGTAATAGACTTTATTTTTTGGAACAGTTTTGTGTTCACGGTCAAACTGAGTGGAAAGTACAGAGATTTCCCCCACCCCATCCCCCACCCGCACACATGCTCAGCCTCCCCCCATCATCAACCTCTGCAACCAGAGTGGGACATCTGTTACAAGCGATGAACCTGCAGGGCACATTCTCGCCACCCAGAGCCCGGAGTTGACTCTAGGGTTCTCTCTTGGGATTGCACACTCTATGGGTTTGGACTCATGTAAGTGACACGTATCCACCATTATAGTATCACACAGAGTGTTCTCACTGCCCTAAACATCCCCTGAGCTCCAGCTATTCTTCCCTCCCCCCTCCTCACCCCCCGGTACCCGCGGGTCTTCTAAGTGTCTCCAGAGTTCTGCCTTTTCCAGAATGGTGTGTGGTTGGAGTCACACAGCATGTGACCTTCTCAGACTGGCTTCTCCCACTTAGCAAAGTATATTTGAGGATCCTCCGTGACTTTTCATGGCTTGGTAGCTCACTTCTTTTTATTGCCACCTAGTAGTTCCTGGCCCAGATGCGCAGCAGTTTACTTACCCATCCAGCTGCCGCAGGAGGTCAAGGTGGTCGCCAGCTGTTCTGGTTGGTCACGGAGGTGACTTTTCTCCTCTGGGAGGCCCTGGACAGGAGACAAATCGTCTCTGTGGCCCTGGGCCATTCAGGAAGTGACACGGAAGTAACTAGAGAGTGAGCCCAGAGGTAGGGTGCCTGCATGCCCCTAAAATCTTCAGCAGGACTGGGGAGCCCAAAGCAGGGGTATGGTGGGGCTGCTGCTGAGGGCTGTTGAGGGAAGTGGGTGAGGGGGACCACCTGGGCACCACCATTTGGCAAATGTCAACCGGACCTCTGTCCCCAGGAGGCTGGTGGCTCTGCTCTGGGGGTCCTGCCTGCTGCGTTGGGAGAAGGAGGGTGATGGGGTGGTCAGGTGCATGGGGGAAGAGTGCTCCAGCAGATGCAATGGCCTATGTAAGCCTGGGGGGGTGGGGGTGGTGCGGAGCACAGCTCCGTGGGTCTGGAGCAGAGGTCCCGGATGGGCTGAGGGGAGAGTAAGGCCCAGGGTCTTGGAGCCCTGGGGAGGAGTTAGGCGTTACCCCAGGATGGGGGAGGTGACCAGGGTTGGGGGTGTTTCGGCAGGGAGCAGCAGGGTCTGATTTGTGGTTTAAAATTCAGGTCAAGACATAGACGGCCTGAACTCAGGTGGGGGCTCAGGGAGGCGAGGAGGCAGATTGGAGGGGGTTTAGGAAAGGACCCCCCCAGGGCCACGGTGGCTTTGTGGTACTTCCCAGATGGACAAGTGGGCTGCAGGCATGCTCTTGGGGTGTTCCTTGGCACCCCTCCACTCCCTTGCCTTGGGGGGCACTAACTTGGGTGCCTCTGGGAGCAGAGATGTGTAGTCATTTCCCTGCCCGCCCCCCCCCCCCCCGGCTGCTACATAGCCAGGCATAGCGCAGGTGCTTGGTGGGGTCCAAGCCTTGGCCAAACACTGTGTGAGTGTTATCTCTTTTGATCCTCAAGGTGGGGCCAAGAGGTGGGAACCTCCCCACTATCCTGCAGGCTGAACAGAGTGGAAAGGACACCAGGCTGAGATTTGAATCTGTGTCTGAAGGCAAAACACCCCCTCTTAAGCACCTGTTCCCTCTGCTCTCTGACCTCCCCTTACCTCATTCACTGTCTACCCCACATCAAAGAGCTGGAACTAGAGGTCCATTTGCACTTCTGAAGACCACCCTCCAGCTCCCAGACACCATCGGCTTCCCCGAGGGCAGAGCTGGGGTCTCAGCCTATGCTGGTTCCTGCCCGTCTACCCAGCATGGGCTCCTGGTGGGAAAAGGGATTGGAAGCAGAGTTTGTAAGCCCTGGACAGAGGATGAGGACCTGATGGAGATGCTGGGCCCAGTCCCCAACAGCCTTTGGAGACTGACCTGAGGAAAGGTTATTGTCATCTGGCCTTGGCTTAGTGGGGCTCTGGAAGGAGCTTTAGCTTTTGGATACCCACCTGGGAGTCCCGGGGGTCCCTGCCATTCACTAGGGGCATGACCACGTTCGCTTCCCCTCCATTCCTCATCCACAGCACGAACAGACAGAGCAGAATGGTGGAGAGAGAATGGTGTTGGGGAGGCTGGTTTGGCTGTCTCTGCACTGGCGGCCCCATCCCCACCCACCTGATGTCCCAGTTTCCACCTACATTGCTGGGCCCCAGCCTCCTGCCTCCCCATGTCGGTGCACTGCCTTCTCCCCATCGGCCATGAGATGGCAGCAGAGCTCCACAGATCCCACCCTGGGTAGCCCCGCCTTGGGGACCAGAGGGCTGACCACCCATCCTGGGGGCTCCTCAGGACCTGGGCCTGGGTGTAGTGACCTGGCCTGTGGGGTACAGAGCTGGAGCACCCACCCCTGCACCCTCTCAATGTCCCATATAACTCACCATTCAGTGCATCAGTAAACCCTTCCTGCTGGGTGCCTGGCTTGGTGTGGGGGACCAGAAAGCCCATGGCATTGGAAGCCAGCTCAGGGCCCAATGCCGGGGCGCCCCAGGCCGTGGGACGGAGGCCCGGGGGGAGCAAGCCTAAGGGAGGTGGTCTAGCTCAGCCTGGCCGTGAGGGAGGCTTCCAGGCGCTCCAACACTGTCCTAGAGCTCAGGCCCACAGAGCGGGAGCCGTGGGAGCATGGGCTTTACAGGGCCAGGCCCAGCTCATCCGGCAGCCTGGGCTGGAGGGCGTCACCACCAGCTCATGGGCTCCCACGGTGGCTCCTACACTCAGGACCAGGACATGATGTGCAGGGCCCCACGCAGAGTGAAAGCAAGGGGCCCTTGTTCAAAATGGCTAGCTTTAAAGATGGTGACAGCACAGCCTGAAACCAAGCTCCGGCCTTTCTGAGCGTGGGGCCCTGTGTGACTGGCCAGGCCCCCAGAGTCCCAGGCGGGGTTCCCACACAGTGGCCGTGTGGCCTCGGGCTGCCTTCCCTGGGCAGGTCCCCAGTCTCCTGGCAGCGTGTGGGAGGGACTCCAGGAGTTCAGGCTGGAAGATGTGCTGCCCTCAGTTACGCCGACGGTCGCTGTGCTTGTTCCCATGAGACGCCCGGAATCCTGGCTAAGGGACATCCCGGTGCAGGCTCGCGGGGGACGCCCGCCCTCCTTCCCGCTACAGGCTCAGTGTGAAGGGCACTTCGGCCAGCAGGGGGCGCCACCGCTCCGTTCGCGAGCCGGGCACCGCGCACCGGGCTCCAGGCGACAGCCCAGGGGCAGGGGCTAAGGGGCGTGGGCACCACAGGGTCCGGGGGCTCTCTGCCCCTTCAGAGCCCCCACATCCCTCTGGAGCGCCTACCCTCCCTGGGCACCCCCTTCCTTGCAGTTTCCCAGGGTGGGGCAGGCCTGAAAGGGCCTTGGAGGCACGGAGTCCTGCTCGTTTTGGGGTTCATGAGGTCCCGGCCTTCTGGGGGCACCTGGAGATGAGCTGGGGTGCCACTGGGCATGCGCCCTGGTGGTGGCTGTGTGTGAGGGGGGCGGCGGTGGAGCGTTTCTTCCAGAGCAGGGCTGGGCCCTCGGGTCCCACTCCCGGGCGTGGCTCGCACACTCTCCTGCCTCCCCCCAGCCCCCTGGCCATCTATCCACCATTCCTGGGGTGCAGGGGTGCTGCCACCGCCCAGGCTCCCCGGGTCAGTGTCCTGCAGCTGTCACAACAAATTGCCACAAACTGGTACGATATGTGTCCTGGCCATCAGGTGGTCAGCGTGGGCCTGGGCACCCACCAGACGTCCCCAGGAGAGGTCCCAGGCTGTAGAACACACTCACCCCAGCGGGGTCTGGCATGCCAGGGGCCTTCCTTAGTGGACCTAGTTCTGAGACAAATAGTGGTAGGAGGGGACGGGGTGGCCCTGAGCTGGTGGCTGGAGTGGGCTCTGGGGACTGAAGTCAGAGAGGGTTCTACCGGGATGCCACCACTCACTGGCCATTGCCTTTGGAAAGTCTTACCGAATGGCTCGGGCCCTCAGTTTGCTGCACTGTAAAATGGGGATAGCACGGCGCCTATGTGAGCCGTGGTTTAAGTATGAAGTGAACCTGGCAACCATATGGGCTGATCCCCAACTCCTCCATTCCCCCCATTCTGCCTCCCCTCTCTCGGTTTCTCCTATTCTGCCTCCCCTTCTCACTGCTCCCTCCTGTCCTCCTGTCCCAGGCCCCTGGGAGCTCTCCCTCCAGCCTTCCTCCAGAAGGCAGGTCAGGGCACCCTGTTTCCCTGCTACACTCAGGAGGACTCAGCACAATCCCACCTACTGTCTTCACTTCCACATTCTTTTTTTTTTTTTTTAATTTTATTTATTTCAGAGAGAGAGAGAGAGAGAGTGGACACGCACAAGCAGGGAAGTGGCAGAGGGAGCCGGAAAGGGAGAAGCAGACTCCCCGCTGAGCGGGAAGCCCGATGTGGGGCTGATCCCAGGACCCTGGGACCATGACCTGAGCTGAAGGCCGACTGAGCCGTCCAGGCGCCCCTTCACTTCCATATTGTAATCCTGTTCAGCTTTCTAATCCTAGCCAAAAAAAGGGCCTTCTCCAGGAAGCCTGCTGTGATTTCTGGGCAGAGCGTGCTTTCTCCTTCCTGCCCCTTCTCTTGGAGCAGGACTGTTCCTTCCTCACATTGGGGCTCTCCCGTTCCGGTGGTCTGTAAGCCCCACCCAGGCACAGGGTCAGCCTTCACCCTGAACAAGAGTTCTGGGCACGCTCAGCGAGTCACCCCCAGGCGCCCTGGCAGCGTGCCGTGTGAAAGATTGGAGTCGCTGACCCAGAAACATGTCCACACACAGTGCTAAGTGGGGATGCGGGGTGAGCCATGCAGTGTGTGACCCCCTGTTAAAACCACGTCCACCGTTACCCCCTGGCACCGCACATAGGAACGGATGACAGGAGGTGCCACCAAAAGGAGATACGGTGAATCTTACCTTTGTCTGTATAATTTCTTATATTGTTGAGAAAAAATTTTTCACAATGCTATTTTTGTTATCCCATAAATCAAAACTAGTATTCCCAATTTTGAAAAAAATGAAAGCCTACTTCTGATTCTCACAGACCCAGGAGGGGCTCTGCTTGTCCTCCTGCCCCAGCCTACCTGTCTTGTCTCCACAGGTGGGTTTTCCGAGACAAGGGGGCCTTCTGGACACACGTCCATCCTCAGAGCCGGAGGAGAGACAGCAGGTGCCCAGGACCACGGAGATCAGTTGCCAGGTAACGGTGGTCACCATGGCAACGCTGCCTCCTTGGAGGGAGCAGAAGCCTCGGCACCCCCACCTGCAGACAGGGGAGTGGGAAGTGATGGAGGGGCTCTGTCCTGACCACCCGGCTGTCCATCTCCTGGTCTGTTCCCTGCGAGGTACTGCACTTGGCCAGGCGCGCCCCTAGGCACACGATCAGAGATCGTTCAGGGTAAATTACAAGGGTGCCAGTGGAAACTTGTAGGGCCAGGAGGTAGGAGAGCCCTGCTGAGGGGTTCGTTCTGCCACTGAAAACCTGGGTGACCTGAGCCAGTCACTTGACCTCTCTGGGCTTCAATTTCCTTGTATGACAGAGTGCAAACCTTCTTTGCCTGACCCTCAAGGGCTATTTGAGACAGCAAAGAGATGGGCTGTGGCCGCAGGAGGAGCATGGGGAGGCGATGCCTACATCCCGGCCCTGGGGAGCCCGGGGGACACTGCCCTCACCCGAGCCCTGGGGAGCCCGGGGGACACTGCCCTCACCCGAGCCCTGGGGAGCACGGGGGACGCTGCCTACATCCCGGCCCTGGGGAGCACGGGGGACGCTGCCTACATCCCGGCCCTGGGGAGCACGGGGGACGCTGCCTACATCCCGGCCCTGGGGAGCACGGGGGACGCTGCCTACATCCCGGCCCTGGGGAGCACGGGGGACGCTGCCTACATCCCGGCCCTGGGGAGCACGGGGGACGCTGCCTACATCCCGGCCCTGGGGAGCACGGGGGACGCTGCCTACATCCCGGCCCTGGGGAGCACGGGGGACGCTGCCTACATCCCGGCCCTGGGGAGCATGGGGGACACTGCCCTCACCTGAGCCCTGGGGAGCACGGGGGACACTGCCTACATCCCGGCCCTGGGGAGCACGGTCTTCACCCCAGGGACTGAGGATAGGCTCAGCTTTCTCTGTCCTGCCTTGGGCAGCGGCTGCGTCCCCTACACACTGCTCTCCCACGCGGTTCTGTTTCCTAGGTATTTCATTACACGACTTTCCCATTTTCCGTGGCCCCCGTCTACGTCAGCGTGTCCCCCAGGCTGCGACTCCCTGGACAGGCCTGCGTCTCAGGACCAGGTGTTTCGGCTGCGGCCAGACAGCTCTCCCCACTCCTCTCCCACTTGGCCGTCCCTATTACGCTGTGTGACCTGAGAGCAGACCCTTGGTCTCTATGTGTCTGGGTCTGCTTGCTGTCAGATGGAGGTGGTCCAAGCACAGCCCTGGAGGATGAGCAGTCAGGAGAAGAGGCTCCTGGCCCCCACCAGCACTGGGCACACTGGTGACAGACCAAGGAGCTCAGCTTGGACCAGGCTGCTTCCCCCATTTCCTCATCTGTGGCTGGGGGTAGGGGGAGCCAGCCACCCTGTCACAAGGCCCAGGGACCGGCTGGATGAGCTGACACATGGCAAGCCCTCAGTGAAGCAGGGCTGTTTTGGGGGGCTCCACGCCCCAGCCACTGCCTGGAGCCCACTCCCTTCCTGCTGCCCCCACCTCATTCTGCCCCTGCTCCTCCAGGGTTCCTGATGTGTTGGCTTCTGATGGGTCTGCAGGGGTCCAGCACCCGCCCCCACCCCAGCCCCTGCGCGGGTGGCCAATCCCAGGAGGGGCTGCGGGGGCCCAGCTCCCACCAGTGGAGGGGGATGTGTGAAGCTGCCAGGCTTCCATCATCCCTTATCGGTCGCCATGGAAACCTCCTAGCAACCACGCAAACAGGCGGCGGGCCTGGGAGCGGCAACAGTGCCACAGGACGCTGTCCGTGGAGCCATCCGGGGTCACTTGGGGCGGTCGGCCGAGAAGGGTCAGGCCGAGAAGAGGGAGCCCTGGGGCCTCCCGGTCCGCCCTCCGTGTACCTCATTTTAGATGACCACAGCGTTGACTGTGACACAACACGGCCCTGCCAAGTGGAGTCAGGCCTGTGACCTGCCGTCTGGTGCGCGTGCTGGACGCCATCGGGCTTGTCTGGGAGCCACGTTGTGAGAAGCAGACTCCCTCCTGGGACCCCGCTGTCCTCACCCCCGCCCAGCTGCACCTCCATGGACTTGGCCCCCTCCCCCTGCCCCCTTACCCCTCTCCCACACGGGAGCCCCCTCCTCGCTGGTCCCGCCGGTCCCTCTCCCCCCCCAGGTAATTGAAAGTCCAAACGGGCTCTCACTGCCTGCGCCCCATATACCGCAGCAGGGGGACACCCATCTCCGGCTGCGGGTCCTCCCCCTGGACACGAGGGAGCAGGCCGGGAAGGGCCCGGGCCTGGGGCAGCCGGACACCAGCCTGAGTTTAGCCATGGGAGGACCCAGACACAGAGGCCCAGGAACGGCCAGAGAGCGTTCTCCCCTCTGCCTCAGGCAGGAGCTCCTCTCTGGGCCTCCCTGGGGATGTTGGGAAAAGGAAGGGACAGCACAGCCACCTGGGCGGGGACGCTGCTCCCAGGCTGGCTCAAAGGACAGAGGCTTCCTTCGTTCCTTTTGGTGAAAAGAGCAGGATAGCGTCGTCTGACTTTCAGTCGTCTGCAGTGTGGACTGCAAGGTGCCTCCTCTCTGTCGCACCCACAAGCCCGGGGTGAGGGCGTGTGTGTGCATTGTGTCTGTGTCCATCTGGCGTGGGAGTGCGTGTGAAAGTGTGGACGTGTGCGTGTCTCAGTGTGGTGTGTGTTTGTGGTGCGTGTGCACACGTGCATGTGCCTGCAAATGCGGTATGTGTGGTGTACGTGTGTGTATGTGCTGTGTGCGTGCACACGTGTGATGTATGTGCCGCATGCACGTACACATGTGATGTATGTGCCGCGTGCGTGTACACATGTGATGTACGTGCTATGTGCGTGCACGCGTGTGATGCATGTACATGTGTGGTGCATGTGCTGTGTGTACACGTGTGATGTATGTGGTGTGTGCGTGCACACATGTGATGTATGTGCCACGTGCGTGCACGTGTGATGTATATGCGGTGCGCGTGTACACATGTGATGTGCGTGCTATGTGCATGCACACGTGTGATGTATGTGCCGCACACATGTACACATGTGATGTATGTGCTGTGTGCACGCACACGTGTGATGTATGTGCCACATGCGTGTACACATGCGATGTATGTGCTGTGTGCGTGCACACGTGTGATGTATGTGCCGCATGCATGTACACATGTGATGTATGTGCTGTGTGCGTGCACACGTGTGATGTATGTGCTGCACGCATGTACACATGTGATGTATGTGCTGTGCGTGCACACGTGTGATGTATGTGCCGCATGCGTGTACACATGTGATGTATGTGCTGTGTGCGTGCACACGTGTGATGTATGTGCCGCATGCACGTACACATGTGATGTATGTGCCGCGTGCGTGTACACATGTGATGTACGTGCTATGTGCGTGCACACGTGTGATGTATGTGCTGCACGCATGTACACATGTGATGTATGTGCTGTGTGTGCACACGTGTGATGTATGTGCCGCATGCGTGTACACATGTGATGTATGTGCTGTGTGCGTGCACACGTGTGATGTATGTGCCGCATGCACGTACACATGTGATGTATGTGTTGTGTGTGCACACGTGTGATGTATGTGCCACGTGCGTGCATGCATGTGATGTGTGTGCACACGTGTGATGTGTGCTGTGTGCGTGCACACGTGTGATGTATGTGCCGTGTGTGCATGTATGTGATGTACGTGCTGTGTGCGTGCACACGTGTGATGTATGTGCTGTGTGCGCATGTGTGCATGCATGTAGAGCAGGGAGGCAGGGCCGGACGCGGGAGGGAGACGCAGAGGGCTCGGGGCCCCTGGGAAGACTGCGTCCCCGCTGCCACGTCTGAACCTTTGTGGTCCCTGTCCTGGGTCTTGTTTCCCAGGTGGAGGGGTGAGTGTTTGTGGGGTGAGGATTCCAGAACTAGAGGTCAGAGCCCTTCTTGCGCACTCTTTCCTCCTCCCCATTTCTTGGCCCACGTGGAAAGGTGGGGGCCCTCCCTGTCATCGGGCTGTGCTCTGGGGCTGTGGCCCACCTGCTTCTGCACTTGGGGACAGGCCTTGCCTGGCACCTGGCAGCCTTGGCAAGCCACCTCCCTCCACTTTCAGCCCACCTGGGCTGCCTCTTCCCTCCGCCCTCAGGGACCCCAATGCATCTGTCTGGATGCCACCAGGCCAGCCTTTGAGGGCTTGGGCTGGGGACTCAGGCACGGTGTGCATAGAGCCACTGGAGGATTTGAGGTGACACACAGGGGATGTGGGGTCATCCCAGGGAGGGAGAGGGTTGAGGGAGTTTGAGTCTTAAGGAGAGACCCCCCTCCTCCCCTTGCCCTCGGAGGCACAGGTGTGGAAAAGCCAGTGCGTCAGGGAGGCTCAGTCTCCACAGCCACCAATGAAGGACGGGTCTCCAAGACCGCTCCCGGCCCGGCCTGGGCGCCCCTCACAGCCCACCTTCGTCATGTTCCCGTTCATGGTCAAGGCCGTGTGGGCTGCTCGCCCGCGGGCCCAGACGGTTGCGCGGTCTTCTCTGCGCACAGACTTTGCTCTCCGTCTGAGCCGTTTGGGTGTGTGAGACGCACTATCAGGTCTTTCCTCTGGGACATTGGAGAGGTGGTCTTCATGAAGGGAGGTGTGACATGGAGTGGTACTTTGGGTGGCGGGACAATGGAGCCTTTGCCGTCTCTGTCCACATCACGCTGTTTATAGTTGCTACTGCTGCGTCGTATGATTATGTGTGCTCCTATTTCTGCTTCTGCGAGCGGCCTTGTCATGGTTGTGATTATCGAAATTATCGTTGTTTTTATAGGCACTGTTACTGTTGTATTTATTAGCGTTGTTTTAATTATCAACCCCTTCTGGCATCAAGTCCCCAGCTACGTGCCAACCCCCGGAACAGCAGGGGCTTTTGCCCTCGGGAGACACTTGATGATGTCTGGGACATTTTTGGGTGTCACAGTTGGTGGGGGGTGGCGATGGGCATTACCGTGTAGGGGCCAGGGATGCTGCTGGACATCCTACAGGCACAGGACCACCCACCACAGGACATTATCTAGCGAGATGTGCCAACAGTGCGCTGGCTCTTGGCGCTGTCCTAGAGGAGCTTGGAGCCAGGTCTCCAGAACCCTCTTTGGGCAAGTGAGTATGGGGTAGTCGCTGTAAACGAAACGTCTGGGTTGATGCTTGGCTTTGCCATTTTCCTGCTGGGTTATGATGGTTAATTCCCTGTGTCACCTTGACTGGGCTCCTGGGAGGCCCAGATGGCTGCTAAAACGTTCTTTCTGGGTACGTCTGTGAGGGCTTTTCCAGAGGAGAGCAGCATTGCAATGGGCTGACTGAGTAAAGAAGAGCGCCTTCCCCAGTGCAGGGGGGGGGCATTGTCCAAGCCCTTGAGGCCCCAAAGAGAACAAAAGAGCAGAGGATGGGTAAATTCTTTCTCTCTCTGCTTGAGCTGGGACGTCCATTTTCTCTGGCCCTTGGTCACTGGTGCTCCTGGTTCCTGGGCTTTGGGGCTCAGCTTGGTGCTGCATCCCATGGGCTTGCTTGCTTTCTTTCTTTTTTAATATTTTATTTATTTATTTATTTGTCAGAGAGAGAGAGAGCACAAGCAGGGGGAGCAGCAGGCAGAGGGAGAAGCAGGCTCCCGACTGAGCGAAGAGCCCACTGCAGGACTCGAACCCAGGACCCTGGGATCATGACCTGAGCTGAAGACAGCCGCTTAACCGACTGAGCCACCCAGGCGCCCCACCACCATGGCTTTCTTGGGCCTTCAGCTCGCAGATCGTGGCACCGACCCCTCAGACTTCATAGTCACATGGGCCAATTCCTCACGATATGTCATGTATACCATATATATATATATATATATATATATATATATATATATATATAAAATCTCCTATTGACTAACATGGAAGCCGGAGATCGGGGGCCAACATGGTGGGGTTCTGGTGAGGACTCCCTCCTGGGGCTGCAGCCAGCCTCCTCTCACCATGTCCTCTCCTTCTCCTCTCCTGAGGGCACTAATCCCATCATGGGGGCCCCACCCTTGTGACCTCATCTGAACCTAACGACCTCCCAAAGGTCCCACCTCCAGATACCATCACACTGGGCGTGAGGCTTCAACACATGAATTTTGGTGGGACACGAACATTCAGTCCGTCACGCGTGTGATCTTTTTTGTTTTCATTTATTTATTCATTTCTTGTTTGATGATAACACAAACTGCACGAATACCTCCTTCCCCCCGAATGCCTTTCCTGCACAGGTCATCTGCTACGGCTGCCATCAGCATAGAGGGCTCTGCCTGTTCTTGAACTTCATGCAACTGGAATCACGCCATCCAGAGTCATCTGTGTTTGAATTGTTTTCGTTCAACATTATGTTCAAGAGAACTGCCTTTTCTCTTTAACACAGCAGGTGTTTTTCCCATTTTTAGTTGTAGTATTTTATCAAACGAATATACCACCATGACTTATGCTTCTCTTATCAACGGACGTTGGGTGTTTTCAGTTTCTGGCTATTTTGAAAAAAGATGCCATGAATATTCTTATGCACGCCTCTTGGTGGGCGCAAGATCTCATTACTTTGGAGAATATACTTAGCAGTGGAATTGCTGGGCCGTAGGGCAGGAGAGTATGTAGCTTTGATAAATACTTCCAAACCTTTTCGTAAAGTAATCATTTGGTATCTTTAAAAAAATTTTAAAAAAAATAGACTTTACTTTTTAGAGCAGTTTTAGATTTATAGTGAGATGACAAAGATCGTGCGGGGCTCCCTTACACCCGCCCCCCACTGTCCCCTGTTGTCAGCGTCTTCCATCTGTGTTCACGTTCGTTACAATCAATGAACCAGGACTGAAACATTCTTATTAGCTAAGTCCCTACTTTACTCCAATTCCTTAGTTTTCCCCAATGTCTCTTTCCTGTCCCAGGATCCCAACTAGGATATGATGGCATATGCAGCTGTCATGACTCCTTAGGCTTTTCTGGGCTGTGACAGCATTTTTTTTTCTTTTTTCTTTTGGCCATCTTTTTTTTTTTTTTTTTTTTTTTTTTATGTTACTTTAAAAAAATTGAGGGTCGCCTGGGTGGTTCATTTGGTTAAGTGTCTGCCTTCGGCTCAGGTCATGATCCCAGGGTCCTGGGATGGAGCCCCGCATCCGGCTCCCTGCTCAGCAGGGCGTCTGCTTCTCCCTCTCCCTCTGCCGCTCCCCCTGCTTGTACTCTCTCGCTCTCTCTCAAATAAATAAACAAAATCTTTTAAAAAAATTGAGATAATCATAGACTCACATGCAGTTGTAAGAAACAATACAAAGGGTCCTTTGTGCCCGGTTTCCACCAGTGGTAACATTTTGCAAAGGGGCCCGCTGGAGGGGGTTAGGACCAAGTGGCGCCAGGCAGATGTGTGAGGGTTATTATTACTGTTCTCGCCATTGTTGACAAGTATTTGGAGAGCAGAACTCAGCCTCGTCTAGGGGATCCACCCAGAGGGATGGCCTGGGCTTCCCCCCAGTGAAGGGAGCTGAGGGCAGGGAAGGAGATGTCTGAGGATGACCATGCTGCTTGGAACCTTGGGAAGGGGGCGGAAGCTCTGTCAGAGGCCCTTGAGTGAGTGGCGACGAGTCCCTCCCGGCTGCCTCCTCTTCGGGATGGCAGACCCAGAAAGCCTGCCCCCATTTCTCTCTCCTGCTTTCCCAGCGAGGCACAAGCAAGCCACACTGGGGGGCGGGGTGGGGGGACGGCAGCTCCTGGCCCAGGAAGCAATTCAGGAGACAGGCAGGTGAGCATCCCATGAGGGCATCTCCCCCTGCTCAAGAGAGCCTGGAGATCTTTAAGTGGAAGCTGTGAGGGTGAGGGCCAGGTTATCCGTCTGGCCGTCTGGCTGTTAGGGGCCCAGAGAACCCCACCATGGATGGATGGCCTCCCCTGCTGGCCTCTGGGGAACCGGGACAGAGCTGCTTTTGGAAGCCATTCAGGAGAAGGGATTAATTCCCTCCAATTGTCTTGTGAATTGCCAGGCTTTGCTGATTAGCATATATGCATATTAATCCCGCCTGGGCAGAGACAGGCAGGTCGTCCGGGCTTTAAAGCCCCAGGCAGCCTCCGACTGGCTGGGGAGCATTGCAAAGTGAAGGAGAAGGGACTTGCCTTTGGCCCCGCCCGAGTGACAGGGCACCTCGCTGGGTGTCTGTGGGAGCCCCAGAAGAATGACCCACAGGTGCACACACCTGGGGAGCTCTGAGACAGGGCATAAAGGTGTAGAGGGCAGGGTGGTGACTGCGGAACCCAGGTAACACAGGGGCAGGGGGCCTGCTTGTCCCATTGACATAGAGACATAGCGTTTGTGGATACATCCACGCTCTAGCTGTTGTCCTTGGCCCCGATGAGCACAGCTCAGGAGGTCAAGAGAAATGAGGCAGGACCAGACGGGTCCTGTAGCGAGTCCTTCAGGACAGGGGGGAGGCTCCCGCTGCCTGGGGATCCAGACATTTCAGCTCTGGGGGACCCCATAAAGGGCCGCGGGAGCCGGCCTCCTGGATTCAGGAGGGAAGGATTTCTAATGCTCGTTTTGCTGTAGTGCCTGAGGCCAGGGGTGGAGCGATGGCACCCGGCCCTAGGCCACTGGGGGGGTGGGTGTGAGAACCAGGCTGTGCACCCAGGGCAGCCTTCTGGCCCCACTGAAGCAAGGACCCCAGCCCCCCCAGGACAGCCCTTCATGCAACCACGGATGACACCCCTTCCCTCTCAGGGGGTGCTGACCCCACAGTGTCTCCCCGGGTTGGGGGGGACACCTTTGCTGGAGGCCGTGAAATAAATAATAAGCATCCGGTTTAGCCGGCCTCCTGTTCTGGGTTCCTGGGACTTGAAATGCTTTGTTGCCCGGGCTGGTGTTGCAGGAAGCCAAGATGATGGGGTGCATCCCCCAAGGCTGTCGACTCTCCCTGCAGAAGAGGGGCAGGTATGAGGTGCCTTCATCCTCCCTGGCGGCCATCCCCCCGCCCTGGCGGCCCTCCCCCCTCCAAGTCCACTGTGTCAGCATCGCTGTCCCCGACCCTTCTGTTGGTGTCCTGGGGCCCAGACAAAGTACCACAGGCCAGGCTGCTTAAACAACAGACAGTTACTATCTCCCAGTCTGGAGGCTGGAAGTCCCAGATAAAGGTGCTGGTGGGGCTGTCTCCCTCGGAGTCTGTCAGCAGGTGTCTTCTCCCTGTGCCTTCTGGTTTCCCTCTGCGTCTGTCTCTATGTCCAAATTCCCCTTGTATAAGGACACAGTCCTATTGGATTCGGGTCCACCCTCCTGAACTCATCTTAACTTGATCGGCTGCAAAGACCCTATTTCCAAATAAGGGCCGTTCATAGGAACCGGTGGTTAGGACTGTAACATATTTATGGCGAGCACAATTCAAGCATCACACTCTCCTTTCTGCCTCTGCCCTCCCATCTGCAAGGCCCCTTCCTCTCTGACCATTCCTTCCAGGCCTCCTCTCCATGAGAGGTGCCTGTCTCTGTGCCTCTCCCTGGGCCATCTTGGGCTTTCCCATGCCTCCTGGCATCTCTGTCATGGTGACTCTCTAATCTGAGACATAGCCTGGACCCTCCTGTGACCCACATCCATCCCTCAGCCTTGGCATCTCCACGCCGAGGCCCACGGGCCCCTCAGCACTTCCCTGAGCTTGTCGCCTTCCCCCAGGGTGGACTCCCTCCTTCCTCTTCCCCATTCCTCCCCCTTCCCCCTCCCTCCTCTCTCTTCCTTATCCCTCCTCCCCATCCCTCCTCCCCCGCTGCTAACAGCCCCTTTGCTCCATCTGGTTCAGGCTTCACTACCCTCTCCAATCGCCTCCCCCATCTTAGCTTCTTGCAGTGCCCAGTCCTCTCCCTCACCTGCACCTGCGTAAGAAGCAAGGCCAGGGCCTGGACAGTCTGCTTAGATGGTGACAGGGCTGCAGACAGGCCAGGGCTCCTGCTGCCCCTGGCGGGGCTGTCTCAGTTTTCCAAATCCTGCCTTTTACGAACTGGTGCCCACCTTCTGATCCTCTTAGGTTGCCACCAAAAAGTCCAATATTTGAAACTGTTCTGTGAACCTAGAAGGGCAAGAGACCCTTTAATAGGGCTGGAGGGAGGGAGGGAGGAGAACCTGGGGTGACCCGCGTGGGGGAGAGGAGCGGCGTGGCCCAGTGGCTTGTTGTGAGAGAGCTGGAGGGGCCGAGCTGGGTGGGCGCAGGGGTGCAGCAGTCGTGGGGGCGGGGAGGTCCTACGATGCTTCGACACGTCACAGGGCCGCGCGCCAGCCCCTCTGCCCCCGGGGTCGGTCTGCCTCCCATCCTGAAGGCGTCCTGCCACATCCTCCACTCATCGCAGGCACTCGAGTCTTGTGTTTTTGGCTTCAGATGCCCCCAGACGGCTTCCAGAAGTCAGGATTAAAAAAAGATGAGCCCAAACCAAGTAAGCATCGGAGTGGGGAAGCAGAGCTTATGGGGACCGGGTCCTGCAAACCTTCTGAGGCAGGGTGACACAAGGCTGACAGCGGGGAGAGGGGCACATCTCATTCTGACATTCCATTTTAATAATATTCAAAGTGTTCTAATTAAAGCCTCTGTGCTCCCTTTGAAATACTAGCAATTACAAAGATGAATAATTGCATAATAAATATTAATTTGCATCATGGTAATGAGGCCCAGAAGCATCCTGCTGTTAAGTGAGAATTTAGCTCTTTCCACTCCGGGTCTGGGAGGGGAGAGGGGAAGGGGGGATTCTCCAGCCCAGAAGGGATGCGGCAGGAGCCGAGGGGCCCCCGTGCTCCCGCAGGCCTGGGCTGGGCGGCTGAGTCCCACTCTGCCTCTGAAATTATGATCTCAGCCTATGAGGAACGGCTCATCGCTTCCCTCCTCTGGGCCTCGACTTCTCCAAATTGACAATGACGGAGTTGGCTGCCATGACCTCTAAGGGCCCTGCCAATTCAGGCACCGTAAGAGGTGAATCCTCTCGAATCCTCTAGAATCCCTGACTGTCAACAAGCTGGCTGAGAAGCTGGTGGATGGGAATTCCTCTCCATCCAAAACAGCACCTCCGAACCCTCCCTTCCCGGGGCTGCCCCTTCCAGGCAGCAAACCCTCCCTTTCAGGGGCTACCCCTCTCCCTTCCTGGCACCCGCCCCTTCCTGACACCATATTGCATCCTCTGGTTTATTGTCTGGCTCCCATGCTGGGGCATGAGCTCCCAGGCCCAGAATTTAGGAGACAACAAATATTTGTCGAATAAACCATGATATTCCTCTGTGAGCACACAGCATCTAGCAGCTTCCAGGCCTGGCTTTCTTCCTTGACCCCCACGAAATGAAAGCCAACAGCGTGCCCGCCTCCGGCTGGTGTAGGTGTGCCCATCACATCCCACCTCCAGGGAGAAGGAAAAGGGGCAGCTGGGCCCTGAGATAAAATGTCACCAAACAACCACAGTAACAAAAAGGGACGCCTGATGTACTTCAAATCTCCCAAGTAAATGAAATCATGAGCTTTCACATCAGCTGCTGGTGCTCTGAACACTATTCCTGACTTTGGCCGCGCCCTCTGGAGGTACGGGATGACCTTTGCAGACATACTAATCATGGAAGGAAATTCTCCTTTTCCATCCTAAATGGTGACCCCGATAGGCTTGGTAATCTCAGGTCTTACTTTTTTCCTTTCCAGGGCAGGGCACAGGTGTGCCCCTGGAGGGGTGAAGTGGCTGGCAATGGGGGGTCTGGGTCCAGAAAGGATTAAGGGAGTGGGTCAGGGAGACGTGAAGGGAGAGGTCAGGGCTCGCAGGGCCTGCCAGTCAGACTATCCTGAAGGCAATAAAGGTCGTATAAATACGACCTTTATTTTTTTATTCTTTGTTTCATGTTTCATTTTTTAGAAGATTTCATTTATTTATTTGAGAGAGACAGCACAAATGGGGAGGAGAGCGAGAAGCAGGCTCCCCGATGAGCAAGGAGCCGGACCTGTGGCTCGATCCCAGGACCCTGGGATCACGACCTGAGCCGAAGGCAGACGCTTAACCAACTGAGCCGCCCCTGCGCCCCTTGGTTTTTCCTTTAAATATCTGCTGTGTTTTTTATCTGGTGAGGCAGCCTTCGTCAGTCTGGCTTCCCTCGAGTCTGCAAACCTCTTTGCAAGTAAACGGTTTCTCGTCTGTCTTTTGTTGTGGGAGGTTCCTCGGGGAGGAACAGAAGCAGGCCACAGAATTGTCCTACGGCGTCGCGTAAACGCACGGCCTTCCAAGTGCATCTCCCCGGCTCTTTGTGCAAGCTCACCTCCTCCCTTCTCGGGGGGCTCTGGCCGTGTGTGCGCGAGTGTGCGCGTTTGTGTTCCTGACAGTTGCGGCTGGTTCATGGTTGCTGACTTTTGATGTTGGAAGCTGGCTTCCCTGGCCTGACGGGCTCTCCGTCGGGTGGCAGGGGACAGGCCCTCTGGTTATCTTCTTATGTTTGTTACTTTTGTTTGTCCGTTTGCCTTGAGGATTCTGCTGTCTTCTGGAATTAGCGACACCTGTCGCTACATCGCTGGGTCCCATGATGTGGTCTGGTTGAGCTGATGGGTCATTGTGACAGCCGGCTTGGGAGGGCCCCCATGTCCTGTTCTACACCACGTTTGTCTATCGTGGGTCTTTTCGATCACAGATATAGTTGGTGTAGTTGGTTTGCACGCCCCTGTGAGATGGAGTCATCACAGAAATGAAAGTTTTTGTGTATGGGAGCCGACAGCAGCCCTTTGAGGGCCCTGGGTCTCTCCGGCCTTCCTGTTCCTGGAGCTGTTGCTGAGCAGAGTGAGTGTGGGTGGTCTGGCTTACCTCCGATTCAGAGGGTGAAGTAGTAAAACCATCAGCGAATTCTCTATGTGTGTAAATGAGACAAAAGAAAGCATTTCTTCCTTCGCCTGCGGGAAGGCCCTTAGCCTCTGTGAAGATCATCCGAAAACCTTTCCTTTACTGTGGCCTGCTTGAGAACTCCCTCTTTCACAACTATTGGAGATCAATTGGTAATAAAAACCGATCACTTGTGTGCACTCTCGGAATTTCTAGCACAGCAGACTTGTATACCAATGAGGACGCGGCTGTTGTGGGTTATGGGCTGAATCGTGTTCCCCTACATTCTATGTTGAAGTCCCCACCCCCAGAGCCTCACACCGTGACTGTATTTGGAGACAGGGCCTTTAAAGCGGTAAGGTAAAGTTAGGTCATCCGCGAGGCCCTGATACAATAGGATTTACGTCCTTATAAGAAGAGGGGATCAGGATAAGACGCACAGAGGGATGATCACGAGAGGACACAGGTTGAGGACAGCCGTCTGCACGCCCAGGACAGGGGCCTCGGGAGGAGCCAGCCCGGCTGACACAGTGATCTTGGACTTCTGGCCTCCAGAGCTGGGAGACCATAAACGTCTGTTGTTCAAGCCCTGGTCTGTGGTGTTTGTGATGGTGGGTGGCCTCATTCATCATGATTAAGAAAGAACTGAGGGGCACATGGGTGGTGGCAACCAACTCTTGATTTCTGCTCAGGTCATGATCTCAGGGTTGTGAGATCGAGCCCTGCATCGGGCTCTGTGTTCAGTGGGCAGTCTGCTTGAGATTCTCTCCCCCTCTCAAATAAAAATAAATCTTAAAAAAAAAAAGAAAAGAACTAACTTTTCATAACTTGGAGAAGGTTCTGCTTGGTTTGAGTAGCGACTGTTTACACAGGGTGGGAGAGATCATTCTGGCTCTTCTGGGGCTTCGCGGCCGGCTAAGAAATTGGGAGGCTTCTCAGTGTTGACTTCCCTCTTTCTTCCCTCACAGGAGAATAAGGATGGTCCTCAGAGATGCAGGGATGTGAGCTTCATGTGCTGACGGGAAGGTGCACGAGGCTGGCTCTTCTCCTTCGTGTCTGCAGGGTCAGCTGGAAAGGCGGGATCTTGCAGTTAGATGTGGAAGGCAGAGTTCCGACATGGCCCCCAAGTGCCCACCCCCGGAGATGCACCTTCTCTCAGTTATTTACTCAGACGCTAATCTAGGTGCTGCCATGAAGGGGCCTCACAGATGCGATTAAGGCCCCTGATCGTCTGACCTTGAGAAAAGTATCCTCAGTGGGCCTGGCTTAACTAGGTGAGTCCATGGCAGGGGCTGGGCTGTCCAAGCGAGACAGAGATTGGACACGAGGAACACTGCTGGCTTTGGGGATGGCAGGGCCACATGGCAGGGAATGCAGGCTGCCTTTAGCAGCTGAGAGAGGCCCCGAGTTCCAGCTGCAAGTGTCCATGGGCACAGGGCCACTTGGACTGGGCTGTGCGATCGTTCCCTTATGTGCACCATGGCTCACAACAGGGAGAGGGCAGGGCACAGGTGTGCCCCTGGAGGGGTGAGGTGGCTGGCAATGGGGGGTCTGGGTCCAGAAAGGATTAAGGGAGTGGGTCAGGGAGACATGTAGGGAGAGGTCAGGGCTCGCAGGGCCTGCCAGTCAGACTATCCTGAAGGCAATGGGGAGCCATGGGAGGTTTGGAGAAGGGACTGTCTGTGCAAGAGAAAGAGCCCTGTAGCCATCTGAGGATGATAAGCCAGGAATGGGCCAACGGGAGGGGCTCACCTGGGCACAGGGAGCAGGTGGTTGTGCAGGAGAGAGAGGACAGTGGCTGACCAGGCCCACCTTCTCCTGGCCCTGGCTTGGCAGAGCTGGTCCTTCTCCGAGTGGTCCCAGGCGAGGAAGGGAAACAGGCTTCTCAGTCCCCAGAGACACTGGGCTGACTGGATACGGACTGACCTGGGTCCTGGGAGTGCGTCCCAGCTCTGAGATTTGTTCGGGCTCGCCTTATCCCCCAGAGCCTCCATTTTCCCTATCTGTAAAATGGAGATAAATCACGGTGAGGGAAAGCGCTTTGCAAACTGGCAAGTGTTGACCCCCTGTGATCTGGCTCTTCTGGCCACTCTGACCTCACTCCCCCATGTCCGCCCCGGGTCTCTGCGCCCCAGTCCTGCCGCCTCGTCACGGAGCCCTCCTTGACCGCCGCATGATTGTGCTCCCCAGGCCCTTCTGTCTGCCACACTCACTACCGTTAGTTACGTAGGTGATGGGGTGTGTGGAGCTGTGTGCTCTGCTAGGTTACGGCCTCTGGGAGGCCAAGGGCCGGCGTGGCTTCGCTCGCCAAAGGGCCTGGGACTGTCTTCAGCACAAAGTAGACAGACATGCAGTCAACGTCTGCGGGCACGAATGCACCGCCTGGGTGGATAGGGGGCCACGTGTTTCAGCCCGCCTCGTGTTTAAAAGGGCAAGAGTTCTGGTCCGAATTCTGACCAGCTGGGAGGCAGGAACTGGGAGGGGGGAGGCTCTGGGGCCAGGGCCATGCCATGCCCTGGAGCACGCCCTGAGCCCCGAGCTCTAAGTCCCTTTCCCTTCCTGCTCTCTCTCACAGCCATTTAGTGGTTTTCCACCAAGGGCAGGAAATGAAGTCTCCCAGGGTTTGAAGCCACACAGCTGATCATTTCCAAGTAATTAAAACATGATTTTCAAATCAGACCTCCAGGAGCACCCTCACCTCTGCCAGGGTTTGCAGCCTGGGTCCCATTCGTCTGGCATGAGTGTCCGGGGCCAGAGGATCCACTGCCCTGCTGCCCAGGAGCCCACACCCCCACCCCAACCCCTGGATGGGGGGCACCTCAGTGTCATCGGCCCATGGCTATCCCATGGGTCTTCCAAATGTGCCCCCAATGCAGCTGGCTACTGCTCAGCCTCTCCATTGTCAGAGCGAATCTGCCGAAATAGAAGACAGGCCTGTCCGGTTGCCAAGAACACCTCCAGGTGCTCCCACTGCGGCCTACAGGGGTCTTCTTGGCCTGGTCCCCTCCTTCCCCCCTCCCCTTGCTGGCTGTATCCCAGCTACTGCCGTTCTCCAGGAGGCAGGCAGAGCGCTACCCCAGGGCCTTTGCATGGGCTGTGTCAGAGACTTACATCACACTGTCTCACCAGACTGGCTCCATGGCCAGGGCGTGGGGATGGTCTGAGTCCTTGGACCACCACACACCCAGGGAGATTCCCTTTCAGGCTTTACACCATTACCCGCTGTTCACCCCTGGGGAAGGCGGCTGGGCTGAGGACCTAAAGACGCTCACGCTGGAAATATGGGGGGACTTGGAACCACCTCTCCTCCCTATTCCTCCTCCTCCTCTTCTTCTTCCCTTTTCGTGTCTTTCTTTGCTTTTAATACTAGGTCTTTGGGGCTTCTGAGCCACCAGGGTTCCTCCGGTCTTAGTCTTATAATAAGCATTTGCAGTACGTGGTGTTGGGATGGTCCCTCTGGGGCCCACGTGTCAGGCCACCAGCGCTGTGTCTGGGCGTCCCCCAGCTCCCTCGGGCGGGGTCAGGCTGGCCACTCACCACGGGCGCCCACGGCAGGCCCTGGCAAGCACAGAGAAGGGTGCAGGGGGCATTTCTGCAATACGCGCATGACTGAGGCCACAGCATGGGCTTAGCGATGCCTCCAGTCTGGTAAGATTTCCCAAACCACGTTTCCTTGCTACCACTGGTTGAGCGTGGTTGGGGCTTGGCACCCCGGCCTTCATTGCGCCCCACACGGCTCTGTGGGCTGTGAAGGTTTACCCCCATTTCACAGCTGGGGAAGCTGGAGAGCTTCCTGTGTCCTTGGCAGGATAGAAGTTTCTCCCTCTTGGCAGTTGGTGATTACCCATAGACTCAGCATCCGGAAGGTTTCGTTGGAAGGGGCCCCAGAGAGCCTGGTGTCTGGCCCCTCACCCCGTCCCCTGCAGCCCTGACCCCACTCTGGGGCCATGATCTCTTCCTACCCACCCCTGCATGGCTATGAGCTCCTTGAGAACTCAGCGGGGTCTGGGTCACCCCTTGGCCCCAGGACACTCTCCGGAAACATTTTCTGCGGAAACAGAGGCGTGGGGGGCGGTTTGTGTCTGAGTTTAAGCTGTGCTTGGGAAACAGGGCTGGTTCTGGCCCTGGGGGAAGGTTCTGGACAACAGTGGAGCAGCACAGCTCCCCCCTCCGCCCCCGAGGCTCGCTCTGAAGGGAAGGAGGGGTAAAGAGCCGTCTCCCTGGATCAGGCGCCGAGGGCCTGGGGGCCGTGCATACCTCCGGGCTGCGCCGGTCTCTGAGACCTTGGATGAGACAGGACCAGCTGCTCCAGTGGGCCGTGGATATTTACCCACTAAACACAGAATCCCCGTCACCATGGCAACTGCCCAGCCACCGGAGCCATCCCGCGCCTCGGCCGCACCTGGCATTTCTCGATGAGCTGTCTTGGGCGTTGACTCATCTTGTCCTCTCCACATCCCGGGAGCCGATTCTGTAATCACCCTACCCCTCAGGTGGGGAAACTGAGGCTGGGAGTGGGGAGGGGACTCAGCCAGGATCTCCTGACTCCCGGCCAGGACCACCCATCCTTCCTGACACAGGTCGGCCAGCCCCTCAGCCTGGCTTCTGGGAGTCCACCTGGAAGCTCCAATCTTGCTTTGGGAAGAAGCCTCTGCCTGTTCCGACGGCCCCAGAGAGGGTGGTGTGGGACCTGCTGGGCGCACACACTCCCGTTGACCTCAGAAGAAACACAAGCGCTGGAAACGTCATGTGGGTGCAGGGAAACTGAGGCTGGCAAACACCTGGGCCTGGGTACGTATAGGATCAGAGCGTCGTCCCTCAGACCTGGGTCCTGGACTGGGTGGCCACGGGCAAATCACTCGACTTTCCCATCTCTGCCCCCTCATCTGTGAAATGGGTATAATCATCTCAGCCTTTAGGGCTAATGTGAAGATTAAGAAACACGTAGTCGGTACTTCCCTCATTCCGACCACTTCAGCCTCCTGCTTATTTATTTATTTTTTTTAAGATTTTAATTTTTTTAAAGTAATCCCTATGCCCCGCATGGGACTGGAGCTCCTAACCCTGAGATCAGGAGTCCCGTGTTCTACTGACTGAGCCAGCCAGACGCCCCAGCCTCCTGCTTATTCATGTGCTCCCTGCCTCCCAGCACCCACCTTCCCCAAGCTGGTCCCCTGTGGTCCTCCTTGCCCTGGAGCGGCCCGGCTGTGCACCCCCAGGGCCAGCCCTCTCCCTCCCAGGCCTGGGCTGCTCCCGAGGTCCCCGGGTCTCCTCAGAGGGGCAGCCTGGCCAAGGCCAGTGAGCTCCCTGTGACCTAAGCTGAGACTTCTGGGTTTGGTGTCCTGGCTCAGGGGTGCCCTGGTCACCCCAGCCTCACCAGCTGTCATCTTTTTACTGGGCAGAGCCCAGCAAAGGAGGAAGACGGTCCACACCCGCCAGTCCCAACCTCTGTGCCTGGAGGCTTCCCATCCGTGACTTCCACTGGCTCATCTACCAGCCAGGGTGAGGCCCCAGGGAGAGGGGGTGGGCAAGGGAGATTTGGGGGGCAGCCATTACTGAGAGCCTCCCCTGTGCCACCCCTGAAGCCACAGGTGCCACCGCTGTGGGCCTGAAGGGGACGCCATCCCCGCTCCACTGAGGCTGGCCACAGTCCTTGCTAGCCAACGTCAGCCCAAGGTCTCTGTTGGACTGATCACAGACGTGCCTTCCTCTGGGCGTGGGGTTGGGGTTGGGTGCCCCTCTCTTGGGGCTTGACCATGGAGAAGGCACCAAGGTCGCAGGCCAAACGGGGTCAGGAATCAGCCTGGTTAGCCTCGGTAAGTCCCCACTGTGAGCGTTGGCAGCAGACCCAAGGGGCGAGAGGGTGAGCCCACTGCCTCCCGGGGCCAAATCTGACCACCTGTGGGCTGCCCAGACTCAGTGTCCTCCTGGGTGATGTGGGGCTCATGACGTGGGCACTGAGTCCATATCTCAGTCGGTGCTGGTTGGCCCGGGCTGTCCTTGTGAATCTTTTACCATCCTTGTCCAGCAGCTGTGGCCAGGTTTGGAGGTGAAGGGGACGGTTTGCTCTGGGGGGCAGTTTGCTCGGGGGCCGCGAGTAAGCCGGGGCCGTGCAGGTCAGGCCAGAGTAGCCATGATTACCCTGTGATTCCTTTAAGCGAATCCTTTCCCAGGGGGTCCTCTGGGTTTGTCGTCCAGTGAAGCCCCTGGGAGGCTCCTTATTGGCCCCCTGCACGGCCCCAGGTATAGCGGGGCCCCTGCCATACATTGTCCTCTCTGGGATCACGTTAGAAAGGAAATGCAAGAGTGTATTGTATTTTTTTCTTTTTGAATTTTTTTTTTTAATTAAGTAAACTCTATCCCAACATGGGGCTCGAACTCACGACCCTGAGATCAGGAGTCGCACGCTCTAGCGGCTGAGCCAGCCAGGCTCCCTGCAAGAGTATATTTTAAAACCACAAAGTGTGGGGCGCCTGGGTGGCTCAGTTCGTTGGGCGGCTGCCTTCGGCTCGGGTCATGATCCCGGAGTCCCGGGATCGAGTCCCGCATCGGGCTCCCTGCCTGTGGGGAGTCTGCTTCTCCCTCTGACCCTACCCCCTCTTGTGCTCTCTCTTTCACTCTCTCTCTCTCTCTCTCTCAAATAAATAAAATCAAATCTTTAAAACCACAAAGTATTACTTCCATGGGACTAGTGGACGAAATTCAGGATGTTGGCTGGGAATGGCAGTCATCAGCCAGAAGCTTCTGCCACTCTCCCAGACTCCTTGCACCCCGGACTCCCTGCAAGCTCCCCCCCACTGCCCCCTACACCTCCAGCTTCTCAGGTGCGCAGAAACATGACAACACCGGCCGACCCTGCGTGTCGGGCCAGCCGGCTGTCAGGAATGAGCTCTGGCCTCGTTTCTGGGCTGCTCCCTGCTTGCCTTATAAATGTCAGGCGGCTGTTAACAGCTCCGGGAAGGAGCCGCCCCATTAGGCACAGGGCAGAGTTAGGGCGGCAGATAAATGCAAACAGCTGCCGTGATTGCTTCCTGCCACCAAATGGTGTGACATTTGCGTCATAACTGGGTGGTCTCCTAGGAGAAGCTGCCAGCAAGAGCATGGGACATCCACCTATTGGGGACAAAGGTCTGAGTAACAGCACAGCTAGGCCACGTTGCCTGCGCCCCATCGGAGGGACCCCCGCGACCGGCGGAGGGTGTCGCTGGGTGGCTCCTCGGTCATTCACCGAACTTTGTACTTTCTTGGTCACTCACTCACTCATGCATTTATTCATTCACTAATTCAGCTAACATGTCTGATCATCGCCCTTCCCTTCTCCCTGGGCGCTCGCCTGTGAGTCTCAAAACACCAGCCCCAGCTGCTCATTGTCCCCCCTCGCAGGACCCCTGCTCGCTGCCTCCGCTGCTGTTTCCCCTCATCTCCCTGCTCCCGATGTCTCCTGTTCTCTCCTCTCTCCACACCAGCCCGGGAAATCCCACCCAGCCTCCCAGGTTCCCCGAATCCTAAACTCAAACACCCACCTGCCAACCCAATGTCCCCACTTGGTGTCCAGAAGTAGACCCCCAGCCACCCTGTGTTTCCTCAAACCTGCTCTATCCTCCCAGTGGCTCAGACTCAAAGTCTGGGGGTCCCCCTGACTCCTCTTTCTCTAGCACCCATAGCCCGTCCATCTGCAGATCCCATCGTCTCTGTCTTCAAAATTCAGCTGCAAATGGCCTCAGTCCCTGCCTCCACGGTCATCACCCGGTCCAGGCTGAACTCATCACTTCTCGCACTGCTGCGATCACCCCAGAAGGGCCTTCCCGCTCCCTCCCTGCCCCCACACTGCAGCCCCCACACTGCGGCCCCCACACCGCAGCCCCCACACCACGGCCTCAGCAGCTCCCGCGACACCTGAGTCGGATCACGGCGTGCCGGACGGTGCAACGCTGTGCAATGGTCCGGCCTCTCCATCTTCCCATCACATTTGAATTTGGAAATAAGAGATGGCCTTAGGATCAGGTGACGTTGGGGCCAAGGTGGAGGGGCCAGGGGACAAGCTGTGAAGCTTGCCCTGGGCATGAGGGGGCAGGTAACACAGGGCCTGGGGGCCTCATACGGACTCTGGCTTTTACTCTGAGTGAGTGAATCCAGGGCCGGGCTTATGACAGTGAAAGCTGACAGAGTGTGACCCACACATAAGTGAGCCAGGCCTCCCGGCCCTGGAAGAAATAACGAGATCACAGACCTACCCTCTTCTGTCAGGCTCGTCTCTCCCCAAAGTTCACCATCCTGCGCATTTTGGAAAATCTCCAGAAGAGCAGAAAGGGACCCCGCCACATCTTTCTCAGCCCCCACCTGCTGTGCCTCCGAGGGGAGCTGGTCCAGGGCCACCCCGAGCTGGCTAACTACTGCCCCCGCCCCCCAGGGATGTGTCTCCTTTGCCAGGGTGGCGGGTGCGCGACAGAGTGGGACAGCCCCTCGCTGGGTCGGGTGCTCCCCCGTGCAACGGCCCAGGCTCAAGTGCTGGCGCTCTTCACCCCCGGCCCTCTGTCTGCCCCAGGAGCCCCCTCCCACGTTCCCCCTGCCAGCCCCGCATGCCCAGCCCCCGCAGCTCTGGTGCAGAGGGGGAGGCGGCGAGCTCGTGACCCCAGGGCCCTGGGAACCAGAATGCCCATTTCCACGTGACCCCCTAGCACGGGCACTGGCATAGAGTGGGCGCCCGGTGGCCGCTGTCATTATTCTGGCCCCTTGTTATCCAGGTGGCAGAGTTCTGGGCCCCCCGGCGTCTGCGAGGGGCCCTTGAGGGTTGGGCACAGTGGGGGAGCACTGGTGGCTGGGAGCACGGGGAGGAAGGATGAGAAGGACACAGTCTTTGCCAAGGCCCGGGACCCGAGAGGCTGCACTGGCAGTGAGGGGGAGGTTCTGGGGGGCTGCTGAGGACCTGGAGGGGGTCCGTTGTGGGGGAGGGCAAGCGCTTCCCAGCGGCTGTGTGGACGGTGGGCCGGCAGCAGGACTTGGCCCCCCACACCCCGAGTCAGCTCTGCGAATCAGGCTCCTTGTACGGCACTCCGCTGGCTGCTTCCAGACCCGGACCCTTGAACTGGGCTCCGAGTCCTTTGTGGCCTGCCCTCCCTCCTTGCCGGCTTTGGCTCACACCTCTCCTCTCCTGTCCCAGACACCCTGGCCTTCTCTCAGTTCCAGAACATTCCAAGTCCGCCGCTCATGGTCTTCGGAGCACCCGACAAGGGATTTGGCCTCTGGGCCAACAAGGCTCCTCGTGGTGAAGGGGGGAGGGGGTGTCACCTCCGAGGCCGTTGGAGGGTCACGTGAGGTGGTTGGCACCCGCCGGGTGCAGAGCCGGTTCCCACCACGTGTGAACGACAGCCCTGCTTGCTGCTGACGAGCTGCCTCACGAGGCTGGGGCACGCGTGAATGGAAGTGATGTGTGTGATGGTGACAGACCCTGGGGACTGTGACTGTCACCTCCCTCCCCCCAACGCCGGCCGAGACAACGGCGCTGGTGTCCCCAGGGTCAGGCGCTGGGGCCTTCCCAGACCACCAGGATGACTGCTGAGTTGGTGGACTGTGGGGCCAAGTGAAACCGTGGGGCCCTTGCTCCGAGATCAAGGTTATCACAGGGGTGACCACGGAGCGTTAAACCGAGGGGAGCGCGTTGGGCAGCCCCGCCTGACAGCATGGGGTTCACGCCCTGAAGCTGGCCCTGGGGGGGTCCCAGGGCCTTGGGTGGGGGGGTGGGGAGGGGCCAGAGGGACAGCCTCGTGGTTTCACATCACCTCATCTGCACTGGACAAAACTCACCCGCCTTTTGTTCCAGCCTATTTTAGGCTTGGCCTGGCATGAATATTTTATTGGGAAGTCATTTTTCTCCATTAAACCCTGGAGGTTGAAATCCCTGCTGCAGGAGGGGGGTTGGGGGTCAGCCAGGCGTCCCCCTGAGGGTCAGTGGACGCAGAGCAGGCTGCCAGCTCTCCGGGGCAGGGGACCTGGGGTCTGAGGCTCCCGGGGAGCAGGTGGTCCTGGTGGGAAAACCATAGGAGCACAGGGGACCCTCCCCAACAGGGACCCAGGCTGGCTCTGGGGGAGTGGGCTCCCGGCGACTGGGTGTCTGCCAGGCAGGGGGCGCTGAGGGGTCAAGCCGCAGGACAGTGGGGTGGCCAAGTGGCCATGGTGATCTCGTCCAGCGTGCTTTCTCAGTGCCCCCTTGTGACTCCCAGAAACTTATGTAAAGACCCCCACAAGCACCTTCTGCACAGACAATTTATAGGAAACACCCAAGAACCTCCTATGAATGCTGACATTTCCCACCTTAAAGAAAACATGGAAATTATTGGTCTACGCTTCCTTGGAACCGATCTGGTGGATAAGGATGTAGAACCCCGCCTGGAGCTGGGGCCCTTAGAGCCTGTTGTCCCCCCCGGGCCCCAGACCAGCCCACCCTGCCTGCGCCTTGACTCTAGCTTCCGGAAACTGGTTTTGGACTTCCAACCCAAGAGAATAAATTTGCGTTGCTTGCGGTCACTTGTTATAACGGCCACAGGACGCTCATCCAGGAGGAACCCCCCAGGGAAGGGGAGGGGTGGCTCTCCCCAGACCCTCCCCAGCCCCAAACCTGGCCTGTCCCTTACCAGCTGCACGGTCTGGAGAAGGCCTCCTCTATTTTCAGAGCCTTGCTTTCTCTCTGAAAAATGGGGCACATTTTTCAGGGGTCCCAGGGTCCCTGCCAGGCTGCTCCCTGCTGCTTTGTTTCTGTCCCTATCAGGGTTTCCTCCCATCTGCACACCCAGATGCAGCAGGAAGGGCTGTCTGCTGCCAGGTGGGGCTTGTAAGGCTTGATGGAACAAGAGCGCCCCTCCTCCTCATACCTGGCTCCCCCTACCTGCCTCTCTATTTTTAGCTCTGCAATCGCTGGCAAAGAACAAAGTAGCTCCAAAGGGCTGTAGTAACAGTTTAGGGGGCTGTCGCCCAGGGGAGCCTGGGGTCTCAGGGTCTCTGGGTGGGCTGGGTGGGGCCTGCACGGTGCAGAATGGGGCTGAGGGTTTGTTGGGCACCAGGGCGGCCAAAAGCAGGAGGGTCCCCCGCAGGGTGTGAAAGGAGACAAATTCTGTCTCTGGTCCTCGAGGCAGGAGGGTAGCTGGCGTGAAGATGAGGACCCCTGTTTTGGGGATGAGTAAGTCCAACCTGTGTGTGGTCGGCTCATCTGTCTTCTGGCAGGATCGGGGGGGAGCTGTGCTTCTTCAAGTCCTTCCGGGACTAGGACATGGTGGATCATGGTGGGTGACCCGCTGCAGGCCCAGCGGCTGGCCCGTTGGCCTAGGACCGAGTCCTGCCATCTGCTGGGGTCCTCCTCTAGCTGCAAGGCCAGGAGGCCCCTCAGGGAGACACCAAGTGGTGGTGACGGCGTAAGGAGACCGTGGCCAGTGAGGGAACTCGCACTCGCAGAACGGGGCCCCTGCTCAGCTGTCATCAGAGCCAAGGGGGACCCTGCCTGGGGTTGGGTCCCCACTTGCCCCTTATAGCCGTGTGACCTTGGGGGAAATCACGTTTCTCTCTGAGCCTGTTTCCTTGTCTGTACTACGGGCATATGGATATTCTGTTCCTCACTGTGTTGAAAATGGAACAGGATGAGCTAGGCTGGGTGGGACCTGGAGCTCGGCTGGCCCCATCGCTTCTCTTGGTTGCGTCTGTGGACCACCCCCCACCCCCCACTTCCTGATAATGTCCTGGCACTTTATCTGGTCTCTTTTCACTCAGCTTCCAGCTCCGTGGAACTTCTCCAGCTCCTAGACCCATCCCTGAGGTCCTTTTGTGTCTTATCGCCTGTACTGACCCACGTGTGGTTCCCACCTGCTCTATCCTGGATTTCCCCAAAGCACATGACTCATTGGCCACTGTATGCCTCACACACAGAAGGTTCTAGATAATGGGAAGTGGTAGCGAGGAGCAAACAGTGGCCTCCACCAGCCTAGTGGGGCGTCCCTGATCTTAATGCTGGTCCAGGAACTCCACCCCCTGGGAACTTCTCAATTCCTAGAGTCTCAGCCTGGGACCCCATGTGGTATCGATGTCTCTACCCTTCCCCCAAATCCACAGTCCCTCCCGGTTGCTCTCTTCCTCTTTCACCCTCACTGGTGAAAACATCAAAGGTTTCCACCTCACTGAATTAATCATGTTAACATTTTGGCATATTTGCCTCTAATTTTCTTTCTTTCTTTCTTCTTGTTGAAAAAAATGCTCTGTTGTTTTTATAAAATGATACATACTTATTGTATCAGTCAGAACAACTTAGGTTGTGCTGCAGTAACAAACAGTCCCTAAGTATCAGTGACATTAAACCCTCTCCTCTGAGGCGGCAGCACCGTTTTTCTCACATTCCCTAAGCCAGAGCCCGCTACCTGACCACACCTGTTGTCCTGGGGCCAGGGGAGTGTGACCCCATCAGGTGCCCGGGGGAGAGATCGGGAATGCCCGCATGACCAACACACCCATCAAAGAGGATGCAGATAAAACAGAAAAAGTACAATGTTGAAGGTATGAAGGCACCCACACCCTATGATCCAGAAGTGATCACCCTTGATATGAAGTGATCATCACTCCAGACAAATGAAGGAAGAGAGAGAGGGAGAGGGAGAGGGAATGAGGGAGAGAGAGAAAGAGAGACTTTTATGAAAATGTTATCTTGGGGCACCTGGGTGGCTCAGTTGTTTAAGCATCTGACTCTTGATTTCGGCTCGGGTTGTGATCTCAGGGTTGTGGGATCGAGCCCTGTGTTGGGCTCCATGCTGGGTGTGGAGCCTGCTTCAGGTCCTCTCTCTCCCTCTGCCACTCCCCGCCCAAAATAAATAAATAAACATTATCTCACTACATAAAACTTTTAATGAAAATATTATATTTAATTTTTACTTCCAGGTAAAATTAAAAAACAACGGGAGGAATTATTAAAATTCAAGCGAACCATTTCTTAAAAGATTGCTGCCTTAAGTTGACAGTTCTTTTCCTCCTCGGGAAAAAATTTTTTTCATGCCAAATGCTTGATGGGTTCTGTTTCCTTGAAATCGTTAACTCCACTGAGAAATACGCGGAGGCTTCTGCAGCAGAACTTTCTGAAACATGGAGTGCTCTTTTGAGTTTTAGGTTCCATGGAGTCTTCCCTGCTGCCTCGTCCTCCCTGCTGTCTCACGTGCTTCCAGACCCAGACCATCCCAAAGATGGTCTCCCATATCGTGTGTTTACAACATGATTTGTCACACACGCTCGGGGCTTTGGTTCAGGGACGCCAACAATCCTCGTGTTGTATTGTTTTCCACATCTGTGAACCCTTCTTGAATTCTCTGTTCTCTCTTTGTCTTTCTCAGCTGCAATCACTGGGACTGTCCCAGAGTTTTCCTCTACATCATTAATTCCATCGTGGTCAGCATCTGTTCTGTTCATTCATTAATTCACAGCATGCTAGTTGGTGGCTTCCTATTTGGCGGGCATCTTTCTTGGTATTGGGGGAAAGAGCAAGACAGGTAAAGTCTCCATCTTGGAAATTGTGGGGCCAGAGAGATGATTAGCTGGATGAACACATCCTAGAGCATGAGAGAAGTCAGTAAGGGCTGTGAGGCAGCAGCAGATGGGAGAGGGTTGTCGGGAGGACCTCAGGGAGAAGGGACATCTGAGCCAAGTTGGGAAGAAGGTGAGCTTCTTTACCACTTCCCGTTTATTGGTCGCCAAGCATATTTTGTCCTCAGTTTCTCTCCTTGGGTCTGATATCTCCCTTTGCAGTTCATTCTGTTGTCTTCAAGTCTCCTCCGCGAGTTTTCGTTGGTGGGATTCACGGTTGCACTCGGTTATCCTACAGCGTGAAGTCGGGGAGACTTTCCTTCTGTTTCTTGGCGGATCTTGTTTGGGTTGGGCTGTTTGTCTCTATTCTGCATCTGCGAAGGCCCGCCCCCCTCCCCTTCTCTTTTGGATGCTGTGTGTTTGCACGGTTGCCATGGCATCTTTTCATCTCGCTCATGCTTGGGTGACTCGGTTCTAATAGTCTGTTTGTTCTGGTGTATTGGCGCGTATTTGCTTCCAGAGTCTCTTATTATTTTCCCTTTTGGTTTTTCTTTGAAAATCGTGTCGCAGCATTTGTGAAATGACACACACATACCATGGGTGACTTTGGGGTGCCCCTGTGACTGGCTCCCCTCTCTCTGGATGTCGGTCTCTTTCTCCTCTGGCTTTCGTCCCCGGTGGATGTCTGCCTGCAGCCCTGCCCTGGGGCAGAGCAGAGGTGATGTTGTCCTGGTTGGAAAACCCGGCTCTTTTCCTTCCTGAGACGGGGTTGAATGTCTACCCTGGGGCTCGCCCACCTACATAGGACTGTCCCATCGGGGGCGCCCTCACAGTGCAGTTTGCAGCTCCAGAGTCTTCATGATGGCTGAGACAGCCCCACTGTGTTCTTTCCCCATTCCCAGTGGCCCACTCAGTGGCGTCCACTCCTTTGTGGTCAGGACAGGATGGCGTTCAGACCACCACCCACCTTGCTGTAACATGCATACTTCATCCAGTGGTTACAGGGGTTCACTCTGAAGCTCATGCTCAGCAAAGGCCAAGTGCTCCATGACCAGGAGCCTGTTTCATCCTCACTGACCCCACGGGCCTTACAGCGGTCCTGGGGTAGGTCCCACGACCCCAGCTGGTAGAAGAGGAAGTGGGTTTCAGAGAGGCTGGGGCCTGCCCCATGTCCCCCATCTGGGAGAGCAGAGCTGCCCTTGGGACTGGCTCTCGGGGACCCCCGTCGCCTGGGTCTCTCCAGAGACACTGTGGTATCTCCACTCCCCCAGTGGGTCTGAGTGCAGAGAACCTCTTCTCAGGCAGCCTCCCGGCTTCCCTGCCAGGCTCGGAGATGCCCCAGTGGCCACAGTCCCTGCCACACTCTGGCGACCACGCTTTGCCCCCAAATTCACCCTGGCCCCATCTCCTCTTCTTCGAGCCGGCAAGGACTGAGTGGGTGCTCACCGGGTGCCAGGTGCTGTTCTGGGGCTTGGGGCAGTGTGAGAGGAGGACAGCGGGAGACCCCCACCCCGTGGAGCTGACATTCTAGCAGGGACGTTGGGAGAGACCATGCACAAATTACACATTTCTGTAGTGCATATATCGGGGCGGCCGGGAATAAGGTCCGTGGAGAAACATGACGTCCTGGGTGCCCGCGTGCTGGCAGCGCTGGCGATTTTAAATAGGATGGTCGAAAGGTGACATTAGAGCAAGGGGAGAGGCTCAGGGGACAAGTGTCCAGGCAGCTAGAGCTGTTGGAGCAGAGGCCCAGGGGCAGGGGCCTCCCAGAGGGGAGTGAGGGGGTACTAGGAGCTGATGTTGGTGGGGGGATCACATAAGAACTTCAGGGGCCGGGGGGGGTTCTTGGGGGTCAGGAACAGAGCATGGGACCATGATGGGCCTGATTTAGGATCACTCCAGTTGCCAAGTCAGGAAGAGAGCCCGCGCTCTGGCTGGGTCGGCGGGGTGGGGGGAGGCAGGGAGGTGGAGACCGGGGAGTCAGGGCTGGAGCAGTATCCAGTGGAGGGCTGCTGGTGGCTTTGGCTAGAAGATGTAAGAGGCATGACCAGTGATGTTTGGAGCCCGCGAAACCACTGCACCCTTGTTTTGCCCTCTGAGCTGCTTGGGGGCTAAGCTTTCAGGACAGCCCAGGGAGGCATGAGGTTCCATAGGCTCTGGCCTCGTCCTCCCTGCTGTCTCACGTGCTTCCAGACCCAGAAGTGCCCATCCCTGGCTGTGCGCTGGCTCCCTGAGGGGCTCCCTTGGGCTCCTTCCTTCTCAAAGCCTCAGTTGTCCCGTCTGCTCAGTTGGGGATGACCGACGTCCTTTCAACTGGCTTGGGACCCCGGGAGGGAGGAGAGAGGTCATCAGCACCAATTTCCTGTTTTTGCTGGGTGTCTGTTTTTCCTGGAAAACCCAGTGGCCCCTGTCCCTGTCTGTCGACACATGAGAGCACCATCCTGGTTCATTTCTGAGGTCAAAACACAAGCACACCACCCCCCTGTGGCTGTTCTCTGTCTCCTGCTTCACTGAGCGTCGGGATGGAGAGGGAGTGAAACGGCCCTCTGATTCTGACTCAGCTCCGATCACAGCTCAGGGTTCGCTGAGGCCCACCCTGGGCCGGGGGCTGTGGACAGAGCTGAGCTGGCCACCGTCCCTGATCTTGGCTGGGGGCTCTGCTAGCAGTAAACACATGAGAAGGGCACGGGCAACTCTGACACTGCGCAGGTGGCAAGGGGTGGGGTCCACCGGGGGCTGGATGCAGAGATCAGGGACTGCTTCATGGAGGAAATGGCCTTTTGGAGGGGTTGTGACTGTTGCTTTAGGTTTGGAAAGCCAGGTGTGCCAGGCTGAAGAAGCCAAGGAGCAGGTAGGCATCAAGGGGCAGGAGGTGATAGGTTGGATTTGAGTAGGGCCAAGGGTGCATGGGAATGAAGAAGTGGCCACACCTGGAGCTGCTTGGGACACTGGGATGCTTGAACCAGAGCTGATGGCCTTGAACGACCTACTCTCACCCACCTCTCTCTTACCTTCCTCTAATGTAGAAACTGGAAAGCAAAACCTTCAAGTTCTCAGCCTCCCTTGCAGCTAGACATGGTCATGGGACCCAGTGCTGGTCGATGAGAGGTGGGCAGAACTCCCTGGGGAGAGCTTTTTTCTTCTAATAAAAAGGCAAAGCCTTCCAAGGAGATGGCTTGTGACTTTCAGCCTTTGGGTCTTTCTGCCTGGAATGTGGAGGTGATGTCTGGATGCACAGCAGCCATCTTGTGACCATGAGGAGGCACATGCTGAGATAGGCATAGTAGGAAGCCAGAACTTGGTCTTGACGACTTTCCTGAGTATGACACCAGCCCTGTTCTGTCTACTCCTGAGCATCAGTGCTGCACGACTGATTGTGAACAGGGGCTGGGGGAGCTCAGGGAAGCCCTCTCCATCCTGGGAGCAGGAAGGCTTTTGGGAGCAGGTGGTCCGTGAAGGCTATTTATGGCTCAGCCAGACTCCAAACTTCCTCCTAATTATATCTGCCACCTCCTTCTCCTAGGACCTGGGTCTGGCTCCCTGGGCATCCTTAGGGCCTGGCATCAGTAGGTTGAGGAGTATGGTTGCTGAAGCGGGAAGGGGAGGAGTGTGGTTTGCTGAGGCTGTGGTTGAGGAGCAAGGAGACTTCTGGTTCTGCTTGACCAGGTGGTTGGACATTGGAGTCTGGGCTGGAGGTGGACGTGGGGATTCGTGAGCAGAGTGGGTGGCAGAGGACGGAGGCGAGAAAAGAAGCCTGCTGAGGGCCGCCCACACGTGGGGCTTGGGTGGTGGCTCAGGGGGGCAGAGATGGATGCAGGTTAGCAGGTGGGAAGAGAACCAAGAGTGTTGGGAAGGACTCGTGCTGTGTGCAGCCAGGTTAGTCTCCCAGGGCTGCTATTATAGATGACCACAAACTGGGGGGCTCACAACAACGGAAATTCACTGTCTCCTAGTCTGGAGGCCAAAAGTCTGAGATCAAGGTGTGGGCAGGGCCGTGCTCCCTCTGAGACTCCAGGGGAGGGGCCTTCCTGCCTCTCTAGCTTATGGTGGCCCCAGTGCTCCTGGGCTCCCAGTGGCCACGTTGCTCCAGTCTCTGCCCCCAGCGTCCCATGGCCTCTCCCCGTGAGTGTCCATGTCTTTTCCTCGTCTGATAATGACACCATCATTGGATTTAATTGTCCACCTTAAATCTAGGATGATTTCATCGCAAGATCCTTAACCAGTCACCTCTGCAAGGACCTTATTTCCAAACGATGTCACCTTCTGAGGCTCTGGGTGGGCATGGAATATCGGGGGACACTATTCAAGCCTGCAGGGCACTTCGTCAGGCGTGGGTGCTAGAGGCTGCCGGCCCGGTGAAGAGCACGGGAGCCGGGCTCCGCGGCTGCCAGGAGCCGGCCACGCACGGACGCCAGAGCCGACCGCAGCTCTGTTCGAACGTTTCCCATAATCACGCTCCCAGTCCGGAGCCCATCTCCCTTGCTCTCCCAGGGACACGGGTACAAGGCAGATAATGAGCTCTGCCATCCAAAATGACTTGTTTCTGGAGTTCGAAGTCATTTTCTGCCTGGGAATAATTACCTTGAGGACCTGAGAAAAGGGAGCTAAAAAGGAGGGACTCGGTGGTTGAAGAGTCTGTTTGGAAAAGGGCTAAGAACAAAGGCCTGTGGTCACGGAAGGCGTGCTGGGGCCCAAGCCCCGGCCGGCAGTGTGCGAGGCCACAGGAACCCGATTGCCCTCGGGGTCCCTCCTGCTGCTCGCCTGGTGGCGCCGCAGCTTGGCTCTGGTGCCATCCGAGTGGAAGGCGCTTGGTGGCGGGGACAGCCCAGGGCGCGGAGCCAGACGATGTGGATTCAAACCCGGAGCCCAGCACCTAGGGAGCAGGAGACGTGGCCAGCCCCGAGCTCAGCTTCCTCTTCCTGTGTGGCTGCCGTGGGCGTCAGGTACACGCGTCACCCGGGACGATGTGCGTGATGTGTGAGGAGGTGCCCGGCTCATAGTAGGTGCCCGGCACATAGTAGGTGCTCAGGAAAGGTGGCAAATCCTCCTGGGAGAGCTGCCGTGAACTGAACAAAGCCAGCAGTTAAGATTGGATGGGAAGAGGTGCCGGATCCGGGTTTGACTCTGTTCTAGTACCTCCTGAGCCAGGCGTGGGGGCCCCCGACTGGTCACCCCACATCCCTGGCAAATGGGAAATGCGGTCAGAATAGCCAGGGCTGTTGGGGGGGGTGCTGTGAGAACACCTTGTAAACTGTAAAGTGGGGTCCGTCTGTGTTTTAGAAATAACAGTAGGAAAACCCCACTCGCCACACCCTGCCTTCTAGACCAGCATGGCCTTTTCTGGTTACCCTAGTGGTTCTCAAAGTGGGGTTCCTGGGCCAGCAAGCATCAGATGGGAACTTGCTAGAAGTGCAAATCTTAGGGCCCAACTGAAGACCTACTGAATGGGATACTCTGGGGTGTGGTCAGCAAGTCTTCTAGGGGATTCTGATGCGTGCTGTGTTTCAGGTGGGCTCCCCCGGCCTGCTGAGAGTCCCCCAAACAAGAATGAGTTGTTGTGTGTGCCTTACACCCCACCTCCCCCGGGCTGTCATTGCAGAAAATAGTCCCAGTCCCTTCACAGAGCAGGCCTCCCCCAAAGGGAAGCCAGGCTGGTTCTCACCTTGCTGAGGAACCGCTAATATCAGCACCCTTGTGTGTTTGAGACAGAGACCCACCCATGGAATCCCAGTCCTCGGGGGCTGCACAGAGCAAAGTGCTCACTGTGTGCGTGCAAGTTTTGAGGCGGGGCCCGTCTCCTCGAGGGGCTTTTTGGAATCAGAATCAAAGAATCCGATTACCTCTCTGTCGCCCCACCCCTGGTGACTCTGGGCACCCGGTTTCCCCATCTGTGTCATGGGGACATAAGTCCTGGTGGACGTCTGTCACTGCTGAGATGTCTTTGCCTTCCCAGGACAGGCTTGTAACCATCTCCACCAGATCTGCTTGTGAAACCAGGGAGGGGTCCTTCCATATCAGAACTCAGGGACCTCTGTGTGGGGGTCTCCTTCGCTCTTGCTCTGGCTGGAGATCTGATAGGGATGCCAAGGTCCAGAGGAGTGGCACCAAGGCCAGCCGCAAGACAAGCGTCCAAACCCTAACACTAACCCTAACCCCTAGCCCTAACCCCTAACCCTAACCCCTAACCCTAACCCTAACCCCTAACCCTAACCGCTAACCCTAACCCTAATCCTGTGCTCTGTCCTCTCTAATGAGACGCCTCCCTCTCTTTGCCCTAGGTTCTCCCCAGCACCTGCCTTTTGAAGCCTGAAGCCGGTTCCTAAACAGCTTCTTCATCAGTATTTCTTGAAAGTGCCTCCTCCCGGATGTGCAAGGAGCAGATGGTTCAAGTGTGTCGGAGGCGGGGTGTGCACAGAGAGGAGGCCCCTGGTGCGCACACGTGGCCCCTGCCCAAAAGGGCCTTGCAGGAATTCTAGCTCTCAGCAGAGGCATTAAGTATAATATTGACCCCCCCTCTCCACACCTGGCTGGGGCTCTGCAGTTTAGAAGCCCATTTAGGCACCGATACCTAGTCTGCCAGGGCGCTCGTGCGAGCAGCGTGCTAGGGTGGGTATGGGTTTGGAGAATGGAACTTGGGACCGGTGATGGATCAGGTTTCAAACTCTGGTCCACTGCTTCTTAACTGTGCGACTTTGAGAAAGTCACTGTGCTTGTCTGAGCCTTACTTGCTCGTGGGGAGAAATGGGTCTACGTAAATGGCATCCCCCGGTATTGTGCAGTGCACAGCACGTAGGGCTGTATGCAGTGTCCCTTCCTTTCTTCTCTTTAGAAATCTCTACTAGGTTTCAGGTTGTAGCAGCTCTTCTTGAATGGGTTCTGTGATTCGTTCGTTGGATTTACACACAGAAAAAAGGGGCGTTGTGGTTATATGCAGTTAAGGGGTGCTGGGTTGCTGAAGGGTAGGTGAGCCACAGACTCTGGGAGGACCTGTCCCAGCTTTCCTGGCAAGGCTAGGTGGCTGGCCCACTGCCTGGCCAGGAAGCACCAGGGACCAGTTTGGTTTTCCCAGAGCAGACCCCAAGTTAAAGATTCAAGGGCAGAAACGCACCTGATGCACCTATCGCTGCCCCTGGCCAAGTGCCTGAGGGTGGTGAGCGGTGGATGAGTAAAATTGTGGTGGACCCACTGCACCGGGGAGTAGGTTAGGGACTCATGGGGGGCTCTGAGGGCCCTGAGGGGGCCTGACCAAGACTGCATGGTGCCAGGGGCAGCGGTTGTGAGGGGTTCCTGGAGAAGATGGGACAGGAACTGAGGCTGCCAGATGCTCCGCACAGCCACTCTTCCTCTCTTTAAGTACCAAACAAGATGAGCTTTGGATGGGCACATTACCTCTGGGAATAAAGCACTACCTTTACCAGGCCCCTTGGTGCGTAGGTTTGGCCACATGATGAAGTTTTGGCTAAGATGTAAGAGGAAATGTTGAGACTTTTGGTCCTTAAGGGCTTAGCTGGAGGAGTGGCCCTTGTAATCTGTCTGCTTTTCCTCTTCCTTCCAGTCTGATAAGAGTGTGATGGCTGGAGCTCCAGCAGCCATCCTGGATTAAGAGGTGACCTTGAGGATGTAAACCATGTGTTGAGGCTGGTAGAGCAGAAATATAAATGCTAGTGTCTCCAAGGAGTGGCCAGCTGTCATGCTGGTTCTGGATGTCCCCCCTCTGAGCTTTGGAGGATGAGTGAGTTTCCATTTTGTTTAAGCTTCTCTTCTTTCAGGTTTTCCTCTTTCGTGGCTAGACCTAATCTGGCTGGTGAAAGAGGGAGAGAGAGCTTCCCATGGGCAATGGGAGCCCTTGCAGGGTGCCAGGTGGCTGCGGGGATGTGGTCAGGTTGTGCTTTAGCCCGACACTGGGGCTGCAGCATGGAGGAGGAATTTGGGGGGCTCAGTAAGGGGATTTGAGATATCCAGGTACTTGATGATTAGGAATTAGCCCATTCTAGGACATGACTGTTCTAGCATCTTCCTCTGCCTCTGAGTCCAAATTGTTCATCATGCAGTGTTGCAGAGATTATGTAAATGAGACGTGGCAGGAGTTTATCAGGACCCAGTGGCCCTGACAGCCTCCCGGTGGTGCCTCCCGGTGGAGCCTCCCGGTGACAGAAATGGGGAGTCATCTTGTGTGATCAACTCCTAGAAGATAGAGAGCCAGAACAAGGCTCAGTGAGATTAGGAAGAGGCAGGGAGAGCCGAGGAGGACATGGGGACCTCTCAGGAGTCCTCAAGCTGGACACTGCAGGGGGTTTTAGGGACCACCCCAACTGTCAGTGAGGGATGGGGGGTGAAGCCCTTGAAGAAGCGTTACCTCCTTCATTTCTTCATTGATTCAAGCCCCAATCCTGAAGAACTGCCCTTACCCCCTTGCAGGCCAGTTGTCGGGGTAGGGGGAACCTCAGCGAATGCCTCATCTGCTCCCTAACGCTGCCCAATTACTTAGCAATGCCGAGACCTGGAGATGCGAGGGCCTGGTTCATGCCTTCCACCCCTCCTCCTACAGGGGTGAAACTGAGGCCCAGAGAGGGACAGTGCCCTGCCCAAAGTGCCTGCAAGGTTGTGGGGGTGCTGGACAGCACCCTCCTCCCAGCCCCCTGCCCAGTGCTCTTGGCATACTGCAGGCTGAGTTCTAGAATCTTCTATCAGCTGGGTGACTGGGCCCTACAGAACCTGTCTGTGCATGCAGAGGTGGATGACCGCCTGGCGCCCAGAGAGGCCCAGAGAGGCCACTGCTGGAGGCTGGGGGTAGGGGAGTGGAAGGTCCTGAGCTGCAGGGTAGTGTATGCGCTAGGATCCCAACCCATATAGGGACTCTGAGTATGATTTTATGTCACCCCTAGAATCCTCCACTTACAGCTGGAAGATAAAGACCCATGGGCCTTTGGCATCACTTCCAGGCCCTGGTAGGTAAGGGAGCCACGCCCACGACCTGAGGATGCCAGAGGGAGGGAGCAGATTACAGCTTCTGTTGGAGCTGCTGCAGGGGGGGGAGCCAGGAGCTGGTGGCCTTTGTCTTGCAGAGTGGGACCCAGCTGCGTGCCGTGAGGGGCGGGCCAGGGACTCCCAGAAGACAGAGAGGGCCAGGGAGGTGATCGCCAGGGGGCACCAAGCCAACGTCCCAGTTATGGAGAGGTCGGTGTTTAGCATTTAGCGTCACAGGCCTGGACCGTGGGACCCTGCACTGTCGGGCTGGTGGCACCTGGGCCCTCCCAGCGGCAGCAGGCAACTTTTGAAGGCTCTGTGCTTCCTGGACCTCCGGACCTTGAGGAGCAGCGTTGGCCATTTTGTCGTGCAGACTGCCTTTGCTTTACCTCTCCCCTGACTCCATGGAGGCAGCTTCTGGGGAGGCCTGTCCTCCCCGAGGGCAGGAGGGCTGAAGCATGTTCCCAGGTGCAGAGCGTGAACTGGGGAGCGCAGAGGCCATGGTGCCTGAACTCACCTAACCTGCGGGACCTGGCTTCCATCCTCCCGTGATGGGGAGCTCACTCCCACATAGGCGGTGCAGCCCCTGTTAGGGTCCGTCTGTCTCTGCTGAGCTGAAGTCTGTCTCGTCAAATCAGAGAGTCAGAGATTTCCTCTCCATGTCATAGATGAGAACACGGAAGCACAGAGAGGTGCAGGGAGGTGCCCAAGGTCACACAGCTGGTCCACGGGGAGCAGGATCTCAGTCCTGGGGCTGACGGCTCCACCAACTATACCCTTAACTCTGCGATGGTGACTTAGTGCCTGGGTGAGTGTCCCCTTTCCCCAGTCTCTGCAAGGAGCGGGATCCCAGCTCCAGGATGCCCTGGTCAGCTGCCTCTTCCTCCTCTTCCTCCTCTTCTTCCTTCTTCTTCCTCCCCCCTCCCCTCCTTCTCCTCCTTCCTCCCCTGCCCCCATTGTCCGTACCCCCAGCAGAGTGTCCACTCCATGAGCAAGTGGTCTTGTATGCTCGTGTGCGGCCGGAGGCTCCCCTTCTAGAACGGAGTCTGCGTGCAGTAGGCGCTGGAGTTTGCCGGCTGCTGGGCTCGGCACGCCTAGAGGTCGGGTGAGCCTGACGGTCTTGGCACCACACTCAATTAAACCACATGGCCCGGACAAATCATGGTGCTTCCCTGGACCTCAGCTTCTACCTTTGCAAAATCAGGGCAGCAAATACCAACCTGATGTGAGGATTCCACTGAAAGCGGGCAGATGCCGGGCCCAGCCCAGAGCCGAGGGCCGCTCGGAGGGCATCCCGACTTCTCAGCCCGGGAGCGGCAGAGCCCGGCTGTCGGCTGGGCTTTCAGCCTCCCGCCCACCACTCAGGCATCCACGCACGTTTAATTTGATTTGGGAGGGAAATCATCTCTATGTTTTGGGTGGTGGTGGCACTAACAGTCTATTTCCTGCTCAGCGCTCAGTGCCGAGTTGGCATTAATGTAGAAAAATTAGTATTATCAGGACTGCCTTTGGAGCAATCTCTTGCACCAGAGTCCCTGACACGTTAATTAAACTTGATAAATGCTCTTGTCTAAAGATAACTTTTGAACAATGGCTCTAGTCACCCACTTAGTAGTTGCATACAAGCTCCAACAAATTGCCGAGGCGGCGCTCAGCGATCCCTGGGCCCGCGGCTGGGAAGGGGTGCTGGGGAGAAGGGGCTCTGCTGTGCTGCTGCAGGGCCCGGCACAGGCCTCCTGGGGACCAGGGAGAGCAGAGGGGTGTCTGTCCCCAGTCCCAAGCAGGAACTCCACCCCCTTCTACTTGTGATGCCTTCACAAGCCCCTTCCTGCTCGGCACCCCATCCCATCACCATAGCAACCTATTCCGTGATGGGTACCATCGGGGGAGATGGGAGAGCCTACAGATAGGACTTTAGTCCCGTGCTTCCAGTTGTTTGCTGTCTTGGGGACCCATCCTGGAATAACATCATTTTCTGTGACATTCTGTTCCCCTCTGCCCTCCCCACTCTCCAGTGTTAGAAAAGCCCATGACATTAGAAGCTCCTCCCAGGATCTCTGCAACAAACCTGGCCTTCCCAGAGCCCCGCATCGGGGCACCCCCGTCGTGTGGCTTTTAGTAGCATCCCAATTCCATCTAACTGTGCCCGGTGCAGAGACATGAGGGGCCACGGGGTGTCCCGGGGAGTGACTGTGCCACCCAAAAGAACCCTAGAGGGAGACGGGGTGGTGTTCAGAGGAACAGGTGGAGAAAGACACAGGTGGTTGTCACGAGTCACCAAGGCCCTTGTCTTCCTTGGAGCAGGGCTCCCGCCTTTCTCAGCCCACTCCCTCTGGAGCACCCCCGTTCTAGGACTCCCCAGCAGGTGGCTGTGGCTTTGACCCTGGCCTGGTTCAGAGCCCCCGTGGGTGCATACTCCCCGGGGTAGCAGGAGGAGGCAGGCAGGCCAGGTTCTAGTCCTATAGTTTACTCATAGCTGTGTGGCGGGAGGCAGATCACTTGGCCTCTCTGAGTCTTGGTTCTTAGCCGGCCCTGCCTCCCTTGGGTAGTGAAGAGCAAGTGGGGCATGCAGGGGGCATGACCTCTGACCCTCTACCCAGGCCCCACGTGGAGGGGAGATTCTGTGGCCCCAGGAGAAGCAGCCTGGGCCCCGTGCAAAGAGCAGGAGCCACAAACAGAGCCTGGCCTGGAGAGCTGACCTGTGAGCCCCGAGTCTTGGGTGGTTTGTTATGCGGCATTATCGTGGCCATAAATGCAGTTCTATATCCCTGTTTTAAAGTTGGGGCAGGGTTCCTGCTCCGAGGCCTGTGTGCTTTGCCTTGCACTGTGTGTCTGGCCCGGCCCAGGGGTCGGCCCGGGAGCATGAGCCGTGGCCGCTTGGCCCCGAGGTCTGCTCGGAAGCCATGGCTCAGGGTTCCCAGCTTGGGGCCGGCCGAGACGAGGGGCCCCATGGACTTCAAGGCCCAGCAGCCTGGTCTTCCCTGGATTCCAGGGCTCACATTTTAGTTTGGAACGAGCTCCCGCTAGGGATGCGCACGGCGCTTGGATTGTCTTTGTGGTGGCATTTGCAACAGATGGCAACGAAACGGACGCATCCAATCGTCAGGCTCGAAGCTGTTCTTTATTTGTGACTTTGCCTTTTCAGAGACGATCAGTTCAGGCCTCATTTTTCCTCCTGGGGAGCGGTGGGGGTGGCCTCCGCAGGAGCTGAGTGCCTCCTCGGGCTGGCCGGCCTGCTTTCACCTCCTCTGCTACCTCCAGGAGCTGTACGGTGTAAAGCAAGAGTCAGAAGGCAAGCAACCTGGGTTCGAGTCCCGGTTCTGCCCTTTACTCACTGTGTGGCCCCTGGCACGGTGCTTCCCCTCTCTGGCCTTGACTTTGTCATTTGCCATCGAGGGGTTTCGTGGTTGATATCTGAGGCTGGCAGTCGGACAGTGTAGACCCTGGGCTGGGTACTGGGGCCTTGGACTGGAGTCAGGCCTGGCCTCGAGGACATCACAGGCTGGTAGGGGAGATGGCCGCCCACATGGGTGGTGGTCACACAGAGTGGGACCCAGAGCCTGGGGAGGGCTTACTCCACGGGGGTGGCGATTGTCAGGCAGGGCTTCCCAGGGGAGGCAACAGGCAGGCAGAGAGGGACGTCCAAGGGCTCTTCTGGGGAAGGCCTAGAGGAGGGAAATGCAGGGTGTGTTTGGGGCCAGAGGAGTAAGTGTGGGGATGGCGTGGCCACAGACAGGAGGGAGAGGCTGCCTGGTACAGGGTCGCTGGAACGCTGGGAGTCAGGTGGGGCGGAGGGCCAGACATGGCCAGGTGCCAATTTCGGACCTCGCACTTGCCACCCTTACTCTGAATCCCAGGCTCCTCCTGGGAACAGTGGCCTAAAGAGGTAGCCCCTTAGGGTCCTGCGAGGGTCCAATGGCATACATTTGGTGCTAATTAAATAGCTATAATCAGGCTTATTGTAACATCATGTTAATTATAACAAGTGCCTTCATGAGGTGTGTCTTCCAGGGTTCACTTAGGAAAACAGAAAGCACTTACTTCGGGAGGAGAATTAACACAGGGGATTCGGTGCTCTCCAAGCCCCTGATGCCTGGAGGAGGAGGACGGCACATCCCGATCCCGTGATCAAGCTGCGGGCCGGGCTGGGTCATGGGGAGTGGAGTGGCTTGATTTGGTCTTGGGAACCTCCTGGGGACAGTTGTGGGGGGTGGGCTCCAGGTGGCACAGTCCCCCCAGCCCAGCTAGCTCGGTCTGAACCTGGGGTCCACTAGGTCCCTGGGCTCCTCGAGGCCCTCCCCAGCCCCACCTCTGGGCCAGGGCTCTTTTTAATTGCGAAATAAGACACAGATATAGAAAAACACATACAAAAACCATGTAGCTTAATGACTTACGGCCGGAACAATCTCCCAGGTCAAGAGTTAGAACTTGGCCAGTCACCCCAGAAACCCCTCCACGTGACCTCTGCCACAACACAGGACCCGTGTCCATCAAGGGGCGGGGGCTGTGACCGTGGACTTGCCCACCCGCGGCAGTGGGCCGACTGCACGTTCCTGGTGTCATTGAGAATGCTCCTCTGTCCTCAGTTTCCCATTTGCTCAGGCTGGTAATGGCGTTCTTGCTCCGGGAGGCCGTGCGTGCATCGATTTACTGGGGGCTGCGGAGTGGCAATAGTCTGGCCCTATCATGCCATCTTCATTTGTCGTCTGGAATCATTTTATAGAGAGAGGCGGCCCCTCACCTACTATCTGGTGGACAGGCCGTGTCTCCCTATGGGAAAGGCGGGGTAAATGCTGGATTCTTTCCCTCTATTTTCTGGGTGTTGGGATGAGTCCATTCCCTGTCATGGTTGGCAGGTGAGCAGGCCCCCTCCTCAGGCTCCCCCATGAGCCCCATAACAGGAACGTCCTCAGGGCAGTGACACAGTCTGACTTAGCGGTGACCCGAACCAAGTAGGATGTGTCCCCATTCACACTGGGTAGACTGATGGGTCAGAAATCTTACTGAAAAATTTCCAGCAATCAACCCTCCCACCCCACACAGAATTAAATACACGGATTTGGAGTATATATAAAATGTGATATATGTCATACATAAATGACATCCATTTCAGGGTCAAGTAGGCTGGGTCAGGAAGCACGACCCCCCTGGCTGAGCGCTGTCCCCAGGGTCCCTGCTGGCCCTGCCAGGACGTGTGGTGGGCAGAACGTCTTACAGAGATGCCCTCAAGGGCCTCATCATTCCGTTGATAAAAATAAGTCACTTTGTGACCAGGCCCTGGCGCTGTGGGCCCAGGGGGTGGCCGTGGCTGCAAGGGACTCATGCCCGGGCACCTGGGCGGTGAGTGTGGGGGTTTCTGGCCAGGTGTGATGCCCTAGGTGGGTTCCCTGAAATGCATAAACCGTCTTTGGTTAGCTAACCTGGGGCCCGCTGTCTGCAGTGTCTCCAAAGTCCCACCGACTGGGCAAAGTGACAGAGCCACAGGTTCTGGGGATTAGGACGTGGATACCTTTGGGGGCCATTATTCAGCTGATGGCATCCCCGAGGCCTGCTCCCAGCCCTGGGGGCCCCCACTCTGCCTTCGGGCTCTGCCCAGGTCTGAGGCTCAGCCCAAGTGTGTCCTGCCCCAGGCAGCCCCCATATTGCTTCGCTCAGCACATTGTCCCTTCCAGCTGGAATGCCAGCTCCCCCCAAGGTTCTCCCCCCCATTTCAGACTACCCACCTCTCGAAGAAGCTCCTTCCAGGCCGAGCTGGAATGTGCCTTTGGTACGGGAAAGCTCTCTGCTCCCTGAGGGAGCCTCTGCAGGCTGAGCCCTGCCGGCTTCCCTCTCTGGGGCACAGGCTTGTCCCACCCGCGCTGTGACACAGCTCTGGACAGTGACGAGGCGTTTGCATCTGGTGAGGGACCTCTGCAGTCGTTCTAGGGTCAGTCCCTGGTGGACGGGACCGGAGAGCTTACACACCTGCTCTTTGGGCAGCATCTGGGGTAGAAGCCTGGGAGGCGGCTGCCCCTGGGGGCCAGCCTGGCCTGGCACTCTCTGCTGTGTGACCCTGGGCGGGCTGCTTGGCTTCTCTGAGCATCCCTGTCACCCAGAAATGTGTTCTTCCACCATGCAGAATGGGTGATGGAAACTGACCAAAAGGGCCTCGTAAACTGTGAAGGGCCTGCCCCTGTGAGGTCCCAGGCTCTGGGTTCTGGGCAGTGGGCATAGTGTCCTGCTTGTGGCCGGCGTGTGACTGTTTGCTGCTCACTGAGCCCTGGCTGCGGGCCGGCCTCGGGACCTAGCCGCGGGGGGTGTAGGCGCCGTGGCAGGAGGGGAAGCTCGCTAAGGTCCCCTGTGTGCCCACCTGCAGCCACGCCCCAGGTGAGCCTATGCGCCGTGGCCCCCAGCTGGGCATGCGGTGGGCAGCAGGGCCTCCGTGGAGGGTGCTGCTCAGATGTGCCCAGTGCTGACTTAGGGCGGTCGGCGAGGTTCCCGGTGGGGCCACATGCCCCCTCCCCCGGACACGGCTTCCTGAGACAGCCTTTGCTATTTGTCACAGAGCAGACCCTTGTGGAGACGCCTCTGAGTCTCCTGATCCCTGGAGGTGGGGCCTCCCTGGGGAAGGGGGATTGAAGTTCAAGGCTGGGAACACTCAGGGCCTTGGCCACTGGACCAGGGGCTCTGGGCTTGAAGCCAAGACTGTGGACCCCCACCCAGTGCTCCTTGTGCCCACCTGTCTGGATCACCTCCAGCTCCAGACCTTGTGGTTGAGTCATGGGAAAGTGCCCAGACTCTGGGTGCGGAGAGGCCTGCGTCCAGATCCCGGCCCCACATTTACTGCTGTGTGGCCATGGGCCAGCAGTATGAATGGTGATAGTGGTAGCTGGCCCTTACTGAGCATGCCCTACCTGCCAGGCTCGGGGCCAGGGTCTCAAGGGGAACCACTGCACTCGGTGTTCACGATACGCCTAGAAGGGGACACCCTTGGTTTCCCCATTTAACAGATGATGGTCCTGAGGCCCAGAGAGGGCATGACACTGGCTGAAGGTCAACAGCCAATACAGGGCAGAGGTGGGATTTGATCCCAGGCAGGCTGACTGTAGAGCGTGGGCCAGACCTCGGAAGGGCACTTCAGGATGGCAGAGACAGGGTCTTCTCATCTGTGAAACGTGCAGGGTGATGGCAAAGGGTTGGGCCCGCTCGTGTAGCGGGATCTCGGAGGATGTGGCACTTTCTCCTGCTTCCTGGCGCAGGCCAAGCTCCAAGCAGCAGACGTCTGCCGACGCGGGAGGGAGGGAGCCGTAGGGATGTCCAGCGTGCCCGTGGCCAGCTGCCTGTGGCCATGGCCGGGGGCATCTTTGGCAGGGGATGGCGCTTGGCGGATCTGCTGCTCCTGGATAGCCACAGCTCCTGAGGCTTCGGCATCAGGGTCCAGACCCTCTCTGCGCCTCCCCGTCTCCCCCCACCCGTGCAAACCTGCTTTCATCGCCCTTTCTCCCCTGATGAGGCTTTGGAATGAGCTGCTATTTTTAGCGGCTGCAATCAGGCCGCACCACGCCTGGTTATTGTTAACATCTCGGCCAACACCCAGGAACGTTGCCTTCTTCAGAAACGGGTGAGATCATCGGCTCAGAGGTCTGAGGTCACTGTTCCGTGAGGCTCAGCAAAGTGTGGGCCCTCGCCTCACAGCACCCACCCCGGGCCTGGGCAGGGGCCGCCCCAAGTCTGAGACGGGATGGGAGTGGGAAGCTGACTGGACACCGTGCAGGACACAGGTGCACCATGATTGCCTGCCCAGGAACCGTCCCCTGGCTTTGGGGCTGGCACCACATTTCCTTTGGGGGATCAGCCCCCCACCCCCACCCCATGGTGCTGGCTGATCCCCGCACCACTCTGCTGTCATGGGACTGGGCATACTACCTGGGCCAGCCAACCACATGCCCCATTCCCTCCAGGTCCCGTGATTGACTCAGGAATGGGCACATGGCCTAAGTAGGATGTGGAAATAACCCCTTTTGCACCGTAAACAGAACCTGTTTTGTTGGGGTGCCAATGCACCCACCCAACAGTAGATGTTATCAGGCTCCCTTGCAGCTAGGAGTGGCCATGTGATGTAAGAGGAAGAGAGTCTGCCTGGGATGTGGACTTGATGCCCAGAGCAGGAGCAGCCACATTGCAACCATGAGGATAAAAGCTGTACTGCTGATGGCAGAAGAGAGCAAAGGCCGGGCCATCTGGGAGAGAGACCGTGGCATAGACACAGACGTGCACACTTGTCTCTTCTTGAAAGCTCAGTAAATGATGGTAAAGATCACCTGAAACATCACCTGAAAGAGATCACCTCTTGGTACCATCACTCTCAAGTACCAAGAGAAAAGGAGAGGAGACCAAAGCAGTGTTTTGGAAGCTGGAAAACTTGTGGACGAACCGTGGCCCACCAGACAGGAAGTGGGAGGGCAGGAGGATTATTTGAAACAAGAGTGGTAGTTAGTCTCCCTCTGCTCGCTTGGCTGGGCGATTGCCTCTTCCTGAGCCCAGCAGAAAACCAGAGGCTTATTTTCAAGAGAGGATTGTCTTTGTTCATCCAGGCTGCTACTGCAAAATATCCAGCCTGAGTGGCTTATAAACAGCAGAAATTTATTTCTCACAGTTCTGGAAGCTGGGAAATCCCAGATCAAAGCTCGCGCATGGTCGCACTCTGGTGAGAGCCCTCTTCCTGGTCCACGGCCAGCACTTGTTCACTGTGTCCTCACATGGTGGAGGGGACAAGGGAGCCCTCTGGGGTCTCCTTTACAAGGCATGGATGCCATTCATAGGGCTTCACTCTCGTGACCTAAGCATCTCCCACCTCCTATGACCACCACATGGGGGATTAGGATGTCAACATATGAATTTGGCGGAGATACAAATATTCTGACCATAGCAAGGGTAAGGCACTGGAGGTACGAGGAACACTTGAGGATGGGGGACCACCCTGACAGCGGGGGATCACACTCAATATTAAGATCCCTTGCCTTATTCCTCCTAGCACCTGCTGGAAAACTGGCAGCTAGCCCTTATCTTCCACGGGCAAGAGGTCAGAGATCATTTCAGGGGACCTGACCTTTCCAAGTGAAAAGAGCCAACACTCTGAACCTGCATGGTCCCCAAGGAAATGGCCCATCCAGTAAAGACCCCGCTCGGCAAACACCAGCGCTTCCAATTAGCTTTTCCTTTTTTTGAAATAAGTGTAATGCACAGATCTCAAGAGTGCAGTGTGATGAGTTTTGACAACTGTATACGCGCGTGTACCACATACCTGTCTGGAGGTGTCAAACATTTCCATCAGCCAGGAGAGCCTCTCACCAGCCCCGTCAAGCCTAGTCCCGTTCCCAGCACCGCCCAGGCGGACCCTATTCTGATTTCTACCGCCATCGGGAAGTTCTGTCTGCTCCAGAAGTTCATGTACATGGAATCCCACAGTGTATACTCATCTGTGTCAGGCTTCTTCCCCTCAGCATGATGCTTGTGGGGCTCCAGGTTGCTGCGTGGGTCTGTCTTTTGCTTCTTTTATGGTTGAATAGTATTCTACTGTTTAGATATAACAAACTTGAATTTATCCATTCTCCAGTTGGTGGACATTTGGGTTGTTGACAATTTGTGGCAATTACAGACAAAACTGCAAGGAACACTTTCGTACAAGTCTTTATGCAGACACATGCTTTCATCTTGTAGTTGGACATATGATAGAAGCAGAACTGCGTGGTCACAGGCGGGGCGTGTTTATGAGAAAAGGCCACACTGATTCTCAACGATGCGCTCGGAGGAACAAGAGGTCCTTATATGAGAACAAGGTGCCGTCGAATAGGGACATGTAGAGACATAGGGCTGTTCTGAGGAAATAAAAATATTGCAGCAGGAATTTAAACCCCAGTACAAGAGCTGGGGACTAGGACCCAGTCCTATAGGAAGCAGAGTGGAAAAGACCCAGAGATGGAAAGTAAGAAAGATAAGGCAACTGGAGAAGAGTCGAGGAAGTAAATGTCCAGAGATTGAAATTGAATGAGGAGAGACCAGGGAAGACAGAGGGAAGACATCACTCATGAAATTATCAAAAATGTTCTACTTGCCAAGTCTACCAAGTGTCCGGGAAAATTAATGAGAATAGACCAACACCAAAACATATTGCCTTAACCTTTCAGAATGCTAGAGACAAAGAAATCAGTCTGGAATGGAGACAAAGCTACAGGCAAAGGATCAGGATTGAGAATGTCTTTATCTTGTCAAGACCAACTTTGGGAGCAAAATGACCACGGAGCGATTCCTGTGGATCCCAATGCCCGGTGTGCTAAGAATGGTCCTGTCGTGAGCTCAGTAACAGCATGCCCTTCCGTGTGGTTTCCTTGGAGCTGGCCAGGGAAGGGTAGTTTGTGGGACTTGCAAGCAGAGGGAGGTAGCAGCCATTGCTCTCTGAAAGTCTCTGTGGACGGAACTGTGGATGGCATTGCAGACACGCCCAGTGGACGCCATCTTGTTTTTGGTCTTCTTCACACATGTTCTTCTTTTCTCTTCTGGACCACTTGCAGCCCAAGGCCCAGCCCCAAAGGTCACAAACTTTTCCCAGACCTCTCCTCCAGCCTCTCTGATTTACTCCCGTGTGGAAGGCTGAGTGCTCTTGGCTCCTGTGACTCAGGGCCTGACCATGTATGTCCTGCCCCAGGACATTGGTCAGTGCTTCCTCTCTGACCCTCCCCTCTTCTGACCTTCACTTCCCAGCTTCTCCCCAGATTGCAAGGTTTAATTTCTATAATAAATCCCCATAGCACCCATGGTAGCTCTGCCTCCCTGAATGCTCGCTGTTGGATACAGTTTTGGCATCCAAAGCGGTTCCAGAAATGTACGCATAGAGATCTGGAATTGGTTTTCTAATCTGGCCAGATTTAAAGGCATTAATGACCCCATCACTCACTAATGATAAAGAAGAAACCCCTCCTCTATTGCATATGTTGGCAAGAAAGTTACTCGAATAATTACCTGGAGTCTCCTGGATCAAGCACCTGTGGACGGCAAGGCTATGAGTGACCAACCAATCTCACCACACACACAAAAGGGCAGCTATGTGAGTGATCGACGTGTTAACGAACTTGGTTGTGGCCATCATTTCATGATCAATATATATCAAATTATCACAGTCTACACCTTAAATATACACAATTTTGCTTGTCAGTTATACCTCAATAAAGCTGGAAAGAAAGATAATTTTATTTGCTATTTCTGCACCATTGGGCTCTGCTGGTCAAAGGTGACAGTCCTCTGTCACTGATCCTGCTGACCGGCACTGGCCCAGGTCCCCCTGCAGAAGTGGTGGTTCCTTGCAGGCAGCGGCTGACCACAGACCTCTCCAGCGGCTCTCTTTGGGTGCTCCCACCATGGCGGCTAGCTGTGTGTGGCTTCAGCGAATCCCCGCAAGCAGTGGCCTACTGATTCTTCATTAGTCCCAACCTCCCTCTTCCCCAATGCCACTGTCCCAGTCCTTCCTCCAATGTGCAAGACCCAATTCTTGGGGGAAGGAGCTCCTTTTCCTACAGCTCTCACCATGGCTTCTCTTCCTCCATCAATTCTATCTAATATACCCAGCCAAACTATCCATACTATCCATATGATTGTAGAGACCTTCCCAGTTGTGCACCATGGCAAACATCTATCTCCTATGGGCTCTTTCTCATGAATCAACTGAAGGCTATGTTCCATCACTCCAAAATAAGACAGAAACATCCAAACAGAAGGAGGGCATGGGATACAGGATATAGAGGATCCAACACAGGAAAGAGGGGAAGGAGAGTCCCAGACACCAGCTCTGCACCAAGGCGTTGTAGACCAATGGACCAGACATGAGCACGTTGGAAGGCTCCAGGATAGAGCATGTGGGGTATAGACATTATCAGTAGGGAGTTTATGGCTAAACTGGTAATAAGAACTTAGAAACTGACCAAGAACAAAACAAGTATATCAATCAATATTAACTTTAGGAAGGGGCACCTGAGTGGCTCATTTGGTTGAGCATCTGACTCTTGATCTCAGTTCAGGTCTTGATCTCAGGGTTATGAGTTCAAGCCCTGCATTGGGCTCCATGCTCAGTGTGGAGCTTGCTTTAAAAACATATTAACTTTAGGAAAACAAATTTTGGGTACGGAAGGCTACATAAGTACAGTTTACTCTGCAACTGACCGTCCATAGCATTTCATGGGCATCGTTATGGAAACACTCATTGTTGATTCCATCAAACCATGAAATAGCCATAACAAGAGTATGAGGTTTGTGTGTGGTTTGTAGCGGGTGAAAGAAAGCTGTATCCCCATCTGCCATAGCAGACAGCCCAGAGATAATTTGTCAACCTAAAAACCAAAAGGAAGCCCCAACCCACCCCCCCAAATCATCAAAACAAGCAGGTTATTTAGAGATATGATAAAGACCAAAACAATAATCTAAAACAGTTGAAATAGCTTGCCCTTGGGAAGGGGGACAGGAAGGGGTGGGAAATGGGGGCAGTCTGTTGTTTTGGGGAAGTAGATGAGAGAACCATTTGACTCTTTAAATTTCATGCAAATGTGACAGATGACAAACAAGGAGTCTGACATGTTCCAGCAACAGCATCAGCCATAGATTGACTCTGAATCCTTGTTACATCAGAAAAATATACCTCTGGGGCACCCAGCTGGCTCAGTCAGAGGAGCGTGTGACTCTTGATCTGGAGGTCATGAGTTCGAGTCCCACGTTGGGTGTAGAGATGACTTAAATAAATAAAACTTAAAAAAAGAAGAAGAATACACCTCTTCCTTGCTTGAGCACCGCCTGCCAGAGCTCTGGCAGATGCCTCTGAGTAGCTACAGCAGAAGTTTTCGTGACTGACCTCCGCGGAGCTGACCCTCCCGGCCCCCACGCACACACGCTCTTCTCTGTGAGAGGCACGTGGCTGGCACGGCAGCCCTACGCTCACTCCCCTCAGCCCACCGGCTGCTTCAATCGCCCACTCATCCCGTGCTTGCTTCCAAACCTGCTGATGCCAGTTGTCCTCACCACTGCCGAATGACCCAGTGTGAGTGGGGAGAGCGAGTTTGTTTCTCTGAAAAAAGAAATCACAGTATTCGAAGACTCGGTAAAGGAAATGACATTAAAATTGCACCACTGAAGAGTAGGGAGGGCATCTAAAACCCAGAAGATTCTGCACGCTGACTGCTTTGGGTCTATCTTTGTTTTTCCTTTGGGGAGAAACCGAAGCTGGAAAGGGTTGATGAGGCACCAGGAGCTAGGCTCCTGCAGCAGATGCTCTAAGACTGCCAATCATCGCCGAAGAAAAGTCCCCACAACCAAAGAACATACAATCAGCTACTGTCAGTTTGAAAGAAGATGTCTAAGGCACGTGTGTGTTATTTTCTTTAAAAAACTGAGGTATGATGCGTACAACATACCATTATATTTTAAAACATTCCCGCACCCCAGGAGACTACGCCTATCATTTAAAAATGACTCTCAGCTTGACAATCCCTTCTTGAGTGACAAGCGTCTTATTCCGATGGAGTCGGTGGGAGGGTTGGGTGCTGCGGAGGGAGGGTTTGGGGTTCCAGCTGCCACCAGACCCTCATGTGGTGCGTCTTCTGAAGCGTGAAGCCCCCAGACACAGGGGCACAGAGTTGGGAGTGGGGAGAGGCAGACGCTGTCAGCATCACAAGAGCATCTGGATCGACCTATGCCTTCCGCCGGACGTTTTAGGAGCCAGCAGGGTCTCTGCTTTACTTAGCACCTGAGTTGGGCTTTCTGACCTGTCCTGTAATAGACAAGCCCACTGAATCCTTGACTCGGCGAGTAGTCCCTGATCCCTCGTTCACTGACCTGGACAGGGAGGATCAGAGATGAGAGGGCCAGCAGCCGGTCCCCTCTGCCTCCTCCTGTTCCTGGGCGTCTCTGTGATCCTCAGATAGGAGGCAGGTAGGGGTGGAGTGAGCCAGGCTCTCATTGCCACCGTCCCCTTTGACCATCTCTGCTGCTCTCCTTCGTGTACCCAGGCTCTTTGGTGAGATAGCCTGCAGGGCCCCACTGGGGGCTGGGATGTTTGCACAGCTCTCTCGTCCTCGGTGGGGGGGGGGGGGCTGTTAATGCTGGAACAAGACACCTCCCACTCTGATGTTTTGTTCGCTTTCCGAGTGGGACGTTGGATTTCCTCTATAAACTCATGAGGCAGCTCAGCTTCACGACTCTAGACTCACATGCCTCTGTATGACCTTGAGCAAGTTCATTAACCTCTCTGTGCACCATTTCCCAGAAATGTAATGGTTGGACGAGACCGGCTCCGTCCAATAGAAATGAAAGGTGAGTCACGTCTGAAGTTTAAAATTTCCTGGTAACCACAGTTAAAATGTAAAAAGAAGTAGGTGAAGTATTTTAAGAGTAAATTTTGTTTAACTCCATATATCTGACACGTTTTACAACATGTAATCGATATGAGTAATTAATGAGATATTTTACAGGTTTTTTTTTTTTTTTTTTTGGTACAGAGGCTTCAGAATCTGATTGCGTATTTTATACTTGAGGGACATCTCCATTTGGAGTGGCCAAGAGCCACATGCATCTAGTAGGGGACAACGCTGAACTAGACTAGCTTTTAAATTTTTAAATCTATGCTTTAATCAACAGGAACCGTTTTTCAAGTGAGTCTTTGTTCAGGGTCCCATCACAAGTGGACAAAGGGAGGTTTCTCTGGGCATTTCAGGGTCTTGTTCTACCTTTTCCCTCCCCCCAGGAACTCCCCTGCCCCCAGCCACCCTGAGGCTCCTGGTCCCGCACAGGGGCTCCTAGGAAATTGCTGTTGACCTCCGAGGGCCCTAATTACCGTGGTCTTAGCTGGCCGCAAAGTGCAGAGAAGGGCGGTGACTTCTCCCTCCCAAGCACCTCGCTGCTGACTGAGGACCCTGGAAATCCACTGTTACTCGTGCACCGAGTCAGTCTGTCTGGGATCAGCTAAGCTGCAGGAGCAAACAAATTCTTAAGTCTCAGTGGCTCTAACAATTCACGGGATTTCTTCCTTAGGAGAAGCTTAGTGCGAGCTCCTAGCTCTCCTGAGCGAAGTCCTCCATACAGTGACCTGGGACCCAGGGCCCTGCCATCCTCCACACATTCTCTGCGGGGGAGGGAGAGAGACTGGAGCTCCCCGCCCTGCACCCCAGACGTGTGGAAATGTGACCCCAGCTCAGGGCAGGTGGGGCAGGGACATGATCTTCCTGGGAGCCCAGGAGGAAGAAAGGGTGCTTTCCAATGAGCAGACTCCCTCCTACTTCAGGACCCGTGCCCAGCTGTCTCCTCTGCTTGAAATGCTTTTTCTCCCCCTTTCCTTCCAATTAAGTTCTGGTGACCTCAGTCCGTGTGTCCCTTCCTTGGGGAGGGCAGAGAGAAGCCACCGCAGGGCCTGGGCTGGGGTCCAGCGGGGGCTCGATCCTGCAAGCCCAGCCGCCCATCCCACCACCGGTGACCAGTGTGAAGCCATGGGAGGGTTTTAGGCAAGGCAGCCAGAGAGTGGGATTTGCATCTGAAAATGACCTCTTTGGCTGCCTGGTGGATGGAGCGCTAATAATGACGCTTCTATTTTTAAGACAGGCCGACTCCCTTGGTGGCTCCCCGAGGAAAGGGCAACCCTGCGTGATGCCGACTTTGATGAATAATCTCGACTCCACTGAAATATTTTACCAGTGCTCCATGGTAAGAGGCTTATAAATATTCAGCCTCACAGCTGTTTTGGCAGAGGGGGCCCCCAGCTGGTCCCTAATGAGCCGTGGGCTGGGGAGGCCGGTGGTTAGTGGAGCCTCTGGATCTTCTCAGTAGCTCAGCCAAGGCTTCGAGCCCCACTGCGTCTGAAACCAAACCCCTCCTTCATGTCCCCGGAGCTTGACGTGTGCTGACCGTGGCGGCCCAGGCCCTGTGCTGGCCACTGGGGCCACAGAGATGAGCCAGACACTATCTTGAGCTATCCCGTGGGGTGGAGGAAACGGACACCCAGACAGTAGAAGGTGGGACAATTCTCAGGGACAAGGGGAATGTGGGAGCCCGGGTCTGGAATAGCAGCCTGGAGTGACAGGAGAGGTGATGTCTGAGCTGGGTTTTAAAGGATGTGTAGGGGTTCACCAGGCGGATGAGGCGGTGGAAAAACATCCTTGCTTCTGGAAGGTTCTGAGAGCACAGGGCATGGGTGTGGGCGGTACGGGATATGAGGCTGGAGGTATAAGCAGGGCGAGGTCCTGGGCTTTGCATGTCGGGCCAATGCGTTTGGGCTCTGCTCTGGAGTCTTGTTGCAAGGATTTAAGCAGGGGAGTGACACAAATCTGTAATTTACAGAATGGATCACTCAAAGTGCGTCCGAGTGACCAGAGGCTGGACTCAGGGTTAGAAAAGACGCAGGCCTGCCCCCAGGGAGCTCCCAGACTAGTGGAAGATGCCCGAGTGGCCTGTGTACCCTGGGAAGGAGGGAACATCGCCCCATGTACAGATGAGGAACTCCAGGCACAGAGAGGTGCAGGGTTTGCCCAAGACCATCCCCGAGGTTCTGATGATCCCCCACGACTGGGTTCACACCTTGTATCATCCCCTCCCACACCAGGGTCGGTCCGTGTGGCTAGCAGCGTTCAGAAGAGCTGGTATGTGCCTTCTGAAATTAGGGTATAAAAGACACTGCATTTCGGTCTTGGCCATTCTCTCTCAGATAACTTGTTCTGGGGAAACCCACTGCCACTGTGCACGCAGCTCTGTAGGAAGGCCACCTGATGAGGCCTGGGGCTCTTGCCAACAGCCACGTGAGTGACCTTGAAAGAAGAATCCAGGCCCGGTCAGGCCTTCAGGTGATGGCAGCTCTAGCCCACAGCTCGACCACAGCCTCGCAGAGACCCTGCATCAGGGCCACCCAGCTAAGCCACTGCCAGATTCCGGACCCTCATACTCAGCGTGAGAGAATACACGTTTGCTGTTTTTAGCTGCTGAATGTTGGGGTAATTTGTTATGCAGCAATAGCTAGCTGATGCACAGGGCTCTTTAGCAGTCGATCCGGGCTGCAGGGTCTTAACTCCAGCATTTGTCCCCTGCTCGGCCCTCCATGGTTTTGTGCCCTTGCTTTGGTCCCTCCTCCCTAAGTCTGCCACATTGGATTCCCATTTTCCTGCTAGTGACAGGAGCCTGGGGCTGGGGGGTGGACATATTCACCAGTTATGGGCCTGCCCATAACACACATGAGTTGCCTGAGGGATGGACCCTCCATCTTGCTACCTGGCCCAGGCACTGTCTGTAACTGAGACCCCCTTACCCTTGCCTGGATCCCAGCCTCACCTCTGGCAGAACGCTGAAGGGTGCATCATCTTCAGCCAGCACCCCCTTTCACATCCCAGACTGTGACTCCAGGAGGGAAGGGGCCCTGCCTGCCTCATGCACAGCTGGAACCCCAGTGCCAGGAACAGTGCCTGGCACAGAGTGGGTGCTCTGCCGACTGTTGGTTGGATGGCACATCCGTGTGGGCTTCCGGCTCCCCAGCGCAAGTGCATCCTTGATGGCTCCCAGCGCATGGGCCTGGCTCTCAGCGCTGACAGCTCTCCTAGGGCCCCAGCCCACACTTCGGTGACCGCAGCTCAGACCTGCTCTCTAGTCTGCTGGCTTCAAGAGGGAGGCAAAGGAGGCACGGACATCTTGACCCAGACAGTGTGGGCTTGAGTTGGTACGAGCCAGGCTGAGTAGCTGTATGGGTCCGAGGCACCTGCCTACCACCCATGGTGTCCAGATTCCAGGGGCCTCTGTGCCGGAGACATGTCCTCATGTCCTCAGAGCCTCCTAGCTCTGTCCCCACCAGCCTCCAGTCCCAGTGGGGGAACCTAGTTGAGTGAATGTCCTTCTATGCCACCTGCTTGGGTCCAGCCTGGGCTGGACGTGCCGGGGACAGAGGGATGGCTTGGGCCAGGCCGGTCCTTGAGGAGCTTGGGGAGTATGGAGGAGCCAGAGGCCATGTGCTCGGGATCAAGGAGCAGGATGCCTGGGGCTGGCAGAGCCCAGAGATGGTGCTGGCCCAGCACCTGGAGGTTGCAGGAGGGGACATTTCTGCTGGGTGTGAGGACAAGTGGAATGTCACCAGGGAGAGAGCAGAGGGGAGCATGTGCTAGGCACACTGGCAGAGTCAACAAAGCTCAGTCGAAGCCATCTGGGCAGGCCTGGCCTTCCCCACATCCTCTCCTCTCCTCAAATATTCTCTCTGCTTCTTCCTGGTGAGGGGTCCCTCTATGGCCTTAAGCTCTTTCAGCATGCTGAAGACAGCCATTGCCCATCACCACCTGCATCCCGTACCCTTCCCTGTCCACCTGCCCACATCTCCAATCAGATGACCCCCAGGCCTCTCAGACTCAACAGCTCCAGAGCAGAGCTCATGATGGGAGGGGCAGGAGAGGGTCCTGAGTAAGAACAGGGACCCTGGAGTCAGGGTACCACCATTTTCATTCAGGTTCTGTTCTTCCCTAACTGTGTGACCTCGGGCAAGTTACTCAACCTTTCTGTGTAAACCAAGGACGTGTCGAGAAGTCAGGCCAGGAGACCTGGGAGCAGGCGGGCTGGATGGAGTGTGAAGGTCAGTTGTGGGGGCTATGCAGTGTGGGACTGAGCCTGTGACACTTCTGGGTGGTGATGGGTGGCAACTGCTTCATCTAGGAGGTGCCAGGCAGCCTCCCATTTAATCTGCCCTGCAGTGCCATGAGGGGAGGGGGCGCACGCAGGGCCATTTTACAGATGAGCAAACTGAGACTCAGAAAGGTGAAATCACTCGCCCAAGTTCACATGGCCGATAAGGGGCAGGGTGGTGATTCAAGCCCTCGTCGGTCACCCTCCACAGCTTGTGCTGCTGGCTGGGGAGCTGCCCTGGACTCGGGATTCCAGGAGGTGTAGGCAGGGCCGGGGGGCTGCTCCGACCAGCCAAGCTCACCCGCCCCATTCATGAGCATGTGGGATCTGCCCCAGTCTGTTCAGGCTCGGAGCGGGCGTGATGGCTCCAAGACTTGCTGCATCTGGCTGGGGAAGGCTGAGCCTGTGAGGGTTCTGGAGCTGAGGGCGTAACCACTGTGGGCAAAGCTGACATGAGGGGCATGAGGTGCCCCCTCACGGGAGCCAGGCACGGGGAGGAGGCTGAGGCTGCCTCCCGTGCCAAGGTCGGTGAAGGGCTGGTGCTGTTGCTTCTGCCCAGAGGCCTATGCCAGGGAGAGCCAGGGCACGGGCCTACCAGGCCCCCCTCCCCACCTCCCTGTCTGCACCCAGAGCAGCTGGCCCCTTGCTCAGCAGCCATTCTCGGGGGTCTGCAATGAGGCGGTCGGCCTTGGCATCTCCCCACCCTCATGGTGATGCTCAAGCTCTCTCCAAAGTGAAGTGTTTGAACCTCAGTCTGTGTTCTTGGGCCACAAAGGATCTGAGGTTAATGGAGTCTTTTTGTTTTCAGACTGACCTAGTTTTTGTGAAAAATCCTTCTGAGGCTGCTCTGAAGGCTGGCGTTTCTGGGCAGATTGCAGGACAAGACCCAGTAGATGGGACTCCCTCTGCTCTGGCTGGTGAAGCCAATGCCCAGGACCATGCAGAATGCCCCCTCCTCCAAGCAAACCTGCCATGCCGTCTATGAGTACCTACTGTGTGCCAAACCCTGGGTGGAACTTGGGGGCCACATAAATAGCCCATGCCTACCCTAGCTCTGGGTGGCCCCCCCACCCCTGGCTTCCTGGGAAACCACACTTTCAGCCTAAAACATGCCAGAGAGACACCCTCCTGGTCCATGGGTCCCTTGTATCAACACCATGCTCGTTTCTTCTCGTTTACCTTCAAACCTGTCCCTGCTTCTCAGCCGACTCTTCCACTGAGCCTTCTGTTAACAAACACTGTCCTGATGCCGGAATTGTGAGGTTTTCCTTCCTGATCAGGCCAACTCCTACTCATCCTTCAAAGCCCACACATGCTCCCTCCTTTGTGAAACCTTTCCCATTCCCCCAAGCAGGTACTCCCTCACTCCTGTGGCTGCCCAAACAGTCCATGGTAGTGAATCAGCTGCCATGACATTGGCTACCACCAGCTGAGTTTCCACTGTCTTTCAGACACAGTTCCAAGCACCGCCAATGGGCTGGGGCATGAACAGGTGACACCAAGCAAAGACCCAGAAGGTAAGACCACTGGCCATGTTCATCTACAGGGACACAGGATCCTTGGGGGGCACAAATGCAGACTCAGAGGGTAACCATACATTGTACTTAGGGTTGTGGCAGAGGGGAACTCAGGAAAGGGAGAGGGAGCCCTGAAAAGGTTCCTAACACTGTTGGGGGGGGGTAGGGCGGTTTGGCAGTTAGGGGTCATCCTGCTGCAAAGAAATAAAACTAATTTCATATTAAAGCACAGGATGTCAGTTCTATTCCTTCCTTCCATCCATTTCTGTGTTCATTTACCCACATACCCATCCATCCACCTACCTATCTATCCACACACCCACCCACCTACCCATCCACACACACACCCACCCATCCATCCATCTGTACACCCACCTACCTACCCATCCTCTATCTACCCACCCATCCATCCACCCACCCACCCATCTATCCATTATCCATCCACCCATCCATCCACCCATCTACCTGCCTGCCCATCCATCCATCCATCCACCTACCCATCCATCATGCTATCCATGCATCCTCCACCCATCCACCAATCCACCCATCTATCATCCACCTATCCATCCTCCATCCATCCATCCTCCACACATCCATCCATCTACCACCCGTCCATCTGTGCATCCATCCATCCACTTTCCACCCACCATTCACCCACCCATCCATCCACTTAACCACCTACTCTTCTAACCACCTATCCATCCTCCATCCATCCATACTCATCCATCCATCCACCTATCAATCTTCCATCCACCCACCCATCCATCTACCCACTCATCCATCCACCCATCCTTCCTCCCACCCTCCCTCCCTCTAATGCTTATGTTCACTCTGCCGTACATGAGGTTGCTAGGCAAAGGCAAACCCAGTCCCTGGCCTTGACCCTTTTGCAGATCTCTAGTCCTAGAACGATGTGCTGACTTTCCTCAATCTTTGTTGCCTTGCTGGTGGCGGAGGCAGAGGTGATGATAGACAGTGACCATGCAGTGTGGACACTGGGTTGAACAGAGAGAAGAAGGACAGGGCTGTGGCCAGGCCTGGAGGTCATGTAGGATCAGGAGGGGACAAATGAGATGAATCTAGAAGTGTCTGAAGGAGGTACAGCCGAGCAAGGGGTGCGGAAGATTATAGGGAGTTGAATCAAGCTGGGCCGGGGCCAAGTGTGTCGTGTGGAGGCTGGAGGGGTCACAGGCTCCAGATCTGGGCCAGCCAGGATACATGGGTGGGGGCAGCTCCGGGGGCAGCTCATCCTGGCAGGGCCAGGATCTGGCTGCATTTAACACTGCGGCCCTTCACTCAGGCTCCCTGTGTGCCCTGAGGTCAGTGAAGAAATGAGCACGTCCAGAAAGGGAGCTAAACACATCCATCTCCTTGTCCCCCCGAGAGTGCAACGTGGGCCGAGGCCAAGAAGGTGGTTCTGCGGCTGCACCCTGCCCCTCACGGAGGGTTCTCTGCCCTGGTCCCTACTGCCCTGCCCTGGGTTCCCTGCCGCGAGGACCCCCACTCAAATTCCCCTTGTTCCCAGGGAGTTCCTTTCTCACATCACAGTTGGCTGAACCCAGCAAAGGCCCCAGGTTCAAGGGCATCCCTTTGCAGAGATGCAGGAGGGAGCATGAGGTAGGTTGCAACACACAGGCCTCCAGGAGGATTGTCTGAAACGGGCCGGGGTGGAGGGGGAAGAAGGGACATGGCTGTCAGAGGGCAGAGGGCTCCAGTCTTGCTGTGGTCATCTCAAGTGTCCTGCCTCACAAACCAGGCGTCCTGAGACTTGACTACTGGCCGTGTGACCCCAGGCAAGTGACGTCACCTCTCTGTGCTTCCATTGCTACCTCTAATGTGGGGATGGTGTCTGCACACCGGAAGTGTTGTAACTCTGTTGTCATTGTCATTACTCTCCAGGGAACAGTCCTGCCTGCGTGCGGCAGCTTGGATGGCCATGCTTAGGAGCTGGGATGGCCCATGGCTGCTCAGTTATGAGAGCACCTCGCTTGGGGATGTGATGCCTCTTCCCTTCCTTCCCCATGGCTTCCTTCCCTCCACAGGCGTTCTGACATTCTGCCCTGGACCTGCAGAGATGAGCCAGGCTGGATGTGGCTGGGCAGGAGGGACAGCAAGGTGGACATAGAAGGCTGAGAGGTGGGAGCACCCGTCTCCTGGGAATTCATGGATGCCTCCCCAGAAGACAGCAGGTTGGACCTGAGTCATAAGGCTGAGAAGGTCGGGCTGGAGGATGAGTAGAGAGAGCAACAGCACGTGCAAAGGCTCTGGAGCATGTCCTGGTTGGCTTTGGATCCCAGGGTCGAGTCACCAGCATTCAAATCCTTGCTCTGCCACTTGCAAGATGAGCAACCTTGGGCACAAGACTTCTCTCTGTGCCTCAGCTTCCCCATTTGTAAGTGGGAAGGGAGGAGAGAGCAATAGTACATAGCTGTGAGTGTCGCTGGGAGAGAGATGTGCGTACAGGGCTTTGAGCAGGGCCTGCAGTCCTGGGAATCATCTGGAGAGCCCTCTCAGACATTTAGGCTCCTCCCCACCCCCAGCGGAGGAAATAGCAACATGAATGCAAATTCATGACAGGCAAACCCGGGTCTCGAATCCCGCTGCTGATGAACTTCTAACTGGCATTGAAAAAGAGTGTTTTCGACGGGTGACAAGCTGTTGTCAGATGCCTGGTGGGTTAGCAGGCCAAAGTCCCACCTGGACTGGGTCTGGGATAATGGGTCCTTTGCAAAGGCGCCCAAGCAGGACACTGATGTAACTTCCCCCACTTTGAGCCTAAGGATGGTGGGCACACGTATCGGCTGCCATTCCCCGGCAGCAGATACCGTCCCCTTTGTCAGCACCCCAAAGCTCCAGCATCTGGGGCCCCAGCACGCCCCACTGCAGGTGATGTGAGTACCAGATGCGCCCCCCGGGGCAGGTGATGCAGGGCGCTGAGCTACCACCTCTCCCAGGAAGCATCTCCCCCTTGAGGAGCGGCCTGTGTGGGTTCTGGCAGCCGTAGGAGGAACCCTGGCCACGCTTGCCTCTGTTGAGCTAAGAAACAGCTGTTGCCTCCCTATGTTCCAGATGGAACCCAGCGTTGCACGCGCCCAAAGATTTCTACTAATTAAAATCAGGTTTTGACATTTGGGGGGTTTTTGCTGAAGACAGGAGATCATGATCGGCCGTCAGCGGGGAACTGAGGCGTCGGATTCTGCCTTAAACCCGGGGCCCCAGACAGCTGGGCGTTATGACTCCCGACATCCGAACGCTTTTGTTTATTTCCTGAATGCATCGGCACTCTTCCCCACGTTCCAGGGAGGATTTGAAGTGGACAAAGTGCAAGTTTGCCTTGATATAGAAAAAAAAAGCCCACAATAAACAAAATCCGGCACATGCATGGTTTCTGGAGTCAGAAAGGACCGTGTATGAATCCTGCTTTGTTGCTTTCCAGCTGTGTGTCCTCGGGCAAGTCATTCCTCTCCCCGAGCCTCGGTGTCTTCATCTGCGCAATGGGTGCATGTGGAGCCTTCACAGTAAGGGGCTGGTGAAGGTGAAATTAGGTCATGAGATAAAATACCTTTGCTGCTCCACTGATGTTTCCAACATAGGCTTGTTTAAACCGGTTCGCAGAGAACAGAAAAGTTAAGTCAAAGGAAAGAAGCAGGGCCGGGGTGCCTGTTGTTGCCCAGCCTGGGAACTGCACCCACCCCTCCTGCCCCTTACGGCCCTGGGCAGACCTGAGAGGTTTGGGGCTGTGCTCCTGGCCCACAGGATCCTAAGGCTGGGACACAGACAAACGGAGGATCAGGGAGCGCCTGCTCAGGAAACCTGGCCGGGGGGGCGGGTGCGGAGGAGGACCAGTCCCTGCACTTGTGAGGGGGTGGGGCGATGCATGACCTCCCTCCCCTGCAGGAGCAGCAGCCTGTGGGCCTCAGACACCTGGGCAGCCTGTTGGCGAGAATGGAAGGCTCTTGTGTCCGCCTAGGACCCACCTCCACAGGTGTTCTCACTCAGCCTTCACATCAGTCTAGCCCATTCTGCACAGGGGGAACTGAGGCTCCCAGGGGCAAGGGTGGGGGCATGACCAGATTTGCAGAAAGTCTTTCTGGAAACTGTGCATGGAGTGCCCCAGAGGAAGGACTCTGGGCAGACATAAACAGCATAGGGGGCGGGGGGAGACCTGCATGAGGACATGTGATTCCTCTCTCGGGGGTCCTGTGGCTCCCAGCCTGGTTCCTCTTGCAGGTGGTCCTCCCTGGGTCACCAAAAGTTGGGACTGGAGCCTGATATCAACGCTTACCGCTACATCTTTTTAAAAGAACCTCCTCCTCTGAATAATAATCAATTAAAACCATTCAAAATACATATTAATTATTAACATATGTAATTAACATGGATTTATAAGTAATGTGATACAGATTTAATGCATCTTCATTGAGGAAAATTTGGGGGCAAATCTTATAGTAAGAAGCACAGTTGAATTTCCTCCAGAGATAATGATGGCTAAGCGTTTTGATGTAGGTCCTTCCCGGCTTTCTCCACGGCGTGTGAGTGTGAGGCTGCCAGGAATTCGGGGTCAGGGGCAGGAATCCTGCAAGAGAGACTGAAGCCTGAACGGGGCCATCCTGAGCCTGCTCATGCTACTCTCCTGCCCAAACATTCAGTGGCTCACCACTGCTCTTAGCCCTGGACGCAGCCCCGCCCTGCTCTGGCTGGCTCCTCCTGCCCCTTGGCTCCCGGCCCTTGGTTCCAGCCTCCTTGGTGCTCCTTGAATGCCCCCAACATCTTCCCTGCTGTTCCCAATGCCCAGGACGCCTGCACCCTCCGCTCCCTCATTGTCCTGACTTACCTGGCTGCACGCACTAGGGCAGGTGTTTCCAGATGTCCCTGGCTAAACGAGAGCTCCCTCCTGCCTTCCTCCATGCAGCAGCCTGTCCTATCAGAGTACATGTCACATCAGTCCTTAGAGATGTGCTCCTCTGGTCTCTTAGGATTTTTCTCTGCCACTAGCTTGTGCTAGTCTTCACAGTGCCTGGCGCAAGCGGCGGGCCTGTAAATATCTGAGTATCAAAGGAGGGGTGACCACAATGGCTGAAGGACATGGAGACCTGGAGTCACATGTGCCTATATATACAAATGTTTATAGAAATACGTTTCCCGAAACCTTTTATTGAATGTAATACACATATGGGAAAGCACACAACCCTAAGTGTATTGCTGGATGAATCTTCACCACTTACACACCCATGTACCCAGCATCCAGATCCAGAAATAAAACATCGGCGCCTCCAAAGCCTCCCTCACGCCTCCCAGCCTCTGCCCTTTGCTGCCACGGTCCCCGCCGCTTCGCTGTAGATCCGGTGCTGGCAGGAGTGTGGATGGCTCAGCCGCTTCCGACGCTGATTGGCAACGTCCACGAGGCTGAACCTAAGCCCCCGTAGGACCCGGCCGTCCCGCTGCTTGGTACAGACGTGGTGGAAATGTGCACAGACGCTCCCCCCCAGACGCAAAGATTCGTTCTGGGAGGTTTGTGATCGCCTCCAACTGGAAACCACCCATCTGTCCATCACACACACAACACGGGATGGATACATAAACTTGCGATATTTGCACGGTGGCATCTTCCTAGCAACGGGAATGAAAGTCGACCAGACACAGGTCACGCAGCGTGGGATCTCAAACTGTCGAGTGGAAGCTGCCAGAAAGAAAAGAGAACATGCTTTGTGATGACATTTAGACACAAGGGCAAAGCAGGCGAAAGAACCCGATGGCACCAGAGCTTTGTTTTGTTTTTTATTCTTCTTTTTCTCCCTCCTTCCCTCCTTTCCTCTGTCCTTCCAAATTTGGGATCTCTCTCTTTCCACACACACACCCACACCCACCCCCCCACACACACAGCTTTTTCTTTGCATTGGGAAATAATAGCCTTCAACATGATGCGTCCCATTGTCACGGGAAGGCTCACAAGGGGTTTGTACCTAGTAATAGTTTATAAGTATTAATGCTTCAGAGGATCCATTATGTTTTTCCTAAGTTAGAGTGGGTTCGAAGTCTGTCTGACACAGGTTCTCGGAGGGCTTGTTGGGCTGGAGCGGGATTGGGAGGGCTGGTGGCAGTGATTATGGGACAGGAGGTACCTGTCACACCCCATCAGGTGGGTGCACTCATGGGAGGGGAACCATGTGGATGCCACCCAAGTCCAAGCAGAAGGAAAGGGTGAGATTTCGTCATTCAAACTATGTGTCTATGTCCCGTTAATGGCTGCAAACTCTCAGTTATCTGCGTAGGTTAGGGCTTATGTCACCAAATCTTGGCTACTGATGTGTTTAAGCATGGGGTCGTGAGGGCCGGGCTGCATGGGTTCAGATCTGGGCTCTACCAGGTACTAGGGATTGATCATGGATAACTTATTTCACCTATTGGGGCCTCAGTCTCCCCCTCTGTAAAGTAAGTTCAAAACTTGCACGTACTACATCTGGCCACTGCAAGAATTAAGTGGAGTCGTTACTTGTAAAGCACTTGGTAAGTGTCCGGGACACAGTCGACATTCGAGAAATGTTTTTCCATCCTTGCCAGGTTGCTTTAAAATGTTCCCCATTTTATTAGCGTTTGCCGTGATAATGCTGTGTAACGAGGCGCCCCCCCCAACTCCTCAGTGGCTTTCAACGCGAGGATTATCTGCTATTCTGGGCTGTGGGTGGGTTCACGTCTGCTCCACGGGTCTCCTTCTCTCATTCCCGAAACCAGGAGGAAGGAGCAGTGGCCACCTGAGGTGTTACTTCAGAGGGTGGCAGGCAGGACAGTGAGGGGGTGGCTAGGAACCACGGGACGCCTTGTAGGGCCACTGATGGTACCCTGAGCATCTGCCACTTCCTCCCACGTCCCAGGGCACAAAGCCAGTGTCATGACCAAGCGGGGAGCCCGCGAAACAGAGATGAGGACTCCAACCTCCTGGAACCATGGCCAGCGTGGGGGTGAGGGAAGGGAGACCACCAAACACACGGTTTCCTGCCCACTCTGTCTAACCCGGTGATACGGTCCCTCGGACGGAGCATTCGTGCTGCCGTCTGATTGAATTCCCGGGAGGGTAATACTGGGTGAGTGATATAAGCATCTTCCTCCCACTTCGTAAAACGCTGCCGAATCCAGAAAGATTGAATGAACTTTACTCCTCCTAGAAGTGTATGAGCCTGACCCACAGCTCCAGCCCCTCTATGGGAAATGATCTTTTTCCATCTTAGCTAAGTTGATAGATAAAAATAATGGCAACACCACAATAGCCAAACTGTGGAAAGAGCCAAGATGTCCATCGACAGATGGATGGATAAAGATGTGGTATATATATATAATGGAATATTATGCAGCCATCAAAAAAATGAAATCTTGCCATTTGCAATGATGTGGATGGAACTAGAGGGTATTATGCTGAGTGAAATAATTCAATCAGAGAAAGACAAGTATATGATCTCACTGATATGAGGAATTTGAGAAACAAGACAGAGGATCACAGGGGAAGGGAGGAAAAAATGAAATAAGATGAAACCAGATAGGGAGACAAACCATAAGAGACTCTTAATCTCAGGGAACAAACTGAGGGTTGCTGGAGTGGGGGGTGGGGTGGGAGGGATGCGGGGGCTGAGTGATGGATACTGGGGAGGGTATGTGCTATGGTGAGCGCTGTGAATTGTGTAAGACTGATGAATCACAGACCTGTACCCCTGAAACAAATAACAAATAATACATTATATGTTGAAAAAAAAAAAAAGGAGAGTAGGACGGGAAAAATGAAGGGGGGAAATAGGAGGGGAGACGAACCATGAGAGACTATGGACTCTGAGAAACAAACCGAGGGTTCTAGAGGGGAGGGGGTAGGGGGATGGGTTAGCCCGGTGATGGGTATTAAAGAGGGCGGGTACTGAATGGAGCACTGGGTGTAATATGCAAATAATGAATCATGGAACACTACATCAAAAACTAATGATATAATGTATGGTGATTAACATAATAAAATAAAATAAAATAAAAAATAATGCCAACGATGATGGTAGTGTTAGCATCACAGTAGATCCCTGGTTTGGATTTTTGTGGGAGGGGCGATCAGCTCTGGGAAGTCAGAAGGGCCTCGGACAGGTTGACCACACTCACCACGTCCCTCCTCACCCCGCCCGCTCTGTGCTGTGGGCAGATGACCCTGCCCTTGACCTAGGGGTTTGGCCGTGTGGCCTGTGCTGGCCCCTGGAACACGCCGTGCCCACGTGGCCCCTTACGTGTGCTCCAGTGGTTCGCTCTGCCCTTCCCCCATCTTGCTCCTCCCCTCCGCCTGGGAGCAGTACGTCCTGGAGAGCCGCTACCCTTCCTCCTGGATTCTGGAACGAGAAGACACGTGAAGTCCATTTCAGCTGAACCACGGTGTTGCCCAAATGAAAGCAAGAAAGAATGTCTCTTGCTGCAAACAAGCAAGAGATTAGGATGGTTGGTTATTGCAGAAAAACCTGCCAATACAGTATGTGATCTGATGGACACTGACCTCTCAGTGAGGACCTGAAGGGTCGGGGTTTACAAGCAAAAGGGCCTGGATGATAGTAAGTAAGGTACTTTCTTAGCTTGGGCTCCTGTGTGCAGGAGGCGGACTGGAGAGAGGCCTCAGGGACCGCTCCTGCAGGGGTGAGGGACGCAAGGCCGGGCAGCGGGGGAGCTGGGTGACTGAGGGAGCTGCAGCGGGGCCCCTCGGCAGGCACGGGGAGCCCCAGAGCTGGGAGGGCCCTGCAGAGGCTGCTGGGATTGAAGCCGGGGGCCACCCTTTCTACCCATGCCCTCCCCAATCATTGGATGCAACCTTCTGCAGGGGGATGTCCTGGGGAGAGAGCTGCCCCTGGGAGCTCTCGGCAGCTGGAGGAAGGGATGCCTCGCGGCTGATGGGAGGGTCTGGCTGTTGAACCACTCGCTCCCCGCATTGATCAAACTTCCACAATCAAGCGCCTACTGGTGCTGAACATATATTATCAACCGTGGTCACAAGGGCCCTGAGGGGTTAGTGTGGACATCCCTCAGGGAGGTTCCGTATCTGCCCAAGGTCACACCGGGCAGGGAGTTCGGGTCACACCTGTCTCAGGAGGGGGGCGCCGGACGGCATCGTCCTGTGGGTAGGTAATAACTGCACACAGTATCCGAGAAGTGGCCCAACACCAGGGGCTGACGGGATCTGACTATTGTGTTTTAGACTGCTGTCTTTTTTTTTGTGCCAGAAGCTTTTAGTCTTCTGAGAGGGAAGCAATTTAGAAAATGATTCAGCAAACAGTTTGGCAGATGTTTCCTTGGGCTGCTGGGTTTGTAGAACGTGCTTTGTCTTTAGAATTGATCAAATCTGGTTGGAGTCCCAGCTCTGCCCCTGCCCCGCCCCCAGCTGCAGGACCCGGGGCGGCACGGGGCGGGGGAAGGGTTTGGGGGCGGGGGTGGGGGTCCTGCCACCTCTCCATTCCCCAGGGGTGGGGCAAGATGATGCCCTCCTCCCGGGGAAGAGGTTGGGAGGATGAGGCGAGGCAATGGGTTTGTGGATTGTGAAGTTCTCGTGGGTCAGGGATGGGCTTCAGCCCTGGGACTGGGGACATGGAGGTGACAGGGTGTGGTCCTCGACCCCCCACCCCCCCGGAAGGCCACGGCCCAGCGGGAGCCAGCCAAATCGACCAGCCATCATGGGGCTGCACCAAATATGCCACCATGCAAGGAGACACAGGGTGAGGGCCAGCCGTCGGGGAGGGACATGGGAGCCGGGTTTTGAGCATCAAATAGGAGCCCACCAGTTGGCTAAGGGGGAGTGTGGGAAGAGCATGTGCAGAGCTGGAGGGTGCGGGCCCAGGGCAGCAGGTAAACACAGTGAGAGGATAGCCTAAAACATGTATTTGGCTTTGTGTTCAGGATTTCTGACTCCCCCCAATTTTCTCTGGGTTCTTAAGACAGAAGGCCCCAAGGCACATCAGGCACGTGGTTCCTGGCAACGGGCTGAGAAGAGAGGGACTCGGGGAGGCCCCGTCCCCACTTGGAGCAGAGCCAGAGGGGTCCCACCTTGTGTTGGGAGGGGGAGGGGGGAAGCAGTGATGCCCTCCAGGCCCCCCCCCACCAACGGTGGGCCCACGGGGACACCGCATCTCAGTGGCCTGGGGCCCTTGTGAGATCCTGCAGAGAGAGGACGAGTACCTCCTCAGGTGGGGCGTAGGAGGGAAACTGAGGGCCAGCGTTTGTGAGACCCTCCCCAATGTAAACGGCAAGGTCCAAGGGGTGTGGGGGTAGTGGCCAGAGATGAGGCGAGGTCAATAGTGGCCCGGCCATCCAGAGGGGCCTCAGCCAGGTCGAGCTCGACGCTGTGCAGAGTTATCAAAGACCCACGAGCCAAGGCACGATGGGGTCACAGTGGTGTTTTCGAAGGCTGATCCTTGCTGCTCTGTGGAGAACAGACAGGGTGGGAAGCCCACCTCCTCAGATCCTCGCATACGATGAGGTCTAAGCTCGGACCAAGTTGGTGGAGGAGGAGATGAGCAAGCAGCTGGACTCAAGAGCCCCTTAGAGATGCAGCCGGCAGTTCTGAGCCCTTCGCTCTCCCAGTGATGGGGATGCAGCTGTAGGGGGCAGAGTGGGCTGGCCCCCGCTGGGCCACATAGCCGTGCAGGCCGTTTATTCATTCAAGGAACATTCATGGAAGATCCACTAGGCACTAGGGAAGATCTGCACAAACAGGTGCTGTCTCTGGCCCATTTGGAGCTTGTGGTCTGATAAAACAGATATAAAGCATGAGGACAGGGAAACAGAATGCATAAAGTGATTGCAAACTGTGGACAATGCTAGTCACATTGTTGCAGTCACAGCAGGAAAAAGGGAGAGGAGAGGGGTACAGAGGGGAAGACTGGGGAGCCATGTGAGAGAATATGGGGGCCAGGGACACCCTTGGAGGAAGAGTCTCTGGGCTGGGAGCACACCCCAAGGGCAGGCGCTGCTCCAAGCACTCTGTAAGAGCAACTTATTTAATCTTTATGACAACCTTAAGACACACTCCTATATGCCCATTTTATAGATTGTGAAAACTGAGGTCTGGAAAGGCTGAGTCACATAGCAGGAAGTGACAGGGACGAGCTTATGAACCCAGTGGTTCCCTTGGCACTCTGCTGCCCCATAGGGAGCACCCAGGAGTCTGGGGGTGGGAGTCAGGTGTGGAGCAAGTGCTCTGAGCAGAAGGTCCTGGGTGGGGACTGCCCCCTTTAGCATCTTCCCCTCACCGCCAGGCCTGGACTTTATTCTGGTTTCCCTCCCTCCCCTCTACTCTTCTAAGGAAGGCCTGATCTTAGCATCTCATGGGGTGGGGGTGATTCTGCTCTGTGGGCTTTGCTCTGTTTGGGCGCTGCCAGGAACATCTTGAACATGGGACTTGGTTTCTGGAACGTGAGTCCCAGGGTGCTGTGTAAATGGTGGCCCGCACAGCATTCGCCTTCCCGTGGCTGGCCCAAGGAGGCGCGTTTGCTTGGGCACTGTGGGATGACATTCTTCTCCAGTCTGAGAACAGGAAACAGCAGATGCCACTCACCAGCTTGCCCTCCCCTTGAGAGTGGCCCAGAGTTAAATGCCAGGCTCAGCCCTAGACTCGCCCTTTAAGACCAGAGCCGACACCCGGCGCTGGAGCCCAACAGACCCGAGACACTCTCTGTGGACGATGGTGGAGATGTCACCCTCCCTCCCAGAGGCTGACGCCTCCTTCACCCAGAGAGTCGGAGCAAGCTAGAGATGCGCACCTGGTCACAGGCACCTGTCCAGGCTCTGGGAAAGGGGCCGGGCCATCCTCCACACTTGTGCCTTGTTCCCGAGGTGTCGATAATTATTTGGATTCTAACAGGTTACACGGGTCTGGAGTTTGGGGCCGAATGTGCACTTAGTGGAAGAGAGTGAGGCAAAGAGAGGGCCGTGGAACATCTGGAGAATGTCCGCTGAGCACCTGTGATGAGCCAGTTCCGTGCCCAGTGCTGGAAGTTGTTCTGGCCCTGAGGAGTTTCCAGCCCAGCCAAGGGCCAGATCTGTGAGAAACAGCGTATCTCCGTATGGTATGTACCCTGACTCAGGCATCCTCAGGGGGTCTCGGGAACATAAGGGAGGGTGAAAAACTGCTTCAGGCTGTTTGAGAACATCTAGCCACGGACTTTTGCACTGGGCCATAAATGGGCACGTGGAACAGACCAGAAAGCAGCCTGCATGTGGGCAAAATACACAGAGCGGCTGCTTCCCCCCGTTAAGTAGCGGGCGGAGGGGACTGCCGTCCTGGGGGGAGCCCAGAAGAGCAGGTCCATCTCTCCCAGCCAAACTGGCACAGAAAATTGAGCCCCAACATAGAGCAGGGGCCTGGCTCTGCAAAGGAAACGTTGGACCTGGGGGCTCTTGCCTAAGGGGTTTGGGAGGTTGCAGGGCAGGTCACTAAAGAGGGGTTGAGTATTTTCAAAAGGAACCCTGGAAATCTGAGTGGGGCTCCCGTGGGTCTTTAAGTGAACACTCAGGGGGACCGTGCAGGGCAAGTTTCCACAGGGCCAGGGTGCAGTGAGCCACACGCGGTTGTGGAGGGCACAATGCTGGCAGAGAACATTCCAGCTGGCACGAGTGGATCAACCTCACCAAATATCCTGTGCATGCCATGGAGACTCCAGAAAGGAAACACTTTAGCCCTTGCTAAGGATGACTCTAGACCCTACCTGACAAAGCCGGAGACACTTGAGAACATCAAGGAGAAACACACAAGTAAATGCCACGTCTTCCAGGACAAAACCCCACGCTTTTCATGGGGAATCAGATAACACAGACTGTCAACAGCATAGCACTCGTGATGCCTAGCACGTAAGAAAAAAATCACCTAGGCAGGTGCACGGCCAAACTGTGGTCTTTTTGTGATGCAGTATCACACTCAACAGCGAGCGGAAAGGAACTGGGGATACGCACGGCCTGAGTCTCAAAATCTGATGCTAAGCGAAGGAGTCCAGACACGGAAGAACACGTACATTAAAGATGCCATTATATGAAGGTCTAGGGCAGGCAAAACTAAGCTCTTGGGGATAGAGGTCAGCATGGTGGTTACCTCTGGGGGGCGCCACGGATTGACCCACAAGGGCCACAAGCGAGCAACGCGATAGAGATTCTCTGTATCTTAACAGGGCTCTGGCTTCCTCAGTTGTATGTATTTGTTAAAGTCAATTGTATTTAAGATCTGTGCCTTTTACCAAATGTAAATTATACCCCATAGTAAACTGAATTGGACACGAAACGTTTGCCACATGAAGTGAGGGCTGCTGGCTGGTGAGCATCACGGCAAAGGCAGGGACACGTCGGGGGAATGGTGTGCTCTGCGGACGTTGAATTATCTTGTTGGGCCAGATGACTAAGACGTTTGATTGGGGGTTGATCTAGTTGGACGAGCTTGCAGCTTGGGACTGAAGCTCTGCCCGCGGGCCCTTGGGCAGCAGGTGGCCGTCAGGTGCCATTAGGATTTGAACCCCGACTGTTGGGGTCTTTGCACTTGCTGCTCCTGCTAGCTGGAATGCTGTGCCCCCAGATATTCATGTGGTAGAGCCTTCTTCTTACTCAGTTCTCAAATGAGAGTCCGAGGAAGACTTGACCTCTCCACGTGAAGTGCCAGCTCAGTCTCCCCCCGCTTCCAGGCACGTCCCCATTTCTTGTCTTCACAACGCTTGTTTTATTAAGTTATCCTGTCTAGTTTCTGTGTGTAATAGGTGCCTTCCCCATTAGATTATAAGTTCCAGGAAAGAAGGGGCCTCACTTGATGTACTCTTGCACCAACCAATACCTATGGAATGAACAAACACGTGAATGAAGGAGTGAGTACCACTGATTTCTAATAGTCCATGATTTCCCGCGTTTGAATTTTACTTGGGCATTTAAGCAGTGTCTAGTTTTCACTGCTATATACACTGTGGCAGTCCATCATAGGGCCACATTTGTGCATTTTTGTCAAGTTATGGCTGCATGTGCCCAGTGGAGAGAGAGAGCAGTTGTAAGAACTTATCGAGATGAAAGTGTTTATGATGGTTCTTATCCCTAAGGAGCCTCCCATTTTCGAGCACCTGCCGTGTCCCAGGCCCCATGCACATATTTTGCCTCCATCTTCGCTGTCACCTTCCCTGCCGGCTCTTGGACTCAGAACAGGGGTGTCTTTGATGTGCACAGAGTGATAATATCAGCAAGAAGCAGGAGGATCTCCACCAGGCGGTTGGCTCCCCTCAGCTCTTTGGACACAAGAGCCAGGAGTTTGTGTCCCTGGACATGAAGCTGGGGTCCCAGGAGAGATGAATGGGGTGGTGACCAGCAGGGTCTGCCTCCCAGCTGTGGCTTTGGCCCTGAGCATGTGTGGTTCAGTGAGCCGCTGCCAGCTCTGCACCTCTGTCCCTGCATCGGCAAAATGGGGGAGACAATGGCCACCACTTCAAAGGGTAGAGGACCAAATGCAACGATGCAAAGTGCCTGATGGCCGGCATTCTAGGCGTGTCCTCCAGAAGGGGTAACCTTTGTGCTCATGCCGCCAAACATCTGTGCTGGACGATGAGGTGTTGGTCCCTGGGGCCACTCCTCACATCCCGCCTTTCTGTACCCACCCTGTACATCAGTGGGGTCTCTGGGCCCTGGGAGACCAGCCGAAAGGTCCTTAGAGGGGCTGACGCTGCCGGGACAGCTTACTCAGATTGCAACGCCGGGATGGCTATGACTGCCAGGTGCCGTGTGGCCTTCCTCACTCTTTCACCTGGGTGCCAACACTGTCCGGAGCCTGGGCCCATCCAGCCAGGGAAGAGACAAAGGATACCAGGCCACGGTGCTGCCCTCACCCAGAGCTCGGCAGGGCATGCTCAGCGAGCGGGGGTGGGGGGCTGGGGGTCTTCTCTCTGTGGAGGAGACTTTCACGTTATTTCTCTCTAATGATTTCCTTGAGTTACTTTACGCCGATCACAGTTACAGTTTGCTGTGTCATATTCCCGAGTCGCGGAGAGGCAGCAGGGGCCCACACGTAGCTCTTTGTGACAGGAAAGTGTGGGGAAAACAGCAGAATGTGACAAGGACGTGAGCTGAATTCACAGCCGTGGACCCATAGGAAGACGCGGCCGTGCAGGTCCTGGGGAGTGAATCTTCCTGGTCACCGATTTCGCACGAGCAGCCAAAACACAAAAGTGCAGACCAAAGTAGGATAAGTTCAAATATCTGAAAAATTGATTTCACCGACCCAGTGAGCTCTCGGCCCCCGGGGCTCGGGACAGTATGTTATGAAGTTTGCTAAACAGCAGGCTGGGGGCTGAAGAAGATTTCTCTTCTTTAAAAAAAAAAAAAAGGTAGGGATCCCTCTGGCAAAGCAGCGGAGTTTGAACAAGCACAAAACCAGACCTGCCACTGCACAATTGAATAATTTTACTAATAAAGGCTGAAACGAGACCAAAACGACATCATTCAAAGCTGCCCTTTCCACATCAACAGTGGAGGAAGCCAAGTTATTTCTGCTTAATAACCACAGACTTAATGCCAAATATCATGCTCAGAGAGAAAACCAGAGGGAGCTACTGGCAAAATCCTCCGTCAAATGACTTTTTGGGATAGTACCTCGTGGCAAGGACATGCAATGTGCAAGGAGCGGGTCCTGTGCGTGCACCTGCTAGCAGACACTTCTCTTTACCCAGGAAAATCTTTGCTGCGAAGAGGATGAATCAGCTCGTGGTGGGGCTGGTGCAGATGATGGTGGTTTTGAAGAAAGTCCCAGTAATCAGGGCTGGCATTCACTGAGCACGAGCCGGGACCAGGAAGTGCTAGATGCACTTTACAAGAATCAGGCAAGCCTTACTTTTATTTATTTATTTTTTAAGGACACGAATGTATTTATTTAACGGAAGATACTTTTATTATCCACATTTTACAGCTGGCAAGCCCCAGGCCCCTGGAGGTGAGCTGGCTTGCCCAGGTGACACAGCTAGTTAGCCATGGGGAGGCGCACGCTGGCCCCTTCCAGTCCTCCGTGTGAATTAATTGGTGCCAGACTCTCCCATGGGAGTTTTGAACAGACAGCCGATAGAAGACTTCTCTTCTTGACCCAGATAAAGTGAGGAAATGTGTTCCTAAGATTTCAGGTGGCTCATTCAAGTATCATGAGGATCTGTTTAGTATCTACATAGGGTCACAAAGACCCCAGATCTGTCACTTTAGGAGAGGAAGGTCACAGACGCCTTAAAAAGACCAACCGTAGTGAGCACTTCTGGAAAAGGAATCGAGGACTGAGCATATTTGGAAGATCGCATCCACACGCTGCAATAGAACATGTGACATTTCCAGAACGGAGCACAGGAGAAAAGTGGGTTAGGAGCCCGTGCACGGCCACCTCCCACAGGTAGGACGCTCTAGCCTGTGTCTGGCTAAGTGGCAAAGTGCTGGCATTCATTTGCTGTGAATATTAGGTGATTAGTACACATCACAATGATTAGATTAGGTTATTAACCTACTCTGTGTGTATGCACGTGGGCTCTCTCTGTGACGACCGGCCCAGGTTTGACTCGAGCCTCCATCATTGTTGGGAAGGGCCACCGTGTGCTTCCTGCCCATGTCAAGCTCGGTCTGCGAGTGGGGATTTTCTAATTCAGCAGCAAGAATGAGTTAGGAAAGAAAACTCATGCACAGCGCAATACTCTCCATTCTTGAGAAAGCTAGGGCTGCCTCCATAGACATGCAGAATGATTTAATCTCTCAAATTTACAGGAAACGATCATTATTATTATAATTTTTAAAGCATTGCCTTTACTTTCATTGCTTTCAGAAAGTGGGATGATGCTCTTGAGAAACAGCTCCCTACGCTGTTGGACGATCTGCTCCCCTTCCGTGGGGCCCTCCCCCGGGTGGGGGTCACAGTCAGACCCCAGCCTTAGGGGCCGGGTCAGGTCACCTCCCCTACAGGTGCCAACACCCGCTCAGCTGTCCCATCTGGAAGTCACACCTGAAACCCTCTCCCACACCTTCTTTTGCTGATTCATCACCAAGTCGTGGCGACTTTACCTCTTCACAGCATCCAGACTCTGACCACCACCCTGCATCCCCACTGCGGCCCCCAACCTGAGCCCCATCTCTTGGCTGCCCCATGCGGACAGCATCCTCTTGGAATGCGCTCCAGAGTCCTCCCAGGCCATTTTGCTCCACTGGCCCGAGCAGCTGTATCAGAGTCTGGCTCTCCTCTCCTCTCGCTCAGCACCGTGACCTCCCATCACAGCTCCTGCTCCGAGGAGGCTATTGCTTTGAGCCACCTGTCTGCATTAGCTCATCCGATCCCACAGCAAGCCCACAAGAAGGGTGATTCTGACTGGGCTGCCTTGAAAGCAAAGGTCCCAGGAAGCCAGAGAAAGAGCTCAGGGAGAGTGAGGCTGGCCAGGAAGGTACAGTCCCACCCACCTAGTCCCCCTAACTGTGTAGAAGGCCCTGGAAACAATGCACCTGGATGACATGAAGGAGGGTGCCCTCCACTGACCCCTGCCCCCCACCCCCGCTGGCTGAGCACTGCCCTGAGGGGCGGGGAGTCCCCTCCATTTGCAGGCTCTGTTTTGGGAGCTTTTGGGGCAGGCTGAGGGAGCTGCTCCAGCTCAGAAGTGGGGAGACTCAGGGGGTGCTGGATGCTGGGCATGGCTGAGGCCACCAAAGGTGGGGTGAGGGGAGACTTGGAGCAAAACAGTCTCTTACACCAGGAGGTGCTACTGTTACCCCCTCTTTGCAGATGCAGTGCCAGAGGTCCAGGGAGGTCAGTGGCTTGCTGAAGGTTACACATAATTAGCGTAAAGACCAAACTGTTCCTCTGGTCTGCGGCATCTCAGCAAGACCTGCCCCGTCAGAATTAACACCTGCTGGGGGCGGTGACCGACGGGGGCCTCCCTCACCACTCCTCAGGGTCACTGGGGCGCACGTTCTGAAGCAGCTCCCACAGCCCCCGGCCTCTCTGGGGCTGGTGAGGGTGGAGCTCCTCAACCCCAGGCAGCCCCACAATTGAATTGCAGTCCTGGGTCCCTTCGTCTCCGTGCTGTCCTTTTGGGTGAATGGGACAAGGACCCAGGGGCACCTTTGGCTCCTCTTCCATTCGCTATGTCCGTAACCAACTGTCTGACCCTACAAGTGGCTTGTTGTGTCTACACTGGCCGGATCTGTGAGTCAGGCCTTAGCCTTGGCCAGCATGTGGGATGCTTCTGAGGACACTCTAAACTAGATTGTTTCCCGCTTATCCTAATGTCTACTACACTAGAAAGGCCTCATGAGGACCGCGGGCCCTAACCTAAGGCTAAATCACACACTTAAGGTTTTAATTTTAATAATTTTGATTTAAAGGTAAATGTTAGGTAGTTCCTTAAGTTGTGAACTGAGAGGTGGTCCAGGGATGTGGCACCAATCGTGATGGACTGATGCCTGTGGCTCAGAAACGTGCTATGTGCCCACTTCCATTTTCACTGTCGTTCCCTTAGTTGAAAATCCCAAAGGCTTCCTATTTCCCTTATGGTCAAACCCACTCTTCTTATCTGACTGGAGAAGCCCTGCCCACTGGCCCCACCCTGCTCACTGGCCCCACCCACTGGCTCCGCCCCACGGCCCGTGCTCACTGGCCCCACCTACCTGCCCTACCCCGTTCACTGGCCCCGCCCCCTCGCTGCTCCCTCTGCCCAGAATGCTCTTGCCCCTTCTTCACATTGCTGGCTCCTTATCACTCTCCTAGCTGGGCGTGAGAAAGAGGCCTTCCTTGGTGACCCAACCTAAACAAGCCTCCCAGGCATTCCTGATGACGTCACACGGCACCTGGAACGGTCCAGAATTATCGTGGCTGTATATTTGTTCCCTTGTGTGTTGTCTGCCCCACCTCCACTGGACTTTACACTCTGTGAGAGCAGAACATTAGTTTGTCTTGTTCCCAGACATCTCCAGGTCTGGAACAGTGGCAGTGCTTCCTAGCCCACGTGTGTTGAAGGCGTCCTAACTGGGAAGGTTTCCTGACAGCCAGCAGTCACCCCCCAAACCCCCAACAGTCACTCTATCAGAAAGGGTTCAGTAGCATAAGGCTCTCCTGTCTCCCTGGACAGGAAGGGGCAGAGTACCTGGGGCTGTCCCAGTCTCCTTGGATGGGAAAGGGCAGAGTACCTGGGACTATCCCCATCTCTCTGGATTTGAAGGGGCAGAGTACCTGAGACTGTCCCAGTCTCCCTGGATGGGAAAGGGCAGAGTACCTGGGACTATCCCCATCTCTCTGGATGGGAAGGGACAGAGTACCTGAGACTGTCCCAGTTTCCCTGGATGGGAAAGGGCAGAGTACCTGGGACTGTCCCCATCTCTCTGGATAGGAAGCGGCAGAGCACCTGGAGCTGTCCTAATCTCTCTGGACAGGAAAGGCCGGAGTATCTGGGACTCTCCCCATCTCCCTGGACAGGAAGTGATAGAGTCTCTGGGGCTGTCCCCATGTCCCTGGACGGGAAGTGACAGAGTACCTGGGGTACATCCTATGTGGCTCTAGCTATTTCCATGACCCAGCTCCAGACCCTGCTTTCCAGGCACCTTCCCTTGAGAATTCTCGTCCAACTTTTCTGGTGAAATCCCTACCCGTGTTGCCTCGGCTCCTGGATTTGCAGATTGCCTCCAGCCTCATGCAGTTACCCTAGCGCTTTGTGGCTTACTAACTGCATTATCTGTTTCTCCATCGCTTCGAGCACCCCAGCCTTCTCCCCAGAAAGGTTCAAGTTGGTGTACAAACTCTATTTCCCCATCCTCGAGATGGCCCCAAGCCTAAGGTACACCACTGATTTGATAAGCGTTTTTCAGGAAACTAGCAAACACTGTAAATGCAAGATTAGAAACAACTCACTGACAAGAGCATACCCCCCCCGACACACACAATTCCATCCCAACTTCTCGATTTCTTTCTGCTTAATGCCGTCAACATTTAGCCTAAAATTTCTTCCGAGCCACACCCGGGTGTCTCGGTGGCACATACGCTGGTGCTTTCCCAATTGTGCGTTTGGAATCTGACTTCTCCTGCACTTTCAGATCTGGCTGTATGGAGGAACCCTGGGGCCTGGAATAGGAGTAGGAGTTTTATTCCCCCCTTAACTGAGTTACTTATCACTAGAAGTTAAGCATCTCCTTCTGAAAGGCAGCCACAGCGTTAGGCAGAGGGATGTTTGGCTCTGAATATTCCTTTTGACAAATGGATTGGTCACCAGAATCTTGGGACTCCTGGCATCTATTCTGGAAGATTTGGAAACATCCCCTGTCTTTAACACCCTGGGCAGGTGTGTGACAAGAACGGGGATCACACACAATTGGCTTTCAGTCTTTTCGTCTGTTGCTGTAGCTCAGGGGCAAACTCAAAGAAGTTGGAAAATATGTTTGGGATGGTTTGACCTAAAATGTATTCTAAGAAATAATGATAGAATTCATTGGTGGGATGTGGGGGAAGTGCCTCGAAGAGAGAGGCAAACCCTTGTGGGGGTCCACAGGACAGCCGGTGCAGAGAGACAGGCTGTGATTAAAGACGCTGAGATAGATTATTGTTCAGGAATCTTCACTCCCTGCTCCCACCTCCACGAGTGAGGTTTCTTCTCTGCCTCGTCGATGCTGGGCCTGATCATGTGACCTGCTTTGGCTCTGTGGTGGCTGATACTAATTCTCTGCTCCCTGATTTTAGGCTCAGCCATGCGACTTGTTTTGGTCAGATGGATATTAGCTGGTGTGCTGCATGCAGTCAAGACTTGAGTGTGCCTGTGAAGTGGGCTTACCATTTTGGGCGTCTTCCGTCCCATAAGAAGAACTTCCCGTTGGGTAGCTGCTGCCTCTTTAGCCTGTGCCTCCCAAATAAACACAGGCAGAACACACCTGGAGTCAACACACCTACAGCTTAGAGTCAAGCCCAGCCCAGTCCTTGTTGGCTGACCTCCAACCAGCCACAGGCAGATGGGAGAAAATAAATGATTGGAGTTTTTTTTTTTTTTAAAGATTTTATTTATTTTTTTTGACAGAGACACAGAGAGAGAGCGAACACAAGCAGGGGGAGTGGGAGAGGGAGAAGCAGGCTCTCCGCTGAGCAGGGAGCCCGATGCGGGGCTCGATCCCAGGACCCTGGGATCATGACCTGAGCCGAAGGCAGACGCTTAACGACTGAGCCACCCAGGCGCCCCTAAATGATTGGAGTTTTATGCCGCTGAGGTTTGGGTTAGTTTCTTACGCAACACTCTTATGCCTATAGCTGACTGATACTGATAGAGAGATAGTTCCCAATATAAGCCTCAACTCCAAAGACCCAAAAGAAGCCCATCGAAGTGCAAGCACTGACTTGGGATTGAGCTGCTGGTCACATGGACTACTCTGCATCAGGCTTTATTTCTATATGGACGACTCAGGATTTTTCTAGGCCACATGAGGGAACCAACTAGGAAAGAATGTTTGGCTTTAATGCTTCATCATTTTGTCCTATCACGATATTGCATTTTAGAATAAGAGCTATATATTTGGTCTTAATCCCAGTTCCTGGCTCAGAGCTCCTAAAATCCTCCTTGGAATTTTCTAAGTGACGAGAGAGATAAAGTGGAAGGAGTGTCTTGTTCATAACAAGCTGCTTTCAGCCACACAGAGTTCATGTTAATGAGGTGACTTTTGGAAAGCCCTAAAGGATGGGGGCTGGTTGCCAGGAAACCAGCTGTGTGATTAGAGGGTTGGAACTTCAAGCCCCCTCTACTGCCTCCGACTTCCAGAGAGGGGAGAGGGGCTGGAGGTTGAGCTAATCACTAACGGCCAATGATTTAATCAATTGTGCTTGTGTAATGAAGCTGCCAGAAAAATCCCTAAAGTATGGGGTTCGAAAAGCTTCCAGGTCACTGAACACGTGGAGATGCTGGGAGGGTGGTACCCTTGGAAGGGCATGGAAGCTTTGCGCCCTTTCCCACATACCTTGTCCTCTGCATCTCTTCCATCTGGATATTCCCGAGTTTTATCCCTCATAACACATTGGGGAACCTAGTGAGTTAACTGTTTTCCTGAGTTCTGTGAGCTGCTCCCGCAAATTATTGACCCTGAGGAGGGGGCTGTGGGAGCCTCCGATTTATAGCAGGTCAGTCGTAAGCATGAGTGACAACTTGAACTTGTAATTGGCATTTAAAGGGGGGTAGTCTTGGGGACTGAGTCCTGAACCTGTGGGGTCTGATGCTATCTCTGGTAGGGGGTGTCAGAACCCAGTTAAATTGCAGGACATCCAGAAAGTGTCCTCCAAGAACTGGAGAACTGGTTGGTGTGGGACACTCCCACACTTCTGGTGGCCAGAGTGTGGAGAGGAGCAGAAGGAAACAGACTTGGCCTCTGGAGTTGAGTGCTGAGAGGAGAAACAGACAGTTTGACTTTCACTTATCAGAAAAGTTAACATGGAATCAGGGGTGCATGTTTAGGTTCAAACCTAAACGCTTGTGGTGCTACCAATGTCCCATAGGTTCGCAAGGTGGCAAGGATGGGCAGACACCCAGGGAAGCTGCTCTCACAGCTCTGGTCTCTGCAACTCGGTTACCCTGTGCACGATGGCCGACTCAGCCCACACTAAAATGGAAAGTTCTTGGGACAGTTGGTCACCCATGCCCCACCCTAGGCCTGGGGACTGGCTAGATAGATCTATGACACGCATCATGAGATGAATTCACTCATCTCAGAAACATTTACATGTTGACAAATGATGTGTTTCAGGATTATGGAAATACTGTGCCTTCAGTAAACAAGATAAAAATGTGAGGAGATTAGGATGCGGGGGGTGATCTGTGAAACCCACACTATTTCCTACCCTTCCTCTTCAAACTCGCTAGCATGCTACTAAAAAGGATGGATTTTTAACGGACATTAATGCACAAGGACAAAGAGAACAGGAGAGGAGGCAACAGAAATAAGATTTTGAAAGCAGGAAGGAAGATGGGCAAAAGCATATTAATCTAACCATAATTACAATATAAAAATCTTGGAAGGAGGGAGAGGAAGCCTGTGCATGTGTGTGTGTGCGTGTGTGTGTGTGTGTGTCTGAGAGAGACAGAGAGAGATGTGCTGTTGGCAGCCATGACAGGAAGCTAAATCATCACCTTCTGTAATGGGAATTTGATAGAGAAAGCCTGAGGTTTTTTTTAATTAATTAATTATTTGAAAGATTTTTATTTATTTATTTGAGAGAGCGAGAGAGAACGGGCACAAGTCAGGGGCAGAGGCGGAGGGAGAGAGAAGGAGACTCCCTGCTGAGCAGAGAGCCCGACATGGGGCTTGATCCTAGGACCCTGAGATCATGACCTGAGCCGAAATCAAGAGTCAGATGCTTAATCGACTGTGCCACCCAGATGCCCCAATAAAGCCTAAATTTAAGTAATCAGTAACAACATAGGATGCTATTCACAGATAAAGGTAAATGTGGAACCATCAGGCAGGAGGACATATTTTGGGAAGTGGGGACGGGGGTGGGGGGTGAGGATTACTGTCTTTAGTAAAGAATAATTGTACAGTGATTTGATTCTTTAACCTATGTAAAACTTAGACAAAAGCAAAAGCCTTGAACAGAGGACCCACTCAAGAACACATGGACACAGCACAGGAATATGGCGGGCCATTGTGGATTTGACATGTATTTTCTTGATGGCTAGTGAAGCTGAATCTTTTTTGTGTTTTTTTTTTTCTCTGTTGGCTGGTCTGTTGGGTTTCTTCTAAAAACTCCTCTTCACAGTCTTTCTTCATGTTTCTATTGAATAATTCTCTTTTTATTAATGATTGGTAGGCACTGTCTATACATTTTGGATACTAATCTTTGCCAGTCATAACTTACGCAGTTATCTGCTCTCATCTTTACTTTGACTTGACTTCATTTTACATTGTGTGTGTGTGTGTGTGTGTGTGTGTGTGTGTGTGTGCATGCACAGAAGTCTTACATTTTAATGAACTGGATTTATCAATCTCTTCCATGTAGCTTGAGTTTTAGTATGTTATTTAAGGGATTCTTCCTAACTCTATGGCCAAAATGATATACTTCTATATTTTCTTCTAAAAGTTTTAAAATTTTGTTACTCACTTTTAGGTCTTTAATCTGTGGGCAGTTGAATTTTGAATAATGTATGGAAATAAATACAGCAAGGAAAAAGTGAAAAAATTAATGAACTGGAAAATATACCTGGAAAAAATTCTCTGGAACCCCACGAAGTGGTACAAAGTGATGAAAAATAGGAAAGAGATGTTGAGAGACACAGATAATAGAGATCATAGATTGAGAAGGATTAGCAACCTCTATGTTCCGGAAGAGGGGTGGTGACTGTATGTGGCTGAACAACATTTGAGGTGTTTGCTGACAAATTTCCAAAACTGATGTGAGATACCAATCCTTGAAATCAGGAAACCCAATCAATTCCAAACAGAATAAAGGCAAGAAAGTCACACATAGATAAAGTGGAAGAAGAGGAGGGAACGAAGGAGGGAGGGAGAGAGAGAAGGAGGGAGATGGAGAGAGAGAGAGAAGGAGAGGGACAGGGGAGAGTAAGGGAGAGCAGGAGAGGGAGGGAGGGAGGAAGGGAGGGAGGGAGAAAATGAGAATGATGGCTGGCCTTCACCAGCAAAAGTGGTAGCCTGAAAATAGTGGAAAGTATATTCAATACACAGAAAGAAATTAATTGTCTATCTGGCAAAAATGCCTTTTAAGAATGAAGGTAAAATAAAGACATCTTCAAACATTCAAAAAATTGCAAGAATTTGCCCCAATATACCTTTACTAGAGAGAATTCAAGCAGAAGGAAAGGCTTTTTAATGGAAGGTCAGGTGAATAGGAAAGAATGATGAGCAAAGACAGTGGTGAATATGGGGGTAAATATAAACAAAACTAATTACACAGGAAAAGAACATTTTGTGGGGTTTAAAAATTTTGTATGGGTTTACATTATTCATCAGTAATAATATCAGGAGATCAGTGATCAGAGTTGAGGTGGGTTAAGGTTCTTGTGTTGTTCAGAAAGTACAGATCGTGATGAATTTCAGAATTCTTTATTACAATGACTAGGGAAGAAAAAAAACAGTGTAACTTCCAAATTAATACAGGGAGGAAATGGGAAGAGGAAAAAGAACTTAATCTGAAATAAGTCAAGGAAGCATAGAAAAAGGCAGGATTGGTGGGACAATTTGAAAACACATGACACATTGGCAGAAATTAATCCAAATAGAACTGTAATAAAATAAATATAAATGGAGTAATCTTGTAAACTCTATAGGTAAAAGATAAAGATCGTCATATTGGATTAAAAAAAAAAACTCTAGCTACATGCTATTAACAATAGATCCATCAAAGACATAGGGCATAGAAAAATTGAGTGCCACTCACTAAAAGAAATCTATAGCCGTATCAACACCAGACCAATTGATTTTAATATAAAATATTTTACCAATGTTTAAAAGTGCCACTCATAATGATAAACATCTCAATTAACTAGGAATATGCAACAATTAAAATTTTGTATGTATCTAATAATAGAGCAACAAAACACATCAATTACAAGGAGATTAAATCCATCAACATTGGGAACTTTGAAGACACCTCTCTTAGCAATTGTTAGATTAAGCAGATGAAAATACCTTAGGAAAGATAGAGAAGGTTGAACAACAAAATCATGAAACTTAACCTAAAGGACATATACAGAATCCAACACCAGACAACCGTAGAATACATATTCTTTTCAAACACACATGGGCATTTGTGAAAATGGACCACAAACCGGATCATTGTCTGATCAAAATGCTTTTAGGCTTGAATACATAATCTCTAGGTAACTAGAAAAATCCAGATTTGGAAATAAAGAACATACTTCCACATAATTCATGGGTCAAAGATTAAACCATGATGAAACTTAGAAAATAACTGAATGAAGACCAAACTACTAAATATAAAAACTTGAGGGATGCAGCTAAAGCAGTATGTAGAGGGAAATCTATAAACTCAAATGCTTATCTTATCTGGAGGGACAAACAAGATTGACTGGTAAATGACTCTAGACATTTGTGTTGCCTACAACAGATACTCCAGGGAGCAGGGGCTCCCCTTCTGCCAGAGGACAAACCTGACACCTCACTTGATCTCCAAGGCCAGCTGCTGGCATTCCAGGACAATCCCTGCATAGACTGTTCACCCGGGCTTCTTGTTGCCTAAGCCCCAAGAGTGTATTCCCTGTGCCCATGCTGGTTTCACATGGCTGACTGCAAGAAGACAGAGAAGCAGATAGGGAGCATGCCTCCCTAAAGTTAGTGCATCCCTCCAGGGCACATCCAGCAGGCCAGCTCAGGGCTGATAGGGCCCCTGTGGAGTCATGAGAGTACTAGGTACTGAGTCTTTTCTTATTGCCCCTGGTCTTGTGATCCTTTTTCCCACGTGGATGAAATGGAGGTATTTGCCTTCCCTCTCTTTGCCATAACACCACAAGAAGAAAGGTGGAAACTGACGAACCAAGCACCTAACTAAAGGTGTCAGTAAAAGGACAAAATAAATGGAGGAATGTAGAGGAAGGAGAAGGTGATCAGGAACACCATCCTCACACAGGCCCTAATGCCACCTGCAGCCATGCCCACCTGCTCAGACTGTGATTCTCTGACTGTCCTGGACCACGGTTCCACCCCAGCTTGTCTTCCTCACCTACTCATCCCATTCCTCCCATCATGGGCTGAAGCGTGTCCCTCTTTCCCCCCCCCCCAGATTCATGTGATGAAATTCCAATCTCCAGGACCTCAGAATGTGCCTGTATTTGGAGACAGTGTCTTTAAAGAGGTGGCTCAGGTTAAATGAGTTCATATGGGTGGCCCAAATTCAGTGAGTGGCACCCTTATAAGAAGAGGAGATCAGGACACAGACACACGCAGAGGGATGACCATGTGAGGACAGAGGGAGAAGATGCCATCTGTGAGCCTCAGGAGAAACCAACCCTGCCGACACCTTGATCTTGAGCTTCCAGCCTCCAGGACTGCGAGATGATAACTTTTTGTTGTTCAGGCTGCCAGTCTGTGGTGCTGTATTATGACAGCCTGAGCAAACAAATACACTCCTTATTCCACCAGGAAAATAGAAGCAGTCAGAGGAGGTCTGCCACTAGCTCCTGCCACCTCGCCTGCCCTCCTGCCCACACCCTGCATCTCTGCTTCTCTCCTGGATGAGCATAATATTACTTCTCCCATCGTACAAAGCATCTCTTGACCCCACTGCGCGCCCCGCCCCCCGCCACCCACTGCCCACTCTCCTTCCCTTTTACGACAGAACTCATTGCAAGAGGAGCCCGTGTCCTCTGCCTCCAGTCTGATCTCTCTCCTCCAGTTTTCTCTCTCTCTGCCCAGGTTCTCATATCTTGATTTAAACTTAGCATTTGTGAAATACAATGCACAAACAAACAGGTACACAAAACACAAGTGTGTAATTTCCTAAATAACCGCTAAGGGAAACATCCACCCAGGCTAAGAACCAGCCTGTTGTCTGTGGTCTACAAGACTATGTGTCTCTTCCTTATGATGACCGCTGACCTACCCCCAGGGGGTCACTATCCTGATGTTTGCAGCAACAATTATCTTGCGTTTCTTAGCACATTCACTGCCTATGTATGTTCCTTTAAGAAATAAAGTGTGGCTTTCCCTGGTTTTGAACTTTATGTAAAGAGATTCCACAGTATGTACTCTTGTGTCTTTCACTCATGATGTTTGGCAGTCCCATCCTTGTAGGGGTGGCTCATTGACTGTCATTGCTTTGCAGCAGTGGCTCTCAAATCGGGGTCCCCAGACCAGCAGCACCAGTGTCACCGGAGACCTTGTTAGAAATGCATATTCCTGGGCCCAACCCAGACCTACGGAATGAATCAGAAATTCTGGGTGTGGGGTCAACCCTTCTGCGTGATTCTGATATACGATAAAATTTGAGAATCACTGCTATGCATTACTGCACTTTGTTTTTCCAGTCTTCTGTTGATGGGCATTTATGTTTTTTCCAGGTCTTTGCTAAGATAAATAAATCCTAGACCTGGACCTCTATGACCAGCGTCACACCGGTTTCCCAGGGCACTTGTGCATGAGATTGAGGGGACAGACATCAGCTCTGTCTGTCTCACTTTTCCTAGTTCATGCCAAGTTGTTTTCCAAAGGGATTAATACCAGCCTGGGTCCAAGCAGAAGACAAAAGACACACTCAGTCCCAGGTAAACAGCAAGAGTTTAATAACAGACACAATTGACCACAGTGTCCTGAGGAAAAGCAATGTTTTCACTAAATTACAAAACCTTTGGAACGCAGATGTATTTAGGATTGGTTGCAGTGAGCGAACCCATTATTCATAGTTGCGTCCAAATAATTGGTTGTATGTTCTCAAAGTAGGAACTATAGTTGTAAACATTTACAAATATTTTTTTTTATATATGCAGAGTGATTAGACTGCAAACATTTTTGTGACAAAGTTAGAGTTGAATATAAAACCAGACTTCAGGCTCCCAGTGTGTCCTTCCTGTCTTTGCTGTTGTCATTAATCAGACCCTTGAAATGTTGGAGTCCTCTAAGACCTACTTTGCACAGCAACCCAATACCCCAGAGTGGGATTGAACTTTTTGTAAACGAGTCCTCTAAAGTTTAGTTGCATTCAGCTCAAAATCTGTTGGAAAGCTTTAATCAAAGTATCCATTAAATGGGTGCCAAGAATTTTGAGCTTTGAAACTTTAGCGAATTGTTAATTATCAGAAACAATCCTTGCCGATAGGGAAACATTGAAATTCATCCCTACAAAAGCAAGGGTGGAGCTGGAAAAAATTAAGTGCTGAGAGCTCCAGGGGTGTACGAGGTCTGATTTTCAAATTCCATAATTGTTTTTGGAATATCTCAACATGTGGGAAGAATCTAGATGAGATTCCTAGTTTTAATTGGATAAATTTACATTCTGTACTGGAACGGAAGGAAATCAAGAAGGTCTACAATTTTGCAGCATCTAAATTTGATAAAAACATTTAAAAAATAGCAAACAAATGTTGAGGGGGACAAGTTTTGGCTTATAAAACTATTTGTTGCAGGATGGTGCCCTGAATGGAGTCAAAATGACTGAACCTATGGAGATAGTTGAGCTGGAATATTTATATATTTCAATCAAGAATAGACTTGAGAATGTTCTCCACTTTATTAGAGTTTTTCTGAGCTTACCTGGGATTTTAGTACCTGTAGGAAGAGGAGTTTCTTAATTATATGGTCTGCAAAGAAGAGTTAATTGAAGATGTCAGCAGATTTAAATTTACAACCACAGAATGCAACTTTGAGTAAGACTGCAAGTGATTTCATGACAAAATGAAGAATAATAAGACCACATTGAAGAAAAAAAGTGTGCTTTAGGAAGTATCAGCAACATGGCCATAGTTATAGGTCCACCAGTACAACAAACTACTTTATTGGACTATACATAATGTTTCAGAAAATGCGTTGATTTAATTATCCTGAGCAACGTGTTTTGCTCTCAAAAGCATCCCAGTCTGTATGGTGACCCTACCCATGCAAAGACTTCGACATGGCTGGCCACCTCTCCTCCTCCCTGAAGCCAATTCCTGGCTTCTGCGTTTCCTCCCACCCTTGGGCCACTCTTCAGCAGGCTCCTCCCCCTTTCCTAGACCACTAAACTGTGGACTGCACAATTCCTGACCCTCTTCTCATTTCTGTTTACACTCTCTTCCTAGCTTTTGATACCATTGATCTCCTACTAACTTTTCAATGGATCTCTCCCCAGAACTCCAGAATCACATCCAGAGCCAGCCCGACATCCCACTTGAAGGTATCAAAAAGGTCTTTCTAAGTCAACTCTCAGTGATGTCCTTCCCACCAAAGCACACTTCACATGCAGTTTTAAGAAATGATACAGACGGACCTAGTGTAGCCTTTACTCAGTTTCCCCCAATGGTGGCATCTTGCAAAATCATAAGGCCACATCACAACCAGGATATTTTTTTTTTTTAAGATTTTATTTATTTGACAGAGAGAGACACAGTGAGAGAGGGAACACAAGCAGGGGGAGTGGGAGAGGGAGAAGCAGGCTTCCTGTCGAGCAGGGAGCCCGATGAGGGGCTCGATCCCAAGACCCTGGGATCATGACCTGAGCCAAAGGCAGACGCTTAATGACTGAGCCACCCAGGTGCCCCACAACCAGGATATTGACATTGATAGAGACAAGACACAGAAGATGCTCCTGTGGTCCTTTATAACCACACCCACTTCCCTTCCACCCTAATGCCTCCTGATGTTTTCAGTTCTCTGGGATAAACGCCCAGAGGGCAATCGCTGGGTTGTATAGCAGTTGCACGCTTAGTTTTTGTTTTTTTTTTTAATTGCCAAACTTTTCCAGAATGGCTGTACCATTTTATTTTATTTTATTTTATTTATTTTATTTTTTTAAAGATTTTATTTATTTATTTGAGAGAGAGGATGAGAGGAGAGAGAGAGCACATGAGAGGGGGGAGGGTCAGAGGGAGAAGCAGACTCCCTGCTGAGCAGGGAGCCCGATGCGGGACTCGATCCCGGGACTCCAGGATCATGACCTGAGCCGAAGGCAGTCGCTTAACCAACTGAGCCACCCAGGCGCCCTGGCTGTACCATTTTATATTCCCATCAGCAATGCTTTCAGTTTCTCTGCATCTTCACTGGCTTTTGGTGGTGTCACTGTTTTTTATATTAGCCATTCTAACGTGTGCAATGATATCTCATTATGGTTTTAATTTTAATTTCCCTAAAGGCTGATGATGGTAGACATTTTTTCATGTGTTTATTTGCCAGCTGCATATCCCCTTGGGTAAAATGTCTCTTCATGTCTTCAGCTCATTTTATAATTGGATTGTTTGCTGTTACACTGTTCAGTTTTGAGAGTTCTTTACATGTTACATATACTAGTCCTTTGTAGAATATGTGGTTCGCAAATATTTTCTCCCATCTCCACCTTGTATTTTCCTCTTCTTAACAGGGTCCTACACAGAGAACAAGTTTTAAATTGTGATGGAGTCCAACTGGTCAACTTTTCCTTGTATGGATCATGCTTCTGGTGTCACATCCAAAAATTATTTGCTTAGCCCCACATTGCAAAGATTTTTATCATATATATGTTTCAAGTTTTATCATTTTATGTTTTAGATTTAAGTTTGCAATCCGCTTTTGATCATTTTTGTAGCAGATGAGAGCCTTAGATTGAAGTTCTTTTTAAAAAAATATACTTATGAATGTTCAATCATTCCATCACCATTTGCCGAAAAGGCTATCTTTCCTTCATTGGATTGCTTTTGTGTGCTTGTCAAAAATCAGGTGGGCATATTTGTATAGGTCTGCTTCTGGGTTCTCTGTTCCGTTCTGTCAATCTATGTGTCTATCCCTCCACCAAACACAGTCTGTAGCTATGCAATGATTCTTGAAATTGGGTAGATGATTCCTCCCACTTTATTGTTCTTTTTCAAAATGATTTTAGCTATTCTCATCCCTTTGCCTTTCCATATACATTTTAGAACAGTCTTCTCCAGATCTACAAAAAAATCTTGCTTGGGCTTTGATAGACACTGCATTAAACCTGTATATCAATGGGGGGAGAATCAACATCTTTACTATGTGGATTCTTCCAAACTATGTCACAGTGTGCCTCTTTCTCCAGTTAAATTTTTAAGAATTTTTTTCATTGGTGTTTTGCTGGTTTCTGCATACAAATCCTGTACATCTTTTGTTAGATTTACATCTGAGAATTTTTTGAGTGATTGTACGTGGTATTATATTTTTAATGTTGCTGTTCCATGTGCTCATTGGTAGTGTATACAAATAAAATTGATTTTTTACATTCATCTTGTATATCTTGTGACCTTGCTGAGCCCACTTGTTAGTTCCAGGAAGTAGCTGTTGTTTTTGATAAATGCCTTAGGATTTTCTATGTAAATGCCAACTGCAAATAGTGACAGTTTGATTTCTTCCTTTTCAATCTGCATGTATTTTACTTCCTTTTTTTGCCTCATTACTCTGGCCAGAACTTCCAGCACAATGTTGAATAAAAGTGGTGAGAGAGGACATCTCTGCCTTGCTCTCTCAATCTTGAGGGGTAAGCATTCAGTCTTCATCCATTAAGCATAAAGTCAGTGATAGGGTTTTTGTAGATGCTCCCTACCAAGCTGAGAAAGTGCCCTCTGTGCTCATTTTTTCTGTGAGGTTGATCATGAATAGCAATTGATTTTTTGGAGATATAATTCATATATTATAAAATTATCTTTAAAAAAGAACCCAGTTTAGTGGGCTTTAGTATATTTACAACGTTGCACAACCTTCAACACTAACTCCAGAACATTTTCATCACCCCAAATAGGAACCGTGTTCCCATCAGCAGTCACTCCCTATTCCCTTCCTCTCGCAAGACCCTGACAACCACGACTCTACTTTCTGTCTCTATGGATTTGCCTGTTGTGGACACTACCTATAAATAAAATCATACACATATGGTCCTTGTATGTAACTTCTTTCACTCAGGGTAATTCTTTCAAGGTTCACCCACGTTGTGGCACAGATCATATATATTTCTTTCCTTTTTATGGCCAATCAATATTCTGTCGTACGATGATACTGCATGTTTATCCATTCATCCATCGGTGGACATGTGGGTTGGTTACATTTTTAAAAATACTGTGAATAATGCTTCTACAAACATTCATTTTCAAGTGTTTCAAGTGTAGACACATGTTTTCAATTATCTTGGGCATATGCCTAGGAATGGGATTTCTGGGTGATGTGGAAATTCTACGTTTAACTTTCGGAGGAACTGACAAACTGCACCATTTTACATTCCCACCGGCAGTGGGTGAGGGTTCTAATTCTTCCATATCTTCACAAGTATTTGTTATTGTCTATCTTTTAAATTATAGCAATACAAGGGGGTTATACAATGATAGCTCATTGTGGTTCTGAGTTGCATTTCCCTAAAGACTAATGATGTTTGATATCTTTTCATGTGTTTATGAACCATTTGTATATCTTCTTTGGAGAAATGTCTGCTCAAATATTTTGCCCATTCGGGAAATTGGGTTATCTTTTCATCATTGAGTTATGAGTTCTTTATATATTCCGGATATTAGACCCTTATGAGATATATGATTCGCAAATATTTTCTCTCGTTCTGTGGGTTATCTTTTCACTTTCTTGATAGCATCTTTTGAAACACAAAAATTTTTAATTTTGGTAAAATCCAGTTTATCAATTTTTTCTGTTGTCACTTGGACTTTGGTGTCATATCTAAGCTACCATTGCACAACCCAAGATTACAAAGATTTACTACTAGGTTTTCCTCTATGACTTTTATAGTTTTAACTCTTACATTTAGGTCTTTGATCCATTTTGAGTTAATTTTTGCATAGGGTGTAAGGTAGGGAGTCTGACTTAATTCTTTGCTATGGATAGCTAGTTTTTTTAGGAAAGATTATTCTTTGGTCACTAAATTGTCTTGGCCCTCTTTTTGAAAGTGAATTGACTCTAAATGTTAGGGTTTATTTCTGGACTTTAAATTCTATTCTACTGGACCAAACTATACATTCTTCTTCTTCTTTTTTTTTTAAGATCTTATTTCTTTATTTGAGAGAGAGAACGAGCAGGGGGAGGGGCAGAGGGAGAAGCAGACTCCCCACTGAGCAGGGAGCCTGATGTGGGGCTCAATCCTATGACCCTGAGATTATGACTGGAGCCAAAGCCAGACATTTAACTGGCTGAGCCACCCAGGCACCCCCAGCCACCAAGGTGCCCCCCATTCTTGATGGCTATATATTTGTAGATAAGGTTTGAAGTGGAAGACTCTGTTGTTGCATGTGTATGTGTTCATATTTGTTGTATTGGTAGATTGATCTTCTTATAATTACAAAGTGTCCTTTTTCTCTAGAAACATTTTTTTTTTTACTTACAGTCTCTTTTGTTTGATATTAGTATAGCCAATCCATTTCTCTTTTGGCTAGTTTGAAGGATACATCATTTTCCATTCATTTACTTTCAACTTAATTTGTGTCTTTTGTAGATAACATTGAATTGGATCATTTTTAAAAATCCATTTTGTCAATCTTAACCTTTCAACTGGAGTGTTTAATTCATTTATGTTTAACATATTGTTGATAAGGTAGGATTTACATCTGCTGTTTTGTTTTCTATATGTTCTATTTTTTTGTTTGTTTCTCTATTCCTCCACTACTGCCTTCTTTCATGTGAAGTAGATATTTTCTAGTGTACTGCTTTTAATTTCCTTATTTCTTTTACAAATTTTTTGAGACCTCTCTTTATTATTTTTCATAGAGCAGGTCTGCTGGTGATGAATGGTCTCCAGTTCTGTTTACTTGAGAGTGTCCTAATTTTTCCTTCATTTTTGAAAGCTGGTTTTGCTGAATATAGAATTCTTGGTTGACAGTCTTTTCTTTCAGTGTTTTGAATCTATCCTCCCACTGCCTTCTGGCTTCCATGGTTTCTAATGAGAAACCAGATGTTCATTTTATTGATGACACTTTATACATAATCACCTGCTTCTCTTTTGCTGCTTTCAAGATTCTCTCTTTGCCTTTGACTTTTGAGAGTTTGAGTATTGTCTAAAAGTTTTCTGTCTTCTTAGGCTGTACCTTTCCTGGTTCTTTGGCTTGAGAGAGCAGGCTTCTGAGGGGAGATTTCTGTCTGTACTCATTGGCACATCCAGGTTGCTAACTTCTCCAGCTCTGAGATGTATGACACAAAAGAATACTCAAGGAACTCACTGCTGTGTCAGTCCTTGGGTCCTGAACAACCTAGCCAATCTGCCTTTCTCTCTCCACTTTTTGAAGTCTCTCTTTTTGCCTTTTTCAGTTCTTTTCTGTTGTGCTTTGCTGAAAGAATAGGGTGGAATGCACCAACTCCATCTTCCTGGAAATGGAAGTTGACTTTATTGCCTCTTAGAAGGTACTTTTCCATAGCCACCTCATCTTGTTACATTTTTGCCTTCTGATCCCACCCGCCATGTCTGTTCTTTTTACAAATGTTTTTCCTTCATTATTCTCATTGAGGATCCTAAATATGCTTCCTTTAAAGTCTTTTTTTCCCCTCTAGACTGTTCTATTATTTTAATTTCATCTGGAGTTAATTTATATTATGATTATTAATTTTAGTGGTCATTATTCTTAGCATTAGATGTCTTCATGGGCTTTAGTTTTGAGTTTTAGGTTCATTTTGGGGTAAAAGGCTATCTTTCACTTTCTCTCTCTCTCTCTCTCTGTATTCTCTGTGTACTCAATCCTCTGGAGCCCCCTTCCTCCCTAGTCTAGCAGTTTGGGGCTGTTCCCGTGATGCCCGGTCTGCAGTACAGAACATGTTTTATATGGGTGGTGGTGCCCTCAGGGTCTATTTGTTAAGCCGGGGGCATGAGATTCATGATACTGTGTGTTCTTCCTTGTCCCAGGGCTACACCTTCACAGAAGCTGTTGCCCCCATGAAATGGTCAAAGCAGATTTTTCAGACTCCTCTCGGACATACAGGTGACCCCTCTCTCCCCCGGTTTCAAAGAGAAAAAGCCTGATACTGATGCCAGGACCATTATGTCCTCATTATGCCTCAGGACCCAGGGCCCAGCAAGCCCACGGCTTGTCAATACTAAGCAGTTTGTGTTTCTGGACCACAGTGGAGTTCATTTTGTTTTTGAGCCCAGCCAGATCCTCTCAATACTCTGTTTGTATAGTTTATCATTGTTCTATGTTTGTAGCAGAGAGAGCTATCTCAGAGCATGAACCCTCGATTATCTGGATCAGAAGCTAAATACTCTGCCCCTGTTTTTATTTTTAAAGTTCTTATAATTTTTATTTCACTGTTTTTATGTGATGCCACTTTATACCCTATTTGAAATAATGAGAAATCCAAATAAATTACATATTTCTTCAAATTCATGTTTCATCATTTCTGAAATGAGGGTGTACCTTCTATTCAATGCACCCGGGAATTTAGGATTTACAGTGTCAACCACACCTGAAATTAGAGCAGACACTTCCCTCCTGTGTACAGCATGCAGGGATATGGTGAGGTACAACCCTGAGGCTGAGGCAGAGAGACTGATGGGGTGACTCACAGGAGTAGACGGGGATTCCTGTGTGTGTTTGGAAGAAGTGGGAGGGGTAATGCGGTCCAAGCCAATATCTGCATTTAAAGTTATTGACCTCAGTGGAGATGAATGCAACTCCTGCCCCCATCTCCTTTGCGAGATCTCATGGAGGCATTTTAAAGAAACACCATCTCCTTTCTTTCCTCTCTTGCCTTATGTCCTAGAATTTTCAGCTGGTCAGTAAAAGTGCACCCTTTGCCATACTGGGGTACACGCAGTTGTGGGCACTGCTAGACTATCCTCTTCACGTACTGACACCCTCATGCTCCAATTCCCATTTTATACAAGTGAAAACTGGAAAGGTGTGAGAGAAGCTGACTTTGTCCCAGGATTGACTGAGGAATGCAGGGGGGGCTGCAAGTGGTTCAGCCTCCTTGAAGATGTGTCCTAGAAAGAATGGCATGGTGGGTGTCTTCTCTCTCTGGCCGTGCCCCAACCTGGAATTGACCACCCAAAAGCAGCTCAACAGGGTCAGGCAGGAAAAGCATCCAGATCTTCATGCTCTTTGGCCTGGTAATTTCACTCTTTGGCTATTACCCTGGAGAACTTGGCAGAGGAAAGTCTGGGATTTATATACCAGAAAGGTTTATAGAACTTCCCCAAGGAAATAAGATAGAGATCCATCAAAAGGGGCATGGTATGCGCTTTCAGTGGAACTCTAGGCAATAACTGAAAAGTCATGCTTTTGAAATATCTTTAATGGGAAAATGCTCAAAATTCAGTGTGCTTTTAAGGTTACAAAATAGTTCATAAAGTACAAAAATTAATATTTTGAAATAGAATATATCAAAGAAAAATGACTGGGTGGAACCACAAAAATATTACTATTTGTTTTCTTCAGGTGGAGGGATTTTTGAGTGATACACTGTTTTTACAAGACTTCCGTGGCATCAAAATTTGCTACAATGAATATGTATTATATTGAATTTGCATTCAAGTTACAATATGAAAAGCATGTTTCATTAAAAAAATATAATTACAACATATACAAAAAGAGCCTCGCTCGTAACCTTAGAAAGAATTACAAAAACAGGAAGGCATCTATCCTAATAATAACATAACAGCAGCCCCGGACATCACTGATTGGCTGCTGCAGAAAGACGCGGAGCGGTAGTCCTGGGAGGCGGGGCTGCGTGCGCCATTTCCGGGGCGGGGCTTCGGCCGCCGCCGCCGCGCACGCGGGAGCGGGCTGTCTCCATGGCAACCAGCGGGGCCCGCGCGAGGCCCGCCCGCCGCCGCCACCGCCTCCGCCGCCGCGCCCGCCCCGCCCGCACCCCGGCCGCCCGCGACCCGCCCTCCCTCCGCTGCGACCCCGGCCCCGGCCCCGGCCCCCGCTCGTGCTCCCGCCCGAGGCCGCCCGCGCCCGCCTCCCGCCGCCGCCCCGGCCTGACCTGACCGGGAAGCAGTTCCGCGGGCCGCTGCCGCCGTGACTCATCGGCCCGCCCGCGTCCCCCGATCGGGCCATCTTGGTCGCGGCCGGCGCGGCAGACGGAGCCGCGGAAGAAGCCGCGGAGACCCAGGTACGCGCCCGCCGCCCGTCCCGGGCCCCCGCGCCGCCGCAGGTGCATCCGCCCTTTGTTCTGCGCAAGGTGGGCGCCGGGCCCCGCGCGGGGAGGGGGCTTCGGGCCCGGGCGCTCCTGCCCACGCGCTTTCCGCCCTCCCCCCCCCCCCGCGGCCTTCCCTTCCACCCCTTTCTACGCAGTCCACACGTTTCTGAAAACATCTTTTCCTCCTTCAGGGCCCAGAACAATCCACCCCCCTGTGCAGCCCGCCTTGGCCTGGTGAGGTCTGCGTTAAAAGAGCCGCCTCCGGAATCGGCGTCCCCCAGGGCCTGCCGCACCTGCCTGGCCCGGCCGCGCTCGGCCCTCGGCTCCGTCTGCCCTGCCTTCTGGTTTGGCCTTCTCAGCCGCTCCGAGTGTTGAACCCCGCCCTTTCCCTGATTCCTGTCGGGGTCCACCCAATTTTAGCATCACAGGTGCTCAGGTTCTGGGTTACCCACACCCCCTTCTCCCAGCCCACCCGTCTCAGCCTTTGGCTGACCTCTGGCCGACATGGTCCAACCCCAGACATCAAAAGCTGAAAGCCCGGCCTCGGCAGCATCTACCAATGCCCAAATGGATGACGTCATCGACACCCTGACCTCCCTGCGCCTCACCAACTCCGCGCTGAGGCGGGAGGCCTCTACCCTGCGGGCAGAGAAGGCCAATCTCACCAACATGCTGGAGAGCGTGATGGCAGAGCTGACCTTGTTACGCACCAGGGCCCGGATTCCGGGGGCGCTGCAGATCACCCCGCCCATCTCCGCAATTACCTCCAACGGGACCCGACCAATGACCACGCCTCCCACCTCTCTGCCCGAGCCCTTTTCTGGAGACCCCGGCCAGCTGGCAGGGTTCTTGATGCAAATGGACAGGTTCATGATCTTCCAGGCCTCCCGCTTCCCAGGTGAGGCCGAACGAGTGGCGTTCCTTGTGTCCCGGCTGACCGGGGAGGCAGAGAAGTGGGCGATCCCCCACATGCAACCTGACAGCCCCTTGCGAAACAACTATCAGGGATTCCTGGCAGAGTTGCGGAGAACCTACAAGTCTCCACTCCGGCATGCACGGCGCGCCCAAATCAGGAAGACTTCTGCCTCTAATCGGGCCGTGCGGGAGCGGCAGATGCTGTGCCGCCAGCTGGCTGCCACAGGCACGGGGCCGTGCCCCGTGCACCCAGCCTCCAGTGGGACTAGTCCAGCTCCGGCTCTGCCCACCCGAGCTCGGAACCTTTAAGCATCGGCCACCACCCGGGTCGCGTCTACAGCCACGCAGACAGCATACACCCTTTGCTACGTAGAAGAAATGCCCATAGGACAGCGTCACCCTTGTTTGAAGACATTCGTCCCTGCTTCTCCAGACCTGTACCATAAGGAGATCTTCCTTCCTCACTCTTGGGCGCCCTGTCACCCACCTTGCTTCCTAGTGATCTGTGCTATAGCTTTGTCCCCACCATGCATGCTTCCCGTCTCTTGCTTGCCCCCCCAGCTCTCCTGGTAACCACAGCTCTGCTGCTTGGCCACAGTGACCCCGCAGCCCGCTGCCAATCATTTGGGCTGATCTTTCCGAGCCTGACTAGGTTCATGGACGCTCCTACTCCACCCTGTGCAGGCCCCCCTGGCAGCTCCCTGCTGATGATAGAGGGGAGCCACTTTGGCCAGGCTGGTGGTGTGTTTTGGGTACCTGGGGGAGGGGAGTCTGGCTTAGCACCTGCAGGTGATCACCAGCCCTGCCAGGCCCTGGGATAGCAGGCGGGGGCCTCGACCCTGCTGCGGTGGCCAGGTGTTCACTGTTGGGAGTGGGCGCAAGCATTTCTGGTGGGCAGGCTTTGCTCTGCGCATGAACACGGAGTCGGTATGTCCCATTGTCGCCCCTGGGAAAGACCACTAATGCAGCTAAAGGGAGAAGCCCCCAGAGGATGCACCTGCAGGAATGCTTGGCTTTAGTTGCCAATGTTCTGACAGCACTGGGCCTTCTGGGAATCTGGAACTTGCCTGCTACAGGAGGTCATCATGACTGTGGATCACTGAGCCGTTCCACGGAGCGACCACAGGCAGCACGTTCATGTACATCCCTGCCTGAGGCCCACAGCGGGCTGAGGAGGGGGGGGTGCGCCAGGGGGAACCACCACCACCAGCTAGTGTGTAGTCACCCCCTCCTCTCTGCCCCCCATCATTTGGCGGTAGGCCTGTCTAGCTTGAGACCTGTTCCCATCTTCATCCAGGTGACATGTGGCCTTCACCTCGGCCCCCTCGGCCACCCGCACCACCTCTAGCGTGTAGCATGTCCTCCCCATGCCTGGGCTGTCCCATTGGGTGTCCAGCCTTTGTCTAAGAAAACAGGGACTCCTAGCTGGAGACCCAAATCCTCTGGGATGCATCATTAAGCACTTAAGGAAGGCCCCACCAGGGCCTTTGTGGCATTTGTAAAGGGAAAGAGCTGCAGTCTATCTTGGTCTTAATGTGGGGACAGGACAAAACTGGCACTTGGGTCTGAATTCCGAGGGACAAAGCTACACCTCTGATGGTGGACGGCCTTTGGGTTCCTCACGGGGGACACCCAGAAATCACTTTCTAAGTGAGACTTGGTCAAGCCCTTTGGACCATGATGATCTCGCCATATTTAATGCCAAACGGACTGCATTTACATGACCGCCTGGACCATGGGGAAGATGAGGTGTCTTACCTGGGTCCACCTGCCCTGTCCGAATGGTCCTGCCCTGACCGCAGAAGGATAGCCTCTGCACCCACCCGGAGACCAGTGTCTTGGGATACCCAGAGGTTGGGTCCTAGGGTCCATCCTTTCTTCCTAAGAGTTTTGATGATGCTGGGGACAGTGACTGTGTTCTTGAAGCGGCTACTGCCTTGCAAGGTCAAGGATATTCAGTGGCTGCTGGGGTTCGTGGACCACTGCCACCCACTCATTGTAAACTCTGTTAGCCCAGTCGCCCTGCTGAAGAACTGCCTGAATACAGGCTTCAGGCCCCCCTGGATTTCAGCCAAGGCTGTTCAGGTGGGACCATGGTGCTCATTAAGCATGAATGGGGGGAGGACACACAGTGGGGCCACCACTCTGGGGGGTGGGACCTCTAGTGGGGGATGTACAGGTCACTTTCTCTTCGTGCTCAGTGCTCTACTGTCTGCCTGCTAGGTGGAGGTGCCCACGGATGAAGGGGTGCAGGCACCCGGGGGACAGGAGGCACCCTGAACGTTTCCATGTGGCCCAGCCCGGCGAGGGCGGGAGACCCCGCATGGAAGCAGGGCAGGAACCGTGCCATCTCGCCGACCCCTGGGCCTACCCACGCGGCACGTAGAAGTCCTACTGTGCTTGCGTTGCGCGCAGCCTTGGAGTTGTGCGCTGTGCGCAGCAGGGCCTGAGCCGCGGAGGGCCGGGCTGGCCGTGCTGCCTGTCCCCCCTGAGCTGGCCCGTCCAGGCTGCCGCTCCAGCCTCCAGCTCCCTTTGGTTCGGTGAGTTGTGTTTCAGCCGCTGGTGCTCCTGTTCATGGGCGTGGGACTGGTGCTGTTGCACTTCTGTGACCTTGACCGCTTCCGGCAGCTTTGGAAGTGAGTGGACGAGAGGCTCGGGGTTGCCCCGCATCGGACTCAGACGAGGCCCCACATTGGGAGCCCCCCTGTGGCTCTGGGGGAAAGACATCCGAGTTCCCAGTGGAAGAGGATGAGACCCGCGCTCCATGCAGCCCAGAGCCAGACCGCGGGTCGGGGAGGGTCAAGCTGAAGAAGGAAGTGGGGGAGGGGAGCGGCTTTGTACAGACTTCGGGGTTGTGGTTTCTATCAGTTTAAGAGAACAGGTATTGATTTGTAAAAGGGACAGGCAGTTAGTAGTGTTAAACAGTGCTCGTGAGGGAAAGTTTTATGTTTCTCATGGTGTTGACATTATTTGAAATGTATTGTGGTTTTTCTGGTCTACCTGATACCCCATCTGGTAAGTAAGCCTCATGGCATAACAGGGCATCATTTGAGATGGAATTTAGAATAAGGGGTGACTTCCTGGCCGAATGTATCGTGTGACCTTGGGATTAATTTAATGTCGTAAAGCATTTCGGTGACTTCTAGGAAAAAGCAAAGACCTGGTTCGTGGGTCCCAGGTAAGTATATGATGAGTAAGAAATGACAGGGGTGCACAGCCCCCCGAGAAGGTGCTGGTAGGACTTTTCCTGGCGTGTGGGTCCCTGCCATCAAGTGTGACAAGCCACTTGGCTGGGTCACCGCGGTCCTGGCAGTTCGGCCCATAGGAGAGAAATGTGAGGGAGAGTTGGGCACGTACTTAGGCTACCTTAAGGGGGCAAGCCCTACAGTTGTATAAAAGGACATTCCCGTGGGCCACCGCCAGCAGTGGAGTTTGGGTGGGAGGAGGAGGAGGAGATCGAGATCCTTGCAGAAAAACTAAGCTCCCCAGTGCCTGGGAAATGTTAGACGGGGGGCTTAGAGCTGAGGTCAAGACCGGACGCTGCAGAAGGAAGTGCAGAGCACCTTGTTGGGCCAACAGCGGGAGCTTGCCAGCGTCGGGAGAGGATTGGGTGTAGGACAGGTCCACCGTGTGGGGAGAGCTGACGGCCCCATGGCGTCTCTCGGGGTCCTAACATGGGGGGTGGTGGCAGCTGGCGCAGTGCAGATGCAGTGGGGGAGGTGGGAGGGACCCTCGCTCCTCTCTGCAATGTCACTAACTCCACGAGCAAGTAACAATGCACCAGGTCTTTTCATAATCAGAGCAAACCTACACCTTGTAGAAATCTTGGAAAATAAGGTAGCAAGCGAGAAGAGTGAAGTGTTAACATGTTGGTGGCTCTCCTGCCAGCTCCCCCCCCATCCATCATGGTTTTTCTTCTTTTTGTGGGGACATAGTGGTGGTACTACCTTCCGTAAGAGGATACAATATTGTGTGGGTGTTTTCACTTCTGTGACGCGACTTCCCCATTACACGTTACTACTCATTTTAGTTTGAAATGGCTGTGTTCTCCATCACGTAGACGGACAGTAGTGCCCATGGTTGATCATCCATGCCGTTCGTTACTAATTTCTCACCACCAGAAATGGAAGAATTTCTTCGTGCATAACGCTTTTCCCCAATGTCAAGTTACTTCCTTAGGATAGGTTCTCAGAGGTGGAATTACTGAATTAATATGAAAACCTTTGAGCCCCTTATTACATGTGGACAGAACGGTTCCCAGCAATGTTTGTATCCATTAACACTGCCACCAGCAAGTATGTATGTGCCCCTTGTACCATCTCGCCAGCTCGGAGGATTATCCTCCGGCTAAATACTTGCTGATCTGATAATGAAACGTAGCATTGTGTCTCAGTTTGCATTTCTTTGCTTTCTAGCAAAGTTGAACATCTTTCCATGTTAAGCAGTTGTATTTCCTCTTGTGGATCGTCAGTGTCCTTTGCTCTTATCTACTGGGGTCTGATGAATTTGTATGAGCTCGTTATATATTAAAGATATTAACCTGTTGCGTGTCATATTTGCCGCACGTGTGTCCAGCTTTTACTTCTGTGTGTGTTTTACTGACATTTTGACTTCTTACACAGCCAGTCCACTCTCTCGTTGGGCACGGTGCCCACTGGACTCAACACAACAACATGACGCAGGCACATACGTTTTGTCCCTTCAGCTCACGGCTGTACCTGTAACTGCATGATGTGGTGGGCACTCTAAGCCTTTGCCAGCTTGTTGCATGGCTGGATGTGCTGGGTGCTGGGGGTTTGTGGATGAGTACGAGGCCCAGCCCACACGCCCGGGGACCGAGAGCAGTTCCCCAGCCTTCGAGTCTCAGAATACCTTTGCGCCGTTAAAAATAACTTAGGGACCCCTGAGAGCTTTTGCTTATGTAGATTTTACTTACCAACATTTACCGTATTAAAATGGAGAATGTCTGGAAATATTATTTTGAAAATAAACTCATTACATGACAACATAAATAGCATATTTTAATGAAAACTATTTCCCAACACAAAAAAATGAATGAGAAGAGTGGCATTGTTCTCCATTTTTGCAAATTTCTTTAATGCTCAATATAAGACAACTGGAGTCTCACACCCACTTCTGCGCTCAATCTTTTGCAAGATCACTTCTCATGTAGCCTCTGAACAATTCCACTGGGGACCCATGGGATAGAGTGGGGGAAGCAGAGAATATTCGGGTATTATTACAAAACCAATTCTACCTCACAGACTCCCTCCAAGGGTCGTGCCCACTCAGAACTGCTGGTCTAAGAAGAGACTAGGTGGGCCTGCGGACACTTGCATCTGGTCCTTTGTGCTTTCTTCCAGTGTTTTATTTTTACTCATTTTTTGGAAGATTTTATTTATTTGAGAGAGGGGGAGAACGTGAGTTGGGGGGGAAGGGAGGGAGAAGCAGACTCCTCACTGAGCAGGGAGCCCGATGTGGGGACTTGATCCCAGGACCCTGGGACCATGACCTGAGCCGAAGACAGACGCTTCACCGACTGAGTCACCCAGGTGCCCCTCTTTCAGTATTTTAAATGTTAGGTCTTTCTTTCCCTCTAGAATTAATAAAGTTGGGTCTGGAATTAGTCTGGCATGGAGTGTGAGGTGAGGCTCTAAACTGACTTTTCCCCCCAAATATTTAAACATCCTGAGATCATAAATTAATTCTTTCCATCTCATTGACATGTTTTCCTTCATCACATTTGAAAGTCTTAACTTGTTACAGGGCCGACTTTTCTAGTATCTATTGATCCACTGATTTCCCTCTGCCCCCCTTTTTAAAATGATTTCGGTTTTACAATTCGTATTCCTATCTAGGAGGGTTCCCCCCTTCAGGTTTTCTTAATCTTTCCCACCAGATGAGCTTACAAATTAATTCTAAGGTTTCCCAAAATCTTGATAACAAGTGCAGAGCTTGGACAGGCATCGCAGCTTTGGTGAGATGTGTGCAGGGTGGAGCGCTGCGAGCCGGGTGCGTCTTCCTCCTACCAGCCCAAGACCTTGCCCTCCCCCACCTGGGGGTTCCCACCAATGGCTTCTCTAAGACAGGTGGTGGTTTAGGAACGGGGGTTAAAATCCGCCCCCCAACTGACTAGACTGTTGCCAAGTCAGTGTCTTCTGCTATGGAAAAGTCTATAGAGTACGCGCAGTGCCCTACTGGTGGGCCCCAGATGTCCGGTCCTAAGAGGTTCGCAAGGATCCAGCCACCCACTCTGCCTGCCAGTGGAGGCATGGAGCTGTGGTCCCCCAGCCAGCCCCACTGTGTGGCCCAGTTTGAGGCTTGAGACCAGTAGCCCGGGTTGGAACAGGGCCTGCATCCTCAGCGACTGCATGACACCTGCTTTTGCTTTGAGCTCCCATGTACCCAGCCTGGTAGAATTCCATCCCGGGGCCCACTGAGTCTCCCTCTCAGTGAGTGCTGGCTCCATCTCTGTGGTCCCCAGGCCAGGAACCCGGGCGTCATCTTGCCTTCTCTCCTTCATCCCCACCAAGGATGAAGGCCTTCACCAAAGCCTTCCAAAGCTTCTCCTCAACAACTCTCAGTCCGCCTGGCTCTGTGTCCCCACCACCGCCCCCTTTAGTCCCCCTGCCTCCCCTCATGCTCTTAGTCCTGTGGAAAGGGCAGGGTCAAATTTCCTCCTCTTAGAAACCCTCCTTGAACAACACCCTCACACCCACCCCAGCCGTACAGTTATTGAAAACCATCACGCTATGTTAGAGAGCTTCTGCTTTCCTCCCCTGCTAGACCGTGTGCTCCTTGAGGGCAGAGCTGATCTCCGATGCATGTGTGTCCCCAGCACCCAACCCCGGGGGGGCTAACAGAGAAGCTGCCTGGGGAAATGTTCAGTGGTTGACCAGAAGGACAGCACAGCCGACAGCAGCTGGGAGTCTCAGGTCCACGACACCCAGGCCACCTGCCAAGGAAAACTGGAACCTCCAGCAGGCCCCACACCCCTTTGTCCTGTTTTCTTTTTCACAAAATGGGATCATACTGTACATACTGCTTATTAGCCTGTTTTGTTTTGTTTTGTTTTGTTTTTTTACCCTTATGATACATGACGAGAACTTGCCAACGCCATGACATTCTTTGAAAATGCGACTGATAAATGAATAATATCCCACCTCTGGATTTGCCACCCTTGACTCAACCCCCCCCACCCTTGCTTTTGGGATGTAACTCGTTTACAATTTTTGTCATTAAATGGTGTTGCAGTAAGCATCCTAGCAGCTAAACATCTCCTTGGGATTGTGATTCTTCGGCCAGTCTGCTCCTGTCGGGACTTTGCGTTATATTGACTGCGGGGTCACTGCTGACCCACGGGAGAGATTGGCCGTGTCTCTGTTTGGCCGGTTCACTGAGCGTGGAGTAGCTTGCGGGGCTCTCCTAGTGATTCCTTCCAGTCTTCACAGACCCCAGAAGCGTCTCCAGCAGATGGTGACTTTCTGCTCCAGGAACAGAGGCTTCCCTGCCACGACTGGAGCGCTCATCGTCCCAGCGCTGGGAGTGTTGGTGGCCGATCCTCTCAGCCACAGTTCTTCCCCAGACTTGCCTTCAGATGAAGGCACCGCCTCACCCGGGGCCATGCCTCCTTCCCTATGACAGCGCGTGTCTCCATCTCATTTCATCCTCCCGCTGCCTGCTCGGACTTGGCGTGTTACCATGCCGCCCGGCGGGCCGGGAAACAGCCAGAGTGGGTAAGTGACCGGTCCACCGTCACACAGCTGGCAGGGCCATTTCTGGGACCTGAACCGGGTCCCTGGGTTCCTCTTAACCTGCTTCTTAACTGCTGTCCGTCTAGTCTCTCCCTGTACCTGCGGACATCACTCTGCTGCGAGGTGGGCCCTGTGCTGGGTCACGACCTGGTTTGTACTGGGCCCTCTCCCTTCAGTTCCAAGCTCATGAGGTGAGACCCCTGCCGCCAGCGCACACACACACACACACCCACACACATCACACACACCACACACACCACACACCACACCACACACACACCACACACCACACCACACACACACCACACACACACACCACACACCCACACTGCACACACCCACACCACACATCGCCCACACACCACACACACCACACACCTACCCACACACCACTGGATGTGTGTATAGAAACATTTGAAAATAATGAAAGGACATTTCCTTGGACCAGAAATGAAGCTACCTCACAACCGCGATAGGCAGTGAGCGCTGGGAACCGTGCGCGCCGGCCGGGGAGCAGGCCATGGAGGACCCCCAGCCTCGTGTCTCGCGTGTGGCCGGGGGCGCGCTGCCCACTGTGGCCGGGGCGGAGGCGCGGCGCCCGGGGTCCGGGAGGTGCCCCGCCCGGCCCACCGCGGCCCAGAGCCCCGGGGGGGGGGGCGCTCCTGGCTCGTGGGCTCGGAGTGCCGCCCGGCTGCTCGCCTGCCTCCACCTCCACCACAGCTACAGCCGGAAGCCTTTTTTTTTTTTTTCCAAATGGGTTATGTGTGGTATATATTAGAGATACTGAGATTGTGCTATTCTTCATGTTGCCATCTTAGTGAAATCTTCATGTTTTTAGTTTTAAAGTTGATCTTCTTGGGTTTTCATATAATCTCATCTCTTCCAAATGAGAGCATTATCCATGACTTTCTAACATTTTGTAACTTTATCTTCTTCTCTTAGCCCATGAGCAGAGGCCGGGAGGAGTCCCTTTGCATGCTTGACTTCACACTGCTCTGGGAGGGCAGAGCCCGGAACCGAGATTAAACTCTGGTCCCTGTGCTGCTTCTCCGGCTGGCGAGCCACAGGGTGTGGCTTGCCGGGGCCCCCCGGGCAGTCGGACCCTGCAGCTCAGCACCCAGCGCTCCTCTGTCTGGTTGCTGGTCTGCAGCAGATGCCATTGTAAACCCATCACCCTCTCCTGTGGCTGGCTCCAGGGCAGTGTGGCTCTCTCCCCCCTCCCCAGTCATTCTTCTACCCCAGCCTCCGCTCCTCAGACCTCCCCCCACCCCACTGGGGGGCCTCCTGGGATTAGGAAGCAGCTTGTGAGCCTGGCTATCTTCCACAGCCTCCCTGGACCCCGGGGCCACTGACTAACGCCCTCATCACAAATGGCTCCGTGGACTTGGCCAACTCTTGCCCTTCTTTCAGTGGTCATTCCCTAAGTCCCATGGCTTCTGGATTTAGCTGTGGAGTCTTCTGGATTCCAAGTAGTAATGTGTCCCCAGAAACCTGATCGTCACGCACCAGGCACCCCAGTTAAAACTCATAGAAACTGCCCACTCTCTCACGTCATATCTCAGCGTTTTCCATGATGAGAAAGGTTCGAGCGATTTGACCATGAGTCTCCAATGGCCATCTCAGGCTCAGGACATCTGCTAAAGCCTCCACCTCTCAAGGAAAGCCATTTAATTTCTAGGTATACACCGTAGCAGGATATTGAGCTGGGCTTTTCCTGTTGTAGCCAAGACCCAAATATGAGAATAAAAGGCAATGAATAAACTATATATTCTGAACTCAGATGGCAGCTGACAAACCATCAGCACCCACACCTGAAGGGATTTCTTAGATAAGCCATTCTACTAGGACCAAAAGCTTGCATAGACTGGCTGGGTGTTTACCAAACCTGTTTTCTCTTCTTTCTGGACAAAAAAGCTTCCTTTCCCGCTGGGTGAAAGGGGTCCTCCATGCTCTTCCCCCTTCTGCCAGTTTGATCAATGGTCATGGTCAAGGTGACCTTGAAAATCCTGTAGTGCAGATGGCAGATGCACACAATGGAGGGGACCTGGGCCCTGAGTCACTATTTGGGGGGCGAGCCACCTGGTGTTCTCAGGGCACAGAAGAAAGCATGCATCGGAGTAGTGAGTGTGACTGCTGCCCCTGTGGGCATCAGCCAGCAGAGGTGGGTAGGTGGGGGCAGGGAGGGGGTGGCCAGCCCAGGTGGAGGGAGCTGTCACTCCCCTGTGCCCTCTTCCCCTGAGCTGCCCTGACACTTGGGTGAATGTGGCCTGTCGAGGCTGAGTGAGGTCCAGTCGAGAGAAGGTCTCGACAGCCCCTCCAAGCCACCAGGCCCCCCAGAAAGCTCTAACCAGCCCTGGGGAGAAGGAAGGGGACAAGCCCCATTGTGTTTGAGCTGAACATTCTTTAGAAATAAACAGAGCTTAGTCTTAAACACCAAGAGACTGTTCTACAGACAAAAATGACAAGAAAACCTTGGAGTCTGGCCAAGATGTTATTAAGGGACCTCCTACCTAGCGGGGAAGGGGTTCAGCAAATCCCACTTGGATTGGGGTTTGGAAGAAATAAAATTGTTTCTATTTACATTCCTGACAAGATGAGACTCCTCAATAAACCAGTTACACATAATCTACTTAAATCATGAAAAAACCTCACAAAGCTATAAAATAACAAACTAGGGAAAGCAGAGAAAACACTGGTGTTCTCAATCCTACAGGAGCTTTGAGGGCATGAAAAACAGCATGTCAAAGGGATGCTACCCTGAGCATGCCAACTCCCTTGAGTGGTTCCAAAGAAACTTCAGAATCTGAATGAGAAAAACAACCAGGATAACACACATTGACTGGTCTAGAACTGAAGAGATAATGGTAAGACAGAGACGTTGTCCTCATGGAATACTCATTCTCATTAGGAAAGCACAATGAAGCCACCTGCATGTCATATTAGGGAAGGAAGGTAGATGTGGCCTCCAAGGGCTTGATACCCGGCCAAAGGCCCAAGGAGGTGAATGGGGGTTTGGACTCAAACTTGGTTGAGGCTCTAAAAAGGAAAAGTTATTAAAATCTGTGTTTAGTCTTAAAATCAATAGCATCTTAGACTCAAGGAAATAGCTATTTTTTTCCAGTTTGGGATTACACTGAATATACGATTTTATGTCCTTCATAAAACTGACCTACTATGATGCACGTTTTACCATGTTGTTAAAAATGTTATTGGAAAATAAGCTAATGATTTCATAATATATCATTATATGGAAGTATGTAACTTTCATAGCTATTCTTCCCTGGCTTGTGATATATATATATATGTATATATATATATTCATTCCATATATATATATATGGATATATATATATATGGAATGGAATAAATTATTATTGAAAAAATGAAAAATAAATTATTGAAATTAAGTAAAATGAAAGATTTAGTTCTTCAGATACAATAATCACATATGTATATAAATAGAGATATATAGTATTCATTTTTTTAAAATCAAGATATAATTTACATACAGTGAAGCAAACAGAACCCAAATTCATTCTTTGATGTGTTTTGACAAATATATCACCCATGTAACTGCCACCAGAATCAAGAAATAGAACATTTCCATGACTCCAGAGAGTTCCCTGTGTCTCCTGCCAGGCAGTCTCTCCTCGTCCCTACAACTGCTGTTTCAATTCCTAGACCCATAGATTAGCTTTGGCTGTTCTGCCACTTAATATACATGGAGTCCTAGAGCCTGCACTCTTGTACTCAGGTGTCTTCTGCTCATTATGATGTATTTGAGATTATTCCACGTTGGCACATGCGTTAGTCATTCATTCTTGCTTTATTGCTGCTGATCAATGTTTCTACAGGTAGACCATGATGATGGACATCTAGGTCATTTCCAGGTTGAGCAAACATGAATCAAGTTGCTATGAGCAGTTCCACAGAAGTCTTTTTGTGCACCTATGCTTGCATTTCTTTTGGGTAAATACCTAGGAGCCAAATTGCTGGGTCATAGGTGAGGTGTACCACTTATAAGAAACTGCCAACCTGTTTTCCAGAGTGGCTGCACCATTTAATGCTGGTGTTAACTGTGTATGAGAGTTCATGTTGATGTACCTTTTGTTCTTCGTTTGGTACTGCCAGTCATTCTAATTTCTAATTCTGGTGGGCTTGTAATAGCATCTCATAATGGCTTTAGTTTACATTTCCTTGATTTCTAATGATGCTGAGCTTTTTTTTTTTTTCCAACCATCAGTATACCTTCTTTTTTCCCCCATATTTTCCCAGTATTTAAAAATTTCTGACATACATAAAAGTTGGAAAGAAAACTGGATACTAAACATCCATATATCCACCAACTAAATTCTATAATTAACACTTTGCTACATTTCCTTTATCACATATCCATCCATCCTTCTACCCATTCTTAACGTATCTCACTTTTTATGTGTAGCAAAGTAGGTTCAAGATATGAGGACACTTCACTTGGAAGGACTTCAGCAGACGTATCACCGACTAGATACCGATGTTTGTTTACAGTTCTTTTTTTTTTGTTGGGGGAGGGGGATTAATTCACAATGAAACCATCAGTCTTAAATACATTATTTGGTGAGTTTTGGAAAATGAATACACAGCTGCCAGCCAAGCCCCTCGCAAGATGCAGAACATCACCGTCCAGAAATTTCCCTAGGTCTTCTCCCTCCCCAGTTCTAAAAACTTTTGTCAATCCGAGGGCACAAAGATAGTCTGTGATTTCATCTAAAAAAAAATTCAGTTTTGACTTTTACACATAGATTTCTGATTCATCTCAAGTAAATATTTTGTGGATGATATGAGGGTTGAAATTTGTTTTTTTCCATATGGATATCCAGTTGTTTTTAGAGCCACTTGTTGGAAAACTTTGTTTCTCCATTGGATTGGTTTAGTGACTTTATCTAAATCCAGTGAGCAAATATAGTTGGTCTGCTTCTGGACTCTTTGTTCTATTCCATAAATCTATTTGTCTGTTCCATGCTATCTCGATTACTGTGACTTTGTAGTAAGCTTTGAAGCAAGGGAGTGTGAATTCTGTTCTCACTTTTCCAGATTGCTTTGGACATTCTAGGTCTGTGCTGTGCCGTGCAACAGGTCACCAGACATGCAGGGCTATTGAAATTATTGAAATTAGGGGCGCCCTGCGTGGCTCAGTCAGTTAAGCGTCTGCCTTCAGCTCAGGTCATGATCCCAGGGTCCTGGGATTGAGCCCCACGTTGAGCTCCCTGCTCAGGAGGGAGCCTGCTTCTCCCTGTCCCTCTGTCTGCTGCTCCCCCCTGCTGGTGCTCTCTCTCATTCTCTCTCTCTTTCTCTGTGAAATGAATAAAATCTTAAAAAAAATAAATTATTGAAATTAAGTAAAATGAAAGATTAGTTCCTTAGATACAATAATCACATTGACAATGCTCAGTAGAACGTTTCTATCATCATAGATCTATGTTAGGTCCTTTTCAATTCCATATACATTTTAGAATCATTTCGTCAATTTCTATTAACAAAGCCTTCTGGGACAATGATTGGCGAGGAATTGAATTGCGGAGGAAAGCGCTCAAGGACTGACATTTTACTAATATTGAGTCTGATACAGGAATGTGGTTTCTCTCCCACTTAATTCAAGACTTCTTTCTTTTTTCCCAGCAGTTTTGTGGTTTTTAGCCAGTGGCCCTTACACATGTATTCCTAAGGATTTTATGATTCTTGATGCTCTTGCAAATGGAATCTTTTGAAAAATTTCATTTTGCAATTGTTTGTTGCTAATGCATATGACCAAAACTGAGTTTTGTATTTGCTTTTATTCTGTGACTCTGTTAAATTCATTTAGTAGTTCTGGTAAGTATTTCCCCAAACTCCTTAGGATTTTCTACATACATGATCATGTCGTCTGTGAATAAAGAGTTTCAGTCCATCTTTTCATTCTGTGTGATTTTTATTTCTTTTTCTGTCCATTTTGCACTGTGGGGAATTCTAGTACAGTGTTATACATGAGTCATGAGAGTGTAGCCTTGCCTGATTGCTGATCTTTGGGAGCACGTGGTTGATATTTTACCACTAGGTGTGATGATGTTAAGTAGAAGGTTTCTCATATGTGCTCTTTGTCAGACTCATGAAATTTCCATCTCTCCCTTTGTAAGAGAAACTTTTTTAAATTTGCAAGAGGTTTTTTTTGTTTGTTTGTTTTTTAATCAGGAATGGATGTTGAAGGAATGTTAAATGCTTTCTCTGTGATTTAGACAATCATTTTTTTCTCTTTTCTTCTGGTAACATGGTGAATTAAACTGAGTGAATTTCCAATGATAAACTGACCCTACATTTTGGGTTAAATACAAGCTGGTAATTGAGAATTATCTTTTTTGTAAATGTTGCATGTGACTTGCTAATATTTTTTAAGTATCTTTTGTGTTTTTTATCAGCAAAGATATTGGTCTGTGATTGTCTTTTCTGCAATGTCTCTTATTGGGGTTATGCTCACCTCATCAAACAGGCTGGGGGCTGTTTCCCTCTCTCTTTTCTTAAGGCATTTGTGTGAGATTGGATTCCTTCCTCCTTAACTGTTTGATAGAAAGTTGAGGGGAAACCATCTGGGCCTGAAGTTGTCTTCATAGTCAAAACGTGTTTGATAGTAAGTTCCATTGCTTTAGTGGGTCGATTGGACTACTTGGTCATCGATTTCTTCTTTAATGAGCTTTGGTCGTGTGCGTCTTTCAAGGAATTTATCCACTTTATGGAAATTAGCAAATTTGTTTGCACGGAGTTCTTCCTGATATCCCTTTATTATCTTTTTGAAGTCTGTATACTATTGGTGCACACTATTCCTGGTTTGTGTCTTCTTCTTCTTCTTTTGATCATCCTAATTAGAGGTCTGTCAATTGTATTATCTTTGCAAAGTCCCATTTTTTTTTTATTTCATTGATTCAGTCCGTGTTTCTGTTCCCCACGTCATTGATTTCTGCTCTTGCCTTGATTCTTTCCTTCCTTCTGCTTACTTTGGGTTAAATTTGATCTTCTTCCAGTGTCATCGGATGGAAGAGATCTTTTGTTCTCTTCCCTGGAACCAGTGGGTCTTCTGTGGCTCGGTCTGGGGAAGGGAGCTGCTCTGCACGGTCGAGTAGGAGAGAAAGGGTCGCTGTCCCCTGTGTCCTGTCACTGCCCCACTGTTGCTGGTGAGCACTGTGGGAGCAGGGGGCTTCTCTGAGTCTGGGGCTCCCGGTTATGCTAAACAGTCATGCTACCCCATGGGTGGCCTTTAAGAATTTATTAAAATGTTAGCTGTTTCCTCCTTACCTGTCTTTATGGCTGTTTTCTCTGTGCTCTGCTAAAGGGTCAGTAGTTCCTGAGTCCCATCTCTCCGCGGAAGGGCTGACTTCAATTCAAATTCGCTTCCCTTCATTTCCTTCTGGCCTTAGCTCTCTCACGGGCTCAAGAAAAACTGGTTTGTAGATTATGCTGCTTTTTCTCATCGCTAGATTTGGAGTGGTGTTCTCTTGCAGCTTTCTACAACCTAAAACATGAATTGACTTTTTAAAGACAACGAAGAAGAGAAAGAAAAATACCTTTTTATGTTCATGATTCATATGGCTTTTGATTTGATTTTAATTTTTTTAAGTAGGCTCCAAGCCCAGCCTGGAGCCCAATGTGGGGCTTGAACTCCTGACCCTGCGATCATGAACTGAGCCGAGATCAAGAGTCAGATGCTTAATCAACTGAGCCACCCAGGCGCCCCCAGCTTTTGATTTTAAATAGTTGACAGAGCGAGATATTCCTCATCACTGTCCCCCTTCAAAAGATGGTGGGCTACTTATACCCACTTATTATTTCTCATGAATTTCACTTTTCATAAATCGTTTATTGATTTGTTCTATTTTCTAATAGTAAAATAGAGCATAAAGGAAACAATAAAAGAACCTGGCATTTTCCACCTACTTAGAGAAAGAGCTCTAACATTTTATATACGTTCCTCTCGTTTTTGTTTTACACATAATTACTTAAGCAGAAAGTAATGTATGCTTACAGGAATGTAAGCAAGGCAGAAAAATACAAGGTAAGCGCGTCACTGCTGGAATTTTGTGCCCAGCTTTCAGAGCTTCTGCTGTGTGGACGCTTCTGTGACGCCATGGCTCCCACGTACCCCACGTGCAAGTCCCAGCCCTGCTCCCCAGTCAGGTTCTGGATTTTCCTTCACTCGGGACCTGTGCCTTTCTTGTGTTTCCTTGGTTTAACTGCGTCCTGTTTACCTCCTATTCTCTGATGATTGCAAGGTGCTTCTCTCTTTCTACTGGCCACAACTCCCAATTAGCCATGGTTTCAAGTAGCTTCTTATTGGCGCTCCTGGGGTTTCCAGTTAGAGCAACATTTCCTGGGCGGATGAGAACCAACGTCTGTCTCCTCGCTGAGGATACCCATCTACTGATTATTTTCTCGTTAAATTTAATTGGCTATGATTTCTGGTAGGAGGTAACAGGGACGATAAATGGCATTTTGATCCCAGATCAGCTACTTCTACTTTCATCATTTTGGAGACTTTGATAGAAAATTGTCCATTTCAGAGACATATTCAAATCTACCAGCATAAAATTGTGCATTGTGTTCTCTTAGGCTTTAAGAACCTCTCTCCGTATCTGTTATGTCCCTTTTCTTCTTCTTAAATTAATCTATTTTCCTTTTTTTTAAACTGATAGCTCGGAGGTTGACTATCCTGCTCACTTATCTTTAAAGAATTAGCTACTGATTTAACACATCCTGTTGTTTTTCTGCTTCTCAGTCGTTGATTTCTGCTTATATTTTTCTCATTTCCTTCCTCCAACACCAGCACTTCCTAATAGGTGAGAAAGAACCCACTGTCCGGCCTGCACATGAAGAATAGCGCAGGCTGTAGAGACATCGGGAGGAAACAGGGTTCCCACGCACTTTTATCCAGGAAATTGAGAATGAAATAAAGTTCACTCCTTTCTTCCCCACAATTCTTCTCAGAACCTTAGAAGGGCCAGTACTCATCCAGAATGTCCAAGAACATTTCGTTTAAGCTCTCCCGCACTGACTTATTAGAATAAAGCATCTTCTCTCTCCCTTCGGTCTTCTCTGAGGCTTGAGGTGTCCCAGCATCCGCTCTGGGAGACGCTCCCTCGTGTCTGTCATTTAAAATGCCTAGTCTCGCTCTGCTCCCTCGCCCACCAAGGCCCCAGATCAGCCCGGGATCCCTATCTGCCATCTGCACATGCCAGCAGGTGTTTGAGGACCGCCCCTTCTCCCCGGCAGAGGGATGCCCTTGACGTCACGCCCATACGCCCCGCTGGGTTACAGAGCATCTCACTTTCCACTTCTCTTTTGTTCTCTCTGCAGCAGGAATGGTGTCCTGAAGGATTGGTAATACCTGGACCCGGCCCTTCACACCTGTAAATTGGGGGATAATCACAGCACCTAATTCAGACGTTTACCTGGAGGATTTAGGGGGAGGAGACTCGTAAAGTGTTTGGTTCAGGGTCAAGTTCCCAGCCCACCGCTGGCCAGTGGTGGGGCCCAGACTCAAACCCTGGCAAGCCTGGCTCCAGAATCTTGCCTTCATCATTTTTAAAAGAGTCATAGTATTTTACCTTTTGTCTTTCCTTCAGTGAAATTCCATGCAAGTTGAATACATGTGGCTGGAGAATACTGAAGACATTCTTTGGTATTTTTTCCCCTGTGCCTCAGGTAAGCACCAAGCAGTCAGGCTTCTGTTCGGGCTGTAGGGTGGAAGAGGCCTTTATACCTGGCAGGAAGCAGGAATTTGCCAGCAACACTTTCTGGCTTTTGTTCCTCAACCCTAGTCCAGATAAAGAAGAGAGTTCTCCAGGTAATCCCAGTGTGATTTGGAAGCACAAGAAGGGAGAAGGCAACCCTGTATCCTGAAAAGAGACATCCCCGAGAGCAGAGGGGGCCCGTGCTTTGTCATCCAGAAGAGCTACAGCAGATGCTTGCATCTGACAAGATAAGGCTTCCTGGCCCTGCAAATAATGGTAGACAGGGTCATGGAAACCCTCCTTCCCACCAAAGATAGGGAAACAGCTGGAGGGAAGGTTTTAAACATCTTCCTAGAAGCACCAAAGAGCAACAAGATGGTGAGTAAAATCTGAGAGAAGAAGGAAATCCAGAAAGCAAAGCCTGCACTTAGGGCTTCTCTCCCACCAAGAGCATCAGTGGTTTGGAAGAGGACAGCAAGAGACCCAGCTGCACTGCATCAGCCTCACAGGGCTAGGGGGACCAGAATCTGGGTCTGCGGCTGGCCAAGGCCAGGAGTCCTGACAAACATTCCTCATCCTGCATTTGGGGTTGGGGTATGTCTTAGCATAAAGAGTAAATTTACATGCCCTATAGCTTTCTTCAAGTCATCAGTATGGTGTCAAAAATCCCAATCTCTGAATTTGGAGTAAAGTAAATCTAGAACACTGGTGTCCCCAGGCACCTGCAGAAGTAAAGGAAATTCTCTCTGGAGGAAGAGAAAGTTATCTGTGTCTCAAATTATGGTGGGAATAATGGGAAGTCACTGTTAATGGGTGCCAGGTGTCTTTGGGGGACAATACAAATGTTCTAAAATTGATTATTGTGATGGTTACACAATTCTATAAATAAAAACATTGACTTGTACACTTTAAATAGGAGAGCTTTATGGTATGCAAATTATATCTGAATAAATTTGTTTTGTTATGTCTCAAATAAATTTGTTTAAAAATTGAAATGTCTATAGACTCTATATACATTCTCATAGAACTTAATGTCTGTATGGAAATAGCATGCAAACACAGAGCATGTAAATTGGGAAGGTGGTAAAAAAAAGTTAAAAAGATCTCAGACATTGTCTGAGAAGGTGGAAAAGTAGCAATTCATATTTTGTTCTAATAAGTAAAGGAGAGGTATTGACATTTCTACAAAAACCACAATAGAATATTCAAACTAACAGAAGGCAAAAATAGACTTTAAAAAACCTCAATCAACTCCAAAAGATAAGCACTGAGAGCAAAAAGAGTGTAGAAGAAGTTAGACAAATAAAAACACATAGTAAGACAATAGATTTAAATCAGACATATCAGAAATGAAACTAAACTTAAATGGGCCAAATTTTCCAGTTGAAAGGCAAAGATTGTCAGCATGATTTTTCAAAACTCTAATATGCTGTTTACAAGAGATTTATCTAAAACTTAAGGATAGAGAAAAGTAGAAAGGAAACGGAAAGAAAAACATATATCAGGTGAACATTAATCAAAAGAAAGTGAGTAGAACTTGATTAATAGTAGACAAAATAGCAAGAAAGGAGAAATCATTGGAGGATAGAAATACTTTATAATGATAAAGTTTATATTCACCAGGACAATATAACAATTCAAGGTTTGTATGCACCTCGTAACATACCCTCAATATATAGACAGAAGTACATGGAGCAGCAGAAAAACTCAGTCATGTGTGAGATCTCAGTAACTGATAGAATAAGCAAAAAAGACATCATTATGGATACAGAGGGCTTGAAATATGCAATCGACTTGATCTAATTGACACATAAGGAGGACCGTGTCCAATTGCAGAATACACATTATTTTCAGACACAGATGAGACATTTTTTAAATACTTGACCATATTTTGGGCCATAAAACAAATCTTAATAAAATTTCATAAGATTGAAGTCACGCATGACCTACGGACACAAGGTAATTAAGTTATAAATCAGTAACAAAAAGATAGCTATGAATTAAGAAATGCTCATCCAAGTAACCCACTGGTCAAGGAAAAAAATCATCATGCCAATTAGATAATACTTGAGCTGAACAGAAAGAAAAACAAATGCATCGAAATATGAGTGAGGCAGGTGCACAGGGCTCAGGGAGAGAGTTATAGTTGTCCATATATACTTTAGAAAGTAACCAGGCTGAAAATTAATGAGCTAAGCATTCATCTCAAGGACCTAAAGGAAAAAAAGCAAGAATAAAACCAAAACAAATAGGAGGGAATAATAAAAACGAGCTCTGACATGAATGAAATAGAAAAGTACAAGAAAATTCACAAAAACAGGTATCAACTCTTTGAAAATACTTGAGGCAAAAGGGTTAACTTGTCTGAGCCTGCTTCACCAGAGACTGGCCTCCAACAAGAATGTAGGCCTCTCGACAGCTCCATTACAGCTAGACAGAGCCAAATGCTTAAGACAGGTGTTCCCGGCGAGGATCCCCAATGCCAGCACCCCTGGGAGGGGCTAGAGCATCTCGGACACGAATGCTGAGAGGGCAGAACAGGGCTGGAGCCCAGGGTCTGCCCAGCACACTGCTGTCGATCCTGCCCTGTGACTGGCCCAAGGAAGGTGCTTTTCTAATTCTGTAGTGTCAAAGTTCACAGCCCAGGGGTTGAGGTTCCCTATCGCAGAACCCGACATCCAGCCAGGTTAGATGGTTGTGCACATGCGCAGATTGAGCAGCAGGCGGCCTACCCATTGGTGATGGCTCCTGTCTCTGAATTTCCCTTCGTACCAGCAGCTCCAGCCAGCCTGGTCTGGCCACTCCCCCTTGTTCACATGACAAGACTGTTGGAGAGAGCTCTGAAGAGACGGGCCCAGAAAAAGAGAAAGCACAGATACGAAATAGGCAATGCGAAAGAAGACACCGCAGATCTTGGGAGACGGGAAGAGGGAGCGGTAGGCTGGATAATGACCTGCAGCGACATCAGGTCCTACTCTCTGGAACGTGTTAACCTTATATGGCAAAGGGACTTTGCAGATGGGATTGAAGATCTTGAGATGGGGAGAGTCTCTTGAATTAGGGGGTGGGCCCGAACTGTGATTAAAAGCGTCCTTATAAGAGGGGATTGGACAGCGGGGGGGAGGCTGTCGACAGAGGCAAAGCCCCGATGATGCTCTTTGAAGATGAGAGAAGTGTCCAGAAGGTGAAGAATACAGGGGGCCGCTAGAAGCTGGAAAAGGATCGTCCCTGGAGCCTCTAGAGGGAGCATGGCCCTGGGGACACGTCAGTTACAGCCCAGTGTGACCCGTTTTGGTCTTCTGGCCTCTAGGCTGTAAGAGAATAAATCTGTGTTTGTGTTAAGCCACCAACTTTGTCATGACTTGTCACAGCAGCTATAGGAAACCAAATAGGGGCTGCTGTGGAAAAAAAATTGTGTAATTTAACATGAAATGAATACATTTCTAGAAAAATACAATGCTCCAAAATTGGCACAAAGAAGAAAGGGAAAATCTAAGCAATCTTATAACCATTGAATCTATAACTAAGAACCTTCCCACAAAGAAAACTCCAGGTCCAGATAGCTTCAACAGAGAACTCTACCTCACATTTAAGGAACAAGACTGCTTCCTTTACACCAGGCCCTGCAGAGAAAGAGGAAAGGAGATTGCCCAGCTCACTTCGTTAGACCAGTTTACCTTGATACAGAAAGAAAAGAGGGCAATAGAAGGAAAAATTACAGGCAGATCTCACTTATGGATGTGATGCAAAAATTCTGAACAAAATATTAAAAATAGTAAAACACAACCAAACTGCAAAGTAGATTTAACAGTAGGAACTCCAATGTCATTTGCCATATTAACAGATTAAAGGAGAGCAATCATGCTATTATTTTAATAGGTGGGCACAAAGCATCTGATGGAATTCAATATCCATTCAGGAAATAAAGGACATTTTGGACAACTCGGAATATAAATAATTGCCTTAACCTGGTAAAAGACCCCTACCCTCAAATCTATAGGAAACATGTATTTATTGGGGAAATGTTGAAAGCTTTCCTTTTAAGATTGACAGCAAAGCCAAAAAGCCCACTCGACCCACTTCTGTCCGACGCTGGCTGGGGGGTCCCAGGCAGTATAATAAGGCAGCGAAAAGAATGAACTCACAGGAACTGGAAATGAAGAAACAAATTTGTCATCACTCACCGAGAATGTGATTTTGTAGGTGGCAACATAGAGAGATGCTATAGGTACATTATCAGAACTAATAGGACCGTTTAGGAAGTCAGTATACAAAAATCAGTTGGATTTCTATATACCTGAAACAAACAGAAAGCGAACATTTTAAAAGATGCCACTTAAACGCTGGCAACAATTGTATGCTAATAAATGAGACAACAGGACAAATGGACAATGTGTAGAAAGATACACACCATCTAAACCGACTCAAGAAGAAATAGAAGATCTGAATAAAAATGTAAAAATAGTGAACTCATAACCAAAAAACTTTCCACGAGGTCCAGATGGCTTTACTGGTGAACTCTATCAGACGTTTAAAGAATTACTGGCAATTCTTTGTAAACTCTTCAAAATATCAAAGAGGAGGGAACACTTCACAGCTCATTCTGAGGCTTTTATCACCCTGACACCAAAACGAGACAAGGATATCACAAGATATATCTCTTATAGAATATGCAAGCAAAAATCCTCAATAAAATATTAGCAAATAAAATCCAATAACATATGAAAAGGATTACCCACCATGACCAAGTGGGGTTTATCCCAATAATGCAAGGTTGGCTTACCATCCAGAAATTAATTAATAGAATATGCCATACCAATAAAATAATAAACAAAAACCACATGATCATCTCAATAGATGCAGAAAAAACTTTTGATAAAATGTGATACCTTTTCATGATAAAAATGCTCAACAAGCTAATAATTTCAGGGAACTTCTTCAGCCTGATAAAGAGCATCAGTGAGAAACTATATATATGTCATTGTACAGGAAAACTACATTTTGTGTATCCATTCACCAGCTAATGGGCATTTGAGCTATTTCTGTCCTTTGGCCCATACCCTCCCATCCCTCTGTAGAGCCACCCTTGGAGATTCCGTTTATTATCTGTCCATGCCGCAGTGTCACTTAGGAGGACCCACGCCATCAATTTTATTTCCCTGGAAGATTGCTGTCTCTGTCAGTGAATTTTTTTTGGTAACGGCTGTGAGATAGATTCATACACTCCAATTTACCTATGTAAAGAGTTCAGTGGTTTTTAGCATTTTCACAAGGTGTGCAACCATCACTGCGATCAATTTGAGAACATTTCATCATCCCAGAAAAGAAACCTCACACCCTTTCGCTATGACCTTCTAATACACCCACCACAAGGAAACTACTAATCTGCACTCCATCTCTACAAATCCGCCTGTCCCGGGCAGCTCCTACGGATGGAATCATACGGTAGGCGGTCTCTTGTGGCTTCTTTCATTAGCATAATGGTTACCAGGGCAATCTGTGTGGCAGCATGTGGCAGCACATTCTGTTTGTTTATCGGTGGATGGCCATTTGGGTTACTTTCCCTTTCTGACCATTATGAATAGTGCTGCTATGAACGTTCAGACACGTGCATGTGCAAATACAGAATTGACGTCCCCTCCCAGCCTGAGCTCTCTGAGCGTCTTGGAGAGCTTTCTATCTGCCTCCAAGGCCCGGAGAGAGAGGAGCCTGGCTGCATATCCGTGCTTAGCTGAAGGTGTTTGCAGACTGCCCTTGACTCCTGGGACCCTCCTCACTGCCCCACACCAACCGCATGCCCCAGGGACCCAGGGCGGGGGCGGGGGGTATGGCCCACACAGGCATTTCTCCAGCCCCGACTCCCCTCTGTCCAAAGAGGCCCCTTCTCTATGAATAGCCCCGAATCAAAGAGCGTGCTGAGGCCGGAGAACTTCAGGCTCCAGTTGATCCCTTTGGTGGCTTTAAAAGTAGACCAGCCATTATGCACGTAATATGTTAAGGCCTGGATTAGCATAATATGGTAATTGGCTCTGAAGCCAGATCAGGCCCCTTGCCTTTGAGCTGTGTCCCCAGGTTGGAGCCTCCAGCAGTCAAACCAGCAAGTATCTAAAGCAAAGCGTTTGCACCTGGGCAAAGCCAGCCTTCCTGCACACTGCTCACTGTCGCTCGGAGGGAGGAAGAGCAGACGTCCTGGAGGCTGTGCGGGCTGGGCCGGCACTGTGCATTCACAAACGCACACAAACGCATCCACCTGGGAACTGGAGCGGTAGGCCAGAGATAAATGGAAAATTTTTGGAATATAATTAACGTAATGGTAGTCCTTCAGCCCCACACAGATCAATTTGCAGAAGCAATATTTCAATCCAGGCTGTTTATCACCCCGTGGAGGCCGGTTACACAGAGATAACGGAGAAGCTGTTGTGTGGTCCTGGAGGTGATTTGTCTTGGAGGCAATCCCTACGGTTATGGTTAAGGAAGCATCGTTACTCAGACATGTTGTGCAAAATGAATGTGTCCGGTTTGATGACTGGCATTGAGTGTTCTTGTTAAGAGTCTGAGAGCCCCGATGTATCCTTGAAATTGCCAGACACTGAGTTCACCCCAGAAGCAGGACTCAGTGGGCTCTGGGGCCCACGCCTGTGGTTTCTGCTGCCTCCTCCCCAGTGTCCCGGCTGCTGTCTGCACACCCTGGGAGAGAATAACCTCCCCACCTTTGAAGTGATCAAACATAGAATAAAACCTTAGAGGTGCTAGTAGACGCTGCTGGTTGCTTAGCCAATAGCCACCTCTGGTCAGAGCCACAGTAGCCCACAAAGCACCTGCTCTCTCAGCCTCCCTTGCAGTCAGGCAAGGATGGCCTTGTGGCACCATTCTGGTTAAAAAGGTGTGAGTGAGTCACTGGGGCATGCTTCTGGGAAAGCTTTGTAGAAGTACCAGAGTTTGCTGCCATTTTCTGTTTTGTTTTTGTGTGTGTGTGTGTGTGTTCTTCCTCCAACCCAGAATGCAGAGGTAATGTTTTGATCTCAGCAGCCATTTTGTGACCATGAGGATCATAGTCACAGGCTGAGGAGGACAGTGCAGAAGGACAGTAGGAGCCTGAGCACTGACGACATTGTTGGACTGAATCAGCTGAACCTAACCTCTGGACTTTTCCATGAGACAAAACAAGCCCCTCACTTGCTTAGTTGGGCTAAAGGCTCCGTCCCAGGCAGCACTAACTGGTACAGCAGGATGTTCCATCTGTCTGGAGTTCAGGTGAGACACCTGGCAGTCTGGGCTCAGCAGCACTCGCCTATCTGCAGTGAATGAGGCCTCCTGGGGATGAGGGAAGAGGGCCCAGAAAAAAGCCCAATGTGGGCCTTAGAGAGGGCCAGGTCGAGGGAGCAGAGCCCTTCAGAGAGCGGGGGAAGATGGATGAAGAGTTTGGGGAAGAAGATATTGCAGAAGCCAGGGGTCTTCTATTTTTTTTGGCCACTCCTGGCATCTCTTCCTGAATAAATGATAAGAGCATCACTCTCCATAGCCAGTGGCTGGAATTCATCCTCTACCCTCTGACCTCTTCCTCCTCTGCTCCCCATCTCAGCAACTGGTCTGGGCTTCTCCCTAATCATTTCCCTTCTGCGGCTCTTCTCTCTCCATCTCCTCCACCCCTCCAGCACTGCCTTAGTCTAAGCTGCCATGGGGTCCTGCCTGGCCCACTGCAGACCCCTCCTACAGCCCCCGCCCTGCCCCCATGCAGCCTTGCTCAGGACGCTGACAGATGGTCTTCCAAAGTCTGCATGCTCCTCCTTGACTTAAACCCTCAGTGCCTCCCCCACTACCCTTCTATGAAGCCCAACCTCCTTGGCGTGGGCCACAAGACCCTTTATGATCTGGTCCCTGCCTACCTCCCCATGCCGGTCTTAGCCAGCATTGCAGGCATTTCAGACGATGCTCCATGACCTGAGCAAGTCACAATGTCCCAGGTTTAGGGGCTTTGCTCTTCTGTCTTCCTCCAATGCCTTTCCCCTGGCCTTGGGGGTGAGCTCCTACTCATCCCCTGGGAGTCCCACCAAGCTCGTCCTCTGGGAGGTCCAGCTTCTGGGGTCAGAGTCATCTGCAGTTTTGCTTCCATCTGTGGTGCTCTGCTGGATCCAGGGGAGTTGCAGAGCTCAGCAAACTGTGCCACAGTGAATCTCGTCTGTGCATAGGCCCCCCACCAGCATGTGAGCTCCTTGATGTCATGTCTGAGTTAAAGCACCAGCCCCAGGCTCTGCATGGCGCTTGGTAAGTCAATGATGGATGCGTAGAAGGACAGGGGAACGGATCGCTGGATGCACGCATTCCCCTGCCTTATTTGTCTCCATAGCACTTAGCGCCTTCTGCATCCTAAACCTTTATTTATGATTTATTGTCCATCTTTCCAAACTAGAATGTCAGCTCCATGAGGACAGAGACTGTTCTGTGGACGACCATATTCTCAGAGCCTGAAACTGCCACAGATGTATGGTAGCTGCTTGGAACAGGCTCTGGGATGCCTCCCACCCAGCCCGGGGCACCTTTGGTTTTCTCACATGGTGTCTCCAGGATCACGTGGGAACAGAGGCGGCACGGAAGGGGATGAGTGGACTCAAGGCCAGTCCAGGGCCAGATGGGGAACAAGGTCTCCCCTCAAGCATCTGGAACTCTGGGCAGTGGGTCACATGCTGTATTTTCAAGCCTCAGAGCATGTGGGGACGGGGGAGGGACGATCAGAGGAGTAAGACTTGGGTGAAGTGAGAGTTCCAGATGGGCATTGGGGAAGGCTTCCTGGAGGAGGTGGCTATGAACTGGGCCTGGGAGGATAAGCAGGATGAAGATGGGCAGACACCAGTACAGAGGGGCAGGGGGTTGGGGCTGGGAAGGAAGGCAGGGGTTGGTTTGGAGTCCCGGGTGCAGTGGGTGGAGGCATGAGCAGAAGGTGGTTTGGAACAGCAGGCTGAGAGTAAGCCCACTTATAAAATCTGAGAAAGGACCTGGGGACGCATGTGGAAGGAGCAGGAATAAGCTGACACGATGGTGCTCCTGGGAGGATTGTGAGTCATGGTCTCGCTAATCCCGCCGACAGCTGGCCCCCAGAGGTGATTTCGGGGGTGGGCGTGACCCCAGCTGGCCAGTCAGGGTCTTCTCTGAGACTTCCCCTGGTCTCCTGGACCAGCTTCCCAGGCATGGAAGCCGTGGGTGCAGAGTAAGGCCAAGCCACAGAGCAAGCTCTGGAGAGAGGAGAGACAGCACAGCGGGGTGCCGTTTGGGGCACCTGCAGGGGCTCAGGCCACGTGGACCATCTTCCAAGCTGCCACAGACCGCCCCGCTTGACGGAGGTTTGCTGTGCGCCATGGGCAGGGTGGGGGGAGCCACCAGCCCTTGTCCTGTGGGAGCACCCCTGACCTGTCCCCTGGCATCTGGCAGTACTGGAGCCTGTGGGTGTTCAGTGGAGAAACATCTAGACATCTGGACTTGAGAACGCGATGTCTGCTCGTACAGCGTCCGTCAGCCCCTGCAGAGCCGGGGGGAAGAAAGTACAGCTTCGTCCAAGGGGCTCCCTCTGCCTGGGGCTGAGAAAACCAAGTGCTTGGCAAGGTTGTAAAAGCCAATCTCCGCCCCCAGCTAGGGCTTCTGGGAGGGAGGTGGGAGGTGAGAGCGGCAGTGGGGGAGGGAAGCTTGGGGCCCTCCCCATACCCCTGCACCGCGCTCCTGGCTGAGCCAACAGCGGTGACCCTGAACCCCCCTGGAAAGACCCCTCAGGTGCAGCCTGCCTGGGAGCCCATCGCAGGGGCTGCCCCGGGGCCCACAGATAACCCCAGGCATGGAGGCGGCCCAGCTTGGAAGGTGGTTGCTAAGAGACCGACATCTCAAGGCTGATGTCCAAATGTAAGGCTAAGACCCAGTAAGAACCCCAGCTTTCTTCCCTGGCCCACGGAGCCTTCAGAAACCCAAATCCCCAGCGGCCACGTAAGGCTTGAGGGGAGCAGGAGTCAGACCCCGCAGACAGGACCGCGGGGACTCAGCCCTGACACAGCCCAGACCTCAGACCAGGCACTGACAGAGCATTCTTGGGTCCTCCTTCCGGATGCAGCCGGGACGACAGCGGGTGACGAAGACGCGCCCAGGGAAACAGACACTATGTCCGCGGATGTCAGCTGGACAGTGGTCACCTGGCCACTCTGTTTATCTCCCCGTGTGCCAACACACCCAACTGTGCACACATGGACACACACGGGGTTCACGTGCATGCACACATTCACACACAGGACACAGACACAGGGAGACAGATGCACACTCACCTGGATACACACACACAGGAGAACAGACACACACAGGGCCTGAGTACACACACATCCGCACACACACACATGTGTGCACACCGGGTTTATTTACACCCCCTCTCAGCTACCATCTGCTTTGTCCAGCAAACCCCGAAGTTCCCATCTTAAATGTCAGTTTGATCAGAAAGGCCGTCCTTGAAACCCTTCCAGCTAGGAAACCATGGGGTCCCCTTACCGAACCCCATATTCACATGTGGCTGTAGGTCCAGCAGCTGAATGCGCGCCTAGAACGTGAACTCATTCTAAAAATGGGAGCTTTTCCACTGATGGATACCCGGCGCTGGACTCATGGCAGGGTCTCACTAAGTGTTCATTAAATTCAATGAACATTTCATAGGTGCCCTTTCTTCTGCCTCTCCTTTCAGAAAGGATGAGGATTTTTTTTGCTCATTTTGCTTGTTTTTTTCATGCATTTTGTTATTTTTAAATGAAATGTGAAAATCTTCTTCTCAGCAGTTTTCTTCACAACGATAATTTAGGTTGCTCCAAACCTCAGTGCATAATGGTAATATTTCTATATGGCCTCAGATCAAAATTAATAATTTCATCTTTTGGGATGCTGTCAATAACATCAAGTGAGCGAAAGAAGCTTGGTATTTTCACAATGGGTTTTACCCAGTTGCTGGGGGCTCATGGGAACTAGATGGTGGGGTTCCCCAGCACAATCTGAGGACAGACTTCCAGCCCCTCCAGGAGTCTCCGCCCACTGGGGGGGGTCTGCCCTGGGGCCCCAGGCCCCGCCCCTTCCCTTCTGGCGGGCACCCACCTGCAAGAATATCTGGAGGGGTCCTGACCAACACTTGTTCCTTCCCCATCATGCTTTGCTCTGGCCTTCTTTCCAGATGGGAAGACCTCTTGAAACCCAGTTTCCAGGAATGAGTGGTTCATATGCTCCCTCTGGGCCTCTGGAAAGAAGCACGTCTGTATCTTTAGGAGGAGGTTAACAGTGTCAAGGGGAGACTGACGCTCCAGCCTCCTGAGCGGTCCCTCTGTCTAGATAAAGAATGTCCAGGGCATCCACCAGCCATGGTCCTCCCCCCGGAAGGGAGCGCTGTTTGTTTCCTAACCAAGACTTGATCCCAGTTCTCTCCCTCCAGCTCACTCGCCGCCCTCATTGTGCGCCATGGTGGTCTTGGGACTAACAGCCAACAATCAAGTGAATGAGTTGGAAGTGCTGGACCGGCTATCTAGATTTGACTTCCAACTCAGTGAACAGTGGAGCCTCGGTTTGCTCATCTTGTAGAGTGGGAACATTCATTGAGCTTGTTTACATAAAGATAAATCAAGAAAGCAGGTTGCGATAGGTACATGTCTTCGTGACCCTGAGTCTCAGAGGCTGGTAGAAGCTTCTAAATAGTACTCGTGCATGATGAACTCTAGGAGCCACGTTCCCCCGTGAATGTGCGGTTGTGCGCACATATACAAAGATGGCTAGCTCGCCTGCCTCGCAGAGGCGATTACGGCCGAAACACCGGCCAGTGGCTCTTGGGGTTTGATGGTACAATCTCTGGGATGTTAAGAGGAAGCCAGAAGCAGGGAGCATTCACCTCCTAAAAGACAAAAAGAAATAGCAAGTGGCCATCAGGGCGATGAGCTCAGGCTCTCATCGTGTTTTCTGGATTCAAAGCTGGCCACCCCCACTCACCCGCTCTGTGGCCTTGGGCACATCGTTTACTACACTTTTGCCTCAGCTCCTTATCTTCAGAATGTGGATAATGTATCAGTGAGGAGGTTTTCATTTGCAAAGAAAGAAAGAAAAAGAATGGGCTTTTATTTTTTTTTTTAAAGATTTTTATTTATTTGAGAGAGAGAGAGAGACAGAGAGAGTGAGAGTGTGGGGAGGAGCAGAGGAAGAGGGACAAGCAGACTCTGAGCTGAGCTGGGAGCCCCACGAGGGGCCCAATCCCAGGACCCTGAGACCATGAGCTGAGCCAAAATCAAGAGTCGGACGCCCAACCACCTGAGCCACCCAGGCGCCTCCCAAACGGGCTTTTAATATAAAGAGAACTTATTCCTTCATCAGACTGAAAGGCTCAGGTGAAGTTGGTGTCAGTTGCTCGGTGATGTAATGGAATTTCTAGTTTCTTGCAGTCTCTCCACTCTCCTTGGCATCAGATTCATTTTGAAGTTGGCTCCCTTTACAGTCCTAAGAGGACTTCCAGCAGCCTGGGGGCTCCATGGTTCCTCATTCATATCCTTGGAGAGAGACAGAGTCTCTGTGCCAGCGCTCCTGGAAATGACCTTGGTATTACTGTTTAGACCAGCCTCAGTCATACCCGCAGCCCTGAACCAATTGCAAGGTCAGGGGATTGGACTGCCTGGAATGGCTTAGCTCAGATCAGGTGCTCCAGCCCTGGGCTGGGAGGAGAGCCAGCTCACCTGCACATGCAGATGCACAGGGGCTTGTGGAAGGGAGACAGGTGTTAGGAGCTACCCAACAGTGATGGGTCCTCCTCCACAGACAGGTCCTTCTTCCATCTGCGTGTGCTGCTTACACCTGCATAAATGCACCTGTTCTGTCCCGCAAGCCAGGTGACCATGATCTCCCCCGAGAGCCACACCCACCCCTGGGTCGGGTGCCAGGGAAACCCACAGCTCTTCCATCGAGTCTGGAGGGAGCTCATCATGGTACAAGGACAGGATGACCGAGGGAAACTAAGTCACGGGACCGAAGCTTCCAGCAGGAGAGCAGGCCTCCAGTGCGGTTTAGTGTGAGATGTTCTCAGTGTCATTGGTGCCCCAGATCTTTCTCTGTCACTCTCCTTGTCTTCCCCCCTACCCAGGTGTGGGCTTTATCCTCAGTGGGTTTTCCCCAAAGAGCCACAACGGTTGCCAGCAGCTCCCAGAGTTGTGTGTGTCCGTGCACAATGGTAGAAAGAAAGCAATCGGCAGTTTTGATTGTCAGTGTAGATAAGCCAGCCTCAGACTCTGTATGGCAAGTAACAGACACCCAACTCAGTTCAGCTTAGGGGAAAAGAGAATGTATTGGGAGCCCAGGTGGCTGGGATGGGGAGGGCGCTGGACATCCCGTAAGAAGTGGGGGGAGGCTCAGGCCAGGTTCAGCTGGGTGCTAAGGCGCAGGAGACGCCCGCTGACGCCTGGGTTACTCATCCTTTACCATTAATTCACGTTTGCAGGACTTGGTATATTTAACAAAGCTTGAGTGTCAAACATACTGACCCCCCCTTCCCCCGGGGCCCTCCTTGGGGCGAGGCACAAGGCAGGGGCAGAGCAGGATCTGTGGGGGAGAGACAAGATAAGCACCCAGTGCTGAGAGCAGCCCCCACCCCAGCTCCTCACCTGCAGTCCCCATGTCGTGTGCGGTATGTGCCGTGGGCCAGGCAGTGGTTAAGAACTCAGGAAGTTCAAAGCTGGAAAAGGCCTGGAAGCCACACAGGGAGGAATGGGAGACAGAGCAGCATCGTTTGTGAGTCAGCTCCATGCCGCTGACCCTGCTGCTCAGGGCCTTGTCTGCACGGGTGCCATGAGTGTTTGTGGGATCCTATTGAATGGATGTGGCGGCCAGGAGCACGTGCTCCCACAATCCTAATGCAAAGTGGGCATTTGCATCCCCGGTCCACAGATGGGGAACACTGAGGCCCAGGGAGATGAGCGGCCTCATCCAGCCAGGTAGCAGTAGGACCAGGAGTGGGCCGAGGAAGCCTGACCCCGAAGTCAGATGACACGGACCCTAGAGAGATAGGTGGAGGGACTGGGGCAGTGCTCGGGTTGTAGGGACATGGCCTGTGTGATCCCCTAGGGACTCCTGTGTGCACAGCGAAGCCCCCATCTCAGCTAGGGGCTGTGGGCAGCAGGTTGAAGAGCAGGGGTGGGGCTCCGGGAGGGTGGGCTGGAGCTCCTGTGGAAGAGGTCTGACCCGGTCGGCAAGGGCATGGCTCCCCGGGGAGGTGATGAGCTCTGCAAGCCGAGGCTGGTGGCCCTGATGACCAGGACGCCAAAGAGGACTCCGCCACGGCTCTGGGCTTCGAACACCAGCAGAGCACCTTCTCCAGCCCAGCCGGGCTACCACCACGCTCTCCTGCTGCAGGGGCCCCGTGGATCTAGCCTTCCTGCTGCAGCCTCGGCGTCCTCCAGGGCAGGGCTGGTGCTCCCGGGTTCTGCACCTGCGGATCTGATCTGGGCTCTGGCTCATAGCAGGTGCTTGGCAAGCATGCAGCAAATGTGTGACCAAGCAGCCCATAGGCTGGGAGGCAGCGTGGCTCAGAGGCCAAGGGCATGGGCCTTCAGGTCCCACAGTGTCTGGCAGAGACCAGACACTTATTAAATATTGAATGAATGATTCAATGCATGAATAAATGAGCAAGTGAACGGGACAGGTCCTGGCATTCATTGACTACTATCTGTTCCTGGGCAAATTAGTCACCTCTTTGGGACTCAGTTTCCTTATCAATGAAATGGGGATAATAATACATGTCTTGTAAGAACACATTTGTTTCGATGGAGCAGGCCTAGCCGAGAGCCCAGCACGACAGGCACACCAGGTATTTCTCTACTTGAATTTACCCTGGAGAGTTTGGTTTCCTCGCTCAGATTCAGTGATGGGTTTGGTGGCGACGTTCATGGACCGAATCCTAAGAGGTGCTCCCGGACTGGAATCACACGGCATCCAGCTCCCAGACATGGAGTAATTGCCTCTGTGCGTGAGCGTCCTGGGTCTGGGAAGGCATCCGCGCCCCTCCCTGCCGCCCAGGAGAGGTCACGCAGAGGCTGTCTCTCCAGCAAGGCGGGTGTCTGTGACTCATTCATCCTCCGAGCGGGCAGTCTGGCCACCAGGCCGGCCTCCAGGGACTCCCCTGAGGGTGAGCCTGGGTGGGCCAACCTGGTGGACCCCGGTGTCCTGCCTGGTCTGTCTCTGCTGAGCCGAAGTTTTCACCGTGCTGTGTGATCTCCTTCTGGAACTCTAGCTTCCTCGTGTGTAAACTGGTGAAGGGTGGGGAGATCCGGGTGGTCCCCATGGAACCTCGGGCGCTGTGTCTACCCCCGCCCCATGCCCTCTCGATAGAGGGGCCTTCAAATCAGCTCTTTCCCGGTCCTTCACTTGACGACTCTGTCCACCGTCCTGGCCGGTGCTCCCTGGTGATCAAGACAACCCCTCCAAGGGTGACACGGAGGCCGGCGTAGAGGGTGTGAGCCCCACCTTTGCTTATTCCCCAGGTCTTGGACATAAAGGATTCCTTAATTCACTAAAGCCACACCCTCTTCAGCGTCTCTAAGCCTGAGTATGGCCAACGCAGCTGCACCTGACTTTCAGGATTCCCAGAATTCTTACGTAAAGCGTGGAGCACCAGCATCCATGCCTTTGTGCTCAGGGAGGACCATCCCTTGGAGCTTGGGGACACCAAGAGTGAACTGACCCCGTGGAGAGTCCTGAGAGGCTGCTGGGGCATTGTCACACCTCTCAGCCAGCCAGGGAGGGAAAACATCATTTTCTGGGCACTTTCTCTATGCCAGGCTCTGTGCTGGGTACTGGGCACTGAGACGGGGGTCAGGCCAGCTCTGCCCCAAGGACATCCTGGCTGGCAGGTGCTGTCAGTGGCCTGTTCCCACAGGGAACCCTGGGGTACCAGAGGAGGCGAGGCCAGCTCGGGTGCGTTCTCATTCTCCACGAGCCCTGTGATGTGGGCGGCCTCATCTCTGTCCTACAGATGAAGAATCTGAAGCACAGAGAATGAATCAGTCAGCTATTTCCAAAATGAGCCGGTTTAACTGACTGGGCGCATACACAAGTGGGAGTGGACTCTCGCGCCCCGGGTCTGCAGGTCAACCGTGTTGGGGTGATCGAGGCCAGCTTCGCCTGCGACACGGCTCCAGGCTGCAGTCAGCTTCGGGTCGGCTCCCGGCCCTGGCTGCCCAGGCCGATGTTCTCGCGGGCAGACCCCTGGAGCACAAACCCCAGGCACTCAAGACCTCTGCTAACGTGGTGTTCACTCCGTTCCACTGGCCAAGGCAGGTGCTGTGGTTGCGGAATTGGGGGTTGGGAATTATGCTACACCCGTGTGGACAAGAGGGTCTGTAGCTTGACCCAAGCAACACGGCCCAGCAGGGGGCTGGGATTTGAACCCAAGCCTGTCTGACTCGGCAGACAGCCCTCAGCACCACCGGCCTCTCATTGGAAACCCTGCGTGAAGCACATGGTTCCTCCCCACGCCTCCTAGAGGTGAGAGCATCAGAACACAAGGCGCTTGGCCTCGAGCGCCCAGACAGCACCTTCGGGATGTGGCCCAGTGTGACTGCCTGGGCCGCGCCCCTCCCCCGCCAGGTGACCCTGCTCCTCACCTCCGTGAACCTCAGTCCGCTCATCTGTAAGGCACAGCAGTACCGGGGTTATTGGGCTGGGTGAGAAACGAGTGGGATGACAGGGTCTGCCGTGCTGCCAAGTGTAATCACACCAATGCCCCCCTCCGCCCCACCCCGGGGCCTGGCCTTCGCGTTCACATAGAACCTTCTTATCCGTAACATTGCACTGACGCCCCCAGCAGCCTTCTGAGGGAGCTGTCTTCTCTCCATTTTACAGATGAGGGGGTTGCGGCTCAGAGAGCTCCAATTGCTCGCCACCATGATGTGGCCCAGCTGCAACCCCGCAGGCCTGGGACGGTCCCCCCAAGCTGCGGGCACAGAGGGGGAGGGCAGGGCGCACGTGACCAGAGGAAGCAGGGTGGCGGCGCTGTCCTTCTCCAGGGAGGCCGCTCAGTCTGCAGGGCCAGCCACCTCCATGACTTGGATGCCTGCCATGTCCCCGGGAAAGTGTGAGTCAGATCTCCTGGGAGACGTGAGCACAGGCCAGGGCTCCCCGCCGCGCTGGTGGCAGGGCCGTCTGCATGGAAGTGAGATGACTGCAGTCACTTTGTTATTTTATTCATTCAATTCATTTGTTCATTCATTAATTCATTGATTTGTTCATTCAACATCCCGCTGAGCCTGGCTCCTCTGTCTGGCCCAAAGCTGGGGTCTTGGGAGAGAAAGCAGATGGGGGCCCTGTGATCAGGCAGCTCCTAGGACCTTAGAACAAAACGAGACCTCCTCACAAGTGGTCAACAGTCTCAGCTCAGCCTCCTGCAAGTGACGGGGAGCTCACTCTCTCACAAGCCATGTCTTCCCAGAACTGAACATCTCTGTCAAAAAGTTCTTTCTTTCTTTCTTTCTTTTTTTTTTTTTTCCAGTTTTGTTGTCTGTTTATTTTGCTATTACAAACCATCCTCCCAGAAACATTCTGGCACAATCTCCTGGTGCACATGGACAAGAGATTCTCTAAAAAATGTTGAAGTGAAATTTCCCGGCCTGCTCATCTTCACATTTACTAGATAATGCCAAGTTGCTTTCCAGAGAGATTGCACCAAGTTACACAATTGCTGTTTATTCATTTCTAGAAATTCCATTTGGTTCTCTTTCAAATCTGCTCAAGTCATTTTTAGAACCTCTTGCTCCTAACTCACATTTTCAGGCTTCTCCTTTTTTGTTTCCCTAATCATATTAAACAAACTTGTTTGATATCCTCCTTTAATAATTCTGGGGCCCGAAGCCGTGGGGTTGACTCGCCTGCACGGTTTCTGCTGGTTCTTGCTCATGGTGCCCTGATTCCTTGTGTGTTTGGAGACTTTCCTCCGTAAGACCCTCATTTTTCATGGCATTTTACCTTCATGTAGGCTTCAAGGTGAGTTCCTCTGGAGGGGATTTGCATTTATTTGTGAGAAGTGTGGAAGAAGCCATCTGAACGTAAATTCTCCGCCTGAAGGTTTTCGCAGATGGGGCCCAAAAGTGTGAATTGGCCCGGCTTGTGGTTCCCAGGTTTCAGGGGTGATTTTCCCTCTCCATTCACAAAATAATCGTATGTCATCTGTCATGTCACAGTCTAGACCCTTTGCTTGCCATCCAGAGTTTCAGAGGCTCATCCCAGGTCACCGTGGCTAGTTGGTGACAGACGTTGGCAACATCCTCAGTGTGAGCACCAAGAAAAGCAGGGCTCAGCATTTACTGAGCCTCACTGTGTGCCAAGCACGGTGGGGGGTGCCGGACACGCTCTATCTGACTTCTTTGTACCCACAACCCTGTGAGGTAGGCACTAGGATTGCCTCACCCCTTTTGAGGATGAAAAGACCGAGGTCAAAGGCATGAAGCACCAGACCCGAGGTCCCCAGCTGGCGGGCCTGTGCACACGGGCAGTGCTGGACTCTCAGTCATGCCCCCTGAGCTCTGGTGAGTTCAGGATTTGTTCCTGCTCTTATTGACAGAGGTCAGGGACCCACACCCCCCGACACACAATCGTCCACGTAGGCGAAGTCTGAAGCTCAGACGACCCGGTGGAGTGGACTTGTCCCTCGACATGGCGGTGTCCTGTCATGCTGTCTTTGCTCTGAGTTAGAGGCAGGGACAGGCGAGGGGGTGAGAATGCCTGGAGCCCAGTGGGTCCCTGCTATGCTGCCCTCTGGCCTCAGCCCACACCACCTGCCACCCCCAGATAGAGATGTGAAGCTAAAGGGTAGTAGCCCAGCCTGGGAGAGGGCAAGGAGGGCTTCCTGGAGGAGGTAGTCTGGGCCTTAAAAGATGAATAGTATGAGTAGAATGGGTATGTTCTCTCTCCTCTGAGCCTCAGTTCAAGCATCACTTCCTCCAGGAAGCCTGTCCTGATCTCACCCACCTGGCAATCCCCTGTGACAGGTGACCCTCTGGGTCCCTCTCCTTTGTAGTCCCTGAGAGCAATGGGATTACATGGTTACCGTCACTCCCACCAGCAGACTTTGGGCTCTAGGAGGACAGGGACCATGTCACCTTTGGCCCCAGGATCCAGCAAGAAGCAGCTGCCGATATGAGCACAGGCTTCGTCACTACCGAACAGCATGGCCAGGGTTTTAATCTCTCTGCTCCTCGAAAACCCAGCCCCGTCCCTGTTTCACAAAGGCCGCCCGTGCCCGTCTGCAGGAGAGAGAGGAAGAGGCTCTTCCCTGGAGAGCTTCCGCACGCTGCAGGCCACGTTTCAGCTCTCCCCTCCCCGCGAAATTATCTCTGTTTCCTTGGGTCTGCTCCAGGATTGCTTTTCCCCAAACCCTCCTTACGGAGAACACAGCCATCCACTGCGTGCCTCCCAGGCGTCCCCGGAGAAGCCTCCGACTGCGCGCAGGCCTGCCTGGCGGGCTCCCCGCTCCGGGCGCCACTTAGCGTGTCAACAGCAGAGCCCGCGTGTGACTCGTCCCGGCCCAAGAGCTGGCGGGAAGAGGTGCCTGGTGGCTCGGCTGGAATGCGCTGCTTGCGGATAAATTGCGTTCTGCAGCTCAACTGCCCAATTCCTCAAAGAAACTGTCCAACCATGTCGGGGGAAATCCCAGTAAATCTTGGAAGCCCCTGCTGGATGCTACAAGTCAGAGACACCGAAGGTTATTAGAAAAATTACTCCTCCGTGTGGCAGGGGTGCGGGGCGGGGGGGGGCAGGCCTGGGGCCCTGGAAGCAGGGGCTGTTGTCTTGGGGGGGCTTCGGGCTGGAGTCTGAGTCCGGAAGGGAGTAGGGCACCCCAGGCCCCCCGGGCCTGTGCACATGGGCAGTGCTGGACTCTCAGTCATGCCCCCTGAGCTTTGGTGAGACTCGCCTCCCCCATGGGGCTCTGTTTCATTTTGCTTCCCCTTCTCAAATTCAAGAGCAGTAAGGCTGAATCCAGCAGGTTCTGTCTTCCCAGCGTCCACCCCATGCACAGTCTCTCCCACTCACGATGTGAGCTCCTGGGCTATAGGAGGGGGCCCTGGGGCCCACGCACACCGGACCCCCATCCACTCACATTCTAGCTCTGTTCAGTCCTCACACAATCATGCTCAGGAGCCCCAATTAGAGGAAGCCCCACATCCACAGTCTCCCCTGTGTCTCTCTTCTCCCTCCTTCAGCCAGCCCTCTGGGAATATCGTCTACACTCACCGTCCACACTGCCTCCCCCCTCAGGGTGTGGGAGCAGTGGGCTGGGGGCTCAGGCACCAGACTGGGGATCCAAGGTGGCTGCCCAGACAACTCATGGCGCACGGTACCCCCTGGGCCGATCCTACCTCTGCCTCAGGCCCTATCTGCTGCATCTGCCTACCCTGAGGCGGGCACGTCTATCCCCAGAGACTGTCTGCAGGTGTTCAGGGCCTAGGGCTGGAACAGAGGCCAGCCCGGCCTCCTGCACCTGTCCCACCACAGAGCACTGTCCCAGGAGTCTGAATGGTGGGCAGGAGCATAGAGCGGGAGGACAAAGGCCCAGAGGGTTTGAAATGGGCAGCCCAGCTGCTGGGCCCCGAGGGGCAGCCCCTACCCCCTTGGAGCCTGAGCCAGTCTTCCGTGTGTTGTGGTTGCTCTGGAAACCAGAACCCCCGGCCTTCTTGCCCACCCAGCCGCCCAGAGCTGGGGCTGGAAGGAAGGGGGCTGAGTGCGGTGAGCAGGGGCTGCAGCTGAGCTGGCTGCGCTCCTATCCCACCCTTTGGCCCCCTGTGTCCCCGTGGAGGCAGTGAGAACCCCCGGGGCCCAGCCTGTGGCAGCTGGCTCCTAGGACCACCCAGGGCTGTACGGTTTGGCCTGTCTGCCACAGCAAGGGGCAGAGAGGAGGGACTCTGGGGCCCTGGGGGTTCCAGAGACTCAGTGGGGGAAATATATAAAGCAGGTATGGGAAGTCTGTCTTGAGAAATTCTCTGAATCTTCTGCCAAGCAAGCCCACCCAGCTGCCCACGTACTGGAGGGCTGGGAGTGGTGGGGTGCCCCCCTGCATGCCTTGCCCTGCCTTCCCACAGAACCAACAATTCTGAGGTTTTGGGGATCCTGGTCTCAACTGAGCTCTAGGAGCAGAAAAGGGGAGAAGGAAGGCTCCAAAATCTTCTCTGCACAAAACCCTGGCCAGACGCTCTTTAGGATCCGTTTGCAAGAGTCTCAGGGAGTGTAGCCACTCCCAGCTGATCCTAATTGAGCTTGAAAGTCCTGCTAGATTGTAGGCCCAGTGTGCAAAGCAGGTGGGCGTGCACCCCCTCTGCAGGTATCAGACCCAAGACCCCTCTGCAACGGGCGTCTGGCAATGAAAGCCCTGAAGGTCAGCTGCCCGGACAAAGCCCCTCACAAAAGTGCTCCACACTTGGCTTGTGCTTTCTCAGCCAGTCTGTCATCCACACCTGACGTCCCAGGGAGGCAGGCCGGGCAGGGACGGTCATTCCCATTTTACAGGTGAAGGAACAGAGGCTCTGAGAAGGCTCTCGATGTCACACGGTGAGAGCTGGATGTGAGATTTGCATCCAGGTCCAGGGCGTCCCCCCAGCACCGGGCCGGCTGCTTCCGTCTGGGCTACTTTGGGCCGTTAGTGCACTTCTTCCATCCATTCATTCTAGCACGGGCCAGTCACACTGTGAGGGCCTCCCGGGTGCCTGGCCGGGGCTGGGGGCCGCGTGAAGCAGGAGTAAAGCCCTGTGCCTGCCCCACGGTGCCTCATAAGCCAGTGAGAGGAGACATACTCCCTCCAGTCAGTGCTTCTGCTCTTCCCTCCACGTGGAAAGAGTCACCCCTTCTTCACCTGGCCAGCTCCCCTTCACCTCTCCAAGCCCAGATCGAGGACTCCAACCTGGGTCCCCATAGACCTGCGGGGATACAAGTGGCTTGATTGGGTGATGGGGCGGTTGGAGGGACAGGTGGGGGCGCTTGGCTCTCCTGGGAGGGGCTGGGGAGCCATGGATAGATTCGGAGCACAACCAGTGTGCTCTGGTCTGCATCTTCAAAAGGTGACTCAGCTCAACCTGGCTCCTGATAATCCAGAGGAGGTTGAAGCAGGTGAGTCGTGCTCAGCTCTGCAAGGAGACCTTTCCCTGGGGAGACAGAGCTTGGGAGACTCCTGGCTTTAATCCCGGGAGGGGAATGCCTGGGCCTCTGTATCCCAACCAACAGACTCGGGATCAAAATGTGCTTCCAGAACCCCGTTCTGATGGTGCTTGAACAGCCAGCCATTCATTGCGAAGCGGCTTCTGGGGCACGTGAGTTTGGAAGCATGGACCTCCTTCTTTCAGGACTTCATTCAGCGAGTCCTCTGCGGGCACCTACTGCGTTGGAGGCCCCGGTCGCAGGGCTCAGTCAGCCCCGAGTCTGTGTCCCTCACGATGGTCTCCCTGTCATCATCACTCGAAGTCCGCGCCTCGCGAGCCCACGTGCCAGCTGGGGCAGGGGCGATGAACACACGCGTGCCCGAGGGTGCACTGTGGACCCCTAAGTGAGGCATGGGGGCAGGTACCCGTCTGCTTGGACCTCAGGATGCTTTCTTCCAGGCACATCTCGTAGGACCCTCAGCCCAGGCTCTAGGGGTCTCGGTGCGTGGACTCATGACGTGACCACACAAGCTGGAGCGCCACGTCCACTGGGAGCATCTGAGCCCTGGCGGAACGACCATGGTGGGGAGGTTGTCGTGTCCATTACTTCCTCCTCCAAACACGGGCCTTCTATGACCCAGGCATCGACTGCATGTCAGGGGCCAGCCGGGCGGGGCCCTGCCTGACTGCTGGGGGGAGGGCGTTCTGTGCTTTGTGGGAGAGCCTGGGACACCCTGAGCCCACATCGCCCCGGGCTCTTGCTGGGTCCCCATGTGGACATTCTAGGTCCGCTAACAAGTCATGTTGCCTGGGGCAGCCTGAGGGCTCCTCTGGGCTCAGCTGTCTGACCTGAAGAATGGGGTAAGTGTAGTAACGGGTCGGCGTGTGGATTAAACGAAGGTGCTTGGGACTTAGAATTGGGCCTGGCACAGAGGAGGGCCCAGCGCCTGCTGCCCTGGTTGTGCCCATAGCACAGAGGGAGAGACTGAGGCCACTCAGCGAACAAACGCGGAGCTGGGATCTCGCACCCACGTTCCGAGCCGTCGCACAGCCCGGCCTTCCACTTTGGGTGTCCTGCGGGCACGACAGATTTGAAAAGGAGATCGCCGAAGTCGGGGTCAGACGGCAGTGCCCTTAAAGATCCTTCACCCACTCACGCAGCTGGCGTTTCTTGAGCACCTGCTCTGGGCCGGGCCCTGTGCTCGGGACCCCAGGCCCACACAGTAGACAAATGCTGCCTCCAGGGAATTTCTGTGCAGGAGCTGGGGTTGGAGGGACACGGAGGACAGATAAGCAAATCAAGAGATGGACAGATGGATCAGTCAGGGAGGACAACAAGACGGAGGAGGTGGTGCTTCTGCCCAGAGGGAAAGACAAGGAGGACGGGCCGGCAGAGCTGTGGGGAAGGGGCTCCAGTGGGTGGAAGGGCAGGGCGAAGGTGCAGAGGCCTGTGGGGGCAGACAGGAGGCTGAGGGCTGGAGGGCAGGGTCCATGGGGTCAGACCCCACTTGCTGTGCCCGTTGGGAGGTTGAAGCAGGTGAGTCGTGCTCAGCTCTGCAAGGAGACATTTCCCTGGGGAGACAGAGCTCGGGAGACTCCTGGCTTTAACTCCTTTCTCACACCCAGCACCAGGTTGGCCAGACCTGAGGGCCCCACCGGCCACCGTCTCCCCCACGAGGAATCCATCGCTCCCTCCCTGAGCCCAGACACAGCTGTGGACAGCCCTCAAGCCATCGACCTGGAGAGGTCAGCATCCGCCAGCCTGCATATAATCACCAAAATCATTACCATGGACTCCTGACGCTGCCTCCCAGTCCAGGGGTGGAGGGACGCCGGCCGGGAGGGGAATGCAGTCCACGGGCTGAGGGTCTGCCGGACTCTCTGTGGGTTCTGGGCCGGCCGGCCAAAACCTTTCACGGGGGATGGTCTGCTTGTCCCCGCCCCTGCAGACCCTCCTGTGACCCCTGCCACCTCCATGTTTGGTCCGTGGCCCCCAGGCCCTGTGGCGGAGGAGTTCAGGTGGTTCCTTCCATATTTCTCCCTGTGCAGTTTGAACCTCGAAAGCAGGAGGGACCATCCTTCGCTGGATAGATTTCCTGTCTGTGGGAGCTGGATGAATTACCATCTGCTCCCTCACTCGGGCTTGTCACTTCCAGTTTAACAAGCCCCCAGGTGACGCCGCAGCCAGCCCACTGCGCGCCCGCATGCCAAGCTCCCTTTCCTTCCCCATCTGTCTCCGCCGGCCGGGCCCCCAGAACACAGGGTGCTGTCCTGAGGGGCCGGGGCTCTGGGGGCTGGCAGGCCTGACCCGGGGCTACAGCTCTGCTTCTCACATGCTCTGTGACCCCCCAGCCAGGGTCCCCTCCCCGGGCCTCCGCTCCCTTGAATATCATCTTCCAACATTGATAGAAGGGGTGGTAGCAAATCTGGGTACGTGAGTGCATTGGGGGGGTGGGTGGTCCCCTCCTGCAGCTCATCCCCTTGGGCAGCTTGTCCCTTCCTGCAGCTCATCCCCTCCTATAACTTGTCTCCTCCTGCAGCTCATCCCCTCGGGCAACTTCTCCCCGTCCTGTAGCTTGTCCCTTCCTGTAATTTACCCCTCCTGCAGCTCATCCCCTCCTGAAGATTATCCCTTTTTGTAGCTCATCTCCGCCTGTAGCTTGTCCCCATCTGCAGTGTGCCCTACGTCTGCTCCCACAAGTCCTGGCTGCCCCTGGGGCAGGGACACGAGGGCGGGACGCAAGAGCCAGGCCGGCACACCAGACCCTCAGCAGCCCACCTCTCCTCCCTGCCCCCGTGACCTCACCTGTCAAATGGGGTTTGGAGTGCCCCCCTGCAGAAATGGTAGGGGTCAAATGAGGGACAAGAGGGAAGGCTCTGGCTGACTTTCCACCGGGTCACTCGGCATGCAGTTGACCATGGGCATTTAGCGAGCGTCCAGTCAATGCCAAGCTCTCGGCCGGAGGCCAGGTTCCCTGCCGGCGCGTGCAGTAAGTACCGCTAACTATGGAGCCTTACTGAGCACCTGCTGTTCACATCCTCCTATATAAGTCACCTCCTTACTCAGAGCCTGTGGCAGTGTCCGCTCTTGTCCCCAATTCACAGGGTAACACAGGGTCTGCTTCTGGGACCCCATGCTGCTGCTGTGGCGTCTGGCACATTCCTGGTGCTCATCGGGGTTTGTGGGTAATGTAACGGCTGAGCAGCATCTTTGTCCAAGAACAAATTGGGATGGAGTATTATGGAGCCTTAAGAGGGACGGGAATTCTGACACCTGCTACAACGTGGATGGACCTTGAGGACATTGTGCTCAGTGAAATAAGCCAGCTGCAAAAGGACAGATTCTGTAGGATTCCACTCATATGAGGTCCTTAGAGTCGTCAAATTCACAGGTACAGAAAGTAGATGGTGACCGCCAGGGGCTGCGGGAGGGGACGGGGAGTTAGCGTTTCATGGGGACAGAGCTTCAGTTTAGAAAGATGAGAAAGTTCTGGAGACGAGTGGGAGTGACGGCTGCACAGCAGCTGAGTGTACTTCACGCTGCTCAACTGTACACTTAAAATGGTTAAACGTCTCAATGTTTATGTTATGTGTATTTTACCACAATTAGAAATAAATTAATTTTTAAAAAGAGAACAAAACAGGACCAGAGCTGCACAAGGGACAAGGAGGGACGAGGACATTTCTAGAGCATCTACTGAGTGCCAGGCACTGGGCCAGGGTCAGACCCAGGCACCACAGCTTGATAACCTGGGGACAAACAGGAAATGGGTTCATTTTTAGATGTTTCTAGAATCCAGATGCTTCTGGAGTGTAGACTCTAGCCATTAGGCCAAACTACAGGGCAGCTTTCAACACTAAAGCCATTACATTCATCTTCTTTCCCTTCTTCCCTTCCAGGTCCCACTGCAGCACTCCTCTTCCTTAGATTGGACAGTGAGATACCTGTTGTTCCGCTTTCGCTTTTTGCCTTGGCTGCTAGGAGGCTTGGGGTAAAATTTCATCCTCACCCTCAGTTGCTGTATGACCTGGGATTGGGGTGTGCTTCTGCTTCTCCCTCCATGTGATTTCATTTTCCTGTTTCTATTTCCAGTGATACTGTGTGTGTGTGGTTTCCCTTATCAGGCGTCCAGCCTGCCTCCCTGTCTCAACCCCCATCATCTGCCTTCCTCCCCCCCCCCACTTTCTGCTTCTGTGAACACCTGGCCATTCCCCACTTCTCCAGGCCCCTCCTACCTTCCTTATGTCCATACAAGTTGCTCATGTGGCCTGACAGCCTCTTCCAGCCCTTCTTTGCCTCCTTCAAGTCCTCTCTCCAAATATTGCTTCCTCCAGGAAGCCCTCTCTGCCTGAGCAGGATGAATTGTTTTCTGTGGCCTCTGCAGCCCGGTGTGCTTCCCACTGTCCTGCTGGTCATTGTCTTCTGTGTACTGGTCCGGATCCCTGTTCAGCCACTGGAACCAGCAGTGGACAGGCTCAATAGCCCATTCAGCTCTGGGCCAGCCCAGGGCCCAGAACAGAGGAACATCAGGGAACGTTGGTTCAGTAGTGAATGGATGAATGAATGAATGAGTTAGAAGTCATCCCAGTGCCATTCTGAAAGATTCAGAAAGATTCACATGACCGAGGGTCTCAGGGCCTGAAGGCGCAGCTGATCTCTCCCTGCCTAGCACCCCCAGTTAAGGAGGGGAAAATCGTGTCCAGAAGGCAGTGCGTCCAGGTCCCCGAGGCTCACCAAACGGCTGTGTCAGCCATTCCTGAGTCCTGAGGCGGGATCCTGCTCCCCCAGAAGACTGCTCACTCCCTGAGGACAAAGTCCGTGCCAGAGAGCAGCTGTAGCTTAAAGACCTGTTGGATGAAGCCAATGAGGAAACGAGAGACAGATCAATAGAAAATTGGGCAAAGCACTTGAACCATGCACTTTAATAAAGGACAGGTTGAAATGGTAAAAAAAAAAAAAAAAAACAAAACACCCGCAAGATAAGGTGCTCAAGTGTGGGACACACCCAAACACCCGTCAGCCGGGGTGAGCCGAGCGTGCCGCCCCGGGCCGGCCGCGGGGTCTGCGGGCACCGGGCTGAGCGAAGACGTAGGCGCACTTCACACAGTGTTGTCTCCTTCCGTAAGGTTCAAAACCAGACACGACAGGGACAGGGTGAACTTCAAGGAAACAGGAGGGGGAAGGTGGTCACTGGAAGGAGTACGAGGGGTCTCCAGAGTGTTCTGTTTCTCCACCTTGGGGTGGTCCATGGGGCGCACTCACCAGCTTTAGGGGGCTGGTTCCCGATGATTTGTAAGCTTTTCTGTGGGCACGTTATACCTCAGTTAAAAATGGTAAGAAACAAAAACAAAACACAAAGAACCCCGATGGAATAATGAATGAGCGAGTCTCGGGAACAGGATCCAGGGGGTGCAGCCGGCCTGCCCGTGAGGAGTGAGACGCAGGCAGCCCAGGGCAGGGGGAGGGTCGGGCACCCCGAGTCCTACATTCGGGTTACAGCCCAGCCAGGCCACTGCCCTGAGCCCCACTTTCTCCGTGTGAAAGTGGGTGAGAAAGGGGCCCCCACTGGGAGGATCCACTGAAGCCCAGGGTGTGGGGTGCAGCTCCGGGGTGGGGTAGGGAACCCCAGGCTGCCTGCACATCCCCCACGCAGCCGCCTCCGGCTTCTGAGACCATATGAGTCCCCCAGGGCTGTGTGAGGCAGTCCGGGGGCACCGGGCCCCACCAGCTCTGTCCTGCCTGTTCCCTCCCCAGCGGGGCACCGTTTCTGGAGCTCAGCTCACGTATTTTGCCCTGTAGCCCGGGCAGCTCTGCTGGGCGCCCCAGTTCGACAGAGAACCCTCTCTCCCAGCTGTCAATTCTGCACTAGTTACCAGCAGAAGCTTGGTGGTGGGGGTCTCTGACCAGCCCCCCATGAGGCAGAGGGGACACTGGGCTGACAAAGGCCACCTCCCAGGCTCTTCACGCGGAGATGGAGTGGGCCCAGGAGTGGAACGCAGGCCGGACCGTGAACAGTCTGTGAGTCATTAGACGGCAAAAAGCCCAAGGGGCAGAGGACTGTCGTGCTGTCATGTGGTCTGGGACGCCCAGGCCGTGGATGGCGGATCTCAGCCCCCGAGATCGGGGGTGGTGGGGCAGCAGAGCTGAAGTTCTATTTGGGTGGGTTTGCATGCAAACCCAGGCGTGTGACCACTGACTGCTGTGTCCGTGTAGACACAGTTAGAAGCATCAGAACCGGGATGCCCGCGGGCATCACGGAGTCCAGCCCCACTTTATAGGTGGGGAAACCAAGGTCCAGAGGTGAGGAGGGGCCTGCCAAAGGCCTGCCGGGGAGGGAGCTGTGGTGACCAGCCTTGGTAAGATGGTGCTGAGTGCTACTCCCAGAATTTAACTAGTCTGTTGCGTTCATGCTGGAAGGTTGGCAAGGGTCCAGGACCGCGGGAGCATGATGGGCCCGCCGGAGGTCCACCGGGGTCAGAGCAACAAAGGACCTGTCAACCAGGGTCAGGACTTTGGACTGTTCTAGTAGCCACCTCCCCAGTCATGAATGTGGGTGGAGAGGGGAGGGGGGCCATCCACATGACAACCAGGGGACGGCAGGGGACGGGGTGGGATTAGGATCTGGGACATGTGCACGTAGAGGCCAAGCAGACATGCCGGTGGAGGGGCCGAGTGGGCGGTTGGAGGAGTCAGGATGGGGAGAGGGCCCCGGGAGGGACCAGGTGCCCAGAGAGAGCGTGCAACGAATGGAGAAGACATCCAAAGACCAGGCGCTGGGACCCGCTGCTTGGATGCCGGGGTGATGGGGGGGCACCAGCTGAGGAGACAGAGGGGGCAGCCAGGGAGGTAGCTGAGAGGCAGGCAGGCGGAGGGCCTGGGGGCGAAAGATGAGGGAGAGCCCAGCCAGGCCGCTGAGAGGCCCAGCCAGGCATAAGTGCAGAAGTGTCTGCAGCATGGGGGGTGCCAGGAGATGCCTGGGGGTCGGGGCGGCCACCACATGGGCCGAGAACCTCTGCGGGGGCAGTGGTCAGGGACAGCACCTTCCAGAACATGTCCTTCAAGCCACCAGAGAGCGGCCGGATACTACGGCCCTTTCTGGTGGCAGAAGCACAGCGTGCGGGTGCTGATGGAGACCCAGGAAGGGGGGTGTGGGTGACGCCGAATGGGGGCACAGCGCTCGAGGGAGGGCTTGCCTGCACTGGGGGCTCGGGGCCGCGCGTGTGGGCAGCAAGGACCAGCCTAACCCGGTGGCTTCTAGCTCCTCGGCGAAGGATGAAGCCAGGTCACCGGCTGAGCGCGGGCGTGGGAGGCTGCGGGAGCGGGGAGGTGTGAAGCAGGCCTTTTGGAGGGTGGGGATGCGGTTTCCATCACGTGTTCTCACTCCCACGCGCACCGACGGAGCTGGTGCTTTCCTTTATACATAACGAAGCTCTATACATTCTGGATCGTCTCCATGTAATATCTCAGGGGCCTCGTTCCCGAGCAGGATAAACAGATCTAGGATTTCTGCACGCGTGCCATGGAGTGAGCGCAGCTGATCTGAACAGCCCCTCACCCCTGGGCGGGGGCACTTCAATGGTGTCCCACGTCCCTTCACCACCAGCCGCACTCGGACGAAACACACGCTGCTCTCTGCGTACCTGCTGAGCATCTTAGCCGAGGGGCGCTCACAAGGGGCCCTCCTGGTTCAGAAGGGTGGGTGCGCATTCCCAGTCCTGATAGGCCGGCCTCCCCGGAGGTAGAGACTGTGTGTGCCCCCGCCCGCTGGTGCGGAGTGGGTACGGTCCCCCCCAGGCCACCGCCGGCGTGCTGAGTGAGGACTAACGCAGTGCCGTTTTAATTTTCAGTTCCCTCATCACTCGTGAAGCTGAACATGTTTTATTTTTTTTTCTCCTTCAATATTTTACTCCTTTTCCTATTGTGCCGTTGGTGTTTTCCTCACGGCCTTGGAGCGCACGCTCTGCAGAAGGAGGCCGCTCAGCTTCTTGTGTTGCTCACAGCGCCGTTCCTTCCCCCGACAGAGGTCTTTTTACTTTGGCTTCATTCTTTTACCATATAGGAGTTTCCTACTTTGGGGCAGATGATCTTGTCGGCCTCCGTGTGGAGGAAAGCGCGTCCCCGTTGTCCCTGCAATGAGACCCACCCTCCGTCCATCCGGAGGACTGCCTGTCCACGGCCCCGGGACCCGCCGGCTCATGCAGACAGACAGGGCCCAGGCTTCTTGCCCCAGGTCAGGCTGCCTCTGAAGGTGTCCCCAGCCACATGGCTCCCCGCAGGACCGGCAGGGCTAGCTTTGCCTTCTGCCCGTGGCTTGTCCCTTTGTGCCCTGTGACTGCTATAAATAAGTACCACCAACTTAGCTGCCTGAAACAACAGAAATGCATTCTCTCAATGTGCAGAGGCCGGAAGTCCAAGACCAAAGTGTCTGCGAGTTGTGCCCCCACCCCGTGCTCTAGGGGAGGATCCTTCTGCCTCCTCCAGCCTCGGATGGCTGCCAGCGCTCCCAGGCTTGTGGGTGCATCCCCCCAGTCTCTATGTCCAGCTCCATGACCTTCTCTCCTCTCTTCCATGAGGACACTTGTCATTGGATTTAGCTCCCGCCCAGATAATCCAGGATGATCTCATCATGAGAGCCTTAACTTGATCACATCTGCAAAGATCCCTTTTCCAAATAAGGTCACATTCACAGGTTCTGGGGGCGTGGACACATTTGGATTTGGACACATTTTTGGGGGGCCACCATTCAACCGGCTAGAAGCATCTACCAAGAACCCCTGCCCACTCCACTCCACTCCACTCCACTCCAGCCTTCTGTGCTAAATCCCACCTCAGTTTCCCGGGATCCCAACCTGAGATACTGCTCCTCCCCCAAACCTTTGGGACTAAGGGACACGGTGGAGAAGAGGGGCCAGGCCCCAGGCCTACACCTGTCTGGCTGTGTGAATTTGGGTAAGGGCCCTCCCCTCTTAGAGACCCCAGGTTCCTGGCTTTTAATGAAGGAATTGTGTTAGATGCTCCTCAGGGTTTTTTTTTTTTTTTTGGCATCCTGGGACCTCACAGTACTCACATACCAGTATTATTGATTCTTGACTCTTGGGTCTTGAGTGACTCCTGGGAGCGAGAGGAGAGCAAATGCCCAGAGGCCTGGGACCTGCTCAGAGAGCTGAGACCAGGCTCCTCCCAGCACCCCCACCCCCACCCCAATGCCCCATAACAGCTCTGATGTAATTCATAATTGTCCTTTTCTCCCACAATGAAAGCCACCAAGCGAGGTAAAAAAGGACTCTCTTTTCTAAAATTGCTTTTCTGCCTTCTTTGACAGAGTCTGTGGTGTTTGCCCGTAATTAATTCACTGCCTGGCGAACGGCAGGTCAGCCACTCAGGCTGGGAAAGAAAGCTCTAGAGAGAAGCAGAGAGGCACAGTTACGGCTGAAAATGAGTTTGCCCCGTCGCTTGGACCCGCCGCAGCTCGAGGACCGGAATAAATACATACAAATCCCGGCTTGCCAGGAACTTGGCCTTGCTGGCAGCAGAAGGGGACGTCCCCAAGGCTCCGACCGGCTTAATGCGCATCAGCACAGAGACCAGAATAAGTCTGACCAAAGGGAAGCTTTTAAGCTTTCCTGCGATTTCTCAGGCCTCCCGGAGGCCTTGAGACAAATGTGTCAAGCCAGGAGTAGCGGTGAGACTTTTCTGGGTGGTGGAATAGAGCAGCTGAGTGGTTGTAGAGTTCTGCTTTGCAGCTGGCTTTCTAGGTGACCTTGAACAAGGTATGCTGAAGGTCGTTTTCCTCTTCCCTAAAAGGGGGATAAGAAATTGCACATTGGGGACACCCGGGTGGCTCAGTCGGTTAAGCGTCTGCCTTCGGCTCAGGTCATGATCCCAGGGTCCTGGGATGGAGCCCCAAGTCGGGCTCCCTGCTCAGCGGGGAGCCTGTTTCTCCCTCTCCCTCTGCCTGCCGCTCCCCCTGCTTGTGCTCTCTCTCTCTGACAAATAAATAAATAAAATCTTAAAAAAAAAAAAAAAAAAAGAAAGAAATTGCAAGTCGATGGTAAGAACTCAAGACTTGTGCTTTGAAAAATCTGATCATTTCCCTTCAGCAATTAATCATAAGGACTCTAGCCGGGGGACTCATTGATGATACACATAGTGTTATGAACAAGGTAGTACTTCGTACTATGGAAACTTGGAACCAACCCTAACCACCGTCTAGAGGGGCTTGTTAGGAAAAGTGTAGACCATTTACATGACACAATATGATGTAACCAATAAAAATCATCCTCTAGAAAAATATCACTGTTAGGAGAAAAAGATATAAGACAGGGAGCATGGGGTCCCTGTCGGGAGCGCCCCACTGGGGACGGGAGGCAGACACAGACCCACCAGGATGCCCCCAGTGTGGCCGCACGTTTGGGAGCCCCAGAACAGGGCCTTCTATTCTCAGTGATGTTTACCTGCCGTAGTTGAGCGGGGACGGGGAGAGGGCCACCGAACAAGAGCGGATTTCAGAAATATGAGCGTTTACCCATGACCCGGTTCCAAGGCTCCCAACGCCCTAGTTCAATGATGGAGGATCCTGCCAGTCATGAGCACCTGTATTTTACCCACCACTAAGAGTTTTTAAAATACAGACAAACTGGAAACATTCTTTTTTTTTTTTTTTTAAGATTTTATTTATTTATTTACTTGAGAGAGAGAGAGAGAGAGAGAAACAGCATGAGAGCGGAGAGGGTCAGAGGGAGAAGCAGGCTCCCTGCTGAGCTGGGAGCCCGATGTGGGACTCGATCCCAGGACTCCGGGATCATGACCTGAGCCGAAGGCAGTCGCTTAACCAACTGAGCCACCCAGGCGCCCAAACTGGAAACATTCTTTGATGGTGAGGGGTGCTCTGATTTCCAAGGTGTTACAGGATGGATCTTAGAACCCATCCACCATCATCTACTTCCTCATCTACTCTTGAGAATAGTCTTATAAAGCAGGAAGCACTATCCCCAGGGTACAGGTGAGAACCCGAGCCACTGCCTGGGTGGGATTGATAGAGGACGAGGGAGACAGTGGGTGACTTAGGAACTCGGGCAGTGGGTGGGGAGTCTGGGGGAGATGCCGTTCCTCCCTCTGCTGAGGGCCCCAGCCTTCTCTAAGGACGGGTCCCCAGGGGGCCCCTGTGTATAGCATTGGCGTTCATCACAGACCCCAACCCAAATCGATCAACAGGCTGCTGGGACCGTGTTGAGAAGGATCCAGAGGGCCAGTGAGGACCTGGTGGGAAAGCTTGCTGGCAAAGTCTTCAAGGGCATCAGCGGAGCAGAGGGGAGACATGGGCCAGGCCCGGCTGGAGAAAAGCTGGGACCACCCGAGACCCTCCCAACATGCCTGAGAAAAGTAGAATGACCTCCCCAGGATCACACTCATGCCCTGGGCCTCTCTGAAGCCCAGCCTTCACCAGCTGAGCCAAGACATTGGAGGTGAGGACGGGGCGGTCCAGAGTGGTCAGGGCTCCCCTCCCCCTAGGAAGGAGCCACAGTCCGGGGCTTCTAGAACCCTCAGGGATGGGGAGGCGCCCTGCAGTGTGCCGGCTCGTTTTTCACAGATTACATTCCATGGAGTCGGCCCGGCCTGGTAATTATTCTACTTCTATAATTAGCCCCAAGTTCCCCACAGCCAATGAGAACAATGTGGGGTGTGAGGGTGAAGCAGTGTGACTGAAAGCTTGACTCACACCCCAGAAATTTCCCACCACAGGGAGTGGGCTCCCTTCCCGGTCCTGCGTGAGCTGCCCACGTGTGCCAACGTGGCCGGTGGCTCCAAACAGCCTTTCAGTGGCCACTGGCGTGGTCCCGGGCGTCGTGACGAACAGCCTGTCATCCCCGCTGCGCCCCAGGAGATGAGTGTCCTTGTTGTTGTCCTCACAGCGTGATGGGAAGAATCCGGCTCAGAGAGAAGCAGAGGTGGGATTCGAACCCAGGACCAACAGACAACTACAGCCCCACATCCTTGGGCCGCCCACTGCCTCACACTCCTCCCAGACAAGGGCCCAGGAGGTGGTTGTTGCTAAAGCTGGCTCTCTAGGACATTCTAGAGAATGGCTTTTAGGAGACACATTTTCATCTTTAGGGAGATGCTGCTATGTTTTGAGGACGGGCAGACCTTCAAGGGGCCACAGCCAAAGACAGAGGGGCAGGACAGGGGGTGGGGGGGCAGCCTCTGGGTCCCCCGACCCCAGATCCAGGCCAGGATCAGACTTAATAGTGAGTGAGATTTCTTATTTCCTGACTGCCTCTGGGAACAGAGGAAAACAACTATCAGTTACGTGCAGAATTGTCAGTCGGAAGAAAACTGTTGCTCTCCATTTAGAATTTACAAACAGTTAATTAAGCCCGCACCGAGGAGCACCCCCACCAGCCTGCCGGCCCCGGGGGAAGGGAAGGTGCCAGTGAGCAGAGCAGGGGGCTGCAGAATACTCCAGAGGCTCCAGCACATTCCGGGTCTCAGCCCCAGGCACACCGTCCAGGTCCCTGGGCCACTCTTAGCAAGACTGAGGCCACACTCAGGCTGACTTTTATGTAATTGGTCAGGGGCCAGTGGGGAGGACCCAGGCAGCAGCCTATTGTTAACCTTCTGGGGATCTCTCTGTGCAGAGAAAGGGGCAGCCACTGAAGGGAACTCTGTGGCCTGAAGATGTGGCCTCTGCCCACCGGTGCCAGGCCTGCCTGCTTCCCCTCCCACCCCTTCCTTCCTATCCTTTCCCCCCTTGAGGCCCCCTCCTTGAAGCTGCACCCCGCACGTGGGCTTCCCCTTGGTCACCCATGCCCCTGGGATCGGGGACTCTGAATCCAGCTCCAAGCCTGGACCCCAGTCCTGCTCTGGGTCTTGCCTGCTTCATGCCTGACTGTGGGACCTTGGGCGGTTCCTCTGTCCTGAGCCCAAGGTGGGAGCGTTATTAAGGCCTCAGGGAAGGGTGTTTACTTAGTTCCATCTGGAGTAAAAGGGAGGAGAGGTGGAGGAGGGGGCCGTTGGTGGAAGGAGGGAGCCGGGCAGATGGCAAAAGGCAGGCAGAAGGCGTGAGGTGCTGGAGGGATTCCTACCTTCTCTTTCAAGGAAAATGACTCTCCATTCAGGAAATAGTTCCAAGAGCCGAAGGGTGCTAGCTGGTGTCAGAGGATAGGGACGAGTCCATTAAAATTCTTCAAGAGCCAAGTACCAGGGCTGTGCTGGGCCTGAGGACAGACCTGCTCTCGCTCCTGGCAGGATGCTCTGTTTGGGGAGACAGAGAAATAAGCAAAGAAACCTGTTGATAAGCATGATAATTTCAGGTGGCGATCCATGTTATAAGGAAAATAAATGATGGGGGGGTGGGGAGGTGGGTTTTGTTATAGAAGCAGGTCCGGAAGCATTCTCCCAGGAGGCGATTTTTAAACTGTGCTGGGAATAACAAGGAGGAACCGGTCATGCAGATCTGGGGTGGGAACACGGCAGAGCGGACAAGTGCAAAGTCCCTGAGGTAGCATAGAGCTTGATGTACGAGAGGAAGGTCTTTGTGGCTGGGGTTAAATGAAGGTGGAGTGGAAGGGGGGATCAGGAAGGGGAGTAGGGGTTGCAGAGCCTTGAAGACCAAATAAGGAATTTGAATACGATTCGAAGTAAAACCAGAGGCCAGGGATGATTAAAAAGAGGGAATGAAGCCACTTGGGACTTCTGCATTTTGCCAAGGTAACTCTATCTGGCAGCAGGCTACCCCTTCTGCGGTCAACAATTATGAAGTTGGGTTCAATATATGGGAGGCGGTGGGCAAAGGCCGTGTGAGACTGTGACCCTTGAGAGGAGAGCCCACCAGGGGAGCCCACGATCCCCGATGCTCCTCCAGGGGTGACCTCCTCAGCGCAGCACAGGGACCTGGGGCCCGAGCAGAGCTCAGCGGCCGCCGTGAGTGCGGAAGACACCGTCGGAGGTCAGGGCAGCTGGCCGGGACCAGCAGAGCAAGGTCTCAGAGCAGTGTGCAGAGAGGGGGACCCAGAAGTCCACGTGGGGTCCCCCGTGGAGCCCACAGTGGAGGGATGAGCCATATACGCTCAGAGCAAGACCACCCAAGACTTGTGGAGAGTGGACTCCATGGGGTTGGAAGGAAAACGGAAACAGTAGAGGTCTGAGCTGAACTGGGGGGACATCCAGCGTGGCCAGAAGGGAGAAATCTGAAAGCTTTGTTAGTACCCCGGCATCCAGCGGAGCCCCCAGAGCATGTCTCAGGGTAGGAGTTACACTGGACGCCCCCTAAGAAAGCCCAAAACCAAGCCCCCTGCCAGCTCTGCAGGGAAAACCGAGTTGGAGGTAAGGCCTGACGCCCCTGCGAACAAAAGATAAACCAGGCCCACAGGAGTTCAAGGGGGTCGGCGGCTCATTTATCTGCCGGCGGAAGCAGGAAGCACTGGTAGAGGACGGCAGCAGGATCCAGCCACGCCATCTGCCATCGGAAGGAGCCACCTGTGCGGGGCCAGGGGGGCCGGGAGCCAGGAGAGGGGTCTCCTTCTAGAACCCCGGGGCTGTCTGTCCCCCGTCCCCCCAGGTTAGCAGATTAGCAGCAAACAGCACTGAGCACTTGGTGCCTGCCAAGCATCGTGTTCGCTGCTGAGCTCACGGTGACAGGCAGGGCGGGATCATCATGGCCAGGGCTGTCGAGGTTGGGCACAGGTGTCCTTCGGCATTCTTCTGTGGTCTGCAGCCCCCTGTTCCATCCACAGGGAGGGTCAGGGGGCCCTTCCCCCCGACCCCTCACCACCAGGCCCCAAGTGTCCCCAAGCATCCTCAGGAGAACCTTGCCCACCTGCGGGTAGGTGAGGTCAGCACCTCGCTCTCCCTGTCTTAGCTCCTCCTTAGGGGCCTGGCGACCCCACATAGGGGCCAAGCCAGAGCCAGGGACCAGAGGGGAGGCTGGGCCCCACTTCAGAGAGAAGGCAGAAAGGGGCAGAGCGATGGGAACTCAGAGTCGGGCTGAGGGCTCCCTGGAGGAGGGGGCAACCCATCTCCCTTCCCTCTGCCTCCTCTTCTCTCTCTCCTCTTGGACACCCGGCCAGCTATCCCTCTCAGGGGCTCCCTGCCCCCTCTTCCTTCCCTCCTAGCTCCCCTCTCTCTCGGGTGCTTCTCTCTGCCTGTCTCCCATCCTCCTTCCCTGTCTCCATCTCTTTCTGCCTAAATGTCCCTCTCCCATCTGTGTGTCTCTCCGCGTGTCTCTCTCCTTGTCTCAGTGTGTTTCTGTCTGTCCCACCTCCTCCCCACTTCCCAATGAGTGACAAGGCAAGATGGGGCTAGAATTAGACCAGCAGCTGAGAGGCTACGGTCTCTTTCCTCTCGGCTCCGGCCCATCCCTCCTGGGGGCAGGTGGACTTCCCAGCCCTCCGGGCAAGGGAGACCCAGTAGTTAAAACCGTGACTTAGCCCTGGGTGGAGAGCCGTGGCCGTCGACTCACAGACAGGTGGGGTGGGGGTCCCCCCCGGGGGGAGAATGCAGTGGCCGACCAGATGCCCGCACACGGGGCAGGCAGGACCCGTATGCAGGAGTAGGGGTGCTCTGGGCTCGGTCCCAGGCTTCTCAGCTGCTCAGTCTGGAGCGCAGACCCCCATGCAGCTGGAGTCCCGAGGGTGGCGGGGGGTTCTGCCAGCACGTGGAGCGGGCCAAGCAGATCAGGCTGGCAGCGTGCCAGGCTGCAGACCCTGGAGACGCACTGAAGGGGCTCCTCTTCTGTAAAAGGGGACATGTCCTCCTTGGGGGGGTCTCTTCACTCTCGACCCGCCCTGTCCTTTCTGTCTCACCCCTCGGGCTCTGCTGTCACGTCTGCTTCTCGGCGTCTGAGATCATCTGCTCACGACTACCACATGCTGGCCGAATGCGCACCCACGGGTAGTAAGGGACCGTGGCGCATGGGGAGATCTGCTGGGGGGTGACTCCCCTCCAAACTGTAACTATCAACACGTATCTTCGGCAAAACTGGTCTTTCTATAGTTAGTTTATAATCTATTCACTTAGCTCAGATTGTGGAATTTGTCTGGATACTAAATAGTATGCAGACAACAGTTTGGAATGGTTGCATGGTGTGACATCATGCTGATGGCCACAACCCCCCGGACCCTTCCTTTGGGGGATTTGTTTATTTGGCCAACAAAGAGGAACCGAGGGCCCTTGGAGCCCCGCATAAGCAATGTTTCTGCCTTCGGGGAGTTTCTACCGTAATAGAGGAGACTGTCGTGAGCCAAACCAAGGACACAGAGCACAGAATCTCCTGGACAGGTGCCCTGAAGAATCTGAGCCTGGAGAGAACCAGGGCAGACCTGCTTCAAAGGGCCGGGGCAGGGTTGCTAGCTGTTCCAGAGGGCAGTGCAGGCGGACCTGATCTCCCCGCCTCCCCGGCTCCTAGAAGGGACCACTGGCCGCGCCTGGTTGGCCGCCCTGGGGGTGGATGGTCCTGGTTAAGCAGTAAGAGCCCAGACCTTCTAAGCAGCCCGGGGGGTGGAAGAGGCCCTGGGGCAGGCTGCCATCAGTGTCCCGGGTGGAGGGAGGGAGAACCCCTCCATGGTTACAGTTGTATTGCAGTGTCCAGGCAAGCTGCTCCCTCTTCCCTGGGGCTGGGGGACATAGAGGCAGGAATTCCCAGTCCCCGGCCCTTTGGGGAGGTGTCCAGCCCGTCCCCAACATACGGAGGAGGTGGCATTGGCCTGGCAGGCTGCAGAAGGAAGAGTGGCTCCTCGAAGACGGAGGGGGGCGGTGGGGCGGGCAAGCCGGCTGGGTCTGCAGGTCAGTAAAGGGCTATGTCCACGGAGTGAGGGGCGGCCTGGCCCCCACTCTGCATCGGGGCCAGATCCTGCCAAGGCTGAGTGGCTCTGTTGGCTCAAGCAAACTCGGCAAACACACACACAGATTAGCAAACTTCTTTGCCAGTGAGCGGAGTCAAAGTGGATGAGCAAACCCTGATCGCCTACTATGTGCCTGGCACCTTCCCCTTCCTTGCTGCGGCAAGCCCCGCGCCTGGTAGAAGGACAGCAAGGCCCAGGCGGGTCCGGAGGTCCGGAGGTGTGCTCCCCTGGGGACATCAGGCAGCTGCAGAAGGCAGAGGGGTCCTGTGACCGAGTCCCAGGAGCCCATCAGTGGCCGTCTGGTCTGCAAAAGAGATGATGTTTCCAGAGTGTCCATTGCACAGTGGGTCAACAGAAGAGAGGGAGAGTGGGAGCGGCGGGGACAGCCGGGGGGCGGGGTGTAGCGGGACAGTAGCAGGGACAGCATGAGCCGTGCTGAGACTGGGAAAGGAGATGTGCCAGGGGACGGCTGTCTGATCAGGAGACAGGATGGGGGAGTGAGAACCCCAGCCACCCTGAGGGAACCCTGGGGCTCCCACCTTCTAGCAGGGGCCCCGGGCCTGCCCCTCACCCTTCTAGACTTCAGGCTCCACGCCTATCAAATGATACTCCCAGTGACCTTGCAGTTTAGTTAGGAGCCTCGTAGTGGATCTCAGAGAATGGGCATTTACCGAACAACTACTGTGTGCATCCACCATGGAATAGACACCCTGGGGGTTCTGATGGTGAACACAGCAGACAGGGACCTCCGTCCAGCTGGGGAGAACACAGTGGACAATCGTAGCTATTCCTCTTTCCAGCCCACTTTCCCGTCCCAGCCTGCTCGGGGCAGGGTTGCCGCTGCGGCCTTTCATCTTCCAGATGAGGAGACTAAGGCAGCCTCGGGAGGGGACGCACCTTGTCCAAGCTGAATCCCACTCTGCCCACTGAGCCAGGGGCCGTCCGCGCCGGAGGGCCTGGGAGACCCCCCAGTCCAGCCCCACGCTTGTCAGATGAGAACACTGAGGACCGCATCCTTTAAGTGCCTCCATCTCTCTTCCAGAACATTCCCAGTAAGCAACAGCTCAGCCCAGGAATGGGCTCGTTTGAGCCGCTGGAAATCTCAGCTGGGATCCTGGCGTCTGGGGAAGGGCCGGGCTCTAAAAATAAACCAGTCGCCTCAGCCTGGGAGAGCAGCCGGCGGGAGCCTGGTGAGCAAAGCCGCCGCCTGAAGCTTTTGGCAGATGAGGGCGGGCCCAGCCCGGCCGGAGCACACCCCCTCTCCGGCAGCTGGCCCCTGGGGTGGGCTGGTGGCAGGTGGCAGCCAGGAATATTTGACCCCTGGCGCCTGGAGGCACTCCCACCCCCTCAGGCACACGCACGCAAACGCCCCAAGCTGGGACGAGCTCCACAGAGCCTGGCCAGGGCTGCTCCCGAGGAAGGGGCTGGTGGCGGGCTCCCGGGACCCCCAGAGTTACCCTCTGCGTGCTGGATAGCAACAAGCCTCAGCACAGGTAAGGGGACGCTTCGCCCCCTGGAGGAGGTAAGCCTGGGGTGGGGGAGCTCTGGGGGGTTGTCTGTGCCCTCAACTCCAGGGAGCCCCGACATGGGGAGGGGGTGTGACGCCTCTTCTCTCCCCTCTGCATGCCCCCAGTCTGGTGGGGAACAGCCTGCCCTTTGCAGCTCTGAATATTCTCAGCCACCGCCAAAATGTCAGCTCCTGTTGGCATAATTAGAAGCCACCGCAGGTTAATGGGTTGGCAGGAGCCGGGCTGAAAAGTTTTGGCGGCGGGTGCCGGCACCAGGTTCAGGGGAGATGGGCCTCCCCATTCTGCTCCAGGAGTGGGTGGGGGCCAGCCTGCCTCTGATGGGACCCGGGCAGCCGGACTTCTCAAGAGCACCGTCTGGGGAAAATTCTCTAGAAAGATGGGGAGAAATCCCAGGGGCATACGGGTTCCCCAGCGGGTCTGGAGATCCCTGGTTCAAGGTTTACAAAGAGAAATGAGCCTCAGTGAGGGCTGCTTGGGCGCGGAGCCAAGCCTGATGGAACGGATTTGAGAGGAAGGGGCCCAGGACTGGAGCTCTGTGTCTTTGTCCCCTGGTGCTCATAGGGGCTGTCAATCTGACATTGTGCCTCAATGGATTTCTGTGCCTGACTCCTGGGCAGGACATTCCGCGACAGGCCAGGTGATTAGTGCTACCGTGACCGCCTCCCACGCCCAGGATGGGGAGGCAGGGAGACGGGCTTGGCGAGGGGGCTTGCTGGCCACCTTCACCCGTGCATCAGAGGAGGGCAGGTGCTGGGGGGACCTGGGGACAGGCCAGACCCGCGAGGGTGGTCCAAGCCTTTCCTGGGCACCCGGCAGGGAGTCACTTGGGGAGTGGGATGAATCAGGATGAATTCTCACAGCCTGAGGGCGAGCTGGCCCCTGCTGTGGTCAAGTCCCGTGGCAGCACTGGTTCCGAGGAAGCCCCGGGGCTGTCACGGCGTCGGGTCCAGACACTTGGCTGCAGAGAGGGTGGGCCTGCGGGGAAGGGGTAGTCCGTGGACAGCACCACGTGGCCGCTCCTAGATCTCAGACCGAGCATGTCTTCCTGTAATGCCCAAGGACCCTCCAGGTCAGACGTCCACACCCATGCACCTGCCCCTGCCGCCGTCCTCTCTGTCCACACGGTCACTCAGACTCACGTCCCTGGGGCTGGTGCCCTTTGACCTTCTCCCATGTATCCCCCAGAACCCTGCTCAGGGGCCGCTGCGCTCCATCCTGCCCGGTCAGTCGAGCCCACCTGCCCCAGCCTTGCTATGACTCCCAATCCTCACCTGTGGCCTGCGTCACTAGAACCTCGCAGTGCTGTCACTGTTGGAACTGAGGCCCCCACTCCCCTGCTGTGTGGGTCATAGCAAAGCCCTGGGCCCCTCCAAACCTCAGGCTTCTCACCAGTAAGATGAGGCTGCCTTCCTCATGGGGATGCTGGAGGAGCAGCGGAAATCTCAGTAGGAAGGGCGTCCCAGTGCGCGGGGCAGCATGCTCGGGAGCGCTGAGTCTTCTAACTCCCGACCACTTCTGCCAGTGCTTGAGGCCGCGTCCCTGAGGCCCAGGACTTGGCACACAGTAGGTGTGCACCAGCGTGTGTGGGAGCCACGCACGCACACCTGCGCACAGGTGAGGGCACGGCTGCTCGGGCTCTGACATTAGCACCAACCCCATCTGAGCAGGATGTGGTCACGACACCCGCAGAAGTGCCCTCTCCCTGCTCCCAGCGCCTGGTGCTCCCCCTGCCCCGCACGGGCCTCCCAGCTGACGGATTTGGGTCCAGGGCACGCGGGTCCCCTCCTTCCAGCAGGCGAGTGGAGCCCCGGGAAGCGCGAGGCCCTACGTCTTGCGAGCCATTAAGGCGCTGGCCTTGGTCTTGGGAAAGTCATCTCTGTTCTCCGATCTGGTTAATTCGGTTCCTGTCTTACGGGAACACCCAGCCCTCCCCCCGCCTCCGGTGCCTCTGAAGTGAGTCCGTTCCCAAGAGCCCCCTCTGACCCAGCACAACCTGTGTGGCGACCCAGGAAGGTTGGGAGGTGCCCAGGGTGGTGGCTGGGCCAAGACCCACGGACACGGTCATGCGGAGCGTTGTAGCGAGGGGCCTGGCCACCCAGCCACGCTCCCGCCTTAGCCGCAGCAAAGCCCACTCGCCAGCCACCAAATGCCGGGCGGGGGCTGGCGGCTTGACACTAACCACTCAGTCCGCTTGCAAAGAAGAAAGTGCTCTAGAAAGAGACGAGTCAGCAGAACGATGCAGCTGTGTGTACTTAATAATGATGTGATGTGTATCTGAAGTCGAGGCTGTCCTGGAAACACACGGTGCCCGCCAGCCGCCTTGACAAAACTCCCGCCTTCCGCACCAACGCTGGGCTCCAGCCTCGCGGCGGCCCTCGCCTCGCTGGTTGGGGGCCCGGCCCTCTGTCACACTCCCCCCCGCTGCAGATGCTGGGGGTAAAATCTGCCCTGTGAGTGCCCTGCTGGGTTGAGCATTTCGCCATTTCATCCAGTAACTCTGCCCCTTCGGCAGGAGGGGTGCCTCTGTCCCCGCTCCGGACGCAGGTGCGTGTCTGTTGTATGGGGCAGCTTTTGCTTACAACGATGCTCGGTGACAAACAATCCCCACATCTCGGGGGCTTACAGCAACTGATGTATTTTTTCTTGCTCTTGGGTATAGACTTTGGCTGATCTTGGTTGAGTCTGGCTGGGCCAAGCTGGGTTCAGCTGCACTTGACTCCAGGCTGTAATCCCTTTTGGGTCTGCCCCACGTTCCCAGGCTGGGGTCTGGTTTCCTCTTGGTGCAGCCGACGAGCAAGAGGCCAAGCCCCCGCAGCCAAGCCTCAGCTCATGAAGGTGTCTCTGTGCATGTCCCTTGGCTATCACCCCTGTGCCTCCCCAAGTGGATGGGGTGAGGGTGTAGACTCCACCCACTCTCGAGGGGCACTGTAAGGTCAGGGGATGAGGGGCCTCATCTTCCACATCTGCACGCCTGATTCTCCCAGGACCATGTGGCCCTGATGTAAATATCTGAGGATGGGGGTCAAGAGAGGGAGCTAGCAGCCAGGTAATGGCATTGCTCCCAGCTTGGGGGTGGGTCCAGGGAGAGGAATGGAGCAGGGACTGGGGAGCACTTAGGTGTCCTTGAGGGGATAGGAAAGTCTTCACGGGGGAGGTGGCCCCATAAAAGATTCCAACAGGGCAGGGGACAGAAGCCCTTCCAGAAGCCCTTCCCTGCATCTGAGCTCCTCCCCAAGAGCTCTATTGAGCTCCTCTGCCTCCCGCTCTGAGTTAAGTAGTAACCAGGAACCTCTGATCTCATTACCGGAATTATAATTGTCCAGCTCTTTTTGGATCATTCTTGGTGGCTGAGCCTGGGGACCCAGGCTCTGGAGAATTACCCATCCAGCAGCATGAACAGGGAGCTGGAGACTTAAAGGTTACTCACAAATACTCCAGTTCACATTAATTCACAAAATCAAGAATACACAGCCCAAATGCCCTGAAGCTATGAAGGTCTTTAAATACCAGCCATTCAAAGGGGAACAGCGTGATTTTTCCAAATTAAATACTGTCTCGTCTCCTGCGATTTCAAGAAAGACCCCGGGCAGAGAGATGTCTTACAGAAAGGAATCCTATCCAAGAGGCGTTTGGTCAAGGTCTCTCGGTCCCTGTACTCACCCCCTGCCAGGCAGGGAGGACCAGAAGGGCCGGATTAAGGAGCATCTCTAGCACTGTAGCCGTGTGCACTTTCCTTAGCTTCCATGAGCCTCTGTTTATCCATCTATGAAATGGGGCCAGTCCTCCAGGAGGGCTGGGAGAAGGGGTGGGGGGAGGGGAGGCAGGGCAGTGCAAGGAGGTCGGCTAGCCCTTGCACGGGGGCTGGGGGAGGAGGGAGCAATGAGGGACCAGCGGGCACAGGGTGGGGGAAGGGAAGGCCGAGGGTGGAGAGAGAGAGCCCCAGCTGCTCTCCCTGCAGGAGCGAACAGCGGGGACTGAGGCCCTAAGAGGCCCCAGCACACCCTAGCTGGCAGGGCCGAGGCGACAGAGACCCTGTGCCTCCCCCTCTCAGACCCTGCCCTCCCTAACTGTCCTCCAGTGGGGGAGCTTCACCATTGTCTCCAGCCCCAAAGGGAAAGAACTGAGTCCATGTTTTTAAAAAATGAATGCTTGCACTTGTACGGAGTGCTAGGAAAGCCGGCCGAGGAGCAAACGTTAATCAGCTGCCATCTGGTCCTGTGGTGAGAACCAGCTTCCTTTTTATGGTCCTTATCGTGTCTCAGAAGAGGCCATCACTGGGAGCCTGAAGTGTGGACTGGGAGCTCTGGAGTCAGACAGCCTGCATTCAAACCCCAGCCCTGCTGCTTCTCAGCCGCAAGACCTTGGTGAGCCTCAGTTTCCCCACCTGTGCATGGGGGTCTCGTGGAGGCATCGCGAGGATGCCGGGCATTAATTTGTGCAGAGCACTTAGCACAGAGCCAGTGAGCTCTCCAGAAAATGCTGGTTGTTGTTTTGAAGACACTTCTCTGGGAGGATCTCATCTAATCCTGGGTGAGCCATCAGGGGAAGGTGCATGGCAACCGGGAGGCCGGACCATGGCCTCGTAGTTTTGAGTGTGCTCCTGGCAGGTTTTCAAATGAAATCTTTTCTCGGGGCTACTCCGACTGGGGGAGATGGGAGGGCACCCACTGGCTCCCCCAGAGTGGGGCCTGCACCCCTGGAGCTCTCCCGCTCACCAGGGGATGCAGTTCGACCACGCCCTGCGGAGAGCATCTCCCTTAGGATCCCCCCCGCCCCGGGCCTGAAGCCAGTCAGACCTCCGGCCAATCCCAAATCCCACAAAGCTGCAGAGAGCCCAGCGGGCTCAGGGCCTGCTCTCCTCAACTTTCCTCCCTTCCAAAGAACATTCCCGGAGGCCTGTCCTGGGCAGGCTCCCACCCACCCGGCAAGACCAGGAGAAGGGGCGGGTTCTAGGAGGCGCCAGCCAGTGGGGCCACACCCAGGTTTCCCAGGGCCCCCCCGCCCCGGGGCTGCTCCCTCTCAGCCCCCTCCCCATGGGGTCAGTCCCCACCCATCTCCCCATGCCACCCCCAATCTGTCCCTTTTTCTCTCTAGACCCTCTGTTTCCCTCCAGCCTTCCCCCTCCCTCCCTCAGCCTCGAGTGGCCCTGATATCACACTCAAGTGTCCTCTTTGGCAATTTAAATGTATTACATGTTTTCGGTTCTTAATTTAAAAAGCAGATGAGTGGGATATTTTCTCTTTCTCTCTCAAAAAAGTACAACAAAAGCCACCAAATGAGTTAATTGATTCTTTTCTCCTGCTGCCCTCTCTACAGAGGCCCTGGGTCCTCGTCCCCATTCACACTAATCCCATCCACTTGGCCCCAGGATCCACTTAATGCCAAGAACGTGCACGTCTGGGTCTCTGAGGCCTGGGCCGGGGCCAGGCAGCAGCGGCTCACCTCCGTCCCGCTGGGCTCCTCGAGGACCTCGTGCCCCCACTGCCCCGCCCCCAGATGGTAATTTGGGCGATGGCCACTGCTGTAGGAGCACCTTCCCCATGTCCTCCATGCCAGCCTTCCGCCGAGCACAGCTCTCTACTGCTTCCCTCCGCGGCCCCGCCCTGGGGCACGGGTATAGTCACCCTGGATGGGGGGACAATGGGCTCCGAGGCTCCGGGGCTCGTCCAAAGCCACCTGCCACGTCCTGTGTAGCAGAGAAGCATGAGAAGCAGGGTGAACCCTTCCCTAGGCCCCTGCAGGGCGCTTTATCCCAGAGTGTCTCATTCGGCCATCCCCACCCTGCAGATGAGGCCCGGAGGGAGGGAGGGCCTCGCCCAGTCACTTAGCCACCACGTGTGCTCAGCAGGCCGGGGACGGACGGAGCTCAGGTTGTTGCCGCACATACTCGCGGGGTTAGCAGAGTGACCCGGGGCTGGGTGAGCCTGCGCTGTGTGCTGCAGGGACAGACAGGACTCTCGGGGTGCTTGGGGGATGCGTGGGGGCTCAGAGATGCAGGCAGAGATGGGCGTGCCCCCCAGAACCCCTGGCCACCATGTCCTTGGCTGTGAAACCGTGGCGACACGCACCCCTGGCAGCCACCACCAGCCTCAGTGCCGGTGCCCGCCCTCGGCTGGCCTCCTGCCTCCATTCCTGCTATTCCCTTGTTCCCGGGGCACTTGTATTCCTGCTAAATAGCTTTCCCTGGTTCAAACATCATCTCCTCCAGGAAGCAGTCCTGACTTCCTCTCTAGTCCCACTGGACCGGTGCAGACTTCCAGGAAAGCACAGTGTCAGGGGCTCCACGGAGGACAGGTGCTTTTCCCCAACCATGAGAGGGGACTGCTGGAGGGCGGGGACAGTGGCTGACCGAGCCTGGCGTGGAGGAGCCCTTCCAGGACAGTGACTGTTATTACCACGACGCGGCGATGCTATGGGGATGTAGGGGAACCTCCCGCATCTCCTCCCGGCTAAAGAGAACGTTGTCTTGTTCCACTCAGCTGCTCCCTCTCTCAAGTCCCCGGGGAGAGCCTGGAGGGGCCAGCCAGTTCCTGGACTACTGAGATGCAGAACTGGGGAAGTAAGCTGAGAGACGAGAAGGGGAAAGAACCCGTTCACTGGGTCAGTCCCTGAGCTTTCCTTTGTGGTGGAGCATTCTGATCATGAGCAGAGTGGAGCAGAATGTAAAGCCATGAGGCCCAGGCAATCACCGGGAGGATCACGAGCTGGGAGCAGGATGGAGGGAGAGACGGAGGAGCCAGCAGAGTGCGGGAGGACGGGGTCTGGGGTGGAACGGGGCCCTCTGCAGAGACTGGGCTGCACGGGGCCATGAGATCCTTTTGCGTTACATCATGTTGTTAAGAACCAGGGATCCTGCTGCCCAGAGGCATCTCGGCGTGCACTGTACCCCTAAATGTCACTCTTAGAGTTCCTATCCACACCTTCTAATCCAGGCCAACCAACCACAAAAGTGAACTCTCCCCTCTTCCAGGTAACAGCACAGAAGTCAGAAATCCCTTTCCTGCCCCACTGGCAGCAAGCTCTTTGAGGTGTGTGCCTCAGAGCCAAGCTGTCCTCCAAGTGCAAGTCCCAACTGTGTGATCTCTCCGAATTCAGCCCGGGAGAGGCGAGCTGCCCCCTGCCAGTGCCCCACACCGCCTGCCAATTAGCTTCCGCGGAGGTCCGCAGAGAAAGCGGATCCTACATGATGAAAGACCCGGAGACAATTAAGGCTCGTGGTGCCTCCTCATTAATGCTCTTGAGAAGAGCAAGCATGTCATCGAGCTGCTTCGCTGGGACCCCTCAGTCCTTCTCAGACTCACCCTCTTCCAGGACCTGCCATCCCGAATCAGGGAACGGGGTGGGCAGAGCTGACAGGATGGAGGGATCAGCCAGGAAGATGCCAGTTCAGTCACCCATCAGTTTATGGTCCCTGCTCTGCAGGATGCAGCCGGGAGGGCTTGGGTTTTGTAGCCTCACTGAATCAAGCTTCCATCCCCACTTAGTAGCTGTATGACCTTGGGCAAATGACTCAAGATCTCTGAGCATCCAGTGGCCTTCTCTGTAAAGCAAAGCCTGCCCGCACCATGGGGTTCCTGGGACGGATGGCAGAGTGAAAGGAGAAGGCTCTAGAAGGGCCTGGCACACAGTAGAGGCTGGGGGATGGTAGCAACTGTTAGGTTATAGGTACCACAACCTACCAAGAATGTGGTAGGGGGTTGGCCGGCCTGGCCGGGGGTCCTGGTGCCACCCTTGCTCACCGCACAAGCCTGGGCCGGTCCCTCGACGTCCTCTGAAAAACAGGACTAATGATGCCGGGCGGGGCTGTTGTATGGGTCCTGTCATGTGATGTAGGGGAAGATGCCTTGCTAACTGTATAGTGTGCGGCGATTATCACGGGTGGTCCCTGGAGGCCATACGGTAACGACATGCGTGCCGCGGTTGGCCTTGGTGGTAAGACAGGCTCCCTGCTGGGGATCTGATGGCTCAGGGGCTCTCCCGAGGTGTGGTCCCGTGGTTAGTTAGGAGATGTGCTGGGAGCGTGGACGGGCGGGGCTGTGTGACTTTGTGTGAGGCACTTAACATCTCTGTGCCCCCGTGTCCCTCATCTGGAGCATGCTGAAGCAATCGCTTGGGAGTCAATAGCAGCACAGGGCCTGGCCCTTCACTCGTGCCTGATAAACGTGCATTGTCTGTCTTCATTCTGGGACAGCACCCCTTCAGCCTTTCCTCTTTGGTGCCTTTGCTCTCCGTTGCCAAATTTAGGACCCTTCCGGCCCACCCCCTGCCCTTAGGTCGGTGTCTTCTTTCTGGAAAGCACCTCTCGTCGTATCCTTCTCGAGCAGATCAACTTGGCATGCCCCCGCCTCAGATAAAGCCCGACCCCCTTTCTGGCCCCTAGTGCCCCTGCAGCCTCTACCTACAGCTGTTTGCCCCGCTGGGCGCTGAGTCTTTGCACGTGCTGTGCTCCCCCCCACCCTGCACCACCACCCACCCCCGGAGCACCCCGGCCCTGGATTTCACGCTTGCTGACTCCTTGGTCAACAAGTGCTCTCATTAGACCCATTTGCAGCCGAGGAAACAGAAGCTCAGAGGGAGGTAGCTGGCCCCAGACCCTAGAACGGTGATGTCAGGAGAGGGGCCGGGAGCCTGGTCAGCCTGGCTTCCAAGCCCCCAACCCCACCTGGTGGCGTCGGCAAGCCCCGGGGCTGGTGGGCTCCAGGCCGAGATCCTGTGGGTGACTGACAGCATGGTATTTGTGCAAGCATTCGGGGGAGCGGTGGCTGGCCCCCAGACGGACAGGCCCCGGAGACCCCACCTGCCCCTGTGTACTGCCCTCTAACCGCAAGCTCTAAGTGCTGCAAGGACCCGCCGCTGCAGGATTGCTTACGGGGACTCCCGTCGGGCTCAGGTCTACAGGCCCACCATGGGGTCCACGGCCTCCGCCACGTGCACTCACACAAGCCTGCAGCCCGGTCCCCAACTTCTCTGTGCGGTCAGACCCCGCTGGGCGTCTGCCCGGCCTGTTCCCCCCCAACCTGGAATACCCCCACCTCGGCTTCTGTGCAAACCAGACTCCTTCCTCAAGGGGAGACACAGCAGTGGGAACTGGCTGTCCTTGTGGGACCCCAGCACTGTGTTCAATCTCCAGGTTTCGGCTTCTGCTCTCTGTCACCAGATTGCAGTGTCCTCCAGGCAGGGCGGGGAGCTCCCTCCACAGCCACAGGGCCCTGCCAGGGGAGGGATCCACGGAGAACAGGGCACCTCAAGAAAGGACAATAATCTCACAGCATAGATTGGAAGGCAAGGGGTGCCTGCGTGGCTCAGTCAGTTAAGTGTCCGACTCTTGATTTCAGCTCAGGTTGTGATCTCGGAGTCTTGGGATCGAGCCCCGTGTCGGGCTCTTTGCTCAGCATGGAGTCTGCTTGTCCCTCTCCATCTGCTCCTCCCCCTGCTCTTGCTCTCTCTCTCTTTCTAAAATAAATAAAGAGAATCTTAAAAAACAAACAAAAAAAACAGATTGGAAGGCGAGGAACACCCTCAATGAGCAAGTAACATTTAAGCCGAGAGCTTCGAGAGCCAGGGGAAGTCAGGGAACAGCATCCCAGGGAGAGGGAACAGCATGTGGAAGGCCCTGGGGGCAGGATCATGTCAGCTCACCTGCATTACCAGGATTCTCTGATGTGCCCGGCTTGAAAGCCCCGTGAGGCAGCTCTCCTATTACCTCCTTTCTACAGTGGAGGAGATAGATCAGGGAGACAGAGTGACTTGCCGAAGGTCACACAGCAACGAGAGAAAGGGCACAGATGTAGGCCTGGGACTTCATCCTGTGCTATTTCTACCCCAAGGCACGGCCAGCATGGTGTTTATGTGTGGAGCCGGCAAATAGTCGGTTTCCTGCTCTTGGAGAGGGAGAAGCCCGGCTCATCCTTTCCAGGAGGCTGCAGGTGCCTGGCTGCCCTCGCTCAGCGGGGTGCCTGCAGGTCGGCCTAAGAAACAGTGTTTAGCATCCATTATTTCCCGGTATGCTGGCGCTGCTTTGTTTTGCCTCAGTGAGCACTTCCGAACTATTTCCTCAAAGAGGGGCAGGCAGCCCCAGAGAAGCCAGCAGGCTCATCCTGCCTCGCTCCCTGATGCTGTTTCTGCAGTCAGAAGGCTTCCGAGTTCCTATGATTTTTAAATGCATTTATACTGTAATTGAATTTCAAGCTCCCAGGGAACCCCAGCATGTGGCCGGTCCAGGACCGGGGAGCCTCCTGGTAGGAGTGGGGCTTTCGTCTCTGCTGGTGCAGCCCGCTGGACGGGTGGCCACAGTTCAGGGATCCTCAGCGGATGGTCCTGTCCCCCTGCAAGAGGTGGCGACAGAGAGCTGGCCACCGGCCTGCCTGGCTTCGAATCTCGGCTGTGCCATTTACCAGCCCTCTGACTCTGGGTGAGCCAATTCACCCCTTGAGCCTCAGTTTTCTCATCTGTAAAATGGGCGAAATTATGCAGGGTTGTCGCCAGGAGCAAATGAAATAATCATGTGCTAAGCTCAGCGTGGGGCATGCACAGAGTGAGGTCAACAAGCTTTCGCCGTTGTTGTTGTGATGTTATTCTGAATCATACAAGTAATGCGCAGGGGGATGTTCCAGCCCCGGGCCCTGGGTGAGCTCTCCCACCACCCCCACCTGCCCACCCACTTCCTCCGTGGCCTCGCTCCTGCCTCCATGGGGGACCTCACACATCCCTCCTGGCCTCTGAGCTTTGCACTTGCTGTTCCTTCTGTTCTTTTCCGTATCCGTGGCCACTGCCCCCACCCCAGGCCTGGCGCCTCCTCGTCCCGTAGGCTCAGCCTCAGGGCCACCTCCTGGAGGGATGAACTTCTCTGTGCACCACCCACGGTGGCCTCGTCCCCTCCTCTAATGTTAAGCTGGCTTCTCACTCTGAAAGGAGGACCCCACTGCTCCTTCCTAGTTTCTCCCCACCCCTCCTTTCAATTAAAAAACTTGCATGGGCACATGGTTATGTATAATGCGTTTGCAAATCTTATGGAAATGTGTAAAAAGGAAGAGTAAAAGCTGCCTCCGCGCCCATCCTCCTGCCCAGACCCTCTCCCATGAGCCAACGGCTGTTCTCCGATTTCGCTTCTAGTTCTGCGCTTCTCTTTATAACTTTAAATAATACACTTGCCCTTCTTTCTTATCGACGTTACACAGTATCTGCCGCTCCTCCTCTGAACGTGAGGCTTGGCTTGCCCACGCTCGCTTGTCTCTCTCCCCCCGTGCCTCCACCTCCGGCTGGAGTGTTCTCCGTACCGGCCTCCCTGACTCCGCGCCTGGCCTCGCCATGGCCTCCCCACGCGGCCCTCCGCTGCCTGAATCTGTCCCTCACACCGACTGCCAGAGGGAGCTCCTCGGAGCAGGGCTGGGCCCTGCTTAAAACCTCCCAACACACACCGACAGCACCCAGGGTGGAGTCCAGACTCCGCCGTGGCCTCCAGAGCCCACATGGCCTGGCCCTGGGGTCTCCCCACCCTCCGGGATCTCCACCTCCAGCCCAGCCTTACTGTCTCTCACAATGTCTTAGGCCTGGTCCTACTCTGGCTGTTCCCTGGCAGGAAGTCTGTTCCCCGCTGGCTCCTTCCCGACACCCAGAGGGCGGCCCCTGCTTGGCCTCGCGAGGTGCTCTCCTCCCAGAGGTCTCCACCCAGTGGCCCTGGCCATTCTTGGCCACTCTTGGTGTCTCTCTCCTGTGTTGTTGGGTTTCTCGTCTGACTCCTGCATGAGAGAAGGAACTAGTTTGCTCTTGACCATGGGCTACAGCCCCAGTGCTTGTGGCCCTCGGGAGGCACCGGGCAGAGAGTCCCCCGAGCGCGTGAGCAGGGACGTGGATCTCAGCTTCTCTATTTGCCGACTCCTTCCCTCTTCGCCTGCCCCTCCCCCCGGGGCTGTTCCCCCGTCAAGGTGGAAGGTAGCTTCGTTCCAGGTGGAATCATTTATCACTGTGTTTTCTCAGTACACTGCATCTGTGAGTTAGAAATTCATAAACAGGGCTTATGATGTAAGCATTATGTATCATGCCCCAAGGAACTATGAAGTGTGATTAGATCTGCAGACTAGGAAGTATGATCCCAGCTCTTAAAAACATGCCCCTGGGTGGAGAACCTGCCTAGGGCCCAGCTCCACAGATACTTGGATTCTTTGTGACCTGCTCTCTGGCCTCACTGCTGCTCTGCATGGCCCGGCGGGCCCCTTGCCCCGTGCCCGTTGCCTTCTTCCTGGCCTGGTGATTGCAAGCAGCATGGGTCTACGCGGCCTGGACGTATGTGTGCGTGCAGGGGTGGGGCAAGCCCGCTGCCTCGCCCTCGTCTGGAGAAGTCTCTGTTGCTTTCATCTTTGGCATATAACTTTGTTCACAGACTCTTCCTTCGAACGCTGCCAACCTTGCTCCATTGTCCTCCCGCTTCCGTGGCTGATGGGGAGAAGTCCCATCCAGGTCTCATCCTGTTCCCTCGTCCGGGGACTGCTTCTTCCGCAGGTGCACTTCCCGGGTTTTCTGCTATTGTTCTCCTCCAACCATCACCAGGTGTGGGTTTCCCCAGCGTCAGTCCCGCGCACACGTGTCGGGCACATGGGATCTGTCAGCGTGCGTCTGGCAGTAGCTCTGGGGAAAATCTCCTTCCAACATGATTTCCATCATTATTTCTTAAGCTCTGATTTCTCTTCCCCGTCGTCCCTCACTCGCTGTCTCAGGAGCTGTTCTCAGATGCTCCTGGATCCCAAGATCCCGTGTCCAGGTCCTTGGTCCTTGGCTCACTTCTGCCTCTGAGTCGTTCTGTCCTGCGTTCCGGCGGGCGGGGGGGGGGGGGGGGGCTTCCTCGTCTTCCAGAACACAACCCTGCTCTCCAGGGGGGGCCTGTGTGATTCGTCAGCCCAGCTGCTAGACTATTTTCCTCTATTCTGCAACAATCCTCAGTCTTCTGAACATCCCAACGGTTCTCCTGCATGCCTTGGCCTCTCTCCGGTCACTCAGCACCCAGGCAGGTCCCGCCTAGGCCCACGGGCTCCAGGTTGGGAGGGAGTCAAAGGTCACGGTCACCAGCAACTCTGGTTAACAAGAGAGGAGTGCCTGGACGAGGCCCCCATCCCAAATGGGCCCTTTGACTCCTGCACCCTGACCAGTGGCGCCCTTTGCACTCATCAGACCCCACCAGGGAGACCCACGTTTCCTCTCGGCTCCAGCTGCAGCAGCCGATGCTCTCCAACCCACAGGGAGCCAACCAGCCGCCCCTTCCTCCCTCGCCGGCGCGCCTCGGTGGTCAACCTCTCTATGCACAAGCTTTCTGCGCTTGGAGGCCCCAGCATGGGGAGGGCAGAGTGCCGAGCCCCGTGTGCCATCCTGGGCAGGAAGCCCACCCCAACAGGGTGCCTCGGCTATTTTTCCTGGCAAGTAGCATTACGGATGTTTTTGTTTCTTTCCCCCAAAGGAAATATTAAGGCATTGCTTTTCTCCTCGGCTTAAGCAAGGAGGCCCTGTCCTCCCCGTCATCTGTGAGGCATGTGTGGTTCAGCCACTCCCTGGCAGCTCAGGGGAGCCGGGGCAGGGCTGGGGGGCGTGACTTGAGCTATTTATTTTCGTCCAGCGCAGCGGTCAGGTAGTCACCCGACAGCCGCATGATTGTGCCATCACTCTGCCCGGCTGCCCTTGGCTGGCCGGGAGGCATTGGCCCCCGTGCTGGGTTGCTCCCTACTCTCTGGGCTCCAGAGCAGGGTCTGGGGAGCCTCTGGCCGCCCCTCCATCTGCACAGTGATGTGTGGTGCGTCTCAGCACCCGTTCCCGAGGCCCAGCTCCACAGCCCTGGGTGTGTCCCCGGCACAGAACGGTGAGGTCCTCCAAGGCATGTGACTTGGGCCAGCCTCCTCCGTCTCTGCACCTGCAGGGCCTGGGCCTCAGAAAATGCCTATGCAGGAGGAGAGAAATACATGTTCTCACCATTTAGAAAGTCTGCGGGGGGCAACCAGGTCCTCACGGAAGATCACTAACTCAGAGACAATGCCAAGTCCCCGGAGCAAGCACCTCTGCACCCTCATCCTGAATGCCCCCCAAAGGTTAGCTCTCATCACCCCACCTTACGGATGAGTAAGCTGAGGCCTAGAGGTGCCAGGCAGGTGCCAGGCAGGTGGAAGAGCTACCACAGGGCCAGACCTATCTGTCAGCCTTCAGCTCTGGCAGTGGACCGTTTCCATGTGCCTGAAGACCCCCAGACCAGGAAAGGACCCTGCCTGGAGCTGTCTGGGGAGGGTGCCCACAGCAGTGGGTCGGGGGGTCTTGGCAAGCAGCTGGAGTCCCAGCTGACGCAGGCTGGGGCTTGGTCTTCAGGGTCCAGAGCCACATTTGCATTTAAAATGGACTCAGAGTACAGAGGGGGCAGTTACAGGAGGCCCCTGAGTGAGGGGACTGTCATCTGCAGGGGTAGGGCAGGTGTCAGCCAGTGCTTGGGATTCCAGTGCGGCCAGGCCAGGAAGCATGCCTCCCACTTCCTCTGCCCCCTTTCTCTATTTCTTCCTTCCCGCACCCAGCCCTACCCACCCTGCTTCCCAGGGGAAACAATCAGGATGTGGAGGAAAGATCACCAGACTCTGGTTTAAAACTGACTTCCATCCAACATGCTGTGTGACCTTCAGGAAGTCACTCGACCTCTCTGAGCTAAGGCTCTGGCTTGGCTGAAAGTGCAAACAATATTCCTGCCAGCAGGAGCTGTGGTGAGGGCCCAACAGATGATCAATGCGAACCGATCCTGTTAAAGCAGGCAGGCAGGCGGGTGGCTTCGGGAGGAGGCTCATCACAAAGGCATTAGTATTCATTCATTCCTCCATCCATATGGATGTCCCGCCCCAGGGAGAGCGGCGCCCGGCCACCCCCTTCTGGCCTCTCCCATTGGCCGCAGGCTGTGAGTTCAGGCCATCAGCATTCAGATGCCATCAGTTGATTTGATTAATGTACATTTCACTCAGCATCACACCGCGTAGGGGAATGTAGCTTGAGAGTAATTATAATCAAGTTTGAGGAAAGCTGATGGTATTAATGAAAATCATTACACTCCTGGCAGCTAATCCAGGCAAAGGGAGGGCTTGACTATGTTTGAATTCCATTTTTTGACTGTTCTGCTTTCAATCGGGAACACTTTCAAATGACTTGGGGAGAGCTGCCTCTGGGCAACGCTGGTTTCTCCTAACCAGGGAATGCTGCAGGCAAGGGAGAAGACAGGGTGGGCTGCCTCTCCCAGCCACGCTCTGGACATTCGTGGGGTCTTTCCTCCTCGTATCTTCCCGTCCGTCGGTCCTTCCTGGAAAGGCCGGTCAGGCTCTCTGACAAAGAGCAGCAGTTGGATGCCAGGGTCCCGGCCTCCTCCCGGGTGCTGGGCATAACTTCCCAACACCCAGATCAGCCCAGCTCACTCTCTGCTCTGTGGCTCCTGGTCTTCCACAGACCAGAATCCAGAGACCCGTGAGGGCCTGTCTGATCCACTCTCACCCCACCCCCCAACTCAGCCCCGCGGCCCCTCCCCAGATGCCGTCCTGGGCCCTGGCCTCAGTCCTCTACTCCACACCCCCAGAGGTCCCCTCCGTGCCTTTGTCCACCATGGTCCCTCGCCCAGAACACCTTCCCTTCTTCATTCCCTGATCAACTCCTACTGATCTACTCACCTCCTGCCTCAGTTTCCATAGGAAGCACTCTCCCAGTCCCCCCACCAACCCCAGGTGCTCCCCTGGAGAACCTCTTACACTCATGTGTGCTTATGTGTCTGGCGCCCCCATCACGGCCACCAGTCCCCAAGCACGTGCCTGATTCACGCACCTCTGCGACTAGCTTGTGTCCTGTGCTTCTCAAGGCTGTGGGCATCTGGGCCTAGCCTGCCTTTCCCTCTCCTGCCCCCCCATCCAGGACCACCCCAAGGGCATCCCGGGCACAGCCCACCAGCCAGGGTCACATGCCTCACCACGTACTCAGGCAAGATGTTCTTAGGGTGGACAGCTCTGCCTTCTAGAAAGTTCCTCCTCAGATGGACATCCTCCTGTGGAGCCATCTCTGTCCTCCAGCCCGGGGGAGCTCTGACTGCACGGCAGCCATTCGATGGGAAGGCATGATGGGCACCCAGTGTGGAGCACTGGCCACTTTCTGAAGCGTGTCCGCTGGGGGTGCAGGGTCGCCCGCCACCCACACCCTGAGCAATGAGAATACAGCTGTGGGGCTTTGCACAGGTGGAGGGGGACGCTCAGCTCCTCCCCAGCCTGGCTTCTCCGGCTCCTGGGCGGAAACCCTCCTCCAGGGGAAAGGAGTGCGTGTCCCACCTCGGCCCCTTACTGGCTGTATGACCTCCAGAAAGTTTCCGAAGCTCTCTGAGCTTGGGAGGGTGGCAGCATCCTGGGGTTGGGGGGCATCCCCCAGCAGGTGGCATAGAGACCCAGCTCTGCAGCTGGATCCTTTCTAGGCAGGGACATTCACCATGTACTTCAGCCGTTCTATCACTGTGTAACCAACGACCACAGAAAGGGACACTGGCCTGGAGCCGTTTGGTGGCTGAAATAGTAAAATCTATTCTCTGACAGTTCCGGAGGTCAGAGGTCTGGCTCATCTCACGGTGCTAAAATCAAGGTGTGGGCAGGGCCATGCTCCTTTCTGGAAGTCCTAGGGGAGGACCTGTGTCCGGCTCACTCGGAGGCTGGTAGAACCTGGTTCCTGGAGTTTGTAGGACTGAGGTCCCAGGTCCGTGCTGGCTGTCAGCTGAGGGCCGCTCCAGCCTCTCGGGGGCACCGCATCCTGGGCTCCTGGGCCCTTCTTCCTTCCCCAAGGCCGGCAATGGAGGGAGAGGCCCTCTCCCACTTCTGCCCTCTCCTCCTGCCGTTGCTTACCCAGCTAGAAAAGGGTCTCTGCCTTTAAGGACTCTTAGAATTAAATTGAGTCCACTTGGATAACCTGGGATAATCTCCTCATTTCAAGGTTCGTGCTTTTAACGACATCAGCAAAGTCCCTTTTGCCAGAGGAGGTGACCCACTTAGAGGGTCCCGGGATTTGGGCATGGGCGCTGCTGGGGGCTGTTACCTGGTGTCTGTCCATGAGCCGTAAAGAGACGGACCAAGTCTCCGAGCTGCAGCCCTCATGTTCCAGTGAGGGGAACAGAATACAGCCATAAATCAAAACCTAAATGAGACAAGTTAAGATACAGGCAAAGGCTGTGAAGAGAAGGAATGGGTAAAGTGACCCTGTGGGGGGAGCGGTCCCTCATCCTGGGGGGCCCAAGGACACACGGGATGGTGGCCTTGGCTCTGGCAGGAGGCGTCCAGGGCAAGCCGAGAGAGATGTGCAGGTGGAGGAGGGGGCGGGAGGACGGGCGGCCGCCTGAGCCCCGGGTCCCATTTCTGGTGAATAAATGTGGAAGGGGGTCGGCCAGGCGGTGTCCAGGGAGGGCCAGGACGGCAGGGTGGAGCTAGCCCCATCTCTGTGTGTGAGTTCACAGACAGAAAGTTAGGCAGCCGGCTCGTCCGAAGGGACCGCTGGCTCCCACCTCAGGCTGCCACCCACGGAAGATTTCCCTCCTCCCGTGACATGAACCTTGATACGCTGCATAAAAGGGGCGGGGATGTGCTCTTGTTTGCATGAACAAGTGGCCAGGTGCCACAGAGCTGAGCCTGGAGTGGTCTTTGGAACCAGAATCCCGAGAAGTCCAGGGTCCAGGGTGTGCTTTGTCAAAGGCATTATGCCTTGCAGAAACTACAAGACTCTGGGGCTGCCCCTGGTGGGTGGAATGATCGGGTGTCAGGGGGTGACAGGATACCTGCCTGGGGAAGCCCCCAGCGCTGCCAACATCTTGTCTCAGGCAGCCGTGTCCGGTCGTTAGGGGCTGGGGCTCTGCAGCAGGACGGAGGACGATTCAAAGCCCAGCTATGCCTTGAAAAGCCAGGGACCTGGAGGGAGGTCGTTACCTCTCTAGGCGCGGGTTCACCCCACTTATAGGAATAACAGTAAGATCTGCCTTACTAGATGGTTTAAGCAATATTTAGTAAGCACCTAGTGTACCAGGCCTTGCCTGGAGAGATGTCATACCCCAAACAGGCACGTACCCATGGGCAGGAGGGAGACATTAGCTACCCAAGGGGATGAGTAGCAACAAGACAGGTAACTACTCTGAGCCTACTGGGGAGCAAGATCCCTGAGCTGGGATCTAAGGATGGATGGACATTAAACTAGGAGGAGAGGAGGGCAAGAGGGAGGAAAAGCATTCCAGGCAGAGGGAACAGTATGTGCAAAGTCTTGGGGTGGGAAGGAACCTAAAATGCTCAGGAAGAGAAAAGCTCAGAAAACAGAGCACAGGTCTGAGGTGGCTCAGGACAGCCCCATTTACACCTGTTAGGCCAACTTCATTATTAATAGCTCTCCCTTTTACATTCAAGAGTGAACTCCCAGTTTGGATGTTGCATCATTAAGTCTGGGGAGGATTTGAGTGTTTCTCCGAAGAGAGGGCGCTGGGGGGGTTTCTTCAACGAGCTGACAGCATCAGCCGCGTGCACAGAAAGAACCCTGCAGGCAGTGTGACCAGGAGGCCCAGCTGGAGGTGGTGGCGGCTCGGTCCCCTCGGTCCCGGTGCGGCAAGCAGGGTAGAGCAGGGTGATGAAGTCTGGGAGCTGTCCAGGAGGTCACCTTAGCCGCCAGAGCCCGTGGGAGGTGTGTGTGTGGGGGGGCCAAGGTGCCTCCAGGGTTCCTGGCTTGTGCAGGTGGAGGGGTGAGTGAGGACAGGTTGGAGGCAGGGAGGCCGTGGGCTCCACACTTGGCCTCTCCCACCGCCTGCCTGTCTCCTAGGCCCTCCCAGGGGCACACGCTTTCCACACGCATGTACACGCACTACACACACACGTGTCATCGGGGCATGCGCATGTGTGTTGGCTACACCCGTCCGGTTGGCTGTGGCTGTTTTCCACAAAGTTCCCTGGGGAGGGGCTCTCTGCCTGAACCGGCTGAGGGGCCCTGGCTGGAGCGTCTTCCTCACTGAGCCACTGAGGCTCAGTTTGGATTAGACTCATTGCTGCACATGGCACCCCCAACCTCCCTGGCCCCCGCGGCTGAGGGCAGGCCGGCCACCTGGGAGGAGGCAGGTTAGTGCCAGGAGCTGCCGACAGGCTGAGCAGCCCGCCCTCTCCTGCACCATGATGCCCTCTCCCCAGGGCGCAGCTGGCATCATGCCCCACCCAGGCGTCCTCCCCGCAAACCCGCTTCCCTCCGCCAGGCCAGGCCGAGGCCCTGCCCTCAGCGGGGGAGGTAGGAGGAAGCGCCACGAAGCCACGAAGCCACCACGTGGGCTCTCACCTGCCCAGCCCACAGCTCCAGACAAATGAAGGCGTCGTGCCGCGGCCCTGACAACAGCTGGTCTCACAGGTAAAGAACACACATGGGCACACGAGTGTGCGTGCACGCACACACGCGTGTGGGTCAGAACCCCCAAGGCGCTTCAGGGACCCCGCAGGGAGTTCCCACCACTGTCTCCGGCATCTGAGCCGGGGAAGGAGCCAGTAAAAATCCCCAATATTGCAACTGTTCAGTCCCTGACCAAGCGTGTTTGTGCAACATGTTCTTGTTTACACAGCCCTCTTCCTTACGTGGCCCTCGAAATCCTCCTGTGCGTGTGAGCTGCAGGGAACAGACCAGAAGGCAGGGCAGGGCGGGCCCTTTGCCGGAGGCGCACGGGGCTGGGGGGGGCAGCCCTCGGGGTGCACTGGGGGCACCGGCCAGGCGGACAGGACGCTGTCTGAGTGTCCTTAGGAAAGCCACCTCTCCTCTCTGAAGACCTTCCTGGGGAGGATGTGGCGGGAGGTGCTCGGCAGGGCCAGATGGTGCAGCCACATAGACGTTCCACGGGTGGGGAAGAGCGCTCTTGGAAAATAGAGAAAAGCACCAAAAGAGATTTCACCTCCTCAAAGAGACGCCTGGAGGCGGCTCCTGTGAACGTGAAGGTCACACATGTACCCCGAGATGCCCGTGGTCATCGAGGGAGGGGTCGGGGCAGCCTGGAGGGTGGGTCTGGAGCTCAGGGAGGCGTCAGGCAGGACATGCACGTGTGGGGGCCCGAGGCCTTGAGTGGGGGTAAAGCCAGGGTGGGGTCACCGACCGGGGTGGCGTGGACACAGCAGGCAGAGGAGGATGCAGGGCCCAGGGCATAGGGACCTGCAGGGGGATTTCACCAACCTCTGCCACAACCACACCAGCCCCCTAGAGCAGAAAGCACGAACAAGGAGGGCTGCCAGCCACCAGGAGGGGTTCCCGTGTGCCACTGAGATCCAGGAGGTGGACAGACAGTCCCAGCCTCTGAGCTCGGCAGGTGTCACCGGCAGGCTCAGCCCACCTCCCATACATAGCAGGCCGGGGGGGCTCCTGAGGGGCAGGGATGACATTTCACAGATACCAACTCTTCCGTGATCCCTCCCCCCATTTTCCCTCTCCCCCAAAATGGTACCTTCCCCTCCTGTCTCTACTTCCAACACCCAGTGCATCAACAAATCCTGCAGCCCTGCCTTCCAGACATCTCCCGAATCCATCCAAGTCTCTCCATGGTCCCCGGCTCTGTCTGGCCAACCTTTCCAGCTGCTCATTTCTCACCTGTTCCTGGGGATCCCCCCCTTGGCGGCCCCCTTCCTACCCTGGACCCCCAGGACTTTGTACCTGCCAAGAGACTCTTAAGACATTATTAGCATCACGTGATTTCTCCTTCCTGGGTGGCTTGTGGCCTCCAGTCAAGATGGGACAAAATCTCAAACCCACCCCCAATCGGGATCCAGCCACTCAGACCCCCGGGCTTGTCCTCAAACCCAGCTCTCGGCCTTCTCCAGACTTGTGGAAGTTTCCAGAAGGTTTTTTCTGGGCTCTCCGCATGGCTGACTGACCTCACCCTTCTGCCTGCTTCACATCTGACCCCTCAGAGAAGCTGCCCTTCACGGGAACCTGGCAGAAACCAGGGGTTTTAACACTCTTTCTGGCAAGCCGGCCAGGAGCCTGGGGAGATCAGCAGTTTGTTTACATGGGAATTGGGGCAATTAGGGGGGATGTGGATTCCCTCGCCATTAATTCAAGGTAATTGCTCTTTCGCTCTCCCGAGGGCTGCTCTCCCCAGCCAGGCCCTCACACTGGTCCAGAGGAGTCGGGGGGGGGGGGGGCGCAGTCAGAGGAGGCCAGGGTTAAGCCGGCAGGGCTGGGCTGAGTCGAAGTCCTCCCTGGCTCTCCTGCTCCTCCCTGTGTGACCCGGGGTGGGGCTCTACCTCTGAGTCTCTGCCCAGCGACATCCTGAGGGGCCTCAGTGAGCTGTGCAGGGTGTCCTGCAGGCTCTGTTCCCTCCCTTCCTCCCTCCAGGACGATGCAGCCCCACCAGCTCCTTGTAAGCAAGTGTTCAGCTCAGGGCTGAGGCAGGAAGGAGGTGAACCAGCCCAGATGGAGTCAAAGCCGGGAGGGTTGGGTGTGGAAGGGCCTGGAAGAACCTCTTGGAGCCAACCGTAGAGGGCCTTCAATGCCAGGCCAGGGGGGCAAGCCTAAGGGCCATCAAGAGTTTGAATGAGGGTCTGGATCATCCAGCCCACAGTGACACCCCTCTGTGCCCGGGCCTGTCGGGTACCGGGGATCCAGACTTGGGCCTTGCTCTTGAAGGGCACATTGTCTTCACTGAGACAGGGAAACTGATGTCTTTGTGTGCTCCTCTCTGTGATGAGAAAGCCCAGGGCTACTCTAGGTAATCAGGGAGGGCTTCCTGGAAGAGGGCACCCTGAATGGACCCGGAAGGAGGCATCGCCAGGGCACTGCAAGGCTGAGCAGCGAGAGAATGGGGGGCGGGAGGCGGGCGGGAGGGGGCGCAGGAACCAGGGACAGTGAGCCGGGCACCGTGGTGAGCTCTCCCTGTGTTACCGCATTATTTTCTCGGCAAGGCCTCCAGGCAGCTGTTAACATCGATGCCATCTGCACATGAGGATGCTGGGGCTCGGGGAGGCCAGGCGAACTGCTGGGAAGTGGCAGAGCTGGGGTGCCGGCCCCAGCTGACTGACCAGGGCCTTGCACTCAGCCTGGCCGTCGGGCAGACGCCAGCCAGCGGATAGCTGATCCTCGCCACAGAGGGTTTGCTCATTGTCCGGAGGGCCCTCGGGAGCCAGTAGAGACTTTAACCAGGAGAAAGACAAGGTCAGACTCCGACTTTCTAAAGGTTACTCTGGTCGGGGATGGATGAGCCAGGAGAGGCCAGATTGATTTGTGTCAGAAAGCTCTGGAAAGGGCACCCTGAAGTCATCTGTGCTGTTTGGAGGGTGGCCAGGGCCGCGTGGGCCCCCTTCCCCCGAGGGGCGTGGCCCCCACCTGAGCAACGCCAGCGGGGGGGATGGGGGAGGGGGCTGCCAGCCCCACGTCCTCCAGATCCTGACAATGAGGTGATTACATGTTGAGCTTTGCTTTAAAAACCTTAATGGATTTTTTCCCACTCCATAAAGCCACCCTGTGGTCTAGGAATGATAATTGAGATCCGGGAACAAGACTAATGCACTGAGGGAACATCCGCTCCCCGCCCCCCACCCCTCAGCCTCCTGGCTGGGCCGCCCGCCATGAATACGCCTGAGCCCCGTCTGTCCTGAACCTCCACGCATGTGACAGTCACCCTGGCTGGCGTCCCTACGTGCCGGCACTCTGCCTCTGCAAATGGGAGCGCACTCAGTCCTAACAGCAGGCCTGCACAACAGGGGGTTGCTGTCACCCTAGCCTTCGCAGGTGGGGAAACTGAGACACAGATTCCCGTGGGCTCCTCCACTGTATCGAATTGCCTCTCACCCCTCAGGAGGTGGGGACCCCCTGGCCCAGGAGCTCCACGCCTACATCCAGCACCGAGGCTTGCACACCTCTGATGACAGGGTGCTCACTACCGTTCTTCAAAGTCCTTATGATCCAGCTGCGCTGACCATCCACCACGTGGGTGCAGGACGTCACATCTGACAGTGGCCTCTCCCCGTCTCTGTCTCGGCCCTGCTCCCACACCAGTGTCACTCCCTGCCTGGCCCAGGAGGCTTGGGGGGACCAAGTGGGTGGATGAGAGCCTTGTAGCACCAGCCGTCCCCGAGGGCCCTTCCGCCCCCCCACCCCAGGGTCCTCCTGGGTCCCCCTCACCTGTCTAAGGGGGGCTGGGAAGTGACACGCTGGGGCCACCTGGCCACAGGACGGTTCTGCCCCAGAGTCCCATCTCTCCCCAGCTCCCGCCCTCCCCCTAGGCCTCCTGTCCACCCTCGGTGCCAGGAAGTTACTGAGACAGCAGCAGCGACAGTAAGAATAGCCGTGAACACAGGCTCAGTATTGGCAGGTGCCGGGCCTGCCATCAGCCGCTCACATGTGTGACCTCCGGGAGCCCTCCCTCCATCCCCTGCGGAGCACACCGTATTGGTGCCATTTTACCACTCAGGATACCAAGGCCCAGAGAGCTTGAGATACTTGCCCAAAGCCACACAGCACCCTAGGTGAAGGAGCAAAAGAAGCTGCTCTCGTTGGCTGGTGACCAGGAAGCCATAGGGCCTTTGGGCCCCTGGGGGGGGGGTATCCTATGACATTGAGGAGCAGGGCCCCCAGGATTCCTCCCAGTAGCCCAGTGAGGGGGTGACGCCCCCCCCCCAGCGAGGAGGAAGTGAGTGTCCCCCATGCCCAGGGCCGAACAAGGATGGGGCAGACCCAGCCCTCACTTTGCTGACTCCAATTCCTGCCGCCAGCTCAGGCTCTGGGGTCAAGCCCTCCCTTGTTCCCAGATCCATCGCCACACTTTTATTCCCAGGGCCCCCCGGCCACATTCGTCCCAGGGCCCCTGGTGACCCTGGGGCCCACAGAAGGAGAGAAACTTGTGTGGAGCCCACACTTGGCCAGCTTTCTTCTGGCATGATTGAAATTGGCTGGATGAGTAAGGGATGCACACAATTTGTTGAGAATCATTTTTACTTTGCATCTTGAGTGTTGGCCAAGCTTTAGCTTGAAAGTGCAGACTTGATTCACTCACCAGCTCTTAAGACGGCGGCTGTGCCGTTAGCTCTGCCCCCCCTCTCCCGTCGGGCCGCCCCGGAATCAGTGCTGTTTGTAAGCAGAGAACATCTGGGCTGTGTGCGATCCAGCTGCAGGGGCTGTGGAGGCCAGAGGCCTGCCAGGAGGAGGAAGACAGCAGAGCCCTGCCCTGGAGACGCCAGGCATGCCAGGCTGGGAGTGCTGGCTTTGTCAGGACACAGACCCCCCCGTGTGGCCCCTGCTCACTCCTGGGGTCCCTTCTCGGGCCTGGGCCAGTCTCTGTTCCTGGAAGCACAGGTCTTAGAGTTGGGTCTATGTTTGAATCACGGCCTTACATGACTTTGGGCAAGGGGCTTCATTTCTCTGAGCCTCAGTTTACTTACCTGTAAAATGGGGTGGTGACACACTTTTTTGGAGCTGTGCTGAGGATTCCAAGAGAGAGAACTTGCAAAGTGTTCAGTATGGTGCCTTGCCCACAGCAACTCTCTGCACCTGCCCCCTACCTGCCACTTCCTGAGCCCGTTTTCTTCAGGGGGTTATACGGACCCCGTCTCGGAGAGGCTGCCGCCTTTCACACCCTCATAAACCTCCTCACCTTTGCACACCATGCTCGAGGGAACGCTGATGATGGACTTGATAGTAACTCTTGACTCCACTCCTGTGAGTTCCCATTTTGTTCTTCTTTTCTTAGGTTTTTAAAATACTGTAGGTCCTTTTCATTTTCGTAGAAATAGTAGGATCAGCCTATCAATTTACACACACACACACACACACACACACACACGCCCGCACACACGCACGCATGCACACACCTGTTGGGAATTTGACCGGATGGCATTCGATATTCAGTGTACAGATCAGTTTGGGTAGAATTAAAAGCTTTACAATATTGAGCTTTCTCATCCATGAACATGGTATATCTCTGCATTTTAAAACAGACTTTTTTAAATTTCCCTCAACAATGTTCTGATTTTTCTGTGCGGGAGTCTTGTACATCTTTCATCATTCATTCCTGGGTGCTTTGTTTTTAATATATTTGCAAATGATTTATTAAAATTTCCTAACTATTTGTGAATGGCACATAGAAATCCAGTTGGTTAGGGCACATTGACCTTGTATCCAGCAATCTTGCTAAATTGATCAGATCTATCAGATTATCTGTACATTCTTTTGGATCGTCTGTCCTCACAAACCATTTGCCTGTACATGCTGACCATGTCATTTCTTTTCTTCCAGTCCTTGCACTTTTCCTTTTCATACCTTATTGTACTAGCTAAACCCCTTAATGTTAAACAGACGTAGTGATAGTGGGTCCCCTTGACTTGTGCCTGACCTTGGGGTGGGGGAGACATTTTTAATCCTTCATCATTAAGTACGATGTTCACTGAAGGTTTTGTAGGTACTTTGATCAGGTGAGAGAAGTTTCTTCTACTTGTAAACTGCTAAGCATTTTGTAAAAATCATGAATGAGTATTGGCTTGTATCACATGCGATTTCTACATCCACTGGGAAAACATATCATTATATTCTCTGAAATGCAGTGAATTCCCCTAACTGTCAAATGCCAGATCAGTCTGCATTCCCAGGATACACCCAATCTTTGTATATAGAGCCAGATTCTACTTTGCTAATATTTTATCTAAGATTTCTGCATCTTGAACTTTTGGCTTTAAATCGGCCACTCACTTTTTTTGTGTATTAGTTACTTATTGCTTCTTAACAAATTGTACCTAAATATCCTGGCTTAAAGCAGTGATCTTATCTCTAATGGAGTCTGTGAGTCAGGAATTCTGCTCTATGATGTCTGGGACCTCAGCTAGAAGACCCGAAGGCTGGGACAGGACAGGAATCCCATGAGGTCTCAGACACTCACATGCCGGGTGGTTGAAGCTGACTACTGCCTAGAGACCCAGTTTGGACTTCCTCACAACATCGTGGCTGGATTCCAAGAGCCAATGTCCCAAGAGTGAGAGAGGGAGAGAGAGACAGAGAGAGGCAGAGAGGGAGAGAGGAAGGCAGAGAGGCATACCCTATATTCTCTTATCCTTTATAGACCAGCCTGGGAAAGCACATAACATCACTTCTGCAGCCCTCCATTGATCAGGGAAGTCCCCTGGCTCCTCCCAGATTCAAAGGGAGTAAGAACAATGTCCATCCCATTGTAAGAGGAACCTGCGGAATGGGGTCAATCTATTGGTGTGTTGCCTTTGGAAAATGCATTCTACCCCTTTTCTCGTAACGTCCTTACCAGGTTTAAGTTCTGCCTCCAGAACAAATAGGGAAATAGTCCCACTTTTTTATTCTGTGTGTAATTTGTATCTGATTGGTGTTATTTCTTCCTTATGTGTTTGGGAGAATTCATCAGGGAAGCCAGCTGGCCTGGAGATTTCTTTGTGGGAGGGTTTAAATTACAGATTAAAATTTTAAAACAGATATAGGACCATTCAAACTTCCTATTTCTTCTTGGTCAGTTTTGGTCAGTTTTGTTTTTCTAGGAGTCAGTCTGTTTCAACTGGAAATTTTAATTTACTAGCATGAAGAGGTGTTCATAATATCCTTCTTTAAAATGTTGGTAAGGTGTGTAAAGATGTCCTTGTTTTATTCTTGATACTGCTTTTTAATTTTCTTGATCAGTCATCCTAGGGATTTATCAATCTATTATGCATTTGAAAAATTATTATGCTTTGTGGATTTTTCACTATTTTATGTTTATTTTCTGTTTTATTAAGTTCCCTCTCTTATTTCTTTCCTTTTAATTTCTTTGAGTTTACTTTGTTTTTGTTTGCTTGTTTGTTTTTTTGCCTCTTAAGATGTGTACTTAGACCATTTCTTTTCAGTCTTTTTTCCCCCAAAATGGCAAGTTTTTAGAATATATTTTTTCCTCTAAGCACTGCTTTAGCTGCATCCCATATTTTGGGGATTCATTTTTGCTATTTTCTGATCTTCAAGTCATTTTATTTCAAACCATCTTCTGATCTTCATTGTCCAACTCCTTGGTTATTTAGAAGAGTATTTATTAATTTCTAAATGGCAGGGATATTCTAGTTGCCTTTTTCTTAATGATTTCTGGTTTAATTCCACTGATTTAATGCCAAAGAACATACGATTTTAATGATTCAAAATTTGTTGAGACTTCCTTTACGGCCTATTGTATAATCTCTTAGGATAAATGTTCCAGGAGCACTCGATAGAAACATCAACCCTGCTGCTTACTTTCACAATGTTCTGCACATATCAGGGAGGCCAGGCTGATTAATCCCATCGTCTACAATTTTCTGTATCCAGGGCGCCTGGGTGGTTCAGTCGGTTAAGCGTCTCCTTCAGCTCGGGTCATGATCCCAGGAGTCCCACATCGTGGTCCCTGCTCAGTGGGGACTCTGCTTCTCTCTCTACCCCTCCCCCCTGCTTGTGATCTCTCTCTCTCATTCTCTCTCTCAAATAAATAAATAAAAATCTTTAAAAAAAAATAAAATTTTCTGTATCCTGACTACGTCTTTGTCTGCGTGTTTGATCAGTTACTGAGAGAAATGCATCGCTCGCCCACTAGGATTATGACTTTGTCCATCTCTCCTTCTCATTCTGCTTATTTTTTCCTTCATTTATTTTGAGGCTGTGTTATGAAGTCCACACACATTTAGAATTGTTTCATCGTCTTAGCTAATTGACCCTCTAACACTGATCTTCTTGGTTAATTGTCCCTCTTTACCTCTACTTAGGATTTTTGCCCTGTCTACTTTGCCTGATATTACCGTAGCTAGACCCGCTCTCCTCTGATTAGAGTTTGCATGAACTTTTCGTACCTTTCCACTTTCAGCCTATCTTAGAAGTCCTCATATTTAAGATCCCTCTTCTAAGCAGCATACAGCTGGGTTAAAATTAAACCAGTTAAAATTGTGAGATGATGTCTTTTAATAAAAGTATTTATTTTCTATTGATTCTGGACATCCTGTGTGCTTTTATTCCCTTTCCTTTTTTTAAAAAAAAGATATTATTTATTTATTTATTTATTTGCGAGAGAGAGAGAGAGAGAGAGAGAGAGGAGAGAGAGCTAGCGCACACACCCAGAAGGAGGGAAAGGGACACGCAGACTCTGTGCTGAGCGCGGAGCCTGACTCAGGACTTGATCTCACAACCCTGAGATCGTGACCTGAGCCAAAATCAAGAGTCAGTGGCTTAAACAACTGAGCCACACAGACGCCCCACCCTTACTTTCTTTATTTTAGAAAAATGAAATATTTTTTCCCATTTCCCCCTTTCTATTAGCTTGTCAGTTATACATATTTAAATTAATCTGTTAGTGGTTATCTAGAGGTTACACCATGCATCTTTGACTTACTATAACCTAATTGAAGGTACTATTTTTACCACTTCCTAGAAAATGCAAAATTGCAAGGGCCTCAGAGCATTCTAACTTGATTTGCCCCCTCCGTGTATTTTCCTTGTATTCTGCTATACCCACATAGTTACACGCTTACCCTTGTTCCTGCTCTCCATTCTCCCTGTGTTATTATGTGTCTTCATCAGTACGCCTGGGATTCACTTTCTTCTGCCCGAAGAGCTTCTTTTATAGCATTTCCTTTCTTGAAGGTCTACTAGACGTAAATTCTGTAAGCTCTATTTGTCTGAAAATATGTACTTCCCTTTCATTTTTGAAGGATGTTTTGATAGGAGGTATAGTTCCAGGTTGGTGGTTATTTTCCTCCAGCTCTTTGAAGAGGCCCATCTTCTGGACTGCATCATTTTTGTTGAGAAGCCACTTGCCAGTCCTAATGTTGTTCTATTGAAGGTCATGTGTCTTTTTTCTCTGGCTGCTCAGAAGACTTTGTCTTGGTTGTCAGCAGTTTTGCTATGACATGCCTGGTGTAGTTGGAGGTGTTCATCAAGCTCCTTGAATCTTGGTTTGATGTCTTTCATCGGATTTGGAAACTCCTTAGAAACTGCTTTTCCAAAGAGTGTTTCTGCCTGATTTGCCCCAGATTCCCCTCCTGGGACTCCAGTTATGTGCATGTTGGATCTCTTAACTGATCCCCATGTCCCTTACCATTCCTTCTTTTGTCGCCCTGTGCTTTACTGTAGATATTTCCTACTTATTTTCCAGTTAACTCATTTTCTATCCAGCCTAGCCTACATTGCTCTCAACCCCAACTATAGAGTTCTTGTTTTCAGTTATTATATTTTTCAGATCCAGATTTTCCATTTGCTTCTTTTTCGTGTGTATTCCAGCTTGGACTGAAATTCTTTGCATTGTCATCTAGTTTCTTGAACATACTAATCACAATAATGCTGATGTCTACATCTGGTCACTCCAATATTTGGATAGCCAGTGGGTCATTTGTTTTGTCTGGTTTTTTTTCCCCCTCTTCTTCCTATTGCTTCAAGCTTGGGGATTATTTAATGAATATTGAGCAATAGATATGAACTTGTAGATATATAACTCTAGGTTGGCAGTGATTTTCTTTCAGCTCCTTAAAGATAATGTTATAATCCTTTCAATAGGGTTTAGCTTCTGAAGGCATTTAGATGACAGCAAGATAACTGTAAGTCTTTCTTGGGCGTGCTTTGCCTCTGACTTACCTTAATTCCTCAAGGATAGCTAACTTCAGGATCAAACTGAGATTATGGCGTCCCCCCCACCCCTTGGCGGTCCCCGAACTCCAATATTTTTTTTCCACCACAACAAATCTGTGGAAAGTTCTGCTAAGATTTTCAGTCTGTTGGCAGCCACTTTGTGCTGGGCTCATTCTGCTAAGGAAATGGCAAGTTTCTTGAAGGGGAGACGGAGAGAGCACAGGGCTCACTCTCTTGTGCTTTTCTTCTGGAATCTAGACCTCAAATCCTGGACGCCCTGCTAGCCATCAACCCCAGGTTTCCTCTCCCAGCCCCAGGAGCTTTCCAAAAGCTCTGAGAGATGCCAGTTTCTGCTCAGCAGCTCGGCCTCTTGGAACCAGCACCTACAAATGGGCAGGTGACTCCGGGGGAAAAAAGAGGGTAGACATCAGCCTCATGTAAATGAGCTTCTCTTTTCTCTGGGCTCATTGGGGCTGCTTCTGTCATTCTTCCATGCCTCTTAAGCAGATGTTTCCTGCATTTTATTTCACTTTTCTCCTCACTAGGGCAGGAAGGAGGGCAGACGAGAGGTGATGCTGATGGCAGCAAAGATGACTGAAATAGAGAGATGTGCTCATTTATTTGAGGGGAGAGGAGTCAATGGTGAACACAGATTGTCCCTTGGGATACTGAGCACATACCAATGCCAGGCTGATGCCTGCTCCCACCCAGGCTCTGACAGCCCTCTCCCCTGGGCACCCAGTCCTCCTTGCACATACATCTCTCCCCATTATAGCCCTGACCACTCTGTGGTCATCAGTCGTGTCCTTGTCCACTTCCCCCAAAGGCAGGGGTTTGTCTGCTGGTCTCCATGTTCCCCCAGGGTTGCTCAGCAAAGAGATGGTCACAGGTCACTGAGGGAACAGATTCACTAAAGAAATGTGAATTTGGCCAATAATGAGCAATGGTAAAACCGGTATCTCCTGGGTCCAAAGGCAACTGGGACCTCCTGCTCTGCACCCAGCTGGGCTTGAGTGGGGTGGTGAGGCTGGGTTTCCACCGGAGGTGCTCCCTAGGCCCCAGGCCATCTGTTGCCCCAGCAGCTGGCTGCCTGCACCCAGCTCGAACTGGGTCACTGGATGCGTCCCAAGGCTCTTCCCAAGGCTGATCCTTGGGCTCCTGGTTGTCCCTGGCCCTTGCTCAGTCCTGGCCAGGCCACGTTCTCACTGCCCCGCCCCCGTCTCAGGTCAGAGCAGGCACGTGCCAGAGGTAGGCCTCTCTCTGGCAGTGGGAGGGCTGTGGAGAGCAGGTGTTTACAGCAGCCTAGAGGAAACGAGAAGTGAGCACTGATTGTTATGACTCAGCCTTCCTTCGGCCTTGGGTGGGTGCAGGATTTAGGCCGACAACAGGGCAACCTCTTGCACCCCCCAAGGAGCACCCCACCCCCATGTTGCCAACCCCCTCCCAGCTGCCCACTGCTTCTCTCTCCGCACCACCTGGGAAAGAGCGGGCCCAGCAGGTGCCACACACCTCTGACTGTGGGACTAAAGTCCCCGCTGGGCAGGGGCTGAGGGACAAAGGCACCCCTGGGAGAGCCAGCTGGTGGCAGAGTACGGGGAAACTGCCTTCCCTGGAGCTGTTTGTTGGTCTCAGGTGGAGATTTTCTGACGTGCTGTGGATGGGTTTGGGCAGGGAGGTGGGGTCAGAGAAGGGGGTATACGGGGTTGTGTGGGGGAGGTAACTGAGCTAGGATCTCTGACACTAGATTCTGGTTCTCTCAAAGCTCCAGCAGTTTCTGGCTCTATAGTCAAGCTCCTAGCCACTACCCACTGCCTCCCCCAGACCCTAGCTGCCCAACGGACTCCTACTCAAAACTATAAGGTTGCCTCCTCTGGAAAGCCTTCCCACTCCTCCTGAGAAGGGACCATTCTTTCTCTAGACTCCTCCCTGACTCAATTTCACTCTGGGTGGGCTGTCCTTGCAACTGTCTCCCCCTACCCAGTCATGAGCCTCGTGGGGGCAGTCTGATTCACCTGTGCCAACCCCACCCCCGGCTCCCAACACCCCACATGCAGTTGGGCTCAGAGCTGCTGCTCCCAGGAGTCCTTGTGGAAAGAGGGAGGCTGGAGGAAGGGCAGGGAAAGGGGAGAATTTGCTGCCTGCCACTAGACACCTGACTTACTCATCTCAGCCCACAAGAGCTGCATGCAGACCCACCCCCATCCCCAGCACTGGGTTCTTCCCATTCTATGTCTCCCGCTGTGGATTCCTGGGTAAATTCTTCTCCTTTTCTGCGGCTCAGATGCTCCCCTTAGCCAATGGGTCATGCCACTTTCCCAACTGCCGTAACTGGGTAGAGCCCACATCAGGGGGCATTGGTTGTAAACAGCAGAAACATTTTTTTTTTTTTTTAAGATTTTATTTATTTATTTGACAGAGAGAGACATAGCGAGAGAGGGAACACAAGCAGGGGGAGCGGGAGAGGGAGAAGCAGGCTTCCCGCGGAGCAGGGAGCCCGATGCGGGGCTCGATCCCAGGCCCCTGGGATCATGACCTGAGCCGAAGGCAGACGCTTAACGACTGAGCCACCCAGGCGCCCCAACAGCAGAAACATTTTATAGGAAGCATATCCAGGGGTTCTAAGAATCAGAAACTCAGAGCCCGGCCAGGAAAAGGCTTAGGAACTGAGAACAGCCTCGTGGGTGGCCCCCTGGGTGCTCAGCACTGGCACTGCCATCCAGGATGCTTGGCGGCATGGTCTCCACCAAGAATGTGCTCTAACAACACCTGCTTCTGAATCACCCCATAAGCCCCAGATAGAGAGTCCCAGGCGAGCCTCTGATTGGCCGAGCCAGGTCACCTGATGCAGCCACCTGCAGGGCCCTTCCTAGGGAGAGTAGTAATCCAGTGGCAGCCACCAAGGTAGGCTCAGGTGCCTGATAGACCCAAAGCAAGTTCCACTCAGAGGACTCTGTATCATGGTAACGTTGGTGTCCGCCAGGGCTGGAACTAGAGCCAAGAGCCGTATCAGTGTCCTGGAGCTGCTGTCACAAATGACCACAAACTGGACGGCTCCTAACAATGGAAATTTATTCTCTCACAGGGTGGAGGCCCGAAGTCCAAAATTAGGTGTTGGCTGGACCACACGCCCTCTGAAGGCTCTAGAGGAGGGTCCTTCCTTACCTCGTCCTGCTTCTGGTTATGGGCAACAATCCTTGCTGTTCCTTGGTTTATGGCCACATCCCTCCAGGCTCTGCTTTTTCCCTGTCTGTCTGTCTGTCTTTTTCACGTGGCCTTCTTATAAGGACACCGGTCCCTAGCCCACCCTATTCCAGTATGACCTCATCTTAACTAAGCCCATCTGCAAAGATCGTGGGTTCAAATAAGGTCCCGTTCTGAGTTTCCAGGTAGACATGAATTTGGCGGGGACACTAGTCAACCCAGTAGAGGAGCTTAGTGAGTATTTGTGATTGATCCAAAGGAAATGTGCTGCTACACCTTCCTCTCAGGACCCGGCACTGGGTGGGCGCCCCAGCCCACTGCTGCCCCCGAGAACCTGAAATGGGTCCCCGAGCCCGTCACTTCCCCCGAGGTCATCCCTCGAGACACTCTGTGTGTGCTGCCCTCACTCAGGGCACCCACAGCCAGTTTCTGGCCACAGAGCTACAGCGGACCAATCCCCAGTGTGGGAGGCATCCACAGGTCATGAACACAGCACAAGGCCACAGCCTCAGGTTTGGATGTTGCTTGAGAAGTGCCCTAATTCTTCCATGCCGAATGGAGCCTGGGCCGCCAGGGGACCAGAGCTAGGGCCAGAAAGAGTCCCCAGTGTCCAATCTTGGGGTCCTCAGGCCTGGTGACATCACTGCAGATAAAACGTTCAAGGGCCCTAGTTACCCTCGGTAAAGACCAAATATCTCAGCCTGGCCACTAAGGCCCCACGGGTCCTTGCCCAGCCCTTGGCCATCCAGCACCCCTCCCCTCAGCTTGGGCCCTGAAAGTCCTTCATTGCCCCAAATACACCTGAGGTCCTGCCTCAGGGCCTTTACACAAGCTGTTGCCAGTCTGAGAATGCTCTTCCTCACCCCATCCGAGTGGCCATTTGACTCGTCCCCACCCTTTGGGTCTTAGCTTGAATGTCCTTGGCCTAGGCCCGGCTCCTCACTCTTCAGCTCGCAATTGTACATTATTGGTGATGACCTTTTGGTGTCCCCTGCCCTCCCCGGGACCACAAGCTCCACAAAGAGCTGGCTTACCACTGCATCCTTCTGCCTAGCCCTGTGCCTGGCACATCACTGGTGCTCCACGGACGTTTGCCGAACAGCTATGGGAAGGGTCCCTGGCTTTGGCCGGCTGGCCTCTGGGCTCCCATCTGCTTCTGCCCCTTACTTGTCGGTGACCTCAGGCAAACGGCTTTTTTTTTTTTGAGCCTCAGTTTCTACTACTGGCAGAATGGGGTTATTAATCCTGGCTGGCCTGCCTTTCTAGAAAGATGGTGTGAGGCTCAAAATCATCTTATTTCACTCATTCGTTTACCCAGTAGTTACAGAACCCCTACGAAGTGCCAGGCACTCTTCCAAGCAGTGGGGACACAGCAGTGAAACAAAAGAGACAAAAATCCCTGTCCTCGTGGAGTTAACATCCTGGCAGTGGGGGTGGGAGGGGTAGAGGGAGGGACAGCGGCGGAATATGACCAAATAACAGGTGATGGTGAGTGGGCGAGGAATACTAACAGCAAAGCAGGTGTGGCAGCCAAGGTGGCGGGCATCACCAGCCGCGACCCTGCAGGGGGCGCTGCTTCCAACCTGGCGGGCTGGCTGGGTGCCAACAGGTCATCATGCCTAAAGCTAACTGAGGTGCCACCCCGGCCAGGGCAGGCAGCTTGCCGCGGCCACACAAGGTTGGGCTGCCCTCTCGAAGGCCGGATACCCCGCTGGCTGCTGACCCCACCAGAGGCGAGCCCCCAGACTGTCCAGCTGGACTCGGCGAGCAGATCAGTGCCAGGCAGCCCACGGGAGACCTCCATCCCAGCTGCCCCAGCCACCCCCCGACCTCCTCTTGGGGAGGGGGAAGGAGATCGGTCCCAACCCCCAGGGTGCCCACACACACACCCACCCCTTCCAGCCATCTCCCCATCTCGCACACTCAGAAACAAGGAAGGCCCCAGCTGCTGCCTGGGCCTCCAGGTCCCTCCAAGACACAGAAGCATTAATCAGGTTGGAAGCAGCCGCCAAATGTACCACAGACTAGAAAGGCGCAGCCCCAGCCCCACTGCATACACCAACCCAGCTCCCCGCCCTGGGCAGATACAGGCCTCGAAAACTGCGATGTTCCCACCCTGTGTCATTCCCAAGAGGTAGCCCCAGCTGGTGCCCAATCATCTCCCTGCCATCAGCCCAAGGAACAATTCTAGGTCAGGTGCTTATTGGCAACTACCTACAGCTGGCTTGATGCGGACCCTGCCCAAGGGGGCTCCTGGCTCAGAAAGCCAGAGCCAGGGGCTGGCTATGGGGCCTGGGAGGGAACGGGGATCTGTCCCTCCGCAGCGTGGGGAGCAGGGCCATCAATTCTGGTACACGGGACTCTGAGAAAGGCTCACTGGCTGTGCAGTCCGAGGTGCTGGCTTGATTGACGCCCCAGCCCTGACCTGTAGCAGCTGGGACTTTATATACCCCACCTCCTCTTTCTGAGCCTTGGTGTTCTCATCTGTAAAATGGGCTCCCACTTGCATCACGGCACTATCCTGAGAGTCCAGTGAGATCTCCTGGCTTCATCTGGTGAAGGGACTCCTGACCTTGCCCACGCAGGGGGTGGGGGGTATCTGTCTGGAACAGTGGCTGAGGGCGTTGCTCAAGTTAGGACTTTATGAAGGAAAGGAGAAGTGTGTTGAAGATGTCTGCTCTATAGCAAGAATGACGTATACGGCTGATTAGGCCATTAACTGTAATATCTATCTAAATACATGCTGTATCCTGTTGTAGGTATGCATAGATACATACAATAAGAAATAAGAGTAAACCTCCAGGTTCTGTATTCCCTCCCCACTTAGGGATTGGGGCAACCCCTTGGCTAAGACAATTACTTGAAGGTCAAAAGGGAGGCCACGCTGTTCTGTGTCCAGAGCTACTCCCCGCTAGGATAGTTGCACACTCCGTCAGGATCCTGACTTTTCACTGCAGAGAATGTCCCGGCTCTCGGTCAGTGTCAGCTGTTCACGTGGTCTTCACCGGCCGCATTGCTAGGAGTCTGCAAGATGCCTGCCGCCCGATCTAAGTCATCGGGAATGACTGGACACTCTGCGTCTGGGAAGCTGGCTGCTGAGGCCGGTGCTGGGCACCGAGCACTTAGTCACAGAAGCTTTTGATGTGAGGAGTAATTTCCGGACAAGTCTGTACTGAAAGCAACTCCGCCAATGCACAGAAGTTTTGAACACTGGGACCCAAGACCCGATTCTCAAATCAAATGTTATTGACTGCATCCGTTAGCTCCTGCTGTGTAACAAACCGTCTCAAATCTTCGTGGCTTAAAATAACAACCATTTACTTAGCTCAGGACTCCGCAGGTGGCCCGAGAAGTTCTGGGTCTGGGTCAGCTCAGCTCATTTCTGTTGGGCTATCTAATGCACCTGTGGTCAGTTGGCAGGTTGGCTGGTGATGGAATGATCTGGAATGTCCTCACTCACACGACTGGTGGTTGGCAGGTGGCTGGTTGGAGCACCTTAGTCCCTCGACATGGCCATTCCGGCAGGCGATCTGGGGCTAATTCACCTGGGGCTCGCAATGTTCCAAGTGCAACACGAGGGCAAACCCCAGTGCACTTGTGTTCTCCAAGCCTCTGCTTGCATCACATTGGCTAATGTCCCCGTGGCCAAAGCAAGCTCCCTGGGCAAGCCCAGCCTTGGTGAGGGAGGGACTACACAGATCGAGGGAAGACGGGGGGAGGAAGAGGTAGCTATTTTTGTCGTCTAAGATCGTTATTATTTCTATAATGAAGGTAGGATTCATGACAGGAGGTAGGGGAAGTGGGAGGTGAGCCATCTTCCCAAGTGGCCATGGGCATCCTGTCTTTGTCCACTGGTGGTGTTGGGGGTGGGGGGGACATGTGCCAACAATGTCCCAGCCAAGGTGCCATTAAAACCAGACAATTATCACTAAGTGAAGGGCAGTCTGATGATGTCAGCTCTATGACATTCTGGAAAAGGCAAACCTATGGAGAAACTAAAAAGACCTGTGGTTGCCAGGGGGAGGGGGGAGGGAAGGATGAATTGGCAGAGCACAGAGTTATTTTTAGGTCAGTGAGACTACTCTGTGTGATAGTGTAATGGTGGATGTTTGTCATTGTACTTTTGTCTACACCAGTAGCAGATGCAACACCAAGAGTGAACCCTAATGGGCTTTGGGTGACAAAATGGGTGGCATGCGGTGATGTGTTGATGTAGCTTAATCAGTTGTAACAAATGTCCCACTCAGGTGCAGGGTTTAGATAATGGGGGAGGCCATGCATGTGTGGGGGCTGGGGGTATATGGGAAATCTCTGTACCTTCTGCTTAATTTGCTGTGAACCTAAAATGCTCTAAAAACTAACATCTATTAAGAAACAAAAACCCAGCCAACTCCACTCTGAGAGGGCATCAGATGTGAGGTGATGAGGCTGCGCTGGGCAGTCGGAAATGAGCAGTGAGCAGAGGATGGATCGGGAGAGAGGAAGGAGCTGGGGGTGGGATCTCAGAGTACCGGAGACCTGAGAAGTCTGGTGCGACCCCCAGACCTTTCACAATGGGGAAACCCAGTCATGGATGCCCAGGATAGCCGAGGGGAGGGAAGGAGGGTGGGCTCTGCCATCTTCTGGCTGCCTCATCCTCTGTGACCTTGGGTGGGGCCCATGACCTCTTGGGGCTGAGTCTCCTGTCTGTAAGTTGGGTCCGTTCACTGTCCCTCTATCCCAGGGTTGAGGAAAGGATTTAGTGAGGTAATCTGTGTGAAACACTTACAACCGTGTGGGGCGTGCAGGGCATGCATGGGTACGCACTGTTGCTCTTTTGTTTTTGTTTTAATTTAAATTCAATTAATTAACATATACTGTACTATTAGTTTCAGAGGTAGAGGTCAGTGATGCATCAGTCTTATATCACACCCAGTGCCCATCACCTCACTTGCCCTCCCTAATGCCCATCCCCCAGTTACCCCCTCCCCCCACCCCTCCCCTCCAGCAACCCTCAGTTGTTTCTATGATTGAGACTTTCATGATTTGTTTCCCTCTCTGATTTCATCTTGTTTTATTTTTCCCTCTCTCCCCTATGATCCTCTGTTTTGTTTCTTAAATTCCACATATGAGTGAGATATGATAATGGTCTTTCTCTGATTGACTTATTTCACCCGGCATAAGACCCTCCAGTTCCATCCACTGGCTGCAAATGGCAAGATTTCCCTTTTTGGATGGCTGAGCAATATTCCCTTGTGTATATATCCCACATCTTCTCTGTCGCGGTTAGAGCTCGAACCCAAGCCTTCCACCTCCCAGCCCTGAGCTTTATCTGTGGCTGTGGGACAGCTCCCTGCAGCACGAGTCTTCAGGCGTGGGGACTTCTCTCTGAAAATCTCTCTCACATCTGCCTGCCTTGGGGGTGCAGTCCCGGTGTTGAGGCTGCATGTTCCCTCCCCTGTCGACAGGCTTTCCGTCTGCTGAGGCAGGGGGCGCAGAATGCCGTGGTTCACCCAACATCCCTGTCAGATGCTGGCGTCGCTGTGACTGAGAGGGCGTGTCATCCACTTGGGGGCCGGTCCCAGCTCTGCTGTGTGACTTTGGGGCGTCCTTTAGCCTTTCTGCGCTTCAGCCGCCTCTGGAAAGCGGGCCTGATGATAGGCTCCACTCGAAGGCCCCGTGAGGACCAACGGGTAGCTCCTTAAAGCCGTGGGAGAAGCACCCCACCCATGGTGGGTGCTGGAAGGAATCAGTTTTATCCTTTTATTATTATCACTGCTCTTCAAAAACCACCCATCGGTTCCTTCATGCCCTCACTCGGTTTGGAGTGAGTCCTGCAAGTCACTGTGTCACCAGCTGATCCGGACCAGCATCTGCTCCCAGAGAGCCCCCGGGGCCCCCGTGCCAGGGCTGAGACATGGGGACCCTGGGGATGGAAGGGGCTCCAGACGAGTCAGCTCCGTGTGGGACCCTGTGCAGGCAGCTCCTCCTCCTGAGGCTCAGTTTCCCATTTGTGCAACAGGTAGGACTCATGCATCCCTTTATCTGACACTCGTATCTCATGCCCAAGGGACACGGGCCATGGCAGGAATCTGGGGCAGAAGGGCAAAGACCTGCAGGGGGTGGATGGGGAAGGCTCAGACCCTTGAGCTGGATCCAGAGACATGAGAGAAAGACCCCAAGATCCCTTCCTGCAGATCTATATGATCCACGGGTAAGGCTCACTCTATCCCTGCTGGGAGCCGTGTAGATGCCCAGCTGCCTGGGGAGGGCATCCCTGGTGTGCCCTCTGCATGAGCAAAGGCTTGAGGCAGGAACACTTCTCTCTCGCTTTGCTCAATTTTCACAGAGGTCGTCCTCTTTAGGAACTGCTGAACTTCTTAAAAGGCATGAAACAATGAGGTAAGGCTGATTCTAATGTAGCCCGCAGGCGCCATGGGCAGGAGGCTGCCCCTCTACAGAGAACGGGCCACGGTGGCCTGGGAAGTGTTCGTGTGTGTGTGTGTGTGTGTGCATGTGTGCATGCACGTATGTGCATGTGAGTGTGAATACACAAGTATGAATGCGAGGGCACATAACTGCACACATGTGATTGTTCGTGTGTGCGTGCATGCACATGTGAATGTGAGTGCACATGTATGAATGCGAGTGCGTGTAAGTGCACATATGTGGATGTGAGTGCGTGTGCATGCATCTGTGTTTCAGTCAGTGGCTGGTGATTGATCGACGGACGAAGGTACAAAAGTGCAGATGGAAAACCAAAGCCCACCTTCTTCAAGCATCCATATGCCACGAAAAGATGTCTTTATTTCAAAAACAGTCTGAAGCTTCCTGAAGACAAAAGAGCCCTTTCCGACGCAAATGACTCAGGTTATAATGGCACAGCTCCAGGGGACTTAGCGCACTGAGAGGGGACAGGGAAGCAGGTGCCCCCTACAAGAGGACAGGAACAGGCAGGTTGTGAACGGTCGCTGACATCCGGGAGGGATGCTTCTAACAAGGGCACGGTTAGAGCCCGTGCTCAATCTCCCTTTGGAGGGACTGGGTTCTTTGGTGACTTGACCTTTCACCCAGGGTCAGCGCACCGCCCCACGTGCGTGCCCCCTGCGCTGGGCTCCATCCTGCAGCTCCCGAGCTCCCAGGGGAATCCTGCCCCCTCCCTGTGGGTCCGGGCAGGCCTTTCGCTGCTCTCTGAGTGCCAGGCCTCCTCATGTGCTCTTTCCAGGAGCCCCCACTGTGGGTCCAGTGTGGGCTGGGGGCTTGGGGGTGGGACCACCTTCATTCTTCCTTGCTTCTGGCCACCTGCTCCCACCTGGCAGACTCATTCTTCCCACGTTTGCACGAACACGGCAGGTACTTCTAGTTTTTCCAGGCAGATTTGGGTAATCCGGACTCTTCTGGGAGAGTCTGGTGGAATTTAAAGCTCCTGCCTGCCCTGGCGCAGTTGAGCTAGTTTTGGGGCCAGGGGCTTGCTTGGTTTCTCCTCTGTCCCCCCTCCCTCCCCATTGCTAGGCAGGGTGGTGAAGAGGGGCAGCTGTGAGCTGGGGTCAGGGCCCCCTAAACAGTCTTTGGAGACCCTCCCCAAGGGCCCCTCAGCCTGCAGTCCCTAGGCAATGCTCTGCCTCTGCCCCAGCTTCGAGGAACCACCCTTCTCGAGGGTTTAATCTGGCCACAAGAATGAGCCCCTTTGTTCCTCAACACCTAGCATGGCCCAGCCTCTTGGCTCTACCCAGGGAGCTTCTTGTTCCCACACCTACTACATCCCTGAGAGGTCCCAGGACACTTGTCAAGCTCTTGGAGTGGTTTGCTTGGTAACCACACCCATCCTCCTCAAGTAATTTGTGCAAATTATAGTCAGGCCCCTTCCTCCGGGCTGACCCCCTGGCTTAGCTTGACTTGGAGGCTCAGCTGGAATCCAACCCCATTTGCACCTCGTGGGACCTGTCCCCAGGGCCAGGCTGGCTTGGGTATGCACCCCTCCAACGCCTCCTCCCCGGGCTCCCTTGTCACCCTGTGCTGCCCGCATCTCAGCACCTAGCACCCGGCCTGGAGACCACCGCCCCACACAATGTCCTGAAGGCAGACCCTGCGTCCTTGCTGGGGGCCTGCACACAGTGGGGCTCCCTAACTCTCAGCTGAGTAGTGAGCTGGGGAGGAGCCAAGGCTCCCTGTGAAATGGGGCAGGGCCCATCATGACCTTGGGGGACGGGGCCTGGGGGGTGGCAGCTGGTGATCTCCAGGGATGGGTTCCCCTGCAGGAAGTGTCCCCTTACTACGTCTCCTGCTGTCTGCGCAGCGTCACGGGGCCCTCTTCCTCAGGCCTGAGGCCGCAGGGTCAGCCTTGTCCCTCCTGCCTTAGGCCAGGGTCAGTCCCCCAGCAGGAGGTGGATCTTGAATGAGGGCAGGACAAGGTGAGCAGCTGCTGGGGGGGGCGGTGTTTGGGGGATGCCTGGGTCGGGGCGTGGCCCTGCAGCTCAGCCACTCTGATGATTGACAGGTAGCATCGAGAGCGAGACTGAGGCAGGTCTCCGCCTCTGGGCCTCAGGGTCCTCATCTGTGAAATGGGAGCAGTGAAGCAGCTCTGTCTAACTGAAGAGCCTTCCAGATCAGGCGGCTCCGGGCGTCCCCACCTACCCCACCCCTCCTGTGACACATGCAGCCGCTGCCTCTTGGCCAGCCCAGAGCAGGCGGTTGGCGTGAGCGCTGACTCAGCGTCAGGCAGGAGCTGGACCGGGATTCCGGAAGGCCCTGGAAGAATGCTGGGTGCCGTCCAGGCGCCGCCGCCAACCCCGCTGCGCAGGGAACCCTCGTTATCGGCCGGGCCAGTGTCCCTGACCCAGCGGCCGGCCCTTCCAGAGGGCTGGGGCTGTCCCGGGCAGAGGGCCTTACGCCCTGGACGCCGGTGCGCTCCGTCTCAGACACGTCTCCGGGACTGACCAGCTCAGGCTGACCCTCCCCTTGCCTCTCCACAGCGCCGGAGGCACATGGTGGGGAGGGCGCCCATCTCTCAGTCGAGGAAACAAGCCCAGGGAGGCAGCGGGACCACTCCGGGCCCCACACCCCTCGCACACATTGTCACTCAGCAGCACGCTGCAAGGCAGGGTGCCCGCAGTCACCACGCCACCTCCGTGGGCCACAGTGCTGCGGTGGATGAGCACTCAGCCTCTCTGCTTCTCAGTCTCCCCATCTGTGCAATGGGTCTAATCACAGCATTGGCTGCTGGTATTGGGCACAAGGGATGCGGTGCGGGCTGGCATATGGCCAGCGATGCCGGCGTTCACTGTGACACGTCACCTGTGTGGAGCCCTGTAGAGGTGCTGGGAGGGAACGTGCCTGCCTTCAAGATGCCCCGGGGCATAAGCCACGGCCGCCCCCCCCCCCCGAGCCCAAGGCCAGCAGGTGCCCAGGGGAGGGGCCTTCACCGGAGGGGACAGTGACCCCAGCCTTGCCCTGAGATGGGACGCGCCCTTTTTCTCTCTATTGTGAGTAGCAAAGGGACATTGAAGGAGCGTTTGAGAAAGAACTCCGTGATCCCAGTGCCCCACCCTGCACGGACACCTTCTGGACGCCCAGCTCCCGGCTCCGTCCCAGGATGGACTTCACGTCCCCTGTGTCCTTGCCGGTGTGTTTCATTCTCCGTGGCCTGCCCCAGGCTCTGCCACTCTCTGCCGAGTGGTCCTGGGCCTGCTCTCCAGCTTGTAAAGTAGAGATCAAACTCTCTTGCCTTACTTAGGATGAGAGGAGAAGCAACGAGATAACCTAGAACGAAGGTTCCTCGGGGCCAGGCCTCGGAGAGCCGCTCAACAAACAGCTGCCCTCCGGTCCGCTCCCCCCCCATTTCCAGACCTTCAGAGTTTCAGCTGCTCTAGACTCCCTGGGATGGACCCGCACGGCTGCCTTTACCGTTTCTGCAGATGATCTGTGCCCGCGGCAACGCACAGCGAATACCTGGGTGCCCAGAGCTTCCGGCAAACAGCACCCCCCACCCCGGGGCGGAGAACTGTTCGGGACAAGTTCAAGTTGGTCCTGAGGGGGCTGGTTGGGCTGGGGCTCTGCTTCCTCCGCGCTCCACGGATGTCATCGAGGGTCCCGTGGCTGGGGCGCTCCAGGCTCGAGCCTGCGGGGGCATGACAACTGCGTGCTCCTGTGTCGCCAGGGTCGGCTGTGTTCGTTGGCTCGTCCTCTTGTCCGTCCGCAACAAGAACCCGGGGTGGGGGAGGGGGCGGCTTAGCCCAAGCGCCCTCAGTCCAAGGTCAAGTTGTCTGCTTTGTTGGCTCCTTCTGGTCCTCTCTCCTTGGCTTGCAGACCACCGTGCTCTCCCTGTGTGGGTCTGTGTCCTAAACTCTCTTTATAAGGACATAAAGCATATTGGATTAAGACCCACCTTAATGTCCTCATTTAATTTAATGATCTCTTTAAAGACCCTGTCTCCAAATACAGTCACATTCTGAGGTGAAGAGGTTAGGACCTCAACATATGAAGCCCATAGCACGGGTGACTCATCCTCATTCTGGAATTTGTGGAGCACCAGTCAGGCGGAGCCTCAGGATCACTACCCCAGGAAACCCCGTAAGAACACCGCCCCTTAGCACCACCAAGAGCTCTGCCTCCGATAGGGAAACAAAGGCTGGGAGAGACCATGACTTTCCAGGGGCTGAGGCAGCACTTGGACCCAGCCTGGCTCATCCCAGAGCCCGTTGGCTTTCCACCCTGCTACAACAGCTTCCTAAAATGGTCCGGGAAAGTTCTGGACTCCCCAGAAGCCTCCTGCAGGGGCCATGACACCATCCATGGCCTTCCAGCAGGTTGCAGACGCCGGCCAGCCGGCCAGCCCTGGAGCCTGCCTGGGACACAGAACTGGAGACCGATTTAAACAGCACCCACAGTGTGCGGCCCCCTCCGGGCTGTCCGGGAACCCTGGGATGAATCATGGGTGATGCACGGCAGGGTCACGGCCCTGGGGCACACACTCACTCTGCACGGAGGCCGCTTGCCACACATCTGAACACCCAGGACACGCAGCCAAGAGCCGGGCCGCGGCCCCCCTCCGGTTTGGGCCCCGTGTGGGGCTGGCCTTTCCCATGTCCCAGGCCCGGACTGTCCCGGAACTGAGTCATGACAGAGGTTGGGAGGACTCCTCGGGGTTGAGGGGCGGGTAAATCTGGCCCCCACATGTTCTCGCCTGCCTCCCTCCGTGCCAGGGGCTCCAGCCCAGCACCTCATCACCCAGATGTGCCCGCACCGTGAAAACCCCAGCCAGCCCCAGCTCTGAATTCCTCCCTGCTGGGGTCCCCTGGCGGCTGCGGGCTGTAAGCAGTGCGACCCCACAGCCCCGCAGGGCAGGGAGCTGCCGTAGCAAAGAACATGTCTTTGTCCCTGTTGGAGTGGTGTCGCCAAATCACATCGGATGTGGTGGGTGGAAGCTCAGTGCCCGCCCCGCCCCCCCAGGCTGCAGGGTGGCGCTCCATCAGGACGAGGCTTCGTGAATTTGTGCCTTTTTACGAGCTGTTGCTGCTCCTTGGAGGTACTCAGTTCATCAGCATCAGAGGTCCCACTTAACGGCTGGGAAACTGAGTCAGGGTTAAATCATGGAGCATCGGCCAGGGAGGGGCCAGGGCAGGAATTTCCACTCACATGGAGGGCTCCGACGCCTATGTGGCTAAGGTCGTCCCAGCTCCACCGTTAGGGATGCTTTTCCCAGTTCTGCTCTGTGCTCCCCCAACATTCACTGCTACCCCTCAAGTGTTCAGGTCCCTTCTGCCTCCCAGCCTTGGCCTAAGGTGGTCTTACTCCCTAAAATGCCTTCCCAGGCCCACCCTACTATGGGCCCTGGGGAGGACTCAGGGCCAAGGAGCTGGGTGCAGGGTCCCCAGGCCCAGGCTTGCATCTCCCCTGAGACCTATGTGGGCCCCTTCACCTCTCTGAGCCTCCCTGACTCAGTTTCTGTGTCCATAGAACGGGAATAGATTTGAGTCCTTCTAAGAGCTGTGAGAGGGTCAGTGAGAGGTAACATGAGAAAAGCCTTTTCAAAATAGGAAAAGCTTTCAAGTGTGTCATCACCAGTCTGCCCCAGGGCCTTTGCATATACTCCCTTGCAGCTCATGGGAGTGTAGATGAGGGTTTCTCCCCTTCAGCCAGCCTTGCAGAGCCCAGTAGCCAGGCCAGCCAGAGCCACAAGTTGGAGTGGGCTAATTCTTCTCCTTCTTCTTTTTCTCCTCCTCCTCCTCTTTCTTCTTCTTTATTATCATCATCATCATCACCATCATCATCACTCACATGATGGGCCAGGCTTAGGCCACGTAGCCCTCCTAGAGGAGTGTGTGTTCTGGTTACCTGTCTGGGGGACGAGGAAACTGAGCTGGGCAAGGCCAGGAAGTGGTTGAACTGGGATTCAGCCCTGCAGCCATGAGAGTGCTGGCGTCAACCATGGCGTGGCCCACCGGGGAGGAGGTGGTGACCCGGGCCGCGCAAGTGCCTCGTGCTTGGCCCAGCCCAGCTGCGTGAGGCCACCCTCTCCCAGATCACTCGCCCTGGCTGATTCCCCTGGGGCTGAGCCCTTGGCCACCACACCAAAACCTGCACTTTCTGGAGGCTGAGGGGTATGGATGGGTAACCCATCAACACCCACTGTGAGGCTTTTGCGGCTCTTGTTCTGCTAACCCAAACTGTGGCTGGAAATCTTGGCTCTGTCAACGAACACTGGGCCCCCCTGAAATTCTGGGCCCTGGCATCTGCTGGGTCCTCAGTGTGGCCTCGGCGTGGCATCACATTCCTCCTGGCCCCTGCATCCACGTCACGGGACACCTCTGAGCCCTGCCAAGTCCCCAGGGACACTATGGCCTTCGACCTCCTTCTCCTCTCCCCCCTCACATGACAAACTCCCTCCTTGGCCCACACTTTCCTGAGGCTCCTCTGAGCACTCTCCTCCTTGACCGGGCCTTGACATGAGCCCAGCTCCAGCAGAGAATCCTGCTAAGCCGCTTTATCAAAGATCCCCCAGTCCCTCATCCCCCATCCTTGGTGTCTAAGTCCTTGACCCTTGGGAAGAATGCTATTGGACTATTTAGCAGGAATCCCCCAACCCCTGATGTCTAATCAAGGCCCTCTTAGTAATTTTCCATCCACTGACCCCTCACTCCACTCCATGGTTATAAATCCCCAGCTGCCTTTGCTGTATTTGGAATTGACTTCAATCTCTTGATCTTGTGCAATGGTCTTGACCCCTATAGAAATAGTCCTGAATAAAGTCTTCCTTGCTGTTTTTAGCAAGCATCTGGCACAATTCTTCTCTTTAACTTCCCCACCCCCCTTAGCCTCCGCCAGTCTGGCCATCCTCCCCCAAAGCTGCTCACCCCTGAAATCTTACTGTGTCTTGGTCTACAGCAAGTGTGGCATTCAGAGACCCGACTTCACTTCCCAGCTCCCCTCCCAGGATGGTGCTCCTTATACCCTCATCCACGTCTATAAAATGGGTAGAGAAAAGAGAAGAAACCACACACATACACCACAGAAGGCAGGTCTCTGAGCAGAACAGGTGCTCAGCGAACATGTGTTTCTTTGTCCTTCTCAGGCTCCTGTTTATAAGATGCCTTAAATCTGCCAGCAAAGACTCCACACCGCCGGGATATTCTGTCTTCCAACGGGGGAAATAAAATCCCAGGTGGCGGGCGAGCGGCAACTCTCAGAAATGGTGACATCTGCCCAGCTCTGCTTCCCTATTTATCTCTCTATTTCGGTGCTCCAAAGGACAGGCAGGTGGCCAGCCGCAGAGCCAAAATTGAATAAAAGAACTGGGAAGGTATTGGACAGTCCAGGCTCAGCCCCGGTGGGGTGTGGATCTTCAGCAAGACTGGCTTGGTATTTTGTTTTCCCCTCCACTGGAAGAGCAGGGCAGGGAGTCAATGAAATATTTCAGGTGTTTGTCAGGAGTTTTCGTTCTCTTACCCCAGGCAGGCAGCTCTCTTGGAACTGGCTGGAATGTTACCCACTGGAGGGCCTTGCAGGCAACCTGCGTCTTTACCTCGATTGGCTTAGAGGGAAGGGCCTGGGGGCAGTGAGTCTTAGCAAATGTGACACCCAAGCTCTCCTGGGGGACTGGCGAGCTTGTGTTTGGCACGCAGGGTCACAGGTTGAATAGGTGCAGGAGCTGGGGCCAGAGGCATGGATTCCCTTGCTTTTATGCCGACTTCAAACGTCCCCTGCTCCATGAAGCCTTCCTTGCATCCACCCCCCACCCTAGGCTGGCTCAGGGTCCCTCATCGGAGCCCGAATCATGCCCCATTGCATTCAACGTAGCTCCCTCTTTGGGGACAGATGTGTCTGAGCACAGAGGTGGCAACAATACATCTGAATAAATGAAAGCATGACTACCTGGAAGTCTTTCCCCTCTCTGACAGGCAGCCCCCTTGCCTGCACACCGTGGCGTGCAGAGACCCAATTGCGAGGCGCTTTTATCCCCACAAGGGCCAGCTCAGACCTGGAAACTGACAGCTAATTACAATAATACTATTAATATAACAACAATAAAAATAACCACCACACTCCTGCTACACCAATTACTGAGCCTTACTACGAACCAGGTGCATGTCCCAGTGTATGTTACTGAAGGCTCGTGACAGCCGTGGGAGGTGGGTATTATTATCCTAATTTCTCAAATGAGGAACCAGAGACTCAGAGAGCTGACTCCCTTGATGAGCGAGGGCGGCCCTGGAGCCGGTGGGAGGGGGGGCTGGAATGGGCACGCAGGGGGGTGTTGGGTCATGTGGTTAGTGTCCCGGGGCTGCTGCTGAGAGGACCGCAGATGGGGCAAGGGGAGGGGGCTTAAGACAACAGGAATTTATGCTCTCGCAGTTCTAGAAGCTGGAAGTCTGAGATCAAGGTGCTGGCAGGCTGTGAGGGAGAATCTGCCCGGGCTTCTCTCCCTTTCTGGGGGTTTGCTGGCAACGTGTGGCATTCCCTGGTTTGTAGACGCATCCCCGGATCCCTGCCTCTTGTCTTCACGTGGACTTCTCCCTGTGCACGTGCCTGTGTCCAAATTACCCTTTTTATAAGGACGTCGGTCATTTCGGGTTAGGGCATACTCCAGGATGACCTCATCTTAACGTGATTAATCATATCGGCATCAATCCTATTTCCATGTAAAGTGCCACATTCCGAGGTACGGGGTGTTAGAACTTCAAACTATGAGTGCTGGAGGTCAAATTCAACCCGTAACAGTGACTCCAGGGGGGACTCCGGGAAACTGGGCCAACCATGGCATCAGTGAGGTCAGGCTGAGTGCCAGGTGGGCACTGGGGACAGGCCAGTGGGAGGAGGGGATGATGGAGGCACTGGGGACACCAGTGTGCCTGGGGAAACCAGCAGCTGCTCAGGAAAGTGCTGCCTGGGTTCCCCATCAGGCAAATGGTTCCACGGCCCCCCACCCCCATCCTCAAACCATAAACCCTTGCCCCTCCCCCAGCCCTCAGATCTGGACCCCCATCACCTCAAGAACCCTTGGATCTGTTCACTTCTCACAAATAAGCAAGTACATATATACTATAGCAGATGGCAGTGAACACCTCAGGGGGAAAAGTCGAGAAGACAGGTAGGAAGTGTCAGGAGGGGAGGGGGCTTAAGTGTCAGGAGGGGAGGGGGCTTCAGAGAGGCATGTGTGTCAGTGGAGGCAGGCAGGAAGGAGGAGGCCAGGGGGAGGGGTATTGGGGGACAGCAGAAGTAGCTGGTAAGCAGGGCCAGCCAGTACAAAGGCCCTGAGGCAGGTGTGTGCATGACACATCCCGGGAGCAGCAAGGAAGACAGTGGAGTGGAGGAAAGAAGCAGGTGGGAAAGACGCAGGAAAGGTGGTCTGGGAGATGGGTGGGTTACCTCGTGTGCCCCTGGCCCAGGAGGCAATCCCTGACCCAGGCTGGTTCCCCTCAACTTCCCCATCTGATGGTAAGAGGAGCCTCAACGTCGGAATCCCAACCCCGAGTCGCACCCAGGCCCCCAGGCCTGTCCTGCCTGCACGAGCCCAGCTCCCAAATCAGCAAAAGCAAATAGTGAGTGGTTGTCATGATAGAAATCACTTTATATAACAATATCATGAAACCCTGGGGAGGAGCAGGGAAGAAAACCCCCAGAAATAATGAAGTAAAGACAACGGACTCGCTATGAATAGAAACCCCATTTGCAAAAACCGCAGAAGGGATCACAATATTTCCAAATCTTCCCATGGCTTTGCTTTAATTGCCGCCAAGCACCGCTTTCTTCCTGATGCTTTAATCAACCAATTTAGATGTATTACCGTGCTTGACACAGGCTTGATTTCTGATAAATGAAACAAAAATATTAAGAACACTGGCACAGTTGGGAGCAGCAGGCCTGCTCCCTGCCCATGGCCTGCCTAACATTTCTGCAAAACGTCCCCGCTCGTTCAGCAAATCTTTGCTGAGGGCCTACTGTGTGCCAGGCCCCCAGAGGCACAGCAGAGAGCAAGCAGATACATGAGACACCCCTCCTGCCGTGTTGGGGAACTCCCAGATCAATGCAGTATTTGTAACAACATGACAAAGGAGCAAGGTGCCCAGATAGGCAGGAGGTGCTTCAGCCAAGACAGAACCGGGAAGGGGGAGTCCTCCTGGGGAGGGAGGGGCAGGGGGAGGAGCAGCAGGGGCAGCAGAGGCCTTAGTGAGGGAGCTGACATCTTAGAAAAGATTCCACGGAGTGAGCCAGTTAGCTGTGTGGGTCTCTTAGGGCAAGAGCATTGCAGAGAAGGGAGCTGACCTTAGCTCTGGGTGGGATGGGGCCATGGAGGGAACAAACAGGTCTCTGGGGCTGCTGGCTGAGAGTAGACTGGGGGGCAGAGGGGTATTTGAGTTACAGCTCTGCTCCAAATATCTCAACTGTGTGATTCTGTGGTCCTCAAACGACCTGGAAGCTTCCGTGGGGCTCAGGCCGGGGGTCAGGGAGACAACAGTGCATTGAAGTTTACAAAGTGGTTCTCCCGACAGCTCTGCAGCTGGGTGTTCTTGGACAAGTCAGGCAACCTCTGGGTGGCTTCTGTCTAATCACGGCGTGGCCCGGCTGGCTGCCATGAGGTGTAGGTGAGGCAGTGGGTGAGAATGTGCCGGACCAAATACAGGTGCTCTCTGCATTCTGAGAAGCACCCTTATGAGTCCTGTGGCCATCACTGACTGGCCCAGGCAAGTCCTCAGAAGGGGATGGGATGGACATGCATCCACAGAGCACCTGCCACGCACCTGTCTGGAGGCACAGGGAGTGGAGGTGAGGGGTGGGGCCACCTGAGCGCTCCACAAACAGAAACTTAGCTGCAAGCAGTGGGTCCCTCATTAGGTCCCCAAGGCCAGACTTGGGGCTGGGAGGGGACACTGCCGGGCTCTGCCCACGGTCTACAGACCTCCATGCGGCATATCCACACAGGTGCCTCCAGGTCCCTGAGACCCAGAACGCAGGCCCAGGTAGGAAGAAGCCCCCCCCCCCACCCACACACACCCTGATGGGCAGACCTGTGTGCTCACCACTAGCTGAGTGCAGCTGGGGAGACTGTAGGAGTCACCCACCCGCTCTGAGCCCCAGGCTCTTCCTCTGTGAGTCAGGGTGGCCGGAAGAGCCCAGCAACTTGGGCAAGTGACTTGCACGACTGGAGCTCTGGGCAGGATAGGAAACATGTGTTCGCTCCAATCACGGCCTCTGCCTTGTCCTCTCTGGCCTCTAAGACAAGCCCCCAGCCCTCCAGCCACATTCGGAGACCAGGTCCACCCCGTCCATGTTCACCCAGCCTGTAGCTTTGGCTTTAAGTCCATCCTCCCACCCAGCGCTGGGGGGCCGGGACTGGGAGGATGCAGGGCCGCCATCATCCTGTCCTGCCTCCTCCCCTCCCTTGCCTGTTGGGACAGTGGAAACCTGGGAGGGTCCCCGGCAGCAGCCTGGCAGGCTCACATATGATTTTAGCTCACAGTCTACACAGCGTGCCTCTGCTGGCCCCAGATCCAGATAAAACCCAGCGTCATGAACCCAGGCCCCTGGCCCATGTATGTGTGAATCACTGCTTTGATATCCCCAAAAGTGGAGCACCAGATTATACTTGATAGCCCCTAGGAATGGGGAGCTCTCTACCCAAGGGGACCATCCCTCTCTGCTCAGCTAGCTGGGGCTCTTCCTACCAATCTGCCCACAGGGTCTCCCCGTGGTCCCGGCCCTGCCCCTCGGAGACACAGAGCATGGCCATTTCCTCTCCTCACCAGCTCGGCCCTGCGGGGGTCATCCATTGTGCCCATCCCAGGAGGAGGCACGATACTAACACCAAGCACCCACTATGCGCTTCAGAGGCACCTACTGTGTGCTACATTTGTGCATACCTCACACCACAGCACCATGCCCCCATAATGGGCCACGATCCCTATTTTATAAAGGGTGAAACAGGCTGGGAGAGGTAAAGTCACCGGTCTGAGGTCACGAAGACTGTGAGTGGCTGATCTGGGGTTTGGCCCTAGGCTCTCAGGTTCCAGAGCAATGCTCTGGGCTGTTAGGTGCCCATATAGAATCCGGCAGCCACGGCAACAGTGTGCACTTGGCAGAGCTGGAGGGTGGGGGTGGGGGCCCTGGGAGGAACGTCTCCACTCTCTCCGGCAGGGTAGGGGCTGTGGACCAGCTCTACCTGCTGAAGCAAGGGTGTGGCCATTTCCTCACCGGGGGACCGCAGCCTGGAGGACAGGTGTCTTGCTGAAGGTCACCCACCAGGAAGCGGCAGAGCCAGGGTTCAAACACCTTCCCGTCCTCCCAGCGGGACCTCAGCCCAGCAGCCAAGCGTGGGCTCAGCACTTTCGGAGATGAGGACTCCCCCCTTCCTCTGGTTCCTCTCCTCTTCCAAACAGCTAGCAGGGCTCAGCCCTGCGCCCAAAGATGCCAGGAGCAGCTAACCCCTCTGTGGGCGGCCGGGTCCTTTCGCCCCCACTGCACGCAGGGCTGGGAGGGGCGGCTGCCCCGGCTATTCTTAGCTCCCGGGGCCCACAGGCAAGGTCACCCTGCTGTCCCGAAAGAGAAGGGACTCAGATTTGGACAAGTTGACAGAGTGCCTGGTCCCCGGGCTGCCCTGCTCCGGAAGGCAAGGGCCGTTCCTGGTTCAGGGACTGGGCCGGGGCGGGCAGCCAGGTGGAAACCCAGCCCGGAGGCAGATACGCCGCTCCACCGAGCGATCTGCCTGAGCCCCGGGGTGCCTGTGTTCACTGATGTGTTCTGGGGCACCCAGGACGGCGCCTGGCACCTAGAAAAGGCTCCCTCGATACTCATGGAATGTGTTGATTGATTAATCCGTGAAGGAACCCTGATCCCATTTTTGAGAACCATACTATCTGGTGGGGGAAGGCAGTGGTTTCAGGAAGGGTAGTCCTAGTCTACAAAGCACCGTCTACACGTCAGCTGCCGCAGGACAGACAGCCAGACCTCAGTCCTCGCCACAACGACACAGATCAGAACTCTTGCTTATGCTCACATTACACACCAGGACGCCGGCCGTGGGGAAGCCAAGGGTCCCCAGGCAGTGACTCCAGACCCCAGGCTGGAAACCATCTTGAAGCTGGCAGGCTAGGATGGAGCTCCAGAGGGAAAGGCCAGCTCACTGGGCCCTGAGGTGGACAGTGGGGACTGGCATTCTAGAAGAGACAGCACGTAAGCAATGATCCGGGAGCCTGTCGTGGAGAAAACCGGGGACCTTTGGCGTATCCGCAGTGGCTAGCTATGAGATGCTGGGTGCACCAGGAAGGCTGGGAGTTGGGGGGCCAGGGGAGGGCTTGGGGGCAGGCAAGAGGCAGGATGAGGGTTGTGCTTTGGCGAGAGCCCCTTGGCTGCCCTGGGGAGGGGGCACGGGAGGGGCCAGGACCACTAAGGGGGGCTGGGGCCCGGTCCAGCAAGAGTGGGTGGGGGCTGAAGTCAGGGGTGGAGATGGCCTCAGGTCTCCCTGACAGCTGGAAGAGGGAGGAATAGCACTGGAGGGAGGGAGGCAGAGACGAGAGGAAACTAATTACATGGTGGGATTAATCACAGCACCTTTACGGGGAGGACTTCACACATCATTATCTGCCATGGGATGAGCAGCTTGTTTGGGGTGCAGGGAGAATTAATTAAGGTTGGGGATGCCTCGGAGAGCTGCGGACAAAAGGTGCGAGGCAAGTGCCAAATGCGCTTATTAATAAAATATCGGCGCCAAGTTGAAGATGCGGCTAGACTGTGTGCTGGGTGTCCCGGGGTGGGGGGTGGCTGGGGGGGCCGTCAACCCCGCGCTTCCTCCCAGGCCAGCCCTCCGGAAGCTCCTGGTGGTGACAGAAGCACAGACAGGCAGGGTCATTCAGGGTGACCGGGGCTGTGATGGGCTCAGGGAAGGCTTCCGGAAGGAGAAAACAAGTGACTGCGTCGTCAAGGATGAGAAGGAACCAGACACACAGTCCAGCAAGAGAAAACAAAGAGCTGGAGGCAGGTGGCATGCAGTAAGTTCAGGAAAGATGAGAGGCGGAACAAGCCTTGGCTGACTCTGTGGCAGGAGATGGATCTTGGTGGCATGTCCTGAAGGCAGCGGGGAGCTGTAGAAGGGTCCTGAGCAGGAGAATGAAGCTATCAGATGTGGTTCACACAGATCCCTTTGGCTCCCAGGGGGCCAGAGAATGGAGTCAGGGAGGCTGCTGTCTACTGCATGAGTCCAGGCAGGAGGGAGTGAGGCTTGAGCTGGGAGGCACCAGTGCGTACTAGGGCGAATGGCCGAGAGGCTGAAGCCAGAGGACCCTAAGGGCTCTGCCCAATGAAGCCAACACCCCTGGGGACGGACTGGTGAGGGCGTGAGCATTGTCAAGGGCAGAGTTCCCACACAGATTGGCCTCTCTGTCAATGGCACCAATCCTATCCTTCTCTGGGAAGGACAGACGCAGGTTCAAATCCCAGCTTGACCACGTCTTAGCTGTGTGATCCTGGGCTTGTCACTTACCCTCTCTGGGCCTGTTTTGTCAGCTGTATACAGAAATGCAAAGAAGCAGCTCCTAGGATGGTAATGAGGATGCAGGGAGACCATCGAAGGGACACCGGGGTGGGGGGGGCACAGAGCACCCAGTAAGTGGAAACCCTGCCTTGTTTCGGTCAAGCACATGCTTACGGGGCTGATGCCGTGGGCCCCCTCGGGAAGGGAGGAGAGAAGGCACACTTCCTGCCCCCAAGCAGTTGTCAACTTAATTCGAGAGAAAAGGTGGATCTTCATCTCAGAGAGGTCAGGTGACCTGTCCAGGGCCAAGCAGCTGCCGAGTGGAGACTCCTTCAAACCACCGTTCTACAAGACAGAGCTTCTGAGAAGGGGCCCCCTGGGCAGTGAGGCCCTCACAGTTCTGCCCCAGGGCCTGCCTCTCACAAGTGGCATGCCCTCGGGCCCTCCCATGACCTCGCTCGGGCCCCCTCCTGCAGCTCGGACAAGGGGGGGCGCGGGGGCTGCCCCCACGCCCTACATTGTCTCTAAGTGCAAACGTGGGAGGAGTGCAGGGAGCTGAGGAGGCCCTGCATGCACATGCCAATTATCCGGATTATCACTGCTGTTGTGATTCCTCCGGGGCCTGCCCGAGGGGAGGGCTGGGTGTGGAAATTAGGCCTCCGCTCGGGGTGCTTGGCTCAACCTACCAATTTGCATCATATGAATCCTCGTCCTCTGCGTTCCGGGTTGGAGATGCTGGTGAGACACGGGAGCCCGAGAGCCACCAGCCATAGCAGAGCCGGAACCCGGAAAGAAGCAGGAACAGGGGCTCCTATCAGCCAGATGCGTGCCGGGGGCAGACCCGCTGGGGATCTGAGGCCCGGCTGGAGGTCCCCCACCGTCCCCAACGCAGCCTCTCTGCCTTCTGTGGGGGGCCTGTGCCGTGCTTCCTGGGAGCCAGGCCTGGGCTGAGCTCCCCGCCGTCCCCCTGCGGGAGCAGAACCAACTTGCCCAAGGCCACCAGCGGGCACTGGGGGAGCCAGGATTCAGGCCCAGGGCACGCGGCTGAGCGGCCAGAGCTCTGCGTCACAGTGCGTCCCTCCCCGTCTAAGTTCCCCACCCGCGAGACCATCATAATGACCGAGGACGCTGGCCCCGAAGCCCCAGGCTTGTCGTGACTTAATACACACCATGCCCCGAGCACAGCCTGGCGCGACCTGAAGGCAGGTTCTCATCGGTGACGTAGACAGATGAGTAAACTGAGTCCCTGGGCGCTCTCGTTTTGCAGTTTGGAAGGTGCAGTTGGGTATTGCCCACCAGCCCTTCCCAGCTCCTTCTGCCCCCTTGCGGCAGACACGCTCCTGCCCCTCCCCGCCCCCACCGCCCCTCCCCGCCCCCCGCCCCCCACCCCTGCGGCAGCTCCTGCGCTCCCAACTGCTGGGCATCTGCAGGCTCCAAGCTTTAGGGTCTGGGGCAGGCAGATCTGCAAAGGCCACCTTCTGGAGTCTTGCTGTTCTCCCGGGAGCAAGGCCCACTGCTAGAATCAGTGCCCCCAAGCCTGAAGCAGGGGCTTCGCTGCTGCCTTCTGCGTCTTTTCATCCCTGTGCTGAATTTTCTGAAATGTGGGATTTGCCGCTGTGCCTGACTCTACTGGCTTGCATCTGCCTCATGTCCACATGACCGGCTACCGGGGGGCGTACTGAGCGAAATGGAAACACTTGGGAACATCTGGGTGCCGTGGCTGAGAACAGGGAGCCATCATGATCCGTCACTGGCGTCTGACGAGGGACCAAGGCAGTCCTCTGCACGCACACCGTTGCCCACGGAACGTGGGGGGCAGGGACACTCGTAGGGATGTGGAAGGACATGGGTCAGAACAGGGAGGGCCTTGGGTGCCAAACTAGGGACTCAAACTTCACCCCAAAGGCGTAACCACAGAAGGGCCACAGGCAATGGGATGGCTAGGTCAGGGTCATGTTGTACAGAGACCGCCCCGGGGGTCTGCAGCGGGAGGATGGCTGTAAGGATCCTCACCCCATAAAAATTAAGTAAGTAATTGGCCTGAGTGGTGGCTGAGTATATTGGTATATACATATATATAAATTGGTTTTTCTATTAGCACTTAATAAATGCAGCAACTTAAAACAGCGCCCATTTATTATCCCACAGCTCTGTAGGTCAGAAGGCTGGGTGGGCTCAGCGAGTCGTCTGCTTGGGGTCTCACAAGGTAGAAATCAAGGCATCAGCCAAGATGGGCCCTTATGGGGACACTCTGGGTGACTTTTTGAGGGCTCCTTCAGGATGCTGGCAAAATGCGGTTCTTGGTGGTCGCAGGACTGAGGTCCCGTTTCTTAGTGGCTGTGGGTTGGGGGCGGCTCTCACCTCCTTGCCCTGAGACCTCCCAGCTCAGCAGGAGCCTCTCTCCGGGGGACGCTTTTCACACTGACTTCTCTTTGGCTTCCTCTTCTAACACCAGCCGGGAAAACCCTCAAGTTTTAAAGGGCTGCTGTGATCAGCTTAGGCGGCGGATTGTCTCCTTATCTGAAGGTCAACTGATTAGTAATCTTCATTATATCTGTAAAACCCCCTTTGCCACATAATGGAAACTCAGAGTAACACCAGGCGGGGAGGTGGTGGGACCGGTTTAGAACAGGCAGATAGAAGCCAGGTCTCTTCTGGGCTCTCTGAGTGGTCCTGCCAGGCTCCCTGCCGGGGCCAGAATAGAAACTGTGCTCACCCCTTGTGACCAGGAGGGAGGCAGGCAGGAGCGGGGAGGAGCGGGAGGCCAAGTGGAGGCCGCCCGGTGAGCTTATGGCCCGGCGCACACAGCACTGGTCCGTGTCACCGCCGCGCCCCTGGACCCGGCGACTCGCTCACCGCCTCCGGGCTCCCGGATCTCCAGAACGACAGTCAGCCACGGCAGTGGCTTTTGCACACCGAACACCTACTATGTGCCTGGCTCTGAGTCGTCAAGACTCACGACATTTTCCGGATGAGCCAACAGGCCGAGAGCGGGGCCCAGGCAGCGCAAGCTCAGGGCGGCCCTACCGACCCGGCCCTGGAACCCCAGGGAGGCAGCAGCTTTTCTGCCACACGGGACTCCCCTGGCCAGTTGGAGAGCATAAGCAGCAAGGTCCCAGGATGGCCGTGATCTGACTGGCCTCCCCGCTCCCAGGGGTCAGGGCTGGGAGGCAGAGGCCTGGCTGCTGGCCCGTTCCTCCACCCCTCCAGGGGCTTGTGTCCTCTGAAAACAAGGGTGGGATGGACTTGATGCGCCCCCCCAGGACCCTTCACAGTGCTTTGTCCAGAGGTGGAGGCAGCATGGTATTTCAGCCCCTTTGGATGGAGAAGGAAACAGGCTGCAGGAAGCGAGAGACCTGCCCATCACCCCCAACCACTCCACAGGAGGGACCAAGTGGCTAGATGGTCCAGAACCTAAGCCCCAGATCAGGCCAACAGTTCAAATCCTGGCTTGGCCACATCCTCCAGGGATGACTCTGGGGTTGAGGTTTCAAATGTCTCTGAGCCCCGGTTCCTTGTTTTGAATTCGGGAAATAGGGGCTTGGGGGCAGAACCCTAAGATTTTGAAGAGGAAAGAGGGACTTGAGGGGCCATCGGGAGGGCAGAGCCTGCTCCCCGAGGGAGGGGGGAATAAGGGGAGGTGGTGCCGAGGCTGGGGGCCAGCTGGTGGTGCTCACACTGGGGCCCCTCCCCTTGCCCACCGCAGGGGCTCAGTCTCCAAGCGCCTCACTCCCTCCCAAAGGAGGCTCACTGTACAGACCTCTGCTGAATGCCTCATGTCCCCAACTTCTAATTAAATGGCAGTGATTTTGACGTGGCAGGTGATCTTCTCAGGAGGCCTGGCTTTAAATTTAGCTCCCTCCCCAGCCAGCCCTTTGCAAAGGCTGCTCTTCACGGAGAGAGTGTGAGTCATCCCCAGGCCTCCCTCCCGCCCGCCCTGGTGAGCGGCTGCGTTTGCGGGGGAGAAAGCCTCCCGAAGGCAGAGAAATAGTAAATAGGGATGGTATTAAAGGCCACCGTGTCTGTGCAGCTCGACACACAGTAGGTTCAGAAATGGGGAGTCTGTGTAATTACCTGCACATACCCCTTCACCTCTCCCTCCCCCAGCCTGGACCCCCAGGGGGGCACAGATATTTGTGCTCTGGGTACCCGGATGGCAGTATGCACGCTCCAGCTCACCTAGCCCCCAGTGGCCCTCGGAGCCCACTCCTCCTGCTCCTGCAGATGCAAAGCCGGCTGGCTGGAGCTCTGAAGCCTAAAAATGCTCCCCACCCCAAAGATACCTTCTTGCGCCCTAGCCCCTAAACTTGGGGATGTTACCTTATATGGCAAGAAGGAAAAAAAGGAGCTTTGCAGATGTGATTTAGGAAGGGCTTTGAGATGGGGGATGATCCTGGATTATCAGAGGACCTCAAATGCCATCACAGGGGACCTTCTGAGAGGGAGCAGAGGGGGGTCGGACGCACATGGAGGAGCAGGGCACACAGAGAGACGGGCAGATGCTGGCCTTGGAGGCTGGAGTGACACGGCCATAAGAGAAGGATGCTGGCAGCCACCAGGAACTGGAGCGGTCCTCCCCTCGAATCTCAGAGGGAGACAGCCCCGTGGACACCTGACTTTAGCCCAGTGACTCTGATTTTTGGCTTCTTGCCTCCAGAACTATAAGGGAATAAATATGTGTTGTTTTAAGTCACCAAGTTTGGGGTCATTGGTTACTGCAGCCATCAGAAACCAGTGCATAGGAGTTGGGAGAAGTGAATGAACTTGCCCTCTGTCCCACAGCTGGTGAACAGCCACGATGAGCTTCAAGCCCCAGTCCGACCAGTGCCCCCAGCCCATGCCGTTCCCTGCCCACTCAGGACCCCCTGGGAGAACAGAAGGGACGTTGATGCAGATCCAGTACCAACGAAGTTGCCAGGCGCTCATTTAACCCTTATGTTGACCCTTTGAGGTGGATAAAATCATCCCCATTTTGCAGATGAGGAAACTGAGGCCCAGGGAGACAACCTCGCTTTGTCCAAGCTGGGGGAGCCAACTGTGGGGAAGGAGAAGGTGCAGGCAGCCCCGCGGGCACACAGTAGGTGGGTAGTGGAGCTTTGAGGCTGACTAGGGAAACCCCAGTTAGTGGCCTCAGTGTGGCTGGAGCTTGGGGCACCTGCCTGCAGAGCAGGCTGGGAAGGCAGGCTGGGCCCCCCGTGCCAGGAAGGGGTGATGGTGTTTGAGTGGGTAGAAAATCGGGGTGGATGGAGGTCTAACATCCTGAGTCATCACCTGACTGGGCTGTGAGCCTCTTGGGCGCAGTGAGCTCATCTCATCTCTGGGTGTCTCGCACCAGACAAGGGACAGGCCCAGAGCCCTGCTCGGTGACCTGAAGGGGGAGGGGAGACTGTTCTGAACCTCAAGGCTTTCCAATATACCCTGAACATGCCATCCCCAGGTACACACACACACACACGTGCACACATACACATACGCACAAATACCACACACACACACACACAAACACACACACACACACACACCACTCTATACAGCCTCAATGACCCCCAGGACACAGCCTCTGGCTACAGAGGACAGACTCCTCTCAACCTGAATACCACCCCCATGAGCTCTTAGGCCTGTTTCTTAACCTTTCTTGTCCTTGGTTTCCACCATAACATGGGGTGACCACGGACCGCTCTCGGGAGGGTCGGCAGGTGCCAGGTGAAGTGCGTCCCGCATCCTGCCTCATTTAATCCTCGTAAGATCCCGGAGGGAGGTGCTGCTGCGATCTCTTTAGGGAAGAACAACTGCCCCAGGTGGAGAGCCTGTGATCAGAAGTCAGGGGGATCTGGGCTGCAACCCTGCTTCTGCCTCTTGCTGGCTGTGTGGCTCAGGGCAGGTGTCCTAACCTCTCTGAGCCCCAGTTGCCTGCCTCGTCTGTAAAGAGGGGAGGACACCACCCAGTGCTGTGGTGAGAAATAAATAAAATACTGTGTATAAAGTGCTCAGCCCAGTTTCTGGTGAGGTTCAACCCATGTCTGTAACCATGAAGCCAGATCCAAGGATGGGAGAGCCCCGAGGCGTTGGCACTGGGGGGACTGACCAGCCCTCTAGGGCACTCGAACGCACTCTCCCTCCCCAGATGACCAACTGGTAGCCATCCTCATCACTACTCCCTCTGTGGGGTCCCTGCAATGTTCCCCCACATTCCCTACCACCGGAGGTCAGGGGGCCTGGGACAGAGGAGGGTGGGGAGACCGGCTTACTGAGGTTGGCTCTCTGACTCAGGGCCACGGAGAGCGCCCAGGACACCCAAATGGGGGGGGGGGCAATAGGAAGTAGGGGCTGCTGGGGAGGACAAGTAGAGACAAGGACTGGAACAGGAGAGGGGAGCCCAAGCAGGGGTCACAGCGGTCAGGGAAGTTGGGCATTGCCCGTGGGAAACTGAAGAGAGCATCCTCTCTGATGTGATGGATCCCCTCACCCAAGCCTGACCCTACCACTGAGCACCCTCAGCCTGACCCTGCCACAGAGCCCCTGGGGCCTGGTCTGCCAAGAAGGAATGCCTCCCTTGAAAGAAGGGCCTGGGGAGGGAACCTGCCCCTGGCGAGCCTCCTGCGGCAGGAGGCCACACGTCTGCCAGGACAGGGTCCACCTGGCAGAAGGGGGTCTGTGTTCCCGTAGGCAGGGGCCGGGAGCACCTGGAAGGAGGCAGGTGACTGCGGGGGGGGGGGGGGGGGCTGGGGAGACAGGGATCAGAGGGGTGGGAGAGAGGCAGAGAGAAAGGACAGGAGGGAGGCGAGAGGGGAGGGAAAAGTAGAAAGGAAGGAAGGACGAAGGAGAGAAAGAGGGAGGGAAGAAAAGACGACAGTGAGAAGAAAGAAGGAGCCACAAAAGGAAAGAGAAAGACTGCGAAAGAAAAAGCAAGAGGAGGAGGAGAGCGAGAGGAAGCGGGAGAGCGCGCGAGAGGGAGGAAGGGAAGGAGGGAGGGTGGGGGGAGAGGGAGGGAGAGAGAAAGAAAGAGAGAGAGGGAGAGAGACCGGCGAGCGCGAGAAAGAGGGAGAGCGCGCGGGAGGAGGAGGGCGGGCGGGAGAGGCGGACGCCGGCGCTGGGAGAGGGGGAGCGCGGCGCGGCGGCGAGGCCAGGACGGCTGGGAGCCGCGAGCGCGGCGAGGGGGCAGCAGAGGGCGCGGAGCGAGCGGCGAGCGGCAAAGAGTGAAGTGGCGGCGGCGGGCGCGGGGCCGGCGAGCATGAGCGCGGTGGCGGCGGCGGCGGCGGGCGCGGCGCGGGGCGCGGGGCCGGCGGGCGGGCGGGCGGCGCGGGGCGCCCAGTAGCCGCGGGCGGGCGGTGCGGGGCGCCGGCGGGCCGGGCGACGGGCGTCCGGAGCGCGAGCCGGAGTCCCAGCCGGAGCCCCAGCGCCGCGCCGCGCCCCGCGCGTCTAGGAGCCCCCGACCCCCCCACCCCCGGGCCCCCCGAGTCCCCGCAGCCCCCGGGGCCGGGACAACTGTTGCGGCGGCGGCGGGGGCACCGCGGGGGCGTGGGCGGCCCCGCGCCCCAGCAGGCGGCTCAGCCCCGCGGGCGCCGGCTCCCGGCGGCGGAGCGAGGAGCGAGCGGGCGGCGGGCACGAGGTGAGCGGCGCCCCGGGGCGGGCCGGGCTGGGGCCGCGCGGGGGAGGGGCGCGCCGGGCCGGGGTCCGAGCGCCCCGGGCAGGGGGGGCCGGGGGCGGGGCTCCGGGAGGGGGAGGGTCCCGGCGAGTGGGGGGGCGGGGTCTTCGGCGCCGGGGCTCCGCCGAAAGGGGTGCGGGCGCCCGGCGCGGGGAGGGCTGGGCGCACTGGGAGAGCCGCGTTGGGTGCTTCGGAGGGAGGGTCCGGCGGTGCCTTGGAAAGGGGCCGGGGACGCCGGGCGGAGAGTCTGGGGGCGGGAGCCGCGTGGGGTAGCCGGTGCTCTGGCGTTCGGGTCCGCGCCAGGGCTAATCAAGGTCGGGGTCGCTGAACCTTGGGGAGGAGGCGGGCCCGGGTCGGAGGAGCAGTCCGGAGCGCGTCGTGCCGGTACGAGGCAGTTGGGACCGGAATGCTCGTCCGAGGTGGGGACCGGCGTCCGAGGACCTAGTCCCGGAGCGCAGCGAGCCGGGAGCCCCGTGCGCGCCGGACAGAGTTCCGGAGGCACGCTGGGGGGGACCCAGCCGGTTCCGGGGGCCCCAGCTGGGCGGCGCGGGCGACCAGGAAGACCCCCTCCAAGAGCGCGCCCCTGGCTCCCCGCCTGCCGCGTGGCCCCAGTGGAGCCGCCGCCGATTCCCGGGGCCGAATCAATATTGATCCCGCGCCTGGGGCCGGGTGGCCCGGCGGCGGCCTCCGAAGCTCACTAGCGCGAGCGGTTGTCATGGCAACGAGACCCCAAGCGTCTTCAGGTTATATTTATTCTAATTATTATTATCATTATCAGTATTAGTATTTGTTAAGTCAGCTGGAGGGAAAAAAGAAAGGAAGAAATGCCAGTGCGCCCTGGCGCCTCCAACTGTCCTCACTTTGGAGAGAGCTAGTGTCGGGCTGGTGGGCCAGGCCCGGAGGTCGGTGTGGGTGGCGGTCTGCACCCCTGGGGCGATGGGGCCAGGGAAGGGGAGTTACATAATCTGCCGTGGGAGTATGTCTGTATGCTTCTTTGTGTCTACCCTCCCTCTCCCGGCCTCTCTGATCCCTTGGCTTAGTGACTGCTCCTGCCCAAGGAACCCCAGAGCTGGATGGGGGGAGCAGAAAGTGCTTGGCACCAGGAATCACAGTGGGTGGCCTCTAGCCCTCTCTTCCCTGGCTGGGTGACCTTGAGCAAGGTGCTTGACCTCTCAGAGTCTCTGTTTCCCCGTCTGTAAAGTGGCACGGGAGCCCTTGCCACCTCTGAAGGTTGGTGGAGGTTGCACTGAGCAGGGCCTGTCAGTTTCTGATGGTGTGCTGTTGGCTCTGTGACCCCAGGCAGTTTCCTGCCCTTCTCTGGGCCTCAGTTCCCTAGTCTATAGAATGAGGGCCTTGACCCCTGTGGGTCTACAACATCTTCAGTCACTGGTGTCCTGTGAATCCCACGCTGGGCTGTGATTGAAATGCTGTTGAGCCAGCCAGTTAGGCCCTATTCAGAGCCAGACTAAGGGGGGGGGGTCCCTCCATCATCCCTTGTTTCTTCACCTGTCAGATGGTTTGAATGTGACCAGGAAGCATGTGGCCCCGCAGGACATTTCACCGACAGGCAGTCTTCAGGGTATGGTTGGAAATGGTTTTCAAAGCAGAATCACAATAAACCCTGGGCCCCTGGTGGCAGCTCAGGACAATCCCCATGCTGGTCAGGGTTGTCCAGAATTGGGGGGTTCCCCCAGCCCCTGAATCTGTGGCTGCTCGGGGCAGGACAGCCCCCTGCGAGCCATCCGTCTCTCCAGAGAGGCTGTCTGCTGTGGCTGTCCTGACGGGGGGTTGAGTGTGGAGCGGGAGGTGGCCAGAAAGTTCCCTGGAGCCAGGTGGCCCCTGTACCTCGGGGCTCAAGGTGAAAGCCCCAGGTAGGGGGTACTGCCAGTTTCTTTCATGTCACCGTCACCCGGGGTTCCTGGCTCTGTCTCAGGCATCTGGGAGGTAGTGGACTGACGGGGAGGTGAGGAGAAGCAGTTCAGCTTGGAGCTGCGTGTGTATGTGAGAGTATGTGGACATGCTAGTGTGTGTGGCGTGAGAGTTTGTAGCACCCATGGTGTGCGTGTAAATGTGTGTGGTGGTGTGACTCTGTGAGTGTGTGTGTAAATGTGTGCGATTGTGATCGTGTGTCCCACCCCCAGTCCCGAGCCACCCAGCCCGAAGCCTGTCTGGCTGGACGGGAGGGGTGGGGGCAGGGCCAGCGCTGCTCAGACTTTTGTAGGGGAGAGAAAGGGGGGAGGGAGGCCCGCCCCAGGGAGCCGCTGAGAGCCCCTCCCTGGTCCCGTTAGCCATCCATCCATTCATTCCTTCACGCAGACTGCCCAGCGAGCCCCCGTCGCTGCTGCTGAAGGGCATCGGCTCTACCCTTGGCAGCTCTTGAGAAAACAGCCCCTAACGAGCCAGCAGGGCTGGAGCCCTGCCTGGGGGAAGCCGAGGCAGTGGGGGCGCAGGTGGGGAGGGTCTGCCCCAGAGAGCCCGAGGAGGGGTGCCAGGAGGGCCTGGTCCAGAAGGCAGGCCTGAAGCAGCCAGAAGGGAGGAGCAGAAGGTGTTCTGGGCAGAGACCCTCTATGGGTGATGATGCAGATTGGCCTGGGGGGGGGGGGCGGTGGGCTGCAGGACTAGGGGGACAGGCAGCAGATGGTGCTGCCATGCAGCCCTGGCACCAGGGAGCTGGACACCCCCCGCCCCCCCTCCCCCGGCCTGGGGGAGGGTTCAGAAGCAGGGGTGGGGCGGCAAGGAGGGGAGGATGGGTGGGTTTGGAGCTCGGACACTTACGTGGCCCACGGGTGGGAACCCATGGTGGGGGTGGGCAGAGGGAGGGGTAGTTTGGAAGACAAGAAGATGGATCTGGTTTCCAACTCTCTGGGACAATCAGCCAAGCCCTCGACAGCCCTCCCCGCTTCCGGCCACACTGCGGGAGACGAGTGCCTCATGGCCAGGCCCTTGCCTTCTAAGAGAGGGAGGGAGCAAGCAGACACCAGTTCTGGCCGCTTCACCCGCCTGCATATGACAAATGACTTTGCTGACACACGGGCAGGATGGCGCCTCCACGGCACTAGGCTAGCATCTGGTGGCGGGGGCCAGAAGGCCTACTACGTGCCAGACCTTGTGCTGAGCAAGCCCCAAGCCCCAACACCCCCTTAATCCGCACACCATCTGCGTGAACTGGTCATTATGGATGTTGTTGTGCAGACAAAACAGCCTCAGAGGGGTTCCGAATAACCCACTGGGATCCTGCTCCTAACCAGTACGCCGCTCCGCCTGGAGCCCGGCCCTCACACACCGTGCTGTGAGCTGCTGCGGGTCAGGCTCTCTGGAGACTCACTTCCGAGACATTGTTCTGGTTCCCCGGCTCTGGACCGAGCCAGAGCGTGGCCCATCTGATGCTCAGGGTGATAGGTATCACCTCCCTTCTTGGGGACACTCTGCCTCTGTTAACACAGCCTCTGTTGGTTTGCTTCTCCCCAGGCTGAGTCACACAACAGATTCACATTGATCCTAGGATGAACTAAGAGCCCCATCCCCAGCTCCCTCAAAAAGTGGCTTTTCCCAGCCCAGCTGCTCTTTCTAGAAGTTACTGAAATCCTAGTCAACCTCTAAGAACGGGAGGGCCATGTGTCCTAAACATTCTTCCATAAGGTGGAGTCCTGAACATCTGGAGCCCCCAAAAGCGAGAGGGTGACCAGAGGCCTGGGTCACGGCCTCCTGGGGACAGCAGGTGCCACCCACTCTTTTGGTTTTGGCCTCACTCCGCACAAAGCCTGACAGGAAGGAAGTTCCCTCTCCTCCTCTCTCCATCCCTCTCTTTTTTTCCTTCCTGACTTCCTTCCTCCAGCTCACACATTCCTTGACCCCTTCTCTGTGTGTGACCCCCACTGGGGATATAGAGAAGATCCCAAAGCCCCCTCAGACCTGTCCTCATGGAGTCCCTGCCTAGGGATGACCAGCGCTCAATTTGTTGGGTGACTGAGTATATAAATAGATAATTCTCTGGCTGTGACGATGGTTGTCTTGGCACCCCTGACCCTGTTACTGTACCCCCCTCCCACGTGTCAGCTAGGCCCCCTTGTGACAAGCCCCTCCCTCCTTTTCCCCTTGGCTGCGACCAGGTTGGACATTTTCTGGAGAGCCTTCTCTGGGCATTCTGACTTGGCCACTCACTGGCGAGTCACTTGCCCTCTGAGTCTGTTTTCTCATTCAGCAATGCGGGACATGAGGCTTGTGGGGGAAGGGGTACTGGTAGCATCTTGGGTGTGGGAGCCCCCATTCTCCATAGCCTAAAGTTGGGGTTATCAGACAAAGAAGGGGACCCCAGCACATCTGGGGCCTGTGTGCAATGCTAAGTTAGAGGGAAGCCCCAGGAGCTGCTGCTGTGGGTCCTGAGAGGGAGCTGGAAACTTGTCCACGTACCCAGATACAGATGGGGACATTGAATCCAGAGCCGGCCCCGGATGTGCTCAAGGTCACAGTGAATGGGCATCCTTGAGGGCCAAGGATGTTCAGCGATACGATGCAGACTTGGAAGGTGTTTTTCAGAGGCCCCTGAGGCTGCCTGGGCTGGGGGATCGGGAGGGGGCTTGGATGGTAAAATTGCACTCCCTTCCCGAAAAGGCTTCAGACACCCCTACCCTCACCCCCACCCCCTCCAGGCCATTGGCCATCAGAGTGGAAAAGCAGAAGCCAGATGAAATGCAAATGCCTCCCATCCCAGATTTCCGGACGTCAGCCCTGAATGGAGCGTTTACTTTGCGTGTTCTCGAGACAGCCTGCCCCTTTCCCTCCCTCGACTAGGGCGCACACTCCGATTACCGCCCATCTGTCCGCACGCACACGTACCTCAGCAGATGCGTGCAGACTCGCCTCGAGAAATTAAGAAATAATGCATGAGTTTCCCAAATTACACCCATTTAACACTGAATTAAGTTCTGGAAGCTCTTAACAGAGCCCTGGGAGGAAAAAAATTTTTTGTTCACACTTCCCTGGAAAATGAGACAAACCGTGATCTTTTAAAACCCAGCTACATAATCTGATTATTCCTGGCTGGCAAGCGTCAGAGAAATGCCCGGCGGAGGGCGGGGATGGCTCGGGCCGCCACCGAGAGATTTGCATGAGGAAATTGGGCCGGGAAAGTTTGCCTCCTGCGCCACATTCAAAGCTCCTCGGTGCATGATGGGCTCAGGATAAAGTGCCGCTTTCTTAGATATTGGCGCAAATTAAAAATAAAGGCAAATTCCTTCCATCATCCAGTGTGAGAATTTCCTCCGCGGCTCCCCGAGCTGGTTACAGAAAGGATGGTGGTTTGCTTTCACTTCAGGCTCCTTTTCTTTTCGGGAAGAATCTCCCGTGTACAGCTGGATTCGTAGACCAACAGCCAATGCAATTTAGCTTGCATTCAGTCCACATTTCCGGAGCACCTACCCTGTGCCTGGACACAGTGCCAGGCCCCGGAGACCAGAGACAATGAAGACAAGACCTGGTTTTGCCATGTGTTTGTTGGGGGCAGAATAGAATTAAACAGGCATCTGCAAGGTCCCACCCTGCCTGAGGGGGCAGGGAGGGCTCCCTGGAGGAGGTGACTTTTGGCTTGGGTCTTAAAGGGTGAGTAGGACTGTGCCAGGCCCAGAAGAGGAGCGGCATGAGAAAAGTCTTGAAGCGGGTCTCGCAGAAGCTTGGGCTCCCAGTGGCATCTTCCAATTTTCACATTGGCAGGTTCCCTTGTTACAAATCCCCTTCATATGCATTACCTTCCAGCACCCCCAGGAAACCCCAGGGCCAAGCTCTGAGTCTCCCTTTCCCTAAGGAGAACAGAGCCCAGAGAGAGGAAGCGGGGTGCCTGGGGTCATAGCCAGACAGGGCCCTTTGGGATGGGGGAATAAGTATAAGACACTAAAAATGGAAATTCTAAAAATCAAATCATGGAACCACAGACACTAATACCAAAGTCGGGAAAGTCCCCTTTCTCCTTCCCTCTGAGCCCTGCTCCTTCTCCACTACCTCCCAGGCTGGGCTTCAGGACGTGGGGCCCGGGATGTCTGTGCTAGAGCTGCCAGCCCTGAGCCTCAGTCTCTACATCCAGAAAATGGGGGCAGGGAGCCTCTGTGTCCCTTTGCAGGAAGCCCAGCATCATCACTGAGCCCCAGAGGCCCAACCTTCACCTCTGGGTGGCAGTCCAGCATGCCCCCGCCATGGGCTGGTTTCCGAGGTCTCTGCTGTTTCAGTGTTTCAGGGAGCAGGTCGGGAATGTGGCATCCTCTGGGTATGACTGCCTGGAATCTGATCCCTGGGACCCTGAGGCCTTTGGGGAATGAGCGGAGCCTCTGAGCGGAGGCCCATCGTCAGGGCAATGGGTGGGAGGGAGGGAGGATCCTGGCACAGATCCACAGATCCCTGGAGAACCTGTGCCTGGGGCTCCAGCCAGGACAAGTCCCCCCTCCGCCTGTTCCGAACTCTATGACCCTGGGTGGTTATATGACCCCCGGGCCTCTGTTTCCTCACCTACAAAAGTGGGTTATTGTGAGAACCGGATAAGGTTTGCAGAGGTGCTTAGTGAGCACAGAGTGTGCATTGACGACCGCGTCAGCTCTCCGTATTCTCACTTTATTACGATGAGCAGGCATGTCACTGTGGTACTGTTCCCCCTGTTCCCCCTGTTCCAGCCTTTCCTGCAGCGGCCAGGCAGGAACCACAGCCGATCGTCCCTGAACCTCCGCGGCTGTGGCTGTTGACTGAATGAGGAAATGAGTCAAGGGGGCCATGAGACCGGTGGTGCCTGCCTAGTGTACCCTCCCGGGTTCACGCCCCAATTCCAGTGTCGGGCTGCTCCGTTCACCCTGAGCTTCAGTGTCCTCGTGTGCAAAATAAGGCTGATAACGTTGGTAATGAGAATAATACGTTACAAGGGTGGTTTTGAGGGCTCTGGGTAAGAATCATAATATTCTGGGCTCCTGGGTCCATCACAGTGATGACCATGATTTATTATCCCAGAGCTCTGGAGGGACCGTCCGGGCTCGACCCCCAGTCTCCATCCCTGCTAGCTGTGTGACCTTGGGCAAGTTACATGACCTCTTGGAGCCTCGGTGTCCTCATCTAAAAATGGGGATAGCGCCCACCTCACAAGTTTCTTTCAAGAATCAAATGAGGAAATCCAAGGACCATGCTTGGTGCAGAGCCCGACGCGTAATTACGTGCTCAGTAAACGTTACTGTCATTACCACCACGGGTCCACTTAATAACAGAAACACCCAGGAGGCCCAGAGGCAGTGGAGCTTCTCTCTGTGCTGGAAGGGTGGAGACCACTTCATTCCTGATTTAGTTCTGTGGCCGGTGCCTAGGCCAGGGGTGCCTGGGCAGGATGGACAGATGGGCGAGTGGATGGATGGGTGGATGGATGGATGGATGGATGAGCGAGTGAGGGGTTGGATGGAGGACGGAAAGAGGGAAGGAAGGAAGGATGGACAGCTGTCAGGAAACGTCACAAGCCTAGGATCGGGGCAGCTGGGGCGGGGGGCTTCCCTCTGAGGGCCGTGAGCAATGAGGTGGAATGGGCTTTGTAGCCATCTCTCTTCTCTGTGCAAACGTCTATTGTCCCCGTTCCATGGGACTGGGCATGGTGGCCCAAGTCCGGGGGCGCAGGCCACCGGTGTCCCTGCCAGTTGGCTTCTGAGCCGGACAGAGCTGAGTTCGGGCTGTGCCTTCCTCCCCTTTCGCACAGCGAAGTCCGGGTGCAGCTCCGAACCTCCGTTCCCTCCTCCATAATACGGGCCGAGCGCTGCCTTCCTTTGGGGGATGGTGACGCGCAAAGATAACGTGTCTGAGCGTAGTTTGTAATCTGTGAAGCTACGCTGAAAGTCGGAGGAGGTGTGTGGACTCCATACGCCGCAGGCCGGGATTATGGAGCAGGCTGTGAGCCACCTGGTGGCTTCCAGAAGGGGCCCGAAGCGCGGGGCCAGGGAAGGGGCGGGGACGAGGGCACTGCCAGCCCAGGGCGGAATTCCCCTGCCGGCCCTGGGCACGGGAACGCTGGCTCCCAGGCCTGCAGGAGCCCCGACCTGCTGCGGAGACCCGTGAGTCGCCGGGGAGACCCGTGAGTCGCCACGGAGCCCCCGCCCCGGGCGCTTTGTCAACACCAGCCCATTTAATCCTGGGGACTTTCCGTGAGCAAGGACAGGTTACCACTCCTACCGGCGTGGTGACTTCCCTGCGAGCACACAGCTGCTAAGCAGCAAAGCCAGGATTTGGATCTGGCAGCTTCGACTCTTTCCACTGTGGGAGGCCGGATACGCTTCGTGGTCGGGGGTGGCGCCGGCATGGGGGGGCGCCACAGTCCTGTGCCCACCCCTCACCAGTGTGTGGCCTTGCCGAGCCGCCTCCTCTCTGTCTCAGTATCCTCCTCTGTAAACTGGGGTCCCCAGCAGGACCTCTGGGGTCCTGGGTGCCTGAGGGGCCAGGCAGAGTGCTCCAGAAGCAAGCCCTTCACACGTTTCCACTCGTCTGTCGCCATCACAGAGAGCTCCTTCTCTCTGGGGAGGGGGATGCAGGGTAGCGAGACCCTGGGGAAGGAGTGGGGTCTGAGTGCGGTTATATTGGGGTTGCCCCAGCATCGTCTGGGCCCGGAGGTCGAGGGCTGTGGGGTCTTTAATATCTGGCACCTGGTTTCCCCTGTCACCTGTGGCCACCTCCGAAGGTGCCGGGTGTCAGGAGTGCATAAGCCATCTCGGGTGCCTGCGGCATGGTCATTCACTCCTGAAGTTGCACCCAGGGCTTGGGGTCCGCAGGAAGTCTGAGTCCTACGGGTCTGAGTCCCACGTAAGGGACTGAGCAAGTGTGGGTGATGACGGGGGTTGGAGGAGCAATTCTGCCTGGAGAAAGGGGTCGGAGCAGCAAGGAGGCCTTCCCAGAGGAGGTGGCACCCCAGGAGGTAGAGTATGAGATGACCAGGTCAATGAGCAAGGGTGGAGGGACATCAAGGCCAAAGGACAATGCATATGGAGCCCAGGAGAAGGAGCTGGCACACTTTGGGCGCTTGGGCACGGCTGTCCCGTGGTGGTGGTGAGGCTGGCGGGAGAGGCTGTAGCATTCAGCAGCGGCCTGACCTCCAGGGACTCTGGCAAGTTACGGAGCATCTGTCCTGCCGCTTGGTCAACAGGGATGATGACAGCCCCTCATAGTTGCTTGTGTTGTGGCTCAGCCCAGCACCCAGAGAACTTTCCTGACAGGAGAGGGGCGGGGGAGGCAGGTGGCAGCCTCCAGCTCCACCCAGGCTGCCAGGCTCCCAGGGGGCCCCATTGCCTGCGGAGCCCCCCGCCAAGTTCAGTCCTTTCTGGGGAAGCAAAGCCTTCTCTTCCAGGGCCAGGATATTTCCAGTGGGTCCCCAACATGAGCGCCACCTAAGAGTACAGACCCCCAGCCCGGGTGAGCCCCCTTCTGGGGCCAGCAGGTGGGAACGTCCAGCCGGGTCACCAGGAGAGGGCGAGGGCCTGGCAGAATTCTGGGCAGGGCGAGGGAAAGATTAGGAGACTTTTCTCCTGAAATTCAAACAATTGGACAATCTGTTCTGGATCGATTTAGAAGCAGTGAAGTGGGAAAAAAAAATCAGAAAATATAGTGTGAAAGCTATTTTCTCTCTCTCAGTTGGGAAGAGGGATGAGCAGTTTATTTGTGGACTGTCCAAGGCCGGGGCCGGGGCCTCTTAGCTCCTCGCTGCCCCTCCACCGCTGCCCTGGCCCCCCACTCCCCCACTGCCTGCCTCTTCTTCCTCCGTGCCCAGGGCAGGGCTGGGCAGCCGGGGTCTCAGAGGGGCATCAGCCCTGGCTCCAGCCTCCACCGGGAGCCAACAGTCCGCAGGGGCCTCAGGCGTGGGCAGAGCCAACATGGGCACTCTGAGCTAGGTGCCTTCTTGCAGACAGCGGGTGGGGAGGGATGGAGAGCCCCCCTCTCCGCTCCAGACCGAGGCCTCTGCATGCCAAGGGCAAGTGTCTGTCTAGTTCATTCCTGTGTCCTCAGGGCTGAGAGTCAGGAGTGATGCCTAGCAGGGGCTCAGTGAAAGTTTCCTGGCTGAATGATGGGTTTTAAATGAAGCGACCTGCTCACGGTCCCATGTCAGTTAGTGGTGGTGATGACATTGGAACCAGATCTGTGACCCCGATACCTGGATGCCCCCCATCCCCCCTCCCCATCTGTGAGGCCAGGAGCTAGGTCTGAGACACTCGGGGGATCTCCCACCAACGACCCCCTTCTTTCCCAGGCATGGCCTATCCCACTCCTCCTGACACCACCAAATGTAGATTTCGTTTTCACAGCTTGAGCCAAATGCTGATTGTTTTAAAATAAGCCTGTTCAGTGTGAGGCCAGACTAGTGTAGAGTGGGGGGTGGGGGGTGGGGGAGCAGGATTGCGGGTCCCTCCTCCCCAGCTTCCCCGTGGGAATGTCCCCCAGGAGAACGGGTCCCCAGGGGCTGTGCTGAGCCGAGTTCTGTGGATGGAGGAGTTCAATCAGGGGCCAGGTCTGCCGGGAAGTCCTGAGTGTGGGCGGAGGGCCAGGCCTCCAGCGCTGGGTGGGAAATGGGACCAGCTTATTCCAAAAATGGTCTCTCTTCTGCTCTTCCCCCAGGCCTCGGGAGAGGGGGAAATTCCCGGTGATTTCATTTCGGGAGAGTGGCAGCCCTCTCCCTTAACACCACTTCCTCCCGATTGCCCAAGGCCAAGAGCCCGAGGCCCAGAAAGGACCTTGACTTGGACACTGGATCAGCTTGGGGCCAAGTGCCCGTAGCTCAGCAGCTCTGTGACCTTGGCCTGGTGACACCACCTCTCAGAGTCTTACTTTTCTTATCTGCACACTGGGAGCAGCAGAGCCCCCCCTTTTCGAAAATTAAAGGAGACAGTATTTGTCAGATGCCAATCCCAGGGCTGGACACATAGTAGGTGCTCAAGAAATAGTCTCTTTCTCTTGTCTCCACTGTACAGAAAGAAGGTCAGTTCTTATATACAGTTTAACTCTTGTGTGGGTTCTGCCTCTACAGCCTGGAGCCTGTGGGCTCTGGTCCAAGGACGGTGCCCCCCACCCCCGACGGCGCAGAGAGCCCTGTGAGCCCCCAGATGTCTCCCCCGAGCCACGCCAGGGGTGTGTGGACTGTGCCAGCTGTGGCCCGTGTGGCGTTGTGGAGGGAGTCCTGTGCCGAGAATCTGGAAACCCGGGTGCCAGTCCCAGGTCGGCTTTGTATGAGCTATGTGACAACCTCCCCCGCCTCCCGACAGAATGACAGCCTCTCTGATCCTCCGTTCCTCCGTGTCCACATCTGAGGCTAATGATCTCCCCCTGGACCACATCTCGGGGTCACAAGCAGCTCACGTTAGAGAACGTGGAGCAGCCAGAAGCAAACCCCGAGCCCCAGCGACGGAGGCGCTGAGAAAGGAAACCCTGTTTCCTGACCACCCGCTGACCCCCCAGCCCGGTCCTGGATTCACATATACCACCTCATTTCATCCCTCAGGCCACCCCTGTGAGGCTGGGACCAGCACCCCACTTCGCGGGCAGGAGGGAGGCCCAGACAGGCTAGGTCAGGCGTCCGGGGGCACAGGACCACCGTGGGGCCTCCCCCAGGCCAGCCTGCGCCCCTGTCCTCTCTGCAGCTGCCCTCTGCCAGGCTTGGCCCGGCACCCGCCTCCTCGTGGAATCCTGCCCTGCCCACCCCGGTTCTGCCTGGCTTCCTTGCTGACAGAGCTCTTTCATAAATGCTTTTTGATGTTACCTCTCCATTCCCCAGAAATTTTGGAGCCCACGTTCCCCAAAGCGGCACACTAATTAGACCTCCATAAGACTGTTTACCTAGATGTCAACCTATGCTCTAAAATTGAGCAATTTTCTCCCCATTCTGAGCGATGTTCAGTTTTGGAAAAGCAGGAAGCCTGCTGAGGTGGGCCGGGACGTCTCCTTCAGCCCAGGAGCCCCCGGGTGAGGAAGGCTCGCCCTCCCAGTGCCAGGCTCTGCCCCATCACCACGGTGGACCGGGATGGACTCCCGGTTGGGGAGGCGGGTGTAGGCCTGATGGCTGGGCCTTCCCTCCCACAGGGGCCTCTGCTCGGCCCCTCGCTCCCCGCTCCCAGCATCTCTCGTGCCAAGATGAACACAGAGCCCACCTGGGGGATGGTCAGAGGGCTCCAGCCGCTCCGTGGACGCCAGCAGACAGGTTTCTTAGTGAGTCTTGGGTTTCCGGAGCGCTAACTCAAAAGAATGGCTCTCCAGTTTGGGGAAGAGGTGCTGGCTGGGCTGGGGAGGAGCCCTCAGGCTGGGAAGAGCAGGGAGGCAGGCAGGAAGAGAAGAGCGCCAGGGGCTCAGAGCATTCCGTGCGATTCCAGAGCCCAGCTCCTGACCAGACACCTGACAGGGGCTGGACATGGTGACCCCAGGCCTGGCTTCCCTCCAGATCACCTAAGACCATGTGATACTGCTGTTCTTCTGGATGGGATGGGGACGCGGGTGTGTGTCTGACGTGGGGGTCTTCCCACTCTCCCGGGACCCCCATGCCCTCCGCCTCTCACACCAATCTTGTGGCCGACCCTTCGTTCTTCCTGGGAGATCAGTCATGGGAATGGCTGGCAGAGGGGGCAGCAAAGCCCAAGGTGGGGAACCACAGGGCCGGGGCTGGCCGAGGAGTTCAGGTTGGGGTGCCAGGGGCCCCAGGAGTGGAGATGAGCCGGAGGAGGGCTGCTGTCTATTCAGGTCTGGGCTGCAGGGGTGAGCAAGGGGAAGATGGCCGGGAGCCACTTCCTGCCACCTTTGCAAGCGTCCTGTGTCCCCTGGCTGCCTGGCCATTGCCACCAGGGAGCCCTCTTGGGTGTGGAGGGTCCCAGGGGAGGCCAGGCCTGGCTCGCTGGGGGCCGGAGTGGGATAGGGACCCAGGCCAGCTAACGGGGGGTGACAACAGATGCTTTTGAGAGGGGAGCAGGGCCTAGCTTGGCTTCTGGCAGCTGCTGGCTTACCTCCTGCTCAGCAGCTTTGGGGCCAATTATGGGGAGTGTGGGCGGGAGGCTCGTTAGCCCCCGGAAGTGGAGCGGGTCGAGGGGTGATTCGGGGGGACATGGGCCCCCCAGGCCAGCGGTGGGGGGTTAAGAGTGCCAGGTCGGGGTGGGGAGCCACTCGCACGCACCATTCCTGTGGTCTCCTTTATGGCCCTATTTGCATAATTTTGAAGTTGATTGGCCTAAAGGCGACTTCACTTAATCACAGCTGATGAGTCTCTGGTTGCAACAGCAGCTGCTGCCAGGGTTTGTTACAAGTTTGCTCGGCAGCCCCTCCCCCAGCGCCCCCCTCCCGGCCCCTGCTCGTCAGACCCCCCAGGGACCCGGCAGGGCCTGGAGGCTGCCTGGAGAACCGTGGCCCGCTCCCTGGTGTGTGCCGCGGCCGGGGCTTCTTAGACTTGCAGGTGCTGGGACCGGTTAGCAGGTGCGGGCGCTGGTTAGCAGGTGCTGAGACTGGTTAGCAGGGGCCAGGACCAGTTAGCAGGCACTGGTTAGCAGGTGCTGGGACTGGTTAGCAGGCACTGGTTAGCAGACACTGGGACTGGTTAGCAGGCACTGGTTAGCAGATGCTGGGACCGGTTAGCAGGTGCGGGCGCTGGTTAGCAGATGCTGGGACCGGTTAGCAGGTGCTGGGACTGGTTAGCAGGCACTGGTTAGCATATGGTGGGACCGGTTAGCAGGTGCGGGCGCTGGTTAGCAGGTGCTGGGACCGGTTAGCAGGCACTGGTTAGCAGGCACTGGGACTGGTTAGCACACACTGGTTAGCAGATGCTGGGACCAGTTAGCAGGTGCGGGCGCTGGTTAGCAGATGCTGGGACTGGTTAGCAGGGGCCAGGACCAGTTAGCAGGCACTGGTTAGCAGGTGCTGGGACTGGTTAGCAGGCACTGGGACTGGTTAGCAGGCACTGGTTAGCAGACACTGGGACTGGTTAGCAGGCACTGGTTAGCAGATGCTGGGACCGGTTAGCAGGTGCTGGGACTGGTTAGCAGGCACTGGGACTGGTTAGCAGACACTGGGACTGGTTAGCAGGCACTGGTTAGCATATGGTGGGACCGGTTAGCAGGTGCGGGTGCTGGTTAGCAGATGCTGGGACCGGTTAGCAGGCACTGGGACTGGTTAGCAGGCACTGGGACTGGTTAGCAGGTGCTGGGACTGGTTAGCAGGCACTGGTTAGCAGGTGCTGGGACCGGTTAGCAGGGGCCAGGACCAGTTAGCAGGCACTGGTTAGCAGGTGCTGGGACTGGTTAGCAGGCACTGGTTAGCAGGCACTGGGACTGGTTAGCAGGTGCGGGCGCTGGTTAGCAGATGCTGGGACCGGTTAGCAGGGGCCAGGACCAGTTAGCAGGCACTGGTTAGCAGGCACCGGGACTGGTTAGCAGGCACCAGTTAGCAGTTGCTGGGACTGGTTAGCAGGTGCCAGGACCGGTTAGCAGGCACCGTTTAGCAGGGGCCAGGACTGGTTAGCAGGCACCAGTTAGCAGATGGTGGGACCAGTCAGCAGGTGCTGGGACTGGTTAGCAGGCACTGGTTAGCAGTTGCTGGGACTGGTTAGCAGGTGCCAGGACTGGTTAGCAGGCACTGGGACTGGTTAGCAGGTGCCAGGACTGGTTAGCAGGCACCAGTTAGCAGGTGCCAGGACTGGTTAGCAGGCACTGGGACTGGTTAGCAGGGGCCAGGACTGGTTAGCAGGCACCAGTTAGCAGATGGTGGGACCAGTTAGCAGGTGCTGGGACTGGTTAGCAGGGACAGTCCCTGATCCGGCAGGTGGGGCCGCCCGAGAGCCCGTGTTTCCAGCCAGCTCCCAGGACATGCCCTGGATGCCGTCCGTGGACTTCCCAGTGGGTATCAAGGCTCCAATGCAGGGGTTCACAGCTGGGCCTGCCTGTTTCTGTTAATAAAGTTTTACTGGAACACAGCCCCACCCATGTGCTTAGTATCGCGTATGGCAGCTTTCTTGCTCCGACCACAGAGTTGAGTCATTGCAACAAGACCCAGTGGCTCGAAAGCCAATGATATGTACTATCTGGCTCTTTCTAGAAAAGTCTCCTGACCTCTGACTAGCCCAGTGGTTCTTATACTTGAGCGTCTGTCAGATTCCCCTGAAAAGCCAGGATAAAGATGCAGATTCTGAGATCCTGCATTTCTAGCCAGCCCCCAAGTCAAGTGCAGGGCCGCACTCCAGGCACCCTGGCCCAGCCACCTCTTAAAACATTCTGCACACATCTTGTCCTGCTCTGAACACCATTCCCATTAGACAGAAGAAGAAACTGAGGGTCTGAGAGGTCCCTTAACTCTCCAAGGTCCTGAACTGATAAGCACTGGCTCTTCCCCACCACACACTGTACGCTTGACGCGGGTACCTCACCCCAGGGTGAACACACCCCAGGTACAACACACCCCAGGTACTTAGCTTGGTCTGTTTCAAATCTGGGTTCCATAACTGGGCTTACTCTTAGTAACAGCAACACCTGAGCCAGGCACAGAGTGCCATCATCCTCTTTGGGTTAGGGGAGCATGATCATGGGCGGTCAGGGTGTCAAGGGCACAGCCGAGAGCACCTGGCACCCAGTGGGGGCTCTGTTGTCTGTCCTCTGCCAACATCTGCAGAGCAGCTGGTGATTTGCTGTGTGTTCAGTTACCAACATCCATTTGGCGTCATTCACTCCCTCGGGCAGTGACCACCTGTCCTGCCATCGCCGGATCACCTGGTCGCTGTGAATGATCAGCATGCTCTTCATCTCCTTAGTCTTCCCCAAACCCGGAGAGGGGAGAGGCAGGGCACCCACTTACAGAGGAAGAAACCTGGTCAGGTCAAATCGCGGAGTTACGCGGGAGGACGGTTCGTGTCCCTTGTGTGTAGGCGAGGAAGCTGAGGCGCAGAGAGTTGATGACCAGGAAGTACTCGAAGGGACAGGGTTGTTACTGCGAGGAGGCCGGGGATCCATGCAGAGACAGAGCCTTACTGGAGTGGGGAGATCCCAGCACCAGGCCAAGAGTCCAGGAGGCCTATCTGAGCACAGGCATCCTTTCCAGAGAACTCTGCCAAGCCAGCTACCTGAGACCCCTCACCAGGCCCTGGTGACGGCCCCCCAGAGTCTGGGAGCTGAGACTATTTACAGTCAATGGGGGAGGGGACATAATCTTTATTTTTGTCCATATTTTTTAGCATTGATTTTATATTTTATTGCCTGGACTCCAGGTCAGGGAATTAGGTTAGTCCCTCTCCTGGTGTTCTCTCACTACGGTTCCCGTCAAAGCTGCTTTACTTACTTGTTTGTCTATTAATAACATAATAGACATGCTCGAGCCCACCACCCAATGCGAGGGCTGGAACATTGGCCCCGAGCGGCCTCCCTCACCCCTGCTCCGCAGGACCCGAGCATCATGTTGGCTCCCCTCTGTGCCCTGGTCACGGCCATACGTTTTCTACAAGAGCGCGTATTTCTCCAGCTCCTTCTAGTCTCAGCAAGTGGACTATGTTTGATCTGGGGACCTGAATCTCTCCCTCAGCCCCGTGTTGCTAAAATGTCCCGAGATGTTTGGCGTGGCTGTGGTGCCCTTGGCAGCTTGGAGTGTTGCAGTGCTTGGGCATACCACAGTGCATTTTCCCGTCTATCCATCTGGGTCGCCTCCAGGGTTTTGCTCTTCTAAACCCGTGCTGCCAGGAACGTTCTCATACCTGGTACATGTGGGCCAGCACCCCTGAGCCCGGGAGGGGGTGTGTTGGTGCCACTTACCAGGCCGTGGCTGGGTACCCACCACGTCTAAGAGGATGTAGTGAAATGAGCCTCTCCTGGACCTCCCTGAGCTTGCGGAGGGATCGTATTCCTACTAGGCCGGCTGGTCTGTGCTGTGAATCCAGCCCTCGCAAAGGTGAATATAGGAACTCCTACGCAGGGTAATCACGAAGAGTAATGGAACCTTAGAGCTACATGTTTATGGGCCATAGCTTCTCAGGATCTGGCACAAGGGAGGTTCGCTTTGAATAGTAGCTTAAAAACGTTGAGGTGGCCCAGGCTCAGAGAGGTGCAGGGGCTTGCCCAGGGTCCCACAGCTGAGAAGTGGATCCGAGTGTGTGGAGCCCAGGCTCAGAGCCCGCCCTCTGGTTCTCTCCTACCTTGGTAAGCCCTGCACAGAAATAGCTCCCACGTTCATTACACTGAAACAGCCCTCACTTTCACTTCCCATTTGTAAGTCTCATTCCTTGAACACCCCTCCCCCCACCCAAGAGGCCACTGTGAGACCCTGGGGTCTGCATCGAGTCTCAGCTCTGCCACCGACAGCTGGTGGCCCAGGATGAGTGATGAAGCTCGTGGAGTTGAGGAGATAAGAAAGTGCCTATTTCCTCACTTGTAAAAATTACAGATAATCTACACCCCTCCTAATCCTGAGAATTAAATAAATACCTACTGCCCCTCACCCTCGCCAGACTGGGTCGACACTTCTCCTGGGCCCCACGGCTCCCATTTCCCCTTGACTGCACGGTCACCCTGGGGGCCCCTGTCCCCCTGGGCCATGGCTGGATAAGGGGAACCCAGGCCAGTCTGAAGTTGGTGATAAGCAGAGCACCTGTTCTTCGGGGGATGAGAAAGGGGGTTTATCTCTGGCCCAGCTCAGGACAGGCAGGATTCCAGGGATAGAAGGGAGGGAGAGGGAGCTGGCCTCCTTGATGGCTCAGCTCTAAATTCTTTCAACATCCCCCCCCCATCCACCCAGCTCCCCAGGGTGGCCTGTGTGCACACCTAGCTGGCCAGACAGAGGACCGAGTGGACAGACATAGGGGCCCACCACAGGGTCATAGCTTGCCCCTGTATGAGTGTGGGCCGGCCCCACCCCCCTGCCTCCCTCCCCTCACCCACTGATTACAGGTCCAAGAATGCACAGAAGGTGCTCAAATGGCTCCCCGCTCCCCACTTGACTGGCTTTGTCCTTCGCTCTGTTTCCCTGTCCCTTCCCCACCCAAGAGCGTAGCACCCCTAGTTTATGGTGGTCCTCATGAATTATGGGAGTGAGCGCATCAGCACTACTCTGTGCCCAGAGTGCTCACCTGGGCCCTGATCGGTGAACCGGGCCTCCCCCCACTTCCTCTCCCCCCCACTCCCATTGCACTGGCCTCGTCCCCTAGCTCTGTCCCACCTCTCGGCCTTTGCCCGAGCTGGCTGGCGCACTCTCTCCCCCAGGCCCACCCCCTCCTGGTCTGGGGAAAGCCTGCTTACCTCAGATCTCAGCTTCCCTGGGGCGCCCCCGACCCAGACCAGGTCAGGGCCCTCCCATCTGCTCCAATGCCCTGAGTCACCCATGTGTGTGTTTGGTTGGCTTCGTGAGGGTTGGGACGGGTCTGTTCCCACTGCGAGCACCATCTGCTGTCCCTAGCCCAGCGCCCAGCTCACACCTCATAGGGAATGAATGAATGAATGAATGAATGAATACATTCACACATGCCTGCTTGGTCCCTCCCAGCACCCCTTCAAGGTGAGTGTGTGATCCCCATTTACAGATGGGAAACTGAGGCTTGGCTCTGGCTTCTGTTCTCCCCCAGGAGGAGGGCTCCCAGGGCCAGGGCCCCCCACACTGAGGGAGGCCGGCAAAGAAATCGAGGCCACCCTCCAGCAGGCCTTCTGTGGGCCTGTCTTTCCTCTTCCTGCCCTGACACTTTCAGTGATTCATTCTTCATGGGATATTTTTGTGTTGCTCCAGTGGGAGAAAAAAAATGCCTGTGGGATTTCCAGGGGTTGTTTTATCTCCATGGTGCCGCCAAATAATTCGAGGGAACAGACAGAGGCAGAGGGATGTCAGGTTACAGTGTCCTTCGATGGCTTCCCCCAAGCGCTCCCCTCAACTAGGGAGGAAACTGAGGCAGCGTTGGGGGAGCCGCTCGCCCTGTGACCCGGCGTGGCCCCGCGGCGGGGAGAGCAGAACCTCCAGGGGCCAGGATTGCCAGCCGTGCGCCCTTCCCTGGGCCTCAGTGTCCTCACCTGGGATGTGTGGAGAGCGGCAGTGCGGGCCTCCAGCATTTGAGAACGGAACATACAGGAAGGACATGGTGTGTGCAGACCTGGCCCAGGGCCAGGGGTCAAGGAAGGGGACCAGGGAAGCAAGGCGAGGTTAGAACTTGAACCCAGAGCCCAGCTGGCTGGGTGCAGGGGGTCGAAGAGGGGAGAGAGCCCTTTATCAAGGAGAGACTGCAATGTGTTCTGAAGGAGGGATGGGGGGCAGCAGTGATTTCTAAGTTAGTGGTAACGTGTACTCTGTCCCCGTTACAACACTCTTTCCAACGCCCCACACTACAGTTTGCAGAGATCCCTGTGACCGTCCAGGGGCCCCGTGGAGCGGGCATTATCATGCCCACCTGATATGGGTGACTGGGGGGGACAGGGAGCATAGACGGAAGACTCTGAGCTGTCCCACCTGGGTTCCCTGGCCGCAGAGCTGGGGTTTGGGGTTTCTCGGCTAAGGTGAGTGGCTTCCACCGTGAGGCTGATGCCCAAGGTCACTGTCAATGACAGGAGAAGTCAAGCCCCCCATCTCCATGGGAGGGGCAGGCGTGTTGCACTAAGGCCTCTGCCTGGATCTACCCTGCTTCCTCTGAAAGCTTGCTCTTTGCGATAAGGCAGACCTGGCATCCAGGCCAGTGAGTGTGGACAGAGTTCCTACTCTTTGGGCAGCAAACATCTAGTCAGCACCTAGTGTATGCAAAGCAAGGCAGGGGGGATAAGAGGCCCGGAGGTCCCCTCTGCCCCAGAACCTGGCACCAGGCAGGGAAGCGATTAGCCAGCAGGCAGGGTGGAAGGATATTAGTGATAACATGAGACACAGACACAGCAGGGAGAGGAATTCACCTGTAGGCGTCGTGTTCAAACACACTTCCATTTGCTAAGGGGCACCCAGGAAACTCTCAGGTACCTAAAGCACTGGCTTTGGAAACACAGTGGGCAACACCAGATAGGAGCCATTTGTGGAGTCCTTGGTCTATGTGCTGGGTGCTCTGCTAGCATTTCTGGTCCTTTCTGTTTCTTTGTACCCCAGCAAGGAGGGGGCATGGTTCCCATCTTACAGATGAGAAACCTGAGCCCAGGGAAGTAAGTTGCCTGGAATTCCCAGCTAGTGAGCGGCAGAGCTGGGATCCCAGGCTAGGTGGTGTCACCCCCAACCCACCATGAGCCTGTTTGGAGTCAGACAGACCTGAGTTCAGGTCACGGCCCTGCCACCCTCCAGGTCGAGGCAAACCACTTAGTCGCCCTAAGTTATGGTTTATTTATCTGAAAAATGGAGCTGATGATGCCTACAGTCATTCACCAATCTGGCAAGTGTTTGTAAAGGGCCCACTATGTGCCAGGCCCCATGCTGCTTACAGTAACAAGCAGCAACCACGTGGTCTCAGCAGGGCCAGCGTCGAGGGTGCGTGATCGGCGCAGTCCCACAGAGCCCGGGCCGCTCAGAAGGGCCCAAGCTTGGCTTAATGCTCTGCGGTCACTATCTAGAAATGCCTAATCATTTTTTTTAACAAAGGCCTGCGGTTTTCATTTTGCACTGGGCCCTGCAAATTATGTCCCCGGTCCTGGGTCCCAGCCCTCATCCAACTTACAGTCCAGTAGAAGAGACGAATGTACTCAGAGCCGCCGCTCCGAGTGCACAACTAGAACCTCCACCTGTGTTTGAAGGCAAGGTGAACGGGCAGTGAGCACAGCGGCAGGGCTCAGGGAAGGCCTCTTGGAGGCCCCAGGCCCTGGGGGAATTGTCTGGAACTGCCAGGTGCAGGGAAGGGACAGCGGGCTGGGGCAGAGTGCAGGGATGGAGAGATGGCCAGTGTGGCTGCAGGGGGACCCCCCCCCCCCCCCAGCCAGGGAGGAGCCAGGACCCTGGCAGGGTTTTGATCAGGGCCACGGAGCTTGATTTTGAAAGCCAGCTCTCTGGCTTCAAGGTGAGGATGGGTTGGGGGTATAGCAGCAGTGCGGGGGACCCCGTGGTGCTTGACGGATGCAAGGGAGAGGAAGTGAGGGGGTCCAGAGGGGGCCAGGCTTCCTCCCGGGCTCGCAGGTCTGCATGGTGGTGGGAAAAACAGGGGGCCTTGGGGGCTAGCTCGAGGTTCAGTGGGAAGCCGTGGGTGAGGGGGCTGGTGCAGGGGCTCAGTGCACGTGTCGATCTCTGGCCCACGTCTGTCCTCCACGCGTGCGCACCGGCCACCTCGCCCTGGCCCCTGGCCGGCACGGGGAGGGAACGCATCCCTCCCCACCTCCCTCCCTGTTCCCTCCCGCGGGCGCGCAGGGGTCAGAAGGACCCACTTTGATCTTCCTTCACACAGGCATCTCGCCTCCCCACATGTTTATTCCCAGACTTCACATTTCAGAGTGAGATTTCATAACCTTGAAGTGAGTGTTGTCCTGAAAACAAAAGTTCGAAAACTCCGGGTTAGGTCTGCACCGCTAAGGGAGGGCCCTGGGAGCTTGGGACCGGGCTGGCAGTTAAAGATCACTGCTGATACCATGTGCACTTACACACGTGCGCGTGCGTGTGCAGGCGTGTACTGTGTGTGGACACGTGTGTGCCCTTGTGTGCTGCCTGGGGCATGCACGTGCTCATCCGCCGGTGGAGACAGGGCTCAGGAGCAGAGCATGGGCTTTGAATCCCAGCTCTGCCCCCACCCTCCACCTGCATCCTGGGGAGGGCGGGGTATAGCCTCAGGGGTGGGGTGTGGCGGGCGAGCAGTGAGTGAGCTCCTGAGTGAAGCACCACCGGCCCAGGGAGGGTCCCCCACAGCTGTTAGCTGCTGCCTCCCATCCGTGCCAACACCTGTCTCTTGGGCACCTGCTGCTCGCAGAGGGCCCCGCCCATGTTTCATTACTTCTACTAATGCGTAGTCCTCATACTACAGCTTCTAGCAGGAAGAAGAACGTCCAAGCGTCCTGACTAATTCATCGCGACATCAGTTGCTTTGTGACTCTACCCCAGGCCGTAGTCCCATGGGGGCGGGGCCGTGTCCCTGTCCCTCTTGCTTGTGTCTACGTGCCCCCCACCCTGCCCTGCACTGGTTTTGGCCCCCAGGGGAGCTCCGTTAGGTATTCATTGAGTGGGCCTCCGGAAGAGGAACCACTCCCCGGACAGTGGGGTGGGGAGGGTGACCAGGTGGCCTTTGAGCCGGGCCTCGCAGGTTGGTCTGATTTGGACATAGGAGTTGGGGAGAGGGGGACCCAGGGAGGGCCAGCCTGAGCCGAAGTCCTGATTCCTGTGTTCTGCTCTCCAGCCACCGGGCACCCAGGAGGCTGGGGCAGGACCTGTCCTCGCCCTGCCATAGGGCTGGCCACGGAGCTGCGCCTTCTACCTCTCCTGCCCCTCGTGCACCCCCACAGGGGAGGGGCAAGGTGGGACATGTTTGGGTGACAGGCATAGCACTAGTCACGTGTCCGTCTTTGTTCTCAACGCCAGGAAATTCAGGGCTTGGGGGGCCAGGTCTACCCCTCATTGTCCCTACTCCTGATTTGCTCTCGAGGCTTTGTGCCCTGCCATGATCCTGCCCACTCTGGTGGCGGGTGAATCCCACACAGCCTGGGCCAACCCTGGGGCAGAGGCAGGCCCAGAGTTTCAGGAGCCCACCAGGGGAGTGAGAGAATCCGGGGGAGAAAAGCTTCCTGAGAGACGGACACCCCAGCTGAAGCTTGAAAGCTGGGTCAAAGCTGCCCAGCTGCAGGAGAGGGGAAAGGTGTCCCAGGCGTGGAGGAACGGCATGTGCCAAGGCCCGGAGGAGAGGGCTGACCCTTGAGGAGCGGAGAGAGTAAGGGGGTAGGAGCGAGGGCCAGACCCCATGGGGCCTCAGGAGTGTGGAGACTTGAACCCGGAGCTGCCAGGACTCCTGAGAAAGTGGGCTGCTGGTCAGACGGGCACTTCAGAAAGCTGGCCCTGGATGGCTCCTGGGGCAGAGACAGCTCAAGGAGCACTCAGCACGGACCCTTTCTGAGCACCCACTGCACGCCAGCTCTGTTCCAGGCGCTTTGATGCATCACCTCATTCAATGGTCACAAGGATCCTGTGAATTAGATACAATTTTTATGCCCATTCTAGGTCCAAGGAGACTGGGGAGATTTGTCCAAGGTCACACGGGCTGTGGTTACAAGGGTGGAGCCAGGACTTGGCCCCAGACAGTGTGGTCCAAGCTCAAGGACCGAACCTCCAGGCCATGCTGCCCTTGACCCAGTCCCGGCAGGAGGATGCACTTGGCCCCGCCCAGGGGAGGGTGTGGTGGTCTGAGAAGGGGTGGGGGGAAGCCCCAGAGACGGTGCGGGATCTCCAGGTGCCGGGCCGGGGCGGGCCGGGGCGTCTCGGGCGGCAGCCCCTGCACTGAAGCCAGGTCCTACCCCACACCCCTCCCTCGCCCGGGCTGACGAGAAAACAGATCTGTTGTTGTTCCCGGTGGGGTGTAATTCATCAGCTCTGTTTCTCTCCACATGCCCTTCTTCCTCTCCTCTCCAGCCTCGCCAAATTCGGTGTTTAAAAATAATCCTCAAATCTGGGAACAGCAGTCCCCGGCTGACCTGAGGGGTGGACCGCAGAGATGCGTGCCCGGCTCGTGATTCTGGATGCGGCCAGAGCTCAGCGGGAGTCCTACTCATCCAGAATGTTCTCCCAGTTGTTGGAGTTTTATTGTTGGCCCTGAGCTACCCTCGTGGGCCATTTACCAATTTTCAAAGAACTAGAACCCAGGACAATAAATCTAATCTGTCTGTGGTAAATGTGCTTTCTCGGCGGCGGCGGGGAGGTGGAAACTCCTGCCGTGCCGAGGTGGTGAGCAGGATCTAGGCCGGGTTGGCCTCCCGCCTGAGCCGCTGAGGAGCTGTGTGACCTTGAGCCTCAGTTTCCTTCTTTACGAGATGGGCTTTGATGACCTGCCTGTGCCGGGTGGCGAGATTCCCTGAGAGTATACAGAGAAAAGTCAGAGTCCAGGACCCGGGTGGGGGTGGGGGTGGGAACGAGCTGAGAAAGCCGGCCCTGGGGCAGCCCAGTGGGAGGAAGGGGGCTCCCGGTTCCCGCAGGCGTCACCCGTGGGGGTCCCGGGTGGCTGTACCTGGTGGCGTGACATGCCCTTTACACCTGAGCTCGTAGTCCCTGAGCACACGTCCCCCTCTGCAGACCCCACGCAGGGCGCGAGGGCATGGCTCTGGCCTCGTGAAGGTTGGTGCTGTTGGTTGCGTGACCCCTGAGGACAGACCAAGGATCACAGCTGCCGCCGGCCACTGAGTTTCCAAAGCCACTCTGACCCCGCCAGGCTGGAGTGGCCGGCTTCTGAGTTTTGCTGTCTCGTGAGAAATGGAGTTTTTGTGGTGGGCTTTGTTCCATCGTAGATTCAGCGTTCAGTTCCGGCGCCTGAGCTGCTCCTCTCCATAGGCCCCCATGCCCCCCCCGCCGAGTCCCTGTACCCCAACCTTTGTCCAGCAAACAAGGCTGTGGCTTCTGCTGCCCCCAACCCCTGCCGTGGAGTCACGCCCAGGCAGCCCCGGGTGAGGGTGGGGAGCACAGCCAAGCCGTGGAGTCTGAGCAGACCAGTCCCGGACGGGGACAAATGCGGCCGTCGTGTGTCCTGCTCCCACACATCTGTAGTATGCGGGTCCCTGAGGCCTTCAGTCCCCCCAGACAGGCCTGAGGGCCCGAGGCCGGAGTTGGCCAGGCTGGGCTTCTCACCCGGTCTGTGGGACTCTGGAGCCCAAGCTCCATGGCCATGGCCCCCAGCTGGCCAGGCCCCGGCCCAGGACCCCCATGGCCTGACAGAGGAGGGCCTGGGGACCAATCACGTAAGGGAGAGCTTGGTGGGCCTCCAGCCTGGCATACCCCCTCCTCCCCGCCCCTAGACCCCAGCCCAGACCCTGTTCCAGACTGGGGGTTAACAAGTGGATATTGGGAGAATGCGTGAATGAGTAAATGAATGAAAACATGACTGAAAGAAGAGATGGAACATGACATGTCTCATGGAGGGACAGACTTCTCCCAGCTGACGGGATCGAGGCAGGCCTCCTGGAGCCGCTTCTAAGGTGGTGCAGGATTTGGACTCACAGGAGAAAGAGGAGGACACCCAGGTGTGAGTGACAGCCCCCTACTATAAGGAGGGCTTTGTAGGGGCTGGAGCAGCAGAGCGAGTGCTGGGTACAAGGCAGAGGTGCAACCCCCCACCCTGAATTCATTCAACAAACCCACTGGCCCTCGGACTTGAGCCTGGCTCCCGAAGTGGGGAAGCCCCATCCTACAGGAGCCAGAGGGCCCGCAGTCCGCAGACCTGTATCAGCCCTCAGTGGGCCTTGGCTTGCTCACCTACAGAGTGGAGGCTCGGAGGGGACCATCTCAGAGGACCTGTCACTCCCCACCCCTCCACCCCCCGCTCTGTGTTTTCCAGGGTGGATCCTTGGGTTTCCTCAGTGCAAATCCTGGCTAAGCACTTTGAAATGCTTTAATCTCCTTCATCCTCCCAGGAGGGCCCTGAGGGAGGCCGGGAGGAGGCCCAGGCTCAGAACAATTAAGCAGTTTACAGCCAGTGGGGCTCCAATGGGTCCAGGGAGGCTTGTAGGAGAGATAGGAGGGCCCTTCCCCAGGGGCTGCCCTGACATCAGCTTGCATAAGCACCGAATGAAGGTGTTTCGGCTCCATCTTACACTCACGCCGTCCCCCCTCTTACCCTGGCTCACGCTTCAGACGAACAGCACATGGCATCCTAGGTCCACCCGCGGGGCCCGGCCATCCACCCCCTGCGTTTGGCCTGGAGTCCAGTCCTGTCTCCTCCCTCGGAAGTTTCAAGCCTCCGGGTTACTCAGGGTGGCTCCCTGCTCTGCCTGCCACCACTCAGGAGGACTAGGGCCTCCTGGGACCCCAGCTGGCGCCCCTGTGCCCTCCCTGACTGAGCTGTGAGCTCCCGAGGGTAAGGACAGGCTGGCCGGGCCCAGAGCAGGTGCCCCGGGACAGCCTGGGCGGTCAGAAGGCCATTCCTGTGGACTGTGCCATGCCCTTCCCAGTGCCCTCTTCCAGAACTATATTTTCTGGCAGCAAATCTCTGCAGTGTGTCCTTTGCTCTCAGACCTTCCCCTGGGAGGGGGAGGCCTTCACCAAACGAGGGGACAGGACTGGAGGGGTCAAGGAAGCCCCCAAAACCTGCTCTGCCTTTGGGGGGACACCCTGCTGGGAGGGTGCACAGGTCTCCACCAGGGGCGGAGTGGTGGTGAGGGGGCTGTCCAGGCTCTAGCTCCCAGGTGGGCCGAGAGCACCCCTCACACCTCAGTGTCCATCCCAACCCGTCCTGGGGCAGTCCCCACGGGAGCGTGTGTGGTGGTGTCCTGGGGCCGTCGGAACAAAGCACCACACAACCCAAGTGTGTGCTTTCATAGTCTGGAGGCCAGAGTCCAGGATCAAGGTGTGGGCAGGGCTGGATCCTTCTGGGAGCTGCCAGGGAGTCTGCCCAGGCTCTCTCCCAGCTTCTGGAGGTTTGCTGGAGATCTTTGGGGTTCGCTGGCTTAGAGGCATCACCCCAACCTCTGCTTCTGTCTTCACATGGTCTCCTCTCTGTGCGTGTCTCCGTGTCCAAATTTCCCCTTCTTATAAGGCCCCAATCGTGTTGGGTTGGGGCCGACCGGACTCTAGCGTGACCTACATCTCCAATGACCCTATTTCGAAATAAGGTCCCATTCTGAGGTACGGGGGGTTTAGAACTGCAACATAGGATTTGGGTAGACACAATTCATACACCATGATGAGGTGCCACGAGGGAAGAGGATGAGCCTGGCACGTATTAGGGGCTCAGCGAATTAATCCCCATCCTGAGTGTCTACACTTCTTACAGCCATAGGCAGCTTACAGCCCGCTGGGACTCGGGTTGGGCCACTGAGTTTACACAGAGCACACGTAGGCCTTCTCCTGTTCCCAGCCTCCATTCCCACACCCCTGCAGGGAGGGAGTGGTGATGGTGAGGTGCCCTCAGGTTTGTCCCGGGGCTTCAACAACCTGATGTGAAGTGGTCACCGAGGGCCAAGGCCCTGCCTCAAGTGGCCTCCTGTTCCCCCCCCCAGCGTCCCCCACTGGCCTCCCGGCTGCTCCTGCCTCAGGACCTTTGCACCTGCTGCTCCCCAGTCCGCAGCACTGTTCCTCCCAATAGCCATGCTGCTCACTCCTGCCTCACTCAGGTCTGCCTGCGGTCACCTCCGCCTGAGGCCTTCTCCCACCACCCTGTCCCCCGGCACCGCTATATACCCCCTCCCCCCCACACACACATCTGGCTTTATTCCTCCTCATAGCTTTGTTTATTGTGGTGAAACACACATAACATAAAATTGACGTTTTAACCATTTTTAGTGCACAGTTCAGTGGCATTCCGTCCACCCAGCCATCACCACCATCCATCTCCAGGACTCCCTCCATCCTCCCAAACCGAAACTCCGTCCCCATGGAACACGAACTCCCATCCGTCCCCAGCCCCCGGCGCCCATCATCTTCCTCGCCGTCTCTGGGAATGTGACGACCCTGGGGAGCTCATGGGCGTGGAATCACACAGGGGTTGTCCTTTTGTGTCGGGCTCATGTCACTGAGCACCACATCCTCGGGGTTCGTCCGTGTCGTGGCACGTGTCAGCACCCCCTTCCCTTCTGAGGCTGAATCCTATTCCGCCGTGCGAATCGGCCACCTTTTGTTTCCACACATACCGTCCACGGACACTAGGGTTGTTTCCACCTTTTGCCGCTGCGAACATGGGTGTGCAAGCGTCTGTCTGCACCCCTGCTTTCAGTTCTTCAGGGTGTATCCCCAGGAGCCTCGTAGCGTTTCAAATATTCATCTGCTTGTCTGTGCGCCGTCAGCCTCCCTCCCTGGAGTGCCAGCGGGGCAGGGACAGATTCCGCTTAGTGCTACTTGGCGTCTGTTTTGTCCACTGCTGTGTCCCTAATGCGTGGAAGGTGCCCGGCTCCGTGCGGACTGGTGGAGGGGTAAATGGAAGTCACTGCGAGTGGCACAGCAGGGAGACCTGCGTCCCGCAAGCCCCCCGGGGGTGCATGAGCTCCTGTCCAATCACCCCACCGCCCACCCCTGCGCGAAGTGGCCGCTCTGGCCCCCCGCATGCCAGGCGCCGGCCCCCCGGCCTCAGCCCGCCGGTTGTTTCCACCACCTGAGCCATCGGTCCTCCTTTGATTAAGTCTCATTTTGCCGTTAAAGGAAAAGGAGGTGACAGTTGACTGGTGGGGGGAGGTCATTCATTCCAGAAAGGAAATTGGATGGCAGCGTTTCCATCATCGGCGGCCCAGCCCCTGCTCCCAGCAAACACGCTTCCCCGCCCGTCCCCCGCTGTGGGCAGCAAAGCCAGTGTCTGTGCCCGCAGGCAAGGCAGCCCACACCCAGCCTCTGCCGGATCTCGTTAAACAGGCAGCTCCCGACGGATCGATGCCAGCCAAATGATGACCAGTTGTGGCCAGCAGTCCTTGAACGTGCTCACCGTCCTCTCGTTGCTGATCTCTGCAGGTAGAACCTCCGTGGGTATCCAGCGGGGCGGGAGCGGGGGTGCAGGGGTCCCTTCCCGGGGTCAGCACTAGCCCAGTGGGGGTCCCGGCTACTGGCAGGGGGGTGCCCCTAGTCCCCCGGCATCCCCCTGGTGAGGAGCTAATGTTCGGTGCCGTTCAGTGAGAACCTACTGTGTGCTGCGCCCCACGTGCCTATGGCAGGAGCCACACTGAATGTCCTCCTGGGCGCAGTGGGGTTAATGGTGGGTGCCAGCCTGGGGAAAGCCTTCCCATGAATTCTCTACCTACGCCTGAAGGTCAAGTCCAAAATGTCGTGGTCATCCCATTGTATGGATGAGGAAACTGAGTCTTAGAGCAGAACTGGCTAGCAGGAGGCAACACAGCTAGCGCAGGGGCTGGGGTCCTTCTCCACCTGCCAGCACCCGACCACCTCCTAGGCACCCCTACTGCAGCAGATGGGCTCTCACGCTCCTGTTTACAAAGATGGGCATAAAGCAAGTCCTTCGGCTGCTCCAAACTAAAGCTGGCCTCCTGGAGAAGCCTGCCTTACCTCCCGACAGCAGCGGCGGCTGGCTGAGCCCTGTTCTGAGCAAGTCACCTGCTCTGTGTCTCCCTCGGTCTCTGTCTCCCTGTCTCTCTTGTTCGTGCATCCGTGCACAGGACCTCCTCATGCCCTCTTGCCTCTTTGTTGAGGGCCTGGCTCGGAGGGAGGCCATGAAGGGCCCTGGGGACTGGGGGCTTCAGGACAGCAGAACCAAAGCCAGGCCAAGGGTCTGGGGGCCACTGTTTACCAAGTTCCTCCTTGACTCCTTTTCTATGCATTAGCGCATCTGGTCCTCACTGCCTCCTGGGAGAGAGGAGGAGGGCTTCATCCCTTTTACAAGTGAGGAAACAGGGCTCAAAGAAGGACCGTGAGCTGCCCGAGGCCACAGTCACGTGGCTGATAGATGATGGCGCACTGTGGTTGTCCCTCAGAGCCCAAGAGAGCGGCTCTCTCCTTGGTGTCCCCTCTCCACTTGGACCTGTTCTCCTGGTGACTCAGAACCCGCTGGCCTCCTAACAGAGCATCCCTCTGCCCTCGGCCCCCAGGCACGGGCTGAGAACCACACTGAGCCTGGAAGCCAGCAGGTGCAGCCCTGTGTTATCCATTCACTCACTCACTCATACCTCCCTGCTCGAAGCAAGGCCGAAGCTTTGCTGTTTACAAAACTCTCCTCGGAGCCCCAGCCGTCCGGGCTGCCAGGGGTCTCCCATCTGTGGGGGGAAGGAGGCCCAGAGAGGTCGTGATAGCACAGGTAACCCCGCGTGCTCCACAGTTCAGAGCCCGCTGTCCCGGCTCCTAGCTTTAGGCAACTTCAGCTCCTTCTTCCTTGGGAAGCGGCAGTGGTCTCCTTGTCTTTGCCAAATGGCAACACAATCAGCACTGACCCTCCGGGGTGGCCAGGTGATCCAGTGAGACGTCTCCTGTCCCCTGCCTTACCCAGCCTCCCTCCCCACCCCAGCTCTGCGCAGTGGGCTCCCCTGAAGCCCAGCTCAAAGGCCACCTCCCCACTCTGTCCCTTCCCTCCCTGGTTCCTGCCTCAGGTCCTAGCCTCTCGATCCAGCCTCAGGGCCTGAGCTGGTCTTTCTAACTAGCTGCTTGCATGTCGCTCCCTGCGAGCTGACCCGCAGCAGGGCGTCCTCACCTGTCTGGACAGACACTGGACTTCCTACCTCTTCCAGCCACCCGCACGTCCTTCCTCTGGGCGGGCGGGTCCCAAACCCCAGCCCATCGGCCTCCCCTGCAGGGCTTGCCTCCCACGCCAGCATTGCTCATTCAGAAGGTCTGCTGAGGGGCCTGAGAAACTGCTTTGTGACATGTCCCCAGAAGATGCAGATGCAGCAGGTCAGGTCCACGCTGTGAGACTCCTGCTCTGAGCCTCAGTTTTCTCCTCTGTACAATGGGAGTACATGAGATTAAATGAGATGGGGCATGCCCCGCCAAGGATGGGGCATCCTTAGAGCCCCTGTCTCTCCACAGGAGGGTCTTCTGTTTCCCAAGGTCAAGGCCGAGCAAGGGGGCCTGGAGGGCTCCCCTGAACCCTGAAACTCTGGGGCCCTCTTCCCAAAGTGCTCACGTCTATCCCCATGAAATAGGGTGCTGTACTTTGGGCACAGGATTTCAGGAGGCCACCCAAGCCAGCCTCAGCACTCCAGCTCGTGAGGCCCGTCCGCCCACCGGCCAGCGCCGCACAGCGGGGACTCCCCTCCGGCAGCCCCAGGCGGGCGCACAGGGAGCCGTGTGCGCTGCTGTCTGGTTACCGCTCCGCAGAGACAGAGCTTTCAACTAGCTGAGGAGCTTTTGCAAAACCAGAGCCTTTGTGGTTAGAGACATGTATTCAGCCAATGAAGCCCCTTTTCAGCAATACAAATTAGATACAGCGATCCCTTTTATGAAGATACTAATTAAGCCAGAGACAGTGGGCTCCAGGTTTTTTTCCATTGTTACATTTGCTTAGGCTTTCGCTCCTATTTATCACCATCCGCACGACTGGTAGATACTGTCCTGGGTTTGCAGCAGCCTCTGTGGCTGAATAGGGGCCTCCCTCCTTGAGCCAGGGGAGGGAGGGCCCAAAGCCAGGGCAGCTTTGTGACCGTGAGATGAGGGTGGCCAAGGCAGGCCCCTGGGGACCTCTGGGGCTAGGGCACTGGTTTAGTAGAAACCGTGGAACCGAGGAGATGCTGCTTCCTTCAAGAGGGGGCCCGGTTCCTGCGCCCATGCTGCTCTCCAGCCAGGTGTCCTGGGCTTGGGGGCGGGCCACCCCCAGTCCACACGGTAGCAGAGGTTATTAAAGCCAGTGACAGGAGTGGAGAGGGCTGGATGTCAGACCCAGGCAGGCTTGAGTTGGATTCCCTCCACTACCTCTTATCAGCTCAGATCACGGAGCCTCAGTGGGATCCCAGACCTGCTGCTAGGCTGGCCAAATGGGTTAAATGGGATGTAGTATATGACGTGCATAGTAGGCGCTCAGTTAATGTTGTGTCCTAGTTGAGTGCCTGCTGTGTGCAGAGCCCCTGGAGGGGATCCCCATGAGGCTTAAGATGCAGCCCTGCCTGCAAGGAGCCCCCCGTCTAGGGGACACATGGAAGCAGGGCTGGTGTCGAGGGAGGTCTGGGACGTGACATCAGCCTGGAGCCAGCTTCCTGGACCACAAAGCCTTCCTGGGGAGGGAAGAGGCTAGCAGCACCTTAGAACAGACTGACCGGGCTCCCTGTCCCGGCGCTCGTGGACTCCCGGGGCAGCGGGCTTGGGGAAGCCCCCCACTGAGCCCGGGCCTCTGTTTTCCAGTCTTGTCCGCGCATTTCCGGGTCTGTGAGCCGTATACGGACCACAAAGGCCGCTATCACTTTGGCTTCCACTGCCCCCGGCTCTCGGACAACAAAACCTTCATTCTCTGCTGTCACCATAACAACACGGTTTTCAAATACTGCTGCAACGAGACAGAGTTCCAGGCGGTGATGCAGGCAAACCTCACGGCCGGCTCCGAGGGCTACATGCACAAGTGAGTACCGCGCTGGGGCCCCCGTGGCGGCGGGGGGCCACTCAATCACCCCATCCCCTGGGGCAGCTGTCGGGGAACCAGAGCAGGACAGGTGGGCCTGGAAGGATTCTGGGGAAGTCTTCAGGTGACAGGTTTGCTGGCCTGTCTGTCCTCTGACTTTAGCCTTGTCTTCTGAGAAATGGGCACAATACCCACCTCCCCGGGCTGCTGCAGAAGTTAAGTGAAGTCGAGGATGGGGAATGGAAGGCTTAGAGGCATGGAAGGTGCATGGACCAGGAATCCACATTCTTTCCTTCGTTATTTATTTGTGCAACAGATATTGATTGGCGGTTCTGACCCAGAGATTAATCCCAGGCAGCCTCTTTCCTTAAGGTGATTAAAACATAAGAGACCAAGGCTCTAATGGAAGGGACCAAGAGTGTAAAGAAAGAGAAATTAACCCTGCAGAAAAGCAGTGGGGATATGCTAAGGAAAGGCAAGCAGGATTGAAACAACATGCATTTCTCTCATCATGAGTGAAAGAAACTAAGCATCTTTCCACATGTTTGAGAGCCACTTGTATTTCTTTTACTGAGAGCCAGCTGTTTATGTCCTTTGCCGTTTTCCTATTGAATTGTTGGCTTTTTTCTTATTTATTTATAGGGACTCTTTATATATGAAAGAAATACAATGAGTTGCAAATATTTTCTCAATGTGTCTTTAAATTTGTGATGCTTTTATCTCATGCTTAATTTTTAGTTGTTATATAATCAAATTGGATCCATTTCTTTTCTTTTATATCTTCTGGGTTTTGTATCAGACTGAGAAAGGCTTTCTCTACTCAGAGGTCATTAAAAATCCACTCATGTTTTCCTTTACTTTTTTTATGTTTTAATTTTTCACCTTCAAATCTTTGATCTGTTAGGAATTTATTTGGATGTAAGTTTTGAAGTAGGAATCCAACTTTATTTTTTTTTTTCCAAATGGGTAGCCAATTGTCCCAATACCATTCACTGAATTGTCCATCTTTCCCCCACTGATGTAAACTGCAAACTTATATATTATAATATACTAGATTTGAGTATCTAGATAGATCGTGATACATTTTCATGGCTTTCATTGTCTATCCATACACTAGTATCTCACTGTGTTACCTCCTGCGGCTTTTGATATGTTTTAATGCCTTCTTAATCTATTCCCTCAGCTCTTTTGTTATACGAACTTTAGAAGTAGCTTGTGTAGTCTTGCCCCTCCAAGAATCCACTTAGTATTTTTTACTGAGATTGTGTTGAATTCATAGATTAAGTCAAAGAGAATGGACTTTTCATGGTACTGAATCCAAGAACACAGTACAGATAATCCCTGACTTATGAGGATTCAACTTATGAATTTTCAACTTTACGATGGTAAGAAAGTGGCATGCATTCAGTAGAATCCATACTTTGAAATTTGATCTCATCCCAGGCTAGCAGAATACAGTACAATTATCAAAAAAAAAAAACCTTGTTTGTAATGCTGGGCAGTGGTTGTGAGCTGAAGCTCCCAGTCCGCCAGGCAATCATGAGGCTCGACACCCAACATACTTGCAGGCTTTCTGTCCCCATACAACCATTCCGGTTTTCACTTTCAGTACAGTATTTAATAAATTACATGACATAGTCCACAACTTGATAATCAAATAGGCTTTGTGGTAGATGATTTTGCCCCAGTGTAGGCTAATGTGAGTGTTCTGAGCACGTTTAAGGTCAGCTGGGCTACACTGTGATGTTTGGTGGGTTGGGTGTAGTAAATGCAGTGTGTACTTATGATATTTTTAACTTACAATTGGCTTATTGGGACATAGCCACATCATAAGTTGAGGAAGATCTGTTTCTTTCCACTTGTTCAAATTTTCTTTCATAGTGTTTTGGAATTATCTTCATAGATATTGTATGCATATCTTTGCACTTGTTCCTACTTATTTCTTTGTACGCTGCTATTATAAATAGGGTCTTTTCTCCCATTACATCTTTCAACTGACTCTCATTTAGATGACAAAACTTAACAGTTTCTATATATGAATTTTATACCCAGCCACCTTACTGAAATTTCTTATCTTTGTTATACTTTTTCTATTGATAATCTCTTAAGTTTCCCATTATGCTATTTGCAAACAATGATAACTTTATTTGCTTTCCAGTTTTTGTGCCTCATTTCTTTTTCTTGTCCAGTCATGTTGGCTAGTACCTCTAAAACCATCTTTGGAATTATCAAGCGCTCTTCTCTTCTTCCTGATATTAATTGGGCTGCTTCAGATATTTTCCCAATAAGCCTGAGGCTGACTCTTGGGTGGCTCTATTTTTTTCATGGCAAGGAAAAGTCCAATTGGAAGGAGGGTTTGTTGAGTGACTGTGGAAGGGAGTGGTGGCACCACTGGGGGGTCTGAGCCCCAATCTGTCTGTCTGATGTTGGGGCTTGAATACTTTGCCGCTGTGCCGTGCTCCCTCAGGGGAAATCTCCTTTCCCTTTGGTCAGGCAGGAGATGCAGACTCCTTGAATATCATCCAAATCTCCCTCCTCCCACCAAGGCCGACTCCCCAGCCTTCCTTCCTCAAATGCATGGGTGCTTCCCCTGAATATCTTGCCATCTGCTCAGGCCTTAGAATAATTCTGTGTGTGAAGTCGTTCAGCAAGTCCTGTCCATCACAAGGGCTGGAATCAGGCCTGGAATCTGACCCAAGCCTTCTGTAAGACCACAGACTGACTCCCTGAGTGTGGGGACTGGTGCCAGCACTGAGGTTAGGACCCCGGAGTGCTGTCCTTGCCGGCCAAAAGCCAGACGGAAGACAGAGGCTTGGCAAGGCAAGCAGACTTCTCCAAGGCTCTGGTGACTAGTGTCTGGGATCCTCGTTTTGAAGCCCACAGGTTTCTATAATCTGCACATTTCCACAGGATCTCACACAGAATACTCCATCATTTCAGCACCGCGGGGTCTCGTTGCTGTGAGGAAGGGTTCAGCCATACAATAAAGCCATTCCCCTGGGGAGGAATGGAAATATTAAAGAAGTTTAGCTTAGTTCTGATTCTTTAATCTCAGAAAGCACTTACGGAGTGCATGGCACGGGGCCAGCTTGGTGCTCAGCTCCGTCCTTGCCATGTCACTGAGGGCACCTGACGGCCCATCCTGAGCCCACATCACACACGGGGAAGGTGAGGCACGGGGAGGTTGTGTAACTTGCCCGATGGAGGCAGCCCGTCAGTGGGGGAGCCAGGAGCCCAGCCGAGTCTGGAGGCTGCTTTAATAAATCTGGGGCCTCCACCAATGGAGGCAGATCCGAGTGGGGAGGCCCTAGAGTGGGGATCCCCACCATAGCACCACTGACACCTGGGGCTGGATCTCTTTCTGGGCAGGGGGTGGGGGGGCTGCCCTGTGTGTAGCAGCCTCTCTCGCCACCACCCACGAGACACTGGGAGCAACCCCACCCCTCCAGCTGGCTGTGACAACCGGCCCTGTCTCCTGATGTTGCCAGCTGTGGGGCGCAGGATTGCCCTGCTTGGGATCCACTGCTCTGGAGGGATTCCTCCTTGTTATTCCCCACCTCCCTTCCCACAGATGTGGACAGAGGCCCAGAGAGGCGCTGTGCCTACGCCAGAATAATTGGGCTCTGCTCCTCACCCAGGCTGTACCACACCCATCGTCCTTGCGTTTCATGCAGGGAGGCATGGTGCCGGGTTCCCCTGCATCCAGAAGTTGGGAGCCATGTGGTCCAGAAGAATGAGCATTTCCAGGAAGGTTTCCCTGCGGCCTGAGTATGAAGTGCAAGGGGAAGCATGGGGAGGGGCGCAGGGGCTGGGGACCCGTGTGAGCCCAGCCCGTCTAGACGGCCCGGGACAGCAATGCCCCTTCCCGGGCTTCCCGAAGATGCACAGGGCCCGTTGGCGGCCATGGCGCCTGGCACCCGCCCACCTCCCCCACCCTGCCAGTGAATCAGCGAGGGGGCAGGGCTGGTGACAGGGAAAAGAAGAGCGCTTCTGATGACTTATTTATTTGTGTTTTTCTGGAGGAACAGAATGGTTTGTTTTGGTTCTCGCTGCCTGGCAGAAAAGGCAGGCAGAGCGAAGGAAGCAGCCTCGCCAGGCCCACGGCCACGGCAAGGTGCCACGTCCTGCCGTGCGGGCAGAGGCCCTGGGTGTTCGGGAGAGGGTACGGCACACCGTCCCGTGCCGGGTGACCCAGACCCAGAGCCCTGAACCAGCAGGGCCCGCGGTCAGCTCTCCCTGGGGACAGTGGTGTCCTGGGGCGGAGTCGTGTGCGGTGAGTGGGCGTTCCTCCGCCGGGCAGGTGGGCTGCGAGAGGGCGAGAATGGGAGAGGGATTCTAGGAAGGCAGAAGGGTCCTCCGAGGACGGAGTGGATGAATGAGCGTTCTTCCCTTGGCCGCAGGTGAAACCTCTGTCCCCTAAAACTTTCCTTTCCCCAGTGCCTGAGGACCCGAGAGCCCCGGGCCCTGTTCTGCAGGCTTTATAGCCCCATCCAGATGCTTCAGGTTCTGAGTGCAGTCCCTGAATGTGGTCAGAAGCTTCTGGATGTTCTTGTCCGTTGTTCAACCCCGTCAGGCCTGTTACACACAAAACCTGCCTACACACTGGCAGTCTTCTGAAGACTGAAGAGGTTCTAGAATCACGATGTTTCTTGATCTAATACACTCTGCCAAGCTAGAGGGAGGGAGACAAATGAACACTGGTGAGCACTTACTGTAGTGTGAGGGGCCTCACTAGCCCCTTTGATCCACGGAGAGGTGTTATCTATGGAGAAGGTCCCCTGGCCCCCTTACACCAGGCCTGAGGCTCAGAGAGGGTGGAAAGTTGCCTGTAGTCACACAGCACGCAGGGGGCAGAGCAGGGTTGGGGACAGGTGCGTCAGTCCCCACTGCTCGAGACTCAAAGGCTGATTTTGGGCTCACACTCCGTGTCCTTCTGGGGTCACCTGTGGCTCTGTGCGTGGAGCCTTCTGTGACCCAGGCCCATGAAGCGCATCCCATCTGGGGCAGGATGTCCCCGTGGCAGAGGGAAAAGGACACGGGTGAAACCACGAGGTGGCTCTTGGACTTCTGCTCAGAAGCAGCCACAATACTTCTGCTCATACTCTATTGGCCAAAGCGCATCACTTGGCCAAGTCTGTTACCAGCAGGGTGGGAAGAGGTGCGGGGACCGAAGCAGGGAGGGTTGGTGAGTATTTTGATAGTCGTGGGCTCTGCTTCACTGGCCCGGAGCCCATGCCCCATGGGGAGGGGCGCAGGGGCTGGGGACCCGTGTGAGCCTACCTGGGATAGCCTGGGTCCTGCTGTGTGGCCTCAGGCATGTTGCCTGGCCTCTCAGGGCCCAGATGGACTGAGCATTCCTGTGCGCCTGACTCATAGGAGCCGGCACTCACCACGTCCTTCCCCCTCTCAGCCCCGTGCTATCTCATTAAGGCCCATAAATAACACCACCAAGTCGGGCCATTGTTATCGCTGTTTTACAGATGAGGAAAGTAAAGCTCGGGGGAGGGAAAGGTGCAGAGCTGGGCTTTGAATTCACGCAGCCCTGACGTCTCAGGCCCAGAATGTCGCCACCAGGGTCACCAGCTTGTCACACCGACCCACAGGCCACCCTGTGAGTGGGCTCAGGGCTCAGATAGCGTAGGTGAGGTCAGCCGAGGGGCCGTGGCCCCCTCCCAGCCAGCGCAGCCCGTGTTCCTCTCTGGCCTGATGGCCGCAGCAGCTCACCTCCTCCGTCCGCAGCGGGGACTCCCTCCTGTCCACAGCACCCTCTCCTGCTGACGTACCTGCTCCTATAACCAGTAGGTATTCGAGGAGACTCCTCCAGCCGAGTTTTTGTTTATCACTTGGGAGACACTGAAAGAATTTGAATCCGTAAATATCCCGAAACACACTGAAAATTTGCTATCTGTGGCTTTGGCTGGCTTCCCATCTTGCCCCATAAAACAGCCTCTGTTTTATCTTCTGCCCTTTACAAAACATATGCATACACACAACAAAAACCCCTGCATCTGGATGGAATTAATTTCCAGATCACATTTTTTAAATTAAATTAAAAAACCCGGAATGCTTCCAGCCGGCCAACCGCGGGGAGGGCAGGCCGAGAAAGGCAGGAGAGCTGCCTGGGGAGGTGGCCTGGGCTCTCCAGCCAGCTGCCACCTCCCGTGTGGGCTCCCTTGCAGGGAAGTGGGAGTCGGCGAATGTGGGGTCTCCTGCAGGTGCGCCCCTGCTTTCTCTGAGCGGGGAGAGCAGGGGGAGCGGGCCACCACTCCGCATCCCCCCCCCGAATGCCAGTTGGAACAGGCGGCTGCAGAGGTCCGCGGGCCCAGCAACGCCCACGCACGCAAAGCCAGTGACACGCTGAGATGCGGGATGCTCTGGGGGGCGGGGACTGGACTCCGTCCTCAGGTCCTCAGGTCCCGGTATGGGCTGAACCGGGACAAGTGGGCACGCCACGCAGTTGCGGGAAATCCCTCCCTGGACATCCAGGCATGACCTTGGGGTTTTCCCAAGATTCAGCACACTCTGGGGTTAGGTGATCTGGGTCCGAATCCCAGTGCGGCCACTTCCCAGCAGGCCAGTGACTTGGCCTCCCTGGCCCTCATTTCCCCATTTGTGCAGGGGGCAGGCTGGCCCGTCCGCTCCCTGCCGGTATCGTTGTGGGGACTGAGAAGCACAGGGCGCCGGCGTGTTCTCTTTGCTAGTAGTGCTCTTCACTGTTAGTGCATATGTAGAGAGGAGGTAAAATCTAGTGAAGAAGCTAATATATCAAGGCCACCATTGTCACCAGCTCACCACGGCATTCCATGCATGTCAGCTTCAGTGACATCAGCAGCCGCTCTGCACTGAGTGTCGGGCACGCAAAGATACGTGGGACCCCGACCCCAGCCTCAGGGAGCTCTGAGCTCGAGGAGCCAACCGTCCTACAAAACAGCCAGGACAACACCGTGTGTTCTGGGAAACCCAGTGACTTTGGGAGCCCGAGGGAGGAGTTGGATCTAACAGAAGACATCAAGGAAGGCTTCCTGGAGGAGGTGATAGCTGAGCTGAGACGTGGGTGCACAGGAGGTAGGGAGTGAGCTCCAGGCAGAGGAGCCACGTCGACCAAGGCCTGGAGGTGACTCGTCTGCTCTGAGAGGGCAGGAGCGAGGCTTCTGAGTTCAGATCCTAGCTCTTCACCTAATGGCTATGAGATCCTAGATGAGTCTCTTAACTTCTCTGAGCCTCAGTTTCCCATCTATAACACGGGGCTGGTGGTGGACAGCAGCGACGCTTCCTTCTGTGTTCGCTCTGGGTGCCAAACGGGCTACCGACATGCACTGCGTGCCGCTCTCCTTACTCCGGTTCTTTCTCAGTCCTGCTGGCTCCAGGCCCAGCTGCGGCCTGGCCACCACCCCCGGCTGGCGTCACGGTCCCCCTCTCTGCGGGGCAGCATCTGCACACAGCTGCCCTGCCTCCCCCTTCCCGCTGCCCTCCCTCAGCCCTGAAGCTGCTGCCATGGGAACCACCAGGAAGAGGCCTGATGCCTGCAGCAATGCCGTGGGGGCTCCGGGGAGCCTGGAGAGAGGGTGCTGGGGAAAGCAGGAGGGCCGGAGACTGGAGCCAGGCCCGTCTCCTCTGGCCACGTGGGCGTCCACCCCAGGACTCGTGCCTCCACCAGCCAGGCCGGGCTGCCAGCCCCTGTTCCCCGACAGAAATTCCACACCCCGATGTAGCCAGGCAAAGCTAGCCTCCCCTGGCAGTGAGGCAGCTTGGGGCCTGGCTGTCAGTCATTCACACCTTAGCGTGAACAAGCCCCCGAGACTGCTGCAGGCCTCATGGAGGTGGTGGCTGGAGGTAGGACCCCACAAGGGAAAGGGGGTGGCCCAGATATGGAATTGCATCTTGCCCCTCAAGCAGATACTGAGCCCTGAGCACTTACCATGCCTGCTCCATGCCAAGTGCTTGGATACCCGGAGACCGCCCACTTGAGGGGCCTCCAAGCACCCAAGCCAAGTCTTCAGGGGCGCGGGGGTGTTTGGCTAAGTAAGGGGACGGATGGCGTTCCAGGTAAAGTGCACATGTGAGCAAAAGTGAGCAGCCCTGGCCCCAGGCCCCGGGGTCAGAGGGCAAGAGCCCCTGCCTCACTGCTGAGGCCAAGGCTGGGAAGGGGAGAACTGAGACTGAGATGAGCTCAGTCCTCTCCCGCAAGCCCAGAGACACGTAGGGGCTCTCCCAGACCACACAGCAAAGCTGGGCCAAGCGGGAACCTGGACCAGGCCCCCTGGCTCGGGGCCTGTGCTCTCCAGCCTCAGGCAGGTCTAGAGGGATCTGCCGTGGGGCCCCAGGACACCAAGGGGCCCTGTCTGGGCAGGAGCTGGTCTGGGGGGGGGTCCCTCCTCGTGAGCAGGGGCAGCGAGGCTGGACGCTGGCTCTCGGCAGTGTGCCTCCTCTCTGCCGCCTGCCTGTGCACACCCACCTGCGCACACACGCCTGCGCACACCTGCCCGAGCACACACGCCCGCGCACACCCGTCTGAGCACACCCGCCTGCGCACACCCACCTGCACACACCCGCTTGAGCACACCCGCCTGAACACACACGCCCGCGCACACCCACCTGCACACACACTCCTGCGCACACCCACCTGAGCACACTTGCCCGCGGACACTTGCCTGAGCACACACGCCCGCGCACACCCACCTGCACACACACTCCTGCGCACACCCGCCTGAGCACATCCGCCTGAGCACACCCGCCTGAGCACAAACGCCCACGCACACCCACCTGCACACACCCGCTTGAGCACACCCACCCGTGGACACTCGCCTGAGCGCACCCGCCTGCGCGCACCCGCCCGAGCACACCCTCCTGTGCACACACGCCCGTGCACACCCGCCCAAGCACACACACCCGCGCACACACGCCCGAGCACACACCCTCCTGAGCACACCCGCCTGCTCACACCCACCTGCGCACACCCGCCTTGCACACCCACCTGAGGACACCCTCCTGTGCACACCCACCTGAGGACACCCACCTGCGCACACCCGCCTGAGCACACCCACCTGAGCACACCCACCTGCGCACACCCGCCTGTGCACACCCACCTGAGCACACCCACCTGAGGACACCCACCTGCGCACACCCGCCTGTGCACACCCACCTGAGCACACCCACCTGCGCACACCCGCCTGCGCACACCCGCCTGAGCACACCCACCTGAGGACACCCACCTGCGCACACCCGCCTGTGCACACCCACCTGAGCACACCCACCTGAGGACACCCACCTGCGCACACCCGCCTGTGCACACCCACCTGAGGACACCCACCTGCGCACACCCGCCTGCGCACACCCTCCTGTGCACACCCACCTGAGCACACCCACCTGCGCACACCCACCTGAGCACACCTGCCTGAGCACACCCACCTGCGCACACCCGAGCACACCCACCTGTGCACACCTGCCTGCGCACACCCACCTGAGCACACCCACCTGAGCACACCCACCTGCACACACCCTCTGAGCACACCTACCTGTGCACACCCTCCTGAGCACACCCTCCTGCGCACACTCACCTGAGCACACCCGCCTGAGGACACCCGCCTGCACACACCCTCTGAGCACACCCACCTGTGCACACCCTCCTGAGCACACCCACGTGTGCACACTCACCTGAGCACACCCGCCTGAGGACACCCGCCTGCGCACACCCTCCTGAGCACTCACGCCTGCACACACCTGCCTGTGCACACCCACCTGAGCACACCCGCCTGCACACCCTCTGAGCACACCCGCATGTGCACACCCGCCTGCGCACACACACCTGAGCACACCTGCCTGCACACACCCGCCTAAGCACACATGCCTGCGCACACCCGCCTGAGCCCACCCGCCTGCTCACACCCGCCTGAGCACACCCGCCTATGCAGATGCCCACAGCAGGGAGCAGATGGAGGCTGTGTCGGAGTAATTAATAAATCAGTCCCTTTGAACAGCCGCTGTCCCTGGCGGGCACTGTTCAGAGCACAACTATCCCAGCTGCACTGGCCAGCCCAGGAAACAGCCCTCCCTGGCCACCCAGGGGACACTCAGACCCCGGCCTGGGAGAAGGGGACGGAAGGACCCAGACAGCCCAGTCCTGGGTGGTGGGAGCTCGGTTTGACAAGCACTCAGGACTCTGGGCCAGAGGAGGGGCCTGGCCCAGCCATGCAGGCGGGGCAGTGCGTCTAGAAGGCTTCCTGGGGGAAGCCGTGTTTGAGAGGGGCAGGTGGGAGCCAGGCAGGGAAGGGAGGAGGCAGGGAAAGGGAAAAAGCTGCCCAGGCAGAAGGCACAGCCCTTGCAAAGGCCCGGTGTCCGAGCGAGTGGGGCATGGTTCTTAGTGAAGGGATGGGGTGGCGGGGAGCCAGGCTTTGCAAAGGAGCCGTGAGCCCCAGCAGCCTAGAACTCACCCTCACTTCTACTTCTAGAGGGTGCAGCAGTCCTCAGTGAGGAAATGCTGGGTGAATGAACAGGAGAAACTGTGTCAGGGTACCTGAGAGCCCCAACCACGCGGGGTGAGGGGGCAGGGGGAGGGGACAGTGGAGGTAGGGGCTGGTGGAGCAGCCGGGACCAGTGACTACCCTGTAGGGTGTGGGGAGGGAGGCTGAGCCCACCTCTGCTTCCTGGACTTCCGAGAAAGGGCAAGAGGGAGCAGGCTGAAGGGGAGGCGGCCCCAGGGGAAGGGGGGCATCAACTGAGTTCCCGGCGGCACATGTGGGTGTGAGGTGGCCCAGTGTGGATGCTGAGGGCCAGAGGTTTATGGCTCAGGAAGTTGGGTTGGTTTGTCCTAAGACGTTCTGCATTTGCCCTGGGTCCAGTAAGGTAGGGAGGAGCTGTGGGGGACAAGGGGTGGAGGACGCAGTAAGGGATGTAGAAGAGCATCCCAGGAGGGAGGAACAGCATAAGGAACCAGGGGCAGGCAGGCGGGGAGCATCCACAGGAGCCAGCTGGCAGGTCCAGGAGCAGCTCCCACATTGGGAGAGACATGAGGGTGAAGGTCCTTCCAAAGCCCTAATGAAGTGGGGCCCACTGGGATCCCTGCCCACGCTAGGCTCCTCAGGGGGGAGATGCTCCAGGGGACCAGGGTGCAGGGGAGTGGATTCCAAGGATCTAGGAGGAGGCGATCGGGCAGGTGGAGGGAAGGAAGTAGAGGGTGGGTGTGAGGATGGGGAGTCTGGTCTCCCTGCCCCCCCAGGGGGGGTTGCAGCCCCTCCTCTCTGGGACCCCAAAGTAGCCCCATGGATTAACTCTGTCAATGGAGGTTGCTGTGCTCTTCCCCCTCAGCGTCTGTCTCTCTCTTCCCCCAGCAATTACACCGCCCTGCTGGGAGTGTGGATCTATGGCTTTTTCGTGTTGATGCTGCTGGTCCTGGATCTTTTGTATTACTCGGCAATGAACTACGACATTTGCAAGGTTTACCTGGCGCGGTGGGGCATCCACGGACGATGGATGAAACAGGACCCCCGGCGGTGGGGCAACGCTGCCCGGCCCCCCCCGCCAGGGCAGCCCACCCCACAGCCCCAGCCTCCCCCAGGCCTGCTGCCGCAAGCCCCCCAGGCCGTGCACACGCTTCAGGGAGATGCTCACAGCCCACCACTGATGACCTTCCAGAGTTCGTCTGCCTGGTGAGTGCTTGCGATCCAGGCCGCCATGGTGGATCACTTGTCTTTGCCAAGCTTGGAAGATAATCGGGTCGTTATTGCTGCTGTGTTTGGCTCCTTGATTACCTGATCGTTTGCTTATCTTATTTGCCAAGAAGGATTTGAAGTTGCCCATGATAGCATGCGCCTGGGCCAGAGTCAAATGCGAGGTGGAAACGGAGCTTGGGAGCCCGGCTTGCCAGTTCATTGCACTTAGAGACAGGTGCGGGAGTGATTGCCACTGAGCAGTTAATGGAGTTGTGAGTTTCCTGGCTGCCAAGGCAAAAGGGGAAATTGGATGGCTTTCCAAGTTTTCATGGTCAAATGAAGCAAATGGGTTTTTGGAGGCTGGGGATAAGCTTTTTCAGCATGAAGTTAGGAAATAAGCATATTACTGGGTTGGTTCCTTATGTTCACATGCACTGAGTCTCTTAAGAACGTCTGAGGCCATGCAGGCAGGCTGCTTCATGACGGCTCAGGGGAAGCGAAGGGAGGCAGCGAGGGAGGTGGAATATCAGGGGGTTAGCCTAGTAGCCTGGCTGCATGTTCAAACCTGACTTTCTCTACTGTGACTCTCATTTCTGCCCAGTCCCAGGCCAGTGGGAGGTGGGGTAGGACTGACCGTCCCTGGGCAGTACAGACTTGGACGGAGGGAGGAGGGCTGTACATTTTGGAGCAGGAGCCCACTGTGAGGGAGGACCGCACAAGGGACAGGAACCAGGCGGAGGACAGATGCCCCAGGCAAGAGGTCGGGTGTGGGGTCCAGATGCCCTGTGGAGGCTGAGCTGCAGCCATGGGCACATGGGATGTGGGGCACATCACCCCGGAACATCCCAAGACTGAGCCCAGGCTGCGAGATCCATCCCAGAGCCCGCCTGCCAGCAGGTGCACAAATTTTCAGCACAGTGATTACTGTCGAGTCTGTGAGCAGTAAACCCGACCTGGGTGCGAGTCCGAGCTCTGCCATTTACCAGCTCTGTGTGCAGGCAAGTTACATCAGCCCTGCGGACCTTCCCGTCCTTAGGAAGCAGTGCAGAGTAAGCATGGTCCCCTGCCAGGGTCCTCGGAGGGTTAAATGAAATATCTGGCACCTGGTAGGTGCCCAGTTAACCCTGGTGCTTCCTTGTTGGAGATGCCACCAAGCTAGTTAATGATCATTAAATAGCTAGCAGGTAGCGACCTTTTCAATAATGAATGACTTAAATAATTCATAAGATACACTTAAATCAGCTTATTGATCGAATAATTGCCCCATCTATCATGCAGAAGACAAAAACACAGCCCTGTTCAGCTCAGCTTGACACATGCCCACTGAGCCGGTCCCCTGGGTCCTTCCCCCGCACCAGGCTCCGGGTGATGTCAAGGCGATGGGTGGAGAATCTTTTTTTTTTTTTTTTAAAGATTTTATTTATTTATCTGAGAGAGAGAGCACATGAGAAGGGGGAGGGTCCGAGGGAGAAGCAGACTCCCCGCTGAGCAGGGAGCCCGATGCGGGACTCGATCCCGGGACTCCAGGATCATGACCTGAGCCGAAGGCAGTTGCTTAACCAACTGAGCCACCCAGGCGCCCTGGGTGGAGAATCTTGAGAAGGACAGAGGGGCACAAACCCACGCAAAGCTGCAGACCATGAAACAGACCTGGCCCCGGCGGTGGGGTTTTCTGAAATGTGGGTCTCTGGCAGCAGACCCACCTGGGGTGTTTATCAAAATAAATTCCTGGGTCTCATTCAGAGCCCCCTGACCAGGAAACTCTGGGGGTAGTGCCTGAGGTACCGGAGTCTGAGAACCCCTGGAAAACGTTGTTACACGGGGCCAAGTGTTTTGAGAGCTGGGATTCTTCCACGTGAACAATGGTTTTCTCTCTCCCCCATTTGGAACACCTCGTGCCTCCCTGAGCAACGGGCTTGCCAAGCTTCCTGGGCTTGTGCATCAAGTCCAAACCAGAGACCGAGCTCGCAGTCCTTGAGCCCTGCTGTCTCAGTGGGAGCCATTTAATTTCGGAGCTTGGAGGCTCTTTGTGTCCCCCCTGGTTCCCGTATTGTGGACTCGGGATGATGCTCCCATAACCATATGAGCGTTCGTAAAACAGATCATCAGAAGCCTGTGAGGATGTGATGCGGGATAAAGGATTCACTTGGTGCCTTCCAGCTCCGGTCTGCCCTCGACACCCAGTGTGACCTTGGGTGAGGGGCTTCCTGCTTGGGCTTCCACCGTGGGAGCCCATGGTTCTCGCAACATCTACTGAGCACTCGCTGTGCCCCTTGGCACCACATTTGCCGTCTCTGTCTTGCTGCACCCCCATGGGCTCGGTGCCGGGGCAGAGAGTGAAGTGGCTTCCCCAAAGTCGCCGGCTGGCAGTGGGGCGGGGATCAGGCTGCAGCCCTCTGTGCTGACAGAGACCCTACACCCCCCGTGAGCACAGCAGAAAGGACAGGGAGTGCGTACCCATGTTCCTTCACACTGTTCACGGGGGCTCGTTCCCCACTGGCCGCCACCCCATCCTAGCCCTCTGCCAGGTGCTGGGGACAGGGGACAAGTGACACACAAGACATGAGTGAACCATCAGGGGAAGACAGAAGGCTGTCACACAGTCTAGGGGCGGTGCCAGTGGCATGGGGGGCGGGGCACGGCCAGAACAGATCCGAGCAGGTGTGCTGGGCAGACAGCCAGGGCCGCGACCCTGTGGTGAGTGTGGCCACCGGGGTGTCAGCAGGTGGCACGGAGGTGTGGCTGGGGCAGGGGCGGGCTATGCTCAGTGCTTCTCCCAGAACAAGAGCTAGTGTCTGGGCCGCTTCATGTCCGAACTGTCACCCTGGGTCCTCCAAACAGCCCCCTGAGCACTTCCCCGGCATCGCGGAGACGCGTCCCCCTAGGGCACAGACCCCATCAGTTGCTCCCCTGTTCTTCTACCTCCAGGGCCCCCGTGCCCCCGTGGTCCTGTGCCCCCTTCCAGCCCGGCATCCCCACCACCCAGCTCTCTCTCCAGCAGAGCGACCTCCTCCTACCCGCCTGCCCAGCGGCCGTGCTCTTCCCCTTCCTCACCCACAACCTGAGGTAGCCTCCCTGGGGACACCTGCCACCTTGGCCCTTGGTTCGCAGCTTTCTTCTCGGTGGCGCCTCTGGCCCTTCCTGCCCCTGCCCGCAGCTGAGACCCCTAGCAGCCCTCAGAGTCCTGCCAGACTGCCTGTCCTGTTCCGACTGTAACGCGACTGGACGCCCAGCCCCACGTGACGCGGCCGCAAGCGGGTCGTTTGAGTATTATCAGCACCCCTGGCATGACCACAAGCAGCACATCCGTTTGGGGCTGGAGTTGACCACCCGGGTCCAAGAGCTGCCCATACCGATCGTCGGCTCTGCGGCCTCGGGCAAGTCATTCTACCTCCCATGCCTCAGTTTCCCCATGAAGATGCCAGGGGTCATAACTGTCTTGAGAATTAAAGGGGAGGATGCTTAGGGAGGGGCTTGGCCCGCCGCCTGGCCCCATGTTGTCAATCCTTTTGGTCACTTCTCGGGTGGGTAGATAAATGTGGTAGGGGTCCTGCCCCCCAGAATTGACAGGGACATGCAACCTGCGCTCACCCAGTGCCCTGCACGGGCCAGCCACGTGCCCCTGTGTCATCTCCCGTCTGCCCACTGGGGCAAGGATGTTGTGCCCCACTTTCAGATGCGGAAACTGGGGGGCTCGGAGGTCATTGGCTTGCCCGATCACCCAGCAAAGGGGAGACTGAGGCAGGGCCCCACCCCAGGGCTGAGTGGCACCCTAGAGTCAGTGGTCTCTCTGTTGGGGGCTCGCCACAGGGGGAGGGAGGAGCCTCCTGTCAGGACCTGGGCCAGTGTGTAGGACTGACTCAGCCCCCCAAAGCTGCTACTGAAAAAGCAACCCTGGAGGCTCCATGGAGGAGGCGCACGTCCGCCCAGCCCCCACTCCATGGCCCCAGACACACCCCATCCAGCTCCAGCTCTAGAAATGCTGTGTTTCAGCCACCAGCCCGCGGCCCCGATTGTCTCTGCACGCAGTGTGGCCCGGGCCCTCAGTCCCTGTGCTGTGGGCCGGCCTGCAGGGACTGGGGCCTTCAGCTCCCCCCGCTCCCCTGGCTCATGTCCTCCCCGCAGAGGGGGTGCCCTTCTGTTTCACATGGTACCGTGTCCCCCCCCCCCCACAGCTCTTGTCTCCCAAATGCCGGGAGCACCTCCGTCACCCTGCCTTCCTCCTCGCTCGTGCTCCCAGGGCATCCGACCCGCAATGTGGGCTGCAGCTCAGCTCCCTCCTCCTCCCCCCTCCCCTCCCTCCCTTTCCTCTCCCTTCCTCCCCTCTTCCTTCCCTCCTTCCTCCCTACTCTCCCTTTCCCTTTTTTCCTCCCTTCCCCTTCTCTCTCTCTCCCCCTCCCTCCCTCAGTTCCTTCCCACACTCAGCATTCAGCCAACACTCCCCTCGCTCCAGCCCCCACCCACCAGGCCCAGGCCCCCCCCCCCCGCCCCGCTCCCCCAGGTTTGTCCTTGGCCCCGCACCTCCCACCTTCTGACGAATCCCATCACTGATGTCAGGCCACGCTCTCCCTCAGCCAGAACCTAAGCCCAGGCCACGGCAGGGACCTCTGTGTCTGGTGCTCGGGGCACACAGTGGGTGCGCAGCAGATGCTACTTGATTGAGCTGGAGCGCCCCCGTCACCTCTGTCACCTCACACCAGCCTTCAGCCCTGCTTCTTTGTGCCACTGCCCACCCCAGGGGCCCTTGTGGTCTGAAGGAGAAGAGAGCAGGTGGCTGGGGCACCATGTGCACCACCAAGGGCTCCGCGGGGTCTCAGCGTGCTCGCCGCCACGTCACACTGTTAGCCCCCGGCTGCCAGGGGGCTGCCGAGGTGTGGCGCTGTCATCCTTGCTGTCACGGACACATGCCCGCCCTTGCTATGGTTTCGGGGCCCAGGCAGATCAGCAGCGGCATGTGTGCACACACACCTGCCTTGAATCCCAGCTCGGCCCCTTGAGGTTGCTTCACCTGCCCGAGCCTCGACTTCCTCACCTGTCAAATGGGGACAATCGCAGCCTGACCCCCCCTATAGTTGCCATTGTTGAGCACCGAGTGCCCACCCGGGACCCCAGCCTCCCACTCCCCTCCCCCCCGCCCCTGCAGGACCTCAGCCCCTAGCCTGGCCCCCGAGGCCCTCCCCACCGCACTGCTCTCTCTGAAGCCTCAGGCCGCCTCTGACCCACGCCCGGAGCTGGCCGAGTGCTGGGAGCCATGGCTGCCCATACCGTGTAGACACCGCCCGCCATAATTATTTCCCTTGGCTGGCCCCCGTCACTCCTACAGTGGGAACTGAGCACAGTGGGGTTACCGTCCCCCTTTACAGATGAGCAAACATAGGTCCAGAGAGGGGAAGTGATTTGCCCAGGCCACACAGTAAGTCCGTGGGCTGGAGCCAGATCTCCCCCATCCCAGGTCTCCCAGGACCAAGTAGGACCCTGAGCCAAGTGCCACGGGCCACTGCCCGCCTCAGAGCCTCTTCCTGCTTCGCCCCACCTCACCCCTTCCCCTGTGGCCTGGCCCCCTCTGGCCCTTGCCAATTCACACCTCCCTGGGGAACACTCCTATTCATCCTGCAAAACCTTCCCTGAGGTCACAGGCTCTGGTCGGGCCTAAAGGCCTGAGGCCCGGTCGGGGGGTGTGGGATGGGGCAGTGACAGGAGGAGAGGAGGCTGCCCAGCCCCCGTGGCCTCTCAATCTTTCAGAGCTCAGGGGAAACTTCCTGACTTGGCCTGGGAAGATGGTTGTTTGTGTATCTCAAACTTCAGTGGGCGTTCGGTCCCCTGGGGTCTCATTAGATTTGCCAGTTCTGATGTGCATGATCTGGGTTGGGCCTGGGAGGTGCCGCTGCTGCCAGTCTGGGGACCGGCCCTCGAGGAGTGGGGACAGAGCCATGCTGGTGGAGCTGGGAGCTCCTCTGCACGGTGGTCTCTGAGACATCAGGGCCCGGATTGATGGAAGGAGCTTAGGGAGCCAGGGGGGTTATCTCTGGAGTCCATGGGGGACCCTGACTAACCTGGCCCCCCAGGCAGGAGAGGAGCAGCACGGAAAGCCCCAGCCAGGGTGGGGCTTGGGTGTCACAGAAAGTGGCACATCACCTGAGACCATGCAGAACCAAATTGCGTCAGGCTCTGACCAGTCCCGCAGGTGCCTGTAGTGGTAGAGGGGGTGCCCTGCCCCCACGAGGCTCCCAGGTTGATGGGGCAGGACAGAGGACAACTGCAGTTACACAAAGTGCCCAGAGAAGCTGGGCGAGGCCACGATGAACTGCAGGGGAAAGAGGAGTCAGGGCAGGCTTCCTGGAGGAGGAGGAGGCAAGGTGGAGGCAGACCCGGGGAGGTAGGGGGAGTTCACCGGCTTGGAACAAAATGGAAAAGTCACTTCAGACAGAGGAAACAGCACAAGTAAAGACCACAGTGACCCTGGAAATTGCAAGAGGCTTGCAGATGTCATGTGGCCTAAGGCAGAACCAGACTCTGGGCCCTGATGTGCAGAGCCCCTCTCAGCCCACAGGCCTCTGCCCAGCGGCGAAGCCCCCACAGCAACTGCCGCTCTCACCTCCTGCCTCCCTAACCCAGAACACCCTCTGGCTCTTTACGAACTCATTCATAGGCCTCCCCCCGTGGGTCTCCGGAGTTCACCCGACCCCAGAACCTTCCTCCCGATAAAGCTCGGGCATCACTTTCTTCTGGGCTCTGGGGCCAGATCCTTGATGTGTGGTTTCTGCAGGAGGCCACCAGCCAACAGCGAGAAATTCCAGAAAGCCAGAAGACAAAAAGGGAGACCAAGTATCTTCTTGGCATCACATCAAATACCAAGGAGGCGTCCGTGATTGGAATTCAGAAGACAGAGAATGTCTGCGTGTGGGTGGAGTTTCAAATCCTGGGGCTCTCAGCTGGACTAGGAAACCCTGGGCCTGTCCCTCAGAACCCCTGTCTTTCCCAGCTGGGGCCCTGGCTTCCTCCCGCCCCAACCCTGTGCACATGGAAGGCACACACCCACTTCCTCACCACCTGTCTCCACCGTGTGCACATGGCTTTGGGGAAAACCCAGGAAGGTGTTTGTTCAGCAGGGCTGCTCCATGATCAGGGAGGACCATGGAGGGTGGGGTGACAGGCCCAGGACCAGACGCCTCATTGGCTGTGTGTCCTCAGACAAGTTGCTGACCCTCTCTGAGTCTCAGCACTTCCCATCGACAATGGTGATGAGAGGTGAAGGAGGGGACCTCACCCAGTGCTGAGCACAGAGTAGGGCTGCAGGGAATGTTGATTCCTTTTCTGGAACCATGTCCTCACCCCTCCACCAGCAACCAGCAGGCCCGTCCTTCCTTACCCGGCGGATGCTTGGCCCAGGGAGGAAGGCTTGGGTTTGATGCTAGGGAGCAAATTTAAAATCACAGCCAAGCAGGTGCCACGCAGAGCGCTCAGACAGGGTGCCCTCTGTTCCTGGCCCACCCCCGCTAGAGTATTAGAATGAGGGTTTTGGCTGCTTGGTTGGCTGCCTCGTCCCCTGCTCTCAAACACCTATTTGATGAATCCCCATTTTACAGATGGGGAAAGTGAAGCACAGAGAGGTTAGGTAAGTGGTCCAGGGTCACCTAGCTGGTTACTGACAGACCCAGTGTTTGAGCACAGGCAGTCTAGCTCTGGCCAGCTTAGAGGACCACTCAGGGCCAGGTGTCCAGCCTCATCCCCTAGGCCAGGGAGCCAGACAGGACAAGGCAGGCAGGAGTCAGGAGACAGAGCTCAAGGGCCTCAGATGCCCCAGGAAGCCTTGGGCACATCGTGACCCTTATGGGCAAGAACTGGCTCTCTGCCGCAGGTGCCAGCCAGAGCAGGACCCAGGGCAAGGGGAGGGATCAGGGGCTGGGAGGAAGATGGGGTGTGGGGTCCAATTCCAGTCCAGAGAGGAGCAGGGACAGGAGCCAATCTTCCCACCCCCATCCTGGGCCGGGCACTGAGCCGGGCACCAAGCTGGGCACCTGACTCAGGGACACACAATGGCAATGAGCTATGAACTGTGATAGGAGGGAGCCCAGAAGGAACATTGTCCAGACGGGGCATCAGGGAGAGCTTTCTGGAGGAGGTGACAGCTGGAATGATCTTCAAGGATGAGTAATAATTAGGCAAAAAAATAAGGGGGTAGGATGTTGCTGGTGGGAGGAAGAGCATGTACAAAGGCTTGGGTAAGGGTCAGGACCGTCAGGGTCTCCACAGGGGACAGCTGTCCTGGAAGAGAGATCATCTCAAGGTTCTCTTCTCTAATAGAATAATCAGATTCTTTTTTTCTGGTGAGAGCCTCTTTACTGATAATATTCCACAAGAGGCCAGAAAGGCCCCCTGAAAGTTTTCTGGGGCTCACAGCCTTCTCTTTTTCAGCTCCTGTCCTTGCCCCAAGGACCACTGTAGACCCAGACAGAGACCCCAATTCAACCGGAAGGAATCAGTCAGCGTGCTTAGGACAGACTGGGCCTCAGGGTCCAAAAGAAAGGACCGGACCACATCCAAAGCCAGCGGGGTCTATCCTGGTAGATTTTCTTACTTGTAACAATGAGTAAGCTATGCTCTTGGAGCAGAGGGGAGGGGCTGAAGGAAGCAGTTTGGAAGGAATGCCACGGGCAACCCAGAGTTCAGATTCCATGTCTGCCCTCCTGAGTCCTGGGACCTGGACAGATCCTGCAACCTCTTGCCCCCTCCGGGCCCCCAGAAGCTCAGGGGTCATCAGGAGAGGGTGACGAGGATCCCGGCAGCCCAGAGCCAGAGCACAGATCCTGATGGCTGGTCCTAATCATTATTCCCCTGCTACTTCCTCCACCGAGGAGAGCTCACGGTTTCCTTCCCTTTTATGCCTAATTTTCCGTTATAAAAGTGCCCTGCTCACTGGACAACACGGGGGAGGGGGGAGAGCAGACACCAATGTCCCCCCCCCACTACAGCCCGTTGTCCCCTGAATTTCTCTCTCCACCTTATAGCTATTACCATCTGCACATCAAGTTGTGTGTCTTGGGTTTTTAATTCAACATTCTGTCTCAACGAGTTTCCCGCATTATTAAGTCTTCATAACACTGTTTTAATGGCTGCCTTAATTGTCCTTTGAGAGATGATGGGCCATAAGTCGGTGACCCACTTCCCTGACTCGGGCCACTGGGTGCTTCTGAGTCCCCCCCACCCCCGCAGGGGTTCTCTTTCCACCTCTCGGAGCATTGCTCCGTCTCATGCTGGGCCCCTCAGCCTCCAGGACAAGAGGGTTTCCAGACGTGGGCATTGAGCATCCCTGCCCAGGTGAGGACGGCCAGTGATGGATTGCTCACTCCCTCCAGAAGCCCCCTGCCTCAGTGGAACAACCCCACCTGCTACAAAGCTCTATTTTTTTTTTACAGGCAGGAAACAGAACATTTAGGTGCAAAACCCGTTAGAGGCAGACCGACCTGGGTTCAGATCTTGCTCCTCCAGTTTTTGATTCCTGGAGAACCTCCAGCAGGTGATGTAGCCAAACTCCCCTCACCTGGAAGCAGGATGCTAGGATCAGTGCTGTGTGGCTCAACAAGAGGAGACGCCGAAGATCGTGGCATACAGAAACCACTCTCCAGTGTTCCTCCTGTCTCCCCCGGCATCACGTCAGGGTGTGGCAGGCTTTCTGTGATGTTGAGGACACCAGTCAGCTGTCCCAGGGTCCACAGCCCTCTGGGCTGAGCACTAGCTGGCCGGGGAACAGTCAACACCCAGAAAGGGTTTCAATGGATGAGTAGGAGTTTTCTGGAAGTGGAGATATGACCCTCTAGGCAGAGTGCAGCTCAGGCTAAGTCCCAGAGGATGGGAAAGGCTAATGAGAAGTGGGGAGCCTTAGGGAGCTCCAGGTCCTGGGTACCACCCCGCATGGTTCCCAGCCCCTCATTGGTCTCCTTCACTGCTCCCTCCTCATCAACATAGCCTTAGGCACCAGAGAGCACTGGGCTCCTTCCTTGATCCTGTTCTCTCCATCTCCACCCACCCGTGGGAACTCCACTGGCATGCCAGCTCCAGACTTGTCCCTCTGCACCTGACTTCCGGGTCTGTCTCCAGGGTGGTGCCCCCCACCCACCTCGCCCCGACTCCAGACAGCTATGCAAATCCTGAGTCTTCATAGGCAGCCCTTCAAGTATTCAGTAGACATTGCAAACTGGCACAGCCAGTGTCCTCTACCCTGCCACCATCTCCTCAGGATACGATCCCTGACTCTTGGCCACTTCACACATCCTATCAGGGACATCAGGAAAATGGACCCAGAATCCGCCCTCTGCACCCCTCTACCGAAACCAACCATCTGGTCCATCCTCTTGCCCAGACTGAGGCAGCACCTTCTAAATCTCTTCCTGCTTCTATCCTTCGTCCCCCACAGCAGCAGAGCAATCCTTTTAAAATGTAAATCAAAACCCATGGATGTCTCCCCTCTCTCTAGAAGACGGAAGAATTCAAAGTCCTTCCAGTGGCCCACAACCCGATCTGATCCCTTTGTCCTCATCTCCCCCGATTGCTCCAACCACACTGGCCTCCCTGCCATTTTGCATTTTCTGCTTTCTTATGCACGTGGCTTAATACTTTTCTAATAATGATGTACGCATCGTTTTGCATTCTAATTATACTCACTTAGCATTAAATTAGCCATTACCTGTGGTTTTACTTAATTTTTCTAAACATCATTTTAGTAGCTACCCAGTAGTCCTGATCCCACATGCTAGCATTTACTGTACTAGTCCCCTACAGCGAGGCATTTGTACAGCTTACAATTGTTTTTATTATGACAAATAATACTGCAGGAGGGTAAACATACTCCAGGAGATTAGGGGCAGCAATAAACACCTTTAAGTGTTTATGGTTTTCCCTTTTATGAATTATTTCCTCTGGATACATTCCAGGCAGGGAAATGATTGAGTCGAGGGGGGTGACATCTGTATGGTTCTTTGTACCAATGCTAGCCTCCTCCCCAAGAGGACTGTCACCAGCAGCAGCTTGTGAGGATGGGCCCCCCTAGTTTTTATGTGTTTGCATTTCTTTGATTGTTAGCTGAGGCTGAACACCTTTCCTTTCATTTGTTAATTAACTGTATTTCCTCTCTTGTGGGTTGCCCATCTATGTTACTGCGCCCCCAAGACAGGTGGTAATTGAAGGCATTTCCATAAAGCAACTTTTATTTTCCAAACTTCAGCTCCTGGGTATTACTCTTGTCTGTGTATTTCCTTCCCCTGTACTGTTTACTTAATACATTTTTAATTGGCTTTAAATCAAGTCACTTTTTAAAAAAACTCAGACTTGCTCTAAGCAATCATATCTTTGGTTTAAGAGTTATATTTTTCCCAATACACATTAAAACAAATGTATAGGGACACCTGGGTGGCTCAGTCGGTTAAGCGTCTGCCTTTGGCTCAGGTCATGATCCCGGGGTCCTGGGATGGAGTCCTGCATTGGGCTCCTTGCTCAGCAAGGAGTCTGCTTCTCCCTCTGCCTGCTACTCCCCCTGCTTGTGCTCTCTTTCTGACAAATACATGAATAAACTCTTGAAAAAAAATCTGAAATATATAAACATAGCCAAGATGTGCTGGGGTCACCTTGCACTGGCTCATGAGAGTTAGTAGTTAATTTTTTAGGAATTTTGTGAGCCCGTTGTTGAATACAGACACTATAAAAATTAAGTGCTATAAGCCGACAATTAAATTCTATGAAACACAAAAGTAATAGACATTCAAAATCATCACTTCCTAGTGATTTTGCTACATTTCCTATGATCTATGCTCTTGAGCTTTTGTATCTATTGTGTCTGTGAGGTGAAACTTACATAATGTTGGCTATTGTGCATCTCTTCCCAACACTGTTGGCAGTACTTACACCATGGAAATGGGCAGCAAATGTTACAGATCAGGGCTCTATCCTCTCAAGATCTGGTCATTGAATATTTACTGGCATGCGACTGCACGTAACCTTTCAAACGCTCATGTGTTCAGCACCTCCGACCATCTGCCTGCCCCGTGGTCTGTGAATCTTAGTGCAGAGCTGTGAACGTGTCCTTACGGGCCTGTGAAACTGGATCCCAGCGCTTCCAGGAACACCCATAGACAGGCATCCCGGGCGGCTGTAGCCGGGGCAAGAGGCAAGGTGGTTCTGAAAAGGAGATTCATGCTCCTTCCCAGAGCAAAGAAAGTAAGGGAGATGAGAAGGCAGGAGGATCGGTCAGAACTTCCTGTCATCCATCTGGCCCTTCGTCCCCGGAGGGAACATCTTGGGCTGTCCCTTTGCAATCTCGCCAACCCCATCTGCTTTTGCTTCTCAGCACCAGTGTGCACTGTGGTGAGGATGCGGCTGGACACCATTAACTCACTCCAACCTGTGCTTGCTGAGGGTTGGCCATGCCCTGGGCCAAGTGCACGAACTAAAATATAAGAGAGGCACAACCCCAGCCAGTGATGTGCAGAAAATCAATCCTGGCCACTTACTTTACCTGGAAAATCAATGTATTTGGCCACAGGGCAAATATACCTTAGAGAAGGTTTTGGTAAAGTCTCTTTGAAGATGCTCTTCCAGCATGAACTAGACCAGACTTAACTGTCTGCAGAACCCTCTTCCAGTTCAAGTTCCAGATAGAAGTCCACTGCCTCTGGGCCTGGGACGCAACTCTGTGGGGTGGATGAGCAAGGGCCATGAGTCCAGCCAACCAGATCCGCAGGCCCTGTGACCTTGGACAAGTCACTTGCTCCTCCCAGGCCCGTTTGCCTGGACGTGAAAATGGGGGCGGGGGAGGACAGAAATGGAGCCCACTGGGAGCCTGGCACAGAGCCGGCGCTCAGCCACAGGGCGCCCCATTCCCAGCGGCATGCTGCCGGGTGGCCTGATTAGACATGCCTCATCCTGGAGGGGGCTCCTGCGGTCCTGTCCCCACTCCCAGCCACCCAGCCCCAGGGGGGACCCACACTGCCCAGCCAGCACACTAGCTTGGAATCAATTAAGATTCCCTAACCCAGTCACTGCGGCCGGCTCCTGTTTAAACAAAGATGCCAGTTTGAGTGAGCAATTAACAAAGATGTTTCCACGGAGGCCTGGACAAAGCTGGGGAAACATTGCCTGCGAGAAGAGAGGGTGTTCCTTCACGTCAATTGGACAGCAGTTCCGTCCGATTGCCCCCCGGGCTGCAGCAGGGTAATGTGGAGACCGCAAGATTGCCATGAAGGGAAGCCGAGGCTGGGCCCACGGCTGTTATGTGTCCCCAAAACCATTTAGTTCAGGGGCTCTGGACGGGCCCGGCTCCCAGATCGGGCATCCCAAGGCGAGAGAAGCAGGAATTTATCTCCATCGGTGTGGGCCAGGGAGGACCAGGGAACCTTTCCTTCTTTATTCCCTCCATCATTAAAACTCTGGCCTTAACTGCGAAAACATCTGCTTCCAAGGATAGATGCTTGTTGGCGCAGTGAGACTCCCAGCGTGGGCATCCCGCTGCCGTCAGAATGATGGAAACCAACTCTGGCCTTCGGGCCGGGAGGGCGCCGGTTCCTCATAAATGCCCTCCAGAGTACTCTTCCTGTTACTTCTGAGGGGCCCCGGAGGGTGCCAGGGAGAGCTCCTTGCCAGATGGCTTTGGCCGCGGGCTCCAGGTGTGGCTCCAACCCGCTCAAGTATTGGGACCTGTGGCTTCAGGAATTGCTGGGTGTGGCAGCCCGTGGGTGGCAACAAGGACCCTGGTGTCCCCCGAGGTCCCCTGGGCTGGGCTGGCATGGGCCCTGTGCTGCCGAGTTGTATGTCCTTGGGCAGGCTGCTTCACCTTTCTGAGACAGCAGCGGGGAAGCAAATAATCCCCCGTGGCAGGGCTATCATGGGGTTGCCATCTGAGGATGTGCTGAGGACCTCCAAAGTCTCCCCTGCCCCTGTCTCTGTCTACTCTGTCAGCAGGAAAAGGGGTCCCTGCCAAACCCCTCCTCCACCCCCTCCACCCCCTCCACCCCGGTTGAGGTCGCTGAGAGCTTATGTCATAGCTCATCCACCAGACAAGAAAAGGATATTGTGCTAGATTGTTCTGTCGTCAGCTTGGTTAGCCTGGGGTCTTCATATCCCAGAATCCACTGCCCTGGTAAGGCCGGCCGGAGTTGTCTGAGTTTTGGGAAGCCCCAAACCGCATCACCGGGCCCTAGAAGTCTCAGAGCCAGGGAGGCATGGCTGCAGAGGTGCCCCGGGCCCCGTGTGTCTGCAGATTTTCCGTCTGTATCTGGCTCTTCTTCCAGACTGCTGACCCCGGGACGCAGATCCCGCAGACATGGAAGGCAAGACCCTTCCATGGACCCCAGGCCCCCCCGGCTGCCCCTCAGCTCCCAGCCCCCCGCAGATGGGTCCCGTTCTCCCATCCAGTGCAGCTGAGGGACCCTCCTCTGAGCCTTCGACTCCCCTTTCTCGACCTTCCCTGCCCCAGAGTGTAGAAACAGGGGTTCCTAGAGTAAACGCCTTATTCCATGACAGCCCAGCGGCTGTGGCCCACCCCCCCCCCACCCGGGCCCTGCCGGATGCTGTCACTCACATGACCCTGAGGGGCACATCTTCATCACCTCTGACGTCCAGATGTACCCCCGGCCAAGGTGTCCGTTTAATGGAGCGCTGCTTACTTCTTCCCGGAAAAGCCATTCCTCAGGCGATGGTGTGTCTCATGGTTGATGGCATCGGCAGGGGGAGGACACGCAGGGCGCCACAGAGTGGCTGTCTCGATGGGGGAGATCGTGTCCGTTAGTTTAAGGAAACCACGGGGCAGCAAAGCACTTGGAGCAGCGAGTGACTTGGTCAGATGGGAGCTTTGGTGAGAGCCCCCCGCCGTGGGCAGGGCTGACTGTAGGGGTGGGGGTGTGGAGGCAAGGAGGCCGTGGGGAGGCCGTGGGGAGGCCGTTGCTGTGCCCCAGGGAGGAGACTATGGCAGTTTAGGCTGGGGGCGGTGGGCTGATTTGGAAATGTTTTGGAGGTGGTGCAGCCAGGATTACGGAGGGATTGGACCTGGGGGCAGGGAATGGGGGCACCCCCGACGGCTGTAAGGTCTGATCTGAGTGACGTGCGGTGTTGCCACAGATGAGGAAGGACCCCGCTGGAGGAGAGGCGGAGCAGGGGTCCCAGGCATGGCACGGTAGGGCCTGTTGTCGCTGGCTGCGGCCGGAGCCCTGGGCTGTGCACGACCGGTGAGGACGTATAAAGGTTGAGCGTGCATCCTGAGGCCTCGGGCGGGTCCCAGGTGGGCAGACGTGTAGCATATGCTGGGTGTGAGTTGTTGGGGGCACATGCGGGGGGTGCGTGTGTGGCTATGTGGTTCGGGCTTAGTGTGCGTGTAGTATGATGTCTGTGTCCTGGGTGTGTGCAGAAGTGTATATGTTGCATGCATGCTCACGTGCTTGGGTATGACCCCGGCTCCAGCCTCGGCCCCTCCTGCCACATCTGTCCCACCCCAAGGGCAGGAAAGGGGCCTGGGGCGCAGGCTGGGGAATTTGAGGCAGCCCAGGTGTGCTGTAACATAAAAACAGCCTCAGGTCAGCGGTCGCCAGGAGGGAGCACAGAGATTTGCACGGTGCCGGGGCCAGGGGACCAGGACAGTCAAGGGCAAAGTATAAGCAGCCCTGGAGCTAGGAGGCACATTCATTTCACAAGGATTTGCAAAACATGGACCGAAGCCTGGGCTCCCCTCCAGGCCAGGGCTGGGTACACAGAATGGGTCAGACCCTGTCTCTGCCCAGGAGATGTGCCTCCAAGCCTGGTCACCTCACTGGGTTCCCCACCCCAGCTCCCCTGTGAGCTCCTACTCATCCCTCAAAACCTTGCTCAGGCTGCTCTTCTCCCCGAGGCCTCCCACCCTCCTGCAGAGGTCTTCTCTCCCTGCTCCCCACTCTCAACACAGCCAGGCCCACGTGGTCTCTTATCACATCTGTGCCCACTGGATGGGGCAAGGCCAGGGACAGTCTGAGTCCTGCGGATCCCAGTGCCTGGAGCAGAGCCCTGGGTTCAGAATCATGGCTGCTTGTCGGACTCCTTCCGCCACTGGCTTGCTGTTTAACCTTGGGCAGCCTCGTGCCTCCCTGGGCTCCGCTTTCCCCTTGTGTGACGGGATGCTTCCACGGTGTCTTTCAACTTAAAACCCCTCTGACCTTCTCTTCTGGCTGATGGAGACGCCGATCAGGGACCAGAATGGATGTGGAAAGCACTTGAAAAATTCATAACAAGGAGGCAAAGGGAGAGTCTTTTATTTTTGTAGAGCAAGAAGAGATGGGGTTGTGACGGAGGCTGCGGTCGGAAGAGGACAGCGTCCCCAACCCTTTGTGGCCTTTAATGCAGAACACGGCTCTCTTGTGAAAGCCATGGCATCAAATATTTACCAAAGCAGCATTAAAAATTAACCTTTAGGATGTAGATGTTTAAAGACCCCAAGCTCCCCAAGAAACGTCCGGAAGTCAGGAGGGCGAAGGGCTGGGAGGAAGGCTGCACACAGGGCTTGGATAATGAAGCTCCCCGAGCCAGGCACAGCTCCCCACGGGCCCTCGGCCCCTGCCACCAAAGCCGGAGCAACCTCCAGCCCCGTGTCTGTGGGGCGCCAGGCTGGTCAGCCCTCCTCGGCCGTCAGCCCTTCCAGGCTCCCCGGGGCTGCCAGATAAGCCAGGCCCTCGGCGCTGAGGCAGAGAGAGCTGGTGCATTCGCGCATCGGAAGGAAAGTCAGGGTGCAGGAGTGTGGGCAGAGAAGGTGGCAGAAGCAGGGGGCAGTGCCCACCAGACTGGCTGGGGGAATGGAGGGGATGGTAAGGAAGTGGGGGGCTCCAAAAGGGATATCTAGGACCCTGGACTGAGCCGCTGGGGATATACTGATGGGATATTCTAAGCTGGGACCCCTTGGGTGGGTGTGGCTTTGGGTACCAGCTGCGTGGGATGTCTGCGGTTGGAGATGCCTGTGAGCATCAGGGAGTGATGTTAGGGCCACAGACCAGTCGAGGATCTCAGGGGAAGGTCTAGGCTGCAACCCAGCTTGGGCTTGGCCGGGGTGCTTGTCGTGGAATCCGAGGGGCTGGGGGTCGCCTGTGGGGAGGATGAAGTGTGGGGGAGCTCTTGGCAGGGGAGGGAAGAACTGGCAAAGTAGTCAGAGGGGGGAGCAGCCCCTGAGGCAGGAGGAAACTGGGAGGCGTGGGGTCCAGAGGCTTAAAGAGGGGGTGTCCTCAGAGGAGCAGGGTCAGCCAAAAGGATGTGGGGACCTGGCCTCAGATGCCAGGACCAGATGCCCTGCCCTTTGCCCATCGCTCCCGTGATGCCCGTCCCCGCCCCCATTCCCCAGCGCAGTCGGTGTGCTCCTAGAAACACAGACACAACATCTTGTCTGTGGAATCTGCAGGGAGTAGCCGACACCAGAGCATCACCCTTTCCTCCCGCGTCCGTCTGGCCTTTCCATTCCCCGGGATGACAGTCATCTTCTTTCTCAGGGAAAGAAAGTGAGGTTTCACATTCCATTCTTTTCAAATGATACAATGTCCTATAAAATACAAAGTAATTCCAGTTTGTCCACAAATAAGATCTTTGTTGGGATAGTTTCTACCTTTCCTGGCGACCCAGTGAGCAGGTAATGAGGGGGTACCCGGGGCACTTTGGAGAGGAGGGCTGCCCTCCGTCCATTCCACCTGCTATGAGCCGCGTCCACACTGGGTGCTCAGAGCTGGGACCCGCGCCCGAGCTCACCTCCCAGCTCTCGCCTAACACAGGGAAGGATGACATGAAGCCATGATCCAAAAGTTCAAGATGAGTCTTAGGAACACCTGCTGTCAAGGTGTTGGCCGAGCTGACTCCTTCTGACCGCTCTAGGGGAGAATCTGCTCCCTTGCGTTTTCCAGCTTCCAGAGAAGTCCACGTTCCATGGCTCGTGCTTTCAATCGTGGCTCTGCTCTAACCTGTTTCTGTCCTCACCTTGCCTTCTCTGACCCTGGCCCTCCTGCACCCCTCTTTGAAGGACCCTCATCATGACACTGGACCCACCTGCATGACCCAGGATGATCTGCCCATCGAGGTGTCCCCAACTTACTCCCACCAGCAGACTCCCTTTCACACCGTGTGAGGCCACATTCACAGCTTCTGGGGACCCAGACGGGGACCTCTTTGGGGGCCTGAATTGTGAGGGGCTACTCATCGTGGCTTTATGTCGCATCTTCCCAATGCTTGTGTTACACAAACACACCTCCTCCAGGCAGCCTCCCAAGACCGCCTCTTCCGTGGCTAAAAGCTCTGCCCTAGGGGACTCTGCTCTCACCTCCGCGGGGTTGCCGTCTTACCCGGCACCATCCAGTCAGGATGCCTGCCCCGTTTGCTCCTTGTAAGACGTGGATACCAGCACCCCCCACCCCCGGGCTGCCGTGGGAATGCGGTGGAAGGCGTGCTGAAGGCTCCTAGACCCGCACCCGGCAGAGTCAGGGCCACGCAAACCGCAAACTGAGCTATCATCTCTCTGAGGGGCACATTGTCTGCAGCTCACCTGGCAATTAGTCATGTTGGGCCTCGTGACTCCTCTGCTTTTGTCAGCTAACTGTTATTGTCACCAAAACTCCGCAGCCTTCTGGAAGCGTTCATTGTTATTCAAATTGCCAGGTGCTCTGTCTTATCTTCCCAGTTAGGTTGCAGACACCAGCTGAGACACTCCTCCTCCCGGTGGGCCCTCCGCCCCGGGTTCCAGGCTCTGCACCTCTCCACTGTCAGGGGGTTTGGGGGGGCAGCAGTGGCCACTACCGCCGGCTCCCTGCCCCCAGCCCGCCAGCCCTCTACCCTGCACTAGAGCTATGCCCACGCACAGGGGTGAGCAGCCCAGACTGTGCTCCCGGCTCCGCGCTAACTAGACAACTGACCCTGAGCAAGTTCCATTTCCTCCCCGAGCCTCAGTCTCCCCGTCTGTACATGGGGGAAATAACGTGCCTGCCTCGCAGGCAGAGCTCAGTGAGCCTGTGTGTGGAATACCCAACACACATCAGCCCGGACTCCTGCCCGTATTAGAATTAGGAAGGAGCGCCCGTGTCTGCTCTCGGAGCCCTAGGATCACGTCCAAATGCCTTTGCCTGGCAGGGGACGTGCTCGGTGGCTGCCACCTCTCTAGACGCGCCCCTGCCAGGAGCATCTTGTGCCGCCCACTACGAGCCTCTGAATGGCCTTGACTCAGGCTGTGCCCTCCTCCTGCTTGCCTTCCTAATCTTCCTGATCCTGCTCAGGCCCCAGCTCGGCCCCAGCTCGGCACCAACTCCCCGAGAGTTTTCCCTGAGCCCCGCTTCTGCCTCTGTCCAGGCTCTGCCCCTGGGGCCCCCAGGCCATCACCCCTGATGCCACGTGGACCTCCCGCTCTTGTTTGGGGATCCCTGTGTGGCTCCCCCACCAGCTCAGAGCCCTTAAGGGCAGGGCCCACACCTGACTCAGCACCCAATGCAAGCCTGGTAGATGCCACCAGTGAGGGCTTCCAGAAGGGCCTAGTAGGAGGCGTTGGCCTTGGTACTGAGTGAGAGGAGCATTGGGGGCCTGGCCCCAGTTTCTGCCGGGCTTTTGGCAATGAGGGGCCAGGCCACCTGCAAAGTGCCTGGGAGGACCAGCAGCCCCAGGGACAGGGGCACATGGCTCTCAGCAGTGGGAGCTAGCTGGACAGTTTCCTGCACTCATGGCGTGGTCGAGGTGTGGTTGCCACAAAAGCAGAACAGAAATTGACCTTTGCTGAAGCTTTATTTTGAGGCACGGTGTCCCCCAGTGCAGGGGCTGCAGTGGGGTGACGGGCCTGGTGGTGTCCAGATGGGCCAAGCCAGAGCTGTCACCGGCCCAGGGGTGTCCACAGCAGGGAAAGTCCCTGTTGGCCAGCGATGAGGATGGTCCCACATGCCTGGAGTGGCATCAGGTGGGTTCTGAGGCCCAGAGAGGTTAAGTGACTTGCCCAGGGTCACACAGCTTGCAAGGCATAGAGCTAAGATCCGAACCCAGGCCTGCCCCAAGGCCAGTGGCCATTACCGCCCCCACCCCCTCTACAGTGCCGTGCGGTACTGACTGCCACAAAGACACGCTGCGTGGAAGGGGTGCCCTGTGAGCAGGGTCTTGAAGGATGAGTAGGAGTTTGCCAAGTGGACAAAGGGGAGGTGTTCCCAGCATGTGGGAGCACACTCAGTATTCTGGAGAGTCCTTTGAAGTGGAGATCACAAATGTAGAAAGAGTAATAGGAATCTGGTGGGAAGAGGCTCCAAGTGCCCAACTAAGGCATCAAAATTTTCCCTTTGAAGAAACCATGACCAATTTTTTGAACATGATTGATTTCGAAATATTTCATTCTGTATAAAAGATAAAAGAATATATGTAAAATGTATATATGAGGCATAAAAAATAGTGAAGTCAATACCATGTTCCCACGTGAAACAGCGCTATCAAGAGGCCCTCCGCGTGCCCCACCCCCCCCACGCACGCACGCACACACGGTGCCACCAGCCTGGATTTCGTGCCTGCCATCCCCACACATCTCCCTCTGGGCAGTGACTGGAGCAGATTTTGCTCTCCAGAGAAAGGGCCCTGGGGAAATACAGGGGCTGGTCTGGTCGTGGGGCCCAGAAGCAGGGACAGCCTCGTGGAGGCCTTGGCCAAGGTCAGGAGTGATGCTGCCTCCCCTCAGAGAAAGGGGAGCCTCATTTCCACATCAGCCTGGAAGAGCAAAGACGAGGGAGCAGGGACATTGCCGCTGGCACCATGTCTCAGAAGGGCCACCGGAGGCAGGGAGGACCAGGCTGGGAATGATGGGAGAGATTTGACCCACATTATAAAAGTTTTCCAGCTAACTGAACAGTTGAAAGGGCAATGGGCTACGAGGTAGTGAGTTCCCTGTCCCTGGGGGAAGCCAAGCAAAGTCTAGACAACCACCTGGACTTGCTCTGCAAGCTTCCTCTGACTTTCCTCTTCCTTTGGTCCCTGGGGCTTCCTCTGTCTCAGCATTTTCCTACCTGATGCCACCATCTACCCCTCCATATGGGGTCCCCAAAGCCAGAGTCTGAATCATCTACTCCATGCTTCCCCCCACCTAGGTTCCCAGGGGCTGAGATAGAGCAGAAAACACAGCACCAGGTAAGCCCTGCTCGTGTGGAACAGACCGGGTGGTGGGAAGACAGACAGCCCTCCAATGAAGGAAACAGCACATCAGTCCTTGAGGAGCATGGCAGTGAGCAGTAAGCAGGGCCTTGGGGGGTGCAGGGGGGTCAGGAAGGCCTCCCTAAAGAGCCATCTGCACCAAGACCTGAAGTTGTCAAGAAAATGAGCCGGGCACAGATGTCTAGCCAGAGGGAACAGCAAGTGCAAAGGCCCTGAGGCAGGAGCACCCAGGAATGTTGGAGGAACCACAAAGATGCCCGTGTGGCTAGAGAGGAAGACAAAGGCGCATGACAGGAGGCCATGTCAGAAAAGTATGAGGGGGCAGCATGGAGAGTCACCAGAGCTTTGGTAATAAAAAGCCATTAGAGAGTTTCAAGCAGAAAAGATTTAATATATATATTGAAAATAGACAAAAAAACACAGGGAACTCTGGCTTCTGTGTTGAGAATACACTGTAGAGACGCAAGGACAGAGAAATCTGTCAAGGGTGTTGAAATCCTCAAGGACTGTGGCTTGGACCATGGCAGCAGTGTTGGAAGTGGTGAGATTCTGCGTGTATTTTAAATAGATGAGATTGGCTGATAGGTTGGACCTGGGCATGAGACCAAAGGAGTCAAGGACAGCTCCCATTCTTTTGACCTGAGCTACTGGAAGGATGGAGCTGCCATCAGCTGAGAGGGGGACTGAGGAGGAGCGGGTTTAGAAGGTAACATAGGAGTTCGGTTTGGGATGTATCAAGAATGACACCTGCTAGGCGCGTGAGGGGGATATCCAGGAGGTGGTTGGATGTTCAAGACTACAGTTCAGGGAAGAGTCCTCAGCACGTAGACGGGATTAAAGTCACAAACCCCAACGACAGCTGGGACAGAGACAGGAGAATGGGAGGTGTGTGAGCATGGTGTGTTGGGGCAGCCGACAGACTGCCCTCCTGGACAGCTGCGTGGACCTTTCTGATATCTGCATCCTTCACGTATGGGGAGCTGTTACTTTTGAACCCAGTGCCCTACGGATGGACATTCCATTGATCCTAAGGTCCACTATTGCGTATGAATGAGCTTGTGCATACTTTGCCCTTGTGCGCATATTTGGAGGATAAATTTTAAGTGGAATTGCTGGGCCAGAGGGCACGTGCATCTGTAACTTTGCTGCACAAACTGCCTTCCAGAAATGACCCTGATGTCCCTCCTACCAAGAATGAAGCAGAGGTTCTCCGCCCATCCCCCCGCCATCATCCGGCAGACACATGAGCGCTCAACCTTCTTGATCTTTGCCAGTGTGAGGAGTGAAGGATGTGGACGTGTCCTGTTATTTGTGCTCCAGAATACTGTCTCATTATGGCTTTAATTTGCATTGCTCGTATTTTAGACTTTGGATTTGCGATTTGACAGTTTTTCTTCTTGGTAATTGGTCTGTTTAGATTCTCTCCTCCTGGATCCTTTGGGTAATTTCTGTTTTGTTGGAAATTCACTCATTTTGTCACCGTTTTCTGATTTAGTTGGACAGAGTTGAATGGGTAGGCTCCCTTGCTCTTCTCTCATTATTTGTCTGGTCACTTCATTTTACCGAGCACCTGCTCTGCGTCCAGCATCATTATTGGCGCTGGGGATATGGTTGTGCACCAAAACCAACGAAAAGTGCTACTTTTATGTACAGATACTTTTTAAAATATGTATGTAAAATCTGTGGCCTGTTAGAGTGCTGTAAGTGCTAGAGAGAAAAACAGTATTAGAACAGGGAAAGAGTTTGAGAAAGAGTGCAACTTGATAGAGTAGTCAACAGAGGGACTCAGGCACAGGTGACGTGAAGACAATGAGGGAAGAATCATGTGTTTATCTGGGAGAAGAAATGGGTGCAGGTCGTGTGTTAGTCTAGATCCTCCAGAAGCACAGAACCGATGGACAGATGTAAAAGTAGATATTGATACACTGTAGATACCGATATAGATATGCTGTAGATATAGATACAGACACGCTGTAGTTATAGACTCGCTGTAGAGACTGATACAGACTAGATATAGATACACTGCAGTTATAGATATAGACATGCATGGATGTAGAGACACGTAGATATAGATATAGACATGCTAGAGATACAGACACCCTGTAGATATAGACACGCCGTAGATATAAAGATACGCTATAGATATAAATACAGATTTGCTATAGATATAGATACACTGCAGTTACAGACACGTATCGATATAGAGACACATAGATATAGATATAGACGTGCTGTAGATATAGATACACTGTAGATACAGATATACATATGCTGTAGATATAGATACAGACAGCCCGTAGATATAGACATGCTGTAGATGTAAATATAGAAACGCTGTAGATATATAGACATGCTCTAGATATAGATATAGATACGTTGTAGATACAGATAAGCTGTAGATACAGACACGCTGTGGATATGGATGTAGACACACTGTAGACATAGATACAGACAGCCCGTAGATATAGACATGCTGTAGATATAAATATAGAAACGCTGTAGATATATAGACATGCTCTAGATATAGATATAGATACGTTGTAGATACAGATAAGCTGTAGATACAGACATGCTGTGGATATGGATGTAGACACACTGTAGACATAGATACAGACAGCCCGTAGATATAGACATGCTATAGATATAAATATAGAAACGCTGTAGATATATAGACATGCTCTAGATATAGATATAGATACGTTGTAGATACAGATAAGCTGTAGATACAGACACGCTGTGGATATGGACGTAGACACACTGTAGACATAGATACAGACATGCTGTGGATATAGATAGACACACCTTAGATTAGATACACTGTAGCTATAGATACAGACCTGCTGTGGATATATATAGATACACTGTAGATATAGACACACTGTAGATCTATACACGCTATAAATACAGGCATGCTGTAGATACAGATACACTGTAGATAGAGACACACTGTAGAGATACTGACACCCTGTAGACATAGGTATAAGTGTATAAAGAGATTTACTACAAGGAGTTGGCTCGTGCAGTCTTGGAGGCTGAGCAGTCCCACAGTCTGCAGCCCGCAGGCTGGAGACCCAGGAGAGCTGATGGTGTGAGTGTCGGTAGGGGTCCAAGTCTGAAGGCAAGAGAGACTGACGTCCCAGTCGGAAGATAGCCAGGCAAAGGAGGAATTCTCCCCCGTCAGTCAGTGTGTTCTATTCGGGCTTTCAGTGGACTGGGAAGGGCTGTCTGCTTACACAGTCTGCTGACTCAAATGTGAGTCTCTCCCAGAAACACCTTCCCAGACACACTCAGAATCATATTTGGGTGGATATCTGGCCCCACCCCACTGGCCCAGTCAAGCTGACCCGTAAAAGGAGCCATCGGGGATGGAGTGGAGTGAATAAAAGAGAGAAGACAGGGACTTGATCAGAGAAGATGGAGAGGAAGCTTTTGGCTTCCACTCTGATGGGACGAGGGCCATTGAGGGTTTTGAGCTAAGCAGTGACATAATCTGACTCAGGTTTTCACAGGATCCCTCTGGCTGCCAAGGAAGCCCCTGTAGGAACCCTGTGGGCTGGGTCTGTGGTGGGAGAAGGGGGTACAGGAAGCAGCTAACGGATCGGAATGGACTTTGAGAGGAAGAGGGGGGCCAGAGATAGCCCTGGGGCTCTGATGCAAGCAACTGGAAGGATGGACTTGAATTTAGTGAGGTCAGGATGATCGTGGCAAGGTTGACTGGGGAAGAAGATCCGGGTTTTAGTTCTGAGAAGGTTAAGTTTGAGATGTGTGGCAAATCTCCAGTTGCTGATGTCAAGTGGACAGTGTGGAGATAATGTGAGAGCTTGAGGCCAGAGAGTCATCAGTGTATAGAGTGAGCCCCTGCGAGGAGAGGAGCTCCTCAGGAGTGAGTGGAGGTGGAGAGGAGAGGAAACGGGAAGATGGGGAGGGACCCAGGGAGGAGCCTGAGAAGGTTTCAGAGAAGCAGGAGGAGAACCAGGAGAGGGTCCGGAGTGTCCCAGAGGCAGGAGGAGTGATCCCCTGGGTCAGCGGTGCCCAGGGGGCAAGTAAGAAAAGGTCTGAGAATTGACCACTGGATTTAACAACACAGAGGCCTTTGGTGACCTTGACCAGGGCAAATTCTGCAGAATAGCAAGGGCAAAAGCCTGTCTGGAGGGACGAAGGGACAGTGGAGGAGTAGAAATGGAAAACAGAAGTGTAGGTAATTGCCACATGGCCACTTCCTCTTTCCGCCTCCAGATTCACCAACAGCTAACGTTTCAGTGTTTTTCAAAGAACCAGAAATTGGGTTTATTTATTCCTTCCTTCCTTTATTTTTAACTTCATTTCAGTTTTAATTTATCAGTTGCTTTCCTGTGCCTTCCTTGGATTTATTTGGCCTTTTCTAACATTTTGAGTTGGATAGTTAATTCATGTTCTGTTTATTAATATCAATATTTAAAGCTGTGAATTTTCCTCTGAGCATTATCTGAGCATCCCACAGGTTCTGAGATACGGTATTTTTATTTTTATTATTATCTACCTATTCTGAAATTTTAGTTTCTTGGCTCTCTGAGTCATCAGTTATTTTAGAGTTTTTATTTTTTTTTTTTAAAGATTTTATTTATTCATTTATTTGAGAGAATGAGAGAGAGAGAGAGAGCACATGAGAGGGGGGAAGGTCAGAGGGAGAAGCAGACTCCCTGCCGAGAAGGGAGCCCGATGCGGGACTCGATCCAGGGACTCCAGGATCATGACCTGAGCCGAAGGCAGTCGCTTAACCAACTGAGCCACCCAGGCGCCCTATTTTAGAGTTTTTAAATGTCTTGGTGGTAGAGTTTTGTTTTGTGGTTTTCCTTATAAATATTTTCAAATTCTAGTGTATTGTGATCAGAGAATGTTATCTGATTTTTAAATTTTGGAATTTACTTTCTTTGTGGCCTGATAGTCACTTTCTGTGTGTTCTTTTTCAAGAACATTCGAATAGAAGGTAGATTCTGTTTAATGCACAAACACATGCACACACACACATGCATACACACATGCACACACATACATACACACACATACATACACACACATACATGCACGCGTACACACACTATGTTATTAATTAGGTATTTGGCCTCCTGTCTTTTTATTTATGCTTTTGTCAACTTAATCTGTAATGTAGAGGCTATGTTATTTGGTGCATAGACATTCATTATTTTGAGATCCTCGTGGTGACTCTCAGCCTGATCTCTGCACAGATCCTTTCTTTTTCTCATTCAGTATTTCTTGCCCCGACTTCAGCTTTATCTAATATTCAGATCAAGACCCCTGGTTTCTCTTGGTTTGCATTTGTTTGTTATGTTTCTGCCCATCCTTTTATTTTTTTTTAATTGTATTAAAACACATAACATAAAATTTACCACTGTAACCATTTGAAGTGTAGGGGTCAGTGGTACTAAGTACATTGACGTTGTTGAACAACCATCCCCTGGGGCATTTTCATCATCCGTCCATCCTTTTATGTGAAACCTGTGTGACTGATTCTACCTTCAGTAGATCTTGTTTGTAATCTGGTCTGAGTGTCTTTTTTTTTTTTTTTTTAAGCCAGTGTGTATGGCTCATTAACATTTACTTACATGGCAGATACATTTGGTGTTACTTTTGTCATGGTTTGTGATATGCTTTCTGCTTTTATAGCTTTTGTGGGGGTTGTCAATTTCCACCATATGGTCTCTGTTTTCTTTGTTTTATTTTTTGTGTATATGTCTTCTGACAATTTGCAAAGCTGTGTTTTTGATCCTGTGGTTATCTTTATAATTCTACTGTGATATGATACCCTTAATTCTCTATTGCTTTAGACGGTGTTTATTTTCTCCCCACATATGAAGAATGTCCAAATTAGAATATTTCTATTTTCCTTCCCCTTCTCTCCCTTCCACCAAATGACTTTAGTTGATTATATTTTATGATATTTTCCCTGTTTACTGTTGTGCCTCTAATTGTACTTAAACCTCTGAACAATTCTTGAGATGCCTAAATATAAGTGATGAAGACATAGTTTACATAAATTACCTCCCCGCTTCTCACCTCTACCCTCCCATCTATTGTTATTTACCCCAGTTCTCTGTTTTCTCTTTCATTCTTGCCTATAGTCCCAATCCTTGGATTTGTTTCAGACGGTCCTACAGTTCAACAGATTCTCTCTGTTGGTGACGTCACCACACTCACCCCATTTGGCCTTGGTTATCCCAAGTGTGTCCTCTAGTAATTTATATAAGAAAGACTCACGTGAACTATATTTCAAAAATAGATTCAAAATGTGTTTCTGTTGATGTTAAACTTGAAAGATGGTCCATCTGGGTTTTAACTTCTTGGTTCATTCATTCATTCAACAAATATTTATGAAGCTATGTTCCAGATCCTGGCTATGTTACTGTTCCGGACCCTGGCAATACAAATGTGAACGTGACACACAGACACTTTGGCCCTCTTGTAGCTTACTTTCTGGGGGGGGGGGGGAGACAAACAATAAATTAGACCAGTAAGTAAAATCTGTGGTGTGCTGAATAGAGACGGATGCTATGGAGAAAGATAAAGCAGGTGGTGGGGGGATCATTGGACCTGGCTTTGTTCTGGGAAGCAGCAGAGAAGGCTCTCTGGAATCCAACCCTGAGCCCATGCACACATTCCTGCTGATGTAGAGCAGGGAGGTTGGCTCTGCTTCTTGGACTCTCACCTGCTCTGGAAAGATGCGCTGTGCTGGCTTTGTCAGAGCCCCTCCCTCAACTCCCCCCTGCCCCCCGCCCCCTCCTAACTTGCACTGAAGCTTGGTTGAAGATGGTTTATCAGTTAAGAGCTATAATCAGATGCAAGTAGCAGAAGTCCAGCTGCACTGATATGGAGGGGAGAAGTCAGGGGCCACCACCAAAACCAGGTTTCTCCCTGCTTTCCACTTCACCTACATTAGTGAGTGTCCCTTCTTCTCATGCTCTTATCTGGATTCATATCCCCTTCCCAGGGGACTTCCACTTACACAGGACTGGGTCGTGGGATCACCCCATCTGCAAGGAAGTCTGGAAAGGTAAGTATTTGTGACTGAGCAGTTGCCCTTATAATTGGATATAGGATAAGGGATTCACAGTGCCATCTGGACTCTGCTAGTCAAAGCTGTAAGTGCCCCATGGGCCAGTGTTTACCGTCCTGACCCTGCCCATTGGTGTCCTGGCCCATCCCTGTGCCAGGAGCACCCTGGTTTCCTCTCCATGGCTTTGTAGGATATGGTCACATCCAGTGATGTGATTCCAAGACTCATAATGGTTTTTATTACAATTATGAATGGTATCTGTATCTGTTCTTAATATTTTCTAGGTTTTTTAAAGATTTTATTTATTTATTTGAGAGAGAGAGAGAGCATGAGCATGCATGAGTGGGGGTGGGGAGGGGCAGAGGGAAAGGGACAAGCAGACTCCCTGCTGAGCTCAGAGCTGTAGCGGGGCTCAATCCCAGGACTATGAGATCATGACCTGAGCCAAAGTCAGACACTTAACTGACTGAGCCACCCAGGTGCCCCAATATTTTCTAGTTTTTTTATAGCAAGGGTGACCATATAGTTTATCATCCAAATCAAAACACTTACTAACATGAAGGGGGAATGATATTAAAAATTATGTCAGAACAACAGGTGTTAACTGGGATGACCCAAACTAAGACACATAATCACTCTGGTAACTTCTGAGACAGATGAACACTGTTGGTTTTATAAGTTAATCTGCTTATCTCTTGGATTGAAGATCATATCTCTGTATCTGCACTCTGTTCTAATAATTAGTCTGTTGATTCTCTTGGATTTTTTGTGCACATTATCTGCCATTAATTGTAATTCAGGTTCTTCTATTCCACTCCTAAGATGTTATGCTTTTTTTTCTTGTCTTATTACGTGGGCCATGAGTGCTGGTTCTGAATGGAGCCACAGTGGCGGTAGGCTTGCTTATCTGGCTTCCAGTCTTAAAGTCAAATATTTCTCAGTATTCCAGAAGTCATGCACTCAGAGAAAACCTGGCTTCTCTGGGCACCGAGGCCCAAGAGAAATGTCCTCAGTGAGTCCCCACGGAGGAGACACTGTGTGATATTTTGTTTCCTTCTGCTTCCCCAGAAAGCCCTTTTGCCGTGCCTCAGGATGGGGGAGGTGAGACCCGAAGCACCTGGCACAGCCTCCAAGAAGAACAACTTCCACAGAGACCCCAGGGAGAGCCAAGGTGGCTGCGGCGGTGGCAGAGGAGGAAATGCCACCTGTACCCACAACCCCCTTCCATGGACTTCTAAGATTAGGAGCAAACTCAGGGGTGGGGGCCAGGGATCTTAAGGGAGGGGGTCTTGAGCCACCCGTCTGCAAGCAATAGTCCCATTCTGGGCTGGTGGCTTCTGAAAGGTGACGCCATTGTGGACTCAGGATGACCAGCACAAAACTGCTCCGGCTAATTCAAGCCACAGGGATTAGGCCTGTGCATCGTATCTGTGGGCCCCTTGCCTCCAGTCCCTCCAGTTGTGGCCTGTGGGCCTATTTGTGTCAGAATACTGAATGTGAGTGTGTGTGTGTGGGTGGGTGGGTGGGTGTGTGTGGGTGTGTGTGATTTGGGTGTTCTTTTTGTGTGTTTGTTTGGTTGGTTTCTATTGGAGTCCCCCCGAGTCCTCTAATGGGCACAGGTCACCAGTGGTGGGGGCCCTGGTCAGCGTCCCCGTTCAAACTTCTGGCTGTGGCTGGCAGCCGTGAACCCACTAGAGTCAGCGAGCACGAGGCATGGCCCAGCTGTGTCTGAGGGCCCTGGGGATTTGAAGATGCTAGTGAGGGTTGGTTCTTATGGAATTTGTTCCTATAACAATGTCATAATAGGGGATGATGCATCTTGGGCCATCCACAGAACAGGTGCTGAGCTGCGTGTCTTCATGCACTCTCCCTCTCACTGGGAGAGGGGTGTGGTGAGCCCCCTGCAGAAATGGCTCTGAGCAGGGAAGTTGCCCAGGGTCACACAGCCAGGAGGAGACCAGCCCCTCTGTTTGATCTTAGGGGTGTAGGAACCCAAAGTCCACACTCCCCATCCCAGGGGACCCCCCCAGCACAATCCCTGGGACATCTCCCCACTGGCTTCTCAGTGGACTGACTGTTGCCCCAAGTTCTCCACCATCACTGCCCTGAAACCCTCATCCACACAACACATTCTGGCTAAGCACCTGCTGTGTGTTAAACCCCAGCCTGGGCAGTGATAGGGACTGGCCATGAGTCAGGCAGGCCTGGTCCCTGCCCTGGAGGGGGGGCACCATCTGGTGGGATAGACAGACACACAGATCTGTGCTGAACATGGTGATGAGGGCTGTGGAAGCTCCAGGGGAAGTTTCCAGAAACCATTCCACTTTAGACTTCCACGTAAACCCGGATGCCTATAACATCTGTCCCCAGAGCTCCCCCCACCCACCCACCCTGCTGGCCCAAGGTGCACACACGGAAGGGCATTGCCTGGGAAAGGATCACATAAATCCCCAAGGACCACACTGCCAGTGTAGACACACTCATTCCACCGGTGTTAGTGATAACCAGATCTCCCCCAGCTCTTAGCGTGGCGGACCCTGCTCAGCAAACTTGTGTCCGTCTGATGGCGTGTCCTCACTTAGCCAGACCCAGTGCTCTTGCACACACACTGTCTGCCCTCCAGACACAGCAGGGAGTGGGCAGGCCCCAGCTCCTGGTGCTGGCTGGCTAGGTGGGGAGAGAGGACAGGGGAGAAGTGAATCGTGAATAAGGACAGGGAGCGCTGGGCCAAGAATTCAGTCAGAACAATCTGTTAGTGAGGGGCTTGTCGTCGTTGGGTGGTCTGGGAATGCCTTTCTGAGCAGGTGATGTTTAAGCTCAGGTCTGAATGATAAGCAGGAGCCATGGGCGTTAAACACAGGGGAAGAGCATCCAGCACAAGGACCCTCAGGCAATAGCATGCTTGATGGTTTCAAAGAACCAAAGAAATCCAGGATGGCTGGGACGCAGAGGGAGGGCAGGAGGGGTTGAGGGCGAGGGAGTCCAGGCTCTGTAAGATCTCACAGACACAACAGCCCGTCCTTTGATAGAGCATTTTCCAGACAACCTGGCTCTCCATCCCCTCAACAGCTCCATAAAGAAAGGACTCTCCTCATTTCGTGGACTAGGAACCTGAGACTCAGATGGGTCCAGTGACCCGCCCCAGTTCACCAGGCAGGCTGTGGCAGACCAGACCCATGGTTTCCGTGCATCTCCCCAGACGGGTGCCCAAGCGTATGGCTTGGCAGAGGCAAAGTGAGAAAACTTTACTTGGGGTCTTGAGTATGGATGGGCATGTCTTCCTTTCCCTGGATGCTGTGGGGAGCCCTGGAGAGGGGCTCAGCCACCCTCCGGCCCAGGGGGATCAACCCTCACCTGCATCCGATGTGCAGAGCCTCGGGAATCAGGGGAACCTGAGGTTTGGGGGGGGCACAAGACCCGGATTGTGACATCAGCTCTGCACTAAGAGCGATGTGCCTTCGCCGCCCTCAGTTTCCCCCTCGGTAAGAGGAAGGAGTCAGACCAGGTATTAGGGGGCTGGCATCTCTGGCTTCCTGTGGTCCAGGGTGACGCTCACGCAGCTGATCCCACAGGGGGTGCTTCCTCTGGCGGGAAGGAGCTGGTTGCCTTGCCTCCCTGGCCGGACTGCCTGAGCCGGAGGCTGCTCTCACTTCGACCAGCCAGGGCCAGGACCCACCTGATCCGCAGCCTCGAGAATTACAACTTGCAGGCCTCTGGCCCCTGCCAGCAATCTTCTCGGGAGTGACTGATAACCCCGTGGGGCTTGGGACGGAATATTCTGTTGGAATGGAGGCTTCCCACGTGTAGCTCAGAAGACCACACAGACGTAGCCGGCCAGGCGGGGCAGAGTATGTGGAGGGCAGGGGCCCTTCCTCGCTCCTCTCCGAGCCTGTTTGCCACCTGTCGGGGGGGCAAGGGGGGGGCGTGGGAAGGAGGGGACAATGGTCACTGGCTCTCTCAGTGGCTGAGGCGTGAGACGGGGCGCCAGGAGTGAGCGCCCCGAGTGGAGGGCGGCCGCAGGGAAGGCACGTGTGCGCAGGGCCGTCCCTCCCAATGTCCAGGGCTCCTCAAAACCCCACAGGAGCCTGGCTCGCCCCAGCAAAATCCTGTCCCCTCCCTACTGTGGCAGGCCACCATGCCAATCGGTAGAGTGTCCCTGAGAATAAGACACAGGGTAGTGACAAGTTAAGTAGAGATTTCCAGGGTTAGTGTTTTTAGTGACTCCCAAACCCGGTTTTTCAAGCTGCCTATGTTTACTTTCTACTGCGAGCTTCTGGCTATCACCACGTAATTTGTAACAATAACAATAATCATAGTACAAAAAGAAAAATAAAAAGCAGAGAAAGAAGAAGACAACGTACCTTACCGAGGAGTTTGTACCCGACGCCGGTCTGTGTCCTGACTCCCGTTTGTAAGGACCTCTTCCTACTGGGAACGGTGCGTCATGGACGAGCAGCTTACGCTTTCCCTCTCACCTGTGCATGGAGTGATCCGTGTGTTTTGGAACCGATTCAGGACCAATACCGGTAGCACCCTCAGGCCCTCTGCCCTCACCTTTACCTCTGAAGTCGCCCTGAGCCTCAGTCAGGAGCAGCCTGCTCCTGCAGACGGGCCCGGAGCTGCCAGGGGCCAGGGGGCCGTCTGACGCTGACCAGGACCAGTATGAAGCAGGCCTTAATTGAAAACACACGCACGTGCACCCCCGCACGCACAGGGACAAGCACACACACACACACACACACACACACGTAGATGCGTGCACACACGCAGGTGGATCCAGGCCCTCTTGCGGTCTCGGATGCTTTAGAAAAATAGGCGGGCCGCTAACGAGGGTGGGTGGTCCTTCCCTTCAACGTCCAAAACACCATTCAGGCAAACGTGGCTCCGAGGCTGGAAAGAAGGGCTTGGGGGGTGGGGGGGATCAGGGACAACGTGGTGAGGAGTGGGGCCGAGAGACGCTTCCCGGCTCACCATCAAATCCAAAGCTCTCTCTAGATCATTTCAGTCACAGCGAGACTGTGGGTGTGGCCATGCCTGGCACCGTCTCCCACGCAGACCCCCAGACCCTCGCTGCACCAGGTCGGGATCCTGACCCTCCGCCGTCCCTCCAGCCCAGGCCCCGTCCGCCAGCCCAGCTGACATCCTGTCCACCGTGTCCACTAGAGTCTAGTAGATCCCTCAAGAACCCAAATTCACGTGACAGCCCCCAGGGGAGTTATTGGGGGCATTTCTTGTCAGTGTCGAGGGGCAGCCGTGTCATCACTATGCCCCCACCCCCGTCGTCTGCTACGGGAACCTGAGGTTGGAATAATAGAAGCGACTTTCAGGAATTCTTGACATTGCTGCTTACCTGGTGAGTATCAGATGGTGTCTGCCTGGTCCCCACAAACCATCTGTAAGGTCAAGGGGCAGCCAGCCCCCCAGTGAGTGGTGACACCGTGCTCACTGCCACCTGCAACCCCAGAGCCCGTCACCAGATCAGGCTGGGGAGATGCCCTTTACCCCCCAGAACATAAAGACCACACACCTACTGTGTGACCGACACCCCACGCGGGTCCCAGCCTGCCTTGCAGCACACACAGCCCCAGATGGCAGTCAAGGGACTGGATACAACCTTGGGGTCTGTGGCCTGAAAAACAGATGTTGAAGTTGAGAATTCAGGTGAGAGAGATAGAAGATCTTAGAAAATCCATTCGCTCATGCATGCATTCCTTCATCTGTTCAACAAATATTTATCCAGCTCTGAACCCAGCGCGCATCTGGGAGCAGTTCCTGCCGAACACAGAGATGAGAGGGAACAGGCGTGTGTCCGTGGGAGAGGCTGGGGTCCCCTGAGAAGTGACTAGTTGTGCCTAAAAGTTAGGAACGCCCAGATCCACAAAGCAAATAGGCAACACCTACCTATCCCCTCCATGAGAGTGACCTTGGAGGTGGCATTGTCCCCACCCCTCAAGTTCCCAGGACCCTGCCAGATAGTTGGTGCTAGAGAGATGCCTGGTGAGTGAGCCACTTTGACCCTTGGTCACACTGTACCAAAAACTCCTATCTTTACATCAAAACCCTGATATGTTTGCCCTTGACAGGGTGACATTCAGGGCTGTGGCAGGGCCCACCCACCAGAGGCACCATTCACAACGCTGTCACCAAAATGGTCATGGGTTCCCAGGAACAGCATTTCTATGGACCGCTTTGGGAACAGCAACCCCCAGGTTTGTGCAGTGAGGTGCCCTGTGAATTGCCCTACACCACCCTCCAAAATATGCAGGAGCCCATGGAAGTCAGATGAACCTGGGCGGGGGGGTGAAATGCTGGGGCACGTGGTTGCAAATGGCGGCTGGCACTGCCACCAGGGCATCCAGTGGGACCAAACTGGTGACCTGAGAGAATGTCTTCTTGGAGCCCCCCCGGGTTCTCACGTGTGTTCTTTCTGTTTCTCCCCGCTTCTGTATGTTCAAGCTGGTGGGATGCGTCACAATCAGATCGGCAAGCAGTCAGTCTGGGTCAGGTGCAATAACTAAGTGAGACGCCGAGGGGGAGGGGCTCAGTCGCCTAAACAAGGCAGGACCCCCACCCCAGGCAGGTGCGTCCACGCCAGGGTCGGCCACGCTAGGGCACACAGGTGAGGGTGGGACAGGGCGGTTCCTCTCTCCTGCACACCCCGACTTCCATAAGCAGGCACAGGGTCTCCCTGAGAGATGATAACTGGGAAAACCAAAAACCAACAATATTCCTGATAATAATAATGTAATAATAATAATAATGTATTTTACACTGCGCTACGCTGCTTTTGTCTTTATATACAGTAGTTTTTATAAAGATGTCCTTAGGTTTTAATAAAGGAGTGTCATGTCAACTGTTCCAGTGTTAAAACGTGCTTTAACGTTTCCAAATGGACTCGTGGGAACCGGCCTTCGTGATTATTCCATTCTCGGCCCGGGAGGCTGGGAGAGGAGGACCTGAGGTCTCAGCTGAGGACCTGTCTAGGGTGGCACTAGGGGTCCAGCCCCAAGGGCAGATGGAGAGGCCAAACGGGGACCACCTCCCAAGGGGCAAGAGCAGGCGGGAAAGGAGACAGAACCGTGCGGTCCCCCGGGTGGTGGCGGGAGCTGTGAGCACGCGGGTGGGCAAGCGGGTGGGCTGGGAACAGTTGCTGCACATTGTTATCTCCTTGAACCCTGTGCCAGGCTGGTAGGTGGATTCCCATCCCTGGCTCAGAAGGTGGCCCTAGATAACCGAGCACCATCCCGTGGGTTCTCGGAGGAGGGCCGGACCCCTGCTCTCCAGGAGGGACAGACACCGTATTGGGCAAAGGGGGGTTTTGTGCCTCCCATACCTGCCACCCACAGGGGCCACGTTGGACCCTCTTTCCGCCCGGGTCTCAGCCCCACAAACAATTTGGCCAGAGCAGTGTCACCCCACGAGGGCTGGCGCTGCATCCAGTTCCGTTCAAAGCTCCAGCCTCAAATACCATTTGGAGCTTTGCCTCCCAACCCCCCAGGCTGGAGTCCCATCCTAGGGCCTAGAGGGCGGAGGCCGGACTCAGTGCACCCTTCTCCTCCCCAGGGCAGCCAGCGTCTGGGCTGGAGTGGGAAGGTGGGGGAAAGGACCAGAAAAAGGGGCAGGGAAGGAGCTAGTTTGATGTCACTGTTTTTGCTGCTGCAGGAAAGTTCTGCATTCTTGGGGCACATGGAGGTTTCTTTGGGAGAGCCGTGTGGGGTCTCCCCATGCCCCTATTCCCAGGCAAGGAGGACCAGGCCAGGATGCAACCATTTGTACACACACACATGTACAGACACACGAACATACACACGCAGGTGCATGCACACACATGCTCATGCACCTCCCCTCCTTGGCTCTGGAGAGGGGACGGGGACAACCTTCCTGAATGAAGACTGTCCTCCTGGAAAGCTGCCCTCTCTCTCCCAGGTGCCCCTTATGCTGTGGGCAGGGTGACCACACAGGAGAAGGGACAGAGGTTGGCTTCAGATCCCTCAGGGCCTCAGGTGCCCAGCCAAATGTCTTGGACTTGATCGAATGGGCCGTGGAGTGCTGTGGGCAGGCTTGGGACAAAGGAGGGATGTCATCAGTTCCCCAGACTAGGAATTAAAAAGAAGGCACCACTACACATCCAAAAAAACAAAAAAGATAAAAGGAAAATTCATATCCAAAACACCTGAACATTGAAAAGAAACAGATAAGTTTCTTTAAAACATTACAAGTTCACAAAACTACTAGAAAATGAAAATCTAAAGAGCCCTATAATTATTAAATAAATTGAATCCATAAGCAAGTTATTCCCACTAAGAAAACTCCAGGACCTGCAAATTCAATGAAACCTGTAAGGAAGAGATCAAGCCAATCTTAAGCAAGCTCTTCTGGAGAACAGGAGGGAAAAATAAGATAAACATACAAGAGCATAAAATGGCCTCAACTCATTTTTTTGAGGCCAGAAGAACGCTGATACCAAAACCTGGCAGAGCAAGCCCCAGTCATCACACAGATGCAAAAATCCCAATCAAAATAGAGCACATGGTGGAATTCAGCACAACCTAATCAGATGTATCCCAGAAATGTCAGGTTGGTGATCCCATAGCATCAGCATCTTAAAGAGAAACATGTATGATCACTTCAATAGGCTCAGAAAAAAAATAATAAAGTCAACACCCGTTCAAGTTTAAAAATGCTGGAGCACAAGGGGACATTCTTAAACCAGATAGCCAATACTCATGAAAAACATATAGAAAACACCTTATGGATCTTGATACGTGAAATCTTGAAAGCTTTCCTTTCAGATCAGGAATGAGCCCCTGACACCTGTTCTCACCGCTTCTGTCCAACGTTGTAGAACTCCCAGCAGCACTGTGAAACAGAGACAAGGAATCAAAGGTGTAAGGATTAAAACAGAAGAAATTAAAATGCAACCTTTCAAGATGATATGATTGTATAGGTGAGAAATCCAAAATAATCTAATTTAAATTAAACCCAGCAGCTAAGCGTTATATATATGTCATTCAAACAAAATCTGATGTGGGTTGCTGAGAACTCTCTATTATACACCATTCAGGAGCCTAGGCACCCTCTGACCTGTTCACCATTGTCTCACTCCGAGGCCTCCAGGGTCACCATGGTGAGGAAGGACAGAGCATGAGGGTCGCTTGTCAGCTCTTCAACACTTTGGGCTGGAGGTAAGAAGTGTCACTTCTGCTCACACTTCATTGGTTGGAACCAGTCACACAGCCCCACCTAACTGCCAGGGAGCTAGGAAGAGTTGTCCTCCTGTGGTCCCCAAATATTCAAGTCAAGCTTTGTCCCACATGTAGGACACACTCACACCTTCTCGAGAGAGTCAACCCAACTGCCATGCTCACTGAATCCAGCTTGAAATCTCGGCTCTTGGAGCAAGTGACCTGCATGGAGCTCTTCAGAGGGTCTGTGCCCACCTCCTCTTGCTCTGGACACCTATAAACTGAAAGACATTCCCTGCCTCCAATACTGACCCCATATTCAATGATGGAGCAGGGTGGTGACAAGTGCAATGAATACTTCCACGTGGAGAAAATGGAGACAGGTGGCCATCTCTGCTGTGTAGAATCCCTACACCCTGCTGGGCAGACCTACCTGGGGCCAAGACCCCTACCCTGGGGTGGCCAAGCTTTCTTGATTAGGCTCCTTCTGAAAAGGTACCTTGATGGTCATTCTCCCTGGCCCTTGACTATGTCCTGCCATCAGGCTCCTTGGCCACAGCTGAAATGGACATTTGGGAATATGCCCTTTGGGGGCTGTGGAATCTCAGCTGCTGTCTGCCCACAGAAGACTGGGGAACCAGTGAAGAGTCAACAGTCAAGTATTTTAGTCCAAGCTTTGGGTTCCTCTCCAATACGGTTTCCTCAAAAATGTAGTAAACATCGATATATTTGTTTCCAGTGAGTTCCATGTTCTATCCTTCAAGGCAAAAGGTCTTTCTGGGATACAGGTCTCCACTTTGCTTACTTGCCATTTTGTCCCCATGTTTCACTCACAATATAATGGCAGCCACTTGGAGTCTATCTGGACTTTTCTAATCTGCTTTTTGCCCTGAGGTAGTTTGAGCCTTTGTTGTTCAAACGCTCCCTAAATCCCTTTTCAAGTTATTTTTGGCTTTCCAATTTTGCTAAGCCCCAGATTTCTGGAATTTCTCTATTGTCTTTATTTCTGCTCACAAACAGCCACCTCTTTCTTGAGCTCATGTCTTTCTTGCAAAATCTTGTTGAGTGTCGTCAACAGCCAAGACACACTTCTACTCTCCTGCTCTCTCCCCTCTTGTTTTCATGTTGCAAGTTCAATAGGGTATGGGGTCATGCGGACTGACTTAGGTGAATGTGTCACCATCCACAACCTGACCCCCAACCCCCAGATCCAGTGTTCCTTGGCACCCGCCACCAGCCGCTAAGCTAATGCCGTATCTTTTAGTTTTTTGATGCCTCAACACCGATGTCAGTCAGGACAGGATAAGGCTACGCGGAGGTCAAAATAAAGGGTTCTCCAACCCTCATGCAAAGATGGTGCAATCAGACTAAGCTACAGGGAAACTCCACTCCACAAAGTAACTCAGGGATCCAACTGCTTCCATCTTGTCTCCACAGTTTTCACTCGGAGCCTCTTGGATCTGAATGCACCAGGAGGGAATAGAGAGAGAAAGAAGCATTCTTAATGACCTCATCTCAGTGTTATGTACCATCTTCCCAAAGTCCTCTGGATGCAAACATACTGTAAAGACACTATGATCAAAACAATATGCTGCTGGCTTGAGAATAGACAAATAGAATACAGAAATATAAGGGAGCATATATGATACTTAATATAACAAAAGTAGTGTTTCAATACAGTGAGGAATTATTAATTAATATATAGTTATTATCCTTGTTTGACTAAGCCACAAGTATTTACAAATGATACTGACTGGCTACCCATCCAGGGGAAAAGAAAAGTCGACCCCTATCTTAGCCATATCTGAAAACCAACTTCCTATTAGAAACTTAAACAATAAGAATTCAGCCAGAAATTCTAAAGGGTTATAGGAACATTCTCAATGTAGGAAAATTCCTAACCAGGACCAGACACCCGGTGTAGCTAAAGAAGTGATAAACAAAAAAATTCATTTTTGTATGGCAAAAGGTAACACAAAGTTAAAATGCGAACAAGAGATTTAAACACAAAGAACACATACAAGGCTTATATTTAATTTATAGAGAGCATGCACAAATCGAGAGGGAATAAACAACCCGATTTCTATAAAAAGAAAAAGGGACACCAGGAGGCAATTCACAGAATTAATCCAAATGGCAACAAATGTCTGAAAAGACTTTCAAATACACAGACATGGGGCAGGGGAGCAAAGCGAAATAAAGAGTTGCCATTGTACACCCATCAGACTGGCAAAAAATAAATCTGTCAGTTTCTCGTTAGCAGCCACCTGAGAAAAGGGTGCTTTTCATGCACGGATGCTAGAAATGGATCCACACTCACCTTTGTTGGAAGCAATCTGAAAATATCTATTAAAATTAAAAGCTGTACCTCATTTGACCCAGCATGGATGGAATGGAATTCCAAGTGGGAAAGGGAGCAAAATGATGTTTATCAACAGGGGAAAGACTCAGCGGTGTGCTGCTAACTGATCAACAATTTCATCTCCAGAGGGGGAAAAAAAGCATGTATTTTTTATTTATCATAAAATTAACTAACATAAAGGACGTGTGGCACAGAGCTCATGAGTAATAATAAAATATACAATCCTCTTGGTTATAAATTTTATATAGTCAAATAATTCTCAGAGAGTGCTTCTGTTGATTTTTGCCAAACTCTTATACCTGTAGCCCACGCAGGTGGCCATGGTGAGCAAGTGTAGATCCAGCGTGAACATTCATGGATAGTTCCATTTTAGTGTAAGAGGAAGAAGAAAATGAAACCAAGACGTGTTGAGACTTCACTCTTTTGTCCATGGCCTGAATACCCTCTTTGTCCAGTTAAATAAGTTTTCAAGTCCTTGGAGAACGTTCCTCCATTTTTTTGTGCGATTCCCAATATAATAGCTACAAACATCACACCCTTGGACGTTGATTTGCAGTATCAACGTTAGCGTTTCTTAAGTACTAGACAACCACCAAGACAATAAATCAAGCCCTAATGGGTAATGCGTGGCAATTTCCGCAGGGTGTACCCTCTCACCATGGCCACCTGTAAACTAGGTGCATGACGTGTCTGATCATAACTCGGGAAGAAATGCACAAAAGTGTGCCATTATATTGTATTGACAATAGATGTTCATAACCTCGAGCATCAGTTATAGTAAAATAATTAGGAAGCGGTCGTTTTAAGTATTTTTTGCCTTTTTAAAAAAATTTTTTTTTTTAAGATTTTATTTATTTGCGAGAGAGAGAATGAGAGACAGAGAGCATGAGAGGGAGGAGGGTCAGAGGGAGAAGAAGACTCCCTGCTGAGCAGGAAGCCCGATGCGGGACTCGATCCCGGGACTCCAGGATCATGACCTGAGCCGAAGGCAGTCGCCTAACCAACTGAGCCCCCCAGGCGCCCATTGCCTTTGTTTTTTAATAGAATGTATTTAATATGTAGTTTATGGAATTTAATCTTCTTGCTGACTGCATTGAATAACCGGCTCACAAAATTCCTGAAAAATTAACAATAGACTCTCACGAGCCAGTACATGCTGGCTCCAGCACAGCCCTGGGAATAGCTGGCCAATACGGAGTGGCCATGCAGTGGAATTTTTAGGCAACTATTTACAAGAACAAATAGAAGTTCTACAGAGGATTTGGAGGGATTTTCACAAAGAATTGCCAAATAAGAAAAGCAAAATACAGACAAGAGAGAATAATATCGATCCCATTTTTGCAGCACAATGACCGCCCCCAGCAAAAGCTGCGTACATGTGTGTGTACACATTAATTAGTGGTTGCACCAGCATTCCGAAGAATAAGGCGACACGGTTTGAGGACAGAGGGTGTGATGTGTGGGAGAGAGGAAAGGGAGCCAAGCAAAATAGGAAAACAGAACAAAAAGACCGCCAATAAAACAAATTGCACATATGTTAACACATTCTGGCATTTATGCATAATATATGCATGTATGTGTTCATGTCATTAAAGTACATCCTTTTTTTTTTAAGATTTTATTTATTTATTTGAGAGAGAAAGAGCGAGAGAGCACAGGCATGGGGAGGGGCAGAGGGAGAGGAAGAAGCAGACTTCCTGCGGAGCAGGGAGCCAGCTGAATGCGGGGCTTCATCCCAGGACCCTGGGATCATGACCTGAGCTGAAAGCAGATGCTTTACTGACTGAGCCCCCCAGGCGCCCCTCATTAAAGCACATTTTAAACGAGGTCCTCCGTTGGACGATTGTTAGGTTATCCATTATTGCGTAACAACCTCCCCACAAAAAACATAGTAGCTTAAAATGCCAACAACCATTTACTGTGACAATTCTGTGGGCTCAGAGTGTGGGTTTTCTGGGGCACTGGGAAGGCTGGGGAGGTTGGCAGGAGCTCCCCACGAGGCTGGCCACAAGCTGTCTGCACATGGTCATCTCCACGTGGCTGCTTGGGCTTCCTTACGGCATGGTGACTAGGTGCGGGGGAGTGAGTGGGGGGCGCTGGAGGAGGGCCAGGAAAATGACACGGGGTCATTTTTGACTTGCAAGGATTTTGACTTGCATTTCAAGTGAAAAGTGGGAGATTTTGCAAGGTTTTGAACAGAGGAGTGACAGATTCTGGCTCCCTGTTTGGGTTATTTTAAAGATTTTATTCATTCATTCATTCATTCATTTTAAGCAAACTCTACAGCTTGAACTCATGACCCCAACACCAAGAGTCGCACACTCGACCGACTGAGCCAGCCAGGCGCCCCTGGCTTCCTGTTCTGAGTCCTGTGCTGAGGACGGACTGCAGGGCACAAGGGTAAAGGTGGCTTGTACCGGGGGGGGGGGGGGGAAGCAGCGAGCGTGGTGGAGAGCGGTCAGGTCCTGGATGTGCTTCGAAGGCAGACAAGATGATTTCCTGCAGATTGCGTGTGGGGTGTGAGACAGGCACCATGAGTGAGCACAAGGTACTTGGCCTGAGCCACTGAAAGGCAGCAAGGCTGGGAGACCGGGAGTTCAGCGCTGGGTGTGCTGAGCTTGAGAAGAGGTGGTTCACATCCCAGAGAAACGTCACGGAGGCAGCTGGAAACCTGGCTGGAGGTCAGGACAGAGGCCCAGGCTGGAGGATAATGTGGGAGTCATTGGCATCTGGATGGTGTTTAAATCCACTCGGCTGGATCACTAAGAGAGCCTGTGGCTAATGAAGGGAGGCACAGTCGGAGGACTGAGTCCCGGGACACTGCACCGTGCTCAAGGTCAAGCACAAGGAAGCAGTGGCAAGGGGGGAGTGAGTGTGTGGGCTCCTGAAACCAGGTGCGGAGAGGGCAGCCAGGAGGAGAGAGGGACCCATCCGCAGAGTCGGATGCTACTGGTAGGCGGGGAGCCCAGGTTTGACAGTGGGGTGGGGCCCCCTGCTGAGTTCATTCAGAGCCGTTTCAGGGAATCCATGGGGTCAAGGGCCTGCTTGGAGGGCTTTGGGAGATTCGAGAAGGATGGGGAGGGGTTTTGCTCTTTCAGGGAGCTCTGCTATCAAGAGAGGGAAGAAGACTGCCGTGGAGGGCAGAAGCGGGGCCGACGTCCTGTTGAGAACGGGAAAAAGAGCTGGATGCTTTCTTTCTGAGCTGTGCTGAGCCGGCATCCTCACTCCACCTGCCCTCGTTCTTACCTGCCCACCAGCCACTCCCAGAGGGGGAGCCCCTGAACCACACAGAGGCTCGGCACTCCAGTGGGGGGAGCTTGCCTGGGACAGCACGGTCCCCGGATCGCTGTCGGATCCCCCACCTTCCCATTAACGGCCTCAGAAAATACCCAGAGCGGCTGGCAAATGTTTGAGCCAAACTCCGTTGCGGGAGGCAGCAAGACGTGACGGGGACTGGGAATCTGCGGCATATGAGCCGGGGAGGCAGGGCCAGACGGGCTCTCGTTAGAAATGTCTATTTGTGGCTCCCCAGCCTAATTTCTGAGTATGATAATGAATAAATATTGGTCTTTCCTTCTGCAGCTTTTTCCATTTGGGTGGTTCAATCAGATAGATACTGCCACCTCTTGTTTTCTAGAACGGTGGAGAGGTTGGGGCCCAGGAAGGGAGAGGGTGTCGCCCAGCATGGCACAGGAAAGTGGTCACAGACAGGGAGGGGAGCGTGGGAAGGTCAGAGCCCTTCAGGGGGCATCTGGGGCTGCCCTCAGCTTCCACTTACCTCCTGCTTTCATCCCTCCGACATACCCTGACAAGGGCTCATCCGACTACTGCTTGGATACCACCAACCACGGGGAGCTCACTATCACAAGCAGTCCATTTCATTGTTAGATGTTCCAAAAATGCTAGAAAGCTCTTTCACTTGAAAAACAGTGTTGACCCCTGCTCTGGACACAGGATGCAGTGAATAAGACCTCCAGGGTCCCTGCCCGCAGTGGACAAACAGGAACCCACACGGACAGCAGAAGGACAGGAGGGAGGAGATACCTAGTGCAGAGGCGCTAGGGCGGGGTGAGACAGTGACAGGTCACAGGGGGGACCAGGAGCTGTGACAGCTTCATGAGCACTGGGTCAAAGGGAGCCGTACGTGTGAATATCAGAGGACAGTGTTCTGGACAGAGGATGTAGTATGGGGGGACCCAACTGGCCTCTGAGGATGGGGACCCCCACCCGATGTGGGTGGCCATCTTCAATGTCCTTGCTGGGGTCAGGTCGGTCCCAGGAGCAGAAATGGGACAGGGGCCACGGGACAGTTAGCAGCAAGGCACTGCACTTCGTCTCTGAGCCTAGAGGGGCGGGGTGAGTGTGTGCGACCCACCGGCAGTGCCCTTCCCCTCCCGGTCCCCACCCCCTCCATCCCCACCCGAGCCCCTCTAGGTCTCTGCAGCCTTCTCCCTGAGTGGAACCCGCCCCCACCCCCTACCCCTGGAAACCCTCCTTCCTGGCAGCCTTGGGGGTCCCGGCTTAGGCTTACTGGACTCTGCGGGAGCCCCTCCTGCATTAAGCTGGGCTCCAGCTGCCTCACCCCCGGCCCAGCCCTCCCCCCGGGGCCCTCACGACTGCTCCCTGCTGCAGGTCAGCCCCAGACAGGCTCCTGTCCCTGCTCTGGTGCGCTGAAGAGAGTCCCCAAAAAGATATGTCTGCGTCCTCACCCCCAGGACCTGTGAATGTGACCTTATTTGGATAGAGGGTCTTTCACAGATATAATTAAAATGAGGTCACCCTAGATTTAGGCCGGGCCCTATGTCCAATGACTGGCATCCTTCTAAGAGAAAGAAGAGGGATATTTGAGACACGGACACAGAAGAGACTCACAGGGACGCCCTGTGAGAAGGAGAGCGGAGGGGCGCGGCCACAAGCCAGGGACACCACGGGAACCATCAGAAGTCCACAGAAAGCCTGGGACGGATTCTCCCTCAGAGCCTCCAGAAGGAGCCAACCTGCCCACATCCTGCTCTAGGACTCTGGTCTGCAGACAGAGACAATACATTTCCATTGTACTGAGCCACCCGTGGGTGGTGATTTGGTACAACAGCCCCAGGGAGCTCCAGGAAGACTGCCGGCCTCTCAGGGGCAGAGCTGGCAGACCACTAGCAGAATGGGTGGCTAGGGGACCGACCGGCCCAGGGCAGCATTGGGCAGCCCTCACCCTGGGCCTTCTCTTCCTCTCAACAACACGAGGTCAGGTGACTCTGAGCGGCTGGTTCCAGCCCCCAGTCCCAGCCCTGGGCCACGCAAGGGCTCTCAGACTTGGGTCTCCTGGCTCTGTCAGGGCTGTGTGGCCTGGAGCATGTTATCAACCTCTCTGGGCTCTTGCCAAATGAGTGTGTGAGAACTCCCGCTGAAGGCTATCGTGAGGACCCGAAGTATTCGCAAGCCACACAGTCAGGAGCAGGCACTTAGTAGGCGCCCAGGGAGTGGCTGCCGAGCACAAACCCCTCCATGTGCCTTCAGGCTCCGCAGCAAGTGACCAAATGAACATGTGCTGATCGGAGGGTATTTCTGCCCAAAGCCGATGTTTCTTATATGGAATTTTATTCTTACCAATAGTGGCAGCTTGTAAAATGCGTAGCTAAGTGTATTTAAAGGCTTTTACACTTGTGTAAGGGTTTCTCTGAAAACTCATTTACAAATGGAGTGGGGGCGGGCATCCTTTGTCCAACCACATGCCTCCAGGCCCTGTCCCCAGGGTGCAGCCCCAGACCCCGGCCCCCCGCGCCTGTCACGGCCGGGCTCTCTGTCTGGGCCAGCGCCCAACCCTCTTCCTCCCGGCTCCCGCTGGACGAGCCAACTTGGCCCAGAAGAAGCTGTGCTGTCGAGGAAAGCCACCTTTAAAATCTTCTCCGTCTTCACCCAAGACAGGACCTGGGTTGTCCACCATCAGAAAACAGCCTGACACGGCCGAGCCGCCCACGGGGCCTGTCTGAGGCGCCTTCCCCTGCTGGGTCACTGGCTCGGTTCATCTCAGGCCGGAGCCTGTCTCCAGCCCCATTTGCTCTCTGCGTTCCCCCGGGAGGTCTCGGCTCTGTCTCGCCTGAGCAGCTGAGAAACACCTGCCCCTTGCATCTCAAGCTCAGCAGGGCCGAGTCCACAGCAGCTTGTGACCGCATCAGCTGCAGAGCCCGGTGGACCCCTGCCGCAGGACTTCCAGTCTGGGTCACCAAAGGCCACCAGCTTCCTCCGGGGACATTCAGAGCCCGGCTCTCCCGCTGTGAGAAGCCCAAGGCGCGCCCAGCAGCCACACACACTACTCAAGTGCCGGTCAGCCAGCCGGGCCCAGCATGGACCCAGACAGGCCCGTGGGACACCTTGGACGGCTCTGACCACCCCAGCCTCTCCGGCCTTCCTCCCTGAGGCCCCCACACTGCAGAGCTGAGCTGCCCCCCACCCGCACCTGCAGAGGCCAAGAGCATGATGCTGATGGCCCCCTCCAGCTGTTGTGTTGACCAGCAGGTAAGCGTGGGGGCGGTGGGGGGGGGGGCGGTGGTTACCAGATAGCCACAGAAACTGGAAGGGACGAAGTGATATCAAGAGACTCCACCCTCCACCTAAAAGGAGGCACTATGACTTAGCTCCAGTCCCTCCCCCAAGGTCAAGGCAGATAAAGGGCAGAGCCAGATTTGCACCGAAGAAGTCCTGCCTATAAAGCCCCGCCCTCCCCTGGTGCCCGGTCCTTTGTTGCAAGAGGGCAGTTCGATGGTTGAGTCAAGGGGCTGGTTAGATGTGTAGGACCCCCAGGCTGTGGGACGGCAGGGAGGGAGTTCTGAGCAGGAGAGGGAGAAGGCCCAGAGCGGCACTTGAGGGGCTCCCCGCAGAAGAAGTTGCAAAGTGTTCCAGCCCTGGGGTAACGAGGCTGTGTTTCTGGAGCGACCCCATTCCAGCAGCACCCAGTCCAGGAGTTTCGGGGCCCAAACATCTACAGTTCAGTCGGGGGACGGGGGTGGGGGAGGGGAGGCAGGAGCACTTTAACAAAAGGAACGTGAAAGTAGTTTCTGCTTGCAGACTGTACTGAGATATAGGCCCCTCCCAGCACCTTGGAAGGGGCCCAGGGAAGGGACGGACCCTGAGGCTCCTGCCTGCCCTCCCTCCCAGGAAATCCACTCTGCCTTTTTAAAAGGCTGCCCCTTGTTCCAGAAACCATCCCTGTGTCAGCCAGGATTCATCACTGCACTGTCTAAACCACATCACAGACCGCACATACCCCAAAAATCCCACCGGTGGCTTGCTGCTCCCCAACACTGGGTCTGGGGCAATATGGCCACTTACAGTGTGTGAGATGGGATAGAAGGGGCCCTTCTAAGAGTCCAGAACAGGGAGGGGATCCCACTGGAATCTCGAGGTCAAGCACCCTGGGCCTAAAGTGGGGAGACTAAGGGGGAAAGGTCTTGTCCCCCAGATCTAGGATCCTGAGGTTAAGGGCTAGTCTGTCTGCTTTGGTGTTCCTTGACCTTGGGCCTCATGGGTTTGTTGCATGAATGGGAGGGGAGGGGTCTGAAAGGGAAAGAAGGAGGAAGGAGCGGAGAAGGAACAGAGGAGGGAGGGGAGGAGGAAGAGGGGGACAGGGTCTAGACCTCCCAGCATCCAAACCGCACCTGGACCAGGCACTGAGAACGTCTACAGGTGAGATCCAAGATCAGAAGTCCAAGTGTGGCCAAGATGAGAACCACCGTCCTAGAGCTGCCACTCAAGTGTGGTCCGTGGACTGGCAGCATCCAGATCGCCCAGAGCTCGTTAGCAAGGCAGAATCCGCATCGAACGCCCAGATGCGTCGCGCACATGTAAATTCTGAGCGGTTGCCTGGTGTATAATATAAAGCCCAGGATGTATTGCCTGTCCCCGTAGGCCCTGAGGGGTGGATGGACATCAGCCGGTGGGCCTGTCTGACCAGCACAGCCCAGATTCTGGTGACCCAGTGTGGTCTGAGCGAGGCACCTGGCCCCGTGGGCTGCACCCACCTAACCCATTAGGAGTGCTCTATTCCCACCTTGCCAGAGGATGCTAGAACCCTGTGCAGACACCCGCCAGGTGGGCGGGCAGCACCTTTGAGGCACCCCACGCCCCCCTGGCATGGCCTTGCCTACTGGATCAGCTCTGCCTGATCTGATACAGAATCCCCTGGCCGTTGACACCTGGGGGACTCTGCCTCTCCCCGGGTAAGCTGCTGAGGTCTTGTCTCGGCCTCAGGCTCTCAGTGCCTCCACACCTGTTTCTTGCCGCTCTCTGCCTGGGAAATCCAGGCCAATTTCTTTCCTCCAGAACTGCTGCTTCAGCCCACTCGGTGCTCCGAGGCAGGCCCTGTCCCCCAAAACATTCTGTCTCCCTAGCACACCCACACTAATTTTGTCCCGAGAAGAAAGCACCCAAAGCCTTTTGTTAGTGGTATATACTGGTGTGGTGGGGAAGACAAGCCATGGACAAATGCTGCCCAGGTCAGGGTGGGAGACAGGACAGGGCGAAGGGGATCTGGATAACCTCCAGGTGGAGACTCAAGGAGGACCCAAAAATGGAGAGAGAGAATTGTAAAGATCCGTTGTTGCCTGTTAGAAATCTACTATGTGAAACCAGAGAATGTCTCCCATTCCCCACAGTACGAGGGACTAATACACCAAGCAGTGGTCACCCTGCAGAGCAACAGAAAAGTAACATATGTATATGCATATATGAAGATATTCTTATCTATATGCATGCACACATAGATATGTATAATATAAATATTAATATGCATCACATGGGGCAAGCAAGGACAAGGAAAACTCTCTCACAAGCCAGGGGACTAAAAGTGAAATTGGAATTCCCCAGAGGTAAGCCGCTGCCAAAGCTGGCCTTGTCCTGGGGACATTTGGCCAAGCCAGGTCACCTGACCACACTTGGCTCTGGGGTGAGAGGAAAGCCTGGGCCTGCCCTGCTCAAGAGTCAGACAGGGAGCCACATAAAGCTGGGGTCTCCAAAGGGCTGTGCTGTCACGGTTGAAATAAGTTAGGGGGAAACCCTAAAGAGGACACTTGCCTTTATCAATCCTGGTATGGGAAGAAAGGAAAAAACCCTCCCCTGAAGTCATAACCACAAGCCAGCCCTATTGTGGATATTATACTAGCTGTGTGGCCCATAACGCTCAGGCTAAGACTTTAATTTAAAGGGAGCCGAATCGGAGCGACCCTCAGTATCTGGCTGAAGTAGATGTGAATTACCTCTGGAGGTTCCCATCTGCAACACAGGCTTCAAAGGGTTTCTGATGATTAAGTAGAAAGTCCCAACGGCAAAGCTCACAGAAGACACACAAGGGAAAAAGCACCATGAGCAAGAGTCAGCGCAGACAACAGGCGGCAGCATCAGACCAAAAAGACAGGCTTCAGGCATTAGCTCATCAGACACAGAACATAAATAAAGGTGCCTAAGGAATTAAAGAATTAAAAGAAGGGAGCAAAGATATGAAGAAGGAATAAGAGACTATAAAACGGCCATGAAATTTTGAAAAGGAAGCAAATAAAACTTCTAGCAACAAAAACCTATATAATTGAAATAAAATGAATGGAGTGACCAGCAGAGTCAATGCGGCTGTTACAGCCAAGGTGGCTCCCAGCTACAGCAGCAACCCATCGGAGAGGGGAGTTCAAGCATTTCTTGCTCACGTACAGTTCAAAGCTGGTGTTCCTTAATGGCAGGCAACTCTCCCCCCAGAACAACTCCACCTGTGGCTCCACCATCTTCAGCACATGGCTACCAAGGTCACCACATTGCCCGCATCACCTGGGGATCACCCAGGCATCCTGGAGCACCAAGGGCCATAGAGGGACCAGGTGTGGGGACCAGGCTCTTCGATGTTGCATCTTGCTTCATTCACATCTCAGTGACTTGGACTCAGTTACACGGCTGGGAAATGTGGTCTAACTGTGTGCCCAGGAGCAAGCGAAAGCAGGTTCGGTGAGTGGCCAGGCTGTCTGGTCCACAGCTGGTGAAGAAGTGTGAAGGTCCAGTCAACGGGAGCCACAGCTATTATTTTGCTAACTGCACTCTTGAAAGCCCTGCCCGTTGTTATTTCGGTTAATCCTACTGACTCCCACCCTGGGAATTAGGCTAAGCAGAGAGGATCCTTCCCATTTTATAAGTAGGGAAACTCATGCTCAGAGAAGAGCAGTGTCTTGCCTAAGAGTGCAGAGCTGCTGAGATCGGAGTCCAGGACTTCCCACAACATCACACTGATGCCTTTCTCTCTAGATGACAGGGGGAAAGGGGAGGGATCACAGAGCCAGAGCTCCTCCATATGCCTCTGTGTTTTCAGCTGAGCTGGTGAACACACCAGCCTAGGGGCCAGTGAACCCAGGGGCCAAGGAAACCAACTGGAGGTCAGAGCAGTGAGTCTAGAGTTGAGCTCAGCTTTAACACTGGCTTCCTGGGGCGTCAGGTCTGCATCTGCCCCACCCCAGTAGAGCTAAGAGGTCCCTGTCATTGGGTCAGCCAGCAAATATTTATCCAGTGCCTCTGGTGTGCTGAGTAGTGTTGTGGGTTTCAACGAGCAGAGCCTGGGGGCAGGGGACATGCAAAATCCAGGTAAGGTTACCTGATGAGCTAGCTCTTAATGTCTGGCCCTGAACTCCAACTATGTGCTGGGGCTCGGACCTCATGTGATGGCATTCTCACCAGAACCCATGGAGGGAGGGGCTTTCGGTTCTGTTTTTGCAGGTATAGTGATGGTGATGATGATGATGATGGTGGTGATGTTGGTGATGATGATGATGATGGTGGTGATGGTGATGGTGGTGATGATGGTGATGGTGGTGATGGTGATGGTGGTGATGATGGTGATGGTGGTGATGATGATGATGATGGTGACGATAATGATGATGGTGATGATGATGATGGTGATGGTGATGATGATGATGATGGTGATGATGATGGTGATGGTGGTGATGATGGTGATGATGATGATGATGATGGTGATGGTGGTGATGATGGTGATGATGATGATAATGATGGTGGTGATGATGGTGATGGTGATGATGATGGTGGTGATAATGATGGTGATAATAATGCTGATAATGGAGGTGGTGGTGGTGATGGTAGTAGTGATGATGTTGATGGTGGTGATGGTGGTGGTGGTGGTGATGGTAGTAGTGATGATGGTGATGGTGGTGATGGTGATGATGGTGATGGTGGTAATAATGGTGGTGATAATGGTGGTGGTGGTGGTGATGGTGATGGTGGTGATGGTGGTGATGCCACCTGACATTATCGAACACTATGTGCCCAGCAATGTTACAATGTCAGATGGATTCTCTTCTTTAACTTTCATAGTAACCGTACAAAAAGCAGATTCCTTTGCTTCCATCTGACAGAGAAGGAAACTGAGGCTCAAGGAGGTGAGTGATTCACTCTGCATCACAGAGCAGGTGGAGGATGCACCCAGGATTCTCACCCAGAATCTGACTCAAGCATTGCACTGAAACCACCGCACCTCCCTGCCTCCTCCGATGGGGCTCTGAGCTCCTCCAGGACAGGGCCTCCATCTGACCATCTCTATATCCACAGCTCTGAGCCCAGGGCCTGCACATTGGCAGGTGCTCAGGGAAGGTCTATTAGGAACGGCTTGTGCGCAATGATTTGTACAGATGTAAAATCCCATCTGTGCCTTAATGTATCACCTTTACAAGCAATAAGCATACCGATCGATTTGAAATGCTCGTGGATAATTGAATGAATTCGTGCAGTTTTTGGCCAACCCAGATCAGTTGGCTGGCTCTTCCTGGAAGAATCATGTCCAGGACATCCTCATCGTCCACTGCCCAACCAGCCAGGACTCCCAGAACCTGCTGCCCCAAGATCAAGGCACCCTGGCCGCTCCCTAAGTTAAACCCACCCATGGGTGAGGACCCCATGAGCTCCCAGGTAAGAAAGGCCTGTGATGTCCCCCTGCCTCTTACAGAGAAAGAGCCCATAGGGGCAGGGACTGGAGGAGGGGAGGTAGCGGCATTGATCTGTTGCCAGAGAGAGAGAGAGCAGGGAGGAACACACTTCTCTCCAGACAAGCTGTTCGCTTACCAGCTGCCTTTGGTAAAAGAAAAAATATTCCTAGTGCCATCTGTTCCCAGAGTGGGGCTGGTGTGGGGCCCGGGGCTTCCTGCCGCTCAGGCAGCCAGACCCAGTTTCAGAATCTGCGACAGCTGCCCCCCTGGATTATTTTGGGAAGCGGCTCAACTCCGCAGCACCCCGGCCTTCCTTCGAGGCATTTCCCGTCACTCCAAAGCTGTTTGCACACCCGGCCCCAGACTGCCAGCTTCTTCTCAGGCCTGCCTGTCCTCCCGTTCAGCCACTGTCATCATCCCTCTTCCCACTTCCCCCGCAACCCCTGCAGGAGTCAGACTCCCCGGGGTGGGGGGCAGGGACAGCCAGCTAAACGGAGGGAAGGGCTCCCTGTCCGCCTCCCTGGTCTCCTCTGTGAGACCTATGGCTTCCACCGCCTCCAAGCACCAGGCAGGACCCCCAGGCGTCCACCCCGTGCCACCGGGGGCTCCCCCTCCCTCACTGACTCCTCAAGGATCGTCACTTTGTGAAAACTAAGCTCCTGGAACAGGGGGATGGGCATCTCAGGCAGGGGCAGCAGCAGAAAGGCCCGGAAACCGAGCTGAAAGCAGACGGGAAGGGTTGGGGTGGGGCAGGGGGTAGACCACAAGGCCGGCATGCCGGGAGGGCCCAGGGCATCGGATGCTGCGGGGAGGCTGGGGACCAGGGGGGATTTAGAGCAGAATACTAATGTAATCACGATCCCAGGACAGAAAAACCCCAAGTGTTGGTGCGGAGCTGGGGTCAAAGGGGAGAAAGGTAGAGAGCCCAGCTGCGGAGTCACCGTATCCTGGCCCCACATGGGGGTGAGAGCCTGGACAGCTCCAGAGGCAGAGGGGAAGAGAGGAGGGTGTGAGTTTAAGAGGCAAGATGAGGGCAAGACTTGGTTCCCCCGGAAGGGGTTCTGGATGAGCCATGGATCTGTGGCCTGGGGGCCAGGAGGCTGAGATGGGGCATCAGGAGGTGGGACAGGGGAAGGGGCGAGCTCTGACTTGGACATGGAGAGTGGAGTGGGTCCCCCAAGGGAAGCTGCGCCCCTGGGTCTGGTCAGGAAGGGGGAGGGGATGGGGGGTGTCAGGGGCTGGCAGGGGGTGGGGGATGGAGTTACTGTCTAAGGGGGACAGAGTCTCAGTTTGGCAAGATGGAAGGAATTCGAGGGACGGATGGTGGTGATGGTTACACAGCACTTCGAGGGTACTTGATGCCCCCGAACTAGACACTTCAAAATGGCCAAAATGGCCAGCTTATCGAGTGTGTTTTACCACAGTAAAAAAAACCTGATTGAATCCTGTGATTAAAAGGCAGAGGCATTCAGATTGGTCAGAAAGATACAACTATTTGTGTCTGTAAGGAATCCTCTTTAAATACAGAGACACAGAGAGTTTGAAAGTAGAAAGACGGAAAAGATACTTCGCTGTATTAATATCAAACAAAGGAGGCTTCAGAGCAGGAGATACTCCGGAGGATAAGGAGGCACAGGTAATGCTCCCGACGGGCACAGCGGTGGCAGCGGCCCCGGGGAGCAGAGATGGCCTGGCCCACACCAGCCCCCTACTGCAAATCCCCTCCCCAAGGCCAAGGCCATCAAACTGTGATGACCCCAGACCTAGCGGGCTCTGTCCTCGATGGGGGTCCTGAGCTGGGAATGCAGGGGAGAAGCGCAGCAGCAGCCCCGGGGGGCCCACCTCAGCCCTCCCCTGCCAGCCCTGCCCCCCTGCCCCCTGTGCCTTGTCCTGGTTGGTTCCCGCCCCGCGTCGGCTACTGGGACGGCCATGGTCAACCCTCCTCCAGGGACTGATTCTTTGCGAAACATAGGCAGCAAGTGCCAAGTCTCAGCAGAGAGAGAGCAAGGCCCCTCCCCGGGACAAGACTGGGAGACCACAAAGATTTCTCCTTCGGGATTTCTGGGCAAGGTTCTCTGCCACCGTTGTGGGGTTGGGCCTGGCCCACGGTTCCTCTGGCAAGTAACCAACTTAACTGCCCCAAGGGGCTCGGGGGCTTGGTTTTGGAGCCACGTCCATCCCCCTGAGGGAAAGACAGGCTAGCAATAGCTAACTGTGGGCAGGCTGGGGCCTCTGGCCATCTGACCTGACACCCAAGAGTCCTTTCTGCTCCCAAGGTCAGGCCCTGGAGCCCGAGGGAAGGTCAGCATCACTGGGCTCTCAGCTGCCCCCACAGGTGCCCTCGGAGATGGGACTCTGAGCACCTTCCACGCCCGGCCCGTGAGAAGGGGAGCTGCACTGGGGGGGGGGGAGGGGGGCGAGCTCGTACACATGCAGATTGAACCGTCTCTCCCAGGACACTACAGCCTCCCCAGATCCCTCCCAGAAATAACACTTGTTAATATAAACTGAGTGAGGCCAGGGGGTGGCTCAAAACAGATCCATGCATGCCTGCTGAATTCAAAGATACTCAGACGGACACGGGAATGGGGGTGGGGGTGGGGCCGGCACGCCGCAGACACACAGGAAACGGGGGGGCACGGGCTGTGCAGTGGGGCAGGTCCCTCTGGGGCCCTTGGGTCTTCCCGCGGCTGCTGCAGGCAGGCAGGCTCCGGGAAGCAGCTTCTGGGGCAGTGACCGCTAATTGGGGGATCCACGGGGCACGCTATCTGTGCTTTCTTGCAGCTTGTGCTTTCGAAACAAGCTGTAGAGGACGCGCAGCGTGCTCTTGACATCCTTGTTCACAATGTCTGCGGGCCAGAGGAGAGCAGGACAGCTGGTGAGGCCTCGGCCAGGGCGAGGAGGGGGGTGACCACAGTCCCACTTGGCCCGGGACCAAGGGGCTTCCTGGGACACGGGACATCAGGGCTAAACCTGGGGTCAAACAGGACGGTTGGTCATGCTAGGCCTGGGTCCTGGGACCCATCACATGGCCCTGCCTCCCTCCTCCCACCCAGTCCTCCCCTGCACCCCTCTTGCGGTACCCCCCACATATAATTCCTCAAGGTCTCATCCGTCTGGACAGCCTGCCCTGGGGTCTCCAGTCCCCTGTGTCCTCTCCCCGGGCCCCCTCCTCCAGCAGGGTGGGTGGAAGCTGTCTTCCCGTCGTGGGAAGGCCCCGTGCCGAGCAAGAGGACCACCCCGACACAGGCCGTCCCCTGACACCACAGCACCCACATGGGCCATGCGCTCACCTTCGGGGTTGATGGGGTAGTCGAGCAGACCTTCGTCCTTCAGCAGCTCCAGGGCAAGGGTGACGTTGTGCAGCTGTGATAAGACCCCACCAGATGTTAGCCCCAACCCAGGCCTGGGCCCCCAAGTCCCAGGCCTCACACTTCAAGGAGGCCACCTCTAGTGGGGAAGGCAGTTATGGGGAGGGGCATCCGGTCCGGAGGTCAGGGAAGGCTTCCTGGTGGAGGTGACACCTAGAGGTAAGTCCTGCTGGGCAAGGAGACTTAGGCAGGGCAAAGAACACAGGTTGATCCTGGCCTTTTCTGCTGCAGCCCCAGGACTGTGGGCAACAGAGGCCCCATCGGAAACAGCTGAGGAGAGCAAGGTGCAGAGTGGCCAAGGGGCTCACACGAGCTTACAAGATGGAAAGTGGCAGAACCAGGTCTGTCTCACTCTGATGTCTGTGCAAAGTGGGCTGGAGGCTGGAGCAGCCGCCCATGCCGAGGCACTCATGGGTTCAGATCCCTGCTCATGGGGTAACTTCCAGCAAGTCGCTTGGCACCCCTGGGCCTACCTTGCTCACCTGCAGAGTGGAGTCACCACCATCTGCCCCATGTCCTGATCCGGGGTGCCGGGTGGGAGCCCAAGGGAGCCCGGACAGCCCTTGGCTCAAAGCACACACTCTGTTAGCGGGGTTTTCCCTATTCGTGGCTAGTTTCTCCCTTAGGCCTCAATACGATCAAAAAGACCCTGCCCTTCTCCTGGGGACAGCAGCCTGGTGTGGGGCAAAGCAGGTCTAAAGCCGGTTTCCCAAGCTGTTTGACCATAGGATCCACTTGTCGTGGAGCACCTCGTGGGACCAGTGTTTTGGAAACACTTTGTCCACTCGCTTATTTAAAATACATTTATTGAGCATCTACTATGGGCTGGCCGGGCAGCAGGGGGCCAAACCAGACCCCCTCCCTGCCCTCATGGAGTTGGTGCCTTGAGAACCGTCTCTTGACACTATAAAAATGATCACACTTGCTTCAGCTCGTCAAGCCCATACTCGACCTGAGCCCTGCAGGCTCCAGAGACGTCTCAGCATGCTCTACCCCTGGTGTCACTTCCCTTCCATGCACAGCCTGAGATTATAAAAGTAAAACCACCACGTTGCACGGAGCTGAGGGAAGGTTGTAATCCAGGAGGGTGTGCTCAAATCCTCCCAGGGAGAAATAATTGAATGTGGGAGGAAGCCCACGATTCCCGATGCCGGTGTTTTGATTTCTGCAGAGCAGACAGTCGCCTCCCTCCCTCTGTCCCTCGCTTGTCTTCCTGGAAGGGATGACAGCCTCACATAAACACCAGTGGCAAGGAAGGCCTGATAATAAGGCATCCAATTTCGAGGGGCCACTCTGCCAAGATTACATACGATTCCTCGGGTGTCCCACCGGCGGAGAGGACTGTGGTCCCCGCCCTCCAGCTAATAACTTCTTTGGCATTTTGATCATACGCTCCTGCGGCTGAGGTTACCTACAATGTCCTATAAAAATTCATTCTTGGGGTCTGAGCAAAGAGGCTCTTTCTCGCCCCCCCTATGCAGTGTGGCTCAGATTGGGAAGTTGGTTCTAAAATCGGTGGCTAGAGCGGGCTCACGGCCCCCAGGGACATCAGGAGTAAGAATGCTTGTCCCTGGCTTGTAACTGGGGTTTGCGAGCATGCCGAATCCTGGGCAGAGGCTTTGAAGTCCCGTGAAGCCCAACACCCGAGTAACAAAGAGGGGACACCTGTGCTGTTCTGGGTCCCGGTTCTGAGCCCCTTCCCCAGGCTCCCTGGCCTGCGTGTGGCCCGTGCTCTTCCATCTTCCTGCCTTCTCCCCCACCTCCGTGTTCTGCCTTCTGGCTGTAGGGTAAGCACCACCACCTCGGCTGGGCTCTGACCCTCCTGGGCCCTCCCAGTGGCCCAGCACAGGTCTGATCCATCCCCAGGACTGCGGCTCTCACCCTCCCCAGGGCCACAGACAGGCCAAAGGGACAGACATCTTTCCTTCTCCCACAAACGGCCCCAAGGCTGGCTCTGGGAACTGGCCTGCAGCCCTGCTTGGTATTCCTGCTCTACAGAAGAAGCCGCCTTGGAGAGATAAAGGGGGTGCCTCCCAGCGGGCCACAGCGACCCTGGCGTGGACAGAGCCAAGCAGGCCACCTGGGGTCCTGGGCAGGCCGCCACCTGCCCAGTGCTCTAGCGCATCTCAGCCATGCCTCCAGCATCACCTCTGGCAGGGCTGATGCTCACGAAGACTCCTGGCCAGTCCCGAGCAGGCCAGGGGCCCCAGGGACCGCCCGCCCTCGATGCTTCCCCTCTGTGACCCTCCAGACTCCGTCTGCGTGGTCTGAGGGGTGGGCGGGGCAGGGATTGTGAGCCCACGGGGAAGAAACGAGAAGCCCAAGGTGCAGGCCGTGAGCTGGTGGTGGAGCAGGGACCGGACCGAGGCTTCTGGTTCCCCTGCCACGTCTGCCCCGACGTGGGGCCGGATGATGGGGTCCGGTGCTGCCCCTCATCTGCAGAGGAGTGAGAATCCCCTGCCCTCACTGGCAGGTCGATGTCTCTTGTGGAAGGGGCCTTCCCGGCAGGGGAACAGCCTGGGCAATACCCCGAGCGGGGAGAGCGTGAGGAGCTCTAGCACTGTGGCGCCCCGCGGGATGGCTGGGGAGGCCGGGGGGCTGAAGAGCAGAGCAGGGGAACGGGAGCCCGCCAGGTGGGGAGGCTGTGCGTGGGGATGTAGGCAAGCCTGTCGCTGCCACCAGCATTGTCATCCTCTCCCCGGCTCCCCTGGGTCAGGACGCAGACCCTCCTGCCTGGACTGGTGTAGCCGTCCCCCAAGCAGCCTACCAGCCTGCAGGGGCCACAGGGAGACTCCTGACCCCTGCCATGCCCTGGCCCACCCCTGCAGCGGTGCAAACCACAGATGGACGCAACCCTGAGATTTCCGTGCTTCTGTCCACACCTGAACCTTTGCTGATGCTGTTCCCTCCCCTTGGGGTGCCCTCACTCTGCAAAGCAAATGCTGATCAACAACATGTGTCACCTCTTATGCCCTCCCAGACTCCTTCAGATCATAGCAACCGCTCCTTCCTCCGGGTCCCCAACTGACCCACCCACCCTGAACCAACACACTTCATTGTGGCCCTGGGGAACCACACATCACTGAGAGTACAGTGGGTATAGACTGAGAGGCCCTCAAAAACAGGAGCTGTGTGGGACTATCTTTATGACCCACATGCCACAGCTTGACACCAAGCAGGACCTCAAGAAATGAAGGATCAGGTGGCAGATGGGGGCTGGATAGGTGGATGGATGGATGGATGGATGGGCAGATAAGTGGGTGGATGGATGGATGGATGGGTGGGCAGGTGAATGGTGGATGAACTGGGTGGATGGGCAAATAGGCAAGTCAATGGATAGGTGTGAGGATGGATGGATGGATGGATGGATGGATGGATGGATGGATGGGCAGGTAAATGGATGGATGAGCAGATAAGTAGGCAAATGGATGGATGGGTGGGCAGGTGAATGGATGAATAAACTGGGTAGATGGGCAAATAGGCAAGTCAATGGATATGTGTGAGGGTGGATGGATGGATGGATGGATGAGCAGGTAAATGGATGGATGAGCAGATAAGTAGGCAGATGGATGGATGGGTGGGCAGGTGAATGGATGAATAAACTGGGTAGATGGGCAAACAGGCAAGTCAATGGATATGTGTGAGGGTGGATGGATGGATGGATGGATGGATGGGTGGATGGGTGGATGAGTAGATAAATAGACAGATGAATGGATGGGCAGGCAGGTGAATGGGCAGATGAATTGGGTAGATGGGTGGATGGATGGGTAGATACATGGACAACCAAACAAACTTCCCCTCCACCCTTCACTTCTCCTGGAAGTGAATAAGGAGACTGGTATTGCCAACTCCATAAGGCCTACATCAAGGAAACCTCTGGAAAACTTACCATTTCCGCAGGAGAGGTGGGAGTGAGGTAGAATTCCTTCAAGTGCAGGAAGAAGCCTTCCAGTTGTCCAATCAGCAAGAGTAAGAAGACCCCGTCTGCAAACTGCAGAGGAGAGCGTTGGAGGCAGACGGCCCAGGGCTCCCGCTCTGGCTCCCACTCTGCCTCCCGCGGGCTGTGTGGCGCTGCAGGAAGCACGCACCTCTCTGAGTCTCAACTGTCTTTCTGAGACTTAAAGACAACATCCCCGACCTTTGCAGTGTGTTGTAAACATCGGCGGCAGCAGGTAGCAAGCACTCACTGGCCACCTGGCACAGACCACACGCTCTATAAAATAGGTTCTTTTCACATTATCTTGTGAGATAGCTGAATATCGCTTTTTAAACCACATACTGATCCGTGAGCTACAGGAACACAGGAGAAAACAGAGTTGAGTGTAAAATTATTCCTCCGGAAGAGGTAGAGAACAGCACACGGGGCTCATTTTGCTGGCTGCCACATTAATATTTCTGCCTGCTCGGTCTGTTTGGTCAGAGATAAAGCCGCCAGCCCGCCCCCAGCGTATCATATCCTAGCGTAATCCTACTCAATCTCTTCAAAGATACAAAACACAAGATTAGCTATTGGAGGGAAAACCACCACTCGAAGTCCTTAATAGAATTTCCCCATATTAAGTCTGTTCCGATGTTATTAGTTCGGTCTGAAATCTTTTCTGCTGATATTCCCTGGTAATACCCCCAAAATACCAGGGACTTCAACTTCTCCCTTTATCCGACAGTCTCCACATACGGTCCTCCCACATATCATTATTTTCCGAACGCCATTCCTTCACCAAGGGAGAGATAAAGACGAGAAGCAGGTAAAATGGAAACCTACAGGATCATCCTTATATACCCACATAAGATATAATAAAACCCCAAATTCAGCATTTATGGCATGTCCACAGTGTACCAGGTCCTATGGCAAACACCAGAGGTTCATCATCTTATTTATCGCTCCCAATTCTATGAGGCTGGTCTCCTTAAACTCATTTTAAAAGAAGAGGAGCCTGAGGTTCAGAGAAGGCCAACCCAAGGCCACGCAGATAATGTGAAGGAGGTGTCCTTGAAGCCCAGGCCGCATGTGTCCATCTGGTACCCGTCAGGTTCAGAGCCTGGTATCGCTAGCCCGCCACGTCACCACAGCACATCACACACGGCTTCTCCTGTGGCCACCATGGGACGTGCTGATGCACACAAACTGTGGCCTCAGCTCCCGGGTTCAAATCCCAGGTCCTCTGCTCTATTGCTGGGTGACTTCGCATGAGTTCTTCGACATCTCTGTGTCTTAGTGTCCTCATCTATAAAATGCGGTAGTATCTGCTCCCCCCACAGGGACTGTCAGGAGGATTCAGGAGTTACTGGATGTAAAGCACTTTGTTCAGGGCCTGGCACATAGTGAGGACTTTATTGCCTTTAGATACCTGGCACCCCGTCCCTCGCTGGCTAATGCCAGGTGCGTCAGAAGTCAGCAGCTCTGGCTAAGATCGCCATAAGCCATTTGGCCCACCGGGGGCCAGACCTGCCTTCCACCTCCCTCCCCCACGGCCACCACGCTGCATGGGCAGGAACATGGTGGCAGGTGGATGAGGCCGGTGGCCAGCAGGCTCCATCGGCCCCCGAAGGCCCTGGGCTGACAACTAGCCTCCCAGCTTCTCTGTTCCCCTCTGTGCTGAGGGGGCATTACAGGTGCACGGTGTCCTCGTGGAAGGCCGTGGCCCCCTGCACAAGGCTGACTGGTAAGATTCTGCTCCTGCCCCACGGTGGCACTCGGTGAAGTCAGCTGCGGCGGGCTGGGCAACTGGGGGGCCCACAGAGGCTCTAAGACAGCGTCGGGCACGTGACACCGTGAGCAAATGCAGTCACACGAGGGGGGCTCCAACCGCATGGGGGAACCCACGGTCCCTGCCTCGCGAGATCCCCGCAGTGTCCTTGGTTGGTGAGGCTACGTCCCAGCAACAGCCCCCCACTAGAGAGGAGGACCCCACGGCTCTGAGAGGCGACACATCCTGGGCCACACGGGGGCGGGACCCGGCTCCCAGGGCCCCGCAGGACCCTCTTCCCCACCTGCACCCCATGGCCCTTCCCTGCCTGGGGGCCCCACGGCTGAGTCCCTACCTGGGTGTCCAGGTTCTGCACAGACAGGCCCAGGCGGTCCAGGTTCTGGTTGACAAAGTTCACAATGGCCTACCCGAGGAAGGACAAGGACCTTAGGCCCAGGGCTTCGGTTGCCACCTTCCCGCTCGGGAGGGGACAGAAAGCCCCTTGCGTGGCTTTCGAAGCACAGCAGGTGAGGAGCGAGGGCCTTGTTCCTTCCCCTTCATCCTGCAGGACTCAGGGTGGACAAGCGGGAGGGCGACTGGGAGCTTTGATCTCTCTTACCTCTTTCACCGTGTTCACTTTCTCCGGAGCCAGCCTAAATAATTCATCAAAGATGTCCTCTGCAGACAGATCCAATAAACACCTCATTACCATGCCGCCAAACAGGGACTGTATTTCCATACAAGTTTCTCAGGGTCCCCAGTCCAAAGGGAGCTGTCATTCTACCTCCGGGTTCTTGAATTTAAAAAACGGGCCTGGGTCTGTCTGGGTCATTGCTCCCCTGGCTGTGTGGCCCAGGAGGAACTGCCTCCCCTCTCTGTGCCTTGGTGTCCTCATCTGCAAAGTATGGCTGATAATACCTACTAGATGGGGTCATTGCAGAGATGAAATTTGGGGCCACATAACACACTTGGCGTGGTGGCTGGGCACAGAGTAGGGCTTCACTAATGGTCCTCCTTTCTGTAGTGGATGCCTATGGCGTCCGCTCCGCCACCACCCCGTCCTCGGGAAGCTGCCCTGCCTCCTCCCAGGCCCCTGCTCTGCCCACAGGTTCCAGAGCGGACATAGGTGGCTGGGCAGGGGCCAACCCCACACGGACACTCGGCCTATAGGTCTCCTCCCCAGCATTTCTGGGTTGGCAGAATGAGGACATCGAGACCTGCACCGTGCAAAAGGCCAGCACCCTCAGCAGCTGAGTCATGCCTGTGAGAGTCGGGAACAAAAGAGGCATTTTGGCAGCTCAGCAGCTCAGGCCCTGGGCCCGCCTCAGACACCCGAGTCCTCAGACGAATGCCCTTTTCCCACAAGCTGTCTTCCTAATATTTGCAGCCCACGCATCTCCCTGGGGGAGACCAGTCTTCGGGCACTGAATGCCCCAGCTAGCTAGCAGAAATTACCTTCCGACCCTGCAACTCAGCAGCTGTGCAACCCTGAGCAAGTCACTTCACCTCTCTGGGCCTCGGTTCCCTCTTTAGTGAAAGGGAAAGGTAGCACCAGATAGCAGCATGCCCTTTCAAATGTACCCATAAACATGGTGGAAACACCAGTGGTTCCTTCCAGACCCCTTGGCCCATGCTCAGGGGACTCGTGTCCCTAAAGGAGCCAGGAAATGGAAGGCAAACGTGTGCTCAGTCGACAGGAGCCAGAACAGCATGAATGTGCTAGAAAAAGGTTGTGAGGAGGTCCTGCTCTGTGTCCCTGCCCCTCACCATGTGACCCACCCTCATGCTGCCCCCCCGACAAGCTCTGTTCCCTGAGCAACAACTCCCATCCTCATGCTGCCCTACACACACACCAGCCAGCCTCCCTGCACCTCCCCTCTCCTTCCTCCCCCCACACATCCTCCCTCAGCCTGTTCTCAGAAGCCCCTCACAGGACATTATTTCCAGCTCTCCAGGTAGGGTGCCCCTCATGGAACCCCCAGCCCATACAGCAATGTGTCCTAAGTGGGGAGGGCTTAGGGAGGAAAATCATGTTGGGATGGATGGATGATGGATGCCCTGGTGGGTGGGTGGATGGATGGATAGATGGATAGACTGGTGGGTGGGTGGGTGGATGGATGGATAGATGGATAGACTGGTGGGTGGGTGGGTGGATGGATGGATAGATGGATAGACTGGTGGGTGGGTGGGTGGATGGATGGATAGATGGATAGACTGGTGGGTGGGTGGGTGGATGGATGGATAGATGGATAGACTGGTGGGTGGGTGGGTGGATGGATGGATAGATGGATAGACTGGTGGGTGGGTGGGTGGATGGATGGATAGATGGATAGAAGGGTGGGTGGGTGGATGGATGGATGAACAGCCAATCAGGCCAACCGGCTGCAGAATGAATGAATGAGGGATGCTGGGTGGCTCAGTCAGTTAAGCATCTGCCTTCGGCTCAGGTCATGATCTCAGGGTCCTGGGATCGAGCCCCACATTGGGCTCCCTGCTCAGTGGGGAGTTTGTTTCTCCCTCTCCTTCTGCTGCTCCCCCTGCTTGTGCGTGCTCTCATGCTCTCTCTGACAAATAAATAAAATCCTCATTGGCTATAGATGGTATAATGTCAGTATAAAAAAGAAAAAATACTGCACTGATTAAAACATACGGAACAAATAAAAATTTACACGTTCTGGGGGCGCCTGAGTGGCTCAGTCGGTTAAGCATCCGACTCTTGATTTTGGCTCAGGCCATGATCTCAGGGTCATGATCTCAGGGTTATGTGATCAAGCCCAACATTGGATTCTGCACTGAGTGGGGAGCCTGCTTAAGATTCTCTCTCCCGGGGCACCTGGGTGGCTCAGTCGTTAAGCGTCTGCCTTCGGCTCAGGTCATGATCCCAGGGTCCTGGCATTGAGCCCCGCATCGGGCTCCCTGCCTGGCGGGAAGCCTGCTTCTCCCTCTCCCACTCCCCCTGCTTGTGTTCCCTCTCTCGCTGTGTCTCTCTCTGTCAAATAAATAAATAAAATCTTTAAAAAAAAAAAAAAAAGATTCTCTCTCCCTCTCCCTCCACCTCCTCCCACTCTCTTTAAAAAAAAAAAAAAGTCCATGAGTTCACATCAATACCAAAAAAACAGAAGAAAGAAAACTAAAATAAACAATTATAAAAAATGAAGGAAGGAAGGAAGGAATGGCTGGACCAGTCAATGGGTGAAGAGGTCTGTCACGAGAGCAGCGGCCACGTCCCAGACCAGCCATGATGAGGTACCCACGCTGTGCTAAGCATATTTGCAAATTCTTTCAACCCTCATCACCAGCCCAAGAGGTAGGTGCCGTCATTAATCCCATTTTACAGATGAGAAAGCTGAGGCACAGACAGGCTAAGGCACTTGCCCAGGTTCGCACAGCTGCAGAGAGGAAGCACTAGTGTTCGAACCCAGGCCATCTGGCTCCAGAGTCCACACGTGTGTAACAACCCCACCGTCACCACCGGTGGGGATTATAAATCTCTCCCCCACACGAGCAGTACCAGGAGAGGAAATAGCCAGATCCATGGACGGACTGACAGACAGGAGGAGGGACAAATGGACCAGAAGAAGGCTCGAGGTACACATAGCAGGGCGCAAAGCGGGTGAGAACGCCCAGCAAGGCACCCCTCATCATCACATCTGTGTCAACACACACCCAAGAGGAACAGATCCCCTTAAGGTACAATAGTACTCACTCGCAGGTTGGTCCTTGTCTGTGCTAAAGGGGAATTGTAGGGGGAGAAAGGCAAAGAAATGGTTAAAAAATATATATACCATCCTCAGACCTCTAGTTTCTTCATATGACAAGACTTGGCACGGGCAGAGTTGACAACGAAGCTGGCGGCTCCTTCTTCCCCCGCAGCTTCGTAAGCAGGCAGGGAGGGTCCTTGTGCAGAGCAAATGGCCAGAAAGAGGCCCGTTCCCTTCCCTGGAGGTTTCCGCACCGAGTTATGTCTGGGTTTTATCATTTCTGTGGTTGTCATTTTGGTCGGGGCGGGAGGCGTTATATGTGCGACCAGACACACAAATTGTACGTTTATCACGGGTGCGTTTTTACATATCCCCTGTGGGATCAGCACCCCAAAGAGATAGAGATCCTTCCTAGCACCCCCACGTGCTCTCCCCCCTGCCACCCCCATGACCCCCCAACCAGGATTACCACTGCTCTGATCCCTCCCACTGTGCATGCGTTTTGCCTGTTCCGGGAGTCCGTGTCGGTGAAATCACACAGCACACACTCTTCTGGGTCTGGCTTCTTTCACTCTGTGTTTCTTGTTTTGAATGGTTTTCCTTTGACTTTGTGTCAAATTTTCCATGCCCGCCCCGCCCCTGAGAAGCAAGGGTCTGGGCCCAAAGCAGGCCAGGCGGTCCCAGGGGAGCCAGGTGCCCCCCCCCCCCCATGACCGTGGCCCTCAGCAGGGGACTGGGCTGTGCAGGGCAGAGCGGGCAGCCTAAAGCAGAGACCCGGAGCTCATCAGCATGAACCAGGGTGCCAGAGGGAGAGACGCCCCCATGCTGCCCGAGACACTGGCTGGGAGCTGAGGGGAGCCATCATGGAGTTCCAAGTTCATAAAGGGGTGGAGAAGGATGATTGTAGGAGCCTAAGCGGGGCAGGAATGTGGCATCATGAACAGATGACACCTTCCCACTCAAGCTCCCCAGACTCATTTCCAGACCCTGAAGCTTTGGCTCAGAGGAGGAGCCAGGTCAGGGTCACCGAGCAGCTGGGTGACTGCGAGGTCACTCAGCCTCACTGAGTCAGAGGGGAGCAAGGCTTCTTCGCAGGGTGCCCTGGGGAAGGTTAAATGGGCCTGTGTGTGAACCGGACACCCTGGCATGAGGGGCCAGCAAAAGTCGGCCTCCTCCTAATCTTTGCCCTGCTCAGCACACATGCTTGGGTCACAGCGGACACTGGTCATCAACTTTCCATTGGTTTCACTACCTTCCACTCCCCACAGGAGCCATAGACTGGAGGGACCCCAGGGTTGGAGGGAGTCCAGGTGGGGGAAGGCCCCCAAGCACACATTACCTATAACCTTCACAACAGCCCACGAGGTAGGAATGGGTCTCCATTTTTCAGAGGAGCAGAGGCTCCGCACGGTGGGAGGTGACATGTCCAAGGTCACACAGCTCATATACCACCGATGGGGAGCTAAGCCCAGGTGGGGCTGCGTGCCAAGCCTGTGAGCTAGAGAACTGACTCCTCAAGCTGGGCTCTCTGAGGGTCAAACGGGTCACAGGAGCTACACAGCCCACCCTGCACATAGTGGGCCCTCAGCAAATGTAAGAGGAAAAAGGAGAACCTACAACCTCCTGCAAGAGGCCCACTCTCAGACCAACCCAGAAAGACCTGGCCAGCACTGCCTGGGAGAGCCTTTCCCTCCAGGAGGGCAGAGGGAAGAGCTCATTGGCTGAGCATCCTGCTTGCCCAGACAGACCGAAGGTAAACAGGTAAACAGCTGGCTGACATGGACACCCAAGGACAGAGCTTCCTGCCCCACATACAGTAGGTGCTCAATAAATGTTGGTGGTATGAGGGAGTGTTTGGTGTGCTTGTCTCTGGGCACTGGGAGGCCAGCGGGGTTCTGTCCTCCTGTTATAACATTTGTGCTCAACTGCAGCATCTCCCTGCCATGGATGATTCCCTCACCCATATCCAGCACTTGGGCACCAGGCAAAGGGGAACCAACATGGCATCGGGGTCCTCTGACCCCAGTTCTGGATTCCTCCTGGCCCACAATGGCTATGGTGTGATCTCAGGACTGGGAGCCACAGCCCCTTTTCTAACCCCAATTCTGCCTGTTTTGTTGGGTTGTGCAGAGGATGAAATGAGCTGGCAAGGGTTGGCATGCCTAACAGCCCATAAAGGGCCATGCCCTGTGAGGCCCAGCAAGATGGAAGGGCTCCCAGCAGGGCTGAGGGGTCAGCAAGGCCCTCTGGGGGCTGAGAGGAAGCTAGGGAGGTGTGAGGGCCCCTCCCACAAAGGGCAGGTTGATCGGACCCCGGCCCCAGGCCCCACTGCCCATTCTCAAAAAAACATAGCCTGGTCTCTGCTGTAGGTCCTGGTTCTTCCCTCACCTGCACTGAGTGAGCTGTTCCACTGATTTCTCTGACTTCAGACCATTTTTGGTGCTCTAAGAAAGAAAAAAGGGGAAGAAAGTGAATAATCCCAGAAAACTCAGGGACCCATGCCAGCCATTAAAAGACTGTAGTTGCCAGAGCAGCCCCAAGGAACCCAGCTCACTCTACCTCATCCCCTCCTCAGAGGTGGTTCCTAGACAGCTCTCATCACTGTGGCCTGACTCAATGTTTTTCTTTCTCATGAGCCTTGAGCCCCATGAGGATGAGAACAATGTCTGTCTTGTTCCCCAGGTATCCCCAGAGTCTCACCCAGTGCCTGGCTCATAGGGAGTCAATGAACATGAGTTGATCTGAAGAATGAATGAATGATGACCAGATGGATGCGTGGATGGACAGACGGACGGATGGATGGATGGACGGATGGATGGATGGATGGATGGACGGATAGGATCGATGGATGAGTGGAGATGGATGGATGAATGGATGGTAGATGGATGGGTAAACGGATGAGTGGATGGATGGATGGAGGATGGATGAGTAGATGGATGAGTGGATGGATGGATGGATGATGGATGGATGAGTGGATGGATGGATGGTGGATGGATGGATGGATAGATGGATGGATGGATGACTGAATGGATGATAGATGGATAGATGGTGGATGGATAGATGGATGGATGGATGGTGGATGGGTGGGTGGATGGATGGATGGATAGATGGGTAGAAGGGTGGATAGAGGGGTGGGTGGACAGGTGGGTGGATGGATTGATGAATGAGTGAATGAATAAGTGAAGGAGTGAAGGAATAAAGTCACCTCTGATTTACATAAGAACTATAAACAAAGTCACGACACTACTTAGTAGAGAATTTCAATCAATGGTTTTGAAAAAAGTAAGAATGATTTCACCTGAGTGAAAGGTAAGCTCGAAGACAGGAAGTCCCAATGCTCACCAGGTACTGGGAGGTTGGGGGAAGGAGTAACGGAGAGCAGGAGTAGGTGGGGGCCCATTTGTGGTGCTCAAACTCTGCCTGAGGGAGAAGCTGTGGGTTCCAGGGACATGAACTTCAGCACAGTTGTGAGTGTGCTAGAGCAAGGGTAGGGGCGGAGGTGCAGGTGGAGAAACCTGAGAAGGCTCCCTTGTATAGTCACAGCCATCCATAGTGACCAAGGGACACCACTGCAGTGCTATGGGCCAAGGCTGTGAAGGCTCCCAAAGGCCATGAACAGATGACCACTTATGGCCCATGTGACATGGTTGCCATCAGCCAGGACTTTCCTAACACCACCCCCACCAGCAGATGCTATCTACTGAGGTAAGTGGGACTGGCCAGCCTGCAGACCTACTTATGGCCCCCCTGGACTCTCGACATCTCCCACCCACAGCTCCAGCCCAGCGCCCACGGCTGTCCTGGAGGGATGTGATCTATCTCAAGGGAGGGTCAGTCCCCTCCCATGCAGCACCCCCAATCCAGGGTATGGTGATATGGACCCAAAATGCTCAGCCTACACACAGGGGTCCCCTGAGGCCCAGCCTCGTACCTCCATGGTGATCACCTCCACCTGGACGTTGGTCGGAAGGGGCAGGTCGGGCTGGAAGTGCTTGGCCAGGGCCACGAGCAGATGCAAGGTGGCCAGCAGGTCCTTGCTGAAGATGGCTGGGGGGGCACAGGTCAGAGCTGAGGGGCTGCCCAAACCTGGGACCACATGGAGGTCTCTTTGTGGTCACAACCACCCCCTGAAGACCAAGGAGCTCTGCATCCAGCCTTCTGGAAGGCAGAGTTCTGGAGACACTCATTCTGAACCCAAAACAGTCACCCTTTGCTCTTGTCACCCCGCTCTGCAAATGCAGCACAAGGCACCGTGTGGACGGGGCTTCAGACACAGAGGCAGTCCCTGCTGACAGTTGTGTGCAACCCGATGCCCTACAGCGGGGTCCTGCCCGGAGAAACTGCTGCATTCAGATGAGTGTGACTTAATTCAGGGCCAACATTATACACATCGGGCATTGAAAGCGAGTCTTTAAACCAAGTGGTAAAGGCAGTGGCAGGAGACCCAACAAAACTGGGCTTGAAAACGGCTCCATCATCACCCCCAGCCCCGGAGAAGGTGCAGAACCCCTTTCTGCCTCAGTGCTCTCATCTGGAAAATGGGAGGGATGTGGGGTTCCGAATGGCGGGAAGGTCGTACTGAACTGCTAATGGGCTGGGGTCGGGGTCTGGGTGCTGTGCTCATGCTCGTTTCTCACAAGCCTGCCCTGCAGGTATAACTTAAAGCAATTAATGAAAGAGGACTGGTAGCACCCATCTGACAAGGTAAGTGGGGGCTCGCGGTGCTTGGGATTCAAACGGGCTGCATGGTTGACCGAGTTTATGCCGCCCACACGGCGGCGGTCCGGAAGTGCGTAGGGCTGTTTGCTCCCAACAGGTGCACGACTTTGCCCAGGAGGCCGTGCTTCTTCCAAGCCCCCGGGGTGTCCCCATACCAAAGGCAGGTGAGCACAGCTGCCGGGTGAACAGAGGCCACTGGTGCAAAGGGACCCAGGCGCCCCCCGCCCTCCCCTAGACCCTGCCCCAGCCGAGGCCCCACTTACTTCCCACGCTCCACTTGAGCTGCCGCTCCTCCACCTGCAGACTGTGGTTGATGGCCTCCAGGACCACCTCGAGCTTGCGCCTTTGGCTCGGGGCGGTGAGAGCCATCTCCTCCACTTCCAGCTTGAGCCCGGTCAGCATCTCTAAGGGCAGGAGAGAGTGGGAGAGCCAGGGAAGGAGTGGGGGGAGAGGTGGAGGGAAGCAGAAGAGGGAGGAGGGGGAGGGAGGGGGGAGTACAGGGGGAGGGGGAAGGAGGGAGGGCACTGGGGGACCTCCCCTTCCATAAGCTGTGTGACCTGAGCAAGCCCACGCCCTCTGAGCTGCCCTCCACTGGCCCCCTCACCTTGACCACCCCGCGCCTGCTCCCTTAGCCCTCTGCATAGCTCTGTGCACCTCCGTTCTGCAAGGCTGTGTGGCCTAGACTCCTAGGCTCAGATCCTGACTCCCCCCGCCTTCTTCACTCTGAGACCTTGGACAAGTGACTAGGCCTCTCAGTTTCCTCATCTGTAAAATGGGGACACTAACAGGATAGAGTTTTTCTGAGGATTAACCACACCTGCTCCATGGCAGGTGCTGGGGAAGGGGCTGGTAGGATCATTCAGTCACCAACTACAAAGGGCTCCCAGGCCGGCTGAGGACCAGAATCGGGCCCACCCCAGGCCTCTGGGACCTCACAGCTTTGTGCAGAAGGCAGATGTGTAGACCAAACCTGACATCTCAACAGCAAGGGGGAGGGTACCTGGGGGCAGGGTAGGGGACCTGCCTGGGGCCAGGAGGCAGCTCTGAGAGTAAAGGCGACCTGGGGAGCACTAGACGTTTCCAGATTGAGACAGGGGCCCCCCCGGGCAGGAGCCCAGCCCACCGCTACCCGCCTGGGTCGTCTCACTGCTGGACTGTCTCCTCCAGCAGCCGGGGGCAGCCCGAGGCCGGGGACCTGGTTCTTTGTTATCCACCGCAGCCTAGAAACAGCAGGTGCTCCATACATGACACTCAGCAGGGGGCAGGAGGGTGAAGCTGAGTGAGGAGCCCACCCTTGGGGGCCTGGAGGGGCCGGGCTGGGGGGCTGGGGCCCAGACCCATGCAGCCCTGGGAGCTGCTACTTACGGAAAAGGTGGTGCAGGATGAGCCCATCAAATATGTCCTCCTCCAGGCTGCGGACCACAATGTGCTCAGGGAGGAGCTTGGCATTGATCCACTCCATTAGCACCTGCAGATCCCAAGAGGACGGCTGACCCGGGACCACTCCTCACCTGGTCCCCAACCTGGCTCAGTTCTGACCTCGGCCTGGAATGCCCTCTTCCCACCTGCCAACTCCTACCCATCCTTCAAGGCCAGGTCAAATGTCACCTCCTCTGGGAAGCCCTCCCTCCTCTCCCAGGCTGAGTTAGGGGTCCGCTCTGGGCTCCCAGGGACCAGGGCGTGGTGGGGCTGTCTTTTGTCCTGTGCAAGGTATCAGTGCCAGGAAGCTACTGTAACTGGTCCCTGTAAGTGGGGACGTGGCTGTGGGACTGGATAACTGGGAAGAGCACAGAAGGCCCTTGATAGGAAAAGCCTAAATTGCCTCGAAGAGGCTGTTGGTAGAAATCTGGACACGAAGCAGGCACCTCTGGTAAGAGCTCAGAAGGAGAGGAAGGACACGATACTGGGCACACAGAGGAGGCCCCGTGACAAGGAGGCAGAGATTGGAGTGGCGCGTCTACACACCAAGGGACACCAAGGGTTGTCGGAGACCTCTGATGGCGGGAGAAAGGCCTGGGATGGGTTCCCCCTCAGAACCTCCGGGAGGAACCCGCCTGCCCACACCTTGACTTAGGACTTCCAGCCTCCAGGCTGGGAGACCATCAACTCCCCTTGTTTTAAGCCACGTGGTTCAGGGTACTTGGTGGTGGCAGCCCCAGGACACCGACACAGGGGCTGTGGGTGTCCCACCCTATCCCCCAGACTTTCGGCTGTGGGGGCACCCCCTCTGCAGCTCTGCCCGGGCGCCCCACCCTGCCTGGGCTCAACAGGCCAGAAGGGCAGGAAGCAGAGCCCTGAGCCTTTAAGGGAGCAGTGCCAGCTACTCCAGAGCTGGTGAGAAAACCCCCCAAGCTCCTCCACCTCCGCCCCTGCTCCCAGAGGGGCCCAGCAGGCTTCAGCTTCCACCAGCGGCACCTGCCCTGGCAGCCCCTTCCCTCCCCATCTCCCTTCCCTACTTGCTTTCCTTGTCTCCTCTATTACCTGCCGAGTCACTACTTACACCCAAACCCTTATCTCAGGATCAGCTCTTGGAGGAGCCCAAACTAAGACATGTCAGCGCCCCATCAGGTTTTCCAGGAGGGACCGAGCTGGCTGTACCCTGCATCCCAGTGCCTGATGGTGGGAGAGGTGGGATGGAGGGAGTGAGGGAACAGGAGGCAGAAAGGAAGGGATGGGAAATGGCCACAATCTGGGGGTGGAAGGTGGTACAGGCCAGGAGGCCTCCCTGGAGGAGGCAACAGAAAGGCCATGTGGAGACTGGAGAAGTAGGGCAGAGGAAAACGGAGGCCTGAGCCTGCCTGTGCTCAGCTGGTCCAGCAGCCACAGCGGCAGACTCAGAGCCATGGAGAAACCGGGTGACCTGGGTGAACCACGCCCGTTCCTGCCCATTTTGCCAGTTCTCCATTGCCTCAGACAGGTGAAAGGGCACACGGTTTGGGGCCTGGGTCAAACTCCAGTTCTGGTCAGCCATTGGCCAGCCTTGTGTCCCCCACCAGTCACCCCTCTGAGCCTCACTATTCCCTCCATGGGATGCAAAACAGCAGATGCCTCTTGACCGTCGTGAGGCTTGCTGGGATCATCTATGTAAACGCACACAGTTGGTGCTCAATAAATGTTCTTTCATGTAGTCATTCAACAGGTCTGCCAGGGACCTGCAGGGTCACCACCCGCTGGCCTGAGGTTGGGGGGGGGTGGCCTGCTGTCCCCACCCCAAGAAGATGAAAAGACCGCCTCCAGAGAAATCAGGGGAGACCACAGAAAGCTGCCGTACCTTTTGCAGTTCTTCAAATTTGGGATCCTGCCGGGAAGTGGGGGGCAGGTATTTCTTTTTTTCTCCTGGAAGCAGAGGTGAGCATGACACATGGGTGGGGACACTGCAGGGAGCTGGGCAGCTCTCTCCCTGCAGGTCACCTGTATGCAGGCACCTTGACACGAGGGATATTTGGTCCTGTGCTTCACACATACACACACACATACACACAAACACACATGCACACACACACACACATGCATACACACAGTCGTAGATACACACACATAAGCACGTGCACGCGCACACACACACACACACCCTGAGCATCAAATGTCTAAAGTGACTCGGATTTCCCAGACACGCCTCGTCCTCCACGCCTCTTTCTTTGCCATGCTGTTCCCGCCACACCCTAAACGCCCTTCCCTCTCATTTCCCTCATGAGCACTAGCTCATCCTCAGGCACAACAATATTTATATTTTGGGGACATACCCAGCCTGAAAAACTATTTCTTGTCTGAAATTCAAATTTAACTCGGCCTCCTGTGTTTTATCTGGCAAATCTACCCACTTAAGAAGATGCAGGTTCACACAAGCCCAGGGGCTGGGCACCAAGGGCCCGAGGCGGAGTCCTCCTGCATCTGTCCGGCTCCCTGGTGTGGGCAGGACCCAGAGGCCATCCCGGCTGACTCTCTGAGCCCCAGGATCCTGGTCAGCAGCTTCCTGACATTCTAGACTCACAGAACAAACACTTGTCAAGGCTGAGAGGGAACTGCAAGATCATCTAGTCTCAAAGAACATGGGGGAAACTGAGTCACCTTGTGGGGACTGCCTTGCCCAAATTCACAAAATGCAATGCCTCTGTCTTCATATGACGCAGCTGGGGACTTTTCCTAGACGTTCTGAAAACCTTCAAGTACTACCCAGCCCCATGTCTCCCGACAAGAAGGAGGGCTATCTAACCCGCTGGGCACCAGCCGGCTCCGGACCAACGCTTGGGGAGTTGGTGGGTGAACGGCTCCGGTGGTACCCCACCCTCACCCCACCCCTTCCCGGAGCAGGCTTCCTACCGCTCTCAATCATCACACGTTCCAGCTCTGCCTGCCAGTACTTCAAATAGTTCTAAATCAACTGTAAAACACAAAATAAATATTTTTTCAAATAACTAAGCCCTACCGCTAACAGCAGTTTTGCTCATGACACTTTCCAGCCTCAAACCCTCTATAAACAGAGAGCCCCGGGACAACAAAGGAAGTCAGCCTCGTGACGCTGGGCCACCCCTGCACCCGGCCCCCTCCCACCACCCGGCCGCCAGGGTCTCACTCACCACCCCCGGGGGTCTTTCGGCCACAGCGCCTATCTCGAAAGGCTGTCTTCACAGCATCTCGATCAAGTTGCATTCTGCTCCTTCACTTCAATTATCTAACCCTTTCTCTCCATCATCACACTTATGTTTGAAAGGTGACATAAATTCCAGTGAGTTCGCTTAAAGCCTCTGCTGAGCAGGAGCTTTGGGTTGCTCCCTATTTTGCTTCTTTTCTGTAACAGGGTGAGGATGGCCTGGGGCACCTGCACTGTCCTTTCCGACTGTCTCCTGGGAGGGAGGTGTCATGGGCAGCGGCCACAAGCTCCCCAAGCTCAGAAAACAGACTTGCGGAACTCCCCCGTCCTACGGCCACCCCCCTTTGCAAAGGGACCCAGGCGTGTGAAGGAAGCAGATCGACAAGCCCCCATTCCGCGAGGCGTCAGATGTCTGCTGTCCGCCACAGTAAAGGAGTCACCTGCTACCTGCTACATTCCTCTCTGGGCCTCAGTTTCCTCGTGTACGCCAAGGAGGCAGGAACATCTACCCTCAGAGCAATAAATGAGATGCTGCTACTACTAAATAAATAGCAGCAGTTGGAATCTCCTCTTAACATCACCATTAACCTGGAGATGTGCAGTCACGAGGGGAATGGGGATGCCTGCCGAAGATTCTGGAAGCGGGGGCAGGCGGCCGTCAAGGGTGAAGCAGAAGGAATCGGCCGGGGCCGAACAGAACTGGGTGCTCGGATGACAACTTGGAAAGCAAGGCAGCGGCCAGACCTGCCTGTTGGGTTCCTGCCGTGCAGACCCTCACCTCCCCCGCCCCGCCCGCCCCCCCAGCCCCACTTGGACACGGCACCTTGTGGGAGTTCCTCCTCCGCCGGCGGGCCCGTCACCTTAGGGAGCTGCAGCAGGTTGTATAAGGACTCTGACTCCATTTCTCCCTTGCTGGCCCTGGGGGTGCAGGGGATAGAAGGCTTATCATCCTCGGCCTCTCTGTGGTTTGGGGGGGTCTCACTGCTCATGCCAGCATGGGAGGGGCCAACATTTACAGAGTGTGCACAGCCCCCTCCACGGGTTCATTATGGGCAGGGGGCCGGGCTCACCCCCCGCGGGACCGGGCAGATTCAGAAGCCGGCCCTGGCCTCCTTCCTGTTCCCCTGGGCTCACTTCCTCTCCCGCTCAGCCACCCTCTTCAGCCCCTGCGTCTTCCCCCAGCGTTTCTGGTCCCAAACAGGCATTGGGGCTGGGGTGTCATGCATCAGAATGGTGGCCAGCTCCAGCCCCCAGGGAGGCCCCCAAAGATGGGGGCATTCACAGGGGCTGCAGCCTCCCCATCACCCTAGCAGCCAGCCCAGGGGCCGGGGCACTGCTGGCAGCTCCATCCTGCCCTGAGGCGAGGATCCAACCCTACCCCCTGGATAGACCTCCAAGCTCCTTTTGGACAGGATTCGGTTCAAAGGACACGGCCACAGAAGAGGAAAGAGCCTTGCCTGGGGGTTAGGTGGCCCAGGTTCCAGGCTGGCTCCTCCTCGTTCTCCTTGTGAGACATTGGACAAATCCCCTCCCTTTCTGGTCCCAAAGATCTTTACAGACAGGGCCGGACTCCGAGCTCTCCGAAGGCACTGGAGTGGACAGAGCTGGAACGGCCTCAAGCCGTCGGCCGCCCCGGGCAGCCCCTCCCTGCCCCGGGCCTGTTTCTTCATCTGAAACCGGGTGGCCTCTCTTCCCCGCACGCTGGATGAAGCTCAGGGGAGGTGGCAGGGGGAAAGGGAGGCTGCCCGCTTGGCCACGCAACGGGATGGAGCCCGTCTGCCTATCCGGCCCCAGGAGGGAGGAACGGCCGCTTCCGAGCCTGGGGGGCCGGAGGGGCAGAGGGGCTCAGGGCTTCGCCTGGCCCGACTCCCTCCCGGTGCGGCCTCAGCTGAGGCTGTGTCCTCTGGGGTCCATTTCCACAAGCCCCCGGGAGCCCTCCCTCGCTGAGCTCTGACTCCCGAGCTTTAGAGAGAGGCAGAAAGCCCCGAGCCGAGGGCTCCCGTGAGCTACGATGTCAGGAGGACTCACCCGGCTGCCTCCTTCACACCAGGAATGAAGCTGTAGCTCGTGATCACTGGCTTCCAAATAAAAGTTAAGTTCCTAGCCGTGGGGGGCTGGAGGGGCCACGCTGCTCACTTCCTCCAGGCCTGTGGCTTCCGCAGGGCCTGCTCGGAGGCGTCTGCACGCAGCTTCCTCCTCGCTGGGCCGCAGAGCCTGCTGCCTCCACAGCCCCACCGGAAAGCTCTGTCCCTGGAGCCCCAACCACCCAGCCACACCTCCTGGCCCTCAGATGCCTCGCAGGCAACTCGGATCTGCGATTTCTTCCCTCTCTCCCTCTCCCCTCCCCACCACGCAGCCCAAGCCAGTCCCTCCCGGCCTCACCATCTCCGAGTGGCCAGCGCCAGCCAGCCAGCTGCCGAGGCCAGAGACCCCCACATCCCCGCCCCTAGCGAACTTCGAGCCGGGCCTCAGGCCATCCCTCCACCCCCACGCCCCCACCCAGCCAGCCCCTCTTCCCCTCTTCCTCTGGCCTGGACCACATAGGAGCCTCCTTGCTCGAGCCCCACAGCCAGCCTCTCACACCCCAACCCCTGCCTGGATGCTCACGTCCCAGACCCCTCAAAACCCACCAATGGCATCCCATCGTTCTTAAAATCTACTCTGCACAGCCCAGCGTATGTCCTGATGGACCTGCTGGTTAGATCTCCATCCCCATCTCCAAACCTCCCAGCCATGTTGACCAACTTTCTGCTTCCTGAACACACCACATGCCTTACTATTTCCTCTGCCTAGAAGCCCCTGCCCCAGCTTTTAAAGGGGCTAAGTCCTCATCCTTATCATCAGCTTAAACGCCTCCTCCTTCAGGAAGCCTTCCCTAACTGCATCATCTAAAAGAGGTCGTCTGTAGGATTCCTTAGCACAGCTCTGAAGGTCTTCTGTGCCCCAGTGCCTAGAACAAGGCCTGACACCAAGCGGACTCGATGCATAAATGCAGCTGGCTACTGGGGCGCCTGGGTGGCTCAGTTGGTTAAGCGACTGCCTTCGGCTCAGGTCATGATCCTGGAGTCCCGGGATCGAGTCCCACATCGGGCTCCCAGCTCAGCGATGAGCCTGCTTCTCCCTCTGACCTTCTCCCCTCTCATGCTGTTTCTCTCTCTCTCGCTCTCTAATACATAAATAAATAAAATCTTTAAAAAAAAAAAAAATGCAGCTGGCTACTGTTGCCTAGAGGATGAAGTTCTTCCAGAGAAGAAATGGGCCTTGACGGATGAATAAGAGTTTGCCCGCTAAAGATGTGTGAGAATGTTCCAGGTGAAGGGAACGGCGCGTGCGAAGGTGTTAGGCGTGAGAAGGAGAGGCCCCAGGACGGCAGGAGAGTCGGCGATCAGCTCAGACCCGAGCTGGGGTCCTGCACTTGAGTCTTCCTGGGCCAGGATGAACCTGTGAGTATTCACGGCAGCAGCGACTGTGCTGAGGGACCAGGAAGCCAAGCACCCTTTCTCTGCTGACAGATCAGGCAGAAAAGGGGCAGAGCAGGTGGGAAGCAGGAACAAGGGCGCACATGAGCAGGAAAGCGGCGTTGTTCCCAAGAACTTACAAAAATGACAGAAGGTATTAGTGATTATTACTGCTAATATTTATTGAGTAACTGAAGACGCAGCAGACATCGCTCTAAGGGCTTTAACTTTACTGGGGGCAGCCTCTGGGGCAGGTGCTGCTTTCATCCCCACCTGCAGAGGAAGACACAGAGGGGCAGGATCCCATTTCTGCGCCCCCCCCCTCGGCCCCGATGGCCCCGTGCGAGCCCGGGGTTTGTGGCTCAGTGGGCTGGGAAGCAGCGGTGCCCACACACCCACTTGGCTTGGGCAAGTGTGGCAGGCCCGGCGTGGCCCAGGGGTCAGTGTGCTGCCAAGTCCCCGCAGAGATGGCCTGCCCAAATGGGGGGCTGAAGAGTGCTTAATAAAGCATTGGCTGGGGCCAGGTTAAGGGAACCCAGAAGAGACGGTGCTGCCCCCCGAGACGGGCTACTCCGAAGCCCAGCGGGGCAGAGGACAGGGAGGACACCAGAGCCCAGAAAGAGATGGCTGGAGCTCTGAGCCGGTCGCCAGCCGGGGGCTGTGGTAGAGGGGGGCACGCCGACCCACGGTGGCCTGGCCGAGGGACAACTAACACCCTGATCTCGTTCACTCTCCCCCACCCTCCTTCCTGCTGGGGCCTCCCACTGGCCAAATCCCAGGGGAAGCCAGCGGCAGGAACGCTCGCCCAGGCAGTCGGTGAGGCAAGGGCCGCAGACACCGCGGGGCGGCGGGGGGGGGGGGGGGTCTCAGGGGCCGTCGGGAAACATCTGGCCCAACGTTGATGCCTCGGGAGACAGCAGCGGCTCGGCAGCCTCCTGGTCAGGGCAGAGGCTGCCGGCACTGCGGTGTCATCGGACGAGTCCTTGATGGGGGGGGTCTGTCCCCAGCCTGGGGCTCCAGCCTTCCAGTGGCTCTGGGGTCACCTCATTTCCGGTATTAGACTCCTTCCTGTTCAAGCAACTACGGCGACGCCAGTTATCTGCCACTGGACCTGGGCTAATAAAGGATGTGTTACCAGTCGAGGAAGGCAGATCTTAAGTGAGGGAGTGATGATGGATCCGGTGAGGGAAACTGGAGGGAAATTTCCACCGTGGAAAGTGCGGGATAACGAGCTGGCCAGAAGTCGCACGGGAACGACGTGGCTCTGGACCAGGCGTCCCTCCGAAGCTGGGTCCTTCCCAGCGGCTGTTTGGGATCCTTAGTATTTTTACAGCACCAAGGCCTCGCTCTGCCAGTTAGCAGTACTTCAAGAGTGAGTTTTAATGCTGCAGACAGGAAAGTTCAAGGCCCCTGAATCCCCCCGTGACTTCTGCAGGGAAGGTTTACAGCACGGCCACCGTCGAGGGTCACCCGGGCCCCTCGTCCTGCAGCTCAAGGGGCACACCATCCCCCCGGAGCGGGCTGTCCAGCCGGCACCACCGGCCCCCCGTACACCCCGTTCTGCTTTGGACCCGGACAGATAGGCCGACCCGCCCAGCTCGGCTCATCCCTATTGCACATCCGCTGCTGCTGTGACTGCTTTTCCCCCGTGGCTCCCGCCCAGGAACCCCTCGGCCTCAGCCCCCGCGGGGCCCGGCCCCCACACCGGGCTGCACGCCGGCTCCTGGGCCCAAGCACTGGGCTGGCGCGACCAAGGGCCACTAAGCGCATGAAAGCAAAAGCAGACCCAGCCCCGCGCTCTCGAGGTCTTTATTGGAATAAGTAACAGCACACCGTTCACAGCGCACAGCACTCTCCTAACCGAGGCTCTGGGTCCCGGGAGGTCAGGTTCACGGCAGGGCCCACGGCAGACCCGAGCAGCCGCGGCTTCCCGCTGCCGGCCAGGCGGACGGCGCTGGCAACACAGCCAGGGGTTTAGCGGCTTTTATTCGATATCCAGACATCCAAAGGCGCCACTGCTTAAAACAGCTAAAAAGACAATGAAACAGGGGCCCGCAAAAGGGGGTGAAAAAAGCATTCAGCTCCTTTAAAACACAGCTCTTTGTCACATCCAATTAGGACATTAGGGCTCTGCGTGCATAAGACCCTGTGGTTGTCGCGGGGGAAGCCCAGCTGCAGGCAGCCCCCCATGGCCAGCAGGGGCCTCCCACAGCCGCTCCAAGGAGGATAAAAGGGGACCATCTCACGGCCCCTGCCTGGGCCCTCGCTCGGGCCCTGCAGACCCTGAGCCGGTGCCACTCGGGTGCAAATGATCTCGCTTTCACTTAGTTCCTGTAGAGGGTGCCCCTCCCGGCCAAAAAACAATGCACTGAAAAGGTGGGTCAATTGAGGAGGAAGGGTTCTAGAACTTTCCGAGATTAAGGGAAGTGGCTTCTGCTGCGCGTTACCCCAAGAAGACGTCCCAGCAGCGCAGACCTGAAACTCACAGCTATGGTCGCTAAGCCAGGAGGGCTGATCACAGGAGAAGAGGCCGCCCCCAGAGTTCACCCTGCTCTCTGCCTCACGACTGCGCCCCCCACGCAGATGCCCAGGCCTCTCGTTGAACTCTGATTCAGAGCGGACAGTGAAGGGAGGGAAGGAGATGCACTCAGTGCAGGGAACCAACTTGAATAAAGCCAGTTTGGATGACAGATCACCTGCTCTGCTGGAACCTTGGCCTTAGAGAGTCGGCACCATGACACAGTTGGCCCATATCTAGGGATCCCTTTTACCAGAAACACAGAGGGCTTGAAGCGCATGCACTCCCTGCCTCCCTTTCTAGGCGCGGAGCCCGCCGGAGCTGCCCACCTGCGCTGAAAACCCCGAGGCTGCATTCTCTCCAAATGTCAGCCCCCCCCCTTCGGCCCCCGGGACCCCAGGGGATGGGCACAGCCTGGCCAGGCCCGCCTGTGAAAGCCAGGGGACCGGCCTCTGCAGCTCCGGCGGCCGGCAGGGATCCTACGCATGTAATGAAGTCGGCACAGAACGTTCCAGCCTTGGTTCTTCTGTCAGTGTGGCCCTTTAATGTCGCCGCGTCCCGCAGGAGACACTGTAATACTGTTTTAATTATTTCTGTCCCCTGCTGGGAAACCACCTCCATCAGACTCGCAGTGGCAGAGCTGAGACAGGGGACAGGGGAATCAGCGTTTCCTGAGTCGTGAGCGCCGGCGTCCGATTTAATATTAACAACCAGCACGACCGCTCCGATCAACAGCAGGAAGGTGAAAATCGGAGATGAGAAAGGCCTGTCCTGAGAGCTGAGAGCCCAGGAAGGAGGCTGCGTGTGTGTGTGGGGGAGGGGGGGGCGTGACACAGGGCAGCCCCCCCCCCCCCCCGCCCCGTTTCTCTCTTGAGCCAAAGTGAGCGGGGGAGGGGGTGAACAGCGTTCCTTTCAGGGGTGCCCAGCAGGGGATGCCAGCAGGGTTGAAAGCCACACTGGGGAGGAGGGGGGTAAAGACGTCATATTCCCCCAATCAGGCCTGAACTGTGTCCCCCAGAATCCATATGTTGAAGCTCTAAGCCCAAGTACCTCAGAATGTCACTGTATTTGGAGATGGGGTCTTTACAGAGGTCGGTATGTTACAATGAGGTCACAAGAGTGGCCCTCATCCATTATGACGGGTGTCCTTGTAAGAGGAAGTTAGGATGCAGACGGGTACAGAGGGAGGGCCACGTGAGGCCACGGGGAAGGGAGGCCATCTGCAAGCCGGGAGAGGGGCCTCAGGAGGGGCCGGCTCTGCCTTGGTGCTGGATTTCTGGCCTCCGGAGCTGGGGGACCACCCGTTCCTGCTGTCTAAGTCCCCGCCTGTGGCCCCTTGTTAACGGCGGCCCCTGCAAACTGAGAGACTCCGCTTTTTATAAAAGTTTAAAAATGCATCTATTCCCAAACAGGGCCTCTGAGATGTATCAAGCAACACTTTAGATCCGGCTCCCGACCTAGCCCACTTGGCCGTCACCAAAAAAAAAAATCAGAAATCGCTTCAGCGAATCCTGCCTCCTGCGCGGTGGCAGCTGAGGGTCACCCGGGTCTTAGATGTTTGTGCAAAAGGTAAAGGAGAAACACTGGCTGGTCAAGCAGCAGAATGTGGGGCGGGCCCTCCTGTCCCATCAAAAGCCCCTGGGACTTTAGAGGGACGTTTTTAAAACTACAAAACGCTTTTTACTAAAAAGGCCTCGCTTCCAAGGAGATTCCCCCGCCACAGTCAGGCTGACTCATGGCTCCTCGGAGCTGTGGGTGCTGTTCTGATCACCCATGGCCGTGGCCGTTAACTGCTCCATGGAAAGGCTTGCAGGGCGCCCCCCCACAGGCTGAGGGGTGGGGGGGGATCAGGGCCGACACGTGTCTCAGCACTTGTGGGGCCACATGCCAGCACTGGGGTGCAGAATCCTGCCTTTCAAAGGATCCTGCCCACTGCGGGCTACACAGGGGAGCTTAAAAGCAATAACCCGAAGAGGCTGGTTGGCGTGGGGGAGGGGTGGGGTGGGGACCAAGGCTGGCGGGCCTCCCGGCCCTGCAGGGTCTCCGCTGCTCGCTGCTCTCACTCCAGGTGCTTGTACTTGGTGAAAAGGTTGTAAAGAACCCTCAGGGTGGATTTGAGATCCAGGTTCACCACATCTGCGGAAGGAAACGGAGACGCCGTTGGCGGGGCGAGAGCACTTGGGCCCTGGTGCCGGGGCGCGGGAGGCACGGGGCACCTGTCACGTCCACAGCAGAGCGCTTCGGTTTCAAGACCGATAGCCACCCCACCCCGGACGCCCTGGGCAGCGCCATCCCGGGACACTGGCTGCTATGAGAGGCCCCAGGCCACCAGCCCTCTCCCCGAGCACCTGGGATGCTCCTGCATCCCTTGTAGGACCCGCATCGGGCAAGTGTGGGGACCAGTGGTGCCTATGGATGTGGGGTGTCCAACAGCCAAGGACGTTTACTGGGGTCCAACACCCACGGGCCAACCTGTGCCAGGACAGAGAGCGGGCCCTCTGGGGCAGGGCGGGGTGGGAGCTGCTGTTCCCTCCTGCCCCCTCAAGGGCAAGCAATGCTATGTGGTTTGGCCCATGGCAGGACCCTCAGGGGACCCGATAGCCCAGGAAGTCCAGGCTGCCTTCTTCGGTGGGAAGGGCACCTGGGTCTTCTTCTCACTTGCCCTGTGACCTCAGACAAGTGACCTCCCTGCTCTGGGTCTTAGTCTGTTTGCCTATAAAACTGGCCCATCGGACTCTGAAAAACAAACTGAGGGTTCTAGAGGGGAGGGGGGTGGGAGGATGGGTTAGCCTGGTGATGGGTATTGAGGAGGGCACGTTCTGCATGGAGCACTGGGTGTTATGCACAAACAATGAATCATGGAACACTAAAACTAATGATGTAATGTATGGGGATTAACATAACAATAAAAAAAATTAAAAAAAAAAAAAAAAACTGGCCCATCGGATCAGATGATGCCCAAGGCCCTTCTCGGGCCACAGAAAGATTGTGATCTTGCTTTCCCCGTGCATGTACTCAACCCCAGAGCAAGAAATAGCATCTCTTCCAGAGGAAGGCTGGCTGAGCGGTTGCCATGAACCAACAACTGTCCTTATACCGAGGCCCAGAGTGTCTCCAATCTCAGCTTGTCAGAGCAGGGGGGAAGCACGGAGAGCCGGCACAACCCTCTTTCCTGCCTTCCCTTTGCAAACGAGACGAAGACTCACCGAGGAGAAACAGCCTGCCGGCCAGTTTACCCCCACAATGAACTCGAGGGTTCACACATGCACCCGGGGCTCCCAGAGTCTCCCAGGCCTGAGGCTTCAGCCCCAGCCACCCCCCCCCCCCGGGCCGGCCAACACTGCAGTGGGAGGAGACCAGTAGCTACTGAACCAGAGGCAGCCGGCAGGACCGATGCCCTCTGTGAATGGGCAGGTCTGAGGAAGGGGCAGCAGGGGGCTAAGCCAGGCCTGCTCCTGGTTCCCCAGCCTCCCTGCCCTGGTGGTCCCACCACCGGCTGCCCATGCCTCCCCGCTGCGGCTCGGACCCACACGTGGCATGACCATGCCTCATCCCTGCAGGGACATCAACCCAACACTCATCAAACTGCGGCAAGCCTTTAATATCCTTGCAAGGCATGAAACAGCATCTCTAGCCTGAGCCCGGCACCTGCAGGGGCGCGCAGACCCCGAGGCTTGTGGGCAGAGGTCATGTCCTCCAAGTCAAGCAGTTACTAAAGCCCAGCATTGGTGGTCCCGCCAGCACACTCCTCCTGGTCCCTGAAGCTAAGGGCACGGGGGGCACGGGAGCTGGGGTTGGTGGGGCTGGGGCGGGGCATTACCTTCAGGGCGAGCCTTGGGTGTCTTGAGCCCTCCGTCCAGCATCAGCTCAAAGGCAAACGCCACGTTGTGGACCTGCCAAGGAAGCAAGAGTAGAATTGGCACATTCCCAGACCCAAGCGGCGCCACGCAGGGCACGGGGTGGGCAGGGGCGTCGGCAGAAGACGTTCACTAGATGGTCCTTACTCCCCTCACCAGAGATCAGGGGGCAGCTCAGAGATGCAGGGCTGAAGGCACAAAGCTTGCCCTAGAGGGCTCCGGGGTCTCCAAGTGTCTGCTCTGTCATAGGCCACACGATGAGAAGTGACCGTGACCCTGTCCCTTTTACAGACGAGGAAGCCAAGGCTCAGAGAGGACAAGCCACTTCCCAGAGGCACCCAGCGCTATGCACCATCCCCAGCACAGAGCAGCCACCCACCATGTGCTGGGAGGGCCTCCCAGAGCTGCGTGTGCATCACTGTGGGCAGGACATCGCTCTCGGGGCAGTGGTGGCCCAGGCACCGGGCAGGCACTGGGGACCCTGCCGGAACAGAAGTCAGCCCAATGTGGCTGCAGGGGGCAGGCAGCAGGGCCCTGGTCCTGGCCTCAACTTGCTAGATGTCACAGAAGGTGGACACCCCACCCCCAACCCCCACATGGCTTCTCCCTGAAATGAAAGGTACCACTCAGCCCACGAGGATGCTGGAAGCTTGTATTCCACTAACAACTTCTGAAGAGGTTTAAAATAACACCTCCTCTGCTGCATTCATCCACCTGAATCACAGAGACGCCGGGTGATCAACCAAATCACAGCCAACCATCTGGGAGCAAAGGCTGTTAGGGGGTAGGATGGGGGGGGCACCAAAAATAAAATAAATCATAGAGTCAGAGCTAGAGAGGACCCCGGGGCTCTTGGTAATCACATATCCTTTCAACAGTAATATCTTCATGATTTCAGGGTAAATGAGCCAGAAACATGATCATTTTACTTATAGTTTAATAATTAACCAGGAAAACGATGTTTGACAAAATAACCCGCTGTTGGTCAAAATCCCAGCAGCTCAGGGACCGCGCAGTGGCCTCCAGGACCCTCGGCAGCACCAGCACTGGGCAGGTGGTGCTCGGAGGGGCCCCGTGTGGGGACGGACCCTGCAGGCCCCTCACACCAGGGCTGGACGGGGCTGCACATGACCAGATGCAGGGGGCCCGGAGGACCCTGGGCCATTCCCGAGGCCCTCTGGAAAAGGCCAAGCAGGGTGTCAGACGTCCAGGTGTACAGAGCCCGCCCAGCCCAGAGGAAGGGCCATGGGGTGCGCCAAGGCCACTTTTCGGAGGAGGCCCCAGGGCTGAGACGAGTTAGGACAGGGAGAGACGGCTCCTCAAAAGTGCTCAGCGCTGAGCAGGTCGGCCTCCTGAAACCCCACGCCTGCCCCACACCAAGAACAGCTCTCGCCCAGACCCACCTCTCCGTAGTGCAAGACTTCCTTCTGCTTCCTTCTCAGTCTGAGGAAACCACCCGACAGGAAGTCACTACCACCCTGCTCTCGTCCCAGCCACGTCCTCACCTCCACCGACCCCTCATGCCTGCAGAGAAGCCACCCCTGAGCCCAGGCCCCCAGGACAGGGCAGACAGAGCAGCAAACAGCTCCCCAGACCCGAGGGGACCAGGCCACACGCCGTGCCCCAAAGCCCCATGCCACCACTGGGAGCCAGCCACACAGCCAGGACACCCTGAAATCCTTTCCCTCTGCAAGTCAACGGATTTTTGAAAACCTGGCCAGGTGACAGAAGAATAGAAGGTTCTAGAATAGGAGTGGGCTCCTCCACCTCTGCCCTGCTGAATGTGGGAGATTGGGTTGTCTCTCGGTCCTTCTGAGATCCCGTTTCCTCGTCCCGAGGGAGGGAATCAGGTGAGGGGATAGAAGGGAAAGCACTTTGAGAATGTGAAGCCCTTTCTTGTATTTGCCGGTAAGAACCTCAGTCTCCAGGACACACTCCACTCCCCAGAGAGAGGGACGCTGTGGAATCTTCCAGAAAGATGATCGATGGGCACAAGGTACTCAGCAAAGTGGCTCCCATGGAGTAAGATTATAAAACAAAAAGCCACGGGTCGTATCCACGTCTCAGAAAGCTCAAAGGGTGCCGTGTGTCTGTGTGCAGGAACCTAGGGGGTCTGGTCTCATTTTTTAAAAATCTAGTGCAATTGTTTTAAAAAACATAGGTCATCGCTCCGCTGGGGGACAGCAGCCCCTGATACGTGTCCGATTTCGCTCATCGAACCTTAGTGCCCTCCCTCGGGAAACGCAGAGCTGCTGTAGATTCCCAGCATCGGGGCAAACGTGCCCCACACAGCCTGGTCCCCCAGGGGATACCCAGTGCGAGGTCCCCTGCAGCCACCACGGCCCGAGAGCTCGGCTGCAGGGCCCGGCCTGGAGCGAGCTCAGGTCTGTGCAGCAGGGAAACGCCACTGCCCGTGAACCGGTCATGAGCTAATACATATGACGAGCTCACAAAGAACTTGCCAGTAGCTGCCATGATGACCATCACTCCCCACGGGGGGCAGGGAGAGAATCCAGGAAGCTGGATAAGAATGCACTGGAATTGGGCGCCTGGGTGGCTCAGTTGGTTGAGCGACTGCCTTCGGCTCAGGTCATGATCCTGGAGTCCCGGGATCGAGTCCCGCATCGGGCTCCCTGCTCGGCAGGGAGTCTGCTTCTCCCTCAGACCCTCCCCCCCCCTCATGTGCTCTCTATCTCATTCTCTCTCTCAAATAAATAAATAAAATCTTTAAAAAAAAAAAAAAAAGAAAGAAAAAAAAAGAATGCACTGGAATTCCAGCATCCTCCCTGAGCAGAGCCACCCCTTCATGAGCGTGAACAGGCTCCCAGCATGCTGGACGCTGCCCCTAAAACAGCCTTTCCTTCAGGGCTCTCGGGCAGAGGCGAAGCAAAGGCAGACGGTCCTTTGGGCCTCTCACACCTCCCAGGCCAGGGCGGCAACCCACAAAAACTTTCACCCCTGTTGCAAAGGGAATTAAGGCCGGGCCCGGAGAGAAGGCTCCCCTACCCTGCCATGTGCACAGTCTCATCTTGGGGAAAAAAAAAAAAAAAACCCAGTTCCGGCCCCTTGGCTCGATTCACCGTTCCTGCCGGCATCATTATTAATTTGAACAAAGGAAATCTCTCTCCCCCAACAATGCTTCTGCAACCAGCCCCATCGGGCCTGGAAACGCACGAGCCTCTTCCCCACATCATCTGTGTTCTCATTTCCAGAACAACAGCACAGGCACCCTTGTTTCCTGATGGAGTTCTGCTCGCTCCCCTCTGGCCCGTGCTCTCTCCATTCGCCCTGGCTCACCCGTGCCAGGCCCTCTCTAATCTGTTCTGATTCCATCTCAGCAGGCGAGGCAGGAACAACGTTTGGCCGCCAGTGAACAGCCTGGAAGGTGCTAGAAGTATGCAGATTGATAAACACTGGCCCCGTTACCGGATGTTTCCCTGGCTGCCACCACCTGCAGCATTGTCTGCCTCTCTGACTCACGGGGTCTAGCACTTTGGGAAAATCCAATGACAGATGCCCGTGAGTCCGAAGCAATATGGACAGTGCAAAAGCCAAGTTTCTAAAGGCAATGCGCTAACTACTGTCTGGACAGGCTGCATTCCGGGGAGCCCTGAGCAGCAGGCCAAACACCCAGGCACAGACAGGGACACGGGGGGCTCAGCAACTCGAATCCAAAGGTTAGGCCCTTCGACCCCAACAATCCTCTGTGGGGAATCTCCCCTAGAAAACAATCCACAGGAATAGAGATAGATATACAGACAGAGAGATCGATCGATAGATAGATGGACTCGAGAAGATGCCCTATTATTTTAATGGGGAAAAAAAAAAACAGAAACAAGTTAATTGTCCAAGAGTGGGGGGAACAGGGAGACAGTGGTGTCAGGCCACGGGACTCTGAGCCACCACTGAGGACAGCACTTGGGGAGGTCGGAAGCAGCTGGGAAAACCAGAGGTGACATATGCATGACATCCACAGCGGAAGATCTGCAAGTTTACAACATCTGACCACCATGATTAAAAATGACACCGTCCCATGGGAAAGACCCCGAAGAGAACACGGCACACGGTGCTCGGGTGTGTCTGGCACTGCTGATGGGTTTACTTCTACGACTGAGGGTTGGGTTATGTCTCATTGCAGTACCATTTTGGGGACAGCTTTATTTTTTTTGAAGATTCCAGCTAGACTCCAAAAAGAGCCACGGGGGGCAGGTCTAGGCTGTGCGCTTTAGCGAGCACGTCCGGGACTGCTCTGAGGATGGAGACCACACACATACCTTCTGGTCGAAGCTGTCTGGGGTCAGGTAGAAGTTGTGCAGGGGGACGAAGTAGTCCTCCAGAAGGCCCATGAGCAGAACCAGGTAGACGCCATCTGCAAACTACAGAGAAACACGTGGCGATGTTTCTGGGCTGTCCAGGGAGGTGGTGAATGTTCTGCATTCATTCCAAAGAAGGAAAATGTTTTAAAGCATGAAATCCATGCCTCGCTCAGGCATGAACCTGTAATTAGGTGAAGGACCCGGGTGCAGAGCATCTCGCTCAGGACTGGATGTGGCCACGCATGTGTTTGGGGTTGAAGCGCATCCACGTGAATAGGGCCACGGCTCTGGGAGCAGGCAGCCTGGCCACAAGGCCCGTCCCCCCACTATTGACCTCGAGGTAACACTGGCTCCCATCTCTCAGGGTTGGCACGAGGACCCAGCATACAGTGAGCACCCCATCGGTGTCGGCTTCTGGAATGATCCATCCATGCATGACCTGCAGGGTGCCTATGGTTTGGTTTGGGTTCTGCTGCCCTGTTCCACCTGCTCACCTTGTCAGCTGTCTGAGCACCTTCTTCTAGCTATGCTCACAGTGCCAGACACTTTCCCCTGCTTGAGCCCTGGTGACCATGAGCCTTTGTCCATCTAGATGAGCCTCTAGTGTCCATCCCAGCTGGGCCCCGAACACCGGGCTGCGCTGGGTCAGGGAAAGGCCTGCAGGCTACAGCCCTCAATCCGGACCCCTCTCCCTGCCACCAGCCCAGCAGCACCATCCATCCACAGGAGGGGGACCAGGAATCTAGAACAAAAGGCCCCACTCTTTGGCAGACAGCCCTCCCCCACCCCCAATTAGCCAGGGAACAATTACTCCTTTTAAAGATAAAGCCATGGAGACCAATGAAGGCCCCACAGAGCACAGACATGGCATCTCTGAGGGGCCGAGACTTGCTGGGGTCCACTGCACGGCCAGTACTTGGGAGGACCCCAGCCTCCAGAGGTCTGAAACTGTGCCATCCAACATGACCGCCACTGGCCACATGCACCTACTGAAATTAGACATTTTTTTGTTTGAATGTTGCTGGTTTATTTTTCCTGTGGTAAAATATATATAACATGAAGTCTACCATTTTACCCATTTTAAAATATCCAGGTCATTGGCATGAAGTCCATTCAAACTGTGTGCAACCATCCATCCATCCATCCATCCAACCAACCATCCATTCTAGCACTCACACCATTTTGCAAAACCGAAACTCTGTGCCCATTAAACACCAACTCCCCCTCCCCCTCCCCCAGCCCTTGGCACCCCCCACTCTGCTCTCTGTCTCTGTGAATTTGCCACAAGATTTATCCTTTTGTGTCTGGCGTATGCTGACTTTTTTTTTTTTTAGTCGTGATAAAACATACATAAAATGTACCATATTAATCATTTTTAAGCATAGAGTTCAGTCTTAAGTAGATTCATGCTATTACGTAACCAAGTTCCAGAACTCTTAAACTGAAAAAATGTCTAAATTAACGAAAATACAAAATTCCGTTCCTGTCGCTCCAGCCACATTTCAGGTGCTCAGCGGCCACCTGAGGCGGGCGGCCCCTCCATCACTAAAAGGAAGCTCTCTTGGCCGGCGTGGACCCCTGGTCTGGAAGAGCGCCATGCAGGACAGCAGGACAGCCGTGAGGGGCTGGGCACCCAGGAGCCCTTCAGCTCCGGAGACGGATGAGCCGAAGGAGGACTTTACTGAAAATAGCAGCTCCCTCCACCACCCTAGGCAGGCCACCAAGGCCTCCGATTTAAAGATGAAAAGTCCAAATCACAAGTGTCCAGTATCACCACGTTGAAAGGGGAAGGGGAGCGAAGACACAAAGCGCAAGGCAGAGGGACGCCGTCCTTCCCGGGCCTGCCGAGGACGGCTCTCTGGACTCCCCCCGCTGACACCGAGCCAGCAACAGGCCCAAAGAAACCGGCTCTCTCCACAGCGTGGGCCCACTTCCAGGCCGTCCGCGAATGAAGATCCCGCCCCCAGCACCTGCCCAGGAGGCGTAGGGAGCCTGTGCTCCCTTCCATGGCATCCCCGAACCCAGCCCCGGCCCCCTCGTGCATGGGGCGGTGGGAGAGATGCTGACTGCAGAGGAAGGCACGGAGGGAGAGGGGCGCCCGGGAGCGTGAGAGCCAGGAGAGCACAGCAGCTTATCAGCAAACCGACCCTCCAGCTCACACTCCCGAGAGCACACATCAGTCCTGGGTGGGGGTGTGCTCTACCTCAGACCCCCACGGATGCCCCACGGCTCCCACGGCACTGTCTTCACCCATTCCCAGCTTGTAAGGGCATGACCTCCACTAAGCCTCCCTGTACCTGCTGCCCCCTCAACATAAGGAGAGAAGCTCAGAGAAGCTGAGTAGCTGGCTCGGTATCACACAGCTAGGAAGTTGCCCAGAATATAGAAGTGGTTTTAAAAAGGAGGAAAAAAGACAGGAATGCGCGCGCGCAGGTGGAGGAAAGGTCCGGAACAGCACACACACACACACACACACACACACACACACACACACCCTCCCTCATGATGAACATTGTTTATAAAACTACCTCTTTTCTGCTGGACCACTGGTTAAAAACACTTATAAGATACTACTTTAAGTGTGGTGATAGAGAAAAAAGGAGACACTGGGTACATCCAGATCAATGCAAACTGAGGTGCAGAGTCTCAGTCCGGGGTGTCCGGCGACTCCTGCTGGCACGTGGGCCAACCGGGAAGTAAGAGTCGGGAATGGCTCGCAGGGCCCAGGACGTTCAGGTGGGCAAGGCTTCCTGGGCCCTCAAAGCATCACTGCCTTCCAGGAATGTGTCCTGACGAAGCAGACAGAGACACCAGCAGCTGAGTGCAGAGAGCCCCCGCACCACCCGTCACGAGAGTGGGAAGCGCCTCATCACGAGCAGCGGGCTTCACGCAGTGCACTAGGATGGAATAGAAGGCAGTCCTCAGAGGTGACCAGTATGGACAGACAGACAGACCGGGCAGCGGAGAAAGGATGAGATGGAATCACGCACACAGCCTCCAACGAGAAGATGCTGACGATAAAACTACGTAACAAAGAACACATTATGAAAAGAGCTGCACGGTATGACCCACTGTCATTAACAAAATATACTTGTGCATGTAAAAAAACATCTAGAAGAGCCCACATCCCACCGTTAACCGCAGTCAGGTAGGTCTGGAGAGGATGAAGGGGGGAGACGGTGGGGGGAGGGGGGAGAAAGGAGGACTGTTACTTTTAGGTTAGGACACTTCGGGACTGTTAATATACCGAATGGTAAGTATCAGAGGCTAAGTGTGCAATGTTCGTAAACTGCGACAAATGATGCACAAGTAAATATACTCATTAAAAACGGTCCATTCGGCTTTCCAGGACAGACCCATGCAGTCCGTGATTAGCCAGCCAGGTGGAGGAAAGGTCCGGAACAAAACCCTCAGCACAGTTATCTCTGGGCGTTCGGATTAGGAATGATTTTTGTTTTGCTTATCTGCATTTTCAGACATTCTACAACGAACTGAATTACTTTTTTAATTAGAAAAGCAAATGAGAAAAGGCAAAGAAAGAGACAGGAACGGAGGCAATCACCCAGGGGTTTAAGAAGGATCAGCTGGGGGTTAGAGGAATCTGCACCAAGAACTGTAATGACTCCGAATTCGAGCACCCAGCTAATCCTGGGAAAATTATATTTTGTGCTTTGATGCCTGCTGAGTGCTTGAAACATATTTTTACTATGCGGCGTGAGCTTTGAGTGGAGTGGGGGAGTATACTTTATATACTTCCCGCAGAAGAAATATTTTGTGCACACTCACTGGACAGGTATTCGGCAAGCACTTGCGCAGTAAGCCTGGCAATGGAGAACAGAAGCGGGATGGGGGGGGAGGGCGCGGAACGTTCTAGACTTAAAGAATTGCACCTGCCAAGGCCCTTCGGTGGGGGAGGTGTGACGCCTCAGAGGGTGTTAGGGTTGAGCTGTGTCCCCCTAAAAAGATGTGTTGGAGTCCTAACCCGCAGAACCTGTGAATGTGACCTTATTTGGAAGAAGTCATTACTGAAAGTAACGGAGTTAAGATGAGGTCACCAGGATGGGCCCTAATCCAACACAACCAGTGTCCTTACTAAAATGGAAAATCTGGACACAGACACACACACGGGGGGAGTGTCCCGTGACCATGAAGGCAGGGATCCCAGCAGGGCGTCTACAACCCAACGGAAGCCAAGAATCACCAGCAAAACCCTGCAGCGGGGGGAGAGGCCTGGCACAGAGAACCCCTCACAGCCTCAGAAGGAAACAGCCCTGCCCACATGGGTCTGAGACTCCAGCCTCCAGGATGGTGAGGATGGAAATGTCTGTGGTTTAAGCCGCTCCGTCTGTGGGACTTGGTTCCAGCAGCCACAGGAAATTAAGACAGAGGGCCCGAGAGAAGGCCAGAGAAGCTGGGCTTTGCTGTCCCAACTGCCAGGTGGCCATTCCTTGTCAGACGAACAAGATGGCGCCTGCCGCCAGGGATCAAGAGCTGGCTGAAAACACGAACCCCGGAGCCCTGCTCACCTGGGTCTCCAGTTCCGTCACCTCCAAGTTCAGCTTGTTCAGGTGCTTGTTCACAAACGTGATGAGAGACTGTGAAGGCAAAGACACTGTGAGTGAGAGAGTCCGCTCGTCCGTTCCCATCCGACGGGATGCACCGGACATTGGGCATCACCGGCTTTGTCAGACGGTCCCGTCATCTCCTCCGTTTGCTAAAATAAAAGGCTCGGGTTCTCACAGCGACCCTTGGTTTTAGTGGAATAATGCTTCCATCTACCCCCGTTGGAGAAGAACGTGCATCTCTGTCCGCCAGCCTGGGCTCACACGTGCTTATCCACACACACGTACATGTTTAACAACCCTCAAGAAGGATAAAACCGTCAGGGGGAGACAACTGGGTTTTTAGATGCATCTTAGATGCAACCTGTAATGAAAGAAGGCTGACCTGAGGGGCCACACTCATCCACTTCAGTGACCTGTGCAAGCTTGATCTCAGGGAAGCAGGGCCACCGGCCTCTCCTCTCTAGCAAAAGTTTAAAACTTGTCACCTGTAACTTTTCTCACCCAGCAAACCCAGCTTCAGGGGGACGCAACACCAGCCACACACCCCCCACCCCGGGACACGACTGCCTTTCCTTATTCCTGCTACTCAAATTTACTGAGCAGCTACTACGTGCCAGGCATTCTGCTTGGCGCCGGGGACATGAAGACGGCAAGACAGGGTCCTGCCTGGAGAGCCTGTGGCATAGTTCTCCATATATGTACCTGGTGGGGATGACAGAGAAATCAAGGGCCAGGCCAGCGTGTGAGACGTGCCACGGAGGGGAGCTCTGCTGAGCACAAGGAGAGGCGTGTGGCCCCCCGTAGGCTGCCGAGGGAGGCAGCATCTGAGTGGGCCTGCGGGGCAGGCCAAACGGGAGATGGGAGTGGAGGGGCGGGTAGAGCGGGCACCCAGGCCCCGAGCACATGTGCAAACACTTTGGGATCTTCAGGCTGCATCTGGATGTGGATGGGATGGAAGAGAGTAGGACGGGTGACCCTGCTTTTATTCTGGGGTACAAGGAGCCACCAACACAGCAACTCTCAATGTGGGGGTGTGGAAGGGCCAGGCTGGAAGCAGGAAGCTATCAGGCAGATAAAAGGATTTGGTCTTGTTCGTCCCTAGTGCCCAAAATACGTCTTTTCAAAGAATAAATTAACATCGTATCTCTGAAAGACAGACCTTATGCCATGCCATGGCTACCCAACGCTACCCAATGTACTGTGCGCTGGGCCTTTGCACGGACATGATGATATTTTACTCTCACAGCACCCCTGAGAGGTGGGTCCTGCCTCAGTCCTGACAGATGGGGAAACTGAGGTAGGAGTTATAATCTGCTTCAGGTCATACAGTTGATAGGTGGGGGGGGGCGCAGATTTGAATCTTCTTGCGCATTCACGGATGGGTTCTGTCAGGAGACAGATGTGGCAGGGGTAGGGGTTGGGGGCACTGCTTGGAGGCCCCAAGGTGCGTCACTCATGACCCAAGGATGCTAAGTACGCTCCACCCCAGAAGGACCACTGGGATCGTTCTGCTACCCTTTTGCAAAGTGCTTCCAAGAACTAATAAGCTCATTGTCCCAGGCTGGACCAGCATTTTCCGAAGGTGGGTTCCATGGGAATTTAATACATTCAATCACAAGATAAACAAACAGATCAAACCATTGACAAACAAGTTTGGAAAATCCTTCCTACCGAGTCCCCTCTTGGAGAATTCCAAACGCATGCCAGCATATTAAAGGTCCTGAGAAGTCCTGCATTAGGAAACCTGTTCTGGGCAATTGTGCTAGACAAAGAGCTCTCTCTCCTAGGGCATGGGCAGAAATGACTGCTCCTTGGATTTTTACAGGGAGGTGGAAAGTCCATCCATCCTGCCTCCCCCCAAGTGAGATGTCTGCAGGCGCTCAGATAACTCCACAGGCAGAGAGCTGAGTCTCGATTCCTTCTGGGTGAGAACAAGCCCTCCTGGCAGATGCCCCTGGAAGCTCATCATTCCCCAGCCCCTGACTCCACAGCCTCAGTTCGCATGTTTTTTGTTTGTTTCCATCCGTAGCCTACACGTAGGCTGCCTGGGCTGATGAAGGGCCTGTCCTTGCGCTCCTTTGTGGAGGGAAATGGGCCAAACGCACGCACGGGGCAGCTCAGCCGGCAAAGGCCTGCCTGTGTACCGGGCAGGTTGTGAATACAGCCTCGTGGTAGTGAGGCCTTTAAGAGTCAGCAGGCTGACACACTTAAAAACACTTCCACATTGAGAAAAAGCCTTGAGTTGGAATAAAGGGCCACGGTGGTGCCTGGCTGGCTAATTCACTCAACAGAAGCAGGCGGGTGGCAGGAAGATACCCAGGGAGCAGAGATGTTGAGTTAAAAGGTGCTAATTTTATGCACTGTAGTTACGTTTTTGACTATAATTACACTTCAATCCATGTGGCAAACATTTCAGAGATTTCAAACACGTTCCCACCTTCTTCCCAGCATGGAGTGCATGCTGTAGACAGAAGCCTGGAGACAGAGGGAAGCAGCCCAGCCCGGAGCTTACCTTCTTCACCACGCTGAGCTTGTCCGGGGCGTGGTCGAAGAGGGTGTCGAAGGCGTCCCGCTCTGTATGGGCAAGTGGAGAGGCACAGGCTGGGTTTATGGAAATGTCCCCGCCCGTCCCGGGGACCACGCAGTTCCTGACCTCCTGGGATGTCCCGCCCTACACTCCCCACCCGCCTAGAATCCTCTTCATTCCCGCCAGAACCCAAGGGCAGGTGCGGTCGAAGAGGAAAATCAAGGAAAAGATGCTTCTAAGTACCCCCCCCACCCCGTTTCTATCTTGTAATGTGAAATTCACAGGCGGCACTTGGACATCGGCCCATGACATCCTCGACCTGAGGCATCCCTTGCCCGCCTCTCTCCTTCCCCACACTCCTTGCGTACCAGTAAATCTCGCTAGTGCCTCCGAGCACGTCTCCTGATCAGCACGGCTGCTAGTCCCATACCGGCCCCACGGCCCTCAGCGGCTGCAGTCTCCTGCTTTGCTGGCCTCCCTCCTCCACTCCCGGCCCTCTGATCCCTTCTCCTAGCAGGAACACTGTAGACTGGATCAGTTCTTGCCCCTCCCTACCCCTGCCCCCACCAAAGCTCTCCAACCGCTTCTCATCACTCCTAGAATAAAATTCATTCCCTCTCCCGTGGCCCATGGGATCCAGTGGGTGCAATCACCCCCCAACACACGCACCCTCCCCGACTTCACTCCACCAACCAGCTCCCCGGCTTCTCCCCCATCATACACCCACCACAGGGCCTTTGCACCTGCTGTTCACCTGCCACACTTCCTCCAGCTTGCTCTCAGATGTCACCTCCTCTGAAGGGCCTTCCATGACCATCCACATCTAGAAGAGTGCCCCACGCCCACTACCTGTCCTCTGACCCTAATATACTTCTCAAAGCACTTAATCACTACTTGAGAGTACATCTCATTATCATGTATCTGTTGGACAGTAGCTGCTGGTCTCTCAGCTCCGTGCTGGCTGAAACCCCTGTCTCGCTTGTTCCCTCCACTGCCTCAGGACAAATGAACAAACCAGGAAACCCTGCTCCAGAATCTCTCTCCAGCAATCCTTCTGGGGGTGTCCCCCTCTTTGGGAGCACCTGCAGGGCCTGAGGCGGCCTGTTCTGTCATGTCCCACCCAGCCTCCTTCTTCCCGGTGAGCCCCAACCCGCTCTGCTACTCAAGGGCCCAGCCGTGCGCTCCAAATCAACACAGAATCAATCCCTTCCCTTTCCAATGTGAGACCACTGGAGGCCAGGTCAACATGGCTCTCAGTGGATAAGAAGGAGCCGGGTGGGCCGGGAGCCGGGTGCCTGGTTCTAGCCTGTTGTTGCCATGGTGGGGCCTCATGGAGGCAGGACAGAAGCTTGCTGCAGCCCAGAGTCCAGGCAGGAAGACTGAGGCCTCAGAGTGGATGCAGAGCTGTGGGGAGTCACTGGCGGGGTAGAGACGGAAAGGGAGGAGGGCATCTGGAAGGCCTTGGGGTCCCAACTTCTGTCTTCCAGGAGCCAGCTGTCCCCCCAAGGTGCCCGGGGCAACATATGCTCCGAGGACCTCAGCCAGCAGACAGACCCACTATTACTTGAGGGCAGACCCCAGCATGGAGTTCTGGAGGCTGGGGAGCCCAGCCAGATCGGGTGGGGTAGGGGTAGGAAGCCTCCACTGCCTCTCTGGAGATGGCCGGGAGCCCAGAACCAGAGCTGACCCAGGGCCTGCTTCAGGACTGCCCGGCCCGGCCCATGGAGAGGGAGAAGGAGGGAGAGATCAGAGAGAAGACAGGCTGACACCCAAGTAAGCTAGAGAACCAGGTCTCCTGGAGGAAGCATCCCAGCCCTTCCCCCCAGCCTGGCCCCAAAAGAAAGGCACTCGGTGTCCCAGGTCTAGGGCATGGGGAGGCAACTCACAGCCCCAGCCCAGCCCAGGTAGCATCCTCCTTGGCCTTGGGGGTGGGGAGAGGGAAGGTGAGACAAAGAGGAAGGGAGAGGTGGAAGGGCTGTGTGTGCGCATGTGTGGTGTGTATATGCACACCCATGTGGGGCGCATGCATGTGCATGCGTGTGCACACGGTACATAGTGTACACGTGCGTGCGTGGGGGTGTGCATGCATGTGCGCGTACGGTGCGTGTGTGTGGCCACGCGGGTGGACGGGGGGAGGACCGCCCAGCGTCCTTCCCCTAAAAGCCAACAGCAACCAAAAGGCCCGACCCCACGGAGTGCCCCTCCTCCAGCTTTTTTACCAAGGCAGCTGTAAATTATTTTTATAATCGTTCAAGTCAGATTCCACTCTATACGACAGCCTGCTAAGAGGGGGGAAAAAAAGCTAAATCTTTACAAAGCAAAATACAAACTTTAAATGCAGCTTGAGAAAAACCCTGGGAGCAGAAGTGAGCTTGACGTCAGCCGGGTATATTTAGCTGGCCACCGCTGGGCTCACAGAGCGAAGGCGTGCAGGGGAGCCACGGGAGGGCGTGGAGGCCCGCCGCCCCTGTGCAGCCCTTACCTACAGCCGGGGCTCGGGAGCAGCCTTGCCCAGCCAGCTTCTGCCGCACCCCTACGGTAAGCCTGGCCTCGGGAATGAAAATAGGTCCCGGTCGCCCGCCTTCAAAAGCGCCGGGACTTCAGGCCACTTGCTTCCTTCCCTAACCCTGTTTCCTCCTCCGTAAAGTGGGAGTAAATAGGCCCCAGCTCACGGTTGGTGTTAGAATGAAACACACGGCTCATCGAGGGACAAGCCCACCGCCTGGCAAGCGTGGCGCTGGGGCTCGGGCTCAGTTCATTCGATGCCCTCTCTGACCCCAGCCCTCCCTAATGTCTCTCTGGAGGCTCTGGGGATAGTCACAGGGACAAACAGGGAGGGACACAGGCTCGGTGGAGGCAGATGGGTAACCTGAGGTAGCACAAAGAGGACAGGTAGCCAAAACAAGCCAGAAAGGACACAGAAAGGGGCCGAGTCAGCCGGGACGGGCCAGTGTCTGCCCAAGCGCAACCCTCACAGGTGGGAACTTCAGTCCAAACAAAGTTTTGTTCCACATTTTTAAAATATAAATTGGAATTTCTGGCTTGTCTGCAGGAACTGGAAGTGTGGCAACACCGAGTCCGCATCCCTGCCTGCCCGGCGTCAACGCGCCGCCCATGGAAGTGGGGGTGCGGGCTCCCCCAGTCTGCCCCACCGCCACCCCACACAGAGGCCAAGGGGCAGAAGACCACTAGGGTTCTAGCCACTTCCCTCGTTCATGTTGGCAGCCTGGTCCCTGGAGGCACCCACAAGTCCGGGGCCCATGGACAGAGGGCTAGGGGACAGAGGGAGGTGTCACACGAGGCGGAGCCGGGGTTTGCTGGGACAAGAAGGGGAGGAAGGGCGTTCCAGACAGAGGGAACAGAAAGCGCAAAGAGAAGCACAGGAAAGCCAGGGAGGGTTGCAGGCCGCGTGGCCTGTGAGGGAGGCTCAGAGAGGCTGGGTCCCGCAGGGCGAGGAGGCCCCGAGAGTGGTGGCACAGGTGGCCCAGTCAGGCTGCGGTGGGGGCACAAGCTCTGCTGGCAGAAAGGAGGAGACCCGAGGAGGAGATGGGGAGTGGAGGAGGAGAGCTTCTCCCCACTTCTCCCCTGTCCCGAAGCCCAGGGCAGAGGAGGGGCCGCCCGTGGAGGAGATGTAGATGCAGCCAGCAAGCCCGTTGCCATGGAGACCAGGCAGCAGCGCCCAGCTCCTCTGGGGAGATGGGCCTCCCAGCCCACCTCAGCCAGGACAGGGATGACTCAGGGAAGGGGGGCTTCTGGAGGGGGCAGGGCAAGCCCTCCCTCCCAAGCTCAGAGTGCTCAGGTGAGAAATGAGCACAGAACAGGACCCCCTGCGAAACCCAGTAGGCAGACATGAGCCAAGGAGGGTCCACCTGGTATTGTGGAAGCGCCTGGAATGTCTGCGGCCCAGGGCTGGCGGCTGCGGGGGATGCACGCTGAGGAAGACACAGCTCCAGCCCACAGGATGCTTACAGTCAAGAAGCCATGGGTAAAGGGACAGAAGGAGGGACCAAGGGTCCCCAGACTGTCCCAGCGCCCCGAGTCTGCCAGGCAGCTCCCTATGAGCACCGGCGATTGGAGTAAAGAGACAGGCTGGGCGGGGGCAGGGCACTCAGGGAAGGCCTCCTGAGAAGGAGCTGAAGGGTGAGCCATGGGGGAATCCAGAGGGAGAGCATTCCGAGCAGAGGGCAAGGGCAAGAGCTGGAGGGGGTATCTGGGGGTGCTCTTGGATGAACGGGGGAGCGAGGAGGTGGGGGCAAGCAAAGGGGTGGTCTGAAGGGCTCGGAGGCCACCTCCAGGGCTGTGGCTTGAGCTTAAGCCGGGGTGGACAGTAAGGAGGAGTGAAGGGTTAAAGGGGTGCCTTAGGAGAAGCCTGACCCCCAACTCAAGGGGCAAGCCGGGGACCAGGATCCGGGGGGGCAGAAAGGAGGTCCAACCTCGGTGGGCAGGGGGCTGTAGGGGCCCCGGAGGGTCCCACGGGAGAAGGGCTGGCAGAGGCCCAGCTACGGCGGAGGCTGCCGGTCTGGGTACCGAGGGGACCTCGGCGCTTGCACCAGCAGAAGGGGCGGAACTCACCACCTGTCACCCGCTAATAGCCTGCTCGCGTTTCCTAAGCAGGGCGAGCCTATAACATAATAACATTCACCGGCGTCTCGTGGTTCCATGGCCCCGAAGGCTCATGCGTCTCCTGCGTTCACACAGTGGCTGAATCCATTTTTCATACTGTGACACCGGGCTCTTTCCCAGCGAGTCGCCACCCTGCACCCCAGACCCTAATGCACCATTCGCAGGGCCGCGGGGGCTTCTCGGCCCAGCTCCTGCCCCCTTGAAGTGGCACACAGCCCCCCGCAGAACGGACGCTCCCGGGCCCCCCAAACCTCGAACTAGGCCTGTGCCAAACAGGGACAGGACATCGCCCAGCAAATCAAAGGCACTTAATGATGCTCTGACGGCCCCCCTCGGACACAGGGCCTGATGCCTTGTCCTCTCCGGGAGCCCACGCCGGCCCCACTCCCCCCTGCCTTTTCTCTCCCTTTCTTTAAAAATAACAAAGACATATAAAAAGGACTGGATTGCTACTTAAAAATTGTGAAGATGGTGAATTTGCCCAGTGCAGCCTTCGGCCTACTGCAGAAGTTTGAGGACATCGCCGGGAGCCACGTCCCCTCTTCACAACCAAGCAACAGCGCGTGCCACGGGTCCCTGTGATACCCGTGAGAGAACGGGGCCCTGTGGCCAGGCCCGTGGCTGACTCTGGGGTGGCACCCCTCCCCCCAAGAGCTGCAGGACCAGCTCCAGCCAGGCAGGCTTGAAGGGCACGCAGGAAAACTTCTACTTGGCTTCCACTTCCCCTGCTAACAGCTGTGCTCACTGCAGAAGGTGGTATTTGGGGGTGGAGGGCTTTCTGTTTTGAAATATCCCCCAAAGCAGTGAGCTCACTCACATGGCCTCTGGCTGCGGCAGAGAGCGGGGGGGGGGGCAGGGGGGGACCCACGGGACAACACACTCCCCACCCCGAGGGTTTAAATGCGGCCCCAAGCTGTCCTGTGATCTGCCACCCCTTGCTGAGATGAAGATGGGGTCATGCTGCTTGGCACAGGGTCAGGAACAGCTCTTTGGGAACAGTCATTGAAATTAAAGGGAATAACCACCCCCCACCCCCCACTACGCTCTTCTTCTCCCCCCCGCCCACCGCCGCCTGAGGCAGGTCGGAGAAGCAGACAGACCCCAGGGGGAGCTACAACAGACCCCACGGGGTCCTGCAGGCCCTGACCCCCATGTGACAGCGCGTATCCACGCATCCGGGAGCTTCCTGCCACAGCCCCAAAGTGCCCGTGACCTCGGGCCCCCCAACCCCCACAGGTACTTACCGAAGCGACCCATCATCATCCTGCAAACGAGAACAGACAGAGACAGAGAGAGCTGTCAGTGGGTCGCTTAGAACACAGTGTGGTGAGGTCACGATGAAGGGAACCCCAAATTGCCCTGTTGAAGGGCTTTTTGTAAAAATGTAAATCCTGTTTTAACAGATTCTCTGTCCCTCTAATTCAAATGACAAATGTGTGTGTGGATTTCTAAATGTCTGCACAAGATCGGCAGCAAGTGGCCACTTTCAGTTAAACCACCCCTTTAATACCATTTGGGGGGGAATTTAAATCATGGGAGCAGTTAATAGGCAGAACAGTTCAGCAGAAAACAGGGTCTTCTGGAGCCGCTGAATGGGAAGCTTTGAAGTCCAAGGGTGCAGATTACGCAAGGGTCCCACTGTGGTGAGCAAGCATGCTGCACATTCAGGGAATCACGAAACTCAGGGATGCTGAAGAATCACAGACTGGGGCCCTGAGTCTAGCAGGCAGAGGCTGAAACCACCAGGCACAGAGGCTAGTCCCTCCATGAGGACTGCAACGACCCCAGTGCACAGGTCCTCCCCTGCATGAGCCTCCTGAGAGGCAAGGAGGTCTTTATATCATCCCCAAATCCCTCTAGACTCAAGCCCCTTAGGCTCCATCTTATTTAACAACATTCTCTTGAGTAGCTACTATGTGCACGCCATGGAAATACAGAAATAAACACCCCGTTCCCATAAACCCCGTGGCCCTGCCCATAAGCCCACATTTCAACACAGCCCATGGGTACCCAAAGTGTCACATATAGGAGACGCTATGGGAACTAAAAGGAAGTCAGCCCACTTGTGTTTGGCAAACAGGGAGGGCTTCCTGGAGAAGGGGACCTCAGAGCCGGCTCTAGAGAAATGGACAGGAGGCGGAGGCTAGACAGAAGGTAGGGAGAGTCTCTGGGGCTGCGGGAGGGTGGGCCGCCAGAGCACCAAGGCCAGATAGAGCAGGAAGGCCAGCGGGCGGGTGGGGCAGTACTTTGTGGTTTTTGCAGACACCTGATGATTTAGATGCTCCATCCAATCCCCTATGGCCACACAGAGGGGGAGGGATTGGGGAGAGCAAGCCCAGAGTTGGGGAGACCAGGCAGGAGGCTGAGTCTGGGGCCACACAGTACTTCCTACAAGCTGCCTGGGCTGGAATTCACATTTCTACGGACACGGCCTTTGGGCCAGCTAGACCGCCAGCCCTCGTCCCAAACCCCTTAGCCTCTCGGGCGCCCAGCACAGTGCCCGGCACAGTAGGCCCTCGTGCTGGTGACTGCTGTGAATCGTCGGGGCCATTCGCCCACCCACTAGCCCCGACTCCAGAGCTCCCAGCTCCCCCAGCTGCCCTCCCTCAGGTCACCAAACCCCATGGGAGACTGCAGGAGGGGGCCACGCTCCTTCCCAGGGCTGCACGCCCGCCCGCTGCAACGGGCCCGGCAGTGCGTCTCCCCCTCTCTGACCTCGGATGACCTTGTGCCTTGCTCTGACCCACAGAGTGTGAGGACACTGTGTGTGGGGGGGTCAGAACCCTGAGGGCACCTGGGAGGAAGCCCGGTTCCCTAAGGACGAGGCACAGGGGCAGGGACAGAGGCCTGCCACCAGCCAGCATGAACACCTGCCCGGCTGAGCCCGGCCCGGTCCGACCCACAGCACTGTCAGCAGCTAAAGGGACTGTGGTTTTAAGCCTCTTGGTTTTGGGGTGGTTTGCTACACAACTATGGATAACTAAGACACCACTCCACTCCTCGTTCCCCTCCTCCTGCTCCCAAACAGGCCAGGCCTGACAGCCACTATAGACCGGGCCCAGCACCGGGCCCCTTGTCCCTCATGCCGCCCCTCCCCCACCCCTAGTCCCCATGGGCTTGGAACAGACGTGCTGCCTATCGCATGGCAATGGCTCCCCAATTTACCCGGCAGCTCCCTCGCCAGGAGTGGTCTCCCGTGTAGCCTGATCTGTGAAAGACCGGACGTCAATTGGTGACCCAGTAATTAATCACTCCATGAACGGAGCGGGAGGGTTCACGGAGACGATCAATCTTTAATGTTCTGTTTCATCTGAACCGGGTTTGGTGGAGAGTCACAAATGCAGCGAATTTTAAAGATCCTTAACAGGGTGCCATGCGGGCGCCTAAAAGCTACATGCAAAATAGACCATTTAATTTGCTACGTTCAATGGATTTGAAGCCTTTTAGACTTCTTAAAAGTTGCCCTCTGGCTTTCTCTAAGAGATGAGTGACGGCTCAGCTCTCTCTCAAAGGGAAGTTCTAGTTCAGAAGGGTGGCTCCCTCTCCAACGGAGCTGAGGCATGGACGGATAAATGAGCGGGGACAAGGGGTCCCTAACCATTCTGAACACCTCCTCCCCGCACCCAACATTCTTGAAGTTCGCCTTCTAAAATAAGGAATAAACGTCCAAAGGCTTCGGAGAAGAACTCCGTCCTCACACGGAAAACTCTGAAGATGCTAGCATACCTACCCTACAAAAGCTCGATGTTTTAAATTCCCCTTAGCCTTTTCTTCCTTGTAAGAGATGCTGAATGGGATCGGTTATATTTTTATTTGCTTATCATTCTCGGTGCCACTCCAAAAGATTTCGGGCAGCTTCAGTAAGTTCTAATTCCTGTGCCGCACGTAGTTTGTGTATTTTTCTATTTGGGAGAATTTCTCATTTAAATACCAAACCAAACGGCAATCTTGCCCTTCCTCACCAGAGAAGAGAAAAAAAATCTTTGAAGAGAGTGGGTGCAGGCCATAAAGCCAGGACAGCGCTTGTGTGAAAACCTCATCCTTGGGTTGAGGGACGTGCGTGGAAATGGGCCCCTGCGTCTGTGCGGGTCCCCAGCTGGGGTCCACTTACTCCGTTGTTGTGGTCAGCTCCTCCGTGACGTGGCTGGAATGCAGCAGGCCTTCCCGCTTCTGCAAACCCCAAAACGAACAAATAAATACACAAACACGTGGGCAGGCAGAGGGGACGGGAGAAAGGACATCACTGGCCGGGTAGCTGAGCTGTGTGCAGACGGCCTGGGGCCAGACCACCTTAGGGGCAGCATCCAAGCCACGCCCACGGGGGCGGACTGCAGGTGACCACAGGGGGTGACCCTTTCGGTGGCTGGACTGCCCCCCTCCCATCCCCTCCCCACAAGCTCTCCACGTTGCTCTGAGAGCCGGCAGCTGGGGGGAGGGGGGTCTCAGGGGAAACACCCTAGCTCCCAAAGGGATCCCCTACGCCGTGCAGCTGGGAGAGGTAAGGGGCACAGGGAACCCACATAACATAGGGAAGCACCCAGTGTAAGAACATGCGCACTTGGCTAAGTAGGGTGTGTCCCCCCCGAAGTCCTGACAGTTCCGAACCTCAGAACGTGACCTTGTTTGGAAACAGGATGTCTGCAGATACAGCTAATTAAGACGAGGCCATAAGGGGCTAGGGTAGGTCCTAAATCCAACATGACTGGAGTCCTTATAAGAGAAAACAGAGCCACAGACACACGCAGGCATAGAGAGAAGAGGCTGAGGGACAAAGAGGCCGAGCCTGGACAGACGAGTCTACAATCAGGAACGCGGAGGACTCCCGCAGGAACGCGGAGGACTCCCGCAGCCACCAGAAGCAGGAAGGGGGAAGGAAGGATCCTCCCCTGGAGGCTTCGGAGGGAGCGGGGCCCTGCCAACTCCCCGAGTAGGACTTCTGGCCTCCCTAACGGTGAGGGGACAATGTCTGTTGTTTCAAAACACCCACGTTGTGGTATTTTGCTATAGCAGCGCTAGGACATGACACTGTGTGTGACGGACTTCTCCGGAAGCCCCACAGGTGTGGGACGCAGCGATGGTGGTGGGGTGGGGGGTCGGGGATGGGGGCAGCCTGGACGTCCCCGGACCTCAGGGTGGTGCTCGGCAGCCAGCTAATCCAAGCACTGCAAGCCCCTACGTGAACCCCTCGAGAAACAAGGAACTCACTTCCCACCGGGCCACCCACCGTGGACACCTCCCAAGATCTGAGCTCCCCAACTCTTCCTGAACTTGGCCTCCAGGGAATTCTCGTGGCTGGTTCTTACAAATGCAGGCAACCACCCTTGAGCGGCCATCAGCGGTCTCACGGCTTCCCAGGAGAGCCCACCGAGGGAGGTGCTGAGACATTTCACTCACTTACTCATCCATGCACGTATTAGGCACCTACTAAATGCCAGGCCCAGGGCGAGGTACTCACACATGAAGCTAAGCATTTCAGAGGTTTATAGCATAATCTCAGATTTCTGGGGAAATCACTGCAACTTGGAGAAATCAAGTGATCGCCCAAGGCCATGCTGCCAGGTGGTAAATGAGGCCCCTGTCCCCATCCCTTCCCTCCACAGACCCCCATATTCCTTGCATTTCCCATCTCCGACCGGATAAGCGGACATGGATTGACAGGCCCTGGGCTCTGGGAGGCGGGCTTCTGAGGCCAGTTCCCGGAACCCCCGGTCCCTGATTCATACCCCTTTGGGTGAGGCCCAAAGAATCCTTCCGTAACCCTGGTCAGGCAGGAGGCGCCAGCAAAGAAGGGTTTGCCCGAGTCAGTAAAACTTTCTGAAAACCCAAAAGATTTTCTTGGACCAAAGCGCAGGCCTGAAAGGAAATGCCTTGATTACTGAGCTGTACGGCGCTCATGGGGCTTCGATTCTGACGGACACGGGTTTGGGAACCACATGCCCACGTGTCCTTGGGAAGCCTTTCCCGGCTGGCCGCCTCGAGTGGGTGCCCAGGGCTAGGGCAGCAGGAATGGTCCCTGACCCCATCACCACCACTGACCACAAACATCCCGCCTTAGGAAGCAAGCAGGGCCACACGGCGGGGGGTAACCCTCCCCTGATGCCAGAAAGGGGCATTCCCGCCCGCCGGGTCAGGGCCAAGCTCCCAGGGTAACGGAGGGGTCAGACGGCTTCGGAAAACTGGGACCAGCCAGAGCCCTGCAGCCCGCAGAGCACGGGGCCGATAAGGGAAAGCATGGACTTGGACATCGCAAGTCTATAAACACACAGACATCCGGGTTCCGAGCGAAACCTCATCGGTCTGGCAGGAGAGCGGTGCTTTCGCAATCAGAGTGTTTTCCCCATTTGGTGTCCCCGATAGCCAGTGCCCAGTGCCAAGGACACAGTAGGTGCTTCATACGCATTTACTGGACAAGACCGCAAACACAGAGCCAGGGCTGGGTCTGTCCCCTTAAACGCAGGGGACACGGTAGGAAAGGCTGCTCTGTCCCTGTCAGAAGGACCCTGGCTCCCAGTTACATTTCTCCAAGGGAAGCAAGAGAAACGACCCTAAGAGAGAGATCATGGGGAATGAGGGATAGAATGCAGAGCAGATGCAGAGGAGCTTTAATTGGGGTATCTATTTCCTACCGCTGGTCTCAACCCTCTCCGGTGAGTAATCTCATTCAAGAGAACTGAGTTCCAACTACTTGGCTTTGGAGAGAAATGAATGTTCTTTAAAAAAAAAAATCTGGAAAATTAAACCTCAATACGCTCATGCCTTTGAATCTGCCTCTCTCCAAATCAGTGCCATTGTTCCGGCTCCAATCATTTGTCTCCAAGCCAGGGCGAGACACACATTTTTGTCAAGAGGGGAAAACAGAAGGTAGCCTCTTAGGAGGAAAAAAAAAAAAAGCAGCAGGGAGGGAATCCACGGGGGGAAAGCGTCCCCACACCCCTCTGGTAGCATGGAGGGCAAGCCCGATACTCACCCGCACAACAACCACCTGCACGGACACGTGCTCGGGGAGGCGGATCGGGGCCCGGAAGTGCATGGCCAGGGACACGAGGAGGTGGAGGATGGCCACCAGATTCTTCCCGTGAATTGCTTGTCGGGGGAGGGAAGAAGGGAGCTAGTTTAGATCAGGTTTTGCAGGAGCCCCGAGCCCATGTCCAAAAGGCAATAAAGACGCTGCGTCCAAACAAGACCGCAGAGAAAAACCATGGGCGGAAAAAAAAACACTGGCCACGGAAAAACGAAGACAATGAGCGCCTTGTATGAATTTACTTCTCTTTTCTAATTTTTTCCCTTCCTGTTGGCTTTCAGGTGACATGTGCAACCACTTTCAAAAGCACAGCATTTTTAAAAGGGGTCAACTGGGTGGTGTGATAAGGAGACGGAGCGGGCAGGAGAGTGAAATTAGCATAGGGAAGGGAGAATTTTGTGGAAGATGGGTCATCGTGGCCACTTAGCCGTCACAATAATGTGCATTATTATCCCTGGCGCTTAAAAGGTCTCCCTCTGCACTATCAACCTCCTACACGAGGGAGGGAAGCAAGGGTGGATGGTGCTCCGGGGGAGGGGGGTGGAGAGCTTCCTGGCCAGGCCCTGCCTGCCCTGCACTGAGGATGGGGGGGGTGCTGGGCGGGGCAGCCCCGACAAAGAACTTTCCGGCTTCTCTTGCTTTAGTTCTTTTTTTTTTTTTTTAAGATTTTATTTATTTATTTGGCAGAGAGAGACACAGCGAGAGAGGGAACAGAAGCAGGGGGAGTGGGAGAGGGAGAGGCAGGCTTCCCGCCGAGCAGGGAGCCCGATGCGGGGCTCGATCCCAGGACCCTGGGATCATGACCTGAGCCGAAGGCAGACGCTTAACGACTGAGCCACCCAGGCGCCCTCTCGCTTTAGTTCTTCACCTTTCCGGCTTGAGGTCTTGGCTGAGAATACCGCGATGTCACATACTGGTGGTGGCAGCACGCTGTGATTTATCCCCGAGGACCTGCGCCAGCGGGTCACGGCTAGAACAGCTCATTTGCTGTTGGTGCCATGAGGACCCGGGGTTGGGTCCCTTCCAAAAACCCCACAGAGCTTCTCTCTTTCCCCTCCTTCCTCTGGAGCCTCCCCTGCCCCACCCAAACAGAACCAACTTCTTTCCTCTCAGAAGCAAGGGGGGAAAAAGGGCAATGACAGGCGTGACCTCGTCTCTCACCTAGGAGCTAGCTCCCAAGAGTGGGGACGCTGGCTTTGGCCTGTCCTAGCTGCCTTCCATAGAGAGCAGCGGGAACGGGTTTTGAACGTGCAAGCCCAGAAAGGCCACGATGAATGACAGTGTGGAGAGCTGAGGGGACAGGCTCGGTGTCCCCCGAGCCTACTCACAGTCCACGGTCCACTGGAGCGCCCAGCCGTGGGGCCGCAGGAGGCCTTGCACGGCTTCCAGCACCGTTTGCAGCTTCTGCTTCTGCCCGATCTCGGACTGTGTCACCTCAGCCACATTCAGCTTGCAGCCCGCCAGTTTTTCTGCAACGAGAAGGCCAAGAGCAAGACGCAGGGCGTGAGGAAACGCTGGAGGGTCTCGGGGCCGCCTGGTGCCCCAGCCGCAAGGGGACCACTCCCCCACCCAGCCCGGGGCGAGCAGATCATCACAGAGCAGTGGGGCGCTGTCAGGATGGGGAGCCATGGAGCTCCGAGCTTCCTAGTCCTTTGTGTTCCTTGGAAAAGTACTCCAGAGCGGAAAGGGGGTGTGGAGGTCGAGGGCAGACCTGGAGGTGTCCCACTCGGGAACATTCTAGGCACGTGACATGGAAAAAATGACTCAAGGTGCAACTGGGAGGCAGGGAGGAGACCCGCAGGGACGGGGACGGGGCCGGAGCGGAGGAGGCGGTGCACTGGGTCCTCTTGTTTCTCTAACAGCAGGACACCGCGGTAAGGATGGCGAGATGTTCACAGACACCACCACGAACGGCTTTATCCCCGAGAGTGAGCCGGAAGCTCCCTGGAGGACCCCGACAAGCCCGACAAGAACCGCCACATCTGCTCCAGATCCGGTGACTGACCCCGAGCCCGGCCTCGGTGGGAGCCCCACCCACTTTGCCGCCGCGTGGGCCCCCCACCTGCTAAGGGGCAAGGCAAGAAGGGGCTCTAAGACCCAGGTGTCTCCTGATGGGATGTCTCTCCTCAGCAAATCAACAGCAGCAGCATCGCAGAACACGGCGACCTGTTCCCCGGGAGGGTGATCACGGCGCCCGGCACAGAGCCCAACTGGCCGCGAGCCAGGACGTGGCTGCTGGCTGCGGCACTGAAGGGGGGGGACAGCAGACAGCGGAGTCCAGGCTGGTCACGGTGGGGCTCCCGTTTCGCAAGTGGTCCCCCCAAAGCCCTGTGTACGGCATTCCGTCCGGAGGCCCGCTAACTCAGCATTCTCTCCCCATGTCCTCCCCTCCCTCGATTAGAACAAGAGCAAACCGTTTTAATATTCCCCCCAGGATAGTATCATTACAGAGCAATGCCTGTGGGGCTTGGGATGCTTCTTCCTTTGCTTCCTTCCTTCGTTAGCTCACAAAGCAGTGACATGAGCACCTTCTGTGCACCAGGCACTGTCCTGGGGCTGGATGCAGCACAGACAAGAGGCTCTCCCGTGGGGGAGGCAACCTCACCTCCATAACATCGGGCTGCAGCCGTGAGTGCTAGAAGCAAAACAAAGCAGCTCAACCAAATGCATCCAGCCGGGGCTAGAAGTGGTTGCTGTTTATATATTCTGATGGCCCTCTGCCTCTGACAGGTCCTAGCTGGATACGCCACAGCTGTTCCCTATGAACACCCTGAGAATACACAGCACGTCCCCCAGGTGTGACAGGGCAGAGCGGAGGATCCTGGGGAAGGAAGGAGGGTTACAGAGCTGGGTGGTCCAAGAGCCTCGCCTGCCGGGAGACGGGGAGCTCGGTACGCCTCTGCCGTCCCCACCAGCCAACCCCACAGCCCTGCAGGCTGAACGTGGCCGTGATACCCAGGCTGAAGGAGGAGGCGTGCTGGAGGCGGAAAGGAAACTGCACCAGCCTGTGAGGGCTGCGGTCACAGAGGACCTCAGACCAGGGGGCGTAAACAATGCAAATGTACTTTCTCTCAGGATCCTGCAGGTTAGAAATCTGAGATCGGGGGCTGGCAGAGCTGCTTTCCCCTGAGGCCTCTCTCCCGTGTCCTCACGTGGCTGTCCCGCTATGTGTGTCTGTCTTGATCTCTTCTTCTTAAAAGGACACCAGCCGTGTGGGTTTAGGGCCCACCCCCCAATGACCTCACTTTAACTTAATGACTTCTAGAAAGACCCTGTCTCCAAATACAGTCACATTCTGAGGTCCTAGGGATTAGGATTTCAACTTATGACTTCTGGGGGGGGGGACACAATTCAGCCGATGACAGGAACCGAGGAGGCTGGTTGCACCTGGGTGCTGCCTGAGGCTGGTCCTGCTAGCCCTGCCACGTGGGAGAGCATCACACATCTGGCTGCCTGAGTCGCCGGCATCACTCTGCCTACCGATGGGCCCCAGGGGCGGCTCCAGCCTCTGCTGGCCTTGCTGCGGCCCACACCTGGCTGCAGAGCACGGAGAGGGACCGAGGAAGCTGGGGTGGATCCTCAGATGTGGCAGGCAAACGTGGTGAGGCTGAATGCCGGGCTGTGAACACTCCCTGTGCAGGGAAGGGCCTGCCTTTTGCAAGGAGAAGGGAGTGCCATGAGTTAGAAGCGGGACCAACAGCCAGCCCAGGAGGCCCCGGGACCCCGACAGGGGCACCCTCCCTCTGCCCACACATGGCCCACCTTGCAGAAGAGTTACACCCGCCGAAACCTGCCACGGGGCAGAGTCGGCAGCTGCTTCCAGGGTCTGCTCTCAAGAAGAGGGACCCAGGGGCGCCTGGGTGGCTCAGTCGTTAAGCGTCTGCCTTCAGCTCAGGTCATGATCCCAGGGTCCTGGGATCAAGCCCCGCATTGGGCTCCCCGCTCTGCGGGAGGCCTGCTTCTCCCTCTCCCACTCCCCCTGCTTGTGTTCCCTCTCTCGCTGTCTCTCTCTGTCAAATAAATAAATAAAATCTTTAAAAAAAAAAAAAAAAAAAAAGAAGAGGGACCCAGCTGGGGTCCTGCTGCTGACTCGCACTTGGTGATCTCACATGGCCAAATCCAGAGGTCCACTCTCTGTCCTCACTCCTGCCTCCCTGAAACACCCTTCCCCTACCCCTCCCTGCCTCCTCCCTACAGCTGGACCCTTCAGACTCCTTCGCTGGCTCCTCCTCTTCCCGACCCCTTCCTGCCCACCCAGGGCCCCGGCCGCACCCCTCTCCTCTCTCCAGATGCACAGGTCAGCTTTGGCCTCAGCACTCGGCCACAGTCTCCTTTCTGGCTTTGGCTTCTGCCTTTGGGGACAGTGACAAGCTGAATGTCCAGTCCACGCGGTGTCATTCCTGCTAACCCTGGGCTCGGGGACCATGTGCTCACACGGGTCCCGGCTGCATCTCGTGAGCGCAGCGACATCAGCAGTGAGTGATCAACAACCAGGCAAGACATGCTGGTTTTCTGTTCAGATCCGAAAATTCTCTTCCATGGTTCTTCTCCTCCCACAGAGGGGCATGTCAACCCACTTGACATATGAGAGATTCTGGAATCGCCTTATTAAGGACTCAAGTACGATATTCACACGGGATGGGGGCAGCTGCCAGAGCCAGCCTCCCGCAACCCAGAGGGTAACACAGCAACGCAGGACGACGGACAATCACACAGCTTCAGATCGAGTGTGACATTTGCCAGCTGAGGGGGGTACCAAAGGACGTGCCTTGAGGGGCAAGAATTCTTACCTGATACCTGCTCTAAAGATGCCCCTGTCACTCGTCGCCTGGGAGGGGCCGGCACCATTTACAGGCAAATTCAGAGCCTGTCCTGTGATCCGGTGATGGTACCAGCAACCCGCCCCCCTCCCCGCCCCGCTAGAACTCAGGCTTAGGACACGATTTTTTCAAGCAACTGGGTGAATGAAGCCACAGGGGCGTGCAGAAGCATCGGAAGGAAAAAATTTGAGTGCAACACTCTTAAGTTTGCTTCTGAAAATGCTAGGAAGTATCTCCCTCCAGCAGGGAACCAGGCACCTGCTTAAGGGACCATTTCAATAAGACAGCGGCGTCACTCACGGCCAACTCTTTGAGTCCAAGAGCCGAAGGGGAGCTCGGTCTTCACCTCAGACAAGGAGGCAGCAACCCCATCAGAAGAATCCTCGCTGGCGGATCCGAAGACCCATGCGCTCCCCGCCCCTTCTCTACTGAAAGCATCTGTCATCACGAATGTCCAGTATAACGACCCTGAGGGGACCGTAGCCCCCGACAGGGCTGAGGATGATCCTGGGAATGACCACACCAACACTACGATCTAAAACATCAAAACTCTGACCGACACTTTTTTTTATCCACACATAATTCACGTAGAGCGTTACATTAGTTTCAGGCATACAATATAATGATTCCACCTGACCGCCATTTTTAATAATAAACTGGTGTTAATGATTACCAATCCCGATAACATTTCAAATTTATTCTTGTACCGTGGGAGTCATTCCAAGACGGGGATCCCTGGCTCAGCCAAATACTGAGAAATTTCTGGCCATTTGGCCTTCAGCCAACTAATGAATCTGGACCACCCTCTCCAGGTGAGGCCCCTGGGTACCATGGCGCTAAGCATCACCTCTGCTGCCGAGCTCTCCACCCTCACCTGGCCGCTGACTCAGGTAGAACAGGCCCCGGCTGCTGCAACACCCACCTCCTCGTTCCCCACCCCCCACGCTCCTCCCAAGGGGCCCCTGGTTCCCCAGCTGCTCAGGCCACAAACCTGGCTGTCATGTCAGCCTTCACATCTCTGGCAGCTCCAACCTCCAAGATCCCTCCCCCCGGGTCTGCACCTCCCCCCTGAGCCGCTTCATCTGATGCCCGGGCTGCCGGAACAGCCTCCTGACCGATCTCAGCTCCTGCTCCCGACCCCCCCCTTCTATACCCAGAAGCCCAGGTGACTTCATAAAACACTTAGCTCAGATCATGTCACGGCCCTGCTCAAAAGCTCTAGCGGTTCCCTGTCACTTGGAATAAAAGCCTTTGCCAGACGCGATCTAGCCTCATCCATCTTCCCGGCCCCGTCCAGCACCCCCACGACCCCCTCCCCCACCTCCTGCAGCCTCCTTCCACTAATCTTTAAACACTACAGAGTCTTCCTCACATCCGAGTCTTGGCCTGGAATGTTCTTCTGAGGCTGGTGGTGCAGACATCTGCTCAGATGTCCCCTCCCCAGATAGCCGCCCCCACTGCCCAAACCCTCTCCGCCCCGTGACCTTCTGGCTTCCTTCCTAGCACGTGCCACTCTCTTAAATCATCTGTTTGTGTCCCATAACATTTCTCTTTCTTCCCTCTGCCAGAATGTAGGGGGACAGGTGGGCGAGGGGACCCCCCCTTCTTGTTACCACTGCATCCCCAGAGCCTAGATCCACACCTGCCACAAGGTGAATCTTCGTCCAACAGAGGAACAACCAAGACAAACACAACTTCTTCCCTCCAAATGTACTTCTGGAGGACAGGCTGAGCAAGGGCATGACATGTGGGCCATTCCCCCCCCACCACCCTGTAGGAGGGCTGACCCACAGAGGAAGTGGCACCATTCTTGCCCCATCTCCCTGTCCCCACAGGAAAGTTCTGGAAGCTGGGCGTGGCCTGCTGCAGCCCAGGAGCTGCCACCTGGAGCATGGGCTCAGGCCACCCTGAGGACATGTGGCCCATGCCACCTTGCAGAGAATCGAGTGGCCCAGCCTGGGGACCACCCCACGGTGGCCCTTTGCTGGGGTGCCTGTGGACTCACCCAAGAGCTTCTGCAGCACCTGGCCGTCGTAAAGGTCCTCCTCCAGCTGCTTCACGATGATTCTCTCCTCCACCAGTACGTCGTTGATCCAGTCAATGAGAACCTGGGGACAAGGAGCATTATGGCCTCGCTCGCCATGCCAGGCAGACCAGGGCAACAGCCAGAGCAAGCCCAGGAACTGAGCGCTGGTGGGCACCGAGATGCGCCCGGCATGGCGGCCGGGCAGACGGGAAGGGAAAGACGCGGCCTGGGCTGCTGGACTTCCCGCGGGACTTCAAGACGGGACGGTGGAGGGCAGCCACCGTGGTGACCCTGGGCATCCTCCTGGCAGGAGCGTGGGTGGACGGGGACACTCTCAGGAAAAGGAAAAGAGGATAACTGTTCACTGTGGCTTGGAGGAGGGGGTTACACGAGTAATATCAGCAGGACCGCGCCTCGCGGCCCGAGGCAGGACAGGTGGCCCATACGACATCCATCCCTCCCCTCCCACAGGGTCTGCACCAGAGCAGTCCCCCGTCACCCTGAGCCTAAAGCCGTGGAGAGAAGGCGGCCCCAGATGGCCCGTGACTGACAGCTCTGAGCGCCTCTTCTTTTCAACAGCTTTATTGAGACGGAATTCACATCCTATGCAATTCACCCTTTGAAAGTGTGCAATTCAGGGGTTTTTGGTCTTTACAGAATCAGGCACCCATCGCCACAATCAACTGAGAACAACTTCATTGCCCCAAAAGAAACCCGTAGCCAGTAGCAGGCCCTCCGACCCCTCCTTCCAACCACTCAACTCTGTTCTCGGTCTGTGGATTAGCCTATTCTGGATATTTCATATAAATGCAATCTCGTGCAAATGCAATTGATTTCCTATAAGTTTCATATCAACTTTGTTTCATATAATACGTGATCTCCTGTATCTGGCTTCTCTCGCTGGGCATGATGTTTTCAAAGCTCATCCATGCCGAAGCACGCATCAGAACTTTATTCCTTCCCGTGGCGGAATGACATCCCAGCGCACGGATCTATCACGTTTCACGGATCCTCTCATCACAGTTGATGAGAATCTGCGTTGTCGCCACTTTTTGTGGCTTTGGTGAGTCATGCTGCTGTGGACATGCGCTCGCTTCTCTAGGCCAGCCTTCCACTGGAGACTTTTCTCGACAAGTTTCCATTCTCCTCACCGGCGACGTATCATAAAAGAAGACAGCTTCAGCTGTGAAAAGATCTATGGAAAAACAGGATTCCATTCGGCCAATCCCGCTTCAGCCACGAAATAAAATGGATGCCGGAACAGATTCGATCAAAAATAGCGCAGGAATTTCCTATGCAGGCAAAACTAATAAAACTACCTAATTGGTCTCAATGACCTCTTGGAAATGGGACTTTATGGCCCTTCTCAAAGATGAACGAGAGGGCACGAGTCCAGAATATAGTGTTCTCCGTCACCCTTGGAAACAGATGTAACCTGCAAAATTGGCCACAAGGCAAATTTCTGTGAAGCATCTTCTGTTTTCCCACTAACTCAAAAATATTAAATCAGACACACAATCCCATGAAGAATAGAAGTGAACATAAATTAAAGGCAGTTCTGGAGGAAGAAAGAGGTGAGCAGCTCTGTGGCATTCTGGTTCCAACAAAGCCATCCTGAAAGGTCAGCAAGATGGAGCCAGTTACAGTTCTCCCACACCGTCCCCCCACGCTCCGCTCCCTCCCTCTCCCTCCCTCTCCCTCCCCAGGGCCAGCTGCCTGGGTTGAGAGCCTGGCCTGGGGTCTGGCAGCTGGACCTGGACCTCACTGCCCTGCCCAGGGCCATGACTGAACCATCAGCCCCTAGCCGAGCTGCCTCCCCTCCCGCCTTCCAGCACTCTCCTCCACAGACACCGCATTCACCCGGCTTGTGTCCTCCTCTCTGACCTCCCTTCCAGTTCCCTTGGGGGTCCTCCTTGACCTCTACAGGCCTCTTGAGCCCTCGCCCTGGACAACTCTTCTTCTCGCTCTCCACTCTCTTCCAAGGCCAGCTCATGCCTTCCCACAACTTCCAATGCTGTCCCCAAATCAGAAACCCCCAAATATGCAGCCCCATCTCCACGATCCTCCTGCTCAGCTGTCCCTAAAAGCATCTCTGAAAGAATTCATCTGCCTCCAAACCTGCTCATTTTCTGGGAAAGAAACAGAACACCATCCACCAGTGTCAAGAGCCTGGACTTCACCCCTCACCCCACTTCTGCCCACCTCATAACTGGGTCCACTTTTCACCTTCTCCTCTTCACCATCCTTGACTAAACCACCTCGTTGAACCAAGGCCACTTCCAACCGAGCATCCTGCCTCCTTGCTGGTGTTCTTAAGAACCCCAAGCTCCTCTCTACCTCAGGACCTTTGCACGTGCCATTCCTTCCAACCTGAACACATCTCCCCCCTCCCCCAATGGCCTGGCCAGCTCTCACTCATCCTTCAGGTCTCAAACTTCCCTATCATTCTCTGACCGCCGTGTCCCATCCAGGCCACGCGCCCCATCAGCCTCTCAGCACAGCCAAGCACCGTTTCCCTGACCCTGTTCACATTTACAATGGGAACACATCTCCGTGTGTAATGATCTCCCCCACTGGACCCGAAGCTCTCCGCGGGTGGGAACTATGGCACCAGTGGCTCTGTCCCCAGCACTCGGGGCTCACTGCCTGCCAGAAGCAGCCACCAAGTTGATTAACCAATTTACAGAGCACCCACTATGTGTGAGACTCTGGGAATAAACAAGACAGATGGGGCCTCTGTTCTTACATTCTAATCCGACATGAAAAGATCCACAAATATATACACTTTCAGACTTGTGATCAACGTTAAAGAGAAAAACAAGGCAGGGTACAGTGGAGAAGCCTGGCAGAGACACCAAGCCAGGTGATGAAGGTCAAACGCCAACAGGGATCAGTCACGGTGATGGCAGGTGCCCTGACCTGATATGATGGGATGAGATGGGCAATTTACCTCTCTGGTGTTCCTCCTAAAACCCATTACCCACTCCAATCTGGAGCAAAACATCAGACAAATTCCCATAGAGGGGCATTCTCCAAAATTCCTAATCCATACTCGTCAAAATGGGCAAGGTCATCATAAACAAGGAAAGTCTAAGAAACTGTCAGAGCCCAGAGGGGCTAAGGAGACACAATGATGAACTGTCGTGTGGGATCCTGGATGCGGGCCTGGACCAGAAAAAGGACAGTGGGGAAAAACTAAGGAAATCCGAATAAAAGGGGGACTTTAGTTAACAACAACGTATTAATACTGAACAAATGTGCCATGCTGATCTAGAATATTAAGAGAGGAAATCAGGGGGCGGAGCAAGATGGCGGAGGAGTAGGAGACCTGGATTTCGTCTCCTCTCAGGAATTCAGCTGGATAGGGATCAAACCATTCTGAACACCTACAAACTCAACAGGAGATCGAAGAAAAGAAGAGCAACAACTCTCTGAACAGAAAAGCGACCACTTTCTGGAAGGTAGGACGTGCGGAGAAGTGAATCCGAGGGGATATTCGGGAGGATAGACGGCGGGGGAGGGGCCTCCGTCGGCCGCTTCTGGCAAGTGATAGAGCCGCGGAGCACAAAATCGGGACTTTTAGAAGTCTGCTCCGCTGAGGGACGTCACTCTGGTGGCGAAGTGGGGGGTGGAACCCTCGCGGGACAGTGTGGTCTCAGGACCCTCGGGGTCACAGAAAGACCGGGGGTGCCTGAGTGCGGCAGAGCTCCCAGGGATCGGAGCAGGGAAGCCGGCTGCAGAGACGGAGCCCAGGCGCGGGCTCTCAGCTCGGGGTTGTCATAAACCGTGATCCGCGGCACAGTCGGGCCACTGCTCCTCCAGCAGGGACCCAACAAGCGGCAGATCCGGGGAGACTCCCCTTCTTCCCCCGGGAGGAGAGGTGCGGGAGCGCACCGCGGGGATCTGCTGGGTTTGGAGACTCCACCCGGGGTCTGGGGCCAGAGATAGAAACGCGCGCGGTCACAGGCCGGGTGAGCGCGGAGTGCGGCCGGAGACGGGGAGACGGGAGTGACTGACTGCTTTTCTCTGGGGGCGCACTGAGGAGCGGGACCCCGAGTTCTCGGCTCCTCCGGGGCGGAGACTGGGAGGCCGCCATTTTCACTCTCCGCCTCCAAAGCTGTACGGAAAGCTTGCAGGGAACAAAAGCTCCGGAGAGCAAACCCGAGCAGATGACTTAGCCCGGACCGGCAAGGGCGGGGCAATTCCGCCTCCGGCAGAGACATTTGGGAACCACGGCAACAGGCCCCTCCCCCAGGAGATCAGCGAGAACAGCCAGCCAAGACCAAGTTTACCGATCAGTGAGAACGGCAGAACTCCAGCGCTAGGGGAACACTGCACATAGAATTCATGGCTTTTTTACCATGATTCTTTAGTCTTTCAAAGTTAATTATTTTTTTTAACTGTTTTTTCCTTTTTTCTTTTTTTTTGAATTTTTCTTTTTCCCTTTTTCAACCAACATCTTATCAATCCCTTTTTTAAAAAAAAACATTTTTATTTTTCATTTTTAAAGTCATATTCTATCCCTTCATAGTAGTTACCCGTATTTTTGGCATATATATATAAGTTGTTCTCTCTTTAAAATCTTGAGATAGTTTCTTCTAACAGATCAAAATATACTCTAAATCTCTAGTGTATGGTTTTTTTCTACTCCCCTGCCTGATCACATTCTCTCCCTTTTTTCTTTCTTTTTTTTTTTTTTAATCCCCTTCTTTCTTTTTTCAAACAACTTATCAAATCCTTTTTTAAAATTTTTTATAATTTCCATCTTTACAGTCATATTCCATCCCTTCATCATATCAACCCTTATTTTTGTACATATATAAGTTTTTCTTTCTTTAAAATTTTGGGAGGGACTTTCTTTTAACAGACCAAAATACACCCAAAATCTAGTGTGTGGCACTGATCTATAATCCAGCCTGATCATATTTGATCACATTCTGTTTTTGTTTTGTTTTGTTTTGTTCTGCTTTTGTTTGTTTTTATCTTTATCTTTTTCTTTTTTCTTTTTTTCTTTCCTTTTCTTTTTTCTCTCTTTCCCTTTCTTTTCCCACTGCTTCAGGTCTTTTCTGATTTGTTTAGAGTATATTTTCTGGGGACGTTGTTACCCTGCTAGCATTTTGTTCTCTCATTAATCTATTCTCCTCTGCACAAAATGACAAGACGGAAAAAATCACCTCAACAAAAAGAACAAGAGGTAGTACCGACTGCCAGGGACCTACTCAATACGGACATTAGTACGATGTCAGATCTAGAGTTCAGAATCATCACTTTAAAGATACTAGCTGGGCTTGAAAAAAACATGGAAGTTATTAGAGAAACCCTTTCTGGAGAAGTAAAAGAACTAAAATCGAACCAAGTAGAAATCAAAAAGGCTATCAATGAGGTGCAATCAAATATGGGGGTGCTAACTGCTAGGATAAATGAGGCAGAAGAAAGAATCAGTGAGATAGAAGACCAAATGATGGAAAATAAAGAAGCTGAGAAAAAGAGAGATAAACAACTACTGGATCACGAGGGCAGAATTCGAGAGATAAACGATACCATAAGACGAAACAACATTAGAATAATTGGGATCCCAGAAGAAGAAGAAAGAGAGAGAGGGGCAGAAGGTATAATGGAGCAAATTATAGCAGAGAACTTCCCTAATTTGGGGAAGGAAACAGGCATCAAAATCCAGGAAGCACAGAGAACCCCTCTCAAAATCAATAAAAATAGGTCAACACCCCGACATCTAATAGTAAAACTTACGAGTCTCAGAGACAAAGAGAAAATCCTGAAAGCAGCTCGGGAGAAGAGATATGTAACCTACAATGGTAGAAACATTAGATTGGCAACAGACTTATCCACAGAGACCTGGCAGGCCAGAAAGGACTGGCAGGACATATTCAGAGCACTAAATGAGAAAAATATGCAGCCAAGAATACTATATCCAGCTAGGCTGTCATTGAAAATTGAAGGAGAGATAAAAAGCTTCCAGGACAAACAAAAACTAAAGGAATTTGCAAACACGAAACCAGCCCTACAAGAGATCTTGAAAGGGGTCCTCTAAGCAAAGAGAGAGCCTAAAAGCAACATAGACCAGAAAGGAACACAAACAATATACAGTAACAGTCACTGTACAGGCAATACAATGGCACTGAACTCCTATCTTTCAATAGTTACCCTGAATGTAAATGGGCTAAATGCCCCAATCAAAAGACACAGGCTATCAGATTGGATTAAAAAACAAGACCCATCGATATGCTGTCTGCAAGAGACTCATTTTAGACCCAAAGACACCCCCAGATTGAAAGTGAGGGGGTGGAAAACCATTTACCATGCTAATGGACACCAAAAGAAAGCTGGGGTGGCAATCCTTATATCAGACAAATTAGATTTTAAACCAAAGACTGTAATAAGAGATGAGGAAGGACACTATATCATACTTAAAGGGTCTATCCAACAAGAAGATCTAACAATTGTAAATATCTATGCCTCTAACATGGGAGCAGCCAATTATATAAGGCAATTAATAACAAAAGCAAAGAAACACATCGACAACAATACAATAATAGTGGGGGACTTTAACACCCCCCTCACTGAAATGGACAGATCGTCTAAGCAAAAGATCAACAAGGAAGTAAAGACTTTAAATGACACACTGGACCAAATGGACTTCACAGACATATTCAGAACATTCCATCCCAAAGCAACGGAATACACATTCTTCTCTAGTGCCCATGGAACATTCTCCAGAATAGATCACATCCTAGGTCATAAATCAGGTCTCAACCGGTACCAGAAGATTGGGATCATCCCCTGCCTATTTTCGGACCACAATGCTTTGAAACTAGAACTCAATCACAAGAGGAAAGTCAGAAAGAACTCAAATACATGGAGGCTAAAGAGCATCCTACTGAAGAATGAATGGGTCAACCAGGAAATTAAAGAAGAATTTAAAAAATTCATGGAAACCAATGAAAATGAAAACACAACTATTCAAAATCTTTGGGATACAGCAAAGGCAGTCCTAAGAGGAAAGTATATAGCAATACAAGCCTTTCTCAAGAAACAAGAAAGGTCTCAAGTACACAACCTAACCCTACACCTAAAGGAGCTGGAGAAAGAACAGCAAATAAAGCCTAAACCCAGCAGGAGAAGAGAAATAATAAAGATCAGAGCAGAAATCAATGAAATAGAAACCAAAAGAACAGTAGAACAGATCAACGAAACTAGGAGCTGGTTCTTTGAAAGAATTAACAAGATTGATAAGCCCCTGGCCAGACTTATCAAAAAGAAAAGAGAAATGACCCAAATCAACAAAATCATGAATGAAAGAGGAGAAATCACAACCAACACCAAAGAAATACAAACAATTATAAGAACATATTATGAGCAACTCTATGCCAGCAAATTAGATAACCTGGAAGTAATGGATGCATTCCTAGAGATGTATCAACTACCAAAACTGAACCAGGAAGAAATAGAACACCTGAACAGACCTATAACCACTAAGGAAATAGAAGCAGCCATCAAAAATCTCCCAAAACACAAAAGCCCAGGGCCAGATGGCTTCCCAGGGGAATTCTACCAAACATTTCAAGAAGAATTAATACCTATCCTTCTGAAACTGTTCCAAAAAATAGAAATGGAAGGAAAACTTCCAAACTCATTTTATGAGGCCAGCATTACCTTGATCCCAAAACCAGACAAAGACCCCATCAAAAAGGAGAATTACAGACCAATATCCCTGATGAACATGGATGCAAAAATTCTCACCAAAATACTAGCCAATAGGATCCAACAGTACATTAAAAGGATTATTCACCACGACCAAGTGGGATTTATCCCTGGGCTGCAAGGTCGGTTCAACATCCGCAAATCAATCAACGTGATACAATACATTAACAAAAGAAAGAACAAGAATCACATGATCCTCTCAATAGATGCAGAAAAAGCATTTGACAAAGTACAGCATCCTTTCTTGATCAAAACTCTTCAGAGTATAGGGATAGAGGGTACATACCTCAATATCATAAAAGCCATCTATGAAAAACCTACAGCGAATATCATTCTCAATGGGGAAAAACTGAGAGCTTTCCCCCTAAGGTCAGGAACGCGGCAGGGATGTCCACTATCACCACTGCTATTCAACATAGTATTGGAAGTCCTAGCCACAGCAATCAGACAACAAAAAGAAATCAAAGGCATCCAAATTGGCAAAGAAGAAGTCAAACTCTCCCTCTTTGCAGATGATATGATACTTTATGTGGAAAATCCCAAAGACTCCACCCCAAAACTGCTAGAACTCATACAGGAATTCAGTAAAGTGGCAGGATATAAAATCAATGCACAGAAGTCAGTGGCATTCCTATACACCAACAACAAGTCAGAAGAAAGAGAAATTAAGGAGTCAATCCCATTTACAATTGCACCCAAAACCATAAGATACCTAGGAATAAATCTAACCAAAGAGGCAAAGGATCTGTACTCAGAAAACTATAAAATACTCATGAAAGAAATTGAGGAAGACACAAAGAAATGGAAAAACGTTCCATGCTCATGGATTGGAAGAACAAATATTGTGAAGATGTCAATCCTACCTAGAGCAATCTACACATTCAATGCAATCCCCATCAAAATACCATCCACTTTCTTCAAAGAAATGGAACAAATAATCCTAAAATTTGTATGGAACCAGAAAAGACCCCGCATAGCCAGAGGAATGTTGAAAAAGAAAAGCAAAGCTGGCGGCATCACAATTCCAGACTTCCAGCTCTACTACAAAGCTGTCATCATCAAGACAGTATGGTACTGGCACAAAAACAGACACATAGATCAATGGAACAGAATAGAGAGCCCAGAAATGGACCCTCAACTCTATGGTCAACTAATCTTTGACAAAGCAGGAAAGAATGTCCAATGGAAAAAAGACAGTCTCTTCAACAAATGGTGTTGGGAAAATTGGACAGCCACATGCAGAAGAATGAAACTGGACCATTTCCTTACACCACACACAAAAATAGACTCCAAATGGTTGAAAGACCTCAATGTGAGACAGGAGTCCATCAAAATCCTAAAGGAGAACACAGGCAGCAACCTCTTCGACCTCAGCCGCAGCAACTTCTTCCTAGAAACATCGCCAAAGGCAAGGGAAGCAAGGGCAAAAATGAACTATTGGGACTTCATCAAGATAAAAAGCTTTTGCAAAGCAAAGGAAACAGTCAACAAAACCAAAAGACAACTGACAGAATGGGAGAAGATATTTGCAAATGACATATCAGATAAAGGGCTAGTATCCAAAATCTATAAAGAACTCATCAAACTCAACACCAAAAGAACAAAGAATCCAATCAAGAAATGGGCAGAAGACATGAACAGACATTTTTCCAAAGAAGACATCCAAATGGCCAACAGACACATGAAAAAGTGTTCAATATCGCTCGGCATCAGGGAAATCCAAATCAAAACCTCAATGAGATACCACCTCACACCAGTCAGAATGGCTAAAATTAACAAGTCAGGAAATGACAGATGTTGGCGGGGATGCGGAGAAAGGGGAACCCTCCTACACTGTTGGTGGGAATGCAAGCTGGTGCAGCCACTCTGGAAAACAGTATGGAGGTTCCTCAAAAAGTTGAAAATAGAGCTACCATATGATCCAGCAATTGCACTACTGGGTATTTACCCCAAAGATACAAAAGTAGGGACCCGAAAGGCTACGTGCACCCCGATGTTTATAGCAGCAATGTCCACAATAGCCAAACTGTGGAAAGAGCCAAGATGTCCATCAACAGATGAATGGATAAAGAAGATGTGGTATATATATACAATGGAATATTATGCAGCCATCAAAAGGAATAAGATCTTGCCATTTGCAACGACGTGGATGGAACTGGAGGGTATTATGCTGAGCGAAATAAGTCAGAGAAAGACATGTATCATATGACCTCACTGATATGAGGAATTCTTAATCTCAGGAAACAAACTGAGGGTTGCTGGAGTGGGGGGTGGGGTGGGAGGGATGGGGTGACTGGGTGATGGACACTGGGGAGGGTATGTGTTCTGGTAAGCGCTGTGAATTGTGCAAGACTGTTGAATCTCAGATCTGTACCTCTGAAACAAATAATGCAATATATGTTAAGAAAGAAAAAAAGAAGAAGAAGAATGTAGCAGGAGGGGAAGAATGAAGGGGGGGAAATCGGAGGGGGAGAAGAACCATGAGAGACAATGGACTCTGAAAAACAAACTGAGGGTTCTAGAGGGGAGGGGGTTGGGAGGATGGGTTAGCCTGGTGATGGGTATTGATGAGGGCACGTTCTGCATGGAGCACTGGGTGTTATGCACAAACAATGAATCATGGAACACTATATCTAAAACTAATGATGTAATGTATGGGGATTAACATAACAATAAAAAAATTAAAAAAAAAAAGAGAGGAAATCAGGTGTGGGTATACGGGAACTCTCTGTACTCTCTTTTGCTATTTTTTCTATAACTTTAAAACTCTTTAGAAAATAAAGTCTATTGAAAAAAATAAGGCAGAGTTTGGGGATGGGGAGGGTACAGTGGCCATCTGGGACCAGGTGGTCAGGGGGCTTCCTGGAGAAGGTGGCCTCTGAGCAGAGAGAGAAAGGAGGATGGGGATGAGCCGTGCGGCCACCTAGAACAACCAGGGAGGTGTGAGGTTGGGGAGCCGGGGCAGGAGGACCAGGGAAGGGAGATGCAGAGCCAGCCCCAGATGCCCACCTGGCCTCAAGGGCAGCAGCCATGAAGCCGCTCAGGATGGTGGATGAGGAGAGCGACCGTGGGCACTAGCAGGATGGGGATGCACCCAGACATGACAGAGGGCACAGGTGGGGCAGGAACGAGGGTCGGAGATGACCCTGGGAATGGGCAGGCGAAGCAGGGCGGAGGACCGGGAGATGGACGGAGGAGGGGAGCGGCTGGGCGGGGAGATGGACGGAGGAGGGGAGCGGCTGGGCGGGGAGATGGACGGAGGAGGGGAGCGGCTGGGCGGGTGCGTGGGACACCTCCAGGGTGCTGAGGTCTCGGGAATGGTGTAAGAAGGTCAAGAGGAAGACCCGTGCCACGGGCTGGAGGCACCAATGAGGAAGGGGAGAATAACGGGAGACAGTCCAAGGAGGGAGGGAAAGGTCTAGAAGCAGCTGGGAGCATCTGGAGCTGGGAGGACATCTGCCCCCTCCTGCCCCGACATCCATGGCGGGGGGGGCGGGGGGGGGACCCACTGAGCCATCCGGACCCCATCACCCACCCTCCCAGGACCCTGGTTACACAGCTGCTAGCTATCACAGGAAGACCTGCCCCATCCCTTTGTCTCCCCCCGGCCACCAGCAACCTGGCTCCTGGCAAGAAGGACCTCATCCTCGATCCGTTAATCCTACAAAGCACTACCATGGTCCTTTTATCAGCAAGTTTACAGCGATTATAGGCACCAAGTGACAGTATCCCACTCACCAGCTATCACCGAGCACCTGCCTCGTGCCAGGTGGTGGGGGGCAAAGGTGTCCCCGACCTCCAGGAGTTGACGCTCCACCTGGGAGGTGGGCAGAGATGAATTAGGAGCACGAGCGGGGAAATGGCAAAATCCAAGCCGTGGAGGCGCGAAGCTGTGTCCCTGACGTCTCAGGGCAGGTGGGGGCATTCAGAAGGCAAACCCGCAGCGGGCAGGGCAGGAGGACCGGGTGCCCCACAGGACCTGAGCTACAGCCCACGCCGCCTCCATCAGGGCTGGAGTCACAGAGAACCACCTCCTCCCCGCACTGTTGATGGTCCAGGGCACAACAGCACAGACCACACTTTCTCAGGACAGAGGATGGGATGCCTGCTTCTCTCCTGAGACCAAGAGACCTGGAATGCCCCCCACTGTGGCTCTCTAAGGCTGACCCACCGCCCGGACCCTGAACCCACTCCCACAGCCACAGAACTGAGACCCCTATGTCTATGCCCCCCCACCCCAGGGGCCTGTTCTGGCTGCTTGATGAGATTTTACCGGTGTATATTTTTTGCAGAATGTGTTATTTAAACTTAAGAAATAAAAATGAGTACGGGGACACAAGGCTCAGCAACCCTACCCCCTATTTTTGGTCTTCAGAGCCCTCCCCCACCTGGGCCCCCTCTCTGGCCAGCCTGATTCCCCACCAGCTTCCCACAGTCCCCCCAGCCTGCCCTGCTGCCGGCCTTCTGCTCAGCTGCAGATCCCCTACTCCTGCACCTCCTCACCCACCCGGGTCGGGCACCCCGCACCTCACAGCAGCCACAAAGGGCTGGCCCTTGACACCCCACCCCCCAGGCAGACTTAGCACTCCCTCAGGCCAGGGATGGCACCTGCTACTTTAGCCTCCCCACAGCACCCAGCAAAGCCCTGAGCCCTAAAGGGGTCATAAATACCAGATAAGTGACTACTAATAGCGTTCCTCATGTTGTCTATAATTTTTGGCTACTAGCTTTAAAACGATTTTGTAGGCAGAAATTTTAAAATGCCCCCTAAGATCCCAGCCTGCTGTGTACACGCCCCTATCACCCCTGGGACTGTGTAGATGATGGTGTGCACCCCATGATGAGGCTGTTATAGAAAGATTATCCAGGTGGGCCTGACCTAAGCACATGAGCCCTTTGAACCTGGATCTAGGGGTCAGAGACCACAGGCCAAGAGAGGGGAAGCACAGGGGAGAGCCCCCGTTGCTGGCTCTGAAGGCAGCAGGCCCCACCTGGACAGGAGAGGCCTCTAGGGGCAGAGTTGATTCTTCCCCAGAGCCTCCAGAAAAGAACTCAGCCCGGTGTCACCCGCAGCAGAGAACCCAGCCACACCTCCGACCTGCAGAACTGTGCGCTAATAAACAATGTTGCTTTAATCAGTTGAATTGGTACTTACTTACACATCAACAGAACACTAATGCGAAGGGCATTCGCTATCACAATTTTCAAGCATCAGCCTCATAAACAAGCACTGCTACCACCACCTACAAAAAAATCCAGTGTGCTGCCTGCACCCTGAGTTTTAGCTGTGTGACCTGGATCCAGTCGCTTAACCTCTCTGGTCCTCAGAGTCTTTGTTAAAAAGAAGACAAACCAATTCCTACCCCTGTGTGTGTTACATGACCCAGCAATTCCAGTTCCAGACGTTTCTGCTAAGGTACTAATCCAAAAGTGCCCCTAGACATTTACTAACTCTGGAACGATTCCAAATTTTGTGTAGGAAAAACTATATACACAGAAGACAAAGCCTGAAGGGACACCAATAAAAGAAAATTACCACTGCCTTCTGTTTGATTTTTGTCTTCCAGGTTTTCAGTAGTCTATGCTGCTGTGGTAGTTAGAAAAAAGTAATAATAAATACCCTTTAAAAAAATCACTATCCAGATGGCTTCTTTGCAGAAATTGACAAGCAGATCCTAAAACACATATGGAAATCCAAGGGCTCCCAAATAGCCAAAACAATCTCAAAGAAGAAGAAAAAAGTTGGAGAACTCACACTTCCGGATTTCAAACCAAACCAAAAAGCTACAGTAATAAAAATGCGGGTGCTGGCATAAGGACAGACACAGAGACCAAGAGAATGCAATTGAGAGGACACCAATCGTCCTCCCACTATAGTCTACAGAGAGCAGTAAAGATGATAATTCAATTCAGCAAATGGTGCTGGGACAACTGGGTGTCCACGTGCAAAAGAATACACCACACACAAAAATCAAAATCAACTCGAAATGGATCAAAGACCTCAGTATAAAAACGAACACTATAGAAGTCTTAGAAAGCAGAATAAACCTTCATGAGCTTGGATTAAGTAATGATTTCTTAGCTACAACACCTAAAGCACAAACCACGCACAAAAAAACAGATAAACTGACTTAAAACTAAAAACTTTTGTCCTTCAAAAGATACCAGCAAAGGAGCACCTGGGTGGCTCAATCAGTTAAGTGTCTGCCTTCAGCTCAGGTCAGATCCCAGAGTCCTGGGATCGAGCCCCGTGTTGGGCTCCCTGCTCAGCGGTGGACCTGCTTCTCCCTCTCCCTCTGCTCCTTCCCCGCTTGTGCTCTCTCTCAAATAGATGAGTAAAATCTTAAAAAAAAAAAAAAAAAAAAGATACCTGCAAGTAAAAAGATAGCCCACAGAATGGGAAATGATTTTGCAAAATCCTCTGAGAAAGGGTTTGTATCTAGAATGCATAAAGTACTCTTACAACTCAACAATAAAAAGACAGCCAATTTTAAAATGGGCAAAAGATCTGGAGAGACATTTCTCCAAAGAAGTACACACATGCCCAAAGCATGAAAAGTCACTAGCAATTAGGCAAATGCAAATCAAAACCACGGTGAGATACCATTTCATACCGACGAGAGTAGCTATAATTAAAAAGACATACAATAAAAAGTGTTGGCAAGGATGTGGAGAAACTGGAACTTTTCCCACATCGCTGAAAGCATGTAAAATGCTGCAGCTACTTTGCAGAACAGTCTGGCAGTTTCTCCAAAGGTTAAACACAGAATTATCATCTGACCCAGCAAGCCCACTCCCAGGTATGTGCCAAAAGAGAATACTGAAAACACATGTCCATGCAAAATCTCATACACGGATGTTCAAAATATCCACTATTCAAAACAGCCAAAAGGCAGAAACAACCCAAGGTCCATCAACAAATGAAGGCGTAAACACAGTGTAGTCTATCCACACAGTGGAATACTATTCGGCCATAAAAAGGAATAAAGTACTGACCTGTTACAACATGGATGAAACTTTCAAATGTTACGCCAAGTGAAAGAAGCGAGTCACAAAAGGCCACATATTGAATGATTCTCCTTACATGAAATATCCAGAATCAGCAAGTCTATGGAGACAGAATAATTCCACAGAGACGGAGTGGCTACCATCGGGGGGAGGGGGAAGGGGGGGCGGGAAGGAAGAGGGACCGACTGTCAATGGGCATGGGGTTTCTTTTGAGAGTGATGAAAATATTCTTAAATTGATTGAGGGGAAGGTCTCATGACTATGGGAGGAGACTAGTCACCCCTGAACTGGATGGTATGTGAATTCTATCTCAACAAAGCAGTTATTCGATTAATCTCTGGAATACAGATGTTCACACCTACTTCTGCAGGGCTGTTCTGAGGATTCGTGAGACGGTTTGGTTCTAAACAGCTACAGTGATCTACAAAGATGTTAGCGCGACCATCCCTGGAGCTCTCGGCGCGTCAAAAGCTCCTTTCTGATTTACTCAGCATAACCAGCGGCACCTAGAACATATGCCAGACACCACCCTAGACATGGGAGATACAAACGTGACCTCATCTCTGCCCCCACATGGGGCTGTTAAGGCGTCACAGCTGCTTGCTGGGAAGGGCACGTGCAGGAAGGGTATACACAGGAGGCCCATCTCGTCCTCCCTCGGCTACTAGAAAGAGCTGGTCCCCACGCTGCAGGGAGTCTAACACCCTGCACCTCTCTGATCTTATCTCTGACCACTGTCCTTCTTGTTCACTAGGCTCCTGCCACACTGTCCTCCTTGTTCGTCCTTATACATGCCAGGTACACGCATACCACAGGACCTTTGCACTTGCTCTTGCCTCTGCGGTGACATTCTTGCCCTAGGTACCAGCAAGCAGCTCTCAGTTCAAAGCCACCTCTCTGACCACCGTACCTAGAACAGGGGGAGAGGAAACCACCCTGCTTCTTGTTTGAGCCTCCTGCAAAGCACTCATGGCCATCAGGCCATACATTCATTCACCAAATCTGTCTCCCCAGCTGACCTGTCTGCTCCACAAGGGTTGGGCTTTTGTTTTGCTCAGTGACATCCCAGAGGCTGCCTCGCCCGGAGCTCAGTCCTGCCGGCAAACACACAAGAGACACCATTTCTGTTACGAAGAAACGAAAACTTAAAAATCCCTGTGTCCCCATGAACAGAATCAGCTGCAGAAATCAGGTTGCTGACCTGAACGATTACAAAACAGGACCAAAAGGGATGAAGAGCCCATTCCCCACAACAGGCCACGGGGGTCAGCTCTGGGAAGCAAAAGCAATCTGGCACCCAATTTTGCCGCCGCCCCCACGGAGATGCAATCTCCTCCCCGGACACCACAAAGCGCCGCGATTCTATTCCCCTGCTCGCCCGTCTTAATCCTGTTTCAGGCAAGACTTTTTCAAGATAGCACCAATCATTATTTCTCGGACGCACTCATTTGCAAACCCCAAATCCTGCAGGCAAATGTCTAGGACATACATTAATGATGCCCTTGGCACGTATGTTTTACAGGCTTGCCTTAAGCAGAATAAAAAATTACGTTTCCTCTCGTTCCTTCTGAATGATAATCAGGATCTGCGGCCTGTCTCCCAAAAGCTATGACAGTTACGTTTTAATCACTTCCAAACAGGCTCGCTGCTGCTTAATCCACTGATGTGGGCTTGACTGCAACAGGCGGGGGGCCAGCCCGAGCCGGGTGCAAACGCCAGGACACATCACAGGGGCGTCTCCACGCAGCTCTGGCTCCAAGAGCACTGCCTTCCGCCCAGAGGATCATTTTTCTGCAGCTGATTCTCTTCACAGGGACGCAGGGAGGAAGAAAACAGAACTTCACAGCCAAGAAGAGTCTTGTCCAATAAACTGGGAAATGAGATGTGAAATCTGCTCATGGGGAGAACCGTGTACCCCAGTTAACGACACGGTCTGCTCACCTTGGACCAACGTGCTTATGAGCGCGCAGGCCTCTTCTCTGGCTCTTCATTCTGGAAAGCATGACAGTTGCCACACTGTCTTTCGAGGATCATTAAAAACATAAAGCATCTCATCTATTAACTGCAATCTGCCCGGGGCCGCACGAGCTGTTCGCCCTGTAAGTAGTCCAGGGAGCTTCTGGAGGATGCTAGAGAAAATGCCTGTGGCACAGAACACCAGCGGGGAGGGCAGGGCAGGAAGTCTTTCAGGCTCTTGAACCCACAGGACGCTCGTGCCCACTTCCCAGTTCCCACGGCAGACCTGCGCCTCCCCCTCTCCCCACGGTGCCCAGTCCCCACACCAGCCACGGCACCTGCCAGATGGCGACAGCGCGGGATCTGCCGCGCCCCTCACAACGCTACTGCGCCCCCAACTTTTGTCTGGGCCTGGATTTGAATCGAGGAAGCCAGACTCCAAGCGCACCTCGCCCCTTCACCCCTAAACGCCCCAGTAGGCTCAACAGATGCTCAGAGAGAATTTCTGAATGAACGGCCTCATTCATACTGCCTGGCGTAGCCGGAGCCAGGGTTCTGTTTTATAGGAAACAGAGGGCAGCTCACAATATTTTCAACGGTGACAGTCCCGTGGCAGCGGGGTCAGCAGGGCTAAGTCTACAGAGGGAGACAGGACAGGGGCCAAGACAAGAGGTGAAAAAGAGCAGCTGACTGAGAACAGAGCAAGAAAACATGGGGACTGACCATGCTGCCTCAGAGATGTCCCTCGGGTGCCCAGACTGGGACCTGGCCAGTATCAGCTGACCTCACCCCTGACCTGCTCAGGCTGGCGTGTGGCCCACGCTCCCCACCGAAAACACCCTTTCTGAGCAGAATCCCTGCCAAGAACCACTGGCAGGCCTCCTCGGACGTAACCAACCAGCAGCATGGACAAGGAGAGTCCGCGGTGCAGAAAACGGGTCTGAAAAGCACTAAGAATCACGCAGGTCAAGCGCATGGAGTGGTTTTGTTGGAACCACCAAGACTAGCCGTCCACACCCCCCGGTTCCCAAGGCGGGGCTCCTGGGACCACCTGCATCAGCATCCAATTCACAAGAGCCCCCAACCCTCGCCCCATGCTCCCAGAGCCCCCTTCCCAAGATTCCAACTCCGTTGGTCTGGTGATGGGGCAAAAAGACCCGCCTGGTCCCTGAGGTGCACACCCTTGCAGGTGGTTCTGACACACAGCCTCGTGCACTCACTCCTCCTCCTGCCAGTGGGCATCAGCACGGCTGTGTGCGGGCCCGCCTCCCAGCCCTGGGGATTCGCCTGGGAGCAAAATCTGACACTCGCCGCATGGGCTTCCATTCGAGAGGGAGGAGACGAGAAGTGTACCAGTCCCGGCCAGGGGAAGTTGGGCGGAGAGAACCAGCCAGGGCAAGGAGGTGCGGTGTGGAGCACAGGGGCGGAGGGGAGGGGCTGGAGGCGGGGACATCAGGAGAAAACGGACAGGTGGAGAAGAGTCCTCCGTGCCGGGGGCTGCAAGTGCACAGGCCAGGTGCAGATCTAACCTTGCCCGGAGCGCAGCGGCTGTGTGCCTCGGCCTCTGGGAGGTGATCTCTAGGCCGCTGGAGCGTCCTGCCAGATGGTTTACATGGGAGCCTTGGGCTGGCCAAAAAGGACCAACGTGGCTTAGGGTGGGGGCTTTGGGCCACACTCTATTCATCACGGGGGAGGGCTGGAGACAGGTTGGTCCCCAGGGCAGACAGACATGCCTCTAGGATGGCACCCCAATAAACACTCTGGACCACGAAGCTTGGGGACCTTCCCTGGCTAGCGATGCTCAGAGAATGCTGTCTTCTCATTGCCAGTAAGTGACGCTGTCCACGATGCCACCAGGAGACATTTGGAAATGCCACGTTCGGTGCCCTCCCAGGCCTGCCCTAGGTGCCTCCTCCCCCAGCTGATTTTCACCTGTGTCCTTTTACCACGATGAACCATAACAGCGAGCATGGCAGCATTTGGTGAGTCCTGTGAGTCCTTCTAGTGTCAAACCTACAGGTCGTCTTGGGGACCCCAAACTTGTAATTAGTGTCAGAAGTGAGGGTGGGCTTGGGGGCCGGCCTCTCATATCACACACCTGGGTGGGCAGAGGCTCAGTGGCAAGCCAAAAGGGGAGGCAGGAAGTGACATGAGCTGGGCTGCCCTCCCCCCCACCGCACACCCGGGGACAGGCCACGGTGGCCTTGGGACCGGCTACTCCCCCAGCGAGGAGAAGCTGGTGCTGACGGCAGCAGACCCTGACTCAGGGGTACACCCAGGCCCCACATGCCCGGCGAACACGAGTGAACCGAGGGCAGCCGAAGCTCAGCCCTGTATCCCCCGAGCCACCGCCCGCCCGTGTCTCAGTTGAAAAAGGCTCTAGTTGTGAGAACTAATATTTCCCGCACACTCCTCCACGCCGTCACCACAGTGACTAACAATCCACAGCCAGCCAACCCGCTTGCTTTGGAAAACGCTTGATAAAGTGAAAAACAGGCCGCCAGCCTGCCTCGAGAGGCTGCCTGCAGTCTGAGAGCAGGCGGAAACTTCCAGAAATTGCTCGTCTCCTGGCACAGGAGCTCCAGGCTGGCAGGACGGCCAGAGGAGCAGACAGCTCAGGGTCTCGCAGCTGGCCCTTCCAGGAACCCGGCGAAGTTGCAAGGCCCACCTGGCACGGCCCAGGTGGCCAGCGGAGCCAGGAGCTGGGGTGGGGGGGTGGGGCAGCAGTTTGGGGAAGGCAGGTGACCTAGCCTGGTGTCTTAGTTTCCTACGGCCGCTCTAACAAAGGACCACAGATCAGTGCCCACACAGCACCAGTGTATTGTCTTACAGCCCTGGAGGTCAGAAGTCCAAAATCAGCTGCCCCGGCCTATGGTCACAGTGTTGGGAGGGCTGGCTCCTTCTGGAGGCTCTAGTGGACAATCCGTCTCCTTGCCTCTTCCAGCTTCCAGACGACACCTGCATCCTTGGCGCCTGGGCCCTTCCGGCACCTTCCAAGCCCGCGATGTATCTATCACCTGCTTCTGTCACCGTGCTGCACCTTCATGCATGGGCAAATCTCCCTTGCCCCCCCTTCTAAGGACTCTTGTGCCGGCACTGGGCCCACCTGGGGTGACCCAGGATCATCTCCCAAACGAAGACCCCTGCGTCATGTCCGCAGAGTCCCTTTTGCCACATAAGGAGGTAATATTCCCATGGACACCTTGGGGGGCCATGACTCAGCCCACCACCCCTGGGTTCCCAGAAAGAGAGCCCAGGGCCAAGCTCACTGCTGCTCCCTTGCTGGGGTGGGGGCAACCCCAGGCTGGCAAGAGTGAGCGGGAAGGGAGGTGAGGCAGGTCCACCCCTGAGCTGACCACAGCTTCGGAAGATAACCCATCAGTGCTCAGCCGGGCAGCCTCCCCCCCCTGTGGAGCCGTGGCCCTCCCAACCACCCAGCAGGGAAGTGAGGGAGCGGCTTTCATTCTCTGGTGCCTTCTGGTCCTGCCTTGTCTGATGGGGCGTGGACTTGCCCGCGCTGCCAGCCCCTCTAATCAGCACACCCCATCCCCTGCAGCATGGCCCTTCAGCCGAATCCAGAATCCAGAAGAGCTGCGGTAGCCGAGCCCACGCAGGTCCCACTGGGCTGGCCCCGGATGCGGAGACGCTGCAGACCCCTCCACGTGGGCTGATGAAGGACAAGCAGCTGACCAGCCCTCACCCCGTGGGGTCCGAAATAGCCTGCGGGCTTGGGAGTGACGGCAGCACAACGGAGGCCGCTGGGGCCAGGTGAATCCGAGACGGGCATGAAGCAGCCCCCATGAGAAGGAAGGCGATCCATTCATCTCACTACGCCCAGGGCCATGCATGGCACAAGACGTTCAGCCCGGGCTCAGCGAACAAGGTGCCAGATGACTAGACCCATTCAGGCCCGCACACATCGCTAACAGGTGTAACGGGGCAGTGGGGGGCGGGGTGCCTCTCCCCTCTGTCCTCATGTGAACGTGAGGACAGCACCAGCTCTCCTGGGGGTGTTTCAGGGAGGCGATGCTTGTGAACTCTCAGCTTTGCTCAAAGGCTGAAGAAGGAGAAAGCCAAAAGGTGTGTGTGGCGGTTAATCCTGTCAGCTGGACTGGGCCACGGAAGGCCTGGACACCGGATTCAACACCCCTTCTGGCTAGGTCTGCGAGGATGTTTCCAGAAGAGATGAGCACTTGAATTGGCAGACTGAGCAAAGCAGAGGAGACATGGATGACACGGGCGGGCCTCACGCAATCCACTGAGGACCCGAATAGCCCAAAAACGTGGAGGAAGGTGGGATTCACCCTCCCGGGCCTGCCGGCTGAGCTGCACGTCAACCCTGTCCTTGGCCCTCCTGGCCCGCCCGCCTTGGAACTACGGCACCCGCTTTGCTGGGTGTCTGGCTGTGGATAGCAGATCGTGGGGCTCCAATCACGTAAGCCCATCTGTCATGATAATCATCACATCTAGATGTAGACAGATGGATAGACGGGTCCACTCTGTTGGTTCTGTTTCTCTGCAGAAGCCCAACTGATACAGTGCAAACCCTTTCTACTACTGAAACATCCCCCATAATTGTCTTTGGTGGCTCAAAGACAGGGTCACTTTCCTCACCAACATTCTTGTGTTCAGAGTAACAGAGTGAATATTAGAGGGAAAAGAGTTCTTAATAAAGTAAACCAGGTAACGTCAGTTGTTAGGAATCAAGGTTTTTGGGTGGGCCCTAACACGGGCCCTTTCAAGGTCAACTTTTACCAGGAGACAATTTGGCAGAAGCGTTCCTGATCCTGCGCCAGCCCCCGTGAGAACGCGGTTCTGCGCCACGTCGGGTCCAACGGCGCCGACTAAGGTGGAGAAACGTCTTGAAGAGCACTTCTAATAGCCCGTGTCTGTGGCATGGACTGTCACGGACAGCGTCCTCAAAGCCCGGGGGTCACCTGTGTCCGCCTCGGGCTGCCGAAGTGAAAGCTTTTCCATGGCCACCTGCTCTGGCGCGGAGCTGGGTCTCCCGGGGCGAGGACGCTCTCAGCGCCCGAGCCTTTGCTCGTCCATCGGGGGGGATTAACTCTTGAAGCCCCATCGTGGTTTAGATCAGAACAATCAAAACTGCAATCGGCAAACACACACAGATACCACAAATAAAGCCTCACCGCGGAGCCGGGGCTCAGAAACCAGGCTAAGGAGACAGAAGCTGCCGTTGACACTCTGAATTAGCCACGGGGCCCCCAGCCCTCCCGTCGCAGCTTCCCTGACCCCGGGGACCAGCTCCGGGGCCCGCCCCTCGCCCTCCACCCCCCTACCCGGCCCAGCAGTCCACCCACCACAGCCCAGAAGGCGCTGACCGAGGTGCTCCTTACCTTGACCAGCTCCTTGAATTTGGGGTCATCCTTGGAGGTGGGGTCGATCATCGTGCGCTCCTCGTTCTCCTCTGCCGGGGAAGAGAGTCACGGTCAGCACTAGTGGGCACTGCAGGGCTGTGGGGATGGCCGATTCCCCTTGCCTGAAGTCGGGGAGAGGGTCTGAGAGCAGAGAAGCCAGTCATTCCCTCAGTGGGTCACGCACTGGGAGGACAGCACACACACAGGCTGAATCGGATCCGTGGGAAAAGCTCCTGGCAGCCGCTGTTAATAAATACATACACCAAGAAAGCTCCCCACTCCATAAAATAGGACGAACCAAAAATTTAGAAAAAAAAATCGCAAAAAAAAAGGAAGGGGGTGGATGATGTTTCACAATAAAATGTGTTCATGCCTGTTCTGTTTATTTGTTACCCGTTTTCCCTCCATGTTCAGGCCTCGATCTACAGGCACTGGGGCCCAGGAGCCGCTGCAGAGGGGCTGGCATGATAGTGAGGAAGAGGGGCTACACACGGGAAAGCCCCCCGGTGGCCCGACACCATCCAGAACAAAACTGGCTGTGCCCGCGCACAAGGAGAGGGTGTGGGAGGCACCGCGGACCACACAAGGGGACGCAGAGGGGGAGGCCTCGGGACCTGAGCAGGGGAAGAGCCCGCAGGACACACAGGTGGCGATGACCAGGCTCCCACAGAGCTAGGGCCCCTGTCCATGCCAGTGGGAACAGAATGGCTTTGAGAGGACTGGCTTCACAACAGCAAATTTTAAAGCCTCACAAAATGGAAAACTATTTTTGGAGTCATACAGGTCTGATGCTTGAGAGGGAGGCTCCAGGTAACACACAGGAGAACACACAGGGGTCCCTTGTGATGTAAGGCCCTCAGCAGCCTCCCAGTGCTCCTGGGACCAAGGTCAGCACCCTCCACGTGCCTCCAAGGCCCTCTGCAGCCTCACTTCCTCAGCTGTCCCTGGCACTCTCCACCCTCCAGCCCTTCCAGCCTTCCCTAGATCCTCAGCAAGCGTCACCACTGCCTGCCACAGGACCTTGGCACATGCTACGCCCTGTCTGATACCCTCTTCCTCCACTACACATCCCCTTCACCTTTCAGACCTCAGTTCCACGTGCTGACCAGGTCAGTCCTTATCAAGGTCACACGAGCTTCAGGGACAAGCAGAACCTTATGGAACAAACTGAAGGACACCAACTCCCTTTGCCCAAGAGTGGCTATTTATAAAGATGGCAAAACGAGGAGGGTTAGGGCCCAGGGAAAGGCAAGTTCAAGGCATTATTGACAAAACAAGAGCCTGCCATGTGTTTAGGATAAACCTTCTAGCCCCCCTGTTAGTCTAAATCAGGGTTCTCAACAGGAGCAACTGTGTCCTTCCGCCACCCCAGGGGGCACGTAGCAATGTCTGGAGACATTTTTGGTTGTCCCGGCTGGTGGCACCTCATCGGTAGAGGTCAGGGATGCTCAAACCCCACAAGACCCAGGATAGCCCCCACAGCAAAGAATTACCCAGTGCCAGATATCCATAGTGCCGAGATGGAGCATCCTGTTCTGTGTCCAGCTAATTTCCAGACCCACGAGCGAGTCCCCAGTTTCCCCTTAGAGAGGGTCACCCGGGAGCATGCTCTTCAGCCAGACTGAAGATGACCAGCAGCATGAACAGTGAAGAGTCATGCTCTTCCAAGAGGAGAGGGGCCGCAGTGGACCCCAGCAGGATCTCAGGGTCCTCGTCCAGCACTTGGCTTCAGGTCCGCCAAGCTGAACCTGTGTTTGCGTTTCTCCGCAAGCTCTTGCTGGCCTGGCCTTGTCGTGGAAACCACAAAGGACGGACCAACCGGGACTTCCCTTTGAACCAGGGTTCAGAGATAAGCAGAATGTTCCACAACCGCCTTTCAGACTGATCAGATCCCAAAACACACTTTAAGAAAAATGTGTCCAGGGGCGCCTGGGTGGCTCAGTCGCTAAGCGTCTGCCTTCGGCTCAGGTCATGATCTTAGGGTCCTGGGATCAAGCCCCGCATTGGGCTCCCTGCTCCTAGCGGAAGCCTGCTTCTCCCTCGCCCACTCCCCCTGCTTGTGTTCCCTCTCTCGCTGTGCCTCTCTCAAATGAATAAATAAAATCTTTTAAAAAAGAAAAAAAAAAGAAAAACGTGTCCAGACTGTCACCTCATCAGTGCTGGCTGTGATGTGGTCTCAAGGAGGTGAGTACTGGGGCCTTCACCACTTGGTGGGTCCTACCCAGCAAGCCCACGGCCTCAGGACAGCTCTGGCTTGCGCAGAGATTAGGGTGTATTAACTATGTTTCTTACTTTCTATATTTTCGAATGCTTTGACACCTTGGGGCCTGGGGACCTAGAGACACTGCCCCTCCCAGGGCCCGGGACACACCAATCAGGAGAGCCCCTAGAGCCCCCCGAGATTATCCCAACCAGCCAGTCCACACCTGCCTACACTGCCCCACCCCGTCCTTCCCACAAGAAAAGAAAGGCCGCGCCTTCCCCTCCCTCCTGCTTCCTGCCCAACCCTGGCGTGCCCCCACCTCGGGACTGGGCGTGTAACAAGCTGTCTTTTCAATGCTGTTCAACTCTCGATCTGTTGGCCTCGTCGTACGTAACTACTAATACAACCGACGTTTAAAATCAGACAGGCAGAAACTTACAAAGGAAGACCGGGTTTTCTTTCCTACCGACTTTTCTAAACGTGACCTTGAGCTAAGAGCCCAGACTCTCGGATGCCACCTGACGTGATGTCTGGTCACCAGGCCATCCCCCTGGTGCTCCAGCCGGGGGAGCTCAGCAGTGTCACGACAGGGGTGGGCAGAGCCCACGGTACCTAGCAGGGTGTCTTCGGGGTGGACATCCGCCGAGGCAGGGGACATCGGCGAGTTGATGGCATGTCTGCCTTCTTCCTGCAGGTCACTCACTGTCGAGAAAGGAAAACAAGGGTCAGTGTCAACGGAGTACCGTGGCCTCGCATGTCGGCAGTGGAAACACGCAGGAATCAACTCCTGCTTTTTAAGCATTTAACAAACATTCCTAAATGGCCTGTCACCCAGAAAGCGTCCGAGCAAAAATGCTCCAAACTGAGAATACGTTCTGTAGTTCTTCCCTCTGGCGCCAAGTATTTCCTGATGCCCGGCAAGCCCTGCCAGTCTGTTTCCGCTGCTCTTTGGAATACATGACTAAGACACGGAAGCTTCTGGATGCTTTCAGATCCGCCCAAGCCTGCTGAGATAGGCAAAGCTGGAACCGCAGCGACAGGGCCTGAAATGGCGGGCTCTCCGCTGCTCCCTGGAGAGCTGTGTCCTCAGCCATGGGATCTGGGGGTGGAGGCCACTCCCAACGCGCACACAGGCAAGTCCCGAATTTAGAGCAATGCTGTTGTCAATGGTCAGGTTCAAGGGAACAGAAGCCTGAGAGCAGGTAATGGCCAGCACTGGGGCAACAGAGCATGCAACAGAATCTAACCAACCTGACCCGAGGCTTCGAGCTGCAGGCACCATGACCTGCGGTGTGGACCACCAGCCGCTCTGTGTGCGTGTGTGTGTGTGTGTGTGTGTGTGTGTGTGTTGGGGGAACACTCAATAATCACAGGGTGCAGAGGGCTACAGGATCAGAGGCACAGCATGGATGCCAGGGGCAGAAAGGATCCTTTGCCCCCCAGGAAAACGCCTCGAGTCACATCTGCCAGAGTGTACCACCGGGACCCCCGGGGACCAACACCCTCGCCCTGTCCCACTGTTTCCTCCAGTGCCCACCTACTCCTGGGACTCCAGCGTCCAGTCCCAGGATCTGATTCAGTGGGTGGGGCCTGGGCACCTGATGCTTTTGACAGCCCTGATTGAGAGCTCTGGGCCACAGTCCCCCACCACACGCCACGGACTGGCCTCCCCATCGGTAGTCCCGGGTCACCGGTGAGCTCCGGCCTTCTCTTCCGTGAAAACTTCTTATACGTGAAAACCTCGTTCCTCTTCCAATACCAGAGTCACTGCGAACCGTTCACACCGCCTATCCCGGGTATCTGAAGAGTAACCAAGGGGACAGGGCCTGATGGCTTTGGAGCAGGCAGGCTGGGGCGCTACGCCCCAACTCTGCTAGTGGTGAGACCCCAGGCAAGTCCCAGTCACCCCTCAGGGCCCCTGGGAGGACGAAATGATGAATGTCAGCTCTCCAGCCCAGAGCCAGGCACACAGTGGGCGAGGCGTACAGCCAGCCCTCTGCCCCGCCAGGGAATGCCCGCGTCTCACACCCGAAGGCCCTGAGATGAGGCTTTTTACAAAGTAAACTCTCGCATCCCCACGTCCCCTAGCAGCACGATTCACAAGAGGCGGCAGCACCCTAAGAGCCCACTGATGGGTGGGTGACTGAGCAAGAGGCGACCTCCCCGTACAACGACAACAGAACGCTACTCGCCCTTGGGAGGGAAGGCTGTTCTAACACCTGCTACCACACGGATGAACCACAAGGGCAGCACGCCACGGGGTAGTCACAGTAGGACAAACACAGTGAGGGACCCAGAGTCATCAAGCCTCAGAGGTAAGGTCGGATGGCGGGGGGAGGGGGGTTCGTGTTTAACGCGGACGGAGTTTCCACGCCAGACGATGAAAAGCTTCAGGAGACGATGGTGGCGTCACGCCACGCCATGAACAGACTTCACGCACACGCTCACAGAGGGTTAAAATGATACATTTTATGTTATGTATGTTCTACCACAATAAAAAAAAAAAAAAGAAAGAAAGAAAGAAAGAAAAGGAAAAGTGGACCCTCTGCCAACAACATCCCGGTCTGGAAGTTGGAAGTCGTCCCCGCGGTCAGCCCCGCGCACGCACACCCGCCTCCCCAGGGCACGTCCTAGGAATAGACGGCACGCACAGTCGTCTTTGTATCCCTGACCCCTCAGCTTAACCCTGTGCGAGACGCACACAAACACTCAGCACCTTCAAGTGTGATGATGCAGAGGTAGGTTTTGGAGATGCCCCCACCCCGCTCCCCCAGCAATAGTCCACAGACGCCCACGGGGGGCCCAGGCCAGCTCCGAAAGCAGCGACCACATTTCAGCAATCGCTTTTACTGTGTAATGAGTTACCAGGAGCATCTTAGCCAGCAAAAAGCTTCCAAAGGCAGAAAAAGGAAAGCGGAAAAGGGGATCTTGCATTGTATACACGAGGAGCTCCTGAACCGGTGAGCGGGGTGTATGCGGAGACCCTGAACACCTAAGTCCCATTTCCCGGGCCGATATCACAGAAGGACGAAGAGGCCAGGGGGGTCCCTTCAGGTCCAGGTGGTCGGGGATGTGGTTATGTTCACAGCCCGGGAAAGAAGAAAAGGCGGAGGGCGGGACAGGTGAGCCATGCAGGTGAGTCATGACAACGAGCCCACAACTCGGCTCAGAAAGATGCCGCACGAGTCATGCTTTCACCGGGACACAGGCCGTGTGACGGGGGGAGGGCGGAAGGGTGGACACACAGAAATGCTTCCAGGGGGCCCTGCTGTCTGATCTCAAAGACACGGGGCACAGGGGAAGAGAAAGCAAACAGCATTTTCAAAGCACAGAAATTGGGTCACATGGAAACAGAGAAATTTCCACTCTGCCCTTCAACATCAAAGATAACACTAAACAGGACCCGAGATTTCTCGACCTTAATAAACGAGAAACGCTCTCACAGAACCGCCCAGGCTCTGGCTCAACAGCACATTCCAAAGGAGCGTGTTGTGTGCAAAGCTCTGAGGGAAACAAGGACAGGGCCTGCGCTGACGAGCCCGGGTCTGTGACCACAGAGCCAGGGGTCCGAATCCCACTTTACCACACGCGGGCACGTGGCCTGGAAGGGTCCCTTCACCTTGCCAAGCCTCAGTCTCCCCATCTGTAATATGGGGGTGACAGCGGTATCTGCCTCACAGAGAGTTCTGAGGACTAAGTGAGACCATGAGTGCTCAGCTCCTGGTTCAGAGCACAAGCTCTGTGAAGGTGAGGAATGGAGATGGGAAAGCAGGCTCCAAGAGAGGGACAAAGGAAAGAGTGGAGAAGGGGAGGGCGTGCCTCCCCCGCACCCCAGGAAGAACCAGGGAAGGCTTCCTGGAGGAGGCAGCAATTGAGTGCAGCTTTGAAAGATGGCAAGAATCTGGAGAAGGGACTTTGGGACTCTCTGCAAAGCATACGGGTAACAGATCGGAGCCTGGACTCTGGAAGCCCACCACGCAGCCACATCGATGCTGAACCACGGGAGGGTTCAACAGATACCTCTTCAGGACTCTATTTCTCAGAGCCTGCGTTCCCCAGGGGACACAGCCCCGTCACTGAGGACCTTTCTGTCTATATCTGATTACCGTCCTCCAAGGGTCAGTCTGACATTTGGAAGGAGGGGCTCCTCTTAAACCATGGCTTCTCCCTAAGGACCCCACTCTGCCAGTTTAGTGGCTTTCCGTTAATCCCTGGAATGTTCTCGTTTTTAAAGTACTGGTCCATTTGCCAGAAAGCCGAACACTTCAAAGATGCAAAATGCCGGCTGCCTTGAGTCATGGAGAAAGATCCGCTCGCCTGGGAGAGCCGGCGTCTGGTGCGCACAACGGGTGTGGACGTTCAAACGGACGGGGGCTCGATGCCATGAGGCTGAGGACACACTGATTTCCTGAGTGCGTGCCATTGTTTTGAGATGAATGCCCTTGTCCACATAAAACCTGATAGCCAGCCACGAGGAAATCCATGGCAAAGGTTCCCGCTGCACCCAAGTCCACCTCCCAGGGGTGCCACTGCATGGCCATGGGCCGCACAGGGGACACGAGGCTGAGGGAAAAGCCAGGAGTTTGAGAGGAAGGATGGAGGCCAGGTCAGAAGACAGAGCCAAGGGGGGGTGGGGGGGGCGTTTGATAGCACAAGTGCCCCTTTGGGGACGGCCACCCCTCACTCAGCGGGGGCAGAGGGCAGACCGGGACATGCAGACAGCAATCACGTCTTACAAGCTTTCAGAAAAGCTCAAATTTAAGATTTAGTGTGGAATCTCCCAATTTATAAATGTAAGCACATCGTTCCAATTCTGTGGGCCAACCCAGGGCCATCAGTTTGCAACCTCAGGTCGCAGTGAATGTACAATCCACGTTCCCACCCATCCGTGGGAAGTGGACAGAGGGCCACTAATGTTTCCCGAGTACCCACTACGCACCAGGCAACTTCCATGACATCCATTCATCGCATCTCCTAACAAGTGAGGGAGCGGCTGGGTCCTAGCAGGGCCAGCACCTGTTACATGTGAAGGCACCTGGTATACACCCCACAGTGAGCCCCAGAGTCAGGACTGAACCCGGTTCTACGTGGTCCCGCACCTCACTATGCCTGGCTAAGTCCTACGCACCTTCAAGCCTCAGCTTATTGGCAACCTCCTTCAGGGAGCCCTCCTGGGTGCTCCCTTCCCAAGCTGGGCTCCTCTCTGCCAGCTCACATCACACAGCCGTCCAACCTTCTCTTTCCTGGACCGTCTGCCCACCCACACCAGCACTAGCTCAGCTCCTGTGCACTGTAGGTCTTCATATTTGAGGACCAGTACAATGGAAGGCTTCGAACCCTGGAGCCGGTCTGCTGGTTTCAGATCCCGGCTCGACCACTGATAAGCTGATGATGCTGGGCAAGCTACTTATTTGCTCTGTACTTCAGCTGCCATCTGTGAAATGGGGGCACCCCTCAGTGAGAGATTACAAGACTCAATGAGGTGCTGGCATGTAGTAAGGGCTCAAAAAATGCTAGCTTTTAGCATCTGCTGGATCGATGTATACAGGCATGTTTCCAAAGCCCGTTCCTTTTCCATCACCCCACCCAAGGACTGGGCAAGGCTCAAAAAAAAAAAAAAAAAAAACCTCTCCTGCCTGGAATTACAAGCACATAAAAAGGAGGAAAGAATGGAAACTAAAACCTCAACACTTGAAAGCATCTCATAAAGAGCCTGCCATTTGCACCCCAGGCCAAATGCAAAGGTTCCATCTTTGATTTTTTTTTTTTTAATCTTTTTCTTTGTATGGGTTTCATTTATTTATTTATACCCAGGCTCCTTCCAAAAAAACAGGCTTTTAGGCACCTTGTTTTTTTTTCCCCTTTGACATTCTTGAGAACGCACACCCTGAAACCGCCCGACTCCCAGAGCAAGGTCACCGTCAGGGACACGTGAATCTAAAATTACACAAAGGCTTCTCGACCTCTCGTTCCACGAGGGGCGCCGGGGCAGGAAGGGGGATCGCAAGGCACCCCCTGCAAAGATGGGGTACAGGGAGCCACCGGGGGCTCACCCGCGGGGCTTCGTGGCGGATACAAAGCCCTGCCCAGGGGTGGGCTGCGGCCTCGGATGCTAAAGCAGTGACATTTCCATTTTCTGACATTTCAACACAGCCGTGACGTTTGGCCACCTATGGAGACTTTTTTACGCATAGCTACGCTTCTTGGTTTTCGTGCAGAACAAAAGATCAGGAGGAGAATTTTCCGCAGCACCGTGGGAATCGGACCAAAGAGAAAGCCCCCACAAAACAGCGTGTCACCTGATCCACGTCTACAAGAGGGGCCAGAAAATGGCAGGAAAGCTGCCTCGGCTCTGGACGCTTACCCGCCCGGGTCTAGACACACCCACTCCCAGGCCGGGCCGGTCCTCAAGGGAACGGAGAGGTCCTTGGAGTTGCCAGGAAAACGAAGGGAGGGGAGAGGCGCATGTGCCCCCACGGGCCGGGCTAGGGCAGTCGGGGGGACAGAAACTTCCCGGTGCTTAGGAAGACCCAACCGTGAGGCTTTCCCGGCCTCTGCCCAACAGTGAGGGCTTCTGTCCGCGCTCAGAGGGGTCGTTTCTCTGCAGAAGTCACAGTTGATCAGAATAATGAAATTCACCAGCCATGGAGCTCCTCACTCAGTGGTTCTGCTGAAAGTGAGTCCCGTTGTACGGCACATGACGATCTCACAGCTCCGTTAAAACAGGGCCCAGGGAAGATGTCCCGCAGAGCGGACCGGACTGCTGGGGGAGGGGGGACCACTCTTTCTAATCTCCGAAGAGACAGCGTCCACCCCAAGCTACAATCACCACGTGGGGTGGGGAGTTCTTTCCAGAGCTACCATGCTTGCAAAGGCCTTGGAATGTGAGGCCGGGTCTTTCCTGGGAGGTTATGATGTCCAGGTTCAATCTCCACGATTCTCAGGATTCTAGCGGATGGGTGGCAGCATCCGGCCTGGAGTCAAAGGCTCTGGGACCTGACGTCCCCAAGGAGCGCAGCTGCCCTTCCCGACCCGGATGTGGTACAAGAGGGAAATTACTTTCCGCGATCCGCAAGGGAAAACATACAAGAGAGAGCCTCTTGACCTTTAAAGTGGCAGATCCGGTTTGTTTTTGCTGCGGAATGGAATCTGAGGATGCTGGCCCATCGTAAGGAGCTCGGTGTATTTATGTGTGTTTAACTCGCGGTAATTTCTCAGCTGAGGATGAGTGTCTGAACCATGCTGACAACGCCACAGGAATAAGAAAGTCCCAAGACTGTGGCCCACACCGTAAGGATGGCTCAGCCTGACATCTGATTTATAGGGTTTGCTCTCCTGGGGCATGAGTTTCCATCCCATTTCTCAAGACGAAATAAGTTTCGAGGCTAAAATAAATGTGTGAGCATTTCAATAAAGCAAAATCCAAAGGAGGTCAGCGGGCGTTACTGACCCCGACATCAAGAGCTCGCAGCTGAAGATCTGTCCTGTTGAGGCAGCCGCAAGCCTCGGGTTCAGCAGGCTGCTGATCTAATGAACGCCGGTCAAAGGCCACCTCCGCGTTGGCACTTGGCCGGGCACTAAGGGGACAGGAGAACAAGACGGACGGGGCCTGCTCTCATGCCGCTGAGGGTCCGGGTGCCGGCAGCAGATGGAGGGGAAGGACGTGCCTGGCCCCTTCCACCCCACAGCCTGGCCTAGTGCCCAGCACAGAGAGGCTCTAAAGGAGTAAATGTATGATTCCCCCAGTGCAATACATACCGTGCTGCTTTAAAAACAAAACAGCAGGATATTTATGCAAACAACACAATGAGAAGCCCCGAACTATATATTTCTAGGTGTACGCATCTACATTCGTAGAGAAAAGAAGGAAAGGCTCCACTCCCAAATGACAAGAGCGGTGTCACCTGGAAGGGACGAGGGTGGAGGGAAGGAGGAGACAGAAAGGCTGGGCCACAAGCATGTTCCTACATTATTGTGAGATGAAATCAAAAGAAGGGACAAGAAACAGACATTCTGGGAGGAGTCGGTGCCCCCGTGGGGCCCGCAGCCCGCGATAGCCAATCCTACAGGGAAGGAGGCCTGCGGGAGCCGAGCCTGTCCAGGCCACAGACCCGGGCTTCCCTGCAGGACGGCCTGCAGCAGAAGAGCAGTGTGTCTGCTGCAGAGCCCCGAGGAAGTCACAGAGGGCCGTGCGCCCATGACTTCGTGTGCAGGCAAGGGAGAAGCAGCGAGTTTTGTGGGTGAAGGAATGGATCTCCCCCAGGCAATTCTGTCGTCCCCTCCAGGCTCCGGGAAATGCTTTTGCTGGATGCGAGAGGCATCTACACAGCTCAGAACCTTGGAATCCCCTGTCCCCAGCACCGTTTGAAGCCCATCTGCTGCTCCTCTGTGCTTTTACTGAACAGATCATTCCATGGTCTCTGGCTTAGGGGACCCCCGGGAAGTGCGTGGTTGCCTGGGTCAGCGTGGGAAAGGTGTGGAGGGGAGCTGAGGGGCCGCATCCTCAGGGAACCCCGCGGGATGAGACAGGACTGGGCCTGAGACAACACCGTGGATATCCCAGTCACTGCCTGGACGCCGGTCATGTCCCCGCTCCCATCGTAAGCCAGAGCCCGCCCAGGGGCCTCTGCTAACCATGCACCCTCCTGAGCACTCAGCCAGGTTCCCAAACTTCAATGCACTTAGGATCCTCTGGGCTAACAGGCAGATTCTGATCCAGCAGGTCTAGACAGGGTCCAAGACAAGGTGTCAATAACCAGCCCCAAGGCGATGTTGCTGATGCCGGTCGGTGAGCACTGGCCATCAACACCTAGAACGGTAAGAACTTAGTAGACATCCTACCCCGCCTGCTCCTGAAATCCAAACCGGTGAGCGACTTTCATGCTCCTTTCAGAAATGAAGACAGGGGTCAAGTTTCCACAACTTCCTACCTGGCTGGCACCTGCCACAGAGGTGTTTCCCTCCCCAGGAAGGAAGGAGATTTACTGGGCACACCCCACACGTGCTGTCATGCGACGCTCCCCCTACAGACGAGGTCTCTAAAACACTGAGCCACGTCCAAGCTGGCCCAGCCAGTTAGGGATGGATCCGACCCACCCAAGGCCTGCAGTTCCCCAAACCACACCATCTTCCCGCTTCCGGTGGGATCAGAAGGAAATACAGACCGTTTGCTGCCTGTGGGGAGAGCCCAGAACTTCAGTCCTTCTCCGAATCCCTGTTCTCGATCTTGAGCCAAAGGCAGAGCTGCCTGTTTCGGCAGCAATAATGAAGGAGTTCACTTGCCACCCGGGTTTCTCCCAAGACCCTCTTTTCCAAAGGGCTGGTTCCTACACCCTAGGAAAATGGGTTCAATAGTAGAAATGGCTCTAGGATGCGGGGGGCAGGGGGTGCTTGGGATTCTCCCGGCAGCACTGCCAGCCTCGGGGGACACGGCAAGCAATCCGGAGGGAGAGAGAAATTCAGAGAGGGAACCTCACAGCACAGCTCTGACCTCACACAAAGCCACTGCAAATGATAACCTGATTCTGGAGCCAGAAGGCTGAAGGCGGAAGGCCCCCAAACACATACACATGCAAAGAACACAGAGGGAGGAAGCAAGAGGCTGGACAGGACCCTCCTCAGATTCTCCATCTTGTGTCCTGTCCCTGGGGCAGCCGTGGGGAGAGGGGAGGAACCTGTCACCAGGACGGCCACTCGGCCTCCCATGGGCCCCGCCGTGGCCTCTCCCCTTCTTTGGTGACTGTCCTGGACTCGGCTATTTCTCCTCCCCAGCACCCTGTCACCTTCTTCTGGTCAAACCAGAACCCAGCCTTCCCTTGGAGGGAACCAGCACATACCCCTCATTCGCAGGCGTTACAATCCAGGTGGGGACCTGCCCCCGGCCCCAGTGTGCAGCCAATGGGTTCGCTGCACTCCCCGGAACACCGGTATCAAGTCAGGAATGGGCTTGGCCTGCTAGAGTCGACAGCTACAAGAAGACTGTACTGGGAATGCAGAATGAGACGGGCACTTTGCCCCAGTGGCCTTGACCCAGCAAGGACACAGGTGGAAGCTGCACCATCATCCTACCACCAAACAGAACCTGGAAATGAAGGCACTGGATGGACAGACCTGAGAGAACAGTTTGGCCACACCATTTGTGTGCTAGATCAAGCCTTACCTGAGGCCAGCCCCCCGTGGCCCTTTCTGTCAAAAGGCACCAGTGAATTCCATTTTGTTCTTAATCCACTTTGAGTTTTCTGTCATTTGCAAACAGAGTCCTCTCTGAGGCAGCAGTCCTTCCGGCACGCAAAGCTAAGCATGTCCCTGGTGTAACCCACAACACGGCTCCCTCCGACTCCAGGGTAAAACGCAAGCTCCCCCAAACACTTGATGAGCAGACCCCACTTCTCATCAAGCTGCAGCTCCTGACTTCCACACACACCTTCTAACGAGGCCATCCCAAAACCAGTCATGTCTGTCACATCTCTGCCCGAACTGTCCCCACCACCAGAGATGCCCTCCACTTTCTATCTGGCTAACTCCACTCCACCCCCTGGATTTGTCCGGATGGCACTCTGCACTCAGGCCCCAGACGGAGTGAGGGTTCCTCCTCTGGCTCCCTACAGCTCCCCTTGCCCGTGACAACTACAGTCCTTTACCCCCTGTCGGTGCAGCTCCGGGGTGGGCGTGCCTCCCTGCCCCCACCCAGGAGTGCACGGGGGCCGGGTGCTGCTCAGGACCATGGCCTCATGGGCGCCTGGGTGGCTCAGTTGGTTAAGCAACTGCCTTCGGCTCAGGTCATGATCCCGGAGTCCTAGGATCGAGTCCCACATCGGGCTCCCGGCTCAGCGGGGAGCCTGCTTCTCCCTCTGACCCTCTCCCCTCTCATGCTGTTTCTCTGTCTCTCTCTCTCTTTCTCTCAAATAAATAAATAAAATCTTTAAAAAAAAAAAAAAAAGGACCATGGCCTCAGAGCCTGCACAAAACCTGACACGTGATAAGCACGCAATAAATATTTGTGGGACGAATGAGTACATGTTTACGTAGACAAAAAGGAGCTGAACGGGAGAATTCAGGTAAGAGACGCAAAGTCAGGAGAACGGGGAACAGACTGTTCTTGCAAAACACGCCACCTCCAGCCACTTAATTGGGTGGAAAAGGAGAGTTTCCATTAAGGCTTACATTAGCCCGGCAGTCGTGGGTCACCAAGGACCCAATTACTGCGATGTGGCCGCGGGGAGGGTGAGGGCTCAGAGGAAGGATTCTGCTCTGCAATTAGGGACTTATCGGGATACGCTGCCTCTGGAGCCTCATTCCCAAACCTCATCGGCTGGGGCGCGCGTTGTGACCAGCCACCTGCGGCAGGCATCCGGAAGAGAGGCCGGCGAGCACAAAGCCATCCACCCATCTCCAGGAAAGTAGGTCTTCTGAATACCAAAAGTTGCTTAAGTATAAAAACAAAAAAGGCTAGAGCTCAGAAGCTGCTGTCAAACAGACAATTCCCCGGCCCAGATCAGGCCTTTTCTTCCCCTTTGCCCTGGGTGATCAGAAAAATGCGAGGACCACAGAGAAACGCATTGTCTGTGGGAAGGAGAATAGGAAGAAAGAGTTCTGGGTGAATGTGAAATGTCAGGTTTACCATATAAACCACCTGGTGAGCAGAAACCAGGACACGGGAGGGGCCCGGGCTTCTCGCTCATAAAGGATGACTGATCCTGTAGGGACAAGGGGACAACATGGCCGGCGGCTCAGGTGGAGAGCAAGTGGGTCAGCTTATTCAAGTCACCTCCCAGATGCAGCAGGTAGAATCCTCAGGGGCCAGATACAGCGGCTGGGGCCGCACACGGCCGGCGTCTGCTCTAGTCTCTGCAGGTCTCAGCTCCGGGTCCCTCCCGTCCAGTCCACCTCCCACACTGTCTCAAGACTTCGTCCCCAGAACACAGCCCATCAGTCATTCCCCTGCCCGCAGACCGTCCCCCACCTTCCACTGCCTCCCCACCCAAAGCCCAAATCCCTCCCCATGGCATCCCACCCCAACCCTCCAAAGGGTCCCTCATCCAAAGCCCCCCAAGCCCAGGGCGGGTGCCATAGAGGCAGAAGAGAGAACCCACAGACTCTTGGGCACATGCTTTATCTCCTTCTGTCTTTTACTGTCTCTCCACTGCAGGGGGATAATAACCAGACACGATCCTAAGGTTGTCGTGACAACTAATTTAACAAGAAGCAGCCAAGCGGTAATTTTTGGGTCTCCCCTTCCTATCCCACCATCAGCGCCTGCACTGGGTGACAGGGAGTCACCCGCCTGACACGCTCACCCAGTGCGCCAAGTACTTGCAAGGCTGCGAGGTCCGGGGGCACCTGGGTGGCTCAGTCGGTTAAGCAACTGCCTTCGGCTCAGGTCATGATCTCGGGGTCCTGGGATCAAGCCCTGTGTCGGGCTCCCTGCTCAGCGGGGAGTCTGCTTCTCCCTCTCCCTCTGTGCTTTCTCTCTCAAGTAAATAAATAAAATAAAATCTAGGGGGTAAAAAAAGGCTGCAAGGTCCGGCCATGAACTCACAGCCAGCCCCTGTGCTCCCGGTTACGACCGAGGGGGTGTGTGAATGTCTCACTACCAGACTATAGACTCCCAGAGGCAGAGGCCAACCCCTACCACCCCTGTGCCCCCAGAGGTGGGCCCAGCACAGAGCAGACATGCCCACCTGACGGCACCGAGCCAAACCAGACTCCGAAAGCCTCAGGTATGTATAAGTATCGAGGGGTAGAACGGCCTCATAAGCTAACTGTTCAGGTGATGAGGGGCCATGTACCACCACGTCACCGATTCTCAAAAAATCCAGACATCGAAACATCCATCTCACTGCACATCAGGCATGATCTAATCTCAAAGATCCTTCATGTTCGGCTCAGGCATCACCGCAAATATCTTCATATGGTGGCTGAGCATTTAAAACAGACACTAATTAGGCTGAATTATAACAGAACCCCAACTCTACATAAAACACCCGGATGGCAGCTGGATGGTGCCAGCAACACGTGTGACCCCCCACACACACCACCGCCACCACGCTAATTCTGAGAAATCCAGAGTGCCTCCCAAAGCACCAACAGGGAGCCGAGGCCAGCCACCGTGCATGGTGACCGGCAACCAGGAGAAGGAAGCCACAGGAGGCTCAGCAGCATGGCTCAAGTGACTCACAGGGAAATCAAAATGCAGCCCCACGCCAGGAGCAAAGGATGGTGGAGCGGGGCTCCCCCAGGCAAACGTGCTTCTCTGGGTATGCACGAGAGCCCCGGCTTCCCCAGGACCTCGAGGGCCACCATCACTTAATGGGCGCTTGTTGGCATATGTTATCTGATGAACAGCCGGACCCACGTCCCTGAGGCCAGCCTCCCCAGAACCCCAAAAGGGCCATCCAGTTCTGCCTCCCGCTTTCTCAGTCCCCCGCTTAGCACAAATGCCTAGCAATCACTGCATCCTGGCTGCATGCATGCTAATCTGGATGTGATGTGTGTGCTCTGTTCCCTTGATTTGGGGAAGGTGCATTTATCACATTTCCACCAATCAATTGTGCTGGGTTTTGGTGAGGACGTGGAAGCAATTTTAATCACTGGTCATGAAAATCCGTCATGAGTTAACAAAAAGGGAGAGAGAGTCTAAAATAAGCAGAAGGTGGGGGCAGAGGGCTGACACCACCCCCAAAGAAACCCAGAATTATCAAACATGCCACATCGTTGTCTCCCCTTTGTGCTTATCGGCCGCGGCCACGGCCCCCACGGAGCCAAACGGTGCGGGGTGCCCCACCAAAGCAGGAGGTTACAAAATCTGCTGATCATTTCCAGGAGCGGGCGAGCCCAACGAGCTTAACGCACCGGGAGAGAAATGTGCTTAATAAAGAGAAAACAGAAATGGCAATGCAGAAGTCATCCCGGTAAAGCAAGTTCGGTGGGTCCCTGTGCTGCAAACTCATATTAATTAATCTGATCAGTAATGTCCCATCGTATTCAGGGAAGTCCAAAGCGTGTTCTGCTGAGAAAATAAGAAGATTAAATCATTAAGTCGTTAAAAAAAAAAAAAAAAAAAACGATTCTATGTGCACCTGCCACCAGAGACCTGGGGGGGAGGGAGGGGGACCAGAGAAGGGGCTGAGGAAACGGCGGCAGCATGGCGCCCTCTACTGGCCTATCTCCACCAGCAGAAGCAAGACCAGACCCCATCTGCAAAGGTTCTATCTGAACTAAAGAATCCGGCCTGCTGGGCAGATGGGCACCTTCCAACGGGGGCAGTCCTGGTGCTGGCAGCTGCGTCCTCACTTGAGACACTCTGGGGGCCAAAGTGGCATTTCGGGTGGCCCGTCTGGGCAAGCACAACCCCACCCTAGCTCAAATGGATCCAACACTCCAGGCAACAGAGGAAAGGGATCTTCACAACCCGCTGGGGTTCCTGGAGACCAGCCTTTGGAGGGAAAGCCCCAGAGGAGTAGCTAGGAGCCAGAGGCCAGTGGAGACTCCCTTGCAGCCAGCCAGACGAAGCGAGGTTCCCCATCACACCCCACACAATCCCATTGGGCCCCGTCCCACTGCTCTCCTTTCAAGCACGGTCACATTTGAGGCACATGCATGCACCTGTTGCTGGATGCATGTCCACAGTGGTCTGGAAGGGCAGACGCACGGGGCCCGGCCCAGAGGAGGTACTCAATGACACACAGCACGTTAATGGTGAATTCGTGGATGAATGAACAAGGGAATGTTTCAGGACCCTAACATTCCCCTCCGGTGTTCCTCTTTGGAACTCGTAGGAGCTGTTTTCTTTCAGGGCCTCTGGGCCCTGCTAAATAACGCTCCCCTGCCCCCAAAGATGTCTCCATCCTGATCCCTGGAACCTGTAGCTCTGCAAGGCAAAAGGGACCTTGCAGATATGATTAAGTCAGGGATCTTGAGACGGGGAGTGATCCTGGTTATCCAGGGGGGCCCAAAGAAGTTGCAAAGGTCCTAAAAAGGACACAGGTGGCGCTGTGAGCAATGAGACAGCAGAAGCAGCGAGAGATGCGAAGACACTGCACTCTTGGCTTTGCAGATGCTAGGCGGGCCCCACGCCAAAGAACGCAGGCACCTGGAGAAGCGGAGAAGTCGAGAAAATGGATTCTTGCCTGGAGCCTCCAGAAGGAGCACAACCTTGCCAACACCTGGATTTTAGGACTTCAGACCTCAAGAACTGTTAAGTCTGTGTTGCTTTAAGCCACTAAACTTGTGGTAATTCATTACAGCGCCCAGAAAACTCAGACAGCCCCAAGCTCCTCCATGCCATTTCAAAAGGCCCAGAACATTCTTTGACTGCACCTGTTTTACTGAGCACCTACTGTGCGCCAGACCCCAGGCGAAGCCCCAATGACACAGGCATGGCCTCGGTCACACGGGCAGAACAAACATAAACGAGCACGTAGGGAGGAGTCCGACTGACGCTGTGGATAAAAACACAACTGTCCCCGAGCATTGCAGGTCATGCGCATGTGACGATGAGGCCTGAGAAGATTGGCTTCTTGATGGCAAATCCACTAACATGTATTGCCTTTTACCTTTATGCAGAAGGAGCAGGATAGGCTCGTGTCCACGAGATCCAGGTGACCCCTCCCCCAGGGGCTCCTCAGAGGGGCCAGCACAGCAGCTGACGGGGCCACCGCACCCCCCTCCTCCCGCACCTGGCTACTGAACAGGCTCACAGGGAGCAGTCGGGGATGTGCTAAGCCCCTGACCTTTCTGGCCACAGCTATGACCCACCGCCTCCCCAGGCCTGAACCTTCTTGTCTACTCTCCTCCCAGAGCACCTGCCCTAGGCATCTTCTCAGTCCCACCTCTGCTACTCCAGGTCTCAGCCCCCAGGGTCCCAGGCAGCAGCCCCAGCCAGTTTGAACCCATTCTTTCTCGAGGTCATAGTTCAAGTGGCTATACACAGTAAATGCACCAGCCCAGATGTCAGGGTCCTCACCAGCCTCACGAAACACCCAGTAGCAGGATCATGTTAGCACGCCGATGAAGAAAAGGATACCCGCCCCCCCGCGGCTTCACCCATGCGGGCCCCAACCTGAGGACATTGGCGGGGCACGGGCAGGGGGATGGGTAGGGAGGAGGAGGACTCAGGTGAGACAGGTCCCATCAGCCTACCTATCTGGCTGTGACTTTGGGCAAGGAACTTCTCCCAGCATTGTGCCAGGTACGTTCAACACAGCATCTCCTCCGAAATAAGGATGCACACAAGGGTTGTAGGGCACGGGGCAGACGGGGGCCCGGAACTCCAATCCACAGCTCCCCAGCATGCATGCAGGGAGCCGGTGTTTGCACTTACATCACCAAGCCCGCCTACCATGCCCGTATATCACCAAGCCCGACTACCATGCCCATATGTCTTTTCTAGACTCCTTGAACTGCCCTAGTTGTGAAGTTCGAGTGCCTGCACATAGCAGTGTCTCTGAAGCCCCGATCCACAAACTGCCACCTCTTCATTCTCAAGTTCCCTTCTGGTGTCCCACTCCACCCCCAACTTGAACCGCCCCCCCTTCCGCAAGGGCGGCAGGAAAGCGACGGCCTGCGGGGTGGGGACAGAGATGACTGGGCCTGGCGCCCCGGAGGAAGGAAGCCTGCCCACCCCACACGCTCCTGCAGGAGCTCACGCAGGCTCCCCACTGCCAGGACGGGGCTACCCTGCAGACCAGGAGACGGAGGCCCTGCAAGCAGGCGACCCGCCCAAGGAGAGGCAGCCAAGTGCTGACTTTCATCCTGGAACCAAGTCTCCCCAGCAACAAAGCGCTCTCCCACCAAACAGCAGACAAGGGAGTCACAGGCATTTAAGAAATCCTAGAAAGTTCTTACAGTCCTGGATCCCTGTAGATAGGTAAGAGGGCAGGGAGGAGGGAGAGGGGAGCCAGGACACAAGAACAAAGGCAGGGACACCGAAGGAGCGGCGGTGCCTTCTGGGCACCGGGGATGGCGATAGGGGGTCCTAAGTGCAGGGGGCGGGCACCCTCCCTTACCCCCATTTTACCGATGAGGAAGACAAAGGAATGGCCAAGGCCCCAAGGCCAGTAAGAGATGGGGCTAGGACTCGTATCCTGCCATCCCACTAGCTGAATGTCCAGAATAAATGCGTGCCCACTGTCGTGAGCCCCGTCACAGCTGCCCTGCCCCCCGCCCTCATGCGCAGCAGACCTCGAGCCTGAGGAGGTGACAAACACACCGATGACCAGCATTATTCCAGAAAAGGCCTCTGGGTGCCAAGCAGAGCAGGCTGGGGGTGGGGGGCGGGGGAGTGTGGGCAGGTGGCCCCGGAGCCACAGAGGAGGGGGCACACTCAAGTCGGTCCCCAAGTTTTGGGAGCCTGGGGACCCTTTCCTAACCAAGAGTTTCACAGACTTCCATCTCCATCGGCAGCTGTGCTTTCCAGGCAGAAAGCACGTGTTAAACTAGCTCGTGGACATCCCGCAGAACCTGAGGAACTGGCGAACAGCAGGGCACGGATGAGCAAGATGTGCGTTTGTTTGTCCCCATCATTTCTGGTCCCCAAGCAGGCTCCACTGACCCACCTGGGCATTCCCAGGTCTGGTAGGGATTCAGCCCGGGGTCAAGGGAGCAGAGGAAGCAGTGGGTGAAGCAGAGCTAAACAGAGGACTTTTTCTGCAGAACTTCTCAGAGCCTTGATTGTGCTCCTGCACCTCATGACTCTCCCAGGGGATGGGCAGTGCACGCAGCTACCCAGCGCCTCAGTTAGAAAGGCCTAGAGCAAGGTCCCTCTGGGCCTGAGGGGAGGGTGGCAGGGTCTGCCCCTCAGCCAGCCGCCAAGCCCTTCCATCAGCCATCCATTCCCACACCCCTCCCCACCCCACCCCTGCACGGGAAGAAACAGCGGCCTGGTTCAACCGATTTCTGCTCCTTGCGGTAAGGCCTTCTGTCTCTGAAGAGCTGCCCCAGAGTCAGCAGAGAGCCTCCCTGCATCCAGTCTCCTTAAGCGCCTCCTTCAACTGCTGGTTCCTCCTCCAGAAAGGCCCCCACACCCCTGCAAAAAGCCTGCTCAAAACAATGTGAATGATTAAGACACAGGCAAAAAATCAGCCTGTGACCTCCTTGAGGGAACAGCTCCCATCTTGGTCACCTGAGGACCTAAGCCCCAGTGTCCCTTTTTTTTTTTTTTTTTTTTACCAGGCAGAGCCCAGGGAAAATGTGTTTGTTACTCCACAGGGCAGGGAAGGAGGATCTGTTGGGAGCTTTCTCCGTGTCAGGGGCACAGGGGCCTCCGAATCGCCACCATCTTACTGTCCCCAGAAGGCCCCAGGGAGATGGCCTTCAAGCTGACGTGAAGAGCTCCAATTGCTGTGTGACCTTGGCCAACTTAGTTAGCCTCTCTGGGCTTCGGTTTCAACTGTGAAGTTTTACGAGGATCGCACGAGGCGCATCACCTGTCCCGCTATCTCCTTCCCAGGTGGGAAGACAGAGCATCAGGGGGACTATGCCAGCTAGCACGATCAGAGCTGATAACGAGCAGGCCGGGCTCACGGCTGCCTGCTCAGCGCGAACACCTTCCACGTCTGCTGCTTCCCAAGAAAAGACCGAACGAATCGCTTATCCAGTGGTGACAACAAGAGCCAGATCCTGGCCAAGATCAGCCAGTTAAAGGGGAAAGACAGAACCAAAGGGTCATTAAAAAGAAATCCACCATGTCACGTAGCCCCTAAAAGCAGCATCATTGTAATTTGTCCCTGAAAACATTCCAAACGCCATTCTTCTAGGCCCAAAGACCCACATGAACCCCCCAGCCCACCCCGGGTGACAGAAACGTCCGGACACATCGCAGCGCACGCAGCAGGCTTCTGTCCATCGGAGCCAAGGGGAGATTCCCAAGGACCCTCTTGCCCCACCGTCCTCACACCAACGTCCTCGTCCCCTTCCCGGTAAATCAAACGGCTAGCCCAGGCCCATTCTTGTCTAAACAGCCCTCCCCCATAAAGCAGAGCAGGAATTAGGGCCAGTCCCAGGTTTGAGTCCTGCTGAAAATGGTCAGAAAACAGGGGGCACTCACTGGCCGGGAGGGGGTGCGGCTGGAGGGCGCGTTAGAAACGCAGATGAGCGCCAGGCTGGCGGGCACGGGGCGGGCGCCCAGAGCACACACATCACGTTCATATATGGACGCGGGCAGGGACCCCATGACTTGCAGTTTGCGGGAAAGGCCTCTTTAGGGCACTCTGAGGAAGGCCACGAGGGATCGGGCCACCCGGAGGACGGGCCTGCTTTCAAATGATAGAACTCTGCTAACCACAAAACACTATTTCTGTCCTCGCTGCCAACGGCCTCTTGGGCCAAACAAACTGCTCCAGGAAAACCAACCCAGAGCGCGCAGGGAAGAAAGGAAGGGAGTATCCATTCCTGCGGTGGGACCCGAGAGTCGCGATTATGTGGCTGGGGGGGGGGGACGGGGGGACGGCCCAGCAGACGCTGGCCTCTGATAAGCCTTCGTTCTGGGCCTGGGGCTGGAGCTGGGCTCCGGGGCAGGGTGCCAGGCCAGGCCCGCGGCGCCCCAGGCTGCCTTCCGGTTGCCAACTCCGTCAGGAGCACCCCCGCGCTAACGAGGAACACTTGTCACCCCGTTTCCACGACAACAGAAATCAGACACCAGAAACAGAAAGCCTAAGCCAGAGCCCAGGCCACCCAAACAGTGGCGGCTGGCAGATTTGCTTTTGGTGGTGCTCACTTCCCAGGGTGGAGGGGCCCAGGAAGATCCTGGAACGGGGGCGGGGGTAGGGGGGAGCGGGGAGCAGGACTAGATCTGCTCCCCGCTTTGGCCCCTGGACACACCAGCAGCAGGTTTCAAAAGCCGGGCCCAGCCTCCCACCAGCTGGGTGACCTGCACAAGCCATGTCTGCGTTTCCACATGTATCAAACGGGGTTGCCAACCATAACGGAGCTCCTGCGGTTGTCACAGGGATAAGCGGGCTCCTGTGGGACCTGCCACTGGGACGCACGAGGAGCTCTTATTTGTGGTAATTCCTAGCAATCCCCAACTCCTAGGGAGACACATTCTTCTCGTAGGTGTTGCTCGATGGATCAGCCAGTCCCCAGGTCTGCTTAGGCGGGAGTGCACGAGCCCAACAGAGACACCAGTGCCCAGAGCTGGCCCTCCTGTGGGCGGGGTTCCAGAAAGGTGCTCTGGGGCCATGAGCAGTCGTGGGCATCGGGATCCCACCCTCCCAGGCACCCCTGCCCCACCCCACAGTCCACCCCCACTAGACAGGATGCAAACCTGGGGTCATGCAGAACTCAAATGTCAGAGTCTTCACCCCCAGGACCTCAGAATGTGACGGGACTTGGAGACAGAGCCTTTAAAGAGGAGTGGGGTCATAGGGGTGGACCCTGATCCAACCTGACTGGTGTCCTTAGAAAAGCAAATGTGAATGCACAGAGACAGAAGCCGGGCACGTGCAGAGGGAAGACACCATCAGCAAGCCAGGGAGAGAAACCAAGCCCACCGGCACCTTGACCGTGGACTTCCAGAACTGTGAGCACAGAAATTCCTGTTGCTTCAGCCACACGGTCCATGGTACTTTGTTATGACAAGCCTAGCAAACCTAAATTAACACAGAGCCTGCCGCCAGGACAGCAGAGGGCACTGGTGCCCAGGGGGATGCCCCTCCGGGTTGAGCAGAGCGGAGGCAGGAAGACCCTCGCCAGCCCGCGAACGGAGCGGCTACCTCCCCGTGGAAGACCACCGGCGCTCCAGGGAGAGGGGCCTTCGGCCGGGACACAGAGTCTGCGCTGGGAGTGGGGGGGGGGGGGATCTTCTCAGCACCTCGACGTCACCAAGTCAGCCGAGCAGATGCCCCGGGGACAGAAATCACAGAGGGTCAGTCACAAAAGACGCCGCCTAGCTTTTAAAAGGAAACCAACTGTCCGCTTGAAAAACTACAAGAGAATCGGGAACCCCGGGGTCTCCTCCGGAAGAGTCATATATATGGATATAGGTAGATTTAAAAAAAAAAAAAACACACTCATAGATGCAGAGAACAGACTGGTGGGGGCTAGGGGCGGGGAGAACAGGAGAACCACGTCTAATGGGAACCCACGGCGTTCCAGAAGGAAGGAACGGAGCCCAGCACCTCCCTCTCCTCCACCACTTCTCTTCCCGAGGAACACCAGACTCGGTCTTCGGGGCCCCTGCTCCAGGGAGCCAGCAGCATCCCGACTTCTGTCTGGGCCCCGAGATCACCAGATGACACCGAGCCGGTTCCGTCCCGGGGGCAGGACTCGCGTGAAGAATGGTGTCCTCACACCCACACCTGAAACATGGGGATGCGGGCCCCGAAGCACCCAGCTTCGACCACCTTTCTCACCGCCGATTTCTCTCACTTCCAGCTCAGCTTCAGTTTCTCCCGCTCAACTGTCTGGAAGTTTCCTCTTGAAAGCGATTCCTCACCACGCCCCACCCCCACCCCCAATACTAGAGCGGAAGATACCCCGTGACGATCAGCCATGAAATTCTCCTGCAAGAAGCCACCCTTCGTTTCTGAATCCTTCCCACCTTCTCAGAACATAAGCAAAAAGGTTTCCTCCGATGACAAGGGTGGGGGAGGGGGGGAAACACCACCTGGGACGGTCGGACGGTCACATCCATCCCTCCATTATGCTAGGCAAATACACCACCAGGAGAATGACAAGTGCTATTTAAAATCAAATGACAGGAGTCTTTGTACCTGTTTAGTGACACACCTCTGTACTGTCAAACAAGCCAAGGAAGACTATTAAAGGCAGAGCCCTAGGACTTCCTTTTTTCGGCCAATATCATCAACACCCAGCACATGAGATTCCGAATTGACACCCAACACCCACACTGAGTGGCCGCCCTTCTCCCTTAGGAACAAGAAAGGGACACTGTACCAGCCCATTCAACTCCCCAAGACTGGCCATGAGCAGTGTTCATGTTAAAGGAGCGAATATCAGGAAAAACTGCCGTTTCTCTTATGCCTCAAAAAACTGTACAGAATGAAATTATAAAGCAGACGTTAATCTAAAAGAGCTTATCCATTTGGAAGCCATGGGCACTGGGCAGATGCATGCTCCACAGTCTTTTTCAAGTGAAAAGAGAAAGACCAATCCTCCTTCTCCCTTCAAAACCAAGAACAGACTTCACGATGAACCACAGAATACAGCACCAAGACAAAATACGATTAACTATGTGTTTACGATTTATCCCTATCACTCGCTCATCTATGAGAATAATCCTAAGAGTAATAATCACTGATGGGTTTTAGGCACTTACTAAGTGCAGGGTACTGTGAACCCCAGAACTCACATCCACCCAGAACCTGTGCATGGGACCTTACTGGGAGAGAGGGCCTTTGCAGGTGTTATCAAGTTAAGAGGAGGTCATAGAGGGTTAGGGTGGGCCCAACTGGTGTGCTTATAGGGAGAGGGAAATTCGGAAACGAGACACAGAGGAGGGAAGGTGACCATACGGTGACAGAGGCAGAGGTTGGAGTGATGTGTCCATAAGCCGAGGACCACCAGAAACTAGGAAAAGGCAACGAAGGACTCATTCCCCGATCCGCCTCGCCCCGGGGGCCAGGTGCTGAGGATGGAGACTCGGGATCCCAGCGCACTTCACTCCATAAGCTACAAAGTGGTAGCCTCCAGTTTCTATCCACTGGAAAGTTTCCCGAGCTTGTCTGAGGCAGACGCACCCCTGAGACAGGTCTGCTCAGACTGCTGATAAATGCAGGCTTTGAAACCAGGGTCCCAAACGGGCCCTTGGACGGCTCCCGGGACACAGCCCACCAGCTCTCCAGGCCTGGCTCCTGGCTGCGATCCAGCAAGAGCCTCTTCTCTCGTCTTTGGGTTTTCTATGAGCACGGGATTATTTTTAGCAGCTGTTCCTGCTCTCAGTCACCTCATTAGTTTTAGAACCAAATAATCCCATTATATATGACTTGATTGGCTCATCAAATTATCCTCCGTTCTAACAAATATTGTACATTTCTCAAAAAAGCATTTACGCAGCTAACGATCACAAATCCCCTAATTTGATTTACTCTTAAATGTGTTTAATTTTCCCACAAATGGAACGATAAACTTACACACCGAGCATTTTTGCCAGAGAAAGGACCATCAGCAGGGCCCATGCAACAAGGACCCCACCGCGGCTTCTCAGCCAGCTGCCTTTCTGAGTGCGTCCCAGGTGCTGTTTCGGGGCATCTTATATAGATAGTGCTTTCCATCACCTGATGGGAAAACCAGGGCACAGAGAGGTAGGGGAACTCGCCCAACAAGATTCAGAAGGTAGGGGGCGCTGCGGGCAGAAGCAGAAGCCCAGCCATCCACACCCTTCGCCACCTGCTCTCCATCTAACTCAAAACTCAGCCCAGGTGCACCTCAGTTCCAAAGTCACAGTGCCTCTGGCATGGGGTCCAACACGGTGGTGCGGGGGGGAGGGGCAGCGCAGTTACACCACAGAGCTGGGCTGTGTGTGCGCAGCTGGGTGACCCCCAGAGTCACAGGGATGCACATGGTGTGGCTCCAGGCACAGCCATACAGCCGTGTGCGCGTGCGTGGTAACAGGCAAACAAATGGTGCTTAACCCGTTCAGGGTGGGGGTGGGTCACCTCTGTTGGGGGAGGAGTCGGGGTGGTACGGGCAACGTTACCTAAGCCGGGCGCTAGGACTGTGGGTACTTTTTAAGTGATTCTTTAAACCGTACATATGCACGCTCTTTTGTATGTGCAATATGTGTCCCAGGATTTTTTCCTTTATTTTTTTAAATTCTGGTAAAATACACATAATAAACAAACTCAACCATTTTAACCACTGTTAAGTGTACAATTCAAAGCATTAAGTACCATCACGCTCTCTACAACCATCACCACCAACACCTGCCTCCACAACTTCTTCGTCTTCCCAAACTGAGACCCTGTCCCCACTACTTAACTTGCCTTCCCCCCCGCCAGCCCTTGGCGCCCAGCACTCTGCTTTCTGTCTCCCTGAACCGGACTACTTTAGGGACCCCATATAAGTGGAATCCTACAGTATTTGTCATTCTGGGACTCGGTTCACTTGGCACAATGCCCTCGAGGTGTGGCAGCAGGTATCAGAATTTCCTTCCTTGTTCAGGCTGAGTCATGTGCCACGTACAGATGGACCACATTTCATCTACCCAGTCATCCGTCGACCGACACAGAGATTATTTCCACCTCTGGGCTATTTGTGAATGATGCTGCCATGTCACAATATATATTTTAATGACCGTGTTCCCGAGAAGGAGGGAACTAGATAAAAAGACAGACATGCTGCATACTTTCTGGGCACCAAGCCGTCACCGCCATCTCTCGTGGAAAGAAATCTCGGCTTGCTATCCGCACTCCCTGTATTAGGCTCTAATCCTCCCTTCAGGTGATCGTCGTGGAAGGTAGCAATAACAGAACACTTTAAATGGCCATCTCTTGGAGAACATTCTGGAAAGCAGAACATGTCAGACAGATGTGGGGTCTGGTAATTGTTGGTTTACGCCGGGACTGGCCAAGTCCAGCCAGTGGGCCAAATCTGGCCCGAACCTCCTCCTGTAAAAGGTTCACTGGCCCACGGCCACACCTGTAGGCTTACGTGTCTATCATCCGCAGTGGCTTTCACCGTGCGGCGGCCGCACTGATGGCTTCTACAGACACCAGCTGGCTCTCCAAGTCTGAGGCATCTACTCTTTGCACCCTTGCAAGAACAGGTTCCCGACTTTTGAATGGGTAACAGAATTCATAACCCACGTTTTTCACATTTCCCAGGGGCGGGGGATTTAGGACAGGGGTGAGGTTTAGGACACGAATGTTTCCAGCAGTCTCAGAACCAGCTCGGGGGAAAGCGAGTCTGAAGTCCTTCGGCCTCTCCTGGGTCCTGGCTCCACCTGGTCCGCGTTCACACCGCCTCGCGGGCAGCAGACCCATCATAGCGCGCTTCCGGTGGAAGGCCTCTAACTCCACGTCCATGGGCGACCTTCCAGTGTCACGCACAGCCTCAGTGGCTGGAGAACCACCGAGCCCGTCAGCAGGCCCAAGGCCAGAGAAAGACTCCAAGGGTGCCCGCAGTCCCGGCTGCTGTAACAAATGACCATAAACCAGGGGGCTTCCCACAGACATTCGTCCCCTCACAGGCTGGAGGCCACAAGTCTGAGAGCAAGGTGGCAGGGCCGTGCTCCCTCCTGATGGCTCCAGGGGACAGTCCTTCTTCCCCTCTCCCTGGAGTCAGTCCCTGGCAGCTCCCTGGCTTGTGGCTGCTGTGGTCACGTGGCCTTCTCCCCGTGTGTGACCGAGTCTCCTTCTCCAATCACACTGGATTAGGGGCCCACCCCACTCCGGGACCTCATCCTAACCTACATCTAAATCACATCTGCAAAGACCCTATTTCCAAACAAGGTCACATTCACAGGCGCTGGGGGTCAAGACTTGAATACATCTTTGGGGTTGGGGGCGGGGCGTGGGGGGAGACACAACTCAACCCAGCACAGAGACCCGCTCAATCTCCTCTGCCGGCTCCTTCCTTCGGGGCGTGCTCCGTGATGCTAACACAAGCAAAGTGCTGCCTGGCATGAGCTTGCCAACTGCAGAAAGTGCTCCCTCCATCAAGAGGGAAGCGGGGAGTTGCTTCTCTCCCTTCTCCCCGCTGCGGCTGAGTCTGAAACTCGCTCCCCGAGACATGGAACCACTCACCTGGCTCCGGTCAAGGCCGGGCCTCGGAGCTTCCTTAATGGCCGAGCGCCCAGGGATGGAGTCACAGGCTAAATATACACAGTGGCAGCCCGGCCAGCAGAACATTCTCTGCTGAAGGTTGTTTGTTATTAATCCCCCCAGTGCCTGCAAACAGCCAGCCGGATGTAAGAGCTCTTCCGGGCCCTCCGCCTCACTCCATAAGAATTATATGTATTTTGTAGCAGGGAATGTGTAGCCACAAAGCACACGTCTTTGATTACGTGGCACCTCAAATGAGACACTTTCCACGAGCTGGCAGGAAGACTTTCACAGCTCCTGGCTAAAGTGTCACGGAAGACCTGCGCTTCTCCGCTCGTGGCCATTCATCAGCACAGCACAGATGGAGCTCGGGAGCTGGCAGCACCGAGAGTGAGCGAGCGAGCGAGAGAGAGAGCGCCACTGGCCACCGGGGACTTTATTCCACAGATCGGACAACAAAAGCCAAACACCCTACACTGAAAAGGGGTACGTGCATGGCCCAGGTGAAGGTAAACGCCCGGCCGCAATGTCTCTGCCCAACTGTCTCCTCTCTGCACCTGGGGACAAATGTGGGCACACGCAGGAGACGCTTCACGGTTCACAAGGCCTCTTCTCACACATTCACATTTAATTCTTAAAATGATCCTGGTATTGGTAAGACAGGTGTTGCCGTCAATCCCCTTGCTGGGAGAATGGGACCAGCTCCAGGTCACCGAGCCAAGAGGGGACAATGACCTGGGTCTCGTGCCTTCCCACTGGTCCATAGCATCCAGAGTCTTCATGGGCGCGGAAGGTCGCAGGGGAATGGGGTTGTTGGGAGTCCTGTTCCAGTAACAGTTTAAGAAGACAGAAAGGACTAGTCTAATCTACGCCACAGATCGAGGGACCGTAAACCCCCGGGGGGCCAAATCTGGCCTCCGGTCTGTTTTTATAAATAAAGCTTTATTGGAACACAGCCACGCCCATCCGTGTACCATTTTCTATGGCTCTAAGAGCAGAGTCGAGTAGTCGCCACAGATGAATACCGCCCATCTGGCCCTTTGCAGTAGAAGTCTGAAGACCCTGCTGTGGGTGGTGACCGAGCCGTGGAGGGAGGGATCTGGGTGAGCCCAGCACCCCAGTACCGAGGCACGCTGCGGGCTTGTTCACGGTGGGTGCCGGGGCCCATCCCCACCGGAGATGAGCAGCAGCCGAGGCTGAGGCCCGCGCTGCCCGCACACTAAAACCCACTCACTCCACGTTGCGGGTGGCTGAGCCCTTGGCCCCGGGCAGAGCGAGGGCCCCCCGCCTTCCAGAGGAATGAGGTACCAATTCGAGCTGGACTTCCAGCCCAAAATCTCCAGGGCCCCTGCAGCCTCTAAAGCTCCTCGCCACAATGGGCTCAGAAGTCGTGCTTAAAATTGGATCACTCCAACACGGAGGAAAAGAAAACCCCATCAGTGGGGCCTCCGCAGCGGTGGGGACGCTGCCTCCGAGGGCCCTTCACTGCTGGAGAAATCTAATCGAGCTCAGAATGCTGTCTGCGCTGTGTGTGTCCCCTGCTCCCGTTCCACTTGGCGGGTATTTGTCTACGCGCCAGCTACAAGGTGTGTGGAGCAAGATCTGAACTGAATCAGACCGGAGCTAAGCCCGAGGGATGGACCCATGCTTCTCACCTGGTGCCTGAAATGCACAGGGAAGGAAGAGAAAGAGCTCCCCTCCCGGCTGACTGCCTCTCCCACTCGTGGACGGGGTCATCCATTCGACGGCAACGCACACCGTGCTCACCGAAGTCGGTGGGGGCTTCAGGGAGGAGGCAGGGCTCTCCACCCCCCACCCCTGTCGGGCCAGAAGCCAGTGAGCCACACGTGCAGGGCAGGGGCACAGCAGGGCCCAGTCCCTGCGTCAGGCGCTCCGATGCGTCTCCTCCGTCTTTTCTAGGCTTGCTTACCTAAGCCGAACCTTTCGGCTTGAAACCCTGCAAGCTGGATCTGTCACGGACCGACCGCCGAAACAAGCCTGACCTCGCTGGCTCAGAGCCAAGTCCCGCCCTCCACACAGAAGGATGCTGTTTAATCTCACCTCATTCACAGGCAAGGCCCCCGGCCTTGGTCTTCATCTTGGTTGTGATTGTTGTTTGTGGGGTTTGGGGCCATGGCCGCTCACCCGCATCTCTGGGGTCGAAAGGGCCCCGAGTGCCCAATGGGAGACAGATGTCCATGAGCAGGGCCACACTCTGCCCCAGCAGCGGCCCCCAGCACTGAATGCCCCCTCCCCCAAATTAATAGCTCTGCCTCCCCCTGTCCAGCAGGAGAGCTACACCCACTCTGCCAGGCCTCCTCTCTAAAAACAGACACCTTGAAAGAGGGGGCCAGGCCAAGGAGCAGGCCTCCCTGGCGCGATCCTTGACCTGACGGGACCCTGGCACCTCTGCCAATGCTGGACATGGCCAGGGGGGGCCCTCGCTCTCCCTTGTCCTCATAGGGTTGCCCTCTCCACGTGCCTATGTCCTGATTTCCCCTTTTTTGTAAGAACACTGTTCACATTGGATGGGGGCTCCCCCAAAGGCCCTCTACCCAGATAAGGTCTCAGTCTGAGTTACTGGGGGCTGAGACTGCAGCGCACGAATGTGGGGGGACGTGACTCCCCCCTGGACCTGTCAGCCTTCCTGAAAGCCGTGCCCTCTGCCTGCACCCACCCTGCTGGCTAAATCCAGCTCAAACTCCGGCGGGAGCTTAAGAGCCCCCTCTGCAGGGGAGCCCTCCCTGATCCCAGGCCGGGGCCGGCCCCACCACGTGCTTTACGGTCCCCCCTCCCGGGGCAGGACTGGAGGGTCTGCTCTGCTCCCACCTGCTCTGCAGAAAGGCATGTGTGCTTCTGGGCATAGTCCAGGCTGTAGGCAAAGGGCTGCCCAACAAATGTTGGCTGAAAGCACCAAGGAGTGAGTGAATGCATGAATGAATGAATGAATGAATCACTGGCCCCATTTTCACAGCATTCCTTAGAGAAGGCAGCTGGAGGAACCACAGGTCTTGAGGCTACGCCCCCGAATGTCATTAAACCCGAGTCCTGGAGTGGCCTTGAGGGCCCCCGAACTCTTCCCTGTGCTTCCACGTCCGAGGTGTTGTCTGGAGTGAAACCGCCCAACGAGTCTTTTGAGGAGGCAGGGCAGGCCTCCTCGTGCCCATTTTACAGACAAGGAAACCAAGAATGAGGGTGACAGTGACCCAGGGTGACAAGGCAGAGTACAGCCTAGTGGCTAGAGGCTCAGGCTCCACGTGGCTCCCAGCTCTCCATGTCCACGCCATTGGGCCCCGGGGCAGAGCACTCTCCTCTCCGTCCTTGAGGTTCCTCATCTGTGAAATGGGTCACAACGGCACCCACAGCATGCAGCACCGAGGGCTGTGTGGCTCCAAGGAAGCGCTCGCTCGCAGCTGAGGAGGAAGATAAGACACTGGGGCCCCTGGGCCTCCCTACCGCTGGGCTCTGTGCTCAGCCTTTCCGTGCAAGGCCTCACTTAATCCTCAGAACCATCAGGGACCAGGCTACTGTTGCCACGCTCACTGATAAGGGCCCTAAGGCTACGGTCAGCAGACTCGGGCCGCAGCCTCCAAGCTCCCGGACACCCCCTCCACGCCGCCCGCAAGGAACTGGTGAGAAGCCCCCGCGATCTCACCCAGGAGGCTGCAGCACCTTCTGTGGTTAACTCACCACTCTGGCTGACATCACAGGCAGCTCTCTTAATCAGGAGGACCCAGGCGGTGCTGTATAAGGAGATAACCTGTGATCAAGACAGCCTGCTTTGCAGCATAATGATTGTCAACTGCACCATCCTGGGCCCCCGGGCCTGGCCTCCATCGGGCTTGCCAGGTGGACACTTGAGAGCCGGCTGGCTTCGTCCACCTCCGGCGCCAGGAGTTCATCCCGAGCTGCAGCCAGCCCCCTCCCTGCCCCCATCAGCAGGGGTGCGACCTCCCCTACGGTTGAAAGCAAGTGGCCAGCAAGGCGCGGTGGCAAGAACCAGCACATGGGTGACTGACGTGGGCCCTGCCAGCCAGGAACCAGGGCGGCCGGGCTGCACGCTTGATGAATTCCGGGCATGGACAACTTCCACGTACAAGAGCATCCAAAGGGATAAACTACCCAGGAATAAATCTAACCAAGGAAGCAAAAAGCCTCAAACGCAAGGATGAGCGACTGCCTACCTGGGAAGCTGAAGGATAATGAACGACAAGGAACAAAGGAGTTTGAGAAGCCAGGCTGGAGCATCCGACACCAGACCCAACAACAATAGTCCTCAAATTCCTTGGTTCCCTTAACACCTATCACCTCATTCCCTTCTTGCATCTCTCAGAGCAACATATTGAAACCATCATCTGGATCCAGTGGGTGGTAAAATCAGCTGAGTGTGACCAGCACATTTCTCTAATGAAATGAAACGGAATTGAATAGAAAAGGTCAATGTGTTTCACTTACAGTAGGCTATGATTTCATGAATATGAATAAATGTAGGTTTGAATTGGCGTTTCTGGGTAAAATGCATTTCTTACCACAGGTCAAAGTCAAATTACAAGTTTAACAGACACTGTCTCAGCTCACAGCTTCTTGACCATGTGTTGGCCCCGTAAGAACCTTGTCAAAGTCACCCTCCTAAGCACACAAGGTCAGGCAAGACTGTGCATGCAATTGCTGGGGGTCCCCATTCTCGCTTTCCCAATGAGGACAGCCTCATACCTGCCCCAAAGCATCGTATTGGTGACAGGAAGAGACCACTGAGCAAGCACCAGCTCCTGATAGGGGACAGCCGCCACCAGGGCAGGGACCGGGGACAGGACGATGAGGAGGAAGATTCGACCAGCCCAGTCTGTCCTGATCGCCCATCTTCACCCAGGTTAAGGACACCACCTTGGAAACATGCAAGGACACTGACCTAAGGTCAAAGAGAAACTGACAAGCTCAGGCTCCACTCCCAGCCCAGCACTGTTTTTCCTAACAGCTCCATGGACAAAGAATTCACATGCCATGCAATCCACCCTTGTGAAGTGTGTGATTCGAGTTTTAGGATATTTACCAGTTGTGCAGCCATCACCACAAACGATTTAGGAACATGTTCACCACCCCAGAGAGAAACCCTGTACCCCATTAGCAGACACTCCCCATCCCCCCAAGCCCGTTGCAAACACAAATCTACTCCTTTTGTCTCTGTGGATTTGCCTAGTCTGTACATTTCCTAACTATGGATTCACACAACAAGTGGCCTTTTGTGTCCTATTTTCAAGGCTGATCCATGTTGTGGCTTGTATCAGTACTTCATTCCTTTTTACCGCCAAATAGTATTCCATTGTATGGATACACTGCATTGTGTTGATCCATTCATCTGCTGATGGGCATTTGGGTTGTTCTTGCTTCCTGGCAATTTTGAATAATGAGCAGAGCATCAACATAAACCTTAAACAAACATACATCTCCTTCAGGAACAACACTCATACAACACACACACTCATACCTCAGGGTGTACAAAAAGGATATATTCTTTTTTTTTTTTTCCCAAGGGATCTGGTAAGCAAGAAAATTAGGAGCAGCCTCAAAGCCGGGCTCTAAGAAAGCAAAACTAAATAATTGTAGAAACGTGCAATGAGGCCCCAGCAAAAAATAAAATAAAAGCAAAGCCCAGCTGCACACAATAAGATTGAAATTCTGCGTGCTGCTCCAACAAAATTTCAAATCATTAAAATCTCATTATACTAATAATATGTTTTCTAGTTAGACTTAACTAAAACACTCTCTTCCCCTAACAAAGTGCAGACACTCTCAGAAGCAGCAGCAGAGCAGGATGACTGAAGATGACAGCTCCTGGGGCACCGTGTTTTCTGTCCCGTGGCTGCAGATGCCTGCAGCCGGCACCTGATCAGGCGACAGGCAGAAATTACAACTGACTTAAGGGACGAGCTTCCAGGTCCTGAGTTCCCAGCCTTTCACCTAAGTTCTTGTCTACTCTAAATGTCCTTGAATGGAAGCACCTATCCAAATACATCATGATGGTCTCTTCTATTTTGTTACTTCTGCCCATTTACCACGAGCCGGTCCCCTGGTCTTCTCCTGCAGTCTTCCTTATGTGATGGGCAAAGTGGGGAGCTGGGGAGTGGTGGTAGGGGTCAGAAGGATAGCTAACACCCATGGAGGGCTTCCTACATGCCTGGCCCAGGCAATTCCAATATTGTATTATTAAGATTTTCAAACTAATGGGGCACCTGGGTGGCTCAGTTGGTTAAGCGTCTGCCTCCGGCTCAGGTCATGATCCCAGGGTCCTGGGGTAAGTCCTGCGTCGGGCTCTGTGGTCAGCGGGGAGTTAGCTTCTCCCTCTCCCTCTGCCCCTCCCCGCTGCTCATGCTCTCTCTCATTCTCACTCTTGCTCGCTCTCTCTCAAATAAATAAATGTTAAAAAAAAAAAAAAGATTTCCAAACACACAGAAACACGTAAAGAACTTGACACTGAGCATCTGTCTACCCTCCACCTGGAGTCTACACTAACACTTTTCTCTGTTTCATTATGTATCCACCCATCCCTCTATCTATCCAGCAATCCAACTGCATTCCTTTCCTACCGCTGCCCTAACAAGTCACCACAAATTTAGTGCCTTAAAACAACACAAATGTAGTATTTTATAGTTATGGGGGTCAGAAGTCCAAAATGGGTTTCACTGGCTAGAATCAAGGTGTTGGCAGGGCTGTGTTCCTTCTGGAACGTGTAAGGAAAATCTGTTTCTTTGCTTTCCAGCTTCGAGAGGTGCCCACACTCTTTGGCTTCCAGCCCCACATCACCCCATTGACACATCTCTTTCCCTTACACTGACTCCCCTACCTCACTCTTAAAAGGACCTCGTGTTTACCTAGACACCAAAATCCTTAAACCCATATGGAAAGTCCCTATGACCGTGGAATGTGATGGAGTCACAGGTTCTAGGTTCTGGGATGTGGTCATCTTTGGGGGCCATTAATCGACCTACCACACCATCTTATTTTTTTATGCATTTCAAGGTAAGTTTCAGACTGGGATACCTTTCCCCCTAAGCATATGTATCACTAACTGGAGTTCAGTCTTTATTTACAGTTCTTTTTTCTTCTAAGTTAAAATTCGCATACAATGAAATACACACTTTTTTTTAAGATTTTTTATTTATTTATTTGTCAGAGAGAGGGAGAGAGAGAGAGCACAAGCAGGGAGGAGTGTCAGGCAGAGGGAGAAGCAGGCTTCCCGCTGAGCAGGGAGCCCCATGCGGGACTCGATCCCAGGACCCTGGGATCATGACCTGAGCCGAAGGCGACGCTTCACCAGCTGAGCCACCCAGGCGTCCCGAAACGCACACTCTAAGTGCACATCCGGTGAGTGCTGACAAATGCATGCACCTGTGTATCTCACACCCCCATCAAGATGGAGGACATTTTCATAATAAAGGAGAAAATTCCCTCCTGCTCCTCCCCAGTCAAGCCCCATCCCCATCTCAGAAATAACCATCACTTAGTTTTATCCACTGGAGAACTTCACAGAAATGGCACCGCACAGTATATAATCTTTGGGGTCTGGCTTCTTTCCCTAGGCATCCCTGAGGGTCATTGTGTTGTTTCGATTACTTCGTACTGTACTTCGTCCCTTCTTATTGGCTCAGTTGTCTCCTGTCATATGAATCACACATCCCTCCCCCGTCCATTCCTCCATGCTCCTATTGATGGACACCTGAGGTGCTTCCAGGTTTTAGCTATTATGAATAAGGCTGCTATGAAAATTCTTGTACAGCCTTCTTATGGACACAGACTTCCATTTCCTGAGTCAACATCTCAGATTGGAACTGATGAGTCATGGGGGCGTTATATGTTTAGTTTCTAAAGAAACGACCAAACTAACTTCCTAAGTTTGCACCACCCTACAAGCCCCGGCTCAAGTGAGAGCCCCAACAGCCCCATATCCCCACCAAGGCATGGGCGACCACGTCAGCTGTCCCGGTGGGTGCGGAGTGTATCTGGTTCTCATCTGTGGTTCATTTCCTGGATGACTAATGATGCTTTTCTAGATGCATACTGGCCATTCGTACATCTTTGGTGGAGCATCTGTCCAGACTTTTTATCTATTCTTTTATTGCATTTTGTCTTTTTTAATAATTTTTTTTTTTTAAAGATTTTATTTATTTATTTGACAGAGACAGAGATAGCAAGAGCAGGAACACAAGCAGGGGGAGTGGGAGAGGGAGAAGCAGGCTTCCCGCTGAGCAGGGAGCCCGATGCGGGGCTCGATCCCAGGACCCTGGGATCATGACCTGAGCTGAAGGCAGACGCTTAACGACTGAGCCACCCAGGCGCCCGCATTTTGTCTTTTTTTTTAATCAAGTTGTGGGAGTTCTTTAGGTATTGTGGATGCCAGTCCTTTACCAGATGTGTGTTTTGGGAACCATGAGAATTTTGAGTTACAATAAGAAACATGTATATTTGGTTTTCATCCCAGTTCCTGGCCCAGAGTTCCTAAAACCCTAGCAATTTCCTAAGCAATGAGAGACACAGTCACCTTAGGAAAGGGCTGGTTGCCAGGGGAACCAACCCTGGGATTAGAAAGCTGGAACTCTTCAACCCCTCCCACTCCTACCCCTACCCTTACCCCCTCCCCACACGCCCCCTCTGCATCTTTTCCATGAGGCTGCTCCTGAGGGCAACCTTGCATGCAAGCTGGTGAGATGACAAATGAAATGCTTCTCTGAGCCCTGTGAGCCGTGCCAGCAAATTAATTCATGGAACCCAAGGAGGGGGTCAGAGCCTCTGACTTGTAGCCATCGGTCAGCAGCACAGGCGAGGACCTGGACTTGCAACTGTGTCTGAAGGGTGGTGGGCGGTCTTATAGGGCTGGGCCCTTAACCTGTGGGGCCCAACGACACTGTCTCCCGGTGGGCGCTGTCAGAATGGAGCTGAATTATAGGCCACCAGCTGGTGGAAGAACCCCTATATCAGGACTGATGTCAGAGCTGCAGCTGGCGATCGGAGTAGAACTGGTACCAGAATCCTCGGAACGTTTTCTCCCACTCCATGGCTTGACTGGGCCCAGTTTAAATTACATCACTACATTGCTTCTCGGCCTTTTGGCTAAGATCAAGTGTAGTCTCTGTTCTTATCAGTTTAATAACCCACGTTAACTCCCAATAACCCTAGCGTTAAGTACACTTTACAGAAGAGGAAACCGAGGCACATACTTCCCCAAGGTCAAAGCCGCAAGCGCAGCAGGATCGGTTCAAACTCTGGAAGTTGAGCCCCAAGATCCACGACCCTAACCGCCACACGGACTGCTTCCTGCTTACTCAGCAAACACACAAAGACCACCTTTCGTGGCCAAAGATCATTTCTTATCATTGGGCACTGAGCCAACAACCCGGGCAGGTATGTGCAGGATGCGGTGGTCCCCGGCGGGGGGCAGGGAGGAGCCCCCACCTGCTGGATCAACATTGAAGCCGAGGGGTAGAAAGGCTCTGGGGCAGAGGGGCAGCGTTTGTGAGGGCCCCAGCCAAGGAAGATGAGGCTGGGGGTGGAGGGGCTGGCCGATGGCGGGGCAGGTGACACAGAGTCAGCGAGGATATGGACTGCAGCCACCGGCGGTCTGTCTTCTTTCTATAAATGCCAACGAGTCTATTCAGCACAGAATGGATCTCATTTGTCTCCTCTGGAGCACCTTCCTGTCCCCGTGACTGAGTGCATCTCAAATGCTAGAGAAGAAATCGCCTTTACTTCGAGCCAGCTGGGACGATTATTCACAGGTGAATCACCTCTCTGGTCTGCAAGGCTGCACCACTCACAAGCCAGGCTGCCGGGCGTTTTAATCTCCCCGGCAGGCGGTGTGACCTCTGCAAGGGACCTCACTTCTCTGCGCCCCGTCTGCTCATCTGCAAACTGGGAATAAGCACATAGCACCCACTTCCCGGCTTTGTGTGAGCCTGAGACGAGATAATGCATGCGGTGTGGGCACCGTGCCTGGAACGTCACAAGGGCCCCCCACGGCTTAGCCATGAGCTTGGCTGCTGGAGACTCTATTCTGGCTTTTTTCTCCCCTTTAAATTTTTTCCCTCACTTCTCTGACGATCTTCTATCAATCCATTATCAAGTATGGACTCGTTCTCACTTTGAAACACAGTATTAATTTTCAAAACAAGAAAAAGGAGAGGGATGAAGACACTTCCAATGAAGCTTTAGTAAAGAGTTCCCTTAAATTCCACCTGTACCAACCATGAGTTAAATGCCACCAGCACGGCATTCCTCTCTGCTGCGAGGATGCTCTGTCCGCATACAAAGCGGCGCCTGCCCAGTTCTGGCGGATGCCACGGTGACCGGGGAAGCGGCAGACACAGAGGGCGACCACAGTTCCACTGAACCCCACAGCTGCTTCCGGGAGGCCTGGATTCAAGCGCACTCCAAGCGCACCCCAGGAGTTAGGGAATGTCTATTCCCTCCTTAACGTTTTTTTTTTTTAAGATTTTATTTATTTATTTGTGAGAGAGAGAGAGAGAGCACACAAGCAGGGGATGCTGCAGGCAGAGGGAGAAGCAGGCTCCCCACTGAGCAGGGAGCCAGATTCGGGACTGGATCCCAGGACGCTGGGAACAGGACCTGAGCTGAAGGCAGACACTCACCCAAGTGAGCCACCCAGGCGCCCCTCCCTCCTTAACTTCTTAATAACTATTAGAGCAAAGCCTAGATCCTTTGGAATTACAAGTCTTCAAGTGAAAGTATGAACATGCATAACTTTTTTAAACAACAGGCATAAACTATTAAGATGGCCTTACTTGGGGGGAACGAACATTGGTGATGGATTCTGGTTGCCTAAGAAGTAAAGGTTCAAAGACCCAAACCAAGAACGATCATTTTTCAAAATACCTGAGCTCAAATGAGTTCACTTTCCACTACTCACATGAAAGCATAACACTGCTTTGAGTTTGCCAACCGTTCTAAGGCTTTAAGCTGGCGAGGGAGCACCATCAGAGACCGAGGCGGACGATGCTGAGCTGGCCTCACTCCCCACGGACGGCAGCATCCGACTGAGACGCACCAGCTGCTCAGCAAACGCAAGCAACCTGCCATTTCTCTGCAGCGCACACCTCACCTGCACAGAAACCGTGCCTCCTGGTCGCACGGGGCCAGAAGGAGGAGAACACCCGCATCCCTCAAATGCATATTGTTAAAGGATTTATGTAACTTTGTTACCAATAGCCACCTAGCTGCTTTCTGGAACACATTAAGAAAGAAGAAGCCAGAGCTGTTGAAACGGCGTCCGTCAGAATCAGCATTGTTCCCCCCTGAGCCCAGACACAGCCTCTGAATCCTTCTTAACACAGGGGCAGGCAGTCGTCACAAATCCAGCTGAGTGTGCTCTCAAGGGGAAGCCGCCTTGCCAGCCCTGCCCTTCGACTAACCGACCAGCTCTGGTGTCCGTGCCAAGGCCCTACTTGCCAGCATCATCACTCACTAACACTTACTGAGCCCTCCCCCGATGGCTGATAAGGCTTCACCTCCTTCAGTGCAGGTATCCTCACACCGCCTAAGCGCAAGTGCCACCGGGCTCCACGTGAGCCCCATCGGGAAAGAGGCTCGGGGATGAAGATGCAGGACCCAACCAGCAAGAAGGCGAGCCGAGAGCTGGCCCTGCCACCCGCCCGCAGCCTCCCACTGGAACGCGCTGCCTTTCTGGGGATCAGCGAGGACAAACCAGCTCGGAAGCACGGAGTGCTATCTCCCTCCACTTCCCCACCTCATGAATGAGGAAGAGAGGCCCCGGGGCTTGACGCACGGAGCCTCAGAGGGGTTCCAGAGCAGGTAGAAAAATAAAGGATTCCCCTGGCTTCCCAGAGGCCATCCCGCAACTCCCAGGGACTATGAGCCCCACAGACCAGGCCAGGGCCTGCTGCACCTTCCATGCTTAATTCGAACCAGAAAGCAGGCTCTCATTTGAGTACGTGTCACCGAAGAAGTATCTCAAGGATGCAAAAGCTGCCAGAAACTTCTAGAATGGAGTGCATTCCATGTTACGCTCTCTTTACCCCCACAGCAATTAGTGCAGAGAAGGAGATTAACCCACCACCCCGCCAACGTATGTTTGCAACGTACTCCTAAGCTTACTAATCTGTCCTTCAGCCTCTATGTACTATAATAAATAGCAAATGCACTCACCAGGAAGTAAAGCGATTTTGCATCCGAAACCTAAAAAGTGTACAGCTGATGCAAAGAGAAAACACGCTTCCTTAGGGTACATCTTTTATGTGATGGAACCACCTATTGGAAAACAAGGAAATCGCTAGGTAAACTTACCTGCCCTTTGCCAACCGCAGCAGGGGGGGCATCAATCACACGAAGCACTTAAAAACCGCTCACAGAAAGCACTTACCCACTTATATCTTATAAACATCCCTTTATTATTCTGACAACCGGACAGGGAGCATGATGGTAAGCTAACTTTGGGATGTGAGATAAATATTCATTCCAGGGAGTGGAGACCGGAATTCAAAGCAGAGGTTGTCTAATGAGCGTGGGGTTGCCAGGGCGACCCGACTCTTCGGGGACCACGCAGGGACAGCTGAGATGCTAGGAGAACCACACAGAGTTAGCTACTCCTAAAGAGGCCGTCTCAGTACAGAAAGGTAAGGAACATAAAAGTCATTGCTCTGGGCCCGGAATCAGTTTCCCTTTCTTACCGAAGCAAATGATTCCAAGGGATTTTAGTGGGCCACCAAGAATAAAAGCCCAGTTTGGAACAAGTTGATGTGCCTATGTGGGTTTCTCTTGTAAATGTCTCCCCTCCCAACAACTGTGGAACAAACAAGGAGAAAGGCTGCATTTGAAGACTGCCATCAGGATAATAATCAAAGGAAACTTTACAAAGCCACACCAAAAGCTCCCCTGAACACCACTTCCTCTCAGCCAGAGAGAGGAAAAACAGCACCACGGTTTCCAGTGATTTCCACCCCACCTCCCCCTAAGGAATAGGTTGCAATCCAGGAGCTGGGCAGAGACAGTGCATTTCCTCTCCCACCACGAGCTGCTCCCCACTGACAGAAGCGGCTCCAAGAGGCATTTGGGTCTCGGGAAAGGGATTGCTTCCCTGCTTCTCTCCTCCGTGGCAGGTTCTGCAGAGAACCTCACAGGCCCAATGGATGCAAACAGGACCTACACTGGTTTCTCTTGCAATAAACCATTCTAGAACCCACCATGTACGTGGTCCTGGTTCTCACCTACTTACATCCCTCCACGGGCTTACCAGCCACTCTTTCCCTTCTCACAGATGAAGAGGCCAACTGACCTTAAACACGACCTGCACTCGATGCTCCAAGGGTCCTATAGAGCGCCAAAATGATCACGTGAGTGCCCGGAAATGCAAAGAATTCCAAGAGCCCTACGTCCCTGGCCAAAGAGACCAAACTCATTACAAATCCTTTTCCTCTATGCTGCCACAAAGAAAGACACTATTCCGGTTTTATTTTTAAAGGTAAACCAGAGGGCTGTTGAGATCTGCTATAAAACAGCACGTAGAAGTCACTTCACAGTTTGCAAAATGTCCCCAACCGGCTACAAACTACCACTGACCCAGATGCGTCAGCCCTGCACCGTCTACACCCTGCAAGGAACGGGAGATGGGGCCTGGGCAGAGAAGGCAGGCCTCAGCTAATTTGCGTTCCTGCAAAATGTCTTCATTCTTAGAGGGGAGAGGCCATGAATCTGCAGCTGCCTGGAGGAAGGCCACCTGCGACTGCCCGCCCGCCCACCCACTTCCTCACCATTGCCCGTTCCCACCCACTGCTCCCACTGTGGCCTCCAGACCTTCTAAAGTAACACCAATTGCGTCTGACCATGACCCACGCGCCACATGTGGGGTGCCCTGCTGCCATGAACTGCCTGCACTTCTCGAAAAGCGGCTGGTGGGGGGGGGGGTCTCCTACAGCGCCCCTGGTGGGAAGCCCCATACTCCACCCCGTCCTCTGGCTCATTCCCAGCCATCCTTTACATGCAACCAGGGCCCCCTTCCTCCAGCTGGAACCCAGAACCATGGCCAGGTTGTGTGTCCCCCACAGGTCGCGGTCACCAGCTCTGAGGACGAGCCTGGGGTCATCCCTGCCCACCACCAGCTCCCTGCCTGCCAGGGAGCGCAGGTAAGGACTCCATTACCTGTGTCCTTAGGCCCCAGATCAGGGGTACGTCCTCCCACTGCTGTCCTTCACCTCCCCCTTTTGGGTTTTCTGGCTACATTTCCCCTGAGCTTTCACGGAGAAGTCAAAAATTCGTTTCTTCTAGGTAGCAGCTCTCACCCAGATTCCCCACTCTGGGAATCTGCCCCCCTCCGGGCCCTGCGCACCAGGAGGCTGTGACTGGTGCCTGGGCCCAGGTAGGCCACGTGGATTCGCCCCCTCAAGGAACTGAACAGAGAGCCCCAGATGCTGAGCCCCGGGCCCGGGAGGTTCACAGCGGGGCTGAGGGCCCAGAGTAGCATCCCCACCCCTTGGCCTTCTCTTGGAGTTCTTGAGACAGCCCAGGAAGGAAACAGCCGGGCTGTCCACCTTGGCACTCTTACTGGGCTGTGTGTTAGGGGATATTTACAGCATTCCTGGCCCCCATCCACAGATGCCAGGAGCACCCCCACCTCCAGTCATGACCGCACAATGTGTCCCCCAGACACCACCCATGTCCCCTGGGGACAGAATCACCCCCAGTTGAGAACGACTGGTTTAAACCCGCGAAGTGGCTACTAGGTAAGGTTGTGTTCTCTCAACTATAAAATGAGGGGGAAATTCTACCCTGCATAGACTTTGCAGCTAGGTAGGAATTTCTACGTCACAGGATTAAATTACATAGCATCTCTGTCCAGGTCCTATTGTATTAGGTCCTATTATTACAGAGTAGTGTTTAAGTGGGCTGTGCTGAGGTCTACGCAGCATCGACACAGCCAATCGATCTGTGAAGGTCAAGGTGATCACTGGGGTTAAGGGGGGTGGTGTAGAGAATATTCTCTCCTGCACGTTATTGAAGAAATGTAATACTTTCAACCTTCAGTTCAAGGTCACAGCCGCCTCGTGATCCCTTGAGATTTAGATCCCAAGGGAGGGCTCACGATACCGTGCTCATTGATCGATGCTTCCGCATCCAATGCTTGGAAGACCACTGGGGAGAGGAGCAGAGGACAAGCCACAGACTGGGAGCAAGGACCTACAGAAGGCTCATCTGAGAAAGGATCTGCATCTAAACTCTTAAAATCCAACACGAAGAAATCAAACAACTTTGATTAAAAACGTGCCAAAGATCTGAACAGACACCTCACCAGACGGCACATACACACACAAAAAGATGCTGCAGGTCCGTAAGTCGTCGGAGAACGGGAACCTAAGACTGCTAGAAAAAAAGGACATTTACAGGAGCCCCTGGGTGGCTCAGTCGGTGAAGCGTCTGCCTTCGGCTCAGGTCATGATCTCAGGGTCCTGGGATCGAGTCCCACATCGGGCTCCCTGCTCAGTGGGGAGCCTTCTTCTCCCTCTAGCCCTCCCCCCTACTCGTGATCTCTCTCTCTCAAATAAATAATCTTTACAAAAATAAAAAGGATGCGCGCCTGGGTGGCTCAGTCGTTAAGCGTCTGCCTTCAGCTCGGGTCATGATCCCAGGGTCCTGGGATCGAGCCCCGCATCGGGCTCCCTGCTCGGCGGGAAGCCTGCTTCTCCCTCTCCCACTCCCCCTGCTTGTGCTCTCTCTCTCGCTGTGTCTCTCTCTGTCAAATAAATAAAATCTTTAAAAAAAAATAAAAATAAAAATAAAAAAATAAAAAAATAAAAAGGACATTTACAGAAACAAACAAAAAAACCGTCAGAGAAGGGGAACTTCCTAAATGCTTTCTTTCCTCGGAGAGAAGGAGGGACAGAGCCTCCAGGCTGGGCTCCCGTCACTGGTGTCTGGGATGAGGGCAGGTCCTCAGCGCAGGAGACCGGGAGGCATCCAGGGCCATCCTGGCCCCAGAGCTGGCTGCACCCCTCTAGGGACTTCACAGGGCAGCTGCAGCCCCTGGGGTGCCCCCTGGCCCCACCTCCGGGCCTGCTGGACCTCTGGGGCCTTCCATCCGAGGTCATGAGGGGGACCTGGCGAGGGGAGTCTGTCCAAACCAGCTTTTAATAAGTTGCTCCTGAAAGTCTCCGGGCCTTCTACGGGGAGCCATGGGGTTTGTCAAGCGTTCTTCCCACCCTTTCCGATGTCTGCAGTTAGTCACAGTTCTGTTTTCTAAAGCGGGCCACCACATGACCCGAAGTGGTTCCCTCCCGGAGCCCATCAGCCTGAATCACGCCGTGAATTCAGCCACGGGCACTTCCTGCATTGGTTCCTCCAAACTCCAGGGCAATGCGTTTCCTAAAATGATCTCGCCTGAAGATGACAGGACGTTCACCCCAACATGTCCCTCCACGCCCTGTCACAACCACAAGTTCTGACAACCTGGAGGGGCGGGTGGAGGCCAGCGTCTGCAGGCTCCCCGAATCTCTAACCTCCCCGAATCTTCACACCCTCCCTTACAGGGGCCTCACTACCACCCAGGCTCCTAAACTCACCGTCAACTTTCTAACAAAAAGGAAAATGAAACCCTGCTGCACCTGACAGCGCCCGTCAATCTCTGAGCACCCACCCCCTTCCTGACGGTTCCGTGGTAGGCAAATGTGAGTGTCATCCCACAGGGGCCCAGGACCCGCCCCGGCTCACAAACTGCACGAATAGCACAGAGATCAGGAGGGCAGGCTGCCAAGAGAACAGGCCTGCGGGAGGACTAACAACTCTCAATTATCCAGGACCTCATCACCCATCCAGCTCTGCCTCTCTGCTGCCCGCTTCCCAGAAGACCAGTGGGAAGCCATTAAGCCCTTCCCAGCCCAGCCTCACCACCCCCATTCCTGCCTCTGAGCCCAATTAGGGTTTTCGGCCTTTTGTTTATATGGGGGAACCCCAAGCAGGCCAGGCACCCAAACTTTGAGAACTGAGGCAGGAGAGCCAGCTAACTCACACAAAAAAGCATCTTGCTCCTTCTGCTGTTGTTTTCATGTCCCCGCTGTTCATCACAGTATGCTCTGGACTACTGGGGTTCTAGGCCCACTGACACCAGACCAGACTGGCCCGCAATGTACTAGACACACACCAGTTCCTAGAAGCAAAGACAAGAAGCATTTCCCTTGGGGACCAGCCCACTATTCAGGCACACATTCTTCGTATTCCAAGGGCGTAAATGGCACCCATAAAAAGCCGTAACAGTCCAGAACATTCCGCTTACTTGCTATTCGGTGGCAGATTTCTTTCACCGGTTCCTTCTGATCTCAACCCAAACGTGACCCGCTCTGAGCGCTTCTCTCCCCTCCTGTGCTTTCAAACGTTCTTCGCGGCACTCAGTGTTCTCGCACTACTGGTCTGTGTATTCATCACAGCTGACGCCCCGTTCCAGAAGAGCAAGAGCCTGGGCTATCCCTGCTCCCCAGGCCGAACAAACTGCGAGAGGGAAGTGGCATTTATGTCTATAACTGATCCAAGTCACAAAGAAGACCTGAAATGACTTTCGGCGAGGGCGGCGTCAGGACAAGTGAGGACACACATCACGGAGGCAGCAGGAATGACAGAGGAGTGACCGTCATTTATCATCTCGTTTAGGATGTATGACTTGATAAGAGACGAATACAAGCCAGTTCGGGCCCTTAAACTGTAAGGCTTGTGAGAGAGGAATGGCCAATTTGTTTGGGGGTATTTGGAAGCCACGGAAGGGTGACAAGGCCCTACCCACAGGGAACTGAATCAAGTAATCTGGTAAAAGCACCCCTGATGGGAGATGCCAGGGTACTCCTCCCCCCCCCCCGCCCCCGCCATAAAAATCCCAGAGGGGAATGCATGGGGGTACACATGTCCCCTAGAGATCGAAGTGTCACACGCATCCCTAGGAATACACAGGTCCCAGGGAGAGATTAATGGAGGTCCAGCGTCCCAGCCGGTATGCATCCTTGGGGTACACTCAACCTGGAGCTACAAGGAGACTTGCTGGGGCATAAGTCAGCCTCAGGTGGTTTATGGAAATCAGTCTACACACCCCTCTCCCGTCCCTTCTTTCCCGGGACACCAGCCTGAGGTCAGCCCCAGGGCCTTCTCCCCCACCTGCCTTATCTTCGCTGCCTCTTCCGCTCCCGGTTCCTAGCAAGCACAGCTCACCCAGACCCATCCGGAATCTGCCCCAGGCCTGAACAAAGGGAAAGTTCAGGAATGCGGTCCTCAGAGAGGCCCGGTGAACGGCGGTGTGTTTAAAGCACACACAGGCCCGCAGAAGTTCCCGCCCTTGCAACTCTGAAAAAACTTTAAACTGTAAGAGGACGCAGGTAGTTTTTTAGAATGATTTTCGTAAGCTCAAAAGGGGGAGGGGAGCTCTGTAGCCCTCGGTCGCGGCACCCCCACCCCCCACCCCGGCGGGTGGCCTGCACACGCTGCGCCCCTTTCCTTCCTCCCGGCTCCAGGGCGAGGGCCGCGTCCCCTGCGGGGGTTCCCGCGCCAAAAACACCAACTGGGCCCCTGGCCCGTGCCCAGCCGGCACTAAGTGACCAGGAACGGCTCAGCGCACGGAGGGTCACACGCATGGCTAGACGTCGGCCGGCGGGCGGGGCTGCTCCCGAGCGGGGCTAAGCGAGGGGCGACTCCCGCAAGCGTGGGCGCGGGGCCGCTGTCCGCGGGCTGGGGGTCCGGGCCCCTCGCTCCAAGGCCGCCTTCCGCACCAGCGGCCATCTGCAAACGGCCGGGGACGGGGCGGCCGGGCCGGGGACCCAACGTTCCCCGCCAGTGTTTAAAGGTCTCGGCAGCAGGGAGGAGCGAGGGTCAAGGGCGCTCCCGAAGGTCACGGCGGCGCGCCGCGCGGGCCCGCGGGGTCGGTCGGGGGCGGGGAGGGCCCGGAGCGCGCGGGCCTGGGAGCCACCCCGGCGAGGCCCTGCGGGGGACGCGTGGTCCCGCCAGAGCTCGGGGACGCGCGCGCGCGGGGCCCGGAGGGGGCGGGGACGCGCGGGCCCGGCGGGGGCAGCCGGCGCGGGGCGGGGAGCCACCCCAACGGGGCGCGGGGACGCCTGCGCGCGGGGACGCGTGGCCCTGGCGGGGCTCGGGGACGCCTGCGCGGCTGCAGGCCGGCGGCCGGCGCACTCACCCTCCTTGGCCTTCTTCTTCCTCGCCAGCGTGCCGCCGAGCTTGCCCAGGAACGACTCGTCCTTCTTCATCCTGTGGGGCCGCAGGGTGGGCGAGCGCAGCGGCGCGGAGGACATGGGCCGCGCGGGGGACAGCGGCGGGCGCAGCGCGTGTGGGAGCCGCCCCGGTCGCCGCCGCCGCCCGCTCGCCCGCCCGGGGAGGGGCCCGCAGGGCGCGGCCCCAGCGCCCGCCCCCGCCCCGCGCCCGCCCCCGGCCCTGGAGCGGCCGCCGCCGAGGTCCGCGCTGTCCCCGGCTCTGCCGTCGCCACTTCCAGCCCCCCCCCGGGCCGCGCGTCCGCTCCCCTCCGAGAAGTGAAGGGACTCGGCTCCCGAGGGCCGCGTGGGACCGTCCCCCGGGGCTCACTGCCACTTTTCGTCCTACACGTTTGCGCCCTGCGACCGCGGGTTCCGGTGATGGTGGCACGGCTCCTGCGGGGAGCGCGGTGGGCGCCAAGCCCTGTCCTCCGCTGGGAGTGCACAGACCGCAGACACAGAGACTTGCCCTCCAGGACAGCACAAGCAACCTGCGGTGACACAGGACTCCCGGGTCGTTCGGTTAGGAACCCAGTGAGGTGGGGGAGAGGAGGCTTGCCCCGGGAAGGGCCATCTGACCTGGGATAAAGTACCCTCTGCATCTGTTCAGTGAAGGGAGAGAAGACTCAGCAGGCAGAGGGGAGAGGGATGGGGAGAGAACGCTAAGTAAAGACAGGCACCCAGGGGTGTGAGGTGACAAGAAGGAAAGGCACATTGCCTGGTGTGGATTGAGCGTTTGGGGTGGAAGGAACGAGATCAGTGCCCCATTCGAAGAGCCCCAAACCACTGAGAGGGTTTGAGCAAAGGCCTGGCCTGTTGGATTGATGCAGAGGATAGATGGAAGCAAAAGCCAGGGCCAGAGAGCAATTCAGAAGCTACTGGAACAGGCCAGCCCCGAGTCCCTGAGGCCGAGTACAAGATGGTAGCAGAGGGAAGGGACAGACAAGAATGAGCTTTCAGGGCTGCAAACCCCAACATTTGGAAAATAATTGGATGCCAGGGTCAGGGACAGTGTAGGGTGAGAGGTCCCTGAGGCTTTGGAAGGCCCGATTGGGGGTGTCTCTAGCCAGGCTGGGGAAAACGTTGTGAGGTCAGTTATTGACATCCCAATGGGATCATGGCACCGTCAGGGCTAGACCACGCTCTCTGGATGCTCGAGGGATGCGGTCATCCAGGGCAGGGGTCTCTGGCCCCTTTGAGAAGCTGATGCACAGAAACGACAGTTTGTTTTTTTGTTTGTTTGTTTGTTTTAAGATTTTATTCATTTTTTTGACAGAGCACAAGCAGAGGGAGCGGCAGGCAGAGGGAGAGGAAGAAGCAGACTCCCCGCTGAGCAGGGAGCCCGATGCGGGGCTCGATCCCAGGCCCCTGGGATCATGACCTGAGCCAAAGGCAGACACCTAACCCGCTGAGCCACCCAGGCGCCCCAGAACCGACAGTTTACTCTAGAGAAGCGCACACTGGAGATGTCGCACACTGTCTTGGGAGGCCCACAGACACCCCCACCCTCCCGCTGCCCTCAGCACAGCCACGGGCCCCAGGGGAGCGGAAAGGTAGCCGTGGGAAGGAAAATGGAGCAGAGCCGTGCTCCTGGGCCACGAGAACTGGCAGCAGAGGGACAGTCCTGTGCCCCTCCCCCCCCCGTAGATAATCAGTTGTTTGAATATTTCATCAGTGGTCCAGCTTCCCAGCGAACGCAGAGAACTTACAGTTTTCACTTACTAACTGCTCATATGAACATTGCAGAGACAGGCGGAATCCTACTTTTAAAAATGTCATCACACCAAGAACGAATTTCTCTAGAAGACACTTAAACCTGACAATGCCCACCTGCTTCAAGCAGGACCACTCACTACAACCAGGTGATTCCTAGTTCCTAGAGGAACTGTGGTGGGCCTTACGTGATAGTAGGATTCCTGGAGTGTTGTGGGAATCATCCATACAGAAACATCATATTTTAAATGCAGGCGTGGTACTTATTACCAAGAAATCCAAGCAAAGCAACGACTTCTCAGTAACTTTATAATCACTCCCTTTTCTGCAGAGAGACAATGTGTGCATTCACACACACTATTTCTCCCTCGTACATTTTGGGCTGGAGAATGGGATGATCTCTTATTAAAGGCAGCTTTGAAGATCATCTTAAATTATTGTGTGAGTTGCAACGGCTTGTCTCGTGTGTGCCCCAGACAACAATCAAAACCTGACTTGATGGCTGGGGGTTAATTTGTATTTTTTTCAGAGCTCCTTCCTTCCTGGCCTGGCTCCTGGGGATTTTATACAGTGTTCCCTCTAGGGTCGTCTAACCAAAACAAATTTCCAAATCGCTTTACAAGCAGCACACATCAATATTCACTTGAAGATTGGCAAGTGCTGGTTTTTAATTAAAAAGAGAATTTAACAAGAAGCAGAAATGCGATCTAGCCCCTGTCCTCCTCAGCTCCGCCCTCCACGTCTTAGCATGTTACATACGTATAGCCCACGCCATTGCTCTGCATACACTTTATATTTGGAGAATAATTATGAAAATCAGATTACGTGTGGCTGCCCCTATAAAAGAAAACCATTTGATTTTGCGTTTGAAGTGTGGCTTCCAAAGAGGCCAGTTCCTCATAAGCTTAATGAAGGACAAGGAACAACCATTTAACGAGGGGCGCGCCATATTCCTGGCCGAGTACTGAGCCCCACGCTGCAAGCTCTCGATCAACCCCAATTACACGCATTCCTGCCAGTCTTGCTGTCTTTCCTATAAGTGGACAGGCGCACTGGGCAATGCACACAGATATAATTTGTCCTAACAACAAAGAGCCTTAAAAGTAATGAGATAGGAGAATGGATAGACTGATTGGTATGTTCCTACAATGGAATACTACCGAGCAATCAAAATGAATGACCGAGTGGATGTATCTCAAAAATGTCATGTTGAAAGGTCAGAGTACACACTGGGTGCATCCACATGTTTGAAGTTCAAGAACAGGTGAGCTCCTTGCTATGTTGAGAGTGGTTCCCCTCGGCAGGAGAGGGTCTCGCCTGGGTGCAGGCACCAGGAAGCTCCGGGCAATGCAAATGTTCCATGTCTTGGTCTGGGTGGTAGTCACAGGGGTGTAGACCTGTCTGCCGAGGATTTGCGCATTTCCCTGTATATCCGTTATACCTCCATAAAGTCTTGCGGAGAAGAAAGTAAATAAATGATACCTCTCGGCAGGATAATTTGAGTTCTTGACCTTGCCTGCTTTGGGGTTCCCGTTCCTTATCAACGCGCGTCTTAAGGCCCCGCGACTCTGCGAGCACTTCAAGAGGATTTTGAAGCTGCATGCTTTCTCCGATTTCCCTTTCATGTAACTAAAAAGAAGTGATGTCTTTCAAAAAAACAGCCGTTAGCTCTTCGGGAGAGGAAAGGGAACTTATCCGAGGGCGTGCGGAGCCTGTGAAATGTTTTCTGGTGTTGCTCATTTTCAAACCTCCGAGCAACTGTGGGAGAGTCAGAAGTGTGTTGAAAAGCGAGGGAAAGAATTAATTCAGTGTTGGAGAAAGTGCCGTATTCCCCCCCCAGTTTACGCTTTGGGTGCGATCTTACCACGCACTGGGGCAGCATTTCCAAACACGCTGTGCTCATCATATCTAAAGTCGTCTTGTGGACGGTGCTATTTCATTAGTTTGCTTGTGGAGTCATCTGGCAGGAGAGTGACGTGTGATTTTCGCTGTAAACGCTAGGAGCGTGAAAAGATGACCACACTTGCCTGGAATTTAAAAACTGTGCCGATACTGCTTTCTCCCACATCACATTCGAGCGAAACATGAATCACGGACGGCCGTGATCAGCCGCCTCTTACTCGGTGATTTTGGAAACATCAGCAAACTTTGAAACAAGGGAAGCTGGATTTCTATTAGCAACTCCTCTGAGTTGTCAGTTTGCATAGTACTATGGCAGCTTAAACTACATGTGCTCTTTGTTCCTGAAAATGTTTCATAGATGAGGAACGGGTGAGAGGTTGGCACCAAGTTATTGATTCCTTCCATGGAGAATCGGTGAAGCCCTCTAAAAGATTATGCCCTCAAAACTTGCCGCAAGCTTTTAGAGGGCAAGCTCCTTGAAAAATGCTATTACTTTTTATATGGCTGGGAGAACAGAGGCCAGGCCTGTTAGACATTCACACCTTAGTCTGAATTTCTTTCACTATTCATTTGCCATGTATATGTATCACCTGCCTGCACAATAAAAGGCTTTGCTTTTCTCCTCCCACCCAACTTGGGAGCAGTGAGGGAATGAGAGCTGTGCTTTGGGTGGTGGGGAGGACAATGGAGGGTGGGGTACTTTGGTGCAGCGAGCCTTCTCCAGGCTGCTGGATGGAGCAGACGCGGCCACCACAGTCCATCATGAGAGCATCACTGGAGCCGGGAAAGACGGTGGTGTCGGGCAGGGGTCTGTGAGAGGCTGGCCAGTGGATATGTTCAACTTTGCGGGCCATACGGCCTGTCACAACTCCTCAGCTCTCGTGTTGTAGCCTGAAAGCGGCCACAGACAATATACCTGCAGATGAGTGGGGCTGTGTTCCAGTAAAACTTTATTTCTGTGCACAGAAATTTACATTTCATATTATTTTCACCGGTCACAAAGTAGTCCTCTTTTGATCTTTTTTTCAAAACATTTGAAATGTAAACCCATTCTTCTCCCACAGGCCTTACAAAGACAGGCATTGGGCCAGATTTGGGAGCAGACTGCGAAAACTGAATCTCGCTTTACGGCACGTTTTTGCCAGAAAGCCCTAGCAGCGGTAACAATGACGGGACGACTAAAAATCAGTGTTTAGAGGCTGACCGGGATTCAGATCCTGTTGTTTCAAACTCCAAGGAAGTAAGTCTACAAAATCTCTCCTCGTGTTCGAAATGCATTATTACCACAGCACTTCCAAGAGTGGGTTGGTAACAATCCCACTTCTTATGTATCTTATTCTGTAAAACTGTCTGTACTATTATATAAGGTAGAAGTACACTACAACATGGCTTGTCTTTTTGGAAAACGGGAACCACCTAAATGTGCATCTGCGATTATGTAAATCATAGCGGAGTCCAGATGCACTCAACATTGTACGAACAGGGTGGAGCTGTCTTCCTGTTGTGTGTGCACGTCCGCGGTGTGGCGTTAAGAGGAAAAGCAGGATTCCAGGCCTTGCAACACTCCGCAAACGACACAATCACCTGCCTGGTGAAGCTTACATTCTAATGGCAAGGGAATCAAATCAGCATATGTAAAACCCACATACGTGTGTGTACGTTTTATATACATCTGTGTAGACATGCATGCATTTTAGGTATATATAAACCTGTTTGGAAGCCCACCTTTTAATCCCCAAATACTCTGTCAAGGGGAAAGGACTGATGGGAACTTTGCTTTTCTATCCATCAGTACAAAAGACAACAAACTGATGTTTACGTAGAGCGAAGAGAACTGATTTGAGGACTAATTAGAACACGTCTTGATTGAGAAAGTGGGTACTCAGGCAAAGCACGAGCATCCGTTCACAACAGTGCCATTTACCAGTGATTCGTTCAAGCTCTCAGCGCGTAGGGTCAAGTGTGTTCCTGGATTATGCACCTGCCACACCTACTGCGGTTCGTTGCCGATAGCGATCGGGGGCTGAGCAGCTGTGAGCAAATTACGCTCTTGAATCAGGAGCGTGTTAAAACGTGAAGCTCCACTCTGTGTGGCAAATGATCTTAAGACTGTCAAAATATCAAATTTAGGGAAATCGGGAAAACGCAAGGCTTGAAAAGACGATTCAGCCCCTAGTGCTATTTAAATGTTTAGTATAAGGAGCTATTAAAATATGGAGCTTAATATCTTTCTCAGAAGCACCAGGTGGGCAGCAGGGTGCGGCCCCTTGAACTCGGGGTTCATGAGGTACAGAGTCCATCCCGTGCAAACACTTTTCAACAAGTGAACATTGTGGTTTTCGTGTAATCCGAAAGAAAAATGCAAAACGAGGATGTCTGCTCTAGAAGCATCGCCCATAGTAGATATTCAGTGAATAACTGATGAGTCCCAGGAGCCTGTCTCTGAAGGTGAAAACAACCCAACTACCCATTGGCAGATGATCGGATAAACAGTGTGGTCGATCCAGGCGTATACACCTGAGATGCTGACACGCGCCACAACACAGACGAACCCCGAGGACATCATGGTCCGTGAAATGAGCCTGACACAAAAGGACAAACCCTGAGTGAGTCCACTCCCATGGAGTCCCCAGAGGACTCACCATCGTAGAGGTGAAAGGTAGAACGGTGGTCACCAGGGGCTGCGGGAGGGGGGCTGGGGACCAAGAGTTTAGCAGGAGCAGAGTTTCGTTTTGGAGGATGGAGAGTCCTGGGGACGGCTGGTGGTGACAGGTGCACAACGCTCTGGATGGATTCAAGGCCACTGAACTGCACACTTTAAAATGGTTGCAATTGTAGGTTGTAGCTTATGTATACTTCGCCACCTTTTTTTTTAAATCCTGTGCCTAAGACCCAAAGGAAATCAAGCCCTGAAAGTAAAGGTAATTTAAGACACTGAAAAGGAGGGCATTGGGGTGTGGGTGAGACTAAGGCTTTCCTACGGAGGGAGGTGACAGGAAAGTGAGACGGATAAATGGAGCTGGCAAGGATAGAAGAACAGGGAGTTACAGTCCCCGGGGGGCAGCAGAGGCTTCACTGGAGGGCTGGCCCTTGGCAAAGAACAGAAGGTGGGTGCCCCGGCGACCAGAATCCGGGGGAGAAGGATGGAGGTGGGGAAGGCCACAGAAAGAGGGCCTGCGGGGGTGGTGCTAACCCGCAGAGCAACCCTGGGGAGAACGACCCTCACTTAGGCAAAGTCGCCTGCAGCTGACCCATGGGGGCCTTCTCCCCGCTGACTCGTCTGTGCCCCCCGCCGCCCCCCCACCCACGGGTAACATCATCTCTGCCTCTGCAGCTCACATTGGAGCCTTGCACACACCAGGAGCTCAGTGTTCGCTGAATGAATGAATGAATGAGTGAAAGTAAGGCAAATGATCGATGACAGCGGGTTCGGCCACCTGGGGTGACAGGGACATCTGCTCGCGTGCAGAAGAGCTTTTATTGATCGGTGCAAATTAAGGCCCCTCCTCATACACTCAGCCCCAGTGACAGGTTCAATGATGAAGGACACAGGAGAGGACTGTGTGGTATGGAAATAGCAGGAACAAAGCTTCGCTGTCACCAGCCCCATTCCGGGGGTCCTCTGCCGCGGGGGGCAAGGGGGCACGCCAGCGCCTGTGTGTGTGGGGAGTCGGTTTCTAGTCTCAGAGCAGAGCGCTGGCGGGTCAAACCTCCTGGTGCTTCTCTGCGGTTCCGCTGGGATGTTTCGGAAGGGCAGGGCCTGGCGGAGGAGGGCGGGGCTGGGCCCGAGACTCTGCATTTCTAACCCAGCCCAGAGGGGGCAGAGCGGTGCCCGAGGGAGACCGCACTCGTTTGGAGGACGGCTCGGGGGCCTGCCATCCTTAGTGAATTCACCCAGCCCCCGGGCAGGGATGAGGGGGTCACCAGGGGCTTCTGTCCCCAGACCCACGACCCTGCCCGGAGCCTGTCAACTCTGCCTCCTCCACATCTCTCGCCACCCCAGAAAGCCTGAGTTCGCGCCCCGCCGTCTCTCACCTGGTAAGATCTCGTACCCAATAAAACCCAGTCTCATAACCGCCCTCCCCGCCTTCATCCCTGCTTGGCCTGGTGCCCCAGGCCCCCAAGGTCTTGTCTCCCGACTCCCCGCTCCCATTGCTGCGGCCTTCCAGAATCGTCCAGGCTTCCACAGGCGCCAGCAGCCCTGTTTGCGAGCTGTCCGATCTGGAGGCCACGTTGATGAAAGGGTCCCGTGCATCCCCGAGTTTCATGGCCCTCTTAGATCTGTTCGCCGTTCCAACAGACGCCACTGTTCTCCAGGCTACCTTGCATTTCCGTTCCCTTCGTGAAGAATGCAAGCTCTCGATTTTCGCGGGTCGATCTCAGGATGAACATCACGACAGTAGGAGACTTCAATCACCAGACAATACACACCTTCCCTGTTTTACCCAAGTTTTCCTTTTAAAGTAATCTTTGGGAAGCCTGCCTGACAGACACACCTCAGCCAGGTGATGGCGGTCAACATCACAGTGGTGGATCCTGCCGGGGTCATGTACCCGGATATAGGATGGGAAGGGGACTTGACCTCTGTGGTCTTCCTCCCCAGTCTACAAAATGCCTGCCCGGCACTCCTCGAAAATGTCAGGGTGGTCAAAGCAAGGCAAGTCTGGGAAACTGTCACAGCCAGGAGGGGCCGAAGGAGACAGGATGACTCAGTGTAACCGGGGATCCTGGATGGGGTCCTGGGCCAGAAAAGGACGTGAGGTAGAAACTAAGGAAATCTGAGTAGAGATTTTAGTTAAAAATAATATATTAATTAATTAATTAATCGGTTCCTTACTTGTAGCAAATGTACTCAGACTAACGGAAGATGTTAATAATAGAAGCTGAGTGTGGGGTATGTGGGAACTCTGCATGGTCTTCCACATTCTTCTATAGATCGAAAACTGTAAAATGGAAAGTTTATTTTAAAAAAATACCACCATTGATTTTTAAAGAGCTGTTGTGTTTTTTCCACCTTTATTGCAAAATGAAGATTTTCGGAATTTTCAAAGCTCATAAGGAGGTCAGTTGGGGGATGTGTTATAAGATCCAGCACCCCTAAGATCCTTTTCAAATCAATCATCTATTTTTAGAATCCTTTTGGGCCAATGGTTCCTCATTCTCCTTAAAATTCATTTCAGAATGCTTAATCCTTTTGCCCGTTCTGGCTTAGTCAGGAGACAGGGCAGTGCCAGCTCAGCAAGGGGAAACGAGGGGAGCCCTGAGGAGCTGCCACGCACAGCAAGGTCGAGAGGGTCACCCCTGCAGCTTCCTGCCCCAAACCTAAGGGCTGCGCCTTTGCCCGGCGCCCGCGGCCGGCAGGGGGCGTCTCAGCCACGGGATGCATTCGCCCCCTCCTGAGCCTTTGGCTCTGCCGCTCCGGGACAGATAGAGACGCCCGTGGCAATATTTAGTTTGATTGTGTTTTTTGGTTTTTTGGTTACTGGGGCCCAGAAAAGGGAGGGGCTTATTTACTTCTGCTCTCTGACAAGAGAATGACATACAAAGAGAGAAGCCCCTTTCCAGACGCTGAGGGCTGGGAAGGACCTCGTGTCGGGAGGGGTTTCTCTCGGATTGGAGGCACCTGAGCCGCGCCCCGCACCCGGTCCAGCCCTCGCAACCGCGTGCTCAATGTGTGAGTAAGGGAACAACAGGAGCGACGGGAGTGAGGATTCCAGGCGGCTCCGACTCCTAAGCCCTGCTCTTCCAGCCCGAGCCCGGAGAAGCTGGGGGAGGCTGTGTTCAGACAGAGAGGCACCCAGGCCCTGGGGCAGCACTGAGGCTGTGGGGGTGGGAAGGCAGGGCAGACTGGGGTGACTCTTGCTGGCGGGGCAGCTCCAGCTGGTTCCTGTGGGTGCCCAGTTAGCAAACATCTGGATTAAAGCTTAGGGATGAATCATATTTAACCTTTACCGGCCACGGTAACCTCTCAGGAAATTCCAGCCCCCTTGACTCCAGCATCTCTTCCCGGAGAGGACAGCATGTCAATTTTCATCCCTCTATGTTCAATGTCAAGGCCATACCACGGTCTCTTCATTATGTTCTAATATTTCTAGCAGTGGCTCTGTCTGCTTAGTATTTCAGGGAAATTACACTTCGATGAGCAGTAATTTCTGGGTATGATAATAAGATCGAAGCGGTTGTGTCTGGGTCTCTGACTCCATACAGGGAGGTCACCTTCTATTGCACAGTGATGGATGGATGCGGGCTTGCTATTATCGCAACCATCCCAAGTCAGAGTTACTTTAATTGACCAGCACATCTATCTAGTGATAAATGTAGGAAATGCTTCTCCATTAGAAACTAATTGATTGAAAAGGGGAAGAAAAAAAAAAAACTAAAAACCGGTCAGAGAGGCTGTAATTTTCAGCTTGTCCAAAGTCATAGAATGTGCTTTCGTTTCAAAAATGATTACTATTTATTTTCCCAGCCAGATAATGCTGAATCTCCTTCTGCCTGAACGTTCTTTGTTCTTAAAGTTATCTAATGATTTGGCAAAGGAATCCAGTAATTTACTTGTCACAAAAACGCCACGTAGAAAGTCACAACTCAGGCATGGGGCCAAGATGTCCGAGACGACCGTTAGCCCCCCTCTAGCAAAGCATCGTTCATTTGTAAAGCCGGGACAGCTGGCTTGACCCCAGGAGAGCAGTGCTGAGGCAGCTCCCCACAGCTCACTTCTCAAACTGGAACCTCCAAGTGCGGATGTAAGATGTGTTCATTTCATTCCAAATTTATACTATTACGTTTTCTCTTTACGGCACTTCAGGTTAATACCAAAGCAGAAATGACTCCACTTTCGCCCTGCTCACACCGTCCTCTGGATCACATCTACAGTCCAAGGCAGAGCCCACCTGCACTGTGTGCATATGGTGCACCTGCCTCCCCTCCCCCCCCGGTGCCCCAGCCCCCTCCCATACCCACTCCACCCCCAACCCAACCCCAGCTACAGCCTTTAGCTCCGACAGTGTGCCGGGCCCCTCACATCCATTTCCTGCTACACACAGTTTCCACCACAAGAGCAATCTGAGGGCAGGGAGGTGAGTATGATTCTATCTGATCCTAAGAGGGTTTGTCATTCCCAGCTTGTCCCTCCTCTTCAGGTCCATTTGGAGGCTGTCACGTTCCTGGCGTCCCCAGCATTAGGCTAGAGCAGACGCCACCACGCTATCTGGGGAGGACCCCGAAGCCTGAAATCATGGGCTTCGGATGATGAGAGATCAGCGGTTCTCGGCGTGTGGCCCACGGGCCCCTGGCGGTCCCCTCAAGGTTTGTGAGGTCAAAAGGATTTTTGTGCGACCAAGATGTTACTGAGAGTCGGCTCACGGTGGCATCGGCGCTCCTGGTGCTAATGCTGTAGGAAAGCGCGGGTGGCCGAGCAGCGCGCCTCCTAGCGGTCACTGTGCCCAGCAAAGCGCAGATGCTAGGCTGGCTGAACAGTGGCCTCAGTGAAGCAGAAACGACCGATTCCCTTAGAGCTCAGACCCTTTAACGTTCTGCGTGACGACACGGGAGCGCGCAGGGAGCTTGCACACGGGGGCACGTCTGCTCGGAGAACACACGACGTGGTCGGGGCTCGGGCAGAACCAGCCGCTCTCTTCATGGAGCATCGATCATTTTGACTTCAAGGAGCGACGGACCAACGGGTGATTCGGACTTGGGTATTTGGTAGACATTTCCTTGAAAATGAATGAAGTGGGCTTCCAGGAAAGCAACTGACCGTTGTTTGCTGTCGATGATAAAATGTGAGCTTCCATGCGAAAACTAGCATTTGGGGAAACTTGTATCCACCACCACGGGCTTGGCAGCTTCACAGTACTTAAGGGGTTTTTTTTTGAGGAAATCAGTGGTGACATTAGTAAATTATAAATCGTTATTTCACACGATCATGACATGGGTCAGTATTTGGAAGATTTGCGTAACTTGGTGAACCAGTATTTCCCAGAGGAGCAGGGCATGACGTTACAAAATCATGCCTGGGTAAAAAAGATCCAGTCACAGTGTCGGGTGAACTAGTGATTTAGTGTATCTGAGCATGAAAAGTCACTGAGGTGGTTTGCTTCCAAATTGCAACTAATCTGTAAAAAACTGTCACTTGCTGAGTTTTGGTGAAATGGCAAAGAATAGTCACAGTCACCTGAAAAGGCTATTAAAATACCATCCTCTTTTCCAAATAACTACCTGCATGAGGATGGATTCCCTTCAGAGCCTTCCGACGACCTCACCCACAACACATTGAATGCAGACATTGGTGTGAGCATCCATGTTTTTGAAAACAGATATTCAAGAGATTTGCAACATTGTTAAACAATGCCACTCTTCTCACCAAATTTCTTTGGGAAATACATTTTTCATAAAGCATTATTTATATTAGCAAGTAATACGTTTGTTATTTTTATTTATTTTTTATTTTATTTTTATTTATTTTTTTTAAGTGGGCTCCACACCCAGCATGGAGCCCAAAATGGGGTTTGAACTCATGACCCTGAGATCAAGACCTGAGCTGAGATCAAGAGTCGGGTGCTCAACTGACTGAGCCACCCAGGCACTCACTTGTTATTTTTAAATGAAATAATATATTTTTTAAATTCTCAATTTCCAGGGGCGCCTGGGCGGCTCTGTTCGTTGAGCATCTGACTCTTGACTTCGGCTTAGGTCATGATCCTGGGGTCCTGGGATTGAACCCTGTGTCCTGCACAAAGCTCAGGGGGGATTCTGATTGAGATTCTCTCTCCCCTCTCCCCCTGCTTGAAAGCGTACTCTCTCTCTAAAATACATAAATAAATCTTTAAAAAAATAAAATTCTGGGGCGCCTGGGTGGCTCAGTCATTAAGCATCTCATCAGGCTCAGGTCATGGTCCCAGGGTCCTGGGATCGAGCCCCACATCGGGCTCCCTGCTCAGCGGGAAGCCTGCTTCTCCCTCTCCCACTCCCCCTGCTTGTGTTCCCTATCTCGCTGTGTCTCTATCTGTCAAATAAGTAAATAAAATCTTAAAAAAAATAAATAAATAAAATAAAATAAAATTCTGAGTTTCCATACTCCGTGTGGTATTAGTATGAACCCACATAAACAAAATCTCTTTGGGGCTCCTCCACAATTTTTGACAGTGTGAAGGGGTCCTGAGACCAAAAAGTTTGAGAACTGCTGTTAGACTTAACAATCATCCGGTAAGATCAGTGCAAAAAAAAAGAAGGCAAAGGAATTTATCTATCGTTCCCAGGGCTCCCATTTTGGATGCCATGAACAAGCTTTCAGTGGTTACATGATGGAGATCGTCGGCCGCGTTCCCACTCGCGAACAGCAACTGATGGTTTTAGAGATTTCTGGGAGTTATGACGCTGGCACCAAAAAAGCCGTATCTGGCTAGCGGCAGAGCTGAATGGCAGCCGAGTGCCTGCTGTCCACTCCTTGTACCGAATGCTCACTTACTTTGGGGGGCAGAAGGCCTCAGAAAACCCACCGGCGGCAGGCAGCCGGCTAGGACTGTGCAATCCGTCGCTGAGAGGTGACCAACCCAAATCCTCTCCTTGACGGAATGCAACCCGAGGCCCAGAGGACAGAAGGGGATTTGGGGAGCTGCCCGCAGAGCTAGAACCAGGCTCCTGACTCGGGGCTCACTGTTCACCCACCCTGACAGTTGCCCCCAGAAGACTTGCGTCCTCCCCGGGCCTCCTTCCCCTCCTGATGGGCCACAGGCAGGAAGCGCAGAGAGAGAGGGAGAAGGCCCGCACCGGCAGGGAGGGGGTCCAGATGCAGGCTGAAGGCCACTGCCCTGCTCCAGCCTTCCGCTGCCCTGGGAGTGACAGCCTCTCGTTCATAGACCCGGTTTTTTAAGAGACACTAGAGATGTGAATTTTGAGAACAGTTGCCTGATCTTAAACACTTCACTTAAAATGCAGCTCGGCTGGGGCACCTGGCTGGCTCAGCGGGTGGAGCACACAACTCTCCATCTTGGCCCCACGATGGGTGTGGAGCCTACTTAAAAAAAAATAAGTATCAAAATAAAATGAAGTGCAGCTCTCTGGTTCTTGTTTTCTGGACTCAGGAATCCTCTCTTCTCTGGGGACCTTTAAACGTACGGTGTACTTGAGCACATCTAACTGTCCCAAAGGTGAGTTAGTATGGTTTAAAAAAAAAAAGCAAACCCACAAACTAAGAATTCTTAGCTGAAGGAGACGCATGTGTGAGGAAGGCAGGGCCTCTGCAGGAAGCGGCAAAGGGGAAATGTGACCCGATGTGCCGGGGGCAGATGCTCCTCGGTGCGGCCTGCCGGGCTGTCCTCTGGCCCCGGAACGCTACCGCTTGGTAGGGCAGCCTGCTCCCCGGCTGGGTCGTCAGGCCGCAGACCTGGCGGGCCCCCGGCGAGCCGCTCGGCCTGCCCGCTGAGCACGCTGCCCAGGAAGCTGCGGGGAAAGGTCATTGGCTGTGCGCACAGAGACCACAAGTTCACGGTAACGGAGGACGCGATCTGTCACGACGGCTTTGTCTCCCGTGAAAAGCAGGCTCCCTGAGGTCAGTCTCCTCGTTACAAATGGAAGCTGACCGGCCCAGCAGGCTTCCAGCAGGGGAAGCAGCGGCGGTCTCGGTCCTAATGGGGAAGCGGGCTTCGCGAATTGAATTCGCTGCATTCAATGCAGAGGTGAATGAAACACACGTCCAACTCGGTTCCAGGCCCGAACATGCAGGGATTTACACGAGGATGCAAAGGTTCCCTGAGGCAGGGCGCTACTCTGTGGAGGGGTTTGTTAGCTTTCCGGGTTTCTTTTCCACCATCGCGGATGCCCTCAAGCTGCAGCTATGAAAAATTCCCACAACGAAACTCGCCTGGTTTCTGGTCTCTCACGGGAAGCACTCTGCGAAGTGCTTCTGGCTCCATGCTCTCGTCTGCCCACCTAATCCCACCTGGGAGTGGACAGACTTCTCATTTTCACCCAGAGCCTCCGCTGTTTTCATTCCCCCTTGCGGAGGGGCAGCCTGTGCAAACGACCCCCGCCCGGGGGGCGCCGGACTCCGCTGGGCCTGGCGCCCTTTAATGAAGGGGCTGCTACCAGCGACCCGGGCGGCGCTGGATGAGACATGCGCCCTTTCAGAAACGACTTCTTCAGGCTCCCCACTGGCACGGTACATGAATTCTCAAAGGTCACAGTGTCTGAGAGAATTATTCAGGTTTTACTGTTCTTAATTTACAGTCTGAACATGACAGTGTTGTAACATGGGCCTCTTATTTTGCCAAAGGCATAAACGTGAGACTGTAAACAATAAAACAGTTCAGAGGAGAAAGCCTATTTCCCCACATTCCCAACTAATCGGAAAGGTAAAACTGTGCTGCTTCTTACAAATTATCTGCAAAATCCCCGTAGTTCACACAGACAATGGGGGCAAGATAGTCCCTGGAGGGGCCGAGAGCTTGGCCCCAGGATGACAGGGGGCCTTGGTCTCAAGCTGCTCCCAAACCCAAGCTCACTTGGCAAAGATGTAAACAAGTTACAGGGAGGACTGCAAGTGACAGGAACTCAGGCCCAGCTAGGAGAGGGAAAAATCCAGTAGTAAAATGCCACTGGGCACCATCCGCAGCCCTGGACATTCCTACAGGAAGAATTCAAAGGAGGTTTATTTTTATTTTTTTTTAAGATTTTACTTATTCATTCGAGACACAGAGATACAGAGAGAGAGAGAGAGAGCACGAGCACGGGGAGAGGCAGAGGGAGAAGCAGGCTCCCCGCTGAGCCAGGAGCCCGATGTGGGGCTTGATCCCAGGACCCTGGGATCATGACCCGAGCCGAAGGCAGATGCTTAACCGTATGAGCCACCCAGGCGCCCCTCAAAGGAGGTTTAACTTACAAAAAAAATTTTTTTCACGTGACTAATTAAGTATATCCTGAAAATATTACTTTTGAGAGATACGAGGTTATGTGCAGGAGAGTAACAGCCCCCCTAAGATGTCTGTGTTCTAATTCCTGGAACCTGTGACCATCACATAACATGACAAGGGGGAATTAAGGTCACAGACAGACCCGAGGTTGCTGATCTTAAAATAGAGTAGCGGGGCTGTCCAGGAGCGCCCAGTGTACTCACGAGGGTCTGAGAAAGCACCGGGGAGGCAAGAAGCAGAGAGAGAGACGGGCAAATGACGGGAAAACACAGGATGGGACTGTGAGCCACGGAACGCAGGTGCCCCTAGAAGCCGTAAGGCCAGGAAACGGACTCTCCCCTGGAGCTTCCAGAAGGAACACAGTGGTGCTGACACTGATTTCGGTGAGGCCCATCAGGACTTCTGACCTCCAGGCCACAAGATGGTTGTTTTCTGTTGTTCTAAGCTCTAGGTTTGTGGTAATTTGTTAGAGTAGCTTCAGGCAGCTAGTATACTCATCTCATTAATGCTATTACCTCTAAAGAACACATTTTTCCTCTCTGCCTCAGTGTCCCCAATGTGCCACATGTTCCTTCCACGCCACCCACGTGCATTTAAAGGGCTCCAACCCCCGGAACTGTGGCTGTGGCACCCACCAGCGGGGTCCCCCCGCGGCATCGCCAGAGACCGCGCCCTCCACCAGCGCCCGGGCCTCCCCTGGGGCTCTGCCGAGTACTTCCGGTGCACGGGAACCAGACGCAGAGGCTCCAGGAGGCTGGGAGGAAAAGCAATCAGGGCACCGTGTGATGGGACCTTCCGGCTCGCCGGTCCACATGGAAGAACATGGGGCACCTGTAAATGTCCCGCCCCTTCCACACGGTCCTCTGGAAAAGCCAGCGTCGTACACAGAGCGGGGGGAAAGCAAATCATATCCACGATGCCTCTGAGTATTTGTCTTTAAAATTTATTGACGTGGTTTCCCACGAGGACCGCACAGAACGGCGCGTTTACTCGGCAAGAAGGTGCGTGGCCCTGAGTCCCAGGGCTCCTCCCACAGGCTCCAGAGCACGTGTGTCAGCTACAGGAACCTGATCCCGGCTCCAAACTGGACACCATCACAAGTCCTAAAAAAGTAAAGGGCAGACAGTCAGTGCTCACCCCCTGTCATCACAAGACCATACCCAGCACCTCTCTTCATGTCTCCAGCACAAGCCATGGTGGGGGGTGGGGAACAACTCGGCCACTCTGGGGGGCGCCCCGACTCCACCCTCCTCTCCTGCCACGGCTCTGCTCCTGAGCCCTGCGCCTTCCTCCCTTGCTGGCTTAAGAACCAGCCTTGGGAGGATAAAAACGCGGTAACAGGGGCGCCTGGGTGGCTCAGTCGTTAAGCGTCTGCCTTCCGCTCAGGTCATGATCCCAGGGTCCTGGGATCGAGCCCTGCATCAGGCTCCCTGCCCAGCGGGAAGCCTGCTTTTCCCTCTCCCACTCCCCCTGCTTGTGTTCCCTCTCTTGCTGTGTTTCTCTGTCAAATAAATAAAATCTTAAAAAAAAAAAAAAAAAACCACGGTAACACGTGGGGACACAGATCCCCCTTTACTGCTCCCTCCCCACCTCCTTTGCGGTCATCCAATTCTGTCCTAAGCAGCAAAAAGAAAAGAAGGACCCAGGGGAGAAATCTTATGAATAAAACCCCTGAGGGGAAAAAAATAGCTTTGTGTGTATTTCTAAGGCTACCAGGCAAGGCTTTCTGTGCAGCGCAGAGGAGTGACAAGAGAGGTATCCTGGCTGGAAGCAACGGAGGTGGCTGTGGAAGGCACCTGGCAAAGCACAGCACGCAGTGGGGTTGGGGAGGACAGGTAGGCACAGAGAGCAGGGGCGATGGGAGGTAGAGATGGGAGGACAGAGGAGGAGGGAGCAGGGAGGACAGAGGAGGAAGCAGGGAGGAAAGAGGAGGGAGCAGGGAGGACGGAGGAGGAAGCAGGGAGGAGGGAGGAGGCAGAGCAGGGAGGGTGCAGAGGGCTGGAAGACGGAGCAGGAGAAATGAGGAGGATGGAAAGGGAGCAGGGAGGGCGGCAGAACTTGGGCCAGCCCAGACCCTGGAAGGGTTCCAGAGGCTTATGACCACAGCAGCATCCGCAGCCCAACAGGGTCCCCCTGCCACTTCTCAGAACCTGCTCCTGACCCAGGAAAAGGAAGGGTGCAAAGAAGTCACGCTGCTTACAGTACTGGTGACAAGCTGACCCTCCACAGGTTTTATTCTGTGGGTTTTCCTCCTCGAGCTGCTGGCAGACCACCGAGCCCATGTTCAGACAAGCAAGTAGGATGAGTGGCAAGGCTCCAGTCCCAGCAGGAGGAGAGCGGGCCCCTCGGCCCGAACACCAGAGCATCTACAGGCTCCTGTCCCCACGAAGGCTTAGGCCACAGCCTGGCCACCCCCAAAATTAGAGTCCCTGGGCCACAGCCAGCACCTGTCCTGCTGATTCCACAGTGGAGGTGGAGGGCAGACTCCCACGCTGGCCCGCGCAACTCTGCCCACCTGGAGGCTGTGCCCAGGGCCGGACGGCTGCTAGACGTGGGACAGAGGGGCTTGGCCCGGGGACATCAACGCCAGGAGGCCTAAGCCTCACAGAAAAATGGCATCCTGAATCCCAAACAGCAGCTGACAGTGCATTTGCGGAACAGAGCATCTTCGCAGGTTGTGGACAATTTCCAGAAAAAACTGGACAACAAGAATGGCTCCTTCAGGGGTGCCTGGCAGGCTCGGTCAGCGGAGCACGCGATCTTGATCTTGGGGTTGTGAGTTCAAGCCCCACACTGGGTGTAGAGATTAAAAGTTAAAAAAAAGAAAGAAAGAAAGAAAGAATTGCTCCTACATTCAGAGGAAAGTTGATAATTTTATTGTCATAACACCCGCGCTCTTGCCCAATCTCAGGGTTTATAGCGACATGAAAACCAGCAGGAAATTTTTCTTTTCCAACCTATGAATGAGGGAACAAAACCCCTGATCTATTAAGAGATTCGAGGCAGACCACTGTCCCCATCCCTAGGACCCCCTGCAGGACTGAGGTGCTCACTGGCCAATGGCATTAGCAGGAGTGCCCTAGCCAGAAGGGACGGTGGCAGGCCCTTGGGGACCGACGGTAAAGCACACCAATGTCCTTAGAAAGGCAAAGACCTACAACCAAAGCCAGGGCTGCATTTGACCAAGTTCTGTTCGAATCGAAATGATTTGTTTCTTCCCTTTACACCATCGGGTCCATAACAGGGGTCCACGCCTGCACTCACTCCTGAGAAAAATGCCTGAAAATAAGCCACGGGACAAAATGTCAGTCAGGCCCTGGCTTCTGTGATTCAGGAACAAGCGGCATTCCGACAAAGGCTCATTGGCTCAAATCCTAAGTAGACGAACCGCGCCACGTGCACAGGCTGGGGTTCAGAGACCGCAGGATCACAGGGAGGAGAAGACGCCTACTACTATACAACAGTGTCTCACAGGGACACGAGGCCCATGCCACTGAGGCAGCGTCACCGAAACATCTACCTTCTGTCGTGTGGCCACCCCAGAATCAGGTCGTCCGGGTCTCCCCGGGACCCCCTCCCCCCAGCAGGCCTGGCTGTGTGCACCCTAGAGGCCCCTGCCAGCACTCCACTGCTCCCCACTCAGCACCATGAGGGCCACCACGGGGGTTTCGATGAGGGTCACACTGGCACCCTCCCTCTACTAAGCCCTCAGACCCTGAGCACCGTCCCCCCGCAGTCACACGGGAACAGCAGGTGCCGGCCGGGGAACGCGGCCATGGATAAGGCAGATAAGGGCCAGAACTCAAAGACCTTGGCGTGTGCCCGAAGTGAAAAGGCCGGAGAGGAGAGGGGCTGGGACCAAGTGCCTGCCCGAACCTCCCTTCTCCTACAGAATGACAGTCCATGTGCCCCTGGCATTCTGGGCTTGGGCACCTGGGCTCGGCTGCCCTGCGGCCTGGAGTGCCCTGGAGTGCCCTCTCCTGCAAGTCCCCAGCCCTCCAAGTCAAGAAGCTGCAGCCCAGAAACCACCTCCCCCAGGAAGCCCTCGCACGCCCTCCCGAGATGAGCCTCTTTCTCATCTCCCCCTTCCTAGAGATGAGCAGCTCTCAGGAGCCCGCCTCCTTCATCCCTGCGTGTCCAGGGGCCGCCCTCAGTGAGCCCGGAGCGACAGAACACTGTTAGGTCTCAGACAACGGTGCCTGCCGTAAATCACCTCCAGTACGAAATTTAGCCAACATTTCAAAGCTATTTCTGTTTGTGTAAAGGTCTGAAATCCTAATTAGAGAGCGTTTGCTTTAGGTGGGGGGAGGTCTCCACTGATTCACACACACATAATCCTCTGTCCTGCTACTGCCTAATTTCAGAAATGAAGATCAAATTCTCACAGCATCACTCAAACTTCACAGAATTCCCAGTTTGATGATGAAGCTTCAAACAAAGCCGCACACAGAGTAAAAGCAAGTTTCACATTCGAGGGTAACCAGGCTGGCCCGCGCAGGGGACGCTGGGCACAAAACGCGCGTGCTGTAAGCACCACGACCGGGGGTCACCGAGCAGAGCCGCCGCCTGACTGGAGGAGCAGAGGAGCTTCCTTATGTTCTGGTCTTTAAATACCGTGTGCACAGCATGCTTCCTCCTTCTAGAAGAAACCACATTTGAAATTCATCTCGAAACAGATTTTTCCAATTTAGAGAGAGGCAAAGCTGAAAGGTGAACGGAAGCAAGCATTCTCTGTAAAGATTCTATGAATAGGGGAAAAGACGCGGGGCTCCCGAGCGGGTGAGGGATCCTCGGAGCACAGCGACATCCAGTGGCCTCGAGCAACACTGCAACCATGGTGAGGACAGCCGGTGGGCTGAGCTGAAGGACAGGAGGCCCACAGCCCCAGGGACTTGCCCCAAGTCACATGGGGGCAGGGGACACAGGGCAGGGCTGGCCCCGGGGGCCCATATCTGCTGCGCTCTCGAACCAGCTGAGGGGGAGGGCAGTAGTTCTCGGTGGGTGATGGTCACTTGGTGACAGACAATACAGCTAAAAAGCCACATTCACTTCCGGTTTTCTTTGTAATAAAAAATATTTAGAATGTATTTACTTACATAATTTGCACTAATATTAACAGAGTTAATCCAAACTGATCGATCATCATGGAAAGAACCTATACAATCTCTGAGATCGGAAGGTGCGTATACAATTCAAGTTTGAGTAAGACCTTCCAAGAAGATGAGCGAGGAGGAGATGATTTTTACCTTTCTGCAGTTAATACTCGAGGTGCAGAGACAGCAGCGTGGGGAGGAAAGGAGCACCGCGTCTCCACGTCTCCCTCAGAAGAGCGAGGTGCTGGTGTCGGGCTCTGCGCTTACGTGGTTTTGGTGCAGAGGGAGAGGTGCAAGCTTTGGCCTCAGGCAGGCCTGGTCCTGCTGCTGAGGTGACCTCAGACCCTGCCGAGGCTGCTGTCCTTGTCTGTGAAAGGGTAACACTCTCCCCTGCACAGAGCTGCTGGGAGGCTTCCATAATCACATCAAGTGCTTAGCCGGGCGTCTCACACAAGGTAAGCGTTCAATAAATGCCAATGATCGCCTTCCCTCCACAAAACGTTATAACTGTTCTCAGAAGAGACACAGAGTTGGTCTCCCTCAGAGCGTGATTGGTCCACAAGCATCAGCCTCACCAAGGGAGGGCGTCAGGAATGCGGCGTCCCAGGGCCACCCCACACCCGGGAGTGTCTGCCTTTACCAGAGTCCCCGGGGGAGTCAGAGGCACATGACAACTTGAGAAGCGCAGGCTCAGGGGGCTTCAGCACCCACATCTGACTTCATCCTGGTGTTGGTGTGGGCCCGGCACCTGCCCCTCCGGTGCTCCCAATTAGCACCTGGGCGTTAAGCCAGGGAGACCCACATTCTCACCTGCGGTGGGAACACGGCTTTGCAGAACGCAGCCTGCAGGACTACGCTCACGGACCCGAGACTGTAAATGTGTGGGGATCTGCTAAAAAGTTACCTAATGCGCAAACCTCGCTCTAGGAGAAAAATGCCCGTTTTCACATTTCATTATCTCTGAAACCAGCAAACGACATCCCATCTGTGGCGCGTCTCAAACAGCCAGGGGCAGCTGATGCATAAGCGGAGGGAAAATGTCTCCGAAGGGAACACGCTTTGCTTCCTACGTGAGAAGGGCCACAGTGAGTCCTCCAGGAGCAACAACGTGAGCAGGAACCGACCTTTACTGACAGAACGCTGACACTGTTCCCAGTGCTTCACGGGCATGAATTCATTCAGGCATGGTCACAAGCACCCATTCTCTATGCAGGAAAACTGAGACCCAGAGAGGTTAGGTCACTGGCCCTGGGTCACAAAGCCACAGAGTGGCTGAGCTGGGATCCAAGCCTGGACAGCCGGGCTCCCGCACAGCCAGCCTGCACAACCAAACCCTTTCCAGCGCTGGCTGTGTGCGGAGGACAGGACAGGCACGGGGTGGACGTGAGGTACCAGCCGAGGAGGGGCTGGCTGCAGGGGTGTGGACATCCCTGGGGCCAGGGCAGCCCCGCAGCCAGAACCAGCCTCCCAGGTAGAGACTGAGGGGCAGAGGCTAGTGACTGGATAACCGTAGGGATCTGGACGACAGATCCCGAGCTGCACCGAAGAACTGGTGCTTTCTTAAAAGCCTGCTAAAGCGGCTACCCCGTAAAAAGCACCACCACCTACCACACTGAAGTAGAAGACGGTGGGAGGAAAACCAGTACAGTTTTTCCTTAAACGAGGACAAACTCCAACGTCACGCTGGAGACTCGGGCTATGACTCAGACAGCACCAGCACTTGGTGGCCACGTAAGTGTAGACAGAACGCCAAAAAGAAAAAAATACAGCCCAGAGTCCTGAGTGCATTAGCGTGAAAATAACAAGAGAGAATATAGACACTGCTATGGGCAGAATGCTGGTGTCCCCCCAGAATTCATATGTTAAAGCCCTAACCGTGAGATGGTATTCGGGAGCGAGGCCTTTGGGGGTTCATTAGGTTTAGATGAGATGACGTTATGAAGGTGGGGTCCCCACGGTGGGGTTGGTGTCCTTATAAGAAGAGACATCAGAGAGCTAGCTTGCTCTCTCTTCGCCACGTGAAGACACAGAAAGAAGGGTTCCGTCCACAAGCCAGGAAGAGAGCCCTCACCAGGAACAGAACCGGCCAGGACCCTGATCCTGGACTTCGAGCCTCCAGGACCGTGAGACACAAATGTCTGTAGTTTAGGCCCCCAGTCTGTGGTATTTTGTTAGAGCAGCCCCACCTAATACAGACCAAGACCCTACTTCTGGATTTCTCAAAATGTATACAATGGATACCATATAAACCAAGAAATGGAATTTCTATAACTGTAAATGACCTCATGCCATATCCATCCACATAATATTTAGCAAATCTTGCTCAGTAAGAGGACTGGTGGAGAAAGGCCAAGATGGCGGGTTCCTCTGCTCCCAAGAGAAGGCTCCGGAGAACGAGTCCTCTGTGGCCAGGAGCAAAGCCTTGTCTCCTCCAACTCGAGTTCCTGGTCTGCAAAGTCACTCACCAGAAATACCTCATTCCATTTTTAACAAGCAAGATCAATAATGCCTCCTCAATTCCTCCAGCCAGACCCGTGAAGGGGCCCCCATTACTTGGCAACAGTGAATGCAAACAGAATGAGGTGGGGGAACACGTCACATTTTTCCTCCAAACTGGATAGAGAAAAACCCAATGAAGGAAAATTTATTTTCATTCTTTTGCTAACTATTGAATTTCTCCTCAAATCTTGACTCTTAAAAGCCACTGACAAAAATGATTAACCATGTCCACAATGAAACAAAATTGCTGGACGACGCAACATAACTGGGGGAAGAACCCCTAGCACCTACCTGTCCCCCTTCTGCACGCCCATGGGAACACAGTAATTCAGTTCCAGCCGGGCGATGTTGCCAAGCCTGAGGACGATGCCGGCACCGTAAGACCAGCGGATGCACTCGGCCAGCTTCCGGATATGAGCCTTGGGGCCCTCCCCTGCAGAGAGAGAAGAGGACGTGACCAACAGTGTGGAGCCCCTCACAGAGCTGTCCTCACACAAGCCCTGGTCCTCCTCCTTGCTGTGTGGCCTTCGGTGACATTTATAGCCAGGCCTGGATATTCAAAGAGAATGCATGAAGTGGGATTAGGACCGAAATCAAAGGAGGGCTTGGGAGTAGACTTCCTACTCACTGCACCAGAAGCCATTCTCCGCGCCTGGCCCATTCTGTCCCCTCTGCCCAGAAGGGCATTTCCCCTGCACCCGGCCACCCAGGAAGCCCGGCTCTACGCCTCAGGCTGAGCGGCTTGTCTTCTGTGAAGCGCTCCAGACACCTCTTCACGTCCCCCTGGCTGGATGCATCTGCCGTGAGTTTCCTCTGGCCCCGAGCCCCCTTGCAGGAGAGGCAAACCCAACTCAGCTTGGGGGTCATAATGACCAGCAGAGAGCAGGTGCCCCAGAAATGTTTGCTGAGTGAACGAATAAGTAGATCTTCGCAAGACAGCATTCGATGATGCTTTTTCATGTGTGTTTCATTCAACAACTTTACTCTGAGCACCGTTATCAGGCGCTGCAGGAATTTTTTTAAAGTGAGGCCCAGTCTCTAAACGTAAAGACTCTATAATCTAACCAAAAGGCAGCTACGGGGGTGCCGTGCTTTAAACACAAGGGCAACCGCGCCCTGACGGTCTCGAGGCAGCCCGGGCCTTACCGTAGTTGAGGTTGCAGAGGTTCCCCGCGTTGAGGAAGAAGTGTGTTCTGAAGAGCTCCCCGAAGCCACCCTGGCCTGGCCGGAAAGGCAGTGGGGTGTACACGTGCAGACCGCCGGCCCAGTACGCCTCTCCACCCAGGTAGTCGCCTAGTCAGGGGACAGGGACAGAAGAAGACAGAGACGCACGCATTAGGAATCACGTGGAAGTCTCTACAGGTGAGACACGGGCCACGTGCAGAACACCCAGCACTCAGGCTCTGAGTGGTGGCCCGTCTAACTCCCGGTGTTGGCCTCACTTTGAAGTCTTTCTTTTTTGCCTGGCTTATCTTATAAGCTTTAACTGGGGAAAAAAAATGCTAGTGTAGTTTAGAAAAGAATGAAATCAGAAATTTATCAAACCGTACAACGGCTGGAATAAAACAACTGAACTCATGGGCGTCGCCTTGTCCACGACTGCAGATGACCAGATCGCGGCTGCCTGGCAAGTCAGACGGCTTCCTCGGCAACAACTTCGAGGCCACAAGACAGGAGACGGAATGCAGAATGGGCCTCTGCCGTTTCTGGAAGGGCTGCGCATGCTATTAATCAAAAGACACACGGTGTCTACTGCCCACCGGGGAAGGAAGCAGCGTCCCAGCTCGTTGTGTCCAGGGAAGAGACTCGGTTTTGAAAGTTCATGGCCACTTAGGGTTTATCTGTTTTTGCCCAAGGTTACTTTTTGCCAAAATTCAAGACTATCTGCTGAGAGTACATAAATGCATTATTTCTAAAAAATGCTCCTATCCGTTCCATTTTAACTACAAATAGCTATAACATTAAAGCAACACGAAAACGAATAAAAATAGCCCTGAATGTTTATACTTTGTTGCAAAACACCATTTATAAAGTGTCTTAGTATTCCTTAATACAAAATGATGGATCATAACAAAAGTGAGTTGTCTCCAAGGTTAACCTCAAGGAATAACCTGCTTGTCCACCTCAAGACCAGCCATCTCATCAATCCCTGCTTTAGTAGCAAAGTTCTAGAGGGAACAGAAATGGACAAGTAACAGGAGGTCAGCTGTGTTTGCTTTTCATTTCCCAGTAATTACAAACCTCTTAAATAACCTTATTAAATAAAATAATTATTTTACTCTGGTCACAAAAGTAATACATTCATTGTAGAAAATCTGATAAGTAAAGGGAAATAGAAAAAAAGGAAAATATCCTTTAATTTTTCCTATTCAGAGATAATCAGCTAACATCCTGGTGCCTTTCATCCAGTGAACTGTGATGAATAATTGAGAAAAAAAAAATTGAGTCATCGCATACATATATACATAGATATATACCTCAGTCCTGCTTTAAAAAAGCTGGCTTAATAGTTTAATATGTTTTAAGCACTTTCATCTAATACTTTCTATTGTTTGAAAATGTGATTTAAGTTTTTTTAAAAGATTTTATTTATTTATTTGTCAGAGAGAGAGCACAAGCAGGGGGAGCTGCAGGCAGAGGGAGAAGCAGGCTCCCCAGCGAGCAAGGAGCCTGACGTGGGGCTCGATCCCAGGACCCCAGGATCATGACCTGAGCCGAAGGCCGACGCTTCACCGACTGAGCCACCAGGCGCCCCTGGAAATGTGATTTAGATGCCTGAATGGTCAAATGGGTACCACACTTACCTAATCCTGCCTACTGTCATGCTGGTGTCTCATTTCTTGTGACGGACATTAGTCTGTCATGAGTCTCCTTAAACACACAAATATTTAAAACCTTGTCTTGCAGTATCATCTACGTACACGTCCTCAGTACACTGCTCAGTATATTTCCCTACAGGGAACACACACCTGTATGACAAGCACCCAGACTGAGACTCTGGCACGTGCAGCCCCCCAGAGACTCTGCTCTCCTTGCTGACCACGCCCCTGCTGGCCAACAGCACAAATCGTTCTAGCCCGTCTCAAAGCGTTACATGGACAGAGCCACTCTGGACACCTCCTCTGGGTCTGGCCTTGCTGTTGCTGGTCCTGCACGTTTCTGAGGCTCGTTCATGCCATATTCAGCCAGCGGCTCTAACTCGCTCACCCTGCTCTACAGAACAGTCCCCAGTGTGAAGATACCACTACTTATTTGCCCATTCTATGTCGATGGGCATTTGGGTTTCTAGGTTTCAGTTTAGAGCTATTATTATTAGTGCTCAATATCTTAGGCTCCTGATATACACTATTAAATTGCTTTCACTAAAAGTGATGCAATTTACATTCCTGCCCATAGTATCTTACTGATGGCCTATCTAATAGGGTACTAACTGGAACATCATTGTGTTTTAATTTTCAGGCACATGATAGACTCCTAAACTTCCATACAGTCACTATATAATACTTCCTTACAAGGAAAAAAGAATAAAACTATCCCTGATATGTTACTTCTCTTTAAAAAAAATGACATACTAATAAAGTACTCTAAAAACAAGTGACAAGAAATATGTATTATGTAAAAAATTTATGCACAGGGTAGTCATTATCTAGAGTAATAAAAAATGGAGACAACAGAGATGTTAAAAGAACAGAAAATCAGGATAGAATATTTTATAATGGAATGGTGTGGAAACATTTAAATGATGTTTTTGAAGATTTTAGAAACATGTGGAAATGCCTCGGATAGAATGTCAAGTGTCAGAGAGTGACCCAGGAAACAGGAATGACTGAAACTGGCTTTCCAGAGAGCAACATAAAGCTTCAAAATGTTCAAAATCCTTTGATCTAGGGATTCTACATCTAGAATGTTACATTATAAAGTAAAATTTAGAGATGAGCACAGAGACTCAATAGGTTATTCACAGATACACTGTTTTCTAATCATAAGAAAAAAGAAAGCCTAGATGGCTGACACTTGGCATTTGGTTTAAAGAGATGCCACTTCGGCAACAAGATGAAATACGCAGCCATGGAAAACGACAGTGTTTCCCTCTCCAATCCACCGCCGGCAGGGATGCACGACGGTACGGCCAGTTTGGAAGACGGCCTGGCACTCCCCTAAAAGATTATACAACTTTATCAGACAATCCAGCAACTGCTCTAATTGCCGATTCCCCAAATGAGTTGAAACTTTATGTCCAAACAAAAACCTGCACGTGAATGTTTATATCGGCTTTACTCATGACTGCCAAAAATTGGATGTCCGCAACCGAGACGTCCTTCCCTAGGAGGTGTATGGATAAGCAGACAGCAGCGCCAGTCACATGATGGAATATCGTTCAGCGATATAGAAACATGAGCCATTGTGCTGACACGTAAGGAGGAACCTTACATCTGTGTTGCTCAGAGGCCAGGCTGAAAGGGGCGCATGCTGTAGGGTTCCGACTATGTGATACTCTGGAAAGGGCAGGACCAGGGAGAGAGGACGCGGCGCGGGGTTGTCAGGCAGAGCTCGGGGGAGGGAGGGAGGCAGAGCGCAGGGAGTCTGGAGGGCACTGGAACGGTAGGTCCGGGCCACATGCCTATGCCAGACCCCACGGCACCGCAGAGCACACAGGGAGCCCGAGCATGAACTGCGGGATACGGTTTGTAATAATGCCCCAATACCGGCTCACAACTGCAATCAGCGCGCCTCGCTGACGCCGATCGACGACAACACTAGGGCAGTGTCCACGGACACTCGGGTGCTCTCGGCCCAACTTTTCTGTACACCTAAAACTGCTCTCACAACCAATCTACTAATTTAGCCAAGTTATAGTAGGTCAAGAAGATGAAATAAACTGTCGTTAAAAATGATCAAGCACTCATTCCTAGAAAAATCTTCTTCGCTTGCATTACTGAGGGCAGTGGGAGAAGCAGGTTAGGACACAGTAGGTAAACATACCGAATGCGAGCACGGAGGCGTGCTTGCTTAAACAACAAACGCTCCCACATATTGTCGCTGGGCAGTGAGATCACAGGTCGGTGCCGAGCATTTTTTGCTTAGATACATTTTCTCATTTTTCTACAGTTCCCTCAACAGGTATCTATCTGTCTGCGCCTGCTGTGTGATAAACGCTGTGTTAGGTGCTAATTCTGGGGCGGTGAAATACAAACATCTATTATTGTGGTAATTGAAACAAGCATAGTTACCCTTGAACAGGACACTGTGAACCAGGCAAGCCCACTTACACGTCAATTTTCCATCAGTACAATTCTGTAAACTGTAAAAATCTGTAAAATCTCATGATTTTTTTAAGAACATATTCTTTTCTCCAGCTCACCTCATCATAAGAATACAGTATGATACATACAACCTACAAAATCGGTGTAAAATTGTTTATGTTACTGATGAGGCTTCTGGTAGGTGTCCCTAACCTCCTCCCCACTCCGCTGTTCAAGGGTCTAGTGTATGTGCTTTCACAAATGAGATGTGACCCTAATCTTGTCTTGGCGGTCTTACAGGGAAAGACTCACCTTCACTCTGCGGCCCAACGCTGTGCATGCTGAACCCACGCACACTGGTTGGTCCTCCGAGGTAAAACCTACAACAGAATGGCAGATGTCAGAAGAAAACCACCAGGTGGAAACCTACAAAGTACAGTGAAAGTGCAGAAAACATACAAGTGAGGCTCACGTTCGGTAGTGGATTGTCGCCGACCTTGTCCCACGGAAAAATTTTAAGGATCGGGAGGATGCACTGGAGTATAGTGACTTTCATAAAAATCTAAACCAAAATCTAAACACTTCAAACTTCTGGGGATGTAAGTGAGATAAAAGGCACAACTAAAGACCCTTCTTTAGAAAAGAAGGACATGGGGACTGTCCATTATAAAGGAATTATCTGCTGTCCGTGAGAATTCATTATGTAACAGCTCTGTTGCAAAATGGCCTCCTATGTGTTCACATGCAATGTTAAGTTAAAAAAAAGGCAAGATAAAAATTATGTAACAGTGTGATCCCAATTTTACAAAAAGAGGAAAATAATACTAGAAAAAAACAGACCAAAATAGAATTATTGTTATTCTGAGTTTTTTTAATCTTTTCTACAGTGATTGTATAATTAGAAAAAAATTATTACAATTAAAAAAATGAATTCCTCTCGTATTCCTAATAGACTGGGTTACCACACTCTCTAGAATGCTCTCTGAACAAAATTAAAGGCGTGAATTAAAAATTACTTAGAAACCACATCCATTTGCTGTGAAACCTAACACCTTATCAGAAGCTGACTCTAGGCCATGCTGAGAACAGGATAATGAAGTAAAATGACGAGGGGAATGGTGGGGCCGCACAAGGCCAGCAGCTGCCCCCTGCCCCCTGCCCCTGCCGACCCAGGAAGCCACATTTGGCTGCGGGGAGCAGTCCACACGCCTGGAACAGTGCAGAGGGAACAGGGCGCAGTCTCTCCCATTTTCCTACCACATAAAGCCTCGATGAATGTATTCATTTGAACTTGAGTTTAAAAGTCTATAAATGTGGGGGCGCCTGGGTGGCTCAGTTGGTTAAGCGACTGCCTTCGGCTCAGGTCATGATCCTGGAGTCCCGGGATCGAGTCCTGTGTCGGGCTCCCTGCTCGGCAGGGAGTCTGCTTCTCCCTCTGACCCTCCTCCCTCTCATGCTCTCTGTGTCTCATTCTCTCTCTCTCAAATAAATAAATAAAATCTTTAAAAAAAAAAAAAAAAAGTCTATAAATGTGTTTTTAACATTTGGGATTTCTAAGCAACGCCTTTCTGAATGCCCCATTAACATTATGGAAACAAACAGCAAGCTCCATTTACTTTTTTTTAAAAATGATAAATCACACATATTCTTTGGAAATAATTAAAATGATTCAGGAAGCACAAAAAGCAAGAAGTCCTCCCTCCCCACCCCCCCGCCCCCCGCATCCTGATCCCCAGAGCTGATGCTATCCCTGGGTTGGTGGCTGGCCTTCTAGACCCCTGGTGCTATCCATGCAAACACAGATGTGCACACGGGAGCTTCTGCCCTGATTCGAGAGCAGTCTGCTCAACGTGAGCGCGTGACAATTTTAACTTGTAGACATCTACCTCGTTCTTTTTCATCATTACAGTCTCTTTAGAATGCCTGTATTTGAATTTAATAATTTCTATACTGGCAGTTTTCAAATTTTTGCTATTCTCAACGATGCTACAATGGACATCCTTGTACATAAATCTCTGTACATTTATAAATGTATTTCTGCAAATTAAATTCAGAGAGATGAAAGTGATAGGTCCTAGAGCTTACAAATTAAAAATTTTTACACTTCCAAACTGTCTCCCATCAACTAGGCTAAACTAGTTTAAACTAAAACATTTTAACTAATGCAAGGTTAAAAAAAAAGTTTCTTGCCCTCAAGAACAATTATTAGTATTTCAAAGCCAAAAAGCACGATTTCATACTCTGCTGATAGGAGTATAAATTGCTATAAGTTTTCTAAAAAGCAGTCTCCAGCAACATTCTTGATAAGCTTTAAAAAATGTTCATATTCTTTTGAGACAGTACTTCCACATTTAGGAATCTCTCCTCAGAAAATAAAATGAACAAAACTTTACAGAGTCACATTTACAGGGTTACTGAGATGCAAATAATGAAAAATTAAAATGCAGCTTTTGAACCATTTCTCATGACTTGGTGAATGGGTTTACTCTGTATTTTTTTAAAACATTTTAGGGGAGAACACAGGGGCGCCTGGCTGGCTCAGGGGGTGGAACACGTGACTCTTGATCTAAGGTTTGTGGGTTCAAGCCCCCCACTGGATGTAGAGATTACTTTAAAAATAAAATCTTTAAAACAGAATTTAAAAAATTAAAAAATCAAAAGCAGAGAGAACATAAAAGTGTATGCAAATTACAGTATACCAACAACTTAATACAAACGTGTATATAAATTTACGTGTATATACACGCACAAAAGCACACATCCACAAGTAACAGACTCAAAGGAAATAGTCCCAAATGTTAACTCTGCTTATCATTGAGCAGGATTTTTTTTTTTACTTCCTTAAATGTTTCTCTGCATTTTTGTGATGTGAATGAACTATATTCTTTCATCCTCAAAAGGGAATGTTAAGATTTTTCATATTACAAAGTTAATTCCCTCCCCCTCAAAAAAGCAAAACATATTAGTATGAAGTATATTGGATTTTTTGAAGTTACCTATAACATAAAAACTAAAGTAAAATTTGAAATATTGGCTCTCCTAAACAGTTAAGCTTCTCTAAAATAACTTATAAGGAACCAACCAAAAAGAGCCAAAGGAAAGCATCTGCCAGTCACTCACTCACTCGTTACTCCTTACCTGTCCGCAATACTTGATGGTTTATCGCCAATGGGCACCAGCATCCCACCCCAGAGAGACGCTGAGAAAACCTGTGGAAACACAAGCAGGGAGCCGTGACCTCTGGTGCTCCTTCCCCGCAATGAGCGTCCACACTGGCCACCGTACTGCGCAGAGCTCTGGGTCAGGGCGCGGGGCTGCAGACTGGGGACGTCGGACTGTGCCGCTGAGGCACTACAGTTGATGGGGTTTTGTGGACACTTTTATGAAGACACAGCAAACACAAGCACACACCAAGCCCAACGCCCGAGCAAGGCAGGGCTCTCTTGGCTTCCGTTCCAACACAGGGCAGCCCCCCGCTTCCACGCGGGGTGAGGCTGAGCCGGTGGGAGACACACACTGTCCGGCCAGGGGGCAGCAGCGCCTTCACTTCGGCCCCCGACCCTAGCAGACCCGGAGAGCGGCCCGCAGTCCCTCCTGCTTCCCCACAGGCACCCCCACTTGCCCTGATGGTGATGCCACACTGGGCCTCCCTCCAGACAGAAACTAGTTTCAACAGGGGGCCCAAAGCCCTCTACCATCTGGTCCAAGCCCTGTCCTCCCTGTGCTGTCCCTCCTCCTCACCCTGTCCGGTCATGGCAGCCCCCTGGCTCATCCGGGAACGTGCCGTAGCTCCTGCCCAGGGGCCTACAGCTGGCTCCCTGGCTTGGTTCTGGGCTGCGCTGCCCCACCCAGGTGCCTTCCCGACCATCTTCAATGGACCGCACCCCCTTTGGGCCACTTTACTCTGTTTTATAATTCTTCGTAACACTTGCCACCTGCTAAACTGTACACACACGTGCTTGCTCGTGGGTCTCCCTTCATGTGAGAACGTAGAACGTGAGGGGGTGGGAACAGTGTTTTACGTGGTGAGGTACTGTTAACGCCCAGGCAGTGCTGGGCAGCCAACAGAGATGTGGAGGGCAGATGGGGAGGCGAGTGCGTGCGTGATGAGCGGTACCCAGAGAAAGGCACAGGAACTGGACGCACAGTGCAGGAGCCCCGATCGTGGTCTGGAGGCCAGAGGAGTTCTACAGGAGATACGCCCAAGTCTTAAAAAGGCAGGGAACGAGGGGCCAGTGAACAGCTGAAAGAAGGGACCTACAGCCAGCAGAGGACAAAGTACAAGTGCCTGGAAGTAAGAGAGCCTGGTCCTTTCGGGAAACGAGAAGGAGTTGAGCAGAACCAAAGCACAGGGAGCGGGGAGAGAGACGAGCCCGGAGACTAAGTGTGACACCAACAGTGCCGACCTCACGCGGGACAGCGGTACTGTTAAGACTTGCATCTCACAAAGAGCAGCACGTCTGCGGCGTGGAGGAGGAGAAGGGGGAGCGACACTCATCAGAAAGGGACATCACAACCAAGGTGTGAAAGCGCAGCATGGGATCTGGGTGACACTGAGCAGGCAGAAGAGGCAGGGCTGGGTGCTCAGTGGCCTTCAGGGTGAGGACTCCTCCAAGCAGTTAGGGAGGTCAAGGGCAGCTGGGTCAACAGCTGTGCAAGCCAGTGGAACTGGGAGCCCGGGTGCGGGGTATAGATTCAGGAGGGAAGTAATAGTTGGTTTCAGACACGCTGAGTTTGAAGTGTCCCTGAGAAACAGAGTGGAAACGCCCGGCAGCATGTGACTCTGGCACCAAGAAGGAGAGCTGCGCCAAGCACACGGGCGGAACGAGATCCTCTGGGGAGAGTGGCAGAGTAGGACACCTCCATGAGAATCTAGGGGGGACACTCGCAAGGTGGGAGTGCAGCAAGCCTCGAAAGGACCCCGCAAAGAGGAAGTGGACACGTGGAAGGAGGACACAGTCATGATGGAGTCCAGTGAGGACAGCGTCGAGTGCCGTGGCGAGGGCCGGGGAGGGGACCGGGAGGAGCTCGCCGACTGGACAACGCGGGGGCCTCCGGACCAGCAGCGGCGGGGGAAAGGCAGGAACCACATGCAAGAAGCAATGACACCAGGCCTGACTGGGGGCAGTGGTAAGTGACTATAGAAGTAGACACGCGTACCATCTCATTAAAGCTCACTCCTCGCCCTGAGTTTGGTGGTGGCGAAGGGCAGAGGCGGTGTGTGTGTCGCAAGGGGGCACAGAGAGCTGTCCCCAGTCTCCCCAGCCCTGGGAGGACTGGAGAACGAGCCGAGGGGTTCCTCTGCCTCAGTCAGAATCAGGTCACTTACTCCTCATTCCTGAGCAAATCAGGAGAAACCAAACCAAACCGGATTAAAGATTTAAAAAGAAATTCCTGGAAGCGCCCAGAGCCCTGCAGACTCAGCAAAATAAGGTGAAGCTTTGGAATTTCTTTGGAAGGGACCTCAGAGGGAAAGGAAGCGCATTCCTCTGCCCTCCAGACACATTTCCATGATGGCCCCGAGCTGACAAATGGGGAAGGGGCTCTGCTGGGGTCCCACATAAAATGACTGACAGGTTCCTCTTGAAGAGAGAAACGATCACTTCTCCCCAGAGTATCCTCAATTCCAGCTAAATTGAAAAGATCGAGCACTTCAGTTTCAAGCACTAACGTTCTGGGCTTCCCCTCTGGATGATGCTTTTACTATCCAGGAATTGAGTTTCCAAAAACAAGGGATAAAAATACAGGTGAACGGTCTGGCTGGATACTCACTGAATCGAATAAAAGTTGTTTATTCAACTGAAGCTCGAAATCTTCTTTTATGAAGCTCACGTCCCCTCCAGTGTAGCCGGCCAGCTCCTGTTGGCGAAGGATCCGCATGTGAAATAGAGCAAACAGACTCATTACACCAGCTCCAAAACCATGTCACTCCAAGTACTATTTACTTTTGTTGTTCTGTATTTTTAAAAAGGCAGATCGCTTCTGTCTGTCCCCTAGAAGCTCCATTCTAGCTGTTATTCTAGTTGTTCTAGATGGTACCAGGGGACTGACATAACACAGAATCCTCAAACATACTGACTGCGCAGAATATGTTATGTTATGTTATGTTATGTTACTCCTGTACGTGGGGAGAAACACTGGCCACGGACACATTCTGCTGCGTGATATGGCTTGTTTGGCCTACTCAGTGTTTGAAAAAAAGAATTAGCCAATCTTGCACAATTGGGCATATTTGATGTAAAAATCTGATTTCTAGTTGGTCCTCTGATCCTGAAGATCAGGCAGACAGCGCAACAGTGCGCCCCCCTGTTGGCATCCACCCCGGGGACCCTCAGGTGTAGGAGTTACCCTCCCTGCCTTGAGGTGGTCTCTTACTGGTGACCAAGGGATTAGCTCAGCCAAGCCTCAACTTTCCTCCCTGCCTAGTGAGTGACCCCATCCCAGAGGTCAGAACTTTATCTCCCCTCCGCTCTGTGGGGGCAGAACACTGCACTACACGGAGCAGTTCCAGAGCTGGGACCCTCACATGGGACCGACACCCCTGAAAGCCATTCTAGAACAATCTCCATAATTAAAGGAAAGCATTCAATATAGAAAATGTGCCTACTGGGTGGGACTCTCTCCCCTCCCAGGTCACAGAGCCAGCAGGTCACATGCAGGTAAAGGAATACTACCTGGTTAACTTTCAGCAGAGCACCTCTTCTGGGCAAGATGGAGGAGTTCCGTGAGTCGATGACCATTGCATGCTGAAAGAAACGTGCATCTCAGTATTTCACTTCAAGCCATCGTGTCAAGTAAGAAGGCGTACTTCCTGAGCGCTGACCACAGGCCATGCGCTGTGCCCAGCCCCTTGCCCTATCACATCACTTCACCTTCAGAAAAGCCCTCTGGGAAGGCAGCTCCTGGTCCCTAATTCACAGGTGAGGGAACTGAGAGGGTGGAGCAGACAATTCATGGTCACCAGCTGGGAGATGCCGACCTGTCGCTGGGCCCATCCTCTCAAGGAGCTTGACCCTGACCTAAGTGAACTCGGCCAGCTTTCAAGCACATCCCACAGTCGGCTCCCAGGCACACCTTCCCATCTCCGCTGACGATGCTTCAACAGAGTAATTCGGGGCGAGTGCCCAGAAACTCACAAAGCCGCCAGCAGCCACCCAACCCGTGACCCTTTCCGGTCTGTCCCATTGCTGGCGAAGGCTATTCTCCCAACGCATCTAAATACGTAGTCAAACGAGGAAAGCCCTTACCGAAAGAGATGATTTCAGCGAGTGCCCACTTTCCTTCCGGACAGCAAAGGACGCCGTCCTCGAGAGGCAGCCCAGCTCCCGCCACACGCCCTCCCACTTGACGGTGTGGTTGGTTTTCCATATGGGAAACTGCAAGGACACGGGGGTGGGGGTGGGGGGGCCCACAATAAGCCTTTCTGTGCTGTACCCACGGGGAGTCGTCCCCCATCAGGCCTCAGAACGAGGCATAGAAATCTTGTTCCAATTAAACACCTAAGATACGTGTTTTGTTTTGTTCTGTTTTGTTGTTGTTGTTTTTACGGTGTGTGGGAGGGAGGAAAAGGAAGGTGGGGAAGGGAGGGAGGGAGGGAGAAGGGGAGAGAGCTGTGATCCTGCTCAAAGCAGGACTGTGCTCCGAGCAAGGAGACAGGTGCCCTGTGAGAAAGCCACACTCAGCACCCAGCTTGGTAACCCACAGGCTGCTTTCCGGGCTCTATGACCTGATGCTCGCCCCACCTGGCCCAGTCCCCGGTCCAAAGCCAGTATGGGTGACGGTGGAGACCCACATCAGGCCCCGGGGAAGAGGGAGGAGACGAAGGTGCTCACGAGTGAAAAGCATCCTTCCTGCAGCCAGAGGCCTGAGCCAAGTGACCCCTGGGCAAGCAGCACCTGCCTCTTGCCCCGACCCTCTGGCCCCAAAGTCAGGCCCACCCATCTCAGGTCCCCATCATAGAGAGACACCCAGGTTGCTCTGGAACAGTGAACACTGTCTAGTGGCCTCAGGCAGTGTGACAATGATGTGACTCCTACAAGTAAGCCAGGTCACTTCACATTCCCGGCACGGTCTTTCGCTGGGCATTCCCCGTAGCCCCAGGCCTGGCTCCCAGGGTGAGAACTTGGGGCCACCCGCCTCAACTCTGGTTCTCATCGAGCATCCACAAGGCACGGTATCAAGCAGCCAGGATCCAGGGCAGCCCTGCCATTTCCGCACGTAGGGCCACATGAGACTCAGCTACTCCCCCAAATGCCTGAGGAAGGTGCACGGCTGGCCTAAATCATTCCTTCCTTCCTCATAAGGCAGCTCCTACCCAGAGAAACACGACCGCCCAGAGGAGACACATCTATGTCTCTGTGTTCACGGTCAGGAGGATGAGGCAGGGGCCAGATGGTGCCCTTTTCCTCCAGGAGCTCATCTCTCAAGCCCAGGGCCACCAGCTCCCAGTCCTCTGTCCCTCCCGTTCCCCTGGCCCCTCTGCCATGCACCTCCCCAAAGGCCTCGTCCAACAGAGATGGCCTTCACCCCTGCTATGCCTTGGGGCTAAACCAGCTACCTCTAAGTCTCCTAAGAACCTGCTCTTTAAAAGAGGCTTAGAGGGGCACCTGGGTGGCTCAGTCGTTGAGCGTCTGCCTTTGGCTCGGGTCATGATCCCAGGGTCCTGGGATCGAGCCCCGCATCGGGCTCCTTGCTCAGCCCGAGGCCTACTTCTCCCTCTCCCACTCCCCCTGCTTGTGTTCCCTCTCTCGCTGTGTCTCTCTCTGTCAAATAAATAAATAAAATCTTTTAAAAAATAAAAAATAAAATAAATAAAAAAGGCTTAGAAAAAAGTGATAAAAGGGGCACACGGGAGAGAGATGGGGAGGAACCCGCACACCAGGGCTCACCGCCGGTGGCCTCTGGAGAGCTGCTGCCGGACAGGGGCTGGGAGGGCAGTGCCAGCTGGGCACCCCCCCAGCCCACCCAGGGCAGGAAGGCGTCCCAGGGCTACTCCCAGCAGACGCGGAGAGGGGGCCACACGGAGAACTGAACATGGAACTGCAAGCGCTCACGTCGCATCCAGAGCCAGGGGCCGCTGGCCCCACTCCGTGCTGGGGGCTTCGTGCCCCTGGTCTGCCCGCGAGGCTGAGGAATGCAAGCGGCCAGTGTCTCCAGTGCCTCAAGGCACCGACCGCAGGGTTCCAGCACGGGTCCCGGACCAGAGCTGCCGGGGCGCGGATGGAGAGAACGTGCCAGCCGTCCTCCCCGAGACGCTGGTTCAGCGGGCAGGCGGGGCCCAGGAACTTGCATTTCTAACCAGCTCCCAGGTGAGGCCATGCTGCTGGCCTACAGACCGCGCTCACGTTGGGTGTCCACTCTTCCCTCGTGAACCGAGCCCGGAACAGGAGGGGAGCCCGCACGGTGTAGACAGGGAGAGAGGGCAGGGGTCATCGTAAAGCCAAAAGGTGGTCAAATGGTAGGAATTCCATCTGCTGCATTACGTCAGATCCTGCTAGAAGTATGTAAGTGCCCACCAACGAGGAAAGCTTTCAGTAACCCGCGGTGACCTTGCTGGCTGCCAGAAGCTATGGACCTCAGCACACACGAGGAAGGACAAACACAGGGCATCGCAGGAAGGCGCCAGCCAGGAAGCACCCCACAGCAGGGCGAAGGGCAGAGGGTGACCCCGGCCACGAGGCCCGCACTCCAAGCGCCAGACCGCAGACAGGCCTGCCCGCCCTGGCCCGCCCCCTCTTGCTGACTCTAGCGATCAGCGAAATAGGCCTTGTTCTCACTCAAGTGCACAGAGGGAGGGACGAAAGGCTACTCACACTGTACTCGGCAGACACTCCTCTGTCTGTCTCCCGAAGTGAGCTCCAAGGGAACTGGCCAGTAACTTTATATAAGTTTACAGAGAAGCTAGGAGACAATGGGACAGAGCTTTAGACGCTCAGTGATGATAACTCGTACACATTTAAATCAATAGATCTAAAAATACACTTCCGGGGCTCATTGCCACGAGGAAAGCTGCAGCGCCTTGTGACCACCACACAAGGGCGAGCTGCTTCAGCCAAGTGTCTGTTCACAACCAACGCATCTACTTTAACTTATAACCAGGCCACTGTACTCAATCGTCTGTTGGCTTCCTACTTTCTCTCGAAGTTTCCGGGCCGTGGTTTGAAGAAGGACAGGCCATACGAAGTCTCTTTGGTTCCATAGGAAAACTGAAAAGTCACCTTTTCTGCACGGCCTAGAAGATTAGGGAGTTTGAGGCCAAGCACCTAGGAGGAAGAGAAAATCAGAGGTGGTTTACACGGAAGGAAGGGTAACTGTTAAGAAAGACTCTGCTGGCAAAGGGAGCCTCATAAACCCAGGACAAAACCGCAGACTACAGATCTGGCCTTTCCTCTTTAAAAATGTACCTTTGCTGAGTGGATATGCCGCCCCCGTCCCCTTCTGTCTGATGGTGAGGGGCAGGCTCACTTGCTGACTGCAAAGCCAGGGAAATCAACTGTACAGATTGGGAATTCAGGGGAATTTGAACAAGAAACTTAATACAAACATTCTCCAAATCACTCCTAATTAACCACTGATGGATGTTACCTACTGTTTTCAAACAATCTGAAACATACTACAGTCGGGATGGGGTGAAACAGGGGAGGGGGCTGAGGAGGGTACTCGTCGTGATGAGCACTGGGTGATGTGTGCAAGTGGTGAATCGCTCTCCTGTACACTTGAAACTCAGCTACCACTGTGTGTTCGCTGGAATTTAAATTAAACGAAAAAGTAAAACATACTATAGTCAGTTCTAGGAACATCAGTGAGACACCATCAGCTAGCCTAGAGATGAAGGTGTGTGAGTCTTGAAACCACCATCAGTTTTGAGAACAGTCACATTTAAAGGCTCATTATTGGGAGTTCTGCTAGTAGGATGTCCATCATACCATACTGCCTTCGTTGTTCCCAACCATGGTGTTGTAACTGCCCGTTAATCTCCTTAATTCAGTTACTTCAAAGGTAACGTCTAACCCATTTGGAAGCGCATCATCACCTACGTACACAAAAAATATTGAACAGTAAGACAGCTCGAACATGCGGTTTTATTTTAGGTCCTGCTGCTAAAAAAGACAAAAAGCCATTTGAAGGTTCATTTCATTTGACAAACACACCGTCTATTTTAAAGTTCAAGAACAGTCCACCACAAAATCACAATATACCTTTGCACCTAAGAACCTGCGTCTAGTTCCTGTGGTAGAAGATACCAAACAAGTCAGATGCTACAAGGAGGGAACTGCGAGCAGCGATATTTGCTTAAGTGCATGCTATCTGCTAAGGGCATTTCTTCTCCTCCTAGGGAGTCCTTGAGGATACTTGAGGCAGCAATTCAACTGCCATTAAAACAGAATTCTTGTGACAAGAGGGACTCTAGTAACCCCAAAAGAGAAGCAACAAACTCAATGCAAGTTCAGAGGTGACGGTCCCTGTCTTTCCGTGAGCCAGGGGTGCAGTGGCTGTGGGATGATGAGGGCCCGAGTCCGCGGCAGCTGCCCTGGCACCCACCACAGGCCCCAGGGTGCTGGGGGGCAGGGCTGAGCTCTGCAAAGGACTGGGGGTCTCTCACAGAAAGGCAGGGCTGACCCCACAACCCCGGCGGGGCAGTTGAGCTGCCTCAATGCCGGCTCCTCGATACCCAGACTCAGCCCAGGCCGGAGCCCTGGCACCATTTTTTTAAAATTTAATTAAGAGGCTTTCCTGTTTAGAGCGGCTTTAGGTTTATGGAAAAATCGAGCACAAAGTGGAGAGTTCCCGTAGAGCCTACCCCCACCCGCACGCATCTCCACCTGCAGTCATCTTACATCAGCGTGGTAACGTTTGTCACAAGTCACAAACCCACAGCGAGGCCTCAGCAGGAACCACAGTGTGGTCTGCACGGCTCGTCCTTGCTGCTGTACCTTCTACAGGGTCTGACACATGGATGACGGCGGGCACCCCCGTCACAGAATCATGGAGGGCTTTACTTCCCCAACCGTTCCTTCTCACGAGTTCCCAGGTAATGCTAACCGCCGCCGGGATGGAGCACCCCACAGAAGCGCCCCCGCGGACCACACGCACGGCACGTCGACGGCAGGCAGGAGAGCGCTAAGGTGAAATGCTGCCAACCAGACGTGCCCCCAAGAAAAGCACTCCAGAGTAGCGGACGGGCCACTCCTGTCACTCACTTGTCTGACCTGGGGCAAGCTAAACCTCTCTGAGCCTTGGTTTCCTTAGCTGGGAAACATCTTTTCTAAAATAACGCCAGTCACTTCCCCGGGCGTGGGTGAGGATTCAGTGGGATCCTGCACACACATGCTCACCACAGAGCTTCGCCTGGGTACAGCTGTGTCACTACTCTCACTGAGGGGGCAGGAAGGGCTGGCTGTCCCCCCCCACGGCCCCTGACCTGCTCTGCTGGCCCGGAAGCTCCTTCGGAAGGAGACTATGCGTTGCTCGCTGCTGGCCTCTCCCTGGTACCCAGCACAGGGCCTGCCAGCAGGTGCTCATCCACCAAAGAGTACACGTTGACTAAGCTGGCAGACTTGTGCGATGTCAAGCAGCAAACAAGCAAATGAGCAAAAACTGAAAGTGAAATCTGAGGCCTGGTGCCCTCCCGCTGAAAGCACACATTTAGATGGAGCCCGTCTGCCAAGAGCCCATTTGGACACCGGTTGGGCTGAGCTATCCCGAACGAAGCCTGGCTGACCTCCCTTGGGATCCTCCCTAGAACGCCTGCACCATCCACCGGTTCAGGTGACAGTATCTTCAAAGTTCACCTGTCCTCCCCCAGCCTGACATTAAAAAAAAAAAATTCCAATTACCCCCCTGGGACCGTGAACTACCAAGACCTTTGTGCGTGATAACGCTCCAGATGCTATCTGTCTGGCCACACGTTCAGCTTTTGTGATCCTGCAGGATGGATGGGAGGGATAAGGAGGGAACTACGCCACAGCACGTACCTTGACACGTATCAATCAGAACATCCACTTGTCTAAATATTCCTAGGCGAAGCAGTTTTTCTCGAGCTTCGTGAGATTTCCGCATCACCTGTGAGAGAAGACAAAAAGAGAAGGTCTCCCTCTAGGACAGGAGCGCAGCTGGTGGCCGTCTGACCGGCCTGGGGGTTTAGCACTGCTGCTGAGTCACTGGCAAGGCGGCCCCACGGAGACTGGACACGTGAAGGGGACGGACAGCACTCAGGGAGCAACAACAAAGCCCCGTTCAGAAGAGCAAACCCCGAACGAGGACAGAAAGCAGGTGCATTGACACGATCCCTTTCACAGAGACGAACAAACAAAAAAAACTAGTCAAAATGCACCCCGCCCGGCAGGACTCCTCGGAGGGATGACGATCTGTCGTCACAGTGGTTGTGTTTGGTGCAAGGGAGACCACGTTGTGTGCCTTTTTGTGTTGCTCGTGTTTTCTAACCACTGTCTGCTTTTTTCTTTCTTCAATGTTGACAGCGGTGTTTTCTGAGGCCAGCAGTCCTCTCCTGCTGGAGGGACAGGCGGAAGTAGAAGGGCAGGGCAGGAAGGCTCTCGGGGAGCAGAGTAGGGCAGGACTCATAACACGCATGGTTGAGAGCCTGTCCTGCAGGTAAAAGGGGACTGACTTCGGAGCTTCCAGCCGGGGACAGACAGGGTAGAATTTCCTCAGGAGAGACAACTGATAGTGTGGATGAACATGGAGAAAGAAAAAGGGGCGGAGGGAGGCAGGAGGAGCTGCTCACAGCAGCCCCGGGGCCTGGGAGGGCAGCTGTTGAGCACGGGTCACGGTGCTGGGGGAGGACAGACTACGCACACATCACACGCGGAGCCCGAGGACGGTCACTGACTGGACGGAGGGCAGGAGAGAGAAGAGACTATACCAACTTTCCGCTCTGGGTTAAGCGCTTCTGGGTACCATTAGAGAAACCACTGAGAAGTCAGAGACAGAGAAGGAAGGGCCAGCAGGGGCTGGGGGGAAAGGGACGATGAGTTCCGTCTCTGGCCACACAGGGCTGGAGATGTTTGTGGCAATCCCATGAGGAAATGCTTAGCAGGCAGGTGCATATTCGAGCCTAAAGCTCAACAGAGGCCTGGCAAGAAGTAGAAGTGGGGGGCCCTACCACGCAGGCTGTAGTGAGACCACGGGTGTGGTTGAGAGCCCCCAGCAGACAATCCTCATGGAAAAGCAACACATAAGGACGGTCACAGAGAAAGAAGCTGACAGTGCAGCCTAAAGTGAACGTGAGGAGAGGGGCAAGCAGCCCAGGAGAGTGTGGGATCCGTGGAAATCAGGGGGAGAGAAAATGTTGAGAAAGAGGGAAGATAAAAACAATCTCAAAAGACAACAGAACAAGAGAAATGTATTCGTGTCAGTGACAGAGATCACTTCTGTCCTATGCCAGGAGCCCTTGTAAATTAACAAAACCTAACAATCCAATGGGAAATGGGAGACACCAACAGGTAATTCACAAAATACATGAATGGCCAGTAAACCTGGGAAAGGTGCTCAGTCTCATTCACTGGGAAAAAGCCCCAATGAAAACAAGGACACAGGGTAGTTCACCTGACAGGTGGGCAAGAATTTTAAATGTGTTAATGCAACAGATCTCCATATAGTATCAAAAATGAAAGGTGCAGGAAAACGTGGGGAATGGGGTTATTGTGTCTCCATGTGCGTGACACACACCGGACAGCCTGCTGACCGCTGGGGAGTGACACTGGGCCAGTGGGGAGGGAAGTGCCTACCTTTCAGTTCAGTATCCTCCGTACCACCAGATGGTTTGATGCTTTTTTAAGATTGTGCTTATATATTAATCTTTTTTTAAAAAAATAGCAATTTTCGGGCCGCCTGGGTGGCTCAGTTGTTAAGCGTCTGCTTTCGGCTCAGGTCATGATCCCAGGGTCCTGGGATCGAGCCCCACGTTGGGCTCCCTGCTCTGCAAGAAGCCTGCTTCTCCCTCTCCCACTCCCCCTGCTTGTGTTCCCTCTCTCGCTGTGTCTCTGTCAAATAAATAAAATCTTAAAAAAAAAAATAGCAATTTTCTTTAAAGTGGGAATGGTCAAACACTGTCTAAAGATTAAGGAATGTGGGTACTGACAGGGGCTGCCTGAACCTGGCCTCCAGGAGGCTGGTGGGGACTCTGCCTCCAACGTGGCTCCAAGGGCAGAAGGACAGAAGGCAACGACCAAGGAGAGGATGGAGATGGTAGATAAATGGAGCAAGTGCCCCAAGGAGACAGCAGGAGTGGGTAACGACAGAGCACCCACCCCACGAGAGCATGCTAGAGCGCTAAGTGGGGTGCCAGGGAGGGAGTCAGCAAGCAACGTGGTCCGCTCCTATCACAGTGCTGGTGCTTGTGAAGAACACACGTATGGACCAGCCTCTGCGGGAAGAGAGGCTAGAGGGAAGGGCGAAAGCAAACACAGGTTAGGTTTTTGGGAGGCACCCAGGGAACCGGGGTAGGGGGCTCGGCTTGGGGGCACTGAGGCTCCCTTCAGGGTAGGAGGCAAGGTTATCAGCGGAGAGGCTGGGGCGGGAGCTCGGGGCTTTGAGACAGATTTGTAGGTTCTTTAGAAGGGAATGGAAACTATGCCAAGCAGGGAGACTACTTGCCTCGATAAGGTTTTTCGCCTTAAAAACATCTCCAATTTCACATATGATGATATCATCTTTAGTTCTTCCAAGTCCATCAAAATGAACATGTTGAACAACCACCTAAATGTGACGAAGGGACATGGATTATCATTATTTTTTTTTTTTAGGTTTTAAATGCTGGTCTTCTTTTGTTTTAATTCCAGTGTAGATGACATACAATGTTCAATTAGTTTCAGGTGTATAATTTAGTGATCCGACAATTCTATACATTACACCATGCTCATCAGGACAAATGTACTCTTCATCCCCATCACCTGTTTCCTCCACCCCCCACCGGCCTCCCCTCTGGTGACCACCAGTTTGTTCTCTGTAGTTAAGAATCTGTTTCTTGGTTTGTCTTTTTTTCTTTGTCTGTTTTGTTTCTTAAATTCTACATATGAGTGAAATCATATGGCATTTGTCTTTCTCTGACTGACTTATTTCACTCAGCATCATACTCTCAGCTCCATCCATGTCATTGCAAATGGCAAGGTTTCGTTCTTTTTTATGACTGAGTAACATTCCATTATGTATCTATACCACATCTTTATACATTCATCAGTCTATGGACACTTGGGCTGCTTCCATAGTTTGGCTATTGTAGATAATGCTGCAACAAACATCGGGGTGGAATCATTTCAAATTAGGGTTTTCATATTCTTTGGGGAAATGCCAGCAGTGGAATTACTGGATCATAGGGTATTTCTAATTTTTTCCACAGTGGCTTCACCAGTTTGCACTCCCACCAACAGTGCCCTTTCTCCGCATCCTCGCCAACACCTGTTGTTTCTTGTATTGTTGATTTTAGCCACTGTGACAGGTGTGAAGTGATATCTCATTGTGGTTTTGATTTGCATGTCCCTGATGATGAGTGATGTGGAGCATCTTTTCATGTGTCCACTGGCCATCTGTAGGTCTTCTTTGGAGAAGTATCTATTCATGTCTTCTGCCCATTTTCTAATTGGATTATTTGTTTTTTTGGTGTTGAGTCGTGTAAGTTCTTTACGTATTTTGGATACTAACCCTTTAATGGATATGTCATTTGCAAATAACTTCTCCCCTTCAGTAGGCTGCCTTTTACGTTTGTTGACTGTTTCCTTCACCATGCAGAAGCTTTTTATTTTGATGCAGTCCCAGTAGCTTATATTTACTTTTATTTCTCTTACTTCAGGGGACCTATCTAGAAAAAATTTGTTATGGCTGATGTCAGAGAAATTACTGCCTGTGCTCTATTCTAGGATTTTAATGGCTTCAGGTCTCACATTTAGGTCCTTAATCCATTTTGAGTTTATTTTTTGTGTATGGTGTAAGAAAGTGGTCCAGTTTCATTCTTTTGCAGGGACACGGATTATTAAGTATGATACCGGACAAGAAAGTAGGCATCAAGGCTAAAGACAAATGTCTGACAATTAAACCAAGGATTTTTTTTTTCAAGTTTAATGATCCATACTTCTTAATTCCAGACTTCATTTATTTTCCTGCCTTTTGAAAAAAACTGGTTACCTGAGCCTATCCTTTGCCAGGTCTGTACTTGCTGTGACTGAGACTTACAAGGTCTCTGTAGCTGGATGACCAAGGACCACGACAGTCCTAAACCCAAGCAGGCCACAGAGGTCCCCCATATAGCCTTCCCAGCGTGCTCCCAGAGCACTGGCCCCTGGCTGATGCTGTGACTCCCAATTTAATAACTGTGCATCTTGCTAGAGAGCTTCTGCATATTTCAGTAAACATGATAAATGCTGGCTCAGAGCCTCTTACCTTATTATCTGTAAAAGCTTATTTAATTAATTCATTCAATAACAATGCACCAATCACCTAACAGCCAGGTATTATTCTAAATACTGAGGATATAGCAGTGAACAAGACATAAATTCCTGACTCAATGGAGCTTACCTTCTAACGAGGGTAGAAATAGGCGACATATATAGTAGATGGTAATGAGTAACAGAGAAAAGAAAGCAGGGATAATCAGGAGTATTAGGGAAATGCATATCTGAAAGTAATCAGAATACTGCAGAAGTTCTTAATTACACAACCACTGAAAATGTGCTTACACTTCTTTCAGCTGGATTTAAATTTCAAAGGCAACAAAGCTTAGGAAAAGTTTCACTCTTTTTTCTGGACACAGTATAAACTTAATTATAATTTGAGTTTGTCCGTGAAATACTTTGTTTTTTCTTGATAACTTAAATACAAAAATACGTTTGTTTAAGCTTCCCACATAAATAAACGGCTTTCTCTAAAACCAGAAACTACTTTTCTAAAAGTCGCCAGCCTTTCTAAAACGTAGTTGGCTACCAGGTCTTCTTAAATGAAGGCAATGAGACAGGTTAATCCTTCTGTCTCCCTGGGGGTCTAGGGAAGCGAATGTCTCCAGCAGGAACCGCATCAAGCCCTTCAGCAGAAACTCACATCTTTGTTTTCAAGAATCTCCTGTTTGGCTTCAGGTTCAACTTCAACAAACTCAGCCTCTTCTCCTAATGCTCCAAAATCAGGTCCATTAGCTGGAAGAGGCTCCAAACTCTAAAACGGAGGGAGAAAACACAGATAAATAATAAGCTTACATAAAAAAACAAAAATCTTTGCATTTTGTCTTTAGATGGTGCTCCAGGAAGCTCAGTACCGTGCTTCCCTCTGTGGAGTGGAGGCTGGGAAGCAAAGGACAGATGTAAGTACTGTTGATATACAAATCCTGGATTGGTTGTGAGCTCCCTCCACAGTGTCCAGTGTATTACTAATAAATAAAATAAAGATGAAAAATAACTGAAAGGGGCAGGCATGAACCTATGATGACAGTGTCATTAACTGAGGTCTCTGGGACTATGGCTGTTTGGATCTATACACCTAAGGCCCATTTGAAGGAAAAAAAAAAAGTTAAAAACTAAGGTGCCACAAAGACATTTATCAAAAGGGGTACCTGGGTGGCTCAGTTGATTAAGCATCCAACTCCTGATTTCGGCTCAGGTCATGATCTCAGGGTCATGAGATCGAGCCCGGTGTTGGGTTCTGCTCTCAGCGGGGTGTCTGCTTGAGATTCTCTCTCCCTCTCCCTCTGCCCCTCCCCCTGCTCCCTCTCTCTCAAATAAATACATAAATCTTAAAAAAAAAAAAAAGACATCAAAGAAAAGAAAAAAATTGCTTTTTTGTTTTAGAAAGTATTCTAATTTTTTAAAACAAAATTGGATATGTTCTAGGATAACTATACTGACAAATCAAATTACTAAAACCTATTTCTCCGTACCCTGAAAGCCTCATTAACACATTAAAAGAAACTGTGAATATTCATAAACTGTGCCAGAAGGCAGTCACTTTCTACAGTCTGAACTGACCTCTCATCTCAAAAGCATTAAAGCAACTTCTGAATAAGGATTCCAGAGGCTGTGGCTGGTACAGTACTTCCAGGGAGAATGTGTCAATATAATAGAATTTATAATAACACATGTATGATATCATATGTTACGTACATGCTTGCTTAAATACAGGGATTCCCAGACACTCCTGGAAATGGATTCAGAAGGCCTAGTGTGGGACCAGGCAATTGTACAAATATGCAAGTTTGGGGAAAACTGCCCTAACCAGTATCTGGCTGCTTCCTTACTCCAATTCCCTGCAAATAAGTGCTTTCGGAGCGCACAGACGTGTCTGACACCTGCAGTATGTGCAGCAATGGAGACTCTGGGACCTTCTCCCCTTTCCCCAGATACACTCGACAGACTCATCAGTACTTCCTCCATAACGTCACTGGTTGTCTGGAAAGGTAATGACCTGATGTGTCCTCTTTCCCACTCCGGCTCTAAAAGACTGTGATGGCCCTCGAGAGTGCCTAGAGGTATAGAATCCAACTAGATCCCTTAGCAGGACACATGAGGAACCCCACCCTAAGGCCCACATCTCCAAGTTCAACCTGCACAACTCCCCTGACCCTCACATGCATGTTGGTGCACACCTCATTCTCTCTGCCCGGTACAACTTCCTCCCTAAAATGATCTGCCTTAAATGTCATCTCTGTGAGCCATCCCTGGCTTCTTCAGGCAGAATCAGTCCCTCGTGTGCTGGGACACCTCTCGACACTGGAAGTTCCTACTACTGCATGCCGAGCACTGGGCTGACAGGTGGGGATGCAGCAGTGAGCAAGACAGACCAGGTCCTTGCCTCACAGTGGTTAAAGCGGAATATTTCCTTAAGTAAATAGGGAAGATAATACTGGGCAAAGAATTTATCATTTGTTTCGTATCATCTTTTCATTTTTGTGGTGTAATATTATAAAAAAAGAATCATTACTCTAATCTCTCAAAATATTAACAAATTTTTAAAAAGTAACTTTTTACCTGCACCATTTCACGAATATGCTTCCTGCATTTAAGTTTACATAGTGTAAAAAAGTATATTAAATTTGTGCTAAATCTGTATGCAGAGTATGTACTACGGTTAGGAACATAAGCACATATTCATTCTATTTATGCTTTATCTGGGCACAAGGTTTATATTCCACAATACTAAAAAAATCCCATTACAGTTCCTAAAATTTCAAAGCATGAAATAAGGCTCACTAAGGATCTGCCATGCCCACTTGTATACTTTAATCAGAAATTCAAACTTTAGGGCACCTGGGTGGCTCAGTCAGTTGAGTGTCTGCCTTTGGCTCAGGTCATGATCCCAGGGTCCTGGGATGGAGCCCCGCATCGGACTCCCTGCTCCGTGGGAAGCCTGCTTCTCCCTCTCCCACTCCCCCTGCTTGTGTTCCCTCTCTCGCTGTCTCTCTCTCTGTAAATAAATAAATAAAATCTTAAAAAAAAAAAAAGAAATTCAAACTTTAAGAGATGATGTCTTTATGATTTCACAGTTCCACCAAAGTTTGATGTCCTAAAATAACGGCCTTACTAATAGAGATTCATTCATTCACCAAATATTAAGAACGTATCATGTGGCAAGCACATACAAGATCCTCACCTTCATAAACTTACATTCCAGTGTCTGGAAGAGCAGGTACGGGTAAGTATTTGGTGAAATGAATTAAAATAAATATTTGGATCTAGCTCTATCCTTTCATCAGCTCAGCCTACCAGTCGGCAAGTTTTCTTTTTTTTTTTTTAAAGATTTTATTTATTTATTTATTTGAGATTTGAGATTTGAGAGCGTGCTCGCGCACAAGGTGGGAAGGGCAGAAGAGGGAGAGGGAGTAGCAGACTCCCCGCTGAGCAGGGAGCCTGACTAGGGCTCCATTCCAAGACCCTGGATCATGACCTAAGCTAAAGGCAGATACTTCACCGACTGAGCCACCCAGGCGCCCCCAGCAAGTTTTCTTGAACGCCATGATCCAGGTACCGTGCAAGGCAGTGCTAACTGAAGGGATAGAACATGCAATCAATTTAATGAGTTATGAACAGCACCTTTAAAGTGATACAGGCTGAAATCAAATAGAAAATATAAGAAAACATAACAGATATTCATGGTAAATATTGTTTCACAAAATTTTTGCTTCACATATGCATGAGGAGGGTACTAGACGGCAAATATAAAATGTTTTCTTACTGTGAATCCTGACCAAAGCATTCAAGTAACACTGGCTAGTGGGCTGAAAGTTCAAATTAAAGAATATTTTTTGCCAACATATTAATCAAAGCAGCGATTTTAGCACCGAAAGAGCTCAATAAAAACAAAGATTTTTTGGTTTTTTTCTGTAACCCTAAGAAGCCACACCAGGCACGTAGTAGACCAATGGGAAATGTTACAGAAATAACGGAATGAATGCCTACTTTGTTGAAGATGCTACATGGGATGCAAACCAAGGAAGATCCAGCTCCTACTGTAATATCTACAAACGGAGACTGGAAAGGAGTAAGAGAAAAATCCAAACAGAGCTAAAACAGGCGCCAGAGGAAAAACTTCAAGGAAGTTATCAGCACATCCAAATGAAGGCAGATAAGGAGGAGGTTGAAGTAGGAAGTGACTGGAACTGAGCTCTAAAAGATGGGGCTATTTCCATGGCTGATGACGGGCCTGGGGGTGGGGGAGTGAGGAGCTGCTGGACAAGGTACAGTGCAAGGAGTGTGTCAGAACAGCTACTGTGTTTCATTTGAATGATCTGTGAAGCGGAGTGAAGTTCAACTGCCCATGCCAAGCTGAGGGGTCTGTGCTAAATCCTTTGGGAAGCTCCTGAAAACTCCTGAGCAGGACAAGTGAAAACAGTCCATGTTGTAGTAGAAAAGTAATGCGGAGGAGTGGGACTCAGGAGGTCTCAGTTTGGGAACATTCGGAGGCTCTAACAAGTGTGACCTCGGACAAACCATTCATTCTCTGGCCCTCAGTTAAGATGACGACAAAGGAGAGCAGTCTGGCCAGCAGTGAGGACGCGCCAAGCACCCAAGCAAGTACTTTCACCTGCTGTGTCTTAACTCTCACAACTGGTAAGCGCTATTACTGCTGCCACTTTAAAAGGAGTAACTAAAGCGTGGAGAGCTTCTGTCTCTGCACCGTGAGCAGGGGAAAGGAGGGGTCCTAGACGGGTCTGGGTCTTCCAAGGATACCTGGTGCTCTAGGGGTCCCTCATGACCCCAGCAGGGGCTGAGCGGGGGACTGGAGAAGGTGACCGGTAAGGACAGAAGACGCCTGAAACGGCGGAGGCTAGAGAAGTCAACTCGCGGAGAGGAAAACTTATGACTCCGCTCCGGGTCACCACGGAAAGTGCGCTAGTCCTTTCTGGCCACCGCCTCGCTGAGTGACCTTGGGCAAGTCACGTCCCCCTTCTGGGTACCGGTTTCCTGCTCGGAGGTCTGCGGGACCCGCCGGCAGCGTCTCTGCGGCCTCCCCCACGAGGCCTCCAGGCCCCGCCGTCCTCGGCGCCCCCTTACCGGGGGAACCCCGGGCGCAGCCGCGAGAGCGTCTCCCCGCGGCGCCCGCCCAGAGGTCACGCGGCCCGCCGGTCGCTGGGCCTCTTACCCGGGCGTGCACTGTCCCCATGGCTCCCTCTCCGGCCGCCCCCTCGCAGAGCTCCCCGGGCCTGACCACGGCTCGGCTGGCGAGGGCAGAGGGCGGGCCCGCGGTAGCGGAGCTGTCAGTCAGCGTAACACCCACAAGTCCCCGGACGCGGCGCACTGGCGGGAGCCATGATACCCCGCCCCCTGGCTCACGGTGCTTTCGCTCATTGGTCCTTAAGAGCCCGTGATCCGGATGTTCACACGGACGCCGGGAGGCCCCGCGGGCCGCGCAAGCGCAGAGCGTCCAGTGATGCCCGCGCCCTTGCCGGCGCTTGGGGCGCGGGTCAGTGAGAGGATCCGCCGGGAGCCGGCGCCCGGAGTCGCGCCCGGGAGCGAGCAGACGGTTGGTGGGTGCGCCAAGGCTTCACCCAGGGTCTTCCCTTCGCCCTCCTGGCGCCCCGGCCCGGCGGGTGCTGTGCGGGCCCCACGCCCTGGCGAAGTGCCGAGGCTCGCCTCCGGCCTCAGGGTCAGCACGGATCCGCGGTGGCACCTGCTACCCTCCTGCTGGCCGCCCGGGTCCTAACAGTCGCGGAAGTCCTCGAGGGTTGGCCCCTCGTTGGTAAAGGGAAGGTGAGGGTCATACTACGTCACGGGATTGGAATAAGAGGGAGTGTGACAGCGCCGGGCACATCGCAGGGCCCTCGGTGAGCGGTGGGTAAATCAATGGCCATCGTCCATTGAGCTGCAGCCAGTAAGTACTAGCGAGGGTGGTCCAAGGGATGGACTGGGGGCGGAGAACAACACGGCCACGGGGCTTCATTTTGGTGGAGAAAACAGCCCCCCCCCCAAAAAAAACCCATGTCATCACACGTTGTGACAAATGCAGTGAGAAACAGCTAAGGGGGATAGAATAAGAGGGACTGTCAGCATTTTGTGTCCACTCCCTCCTGATAACAGAGCATTTCACCTCTTTTTCTCCCCCCGCCCCCACCGTCCTCGCCCAGAGTTCCTGACACCCATTTCCATTTAAATAGCACCCGAGCCTCCCGTGTCCCTGGGGTCCCAGGCAGCACCTGCCAGGGCCCTGTCCTTCCTTCACTGCGCCCCTTGCAGGTTGACCTACGCATCTGCCTCTCCAGCTCCTGGCGTTCAGGAAACCTTCCCCTGACCACCAAAGTGAGTCTTGGTGTCTCACAACCCCCCAGCTCCACCTCAAATTTTACATGTGAAAACTTTGACAGATTTTCAAAGATAATCTAGCAGCAAATTTCAAGCACAAATCACACAAGCTGTGAATTCCTTCTGCCACTTCCCGTTCCCTCATCTGTAAAATGGGGATGATAGCAGTTTCTAAGGCATGATGGTATACTGAGGATTTGATGAGATAAAGCATGGTGCCTGGCTCACTGTAAACACTGAATAAACTAGATCTTCCTGTATCTTCTCCTTCGTTACTCTCTTGAGTAAGCCTCTTCTCAAAGATAAGCCATGAGGTTGACCCGCAGATTGTAACAAGGACCGTGAGCCAAATATTTGAGAGTCTATTGGGTACAAGGCACTGGTGACGAGGTGACAGAAGACACATCAGAAACAGCTTCATCCTCAAAACACCATCTCTTGACAGTCAAAAGGCATATTAACATATTAAAGGCTCTGAGAAGTCCTGCAGTACCTATACCTGTTTCACTTTCTTGAACCCAGTATTTCCTAAATTGATTGGGTCAAGAGACTTCGGGTTTTGAGACTCCTTGGCCCTCAGTGGTGTTCATCAGTAATTCTGGTGCTCCTCTTTTGGGCAAAAGGTAGGGTTGTATTTTCCCGCCCCCATCCACGTGACTTGCTTTGGTCAGCAGGTTGTAGGCAGAAGAGCTAGGTATGTCTGGATGACAACCTTAGAGCACCATATTCCTTTCTCCCTGTTGCTGTGATCGGTGACCCTCCAGATGGAAGGACAGTTTCAGGCTGGGCCAGCCAAGTCTGGTGGACATATAGTATGAGAAATAAATCTTCTGGGGGAGTCTTTGTTAAATGCAACATAACCCAGCCTATCCTAACTGATCAAATCACCTAGTGAGACCTGCAAGGACGCCAGCTTTTGAGAGAACTTGGCTTACACAGTGTTGATCTGGCCCCATCAATAGTAGAAACGCAGTTCGGTGACCACACTGGTTCCCTTAATAAAATCAAACCTCAGGCTCAGAGGTTGTAAGGAAGGGACACTGGGTCTTCCCACAGATGCCCATAGAGGTCACTCACCTCTTAGTTTGGGACACCCTGTGGCATGGGCTCTAGGGAGTGGGCTGGGGACAAGAGGCTAGATTCCAGAGGCCTTAAGTGGAGGTGGACACAGCAGGATGGGGACCAGCTGGAGGGGGCAGGGTCAGACGGGGAGAAGGCGCTCAGTGAGTCCCTGGGTCCTGGCTCAGGCGACTTGGAAGTTGACAGATACAGGGCAGCTCTGCACGGAAGGAGTTATGTTGAGGTGCTGAGTTATGCCAAGGAATATCCAGGTGGAGGTGGCCGGGTGGGCTTGCCCCTCACCTGAGCCAGAGACCGGGTCCTCAGAGTGAGCCCCCCCACCCCAGGAGCGCTGTGAACTCGTAAAGGAGGCAAGGCTGAGCCTTGGGGACGAGCCCAGCACTCAGGACAGTCTGGGGTCCCAGAGGAAGGAGAGGGACTCTAGGGAGTGGGGGGTTCTGGTCCAGTGTCCAGGACAGAGCATGTGGAGAGCACCTGGCTGGTGGGGCCATAAACCTGGGGGGAGGGGAGCAGCATTTGAAGGAACTTGTCTGTGAGGGAAGGAAAACAAAAGCGGGGCTCCTGAGAGAATGTAGAGACAACGGAAAATGTTTTCAAAGTCACGTTTATTATGAGTTATTTCCCAATGAAGGTAATAAATATTTACCACAGAAATTTGAAAACCACCCAGAAGCACAACAAATGGGCTGTAATTACAGATAATGGCGTAATGACATCCACGGTCAGTACTGGGGTGTATACGTTCTCCACCTTTCCTCTGTACACACATGCACACCCACAATTCCGGGTGTTTTTAAATAAGACGAGGCTCCCGCTCTGCACCAGGTTTTGTTACCTGTTCACCAAATAAAGACTTGCTCCCTGGCATTTACTAGACCACACAGTTACTATTCCTGACAGTGGAGCGTCTTCCAGAGCATAAATGTGCCAGATAAAGGAGTTTTGTTTGATACGGTGGTAGGAACCGAAGAATGTTGTTGCGTGCTGATCAGCAACCTCCGCAGAGCTGGGAGGTGTGGGGCTGGGTGGCATTAACGCGCAGATGGGGAATGGAGCCTTGGCCATTTCTAAAAGAACAGTATCCTTCTTTGTCTTTGCACACATATTTTAAAAAAATTATAAAACACATGCTCATTGTGAGGTGGATCCAATTCAAAAAGTAGTAAGAAAAGCAGTTGCATGTAATCCTACCAGCTGTTGACATAATTCCTTCCTTATGGCGATCAGAGAACTAGCGTACATATGGTCTATGCAGAAATATGGCGGTTATTGAAAATACAGCTGAAGCGAGCTCCTAGCTGCTGACCCGTGCTGCGCTTCTGACAGAAGACAGCTGATCAGGGAACTTGAGAATCAGGGGCTCAGGGGAAGGTGTGAGGAAGGTGTGAGGTGGGTGTCAGGCCTGGTCTCCCCCACCCCTAGGCCAGCTCAGCAAGGAGCAGGGTCCTGCTCTGGGGCTTCAAGGGGCTGGGAGAGCCTGCCTCTCACCAGCTCTTGCCTCCTTGAGGAGGCGAGCGCTATCAAAACGGGAGCCTCAGTCCCCATGTCCCCGAGACACAAGGACCCAGCAAGGAGCCGCAAAGGGGGGGGTTCTGTGTGCTGGGCGGTGGCCCCATATGCTCACAAGGAGCCTGCTTCTAGGAGTCCATAATCTCATGGCAGCTCAAGGGAACGGGCTCGCCTAGAGGCTGCCCCTAGAACCACATCTCTCTTCTTAAGGGTCTGTCCTTGTAAGAAAGTGCTGTGTCTGAACTTGCTGGTTCTTCAACTCCCAGCGTACTGACTCGGTACAGCTGAGAGATGCAGCTTGCTGTGCCAATGTTGAGGATTTTGAGCTTATCACTGCTTCCTTTTGGTTACACTCAAATGCATAAATAAGAAAAACAGCACAGTTCACCTGCAGTCACTTTACTCTGTGCTTGCCAACGAATCACACCTGGGGAGAAGGTAGGTCCCCGTCTCTTGCTTGTCTCCATTAAGGCTCTGGGAGTACAGAAGTGGGCAGGGGATGTTGAGAAAAAAGGGGTGCAGGCCACAAGCCCTTCTGTTGTGCTGGGCTACTGCCTGGGGGCCCGGGATGCCTATATGTGCACTGAATTCTATTTTTTCGTAAGGCTTATTAATACCTCCCTGATTCACATACAATGCAACAGATAATAAGACTCCTTTATATTTTATACAAAACTCTATCAAATATTTAAGCTAGGTCAAAAAAAGTGTTCCAAAATGTAAATAATTGAGCATCTTTTAATGGCCCACGAGCGTCAATGCCCTTGTTGGAGAAGGCTACCACCCCCTCCCGCGCCACTGACCACTTCCTGTCTGGGGAAACAGGATCACGTTACTCCTCCTTCCAAACCCCAAGACTGCACAAAGGGCAGCCCAACCCCCAGCCATAGGTACCCCCACCCGCACCCCCACCCACCCCCAACCCATCACAACACAGGCTATTCTAGGAACATTGCACTGGGAGGGCGGCAAGACGGTTGGCAGTGGCCCCTCCATCCTGGGCTTCCTGGTGTCATTTCCCAGCCGACCAAGCTAACAGACCCAGGTGCTTAAATGTTAGACTTCCTTAAGCTCTAGACCACCACATACACCAAAAGTAGCTTCCTAGCTTTTCCTAAAAACACTAGATCGCCTTTGGTTTCAGTAAACTATAAATTCAGCACAGAGGCAGGACCCCGTGTGTCACAGACATCGGGGCATCGAATGCCAGTGCGGACGTAGCTACAGAGAGATCGGGAAGTACCTGCGCAAGAATGTCCTAGACTTGTCTCCTCATGAACGCTTCTGCACGAGGAGTGGGAAAGGAGGAGTCCCTCCCAGCTCCGGCCCCCCAAAGCCAGGCCAGACAGGACAGGTTTGCCGAGCAGCCTCCGCTCCGGCCCCTACTGGACAGCAGGGCAGGCAGCAGTGCCTTCATAAGTCCCTCGGGGAAGGCTGTTGGCCGCTTGCTGGTGTCTGGGATCTGAAACGAGTGAAGAATACTAACTCAGCCGCTGGCCTTCAGCCTCAGCAAGGATGGATGGACGCCACCAGCCCTCTGGGCACTGCAGGGTGGTGCTGTCCAAAGCCACGGCGTCTTCCACCCTTCCGTGCTGGGCTGATGTCACCACCCTGGGGTTCTAAGCTGGTGGCCCTCCAGCCGCCTGGACCCCTCCCAGTGGACGTCCACAGGCACAACAGAGCCCATCAGCTTCCTCCGCATAGACCAGCTCGCCCACTGGCCTGCACTACCATCCCCGGGCCACCTCCTTCTGACCAGCTGCCCCACTCCCTCTGAATTCAGGCAGACCCCAGGGCTTGCAACTGCCATCTCCTGGCCCTAGAGCCTACGAACACCTCAGTCCCACAGGTTCTAGTGAGACCAGGCCCTCCTCATCCTTGCCTGGACCAGGGCAATTGCCCTCTTGCTGGTGAGCCTGCCACCCGAGGGCCCAGTGATGAGGGCTCCTTCCCACGGCCACTAGATCATTGCCCAGTGCAAACCAGACCCTTCCACTCCCCTACTTTGAATCCTTCCAGGTCTGCCAATAGCACTGAGACCCCATCTCCTGAGTGCCCACCACGTGGCCAGTACCGTGCCAGGGGCTCCCCAAAGCCTCAAAAAAACCCAGTGAGGAGATGAAGAACACCCGCACGGAACAGGTGAGACCGTCAAGGCCCACGATTTTCAGGATTAGACCCAACCCTTGTAGCTGCAACCAAGCCCTTCTCGCTCTGAATCAGTTTTCAGAATTCAGAAGCAGCAGCATCCCAGGGGCCATGGGAGCAACAAAGGATGCTGGGTTCCACCCCCAGGCACCTCGCCCCCCAGACTGCGATTCAGCAAGTGTGGGGTCAGACGAGAATCTGCATAAATAGGCACCCCCCAACCCGCAGATGAAAGGTCCCTGCCGGACCCACACACCCACAGCCAAATCATTGACCTGGAGGTGGGGAAGAGCTGTGTCATCACTCGCGAACACACACTCGAGGTGAGCCACTGCAGCCACCGGATGTCCTCGGGCATATCTGGAAGCCACATCACCAGTCTGCAGGAATAAAACCAGGAGACACACATATACACACTTACCCACATGAGAACAAGCCAAAACACACACACACACACAACCAAAAACTAAACAAAAGGCAGGTATCTTAAAACAATGTCCTTTGTCCAGCTAAACCGCCAGACTCACATCTAATCCCAATCTGATCAATCCCGGAAGGTGGATTAGGGACATGACACCAAAGACAAACCTCCCTAAAAGCCCTAAAGCAAAGTTAGGTCATTGGGGGCTCTGGAAAGCTCAAGGGATACTCGTGGAAATAAAAGGGGAACGGTTTCCAGGCTTCTCCTCTGTGGCAAGGTACCCGCTGAAGCTTATGCAGAGAATCTCATAGTCAAGGTAGCACCTCCCCTCCCCCCAAGCCCTGTGGCACTGGGCCAGGTGCCAGCCCAGCGGACTCCCCACCCCCCACCCTTGCACAAAAGGACCCATGTGGTGAGCTCTGTAAATGCCTGACCAGACCTCACGCTAGGGCAGGGGTGTTGGGAGCAGGCGGCTACTTCGGTAAGAGTGAGGAGGGGATCTGGGCAGGAGAATCAAGCTGGATTCTGAAGGATGGTTTGGCCTCTAAAAGATGGACCAAAGGCCATGCTGACTGACTCACTAAAAAGACCGTAAACACTAACATAAATCTAAAGAAAGCAGAGGTTAAACAAATACCCAGGATTCAAGTGTGTGCCTCGTGTCCTCCCAACACCCCGGGAATAAAATCCCAAAATGAAAGTGTACAACTACTAAGAAGTGGCAAACAAGAACAGCATGGAGAAAAGAGGTGGGCTGAGTGGGGTCCCCATGAGGCACTTTTCAGGGTGCTCCTTATGGACCGTGAGCTCCATCACACTCTACAAGGAGCCAGGCCACAGGTCAAGGCCCTTACGTGGACTCTCTCAATCTCCACCCAACCCCAGGAGGAAAGCACAAAGCCACATAAAACGCTCACCTCTGGACCACAGCGATGGCAGACTCCACGGGCAGCGTACAAGGAAGCATCACATACGACATTACCTTAATCGGTAAGAAGTTGCAAATCTTGCTCATGTATCCGTGTTGGTTTTTAACTGCTTCACTCAGTGCTGAAAAATACAATGTGCAGGTGTATCTCCCACCAGGGTAAAAACCAAACCACCTTCCTGAGGGGCTGCTTGGATTTTCTATGAAATACACAAATCCCGGGGTGCCTGGGTGGCTCAGATGGTTAAGCGTCTGCCTTCAGCTCAGGTCATGATCCCAGGGTCCTGGGATCGAGCCCCGCATTGGGCTCCTTGCTTAGCAAGGAGCCTGCTTCTCCCTCTGCCTGCCACTCCCCCTGCTTGTACTCTCCCTCTCTCTCTCTGGCAAATAAATAAAATCTTAAAAAAAAAAAAAAAAAAAAAAAACACAAATCCCAGCATCTGAAGAATCAGAAGCACTCACAAATGAGATCAAATGAGGAGTATGCCCAGAACAGCCCTCAGATAGCCCGCAGGATACAGGGTTCTCAGTGAACCACTCTCGTTTAAATAACAACTATTTTTGGAGGGCTACACAAACTTCTCGAATACCCCATCGACTTCTGAGCTTTTTCCCTGAACCTTCCGCTGGACTGTGTCTCCTTCTGCCCAGAGCCATCTGTCCTGTTAGTTCCGTTTTGTAATGACCTCCTGATGCCCCAAATCACATTCGCCCCAACAGCTGCTGGCTAGTGCAGGTAATTTAACAGAGGTGCCAGTGCCCTGGGGCAAGGGATGACGTCCCGTGCGTCTCTGAACTTCTCCAAGTGCCCAATCGGAAGCTGGTATGTGCACACCTGTCCACCTAATAGTTGATCACATGATAAAGTATATCACCACTCAATGGCGATTCAAAATTGCAGCTCTGGAGGCAGGGAGAAATCAGAGAAAGGGGGCTCCTCAAGAAAGAAGGCTTTGAGATGGGTGAACAGGCAGAGAGGGGTTCTGGAAGAACAGGCCCACCCCTGTGGGCCCCCCACCTCCACTCCCCATCCCCATCATCTAGTGTGTCCGGTTCACTCAAAACAGGCTCAGCTGGAGTCTGCTCTCCTCTGGCCATGACCCCATGGGAAAGGAGACTGAGCACAGGCCTGTGCCAGGAGTGGGGGCCCCAACAGGCCTGCCCTCTCGCTCCGCCCCACCTCCCACGTGAGGATTACCTTCCTCCACAGCACCTAGAGAAAAAGCCCTTTCAGTCTCTGTCTCTCTCTTTCTCTCTCTGTGTCACAGGAAAACCACCTCCTCTGTCAGCCCGCCCCCCTGTGGAGTGAGCACCTGCAATGAGCTTGGGCGACAGGGTGTCCAGGATGCTCTCATCCCAGGGCAGGATGCTGAGACGCAGGTGGTCCAGCAGCTCGTCTCCCTCAGGCTTCGTCCGCCCCGCAGCCACCCTCAGGGGAGATTCCAGGCTCCTGTGTCCGCAGGTGAATTTAAGGGTCTTCAACTCCTCTGAGGGTAAACTCAGGCATGGATGGGGCCTGTTGCAGATGCCTACCAAGGACACGGGAAACCGACCACCAAGTGAATGTGGGCAGCAGGGGGTCATTACTCACGCAGCCGCCCACCCGCAGAATGACAGGAACCCAGCAGGCAAGCGCCCAGGAAGCCGCAGGCCTGTTATGGGCTAAGCACGAGGTGGGGAGAAATGAGGGCGGGCGTTCGGGCTTGTGTAAGAGAGAGAAACGAGTGTGGGGTTTTGAAGCTGGAGACATGTGCGTTTGGCTCTGGCTCGTCACTCACTAGCTGTGTGCACTCCACAGCCACGGGTGGATTTATGAAGGTGAAAGATAAGAATTACAACTAATTTATAATAACTGGACCACCGGTGAAGCCCGTATTCCAGGCCCTGAGTTAGGAACTTCGTAACAATTACGACCATTCCCACTGGTCGCCCCTCCACTTCAGCCGAGAAATCAGAAGCACAGAGAGGTTAAGAGACTCACCCAAAGCCACACAGCCAGTGAGTGGAAGAGCGGAATTCGACCCCAGGTCTGACATTAAGGATGACACTCTTCCGCTGTGGGGCTTTGAAAGCAGCACCAGGTAAGGGAGTTTGGGCAGGCCCTGCCACTCCAGTGCCTGCTTACCCTCCTACAACCTTACTACATGCTCTGTGGCCTGCAAGCCTCTCACTCATGTCCCCCATGCCTAGAACGCTCCCATTCATCTCAAAGTTGCAACAAGGATTCACATCCTCCCGAAGCCCTACCTCCCCCACCCGGGCCATGCAGATCTCTCCCGTGTGATACCACAGTGTCCCGTAGCTTCCTATCAGGGCACTTGGCACACGCCGTCCTTCCACTTGCTTCTCTGCTCACCTGACCCGCAAGCTAAGCTCCCAAGGGACAAAGACCACATCTGCCTCTTCCCCGTGGTATCCCTGGCACCGAGCCAATGGCTCAGCACCTTGAAGGTGCACAAGCAACATTTTCCCAGTCGAAAAATACATGTATGTCCTTTTAACCACCACTCCTTGGTCTTGGCCAAAGACTAATTCAGAGAAGCAGTAGGGAAACCAACTTTTAGCCTTAAAGACAATCCATCTAATACTGGCGAGGCCCAATTCCCAGCGCCCAGACCCGCTGATGACCCAAAGGCAGGAACCTGCCCCAGCAAGGACAGCTGGGCTCATGGGTGTGACCCACACCTGGCCAGAGACAACGATTCTGCTTGCTCCACTTGGGGCTCAGGGCCAGAAACCCTGCTTAAACTCCCTCCCTTGTTTATCTAAAGATTCAAAATAGTTCATGCAGCAAAGAAAAACTAACAGGACTGGGCGCCTGGGTGGCTCAGTTGGTTAAGCGACTGCCTTCGGCTCAGGTCATGATCCTGGAGTCCCGGGATCGAGTCCCGCATCGGGCTCCCTGCTCGGCAGGGAGTCTGCTTCTCCCTCTGACCCTCTCCCCTCTCATGCTCTCTCTATCTCATTCTCTCTCAAATGAATAAATAAAATCTTTAAAAAAAAAAGAAAAGAAAAACTAACAGGACTGCCTTCACTGTTCGGACAGGGGATTACTGAGGGAGGAGAGAGCCGTGGGGCGGGGACACCCCGCGGCTGAGCCCCAGCTCTGTTCCTCGGTGGGGTCCCCGGCTCACCGCCGTCTCCCCATTTGTAAAATGGGGCCAAGATTTCCTATTTCCCAGGGCGAATGAAGGGGCTGAGCAAGGTGCCAAGTGAAGACGCTGAGCGCTGAGTTTCTACCCAACACCAGGCTCCAGTGACTGCTAGCGAAAAGCCTGTTAAAAGGCCGGTCTACCCTCACCGCGCCCGTACGTACCGGTCTACCCTCACCGCGCCCGTACGTACCGCTCTCCTCCAAGAACCTCAAGGTGTCTAAGTACCCACGAACGCAGATCTCGCCAAGCACCTGGCAACAAACCAAGTACTGTAACTGCAGTGCTGAGACCAAGAGCAGAGCCCTCCCCGCTGGCAGCTGCTCCCATGGCCCAGCACGGCCACGGCAAGGCTGGACGACAGGGCTCCAGGCTCCTAAGAGACAGAAGTCAACTTCCACATGGGACTAGGTTCGAACGACACCCCCTCCACGAAGACTTTGCTGGCAGCGCAGCATGACAGGCGCTGATTTCCCTAGGCTCCCTTGGTCCCTGCACGAGCCTCCACCCTCACAAATATGGGGGCCTGTGCTAGTTGTCATGGGACAATTAACAGCGGCCTCCTCCACTCGTCTGGACACAAACCACACATGCAAACCAATGCACAGCCTCCCCTCTCTCCTGGAGTACATGCTGTTGGGGTACAGCTTACGCACTGCCTTCCTTCTCCCTGGAGAACCATTAGGGTACATGGTTCACACCTTTTCTTTTTATTAGGGAGATAAGACCTCCTACAACAACAATCAAGAAAGATTAAACCACCAAATGCAGTGTGGTTCTTGACCACACTTGCAAATACGAATCCTCAGGATACCTCCAAAAAAAAAAAAAAAATTGCACTGCCCAGGCTGCACCCCAACTACTTAAATCATAGCCCGGGGATGTGGAATCTAAGCTGCAGGGCTGTTTAAATCTTCCCAGGTGATTCCAATGGGCAGAGTGGGGCAGCCCTGAGCTGCCGGGACCAGAAACTCTTCTCTGAGTTCCTATTCGATGAGGGGGATCTGTTTCTGTTTGTGGAAAGGACAATTGGGAGCTATCCTGGCAAACAAGGAAGCAAAGAAGAGCTGCACCCCCAGAACACACAGCCCCCAACTCACCTTGAGATCCGGAGGGAACAGTGCTCGCATTAGTAGGTAGACATTCTCGGAGCAGAGGCGCAAACTGAGCTTGGTTAGGTCCACGTGAAGAAAGTTCGTTGACGTGACTTTAGGGCAGATGTCATACTCCCCGTAGAAGGGGGACACAGTGATGGTCGTTTTGGCATCAAAGAAGGGGACATTGTCACTTACTCCTCCATCCACGTATCGCTTTTACGGGGAGGAAGAAAGGACATACTGTCAGAAGCTCTGGGCGAGTGTCTTCTGTGCTTTTTCGGATTATGGGTAGAGCCTTCTCAGAGCCGCAGGCTGATATTGTGGGAAGACAAGGTTCCAGAACTACTCTTCCAACAAAGCTTTACTGAGCATTTCTATGCCAGGCCAGGCTCTGGGCTGGCACTCAAGTGTGCTATATACTGTTGTGTAGTTTGTGCACTGCACAAAAAGTACCTGGCAAAGAGGCAGACAGAGGCTGGAGCCCTGCCCATAGTTTGCTGGCCAAGTCCGAAGCCCAGGCGGGTACCTATAGGTGCGCCCATGTAATCTGCACAAAAGGGGCCGAATAGAGCAGGGGCTCTGTGTGCACGGGGGACAGAGTATGATATTGACCCTGCCCTCAAAGAGACGGAAGTTCATGGGTTCAATTCCAGACCCCCCTTGCTGCTTGGAAAATCAGAACCAGCACCTTGAGGAGCTTTGGAGACTTAAATGGCAGTGAACCTGGAACCAGGGCAGCCTTCAGAAAACCTCCTCTGAATCCACAGCCTAGTGGCATTTGGGATCAGCTACCGCAAGCAATCAGGCTTCCTATATCCATACCCTTCTACAACCTTAGGCTGGCACAGGCAGAGTTGGGTACAATTTGGACAAAGTCTTGGACCGCTCAAAGCAATGTCTAGAATGATTCCCAAATCCGAGGCCATCCCAGCCCAGCTGTTGGTGCTCACAGAGAAAGGCCTTCAAATATCACAGCCAGTCCTTCCCGAGACCTAAAGCAAGTCCAGAGAAGAACCACCCATGCTCAGCCGTGCCTTAGCTATCCAGAGAGTCTTGCCTTGAGTCCAAAAGATGATCAGGCATGTACACAGTGGTATTTTCAAAATCATAGCCACACAATTTCCACGGAAGATGTAAGGAAGCCTCAGAAACCTCCCTGGCAGAAAAGGACATGGATCAGAACGTCGGGAACTTTCGGGAACCCTAAGGAAGAAAGCAGGCTGACTGTTTCTCACTCAAGGGAGAGTCTCAAGTCCGATGCGCCTTATCACATGGACTTTTCCCTTCCATTCCAAATTTTCGTATAGTAACGTTCTGAGTTTGCTTGGTGGAATCAAGAAGGAGCTGTTCTGGTTCTCCGCGGGTTTCACTGGAGTGTACTGAATGTGCGACCGCCCCCCCCGGGGGGGCTGGGGCAGCCTGGGTGAGGTGGGCAAGATGGTAGAAACAGCCCCCACTTTCTGAAGACTCCCCCGTGCCAGGCTCTATGCCAAGCACCTCGAGGCCCTGGCCCATGCGAGCCTCACGACACCTCTACGACGCTACACTATGATGAACCCTCGTTTTGCAAACAGATCTCAGAGAGGTTAAGAAATATGTCCAAAGCAGTCCAGCTAACGTGTGCCGGAGGAGGGATTCGGTCCGGGTCTGTCTGCCAGGCAGAGGCCGTGGGCATCTGAGGTGACCCCTGCACTGCTCCGGGCCTGTTTTCTCATCCAGAAGCAGGGACAATGTGTTTGTCACGGGGCTGCTCCTGGGCACGAGTGAAGCTCTCGGCGTGACATGCCTCTGCCTTTGCCCCACAGCATGAGGACGCCACCACCCTGGGACATTCAGACGTCGTGTCTTCTCTCTCAGGACAGGATGTCTTAGCTGGGCACTACTCATGTTTAGGAACAGGTCGTTCTTTGTGGAGAGGGCTGGCCCGTGCCCCGCAGGGTGTCAGCAGCACCCCGGGCCTCAACACACGAGGCGCCAGGAGCACTCCCCCAGTTATGGCAACCCAAACTGTCTCCAGACACTGTCCCAGGGTCGGGGGGGCAGCGGCAGAATCACCCCCAGGGTGATCACCATGGCCCTAGAAGGAGTCTGCCAGTGGCCCAGCATCGCCCAGCATCTAGTCCAAAGCCAGCAGAACACACACTACAACCTGGGTCTCTCCATTCCAGGCAGGGCTCAGCAATTGGCCACAACACATATTTGTGGGATGGAACCAAATCGAAGCCCTGTCAGCAGCTTCTGCCCAAAGCCATGGGCCAAAAAGGACAAAGGCAGACCCAGACAGGCTGCAAACTCTCAAGCGCTGAAAATAAAGCTCTACCCTAAGCAAGGAACGGACTCGTAAGCACCTTGGAGTTTAACCAGGCCAGCAGGACCTATCTGGGGTGCTCAGGTGAAGATTAAGTGAATCAGCTTACCTTCTAGATAGCGAGATAATTAATTCTACATAAAAGTGGCCATGCTGCCCAGGCAGCCTAGAAGGGGGCTAGCTGGGGAACCTCTGTCTGAAAGGCCAAGAGGCAAAAGGCTCTGCATTTGGGGACAGGCCCCCGGGTGCCTGTGGCTGGTGCCCTGCAGGCAGGAACTGGGCAGACAATTTAAAAGCAGACTCACCACGCCTCTGAAGGAAGGAGGGATTATGCCGCAGAAGAAAGGGATGAAGCTGGAACAGACCAAGGCCTGCGAAGACAAAAAGAAGTGAAACCAGAGGCCCAAACAGCCTGCCTTCTGATCTCCTGGGGGCCCACATAAGCCTTCTTCAGATGAACAGAGCAACAGGCCTAAGATGCTCTTTGCAAAGGGGGCGCTTTAATAAACAAGCTGAACAAATGACGAACCAAACTACACACTTGTATTTCAGGCCTAAGTAAAAGCTCCTAATGACACTGTGGACATCAACTTCCTGTCCCTCTCCCCACAAGAGCTGCACTGGGCCCTTGCAGATGCCACCCAGAGGACCCAGAGTCGCTGACTGACTGGGAAGACACCAGAGCAGGGCTTTGCAAAAAATTCATTGAATCGCCCAGAGGGCTGGTCAACCACAGACTCCATGGCCCACCCCAGGATTCTGATTCAGCAGGCTGGTGGGGCCTGAGAGCCTGGAAGCCGGCGAAGTTTCTGGATGCTGCTGATGCTTTGGGTCCTGGCCGGGAGCGGCGGGGGGAGGCAGGAAGCAAGACCGGCCCACTGAGAAAACCTACTCCTGCTGGAATGGACCAGTGCTGGCTATCTAGAAAAACCTTTTGGAAACAAGCTTAAATAGAGGTGGACCATGGCTGCTGAGATGCTCCTGGTTATATGTGCTAGGAATATACATTGTGGGAGGAGGGACATATATGGGACAGGGTCTCTGGAGGAGGGGATCAGGAGCCAAGTCTTAAAGGACAGGGAGGTAGTACTTGAAACTGAAACCAACTAGGGCCATTCCGGGATATACACAGGTTATAGACCACCGACCACCGGATGCACACAGAGTGGTGCAGGAAGCAAACCAGCATCTGGGCAGCCAGGGTCTTTTGCATCTTAAGAAATGACGCAGGTGGCCTACGGCAGCCCTCTCTGTGTTGCTTCCAAAAAGAAATAGCTTTTCTTACTTGACAAGGCCCAAATAAGCAAACTGCTTACGTCCACAACTTCGTCTTTGGACTGAAAATCAGACACCAGCACGTTTTCCCCATCAGACACCCTGGTGAGCGAAATGCACATTTTGCCAGAGATGAGCCTGTGGATATTGTCTGGGAGGTGTTTCTGAAGACTTTTTTGGATGTGCCTGCTCAAGCTGCAGGAGGGGTGGAGGATGCCAATGCTCCGGCTCCTGGCACTCTGGACAATGTCCACGAGGATCTGCATGAGGAGGTCTGGAGGGCAGGAGACAAATACACAAAGGACTGTGCTACCCCGGAAATGGAAATGCTTTGTGGCAAGACCAGACACCAGGTGGCAAGGAAGCGGCCAGCCTTCTTCCGGGCCCGCACTGATACAGAAGTCATGTGCGGCCATGGGTCCCTTCAAATACGGCCATTCCCATCTGAGGTGTGTAAATGGCACACTGGAATTCAAAGGTTTCATAAAAAATAAAATAAAATAAAATAAAATATCTCCTTAATCATGTTTTATGTTGATTAGATGTGAAAATGATAATGTTCCGGCTGTACTGGGATCAACGAAATTAATTTCACTTGTGTCTTTCACTTTTTTCAGTGTGGCTACTGGGAAATATTAAATGACACACACAGCTACACTGTATTTCTCCTGGACAGCACTGCTCTGGGTCCCCGCCACAGGAAGGAGCCTCCCGAGGTGCCCAGGGGCACTCTCTCTCCCCTCCATCCCCCAAAGCCAGAAGTGGAAATGCCTCAGCATCAGAGCTTTAGCACAAAGGACCTAACATTGCAGGAAGCAGAGACTCAGTGCAGGCTGGGGCCCAAGAGCAAGGACACCTCCTACTAGCCAAGCGACCTCAGAAAGTCACTTCACTGCCCCTCGCCATCTCAGAGTGTGCATTTTTAACTTTGGGGACAGAAGGGATTAGATTCGCTACCATCCGTAAGGTCCTCAACCCAGCGAAGGCTTCTAATTAAGAACTAGACTTACCCTTAGGCTTCTGACACCAGAATTACCACTGTCTAATGGGCATGGGCCACATTCATGCCCCATCAAGCCTCACTCATGGACCTGGACCCCCTCCGGCTGATCTGCATTGCCCTGACATGCAGGACCACCAGTCTCAGCCTGAGACCGAGCCCATCACAAATCCTGAGATGCAGAAGGACAGCCATAAGCCAGCCTATCTTGGAAGACCTCTGACCTCAACTCAACTCTCCCTGTGCGTGTGGCCCCACGGAGCCAGGGCAGAAGGGGCAAAGTCGCAGACAGCTGGCTCGTTCTGCCAGGCTTTCCTGCTGAGTACTTGGCTTGGAAGCACTCGCAGGAACTCTTTCCAAGTTGTGGCCCTAGGAAATGCTCCTCGTGGTCCCCAAATGAGACAGGAGTTCAAAGCAGGGCTCCTGGAATTTGGGGAGTGGCTCCTGCCAAAACCTCCAGACCCCACTTTCCAAGGACCTCGTGGTCCCCAAGCCTCCCCCTGCCCTACAGGGTACAGACCCAGCCTGCACATGTCCTCTGCCAGTTAGGAACCCTGTCTGTACTGGAATCAGTGCAGGTTACCTTGACATACAAGGGCTGTCTTTTATTGCTGCCAAAACCCAGAGTGTGCAGATCGGCCATGGCCAGTCTGTTCCTCCCTGAGACCACATCTCCTGCCCTTTGCTCTCCTCCCGTCAACGGAAAAGCCAGCCAGGGCCTCTCTCCTGATCCCCACCTCCCGGCCAGCCCAGGGTCTGCTCACCGATCCTATCCAATCCTATCCAATCACAGGGCTGCACCTACTGGCAGGGGGCTCCGGGCCACGCAGGAACAAAGTCACTCCCTGCTGGTGGAGTCCAACACATCAGTCCCCAGGGAAGAGCAGAGTAAACTGCTAAGGAAGCTGAACAGGGGTTGATGAGGCGCACTATCTTCCTGTCTGGGGATCTTTGGGTGCCAACATCTCCAGCTGCCACTTGTCCCAGGTCCTGCCCCCTGGCTCAGAACCCCAGGCCACACCCCTGTTTGGGCCATCTTGGTACAAGCCCCATATCGTCCCCTCCCACCACCACCCACATAGACAGATGTTTAATTTGCACAAGATTCAAATGCACAGGACCTCATTTCCAGGGGCACTGAGCAGGGTGGGGGTGGGGGGAAGGATGGTATAGGGGATGTCCAGAGATCCACTCCAGCCCCTAGGAAGGGTCTAGTACCCCCTCCAAGCCCCCCCCCCCAACATTCCCCCGCCCCACCATGACCCTTCGACTCCAAACCAGTAAGCCTGCCCAGGAGGACTCCGAAGGGTTGCCCTCCCCCTGAAAGGCTATCCAGCTCCCTACCTCCCCCGGGTTGGGGGGCCGGGCGTGTCTCCAAACCCTGTAGTCGCCAGAGGGAAGACAGGGCCCGCCCAGGGACACAGGCCAATGCCCCCCTCCTGGTCCGACCCAGGGCAAATCGCCCAGCGCCTCGTGAGCTGATGGCAGGAACCTCAGGGACCAGCTCCACCCTGGGCCCCCTGGGTCCTGCTCCCTCCTCCGCGTTGCTCCGTTTGAGCTCACTCTCGGTCCCGGGGCGAGGGGCTTCCTGCAAGCCCAGGCGCCAGAGCCGGGTTGGAGTGCGGATACGCTCGGGGTTCCCACACCCAGAAGAGCCAAGCCCAGGCGCACCCCCCTCCCAGGCTGGCGACACAGAATCCCCGGAGCCGGCGCCGGGCGAGAGGACGCGGCGGAGGTAGCGTCCGTCTGGGGACGGGCCCCCCCGGGACGCACCCCGCGGTGTCCGTTGTCCCATCCCAGCTCCGCGCGGCGCCCCGGCGGCGGCCCCGGACGTACCCAGCGAGATCCCGGAGAGAAAGACGACGCCTTGCAGCGCCCCGGCCGAGGAGCCGAACAGCATGCGCGCGTCGCGGAGGAGGTGCGGGGCGCGCTCGCTCAGGCAGCGGGTCGCCCCGATGTGGTAGAAGCCCAGGAAGCCGCATCCCGAGAAGGACAGGCTCCACCCGCGCTCGGGGTCGTACATAGCGGCGGCGCGGCGGGGTCTCGGGTCCGGGGCTCGCGGGAGGGAGTCGGCCGCGCTGCGGCGCTCGCGGGGGACCCGCGTCCGGGTCGGGGTCTGGGGACGTCCCGCACCGCTCGGCACCCGAGCGCTCTCTCCGCCCGGCCTCCGCGCCGCCGCTCAGGCACTCCCTGCGTGACGTCAGCCGGCAGCCCCGCCCCCTCGGGCCAGGCCCACGAGCCTCCGGCCGCCCAATGAGCACCGGGGCGGGGCGCCCACTCCCCCCCCACCTCCATCGCCTCGGGGTCCTGCGAGGGGTCTGGGGCCGGGGCGGAGGAGAGAAGAGGACCTTGCCCCCAGGTGGGAGCTGGAGAGCAATTGTCCATCCCCCAGACGGACAGCTCCCTTTCGGTTCCTTGTCATCCCTTGAGTCAGGGAGAAAGTGAAGGTTGCCCTCTTAGGTCCTTAATATCCTTTGACACTATCCTTTCCCTTTTCATACAGGACAGCAAAACCTTAAGCAGGCACCAGAATCTAAATAGAATTGATGGCTTTGCTTGATTTTCCTGCAGTTTTCTGTAAGATGGCTTCAACTTGTGGCAAGTGGTAAAGATAGTGACATGAAGTTTCCATTTCAAAGTTTCACTTATAAGTAAAAATTGGGAATAACTGGTGTGGGGGTGGGGGCGGTGCAGGACCGTGGGAGTCTGGCAGGCTGGGGCTTAAATCCTGGCTGGAGCCCTTAGGAAGGTGAAGTGCCTAAGTCGTCCCTTGGCCTGTGTGCACCGCATAGAGCATTTCCACGGCAGCCTGGGCAAGGAGGTTGGGTGTCTGTCCAGAGTTACACAGCCAGAAATCTGGGTCTCCTGGGCCATCCTACTTCCTGTTGATGTGGACAGAGAAACCCCCTCCCTCTTCCACAAAGGCCCGGGTGTGGGCTTTGGAATCAGGCCTCCCCCTTTCTGTGCCTCAGGGTCCTCATCTGAAAATAACAGAGTTGCAGTCAGGATTCAAAATGTCACCTGTGCGGCACCTGGACACATGGGTTGTGCATGACCTCCCCACCAGCAAAGCTTCCCAAGTCCGAGGCATCCCCTGCTGTTGCTGAGCCTGTGCCTACAGGGATGGATGGGGAACTGGGAAGAGGGCAGAGAACTGCCCAGTATGCTCATATCCAGCTGGGGTCAGACAAGGTGATGCCCCACCTTCTTGTTCAGTTTCCCTGCTGTAAACAAGTGTCCTTCTTGTGATCTGCTGATTGATTTCACATTGTTGTGCTCTTTGTTGGTGATATTGCTATTTAAAATGGCCCTGTGGGGCGCCTGGGTGGCTCAGTCAGTTAGGCATCTGCCTTCTGCTCAGGTCATGATCCCAGGGTCCTGGGATCGAGTCCCACGTCAGGCTCCTTGTTCAGCAGAGAGCCTGCTTCTCCCTCTCCCTCTGCCTGCCCCCCCCCCGCTTGTGCTCGCTCACTCTTGCTCTCTCTTTCTGTCAAATAAATAAATAAAATCTTTTAAAAAATAAAATAAAATGGCCCCACGCATAGTACTGAAGGGCTGTCTGGTGTTCTGAAGTGCAAGAAGGCTGTGTCCACCTTACAGAAAAAATACCGGTATTAGATACGCGTTATCCAGGCACATGCTGGTGGCTGTGAGTTCAGTGTGAATGAGTCACCAAGATATATCGAGTAAGGTGTTTTTAAACAGAAAACACACATAACTGAAGGTTATGTATTGATCGGTTGACAAAAGTGCTGTGACAGGAGGCACACAGGAGCTTCACCCCGTATTTCCAATAGGAACAACGATTCAGAGGTCACTCGTTGAGCATGATAAGCATAATTCTCAGTGATACAACCACATGAATAATGAGGACCGACTATATGTCCCCTGACTTCCACAAAGGGGAGCAGGTGCGTTCTGTGGGCTCCAGAGTTTCTTTCCCCCATAGAACCCGAAGCACAGAGTTGCCTGCTCTGGGTGTGTTTGCTCAGTCCACTCAACGCCTCCCTGCAAAGCTGGGTAACATAAGGGCAGGCATCTTTCACCCAGTTACCAATCTGGAGACTGAGCCTGAGGGAGGCCTTGGCTCCTCCACCAAGGCAGGTGTCCTGATCCTTGCATTGTCCTCCCCTTAACGCCCCTGGCTTGCCTCTGACCCTTCTGCCTCCATACTCATGCTTGACATTTCCTAACCACCGATGGCCAAGTTAGGCTACTCTGACCAGTGCTGTGTCAGCCTCCTGTCACCTCTCAGCCCCCACCCTGGGCTCAATCTCCCAGCTCTGGCTATAATTCACTCTTTTTCTCCTCCTCCTCCTCCTCCCCCTCCTCCCCTTTCTTCTCCTTCTTCTTCTTCGTAATAAAATATACAGAACATAAAATTCACCATTTCAATAATTTTTAAAGGTACAGTTCAGTGGCCCTACTAAGTGCATTCACAATGTGTGTCACCATCACTGCCATCCATTTAGAACTTTTTCATCTCATAGAATGGAAGCTCTGTCCCCATTAAATATTCCGTCTTCCATTCCCCCACAGCCCCTGGCATCCGCCATTTTACTCTCCGTTTCTCTGGGTTTGGCTCCTCTGGGGACCTCAGAGAAGTGGAATCACACAGTATTTGTCCATTTGTGACTGGTTTGTTTCACCGAGCACCATGCCCTCAAGGTTCGACCATGTTGGAGCAGGTGTCAGAATCCCCTTCCTGTTAGAGGCTGAGTCGTTTACCATTGTATGTATTGATGGGGTTCAGGACACACTGCCCCAAAATACAGCATCTTGGCATATTGAATTTCTTTACGCTGAAGGAATTTCAGAAATGGCAGGTACAGGAAGGACTCTGACCCTCCCCTGAAGTGGGTCATAGCCACGCATGTGAGAGCTGCCTTCTCTATGCCCAGAGGAGAGGAGGATACTTCTCTCCAAAGATGCAGGGACAGAGAGGAACCTGAACCAATGGGCTTTGCTAAGTTTCTACCCATGTTCACTACACTCACCACCTACATTTTGTCCTCCCATATTTTTCCCCGACTTTCCACTTTTCATTAAACTGAGCATAAAAACACTCAGGTTGAACCTTTTCTTTGGGTCTTCATTTCTTTATGAAGGCTCCTGTGTCACATACCTTATATTAATACATTTCTAGGCTTCTCTCATAAACCCGTCCCCATCAAGAACTTAAAAGAGCAAAAGATCTTTCTCCCGCCTTCAGTACATTGCATGTATGCTCATCCGTTCACGTGATTCACTTCTGCATCTCCGAATAAACATCTCTCCTGCTCCATCCTGGTCTCAGGACCCCACTCTCCAACACTGGTCCTCGGGGGTGATTTTCAGGTTTATCCCATCCCCAAAATAGGACCCAGGATGTCCTGGGTCATGCATGCATCTCCTCTGATTGTCCTGGCTCCTGGGGAACAGAACCGCTCTCCCTGGCAGTGCTGAGAGAGCATGGAGTTGGCTCTGGAGGACTTGGGTAACACTGAGGGTCTAGTCACTGAGCCGTGGAGAAGTCAGATGGACACTCCCTGCCATACACCAGAGGCTACATTGCTAGTGACCAGCATCGTCCACCTGCCAGAGAGGATAGCCTGACTCTTGCTCAGGCAGCATGCTCCCCAGCCAGCCTGATGGCGTTTGTTGAAAGATCAAATAAATGAATGAATGAGTGAATGAATGAAGGAGTAAATGAAAGCTAAAGTGCTACCCTTTCCCCTTACCTGGCTAAACATGGATGCTCTTCCAAACTTAACCACCTTTACAGACCTACACATTTTCTTAACTATTCTTTAGTAGATTAGGTGTGGCCCTTGATGGGTTCCTCCCGAAGCGGACACAGAGACCAGGATTCCAGTTCAAAGTGATCCCAGGAGACACTGGAAAGAGAGGAGGCAGGGTGAGAGGGAGGGGTCCTAGAGGCAGGAGACTACTATGGGCTCACTCCCACTGGGGTCCTTGAACAGAAACAGCACACCATGGGGAGCAGGTGGGAGATTTTTTAAAGGCAGAAGGGCACAGAGAAAGGAAATAATTAGCAAAGAATGCATTGTTTCAGGCAAGGTCACCCTTCTCAGGGAAGTGGGAAGGTGTGGAATGGACAGATCACCTCACTGGTGCTGACCAGGTAATACCAGCTTAACTTGTTCAAGTTTACGTTCCTGCGAGAGGCTGGAACTGAAATTAGCTTAGGTATTAAGTCTTGGTTTGGTGACTTAGCACAAGTGACTCCATTTTGAGCTTGTTATTTCTTCTTAATGCTGGGCTGGGGGTGAGGCACCAGGGAAGGCTGGAGCGTTGGTGCCCTAACGACAGATAGGGTCAGACGGAAGAGCCTTGTGATCAAGAGGGAGAGGGGTGAACTGGGCAAATGAGGTTGGCAAGTTCAAGACCAGGCAAAAGGTCTCCAAGGCTGGAGGGTGGTGAGAGAAGGGGAGGGGGAAGGAAGGGGGATGCTAGGTGAAGGGTCCAAGGGCCTGGGAGGGCCCACTAAGGAGTCGACATTCTATTCTTGTGGCAATGGAAAGCTGAGAGTTTAGGCAGGGTAGTGATGGTCCTATTTACAGATCAGGAAGGCCCACCTGGAATCTAAAACCCCCCGGGGTAGAATTCAACAGGCTGAATTCTGAGACGGGAAAGAATTACACCTTCATTCTCACTGCCTCTAATTGCAATTTAGAATTTCCTTCAGACACAAATGTAGGGAAGAAACTATATAGTAGTATTATTAGAATTACCTGTGACTTTGTTCCTAATAGAAATCACAGATCTTTTTATAACCAACTTACAGTTGTAGAGCTCAAGATAATATTTAGGCTCATTACTTTGAAATTACGGTGTCTGAAATGGACCCCCCGCCATGTGAGGTCTTATTTAATGTACAAAGAAGCACATTCATTATTGTATCACAATTAAAACATATTTTGATAACTGTACTTGAAAATAAGCAGTTTCCTTTGTAATTCTATAAATTTTATTTCATGTGTTTAAAAACCTTCCTTGGAGAAGGGGTGATTGGCTTCACTGCTGCTCATGGAAACAGGTCGCTGGCCGCCTGCAGAGCAGGGGGCTCCAGAGCAGGTGGAACCAGAAGCGGTAGCCATTTAGGGGGCGCGTGCCCGGGCAGGGACGGGAGCTGGCGATGGAGGGCTGGGTGGACTGGGGAACTACTTGGGAGGCAGAGAAAGTGGACTTGACTGGTGGAAGGCGAATTCAGTAGGCAAGTGGTGACCCTGCCTCGGCCATGCTGAACTGGACTGGCCTGCTAGGCAACGAAGAGCAGGTCAACAGTGGGACTCACAGGCCTGGAGCTCAGGGAGAAACCAGAACACACAATTTCAGGGTGGTTGGAGTAGAGGTGGTAGTTAAAGCCAAGACACAGGAGGAGACCATGCAGGAGGGGTAAACAGAGAAACAGGGAAGGCCCACGTGGGGGAGGGGCTGGGGTGGAGGGAAGGGCAGAGCCTAGAAGGCAGGTGTCACAGACTCCTGGGGAAGAACAGGGGAGGGTAGCTTCAGCTGTGCGCACAGGACAAAAACTGGCTGGGGATGAGGGGAGGAGAGGAAGGGGACAGCTGGTGGAGTCAGCTCCTCGAAGAAGCTGGAGGGAATGGAGGGAGGGAGGGAGGGCAGTCAAGGGGGAGCTTTTAGACTAAGGGTCAAGGAGAGGAGGACATTGCTGGACAGCTCTTGGAGAAGAGGACTCAGTGGGAGGAGGAAGTTTCCCTGGGGGGCCATTGGCTTTGGACAGGGCTGGGAGGCAGTCAACCATTGGGCATGAGAGTGGCCCAGCGGGCTGTCAACAGGACATGAGATTGCATGTGTTCTCTGCAAAGATGAGGTCACTGGGTGAGAGTGGGTTGTGAGGAAAATGCATACAGGTGGGAACAGAGAGTTTCCTCCAAAGCGGGTAGGGCTGAGTGGGTGCCAAGCGTGCGAATCCAGGGGCCATTCGTTGAGTAGATTGAGTGAGCCATGGGATCGGATCTCTAACAGCTACCACCCACTCTTGTGAAAGTATAGAACACCAGGAGAGGGCTAGGGTTTTTACACGTGGCGTGATGGAGGGACAGAGGGACGGCGATTGAAGGTATTTGCAAGGAAAAGGGTACAATGGTTTGTGAGGCCATCGGACGGGCATGCTGCCAAAGTCTTAGCAGTCACACCTGTGATGCCTCATTAAGAAATCCAACCCTAAGGGCGCCCTACAAAGCTTTCTCAAATAAGCCAAGCACCTAAGCTGCAGTCAATTTAAGTAAAGCCCTTGCTTTGCTTCTGTCCTCTCTAGAAAGTCGTCCCGAGCTCCGGTTGGGGAGCACTCCTAACCACGCCATGTTTGGCACTGCCCAATTCAAGTCAATTTTGCTCCAATAAACACTTACAGTTTTAAATTTGCCTCAGTGTATCTTGTAATGGGTGGACCACAGAATGTAAGCAGCGGAAAGAGGGACGTGAGAGCCAGAAAGGGGCTGTGGGTGGTGGGCAAACTGTAGGGTCAGTGGTCTGGGGGGCGCTGTGGCACCGCTGAGTGGGGAAGCAGCTTGCAGGGGAGCGGGTGGAGGTCCTGGCTCGGGAGGATGGTAACAGGGTCCCAGGGGCGGCGCAGCTAGCGGAGGTGATCACGTGAGGGGGTGACTGTGGGTGGATGGGAGTGTGGGGTAGAAGACAAGGCCATCTAAGGAGCTCACGGGGTGGAGAGAAAGCAGTGAGCCGGGGTATGAGGCCATCCAGGGGCACAGGCTTGGGTGTGGTCTGTGAAGTGGGCATGTGAGTCAAAGCACAGGGGGTTTAAAGGACAAGGAGGACAGACGATCTTGAAGCAGAGGTGAGGAACAAGGAGGCTGCCCACCGAGAGAGAGCCCAGCTTCCTGGTGGGGCCAGCAGAGCGGTGGCTGAGGATGGGAGGGATTGCTAATGACCACGGTGGGGGCTCAGAGTAGGAAGGGAGCTCAGCAGGGCACGGAATGTGTGGGGTGTGGGGCAGGATTGGGCTGCAGTTTTCTGGGGGCCAAAGAGAGCCAAGCAGAGCTTGGTTTCTCATGAAGGAGCCCAGGTCACCTGCTAAGGGGCGAGGCCCAAGGCAGGTATGTCAGTGTTTGTCAAAATCGGAGGAGAGTTCAAACCCTTCACCCTCCCAAAGAGGCTGCAGTGCAGGAGGCTCAGGGCCCTGGGACCCATCCAAGGCCGACTGCGCTGCAGCGCTGGTGAGTGCTCGGCTGGGGAGATGACGGAGCAGCCCCACCTCCCACCTTCTCTGGCCAGAGCAAGGGGGGCAGGGCTGGCATGGGGGGGCACTACCGACTGTCCACGCAAGGCCACTCATCAAGAAGAACCAGCCAAGCTCAAGCTGGCGCCCTTTGGGGACAAAGGCTCAGGTCAGCCTGTGACCCCTTTCCCATCATCTGCTGTCTCCTGGGTGTTTATGAGGCAACACCAGAGCCACAAAACCATGTCCTCCTCGGCAATCTAGTGCAGACCTAGGATGCCAGCGACTCTGTCTTCCATGCCCCCCACCATGCTCCACACATCCCAGCAGGTGCTCGCTGCCTGCCTGGCTCCCGCTGCATTCCAGGGTCCCACCTGGGCTGGACCCAGTCCACACCTCCCTCCAAGCAGCCCTGGCAGAGACGCTTCTAAGGTGAGTGTGGAGGGATACTTACCCCACCTCTCCAACAAGGAGATGAGGAAGCCCCAAAGATCCAGCCCAGTAGGGTTGGCCAGGGATTGCAGGAAGGCTGCTGAGGTCCACCCTGAACCTGGTGGAAATGCAGGAACACTTCAAACACAGCCCGGGGTTGTGGGCTAGTCACCTCCGCATCTTTACCCCCTATCTGTGCTTTCAGAGCGAAACCACAGCAACCCCTTCAGCCTCTCTCCTGGGCTCTTCCCCCAGCCCTCCTCAGCTCCCTCACCAAGCCAAGGGGCCCGACAGATCCCAGTTGGGATGCTGATCCTGCAACCTACTCACTGTTCCCTGGCCCAGTCATCTACCCTTGCTGAGTCTCAGTTTCTGCATCTGTAAAATGGGCAAATTCCGAGCACATGGTGCCTGCGCACTCGGCATTCATCTCAGTGTGAAGCACAGAGATGCAGGTCTCCCCTAATCTGGAATTCAGTGGGAAAATGATGGTGAAAATGAGCATTCTGGGTCTCATTAGGTATCTAAGATTTGTGTAAAAGTGCAACACCACCCCAATTCCTCTGACAAGGGACCCCCACTTGGTCTCCCTGATATACATGTTCCTCTTGGGAACTAATGCAGGACATTCAGGGTGGGAAAGAGGAACACCCTCTGTTCTGTACATTTCCCTCTTCAAAAGGGCACTGGATTTCATAAACCCTGTGTGGGAGAGAAGGATCATCTGAAAAAACAGGAGACCTTCACAGGATAGGACATTCCCTGGGAGGAGGCATTACCCTGCTTGATGGCTTCCCTCAGGGCTGGAGGAGAAGGAACCAGAAGTGTGTGTTAACTAAGAACTGGAGTCGTCCAGCCTGGGCACAGAACCATCTCCTCCTGTCTTGGGGAGACTTGACCTCCGGCTCCCACCCCACCTCCCCCCAGACCCCTCCCTTTGAGCCAAGCCCACCTCCCACAGGCTCTCAGATGGGTCCTGCCTCTCCATCGCCGGCCCCCGCTGGCTCTTGCCTTCCACTGTGAATCTCCACAAACGCTGGCCCCCAGCCCTCTCCTGCCGCGATGTGTCTGCGGGGCTCACCTTGGCGCTGACCGCCAGCCCGGGCAGGTGGCCGGGGCACAGCCCAGCGAGAGGTGGGGCTGGGTATGCCTGAAGCCCTGTGTGTGCATTGGGGTGGGGAGCATAGGGACCACGTGCTTTGGGGAAGGCACCCCAAGGGCTTCGGATGGCCCCCTCCAGCTTGAAATCCAATTTTTAAAATTGGCATAGTTCAAGGTACGCTGAAAAGATTAGAATGTATGTTTCAAAAAGGTGGGTTGGCGCATAGATACACATAATTTTACCTTAAAAAAAAAAAAAACCCTTTTATCTATTTATAGTCACCTGGAGGCATTTGTAATGAAGGAAACAGATTCCCCTTGAAGAAACTGGGAAGACAGCCGCGGAGGGAGAGAACGAGGCGGCAAAACCAGCTTTCAGAAGGCACAGTCAACACAAAATCAGAGGAGGACCCGTGCTGACCGCAGACTCTGAATGCCCCTCGCTCTGGGGCCGGGTGGGTGACCCCTCAAGGGGAGGCTGGCCTTCAGCAGCCAGACGGGCTCTCCAAAGAGCACGGCGGAGCAGGAGTGCCTGGCCCACTTTCTGGGAGAAAAGGCAGCATGGGAATGAAAGCAGCTAGGCTGACCTGATGCGCAGGGCACGGGTGTGATCGGAGACACAGGACACAAAGAGCATGAGGTAATAGGAGACGACTGGGGTGGAATTTCTGGCTAGATTCTGCACCTAGAAACAGCCCCGAGATGGGGCGGGCCTGCCCAGTTGTTAAGAGAGCAGGCAGGACTACCGTGTGCCGGAGGCTGGTGGGGTCGCCTAGGAGGCCACGGGCAGGGAGTGTGGCTCTGTACGGGTCACTCTGGAAGTCTGTGTGGGACTGGCAGGCTGGGATTGGCTCCTTCAGCTGGGTGACCTCAGGGCTCCTCATGAGACCCCACGTGACACCTCAGGGTCATCACATGAGAATTCACCAGATGAGTGTATTTCTTAAAAGCTGGGGGACCATAGGAAGCATATGGATTCTGTAGGAAGCAACGTGGATTCCCGGCCTCAGCCCAGAACTTGGAAGAACACAGAAGATAAAGGTTGTCTTTGGGGAGGCTATTCCCCAAATAATTCCCTGGGTAAATGACAGAGAAAGGGGGCAGAGCAGCTGGGAGGCCTGCGGAGAGAGGAGCCGGAGGAAGATGCAGAAGGCAGAACTGGGGACCAGGTGGCCAGGCGGGTGCGGAGGGGTGGGTGGCAAAGGTCTCCAGGGCTTCTCTCAGGTGTCTGGCCTGGCAGAGTGACAGGTCCTTGCGGGCCTGGAGGTGGGACAGCCCCGGCTCCTGCCCTCACCCCCAGCTGCTCTCTCTGTCCCCGTGAGGTCCCCTGTCCACTCACTGGGCCACTGGACCATGCCCTGGCTTGCTCGGCACACTGCCTAGGGGAAGGCTGACACCTCCCACGGTCCGGGTGCTCTGCCTCTTGTCCCCAGGTCCCCTTGGCCGGTCAGCTGGAGCCACACTCATACCGCCCCCACCCCCGAGGAGTCAGCAGAGAGAGAGCTAGGGGACTGGAGTTCTCTTCTGTCCCCTCCGCAGTGCTGGATCTTGGCTGTCCCTGGTCCCCAAGAGCAGACCTGCAGGAGGCTCTGCCCCTCCTCCTGGCCTTCCAAGGCTGGGCATGAAGGTGGGGAACAAAATACCTACTACCTGGTAGGGCTTTCGGGCTTTAAATGCTCCATGGTGCTGAGCCCTTAGAAGGCACCAGAGTGGGTGGCTGGGGTTTTTATCATGGCTGGCAGTCCAAGGTGGAGCAGCCTGCTGGGGGGACAGACAGCCGCCGTCCTCACCTCCAGGGACCCTGGGGAGGCTGGGGAGTGGGCAGGGGCTGTCCCTTACTAGGTACCTGTCTGCTATTGTGTATCCCTTGTTTGGTGAATCCTCACAACCATCCTGAGGGGAGGGGCCCTGTGACGCCCACTTTACAGATGGGGAAATGGAGGCTCAGAGAGGTAGAGTGACTTATTCAAAGTCTCTGATCTGGTAAATAGCAGAGCTGGGGTTAGGAACACATCTGTCAGTTTCCAAAGCCCTTGCTTACTGTCCTGCAACAGAGGCATTAAAGGTAGTCAGGGCAGGGAGTTTCTGGAGTCAGGGGAGGGACCAACCCACGTAGAACCCCTACACGATGCTTTTGGGTACAATGGGGCCTTCTGGACACATGGACACACAACAGTGTGGGACACAGACCAGAGCCAGACTACCTGGGCTCCAGCCCTAGCATTGCTGGTGGTCAGCTGTGTGACCTTGGGCAAGTGACTTCACCTCTCTGGGCCTCAGGGTGAAATGCAAATAATCTGAATGCTTCGCTTCCTCGAGTTGTTACAAGGATTAGAAGAGCTAATCATTCGAAAAGCGAAAATGAGAACAGCTTCTGAGTAAATAAAGAGATGAATGAGACCAAAAGGTAGGGGCTGGAGAGACCCTTGGGTTTTAAGGCCAAGCAGATGGTTAAGAGCAGCGAAGGCTCCCTATGGCCCGTTCATCATAGCTGGCAAACCCTGGGGAAGGAAAACCAGGAATATTTTCTTTTTGGTGAGAGTTCCCAAGTTGATCAAACTTCCCAACTGGAGGGGGAAGGGTCTTCACAGGGACTTTTCCAGTATTCCTCTGGCCAAGGTTCTGTGACCAGACTCTGCTGGGACACAGTCACCTTGCGTGTCTGCAGGTGTCTAGATAACAAGGGGCCCCCGTGCTTCCCTGAAAGTCCAGCCTATCCCACCATGGAGGGGGCGCCTGAACCACTTGCCCCGGTCCTCCAGGAATCTGCGGGCATCCTGGGAGCCCTGAGGACACCAGTCCCCCAGGGCCTGCAACACATCAGAAGCAACATCCATGGGCAAGTCATCTGACCCCTCTGTGCCTTGGCTCCTTCATCTCCCATAACGGGAACAACAACAAAATCCACCTGAGCATCTGTAAAGTGAGTCCATGGTTTTCAACAGGAGCCATTCTGTTCTTCCCTCCCTGGGGGATATTTGGCAATGTCCGGAGACATTTTTATTTTTATTTTTTATTTTTTTTATTTTTTAAAGATTTTATTTATTTTTGACAGAAAGAGAGAGTGTACAAGCAGGGGGAGTGGCAGGCAGAGGGAGAGGGAGAAGCAGGCTTCCCGCCAAGCAGGGAGCCCAATGCGGGACGATCCCAGGACCCTGGGGTCATGACCTGAGCCGAAGGCAGACGCTTAACCGTCTGAGCCACCCAGGCGCCCCTGCTTTTTTTTTTTAAATGGGCGTAGAGCCCATCATGGGGCTTGAACTCATGACCCTGAGATCATGACCTGAGCCGAAATCAAGAGCCAGATGCTCGGGTCCACTCAGCGTTTTCTCAGGGAAACCCTATGGGAGAAGATTTCTTCTCCTCACTTGATTTTTTCCCCCAGCTTTTAAAAAAGTTTTCAAATCTCTAAAGCTGAAAGTCTACAGCAATGAGTACCTGCGTGCTGGCCACGAGTTTACAACAGGGGAAGCTTGTTGTTGATTTGCACGTGTGTGTTCTCTCTCTGCACACTCGCATCCCGTAGAATGCATCACACACTTCTATCTTTTATGAGCCCATTTGAAATGACAGCGTGGGTTCCCCCATGTGCTCCAGCATTTATTTCCTAAGAAAGGGGGACGTTCTCCCCTGTCCCCATGACCCAGTGATCTTTCACAGCAACCTTGCACCCAAATTCCCTAACTGTCCCCCAAAGTCTTGCAGAACTTTTGTTTCAAATCTTCCGCCTGTCTTTTCTTTTGTTTCTGTTTATTCAGAGCGCAGGTCCATGGGCTGGTAGAATCTTCCACATTCTGGAGTTGTGCGTTTCCTTCCCCACAATGGGATTCGGGTTCCAGGCCCTGGTGGAGAATGCCCCAGACCCGCCCCGGGCTCCCTGCCCCGCAGCATGAGGAGGCCTAAAGTCGGGCCGTGCCGCAGTCACTGGCAATGCTCAGGGTGGCCACCCCTGGGCCCACCCGTAGCCAAGGCACCGTGTTCCCTTTGCAGTGAGTGGGGGCCACTTGGAGACCTTGTAGAGATCCTGTCCCTCAATCACCTCCATGCAGTGGTTTTAACCCTTTAGTGATCCTTGTGTATGTCCCTCATTACCTCATGACGGTCTACACAGCGGTGACTTTCTAACTCAGCTATGCTTCCATGTCTATTGGCTGGCATTGTGTAAAGAAGGGCATTTCTCCCCCTCCCCCCACTTTATCGCAACCACTGCAGACTCGTGGGTTTAAAAATACCAATATGTCTGTCACTCTCTGTTGGCATCTCTAGGTGATGCTATTCCCTGTCTGATCGCTTTCACTGGGCAGAGCAAACGTGTCCCCCCCGCCCCCCGTTCACAGTTTTCACAGCTGCCGCCTTCCCCAGGAATTACTCTCTGTCCAATGGGGGCCGCCCCACCCAGGAATTTATGCGTGCTCCCACCGGACAGTGACTGGCTGATGAGGGACACAGAAGATCAGCTGTGTTCTGGGGTTCATGGCCACTGTTCTGGGGTGATGGTAACGTTCTGTGTCTTCACAGAGGGACAGAGGACACCCCAGCCTAATCAAAGGGACCGACATGATTTCTCCGAAGGAGACTTACCCAGGAGGGCTCAACCTGGACCCCTCCCTGGGGGCATTCATGCAGCTAGACCAACATCCGAGAGCCAGTCTGCCCTCACCCGGAGCCCCGCGGCCAGGCCAGGCAGAGTCACACTTACCCACCCATCTGGAGGCAGGGGCAGAAGCGCTGATCCCCATGTGGGTGCTCTGAAAGGGGAGTTGGCATGGTTTTGCAAGGTGTGGAAGAAGTTGGTGGATGGGATTTGGGGGCAGGTGTCATTCTCACCATGAAACAGGCATGTTGTTCGTTAGCTAGTGTGGTGTAAGGAACCAGCCGGGAGAAACTGGAAATGTGCTGTGTGCTCCAAGGGCCCCTTGGAGTCCCTGGCTGCAGCCGTCACTGATCCACTCATGTCAATGACTCCTTCTTTGGAAGCAGCCCAGGCACCAGCATGGTTTTTTGGTCGTGCACTCTACTTAGAGAGATGACAATCTGCTGGGGAGCAGCTCTGAGCGTTGGCCAGGAGCTGTCCCAAACACCACACTGATCTAAAGGAAGGGTGGGGCACCCCTATGCTTGTCCTCCCAGCAAACCTCACAATGTTTCTCAGGATCCTAAAAAAGAGATCCCAGGGAGGGAGGGGACCAGAGGCTATTCAGAGTCTCCTGGGTCACTCACTTCCCTTTTATTAAAAAAAAAAAAATTAATTGTTGAAGCCATAAAATCAGGAGAGAAACTTTAGAAAACCAAGGGGGGAGTCACCAATGACCGTGCACCTTTGTCCCTCAACATTTATTTTAGGTACTTGAAAGACTGGCTTTGAAACTTGGCCTGGCCTCAGAGCTTTGTGGCTAGGGGCAAGTGTCCTGCCTCAGTTTTCCCTCCCGTAAAATGGGGATGATGGCACCTACCTGTCAGGACTCTCGGGAGGGTTAAAGATCGCACCTGCCCTGGAAGTGCAGGCCTGGGCTGCTCACCGCTGCAGAGTCCAGGTGAATCAAACGTGCACCTCCGCTGTGGCCTGATTTCCCGCACTCACCAGCACCCACACGCCCCTGCTGCTATGTGGTCCTCGTGTCATCACTGTTGGGAGAGACTATCCAGGCCTCCTCCACGGTCTCTTGGAACAACCGGGGTCTAGCAGCTCTTATGTTTCACCATCTTTTGGAAGTTACAACACCCACCCTGCTACGTTTACTTAACCATATGTCTTGGCTCTTGTTCTGGGATATTTCTCATTTTGCAAGGGCTCGCCAGGGTGGGGGAGGTAATCACACATCGGGGTCTCGTGGGAGCAGCCTACGGGGCGGATCGCAGACAGAGAAGGAAAGGCGCATCCTGTGCAGTCACAGCAAGGGGGCTCCTACTTCATTCCCCTGGATGCCCCCAAACAAAGACGTGTATCCCCCTCACATCCCAAGAGAGCCACCTTTCTCTTATGGCCAAGGGCCATGACTACGAATCACTGAGGGCTGAAAGGGGGTCCTTGGAGTCCCTCCTTTGACCCCTCTGACTCCCATCCCACCCTGCCCACCCATCCAGCAGGCCCTGCCCAGCCCAACTCCCCAGTTGCCTCTGCACCCGCAGCTCTTGCCCTGGGCCAGGCCTCCCACCTCGGGCTGAGGGTCTCCCTGGCTCAGAGCCTCCCGGTCATCTTGCAGCATCGTCTGGCCAAGGCGGGACCCTGGGGGGAAGGAGGAGAACTGCAAACTTTGGAGGTGGGGCTTGATGTTTTTCTCATTTCGTACAAGAACAGCTCTTACTGCAAAAGGCAAAGAGCAGTTTGGACGGTATGGGTTCTGCAGGCTGTTAGCCCCAGGGGGAGCTGGGGGAAGGGTCTATGAAGAGTCTTACTATCTTTGCAACTTTTTTTTTTTTTTTAAATCTGAAATCATGCCCAAACCAAAAGTCTGTGGAAAAAAAGAACAAGGCCAAGTTCAGTGAAGAAGATGGGCAAAGGGAGGGAAAGCATGTTGTTGACGGGGGGAGGACAGTGGTGGGTTTCAATGCCCAGAGCAGCCATCATGCCACTTGGTCGCTTTTCCCCCTTCGGCGCTGGGGCGCCACGCTGCAGCCCACGCGCGCCTCGTTCGAAATGAAGAGAGGAGAGAGCCAGCCATGTGGGGCCCTCACAGTCTGCCTGGAAGCCACAGGCCAGGAATCTGGGTGCTGAGTGTCCCCAGACTTCTGAAGGACTAGCACAGCACGCACATCCCATGAAGCGCCAACTCCAGATTAGGAAACGCAGGGCTGATGGTTGTCAGGACTGAGAGGAAGCCGAGGCCTGGAGGCCGCCCCTGCCTGGCGCTGGCGGGCGGGAGTCTCTCCACGGACCACGCTGCCTGCCATCGCTTATGCTCTCCACGCCCTGCGTGCCCTGCAGACAGGGTCCCAAGAAGAGGGGCCGGGCCATTTAAAGTCATTCCTCATTGGAAGCACATGATGGGGACCTCTAGGTAATTTTGTGAATGAACCTCTGTTTCAATTGATTTTAAAAGCATTTTTTTAAACTGAGCTTTTCTTTTCTTTTCTTTTTTTATAAGATTTACTTATTTGAGAGAGGGGGTAGAGAGAGAGAGAGACCAGGGGGAGGAACAGAGGAAGGGGGAGAGAGAGAATCTCAAGCAGACTCAGTGCTGAGCTCGGAGCCCGACACCTGGCTCGATCTCATGACTCTGAGATCATGACCTGAGCCGAAACCAAGAGCTGGATGCTCAACCGACTGAGCCACCCAGGCACCCCTTAAACTGAGCTTTTTAAACAAACCCAAAGACAGAAATGAAACTCTGGATTGACCTAGATACTCCAAACAAACAAAAAAAACCCCACAATATGTAAAGTACAACGAGCTGAATAATTATCATGAGGAAGAAAACTAGCCCTGGGGTTTCCCATTCTGCCAGCTTCAGTCTTCAGGCACGGCGTGAACCAGCTCTGCAAGAGGTGACCAGCCGGGGGTTGGGGTTCCGAGAGCCTGACCCACCTCTAAGTCCTGGTCAGACTTGTTTCCCCCGCCTGGGGGCACCCTCACCTTTCTGCCCCAAGTCCTCCTTCCCCACATCTATTTATTTTAATGGGATTTGTCCCGATTAATAGGCTTCCATGCCCTTCTGACCCTATTAGAACAATGTTCCATATTTACACCGTTTATCTTACAGCAGAGGGGCCGGCGTATGCCCAGTAACGCTGTCAAATGCGTCTCCATGTTCGTGAGTGTCTTGGGTGAGGGGACCAGCACCAGGGCCCTCCTGGGGTACGTGGCTGTCTGACAGAGGCCATTCGCCTACTGGCAAGCTCCCTGGAGCTCTTTCTGACCAGCAAGGGAGAGAGGGCTTCGGGGCCGTTTCCCATTTAGGGGACAGGACTCTGATCACTAGGCTGCCCCCCACCACCCCACCCCACTGTGCATCCCACCTCCCAGACTTTCTTTTTTAGGCAGTTCCCTCTGCCTAAAATTCCTCCCTCCACTTCCAAGATGAATTGCCATTCAAGGGCCCAGGACCAAGGCCACTTCATTCAAAAGAGGCAGAAAACGCAGAACCTGTCAAGGAGGAAAAATTACAGGGGGCGGGAACGCCGGCTGAAGAGGCGCGGGATGCGGTGTGGTCTGCTGGAAACAGCCAATCCTCCTGTGAATTTGGGACGTCAGAGCCCAAGCAAGGGAGACTTGAGCAGTCTCAGTGGCCCCACCTGTATGTGGGGATGATAACAGGGCTGTCTCCACAGGTTTGCAGGGAGGATGAAAGAAATCACTTCAGCTGAAGGGCCTGGGAGTGGTGCCAGCCCCAGATCTCCCTACTGAGCCATTCAGGTCTCAGCTTCAAGTTCACCTCCTCCAAGAAGCCTCCCAGACGACATACAATATACAGCAGCCCCTCTCCAGTCCTCCTGCGACTGCTCTTCTTGCTATCCGACCCATCTCTTGCTCACTTGCTTTTTTAAAAGTGTATTAATTTGCTTATTTTCTGCCCCATAAGGATGGGCACCCCATGAGAGCAGGGGCTTTCCCCATCCGGGCCTCAGCTCGATGCCCAGGACCCAGACCTGCAGAGTGGTGCTCCCAGGCCAGGTGAGTCCTCCCTCTGGGAAGGCCAGCTCCCATCTCCAGGCGGCTCACCCAGCTGCTTGCGAGCCCCAACCCCCTCACAGGGCATGCCTCCGGCATCACGTGGCACGGGTGCTGCTGGATGCTCCTGGCTGCCAGGCCCAGCTGGCCCGGGGCCCTGGCATCTGGGGTGCCATGAGTTGGAAGAGCTGTTGTCAGTCTTGGCGGTGCCCAGCAGACGGTGGTCTGCAGGCCTGGGCTGGGCAGAGGAGGAGCCACTTAGAGGTTCAAAGCGGTCAGGAGACATTTTTGGACTTGGACATGAAGAAGGGACTTGGGTGCCCAGGTCGGGGGTGAGTGCGGTGGGGGCCCGTGACCCTGACCGAGAAGGCTGTGCAAGCTTTCCCGGCGCCAGCCTCTGTGCGGGCGCGTGGGTGCTTGGGTGCATGGGCACCGACCAAATCCACCCCAGGGTCAGTGTGAGCCGGGCTGGTCCGTGCACTTGCGCCGCCTGCGTCTTCTGCGTCATGGTGCCCAGTCCAGCCCTGGAGCTTGCTCTGGCGCCGGTGCAGCCCCAGGGCCTCGGGGCTGCAGGGGAGACTTGAGCAGTGGGTGCCGAGGAGTTGGGGTCCATCAACGCCTGCAGATGGAGGTAATAGGAGCGGGAGGGAGAACTGGGAGTCGCGGCGTGACCTTGGCCTCTGGGCGTCCCAGTTTCCCCATCTGGAGCCGGAGGGACCCCGCGAGGAAGAGAACGGAGTGCAGCGCCCCCTGCACGGAGCAGAAGAACGTTCGCGCGTCGCAGAGGAGGTGCGGGGCGCGCTCGCTCGGGCAGCGGGTCACCACCACCACCCCGACGAAGGTAGAAACCGAGGGAGCCCCCGCCCGCCGGGACAGGCTCCAGCCGCCTCCGGGCTCGTCCGTCGCGGGGGCGGCGGGATTCGAACCGGCTTCCCAATCCCTTCCGCTCCGGAAGCGCAATTTAGCGTCCAAGGCAGCGGGAGCTCCTCGCCCGCTCTCGTGACGTCACCAACCTCAGGCCGACGGGCCCGCCGACCGCTCCCTGCGGCCACCTGCCCGAGCAGCCGCGGCAGGTGGCTCGCCGGACCCCGCCCCGCCCCCGCGCCCCGCCCCGCCTCCGCGCCCCGCCCCGCGCTGGGGGTTCTGGTCCTCCGCTCCCAGCCGGCTGCCCGCGTGCTGCTTTCTAGCTCACGTTCTCACAGCCTTGGCACTGGGAGGATGATTCCCATCTTACATCTGGGGAAACAGTGAGGTGACCTGTCCAGATCACCCATTGGCCCACCCTCAGTAGGGCAGTACTGTAGTCGGGGGGCTGGGCGGTGAGCTGGGCGGTGACAGGACTTCGGCATCCTGAGGAGGCAGATGACAATCCCAGCATGTCAGCTGTGCTCCTCCTCCCAGCCTCTGTGGGCTTCTATCATAGGACTGGTCACACTGGTTATTTGTACCTGTCTCCCAGATCGGATGAGAGTGCTCCTCTAGGCTAGGACTGGATCCTGCTTATCTAAACCCCCCAGACTCTGTCCGGAACAGGTGCTCAGAACCTCTCTACATGGTGTGATAGGGATTTTAAAAGATTAAATGGTAAATAGCATGCACCAGGGACCTGCTAAGTGTTTTACAAACGTCACCATCTCAATCCCTTTGATAACTCTATGAGTGACGTCCTGTTGCATCCTCATTTACAGATGGAGGAAACCAGGGTGCTTGATGTCCAGCAACAGGCAAGGTCACCTGGTGAACAGCTGGTGAAACCAGAATGTGAGCCCAGGCTCTGGAAATGATGTTCACATGGGGCTGCTGAGCAGAGTAATGGGCCTTTAGTAGGTTGTTCTACCCAGGAAATGGAGGGGGATGTAGGAGCTCCCAAGGAAGAAAAGGTGGGGTCCAAGAGGTAAAGGAGTTCTCCCCTTGAAGAGGAGAACTTAGAGCTGGGGGCTGAAGGGAGAGACTTATTTTTTTAAGCTTTTTTTTTTTTTTTTTTTTTTTTTTTGAGTTATGATATACCCATGGTCAAAGACACTGATTGTGAACACACAGCTGGGTGAATATTTTGCAAGTAAACACTCATATAGTCAGATCAAACTATGGTGTATTTCCAGCACCCAGAGAGCCCCCATACTCCTCCCAGTCACCTGCCCCTGGAGAGACAGAGAGGACGTGAGTGTGGGCTGGCAGGAGGGACCCGGGGACAGAGAGGGAGTGTGTGCGGGGTGGGAGGGAGCTTTAATCAAGCTTGGCTGCAGCAGTGTGGGGCGGCAGGGATTTGGGGGACAGTGCCCTGTAGGGGAAAAGCCGGCTTTCTCTTGGATGTGCTTCTGCATAAGACTGGTCTTCGGGTAACCATCTCTGGGAGATCTCTGACAGCCACCTCAAATTTGCAAACCCCAATTCCTGAAGCACAAAGTACACAGAAGCTCAGCTCGATTCCTTCTCCCCCTAAGGCCCAAAGCCTGCTCTCCTGCCTTACCAAAGTCTCACTCCTCCCTACTCCTCCCTACCTCAGTGCCTTTGCTCATACTCTGCCCTCTGCACCTGTCTCCTCTTCCCTGCCTGGTGAATCCCCACGCAACCTCCAAAGCCCAGCTCCAATGTTGTTTTTTCTCTGAAGCCTCTTGGACTTGTCTCCACTGAACACCTGGCCTCTGAAATCTGCCTTCTTCTGAACTTACCTGGCTGTCACCACATGCCTCAGCCTGCCTCCAGCCCATCATCCATGGATGTGTGTCTCCCTCTGTGGGTGGTGGGCTCCCTGGGGGTAGCCACCTGCTCACTCCCCTCAGAGACACCAGGGACCCGGAAGCAGTATGTACTGGGAATGTCAATTTCTCTTTCTTGCATTCTCGATCTGCACTTTCCAATATGGTCACTGCTGGCCACTTTGGCAACTGAGCACTTCAAATGTGGCTAATGCCCCGGAGGAACGAATTTATTTTATTTTCAGTAATTAAAATTTAAATGTACAAGCCAAAGCAGTGTAAAATTTTCTCATGAAATGACTTTATTGCTTTGGTAGGATTACACTTTACCCTAGCAGTTGAAAATTTAATATCTAAATTGAAACGTATTTTAAGAGCAAAAGGTCTTAGGGAAAAAAGAATAAAATCTCTTATTAATGCTTTTTTATATTTATTACAAGTTGAAATGATAACATTTTGGATATATTGAGTGGAATAAAATACATTATCGAAAATATCCCACCTCTTCCTTTTTACTTTTTTAAATGTTACTAAAAATTAAAAGTAACACATAAGACTGGCATTATATTTCCATTGGACTATGCGGTTCTAGACTTTAAGGTCGGGGGGGGTAGAAGCTGCCTGTGTAGAAAATGGAGAAGGCATGGAAAAATCCTTCACGAAAAGAATCTGAGCATTTACGTGGCTGGACACTGCCCGGGAGATGTCAGTGTGATAAGACTTACCGGAGGGCTGATGAGACCTGAGGCCACATTAATAGAAATAGAATGTCCATAATGAAGGACGTGAAAGTCAGAGCTGTCACTATCCCAGGAGTAGGGGTTTCTGTTCTGGGTTTTGCATCTTAGAGTGGCACTGACCACCTAGAGCAGGTTCAGAGGACCTATTGGACACAGTGGTGTAAGGACCTGTTTAAGGTGAGGGGTGCCTGCCTCTTCAAGGCTGTCCCAGGCAGAGGGAGAAAGCCTGAGGTCCCAGAGGGGTGAGCTGGAACCAAGAGTGGAAGGTACATGGAGGTAAATTCTAACACTTAGGGCGCCTGGGTGGCTCAGTTGGTTAAGCGACTGCCTTCGGCTCAGGTCACGATCCCAGGGTCCTGGGATCGAGTCCCACGTCGGGCTCCCTGCTCTGCGGGAGGCCTGCTTCTCCCTCTCCCACTCCCCCTGCTTGTGTTCCCTCTCTCGCTATGTCTCTCTGTCAAATAAATAAATAAAATCTTTAAAAAAAAAAAAAAAAAAAAAAAAATTCTAACACTTAGATTTCTCTTAGGGGAAAGAGGGCTCCCTCACCAACAGGAAGTTCCCTGTCAACAGAGGTCTTCAAACAAGGCTGGATGACCCCTGGGGTGATGGTAAGGGGGCTTGGGAATGAGCTGTGTCCTTGGAGGTTCTCAGGGTCCTTCGAGGTCTCAGGTGGAGGCTTTTGAGGCCCAGCACAGCCATGCCCGTGGGGTGAGGTGGTCCTGGGCTCCGTCTGATGGGGTCTGGTTCCCTCCCAAGGGCCAGAATCAGCCTCTGATTGCCCCCAAGCCAGGACCCATCCTGCCACCGGGGTGTGTGAGTCAGTGCAGGACAGGGTGCTGCAGACCCAGGCTCCCAAGGCAGCTCGGCTCCTGAGCAGGGCAGCAAGGCAGACGAAGACCCCAAGAAATGCAGAGTCCAACCGCAGAGCAGTAACTATAGTGAGATTCACCAGGGAAATAATAGGATATTTGCTCATGCATGAGACATGTCTGGATGGAACTTTCTATTGTAGAAATTTTCAAACATAGACCCAAGTGGAGAGATCGGCATCACGGACCTCACACACCATCGCCCAGCTGCGGAGGTGAGCCACAAACGTGTGGTGATGGGGGCTGCCTCTGGGAGCAGGTTAAAGAGTGAGGCTCTATTTATATAGTTTTTTTCTCTTTAAAAAAATTTTTTTAAATTTTATTTTATTACGTTATGTTAATCACCATACATTACATCATTAGTTTTTGATGTAGTGATCCATGATTCATTGTTTGCGTATATCACCCAGTGCTCCATTCAGTACCTGCCCTCTTTAATACCCATCACCGGGCTAACCCAGCCCCCCACCCCCCTCCCCTCTAGAACCCTCAGTTTGTTTCTCAGAGTCCATAGTCTCTCATGGCTCGTCCCCCCCCTCTGATTTCCCCCCCTTCATTTTTCCCTTCCTACTATCTTTTTTTTTTAACATATAATGTATTATTTGTTTCAGAGGTACATATTTTTTAAAGATTGTATTTATTTATTTGACACAGAGAGAGAGAGAGTGAGAGAGAGAACACAAGCAGGGGGAGCGGCAGGCAGGCAGCGGGAGAGGGAGAAGCAGGCTCTCCGCTGAGCAAGGAGCCCCATGTGGGGCCCGATGAGGGGCTCGATCCCAGGACCCTGGGATCATGACCTGAGCCGAAGGCAGCTGCTTAACCGACGGAGCCACCCAGGTGCCCTGTGAGGCTCTATTTATAGAAACCATGCTGCTTTGTCTGCTCATTAGACCCTTTCAACAATAGTGAGGACATGGGGCAGGAAGGCCCCTGGGGGCTGCTAGTACCTGGCTACGTGAGCTGGGGCACACCTGCCTCAGCTGGAAATTCAGACCCGGACCTAGGTGTTTTCTAGATCCCAGACACATATCCAAATCTGAATTCATCACCTGCCCCTAAAGCTGCTCTGTCTCCCAGGTCCCCATCTCAACCAATGGCATTGTTGTCCACCCCATCACCCAGATCAGAAACCGGGGAGTCATCCAGACTGCTCCCTGCATGTCAGCCCCCGCATCGTTAGTTGCAGGTTCTGCCCCATCCCCGTCCTGAGTGTCCTTCCACGATGGCCATCCTAATCCCAGCCCCATCTTCACCTGCTTCTGTTGCTGACTGCACTAGGCCCAGCCTCAGTTTCACTCCTCTTCCCTTTCTCCCACTGGGGATCACACTTACATTAAGATCTGGATCTGATGCCCCAAATTCCATCAGCTTGACTTAGAGGAGGGTCCATTTCCCCAAATATTTCTGAGGTTCTCTGTGGGTGTTTATATCCCTCAAAGCCGGGTGCCCCAACAACTCTGTGGAGGGACAAATGTGATCCTGATGCCTACACCCGCTGGTCTCGTTAGGTTGCGGGTCATGGCTGCTATGGATGGCCAAGTAAGGGGTCCACACTGCCTGGACTGTGGTTCCCTCGGGGCACCTCTGCTATTGTCACCTCTGTCCTCACCGAGCTATGGTGGCTGATCAGTCCTGCTGAATAACAAGAGAGAGTGAGCATGCTCCCCTGGCTCCCCAGGGGCCGGCCCCACAACCAAGCTGCCTGGGCCCCGAGTGATACATTCCTTTAACCCACCTGCCTCCATCCTCTGCAGGGCTGCCCGCCTGCATCCCAGCGCTCAGGTCTGGATGCCAGGTCCGCTCAGATGACCTGTTGGGGAGGTCTATCCTTTTCTTACTTACCATGTGGCCTGTGGCCAGACAGATGGGGGCTCCCATCTGTCTATCTGTGTGCAGCTGAACACAGAACACCAGGCCTCCTACTCCCTCTGTCTGTTGTTTCTTGCTAGCACATAGGCCTCTACACAGAGGAAATGCCCCCAGCCTGCCCTCCGTCCTCATCCACTCTCACCCGAGTGCGTGCAGGGATGGGTCCGCCTCATCTCCAGGGGCTTGCACCTGGCCTGGGGCAGGACGCAGAGGCAGCACCAGCGAGTACCCGCCGTTATTGGAACTGCTCACTTGGAGCCCTTAATCCTACAAATCTACACGTGTAGGGCTTTACAGTTTATAAAGCACCTTGGGGTATATTGATCCTCTCCAGCCTCTCAGCGAATCTGTATGTATCTCGTGTAATCGGCAGTCCTGGGAGAAAGGTGCTGTTGCCCTATGTTCGAATTCTTTCAAGACGGTGAATACATGCACATGATCGAATAAAAGGGTTCACAGTGAATACGTGTCTGCCTCCCGGTAAGTCCCTGCTCCCCAGGGGCGCCAGTGTTCTCGCTCCTTGTGGATCTTTCCAGAGACATTCTATCCTTATATCTTCTTGTGTTTCTGTGCCCTAAAATGCTCCTTTAAAAAAAAATCACCCAAGTGGTCGAATCTTATGTGCAGTGAGTCTGTCCCCTTTCTCGACAGCTGGAGAAACTCGCATGCTGTGTTTGGGCCAGAGTCCGTCCCATTCGGATTCGTTGATCTGTCCACTGGGTTTGTTTTTTTCTTCCTTTTTGTTTTAGGGCTTCTTGTTCTCATCTTTCCCTCTAGGATTTGAGTAGTTCTCTGAGGGGTGCGCGCGCGTGCGTGCGCGTGCATGTGCGCGCGCGTGTGCATGTACACCTGTCTTCTCATAAATTGCAGGGCCGTTGTCTGCCAGCAGTGAGGCAGGTGGGCGTTATCAACCCCTATCTGATGAGGAAACAGGCCCAGGGAGGGGGGGCCTGGCTCGCGCTGCCCAGTCTGGGAGAGCTGAGTCAGGGACCCAGCTCAGATGGCACCCCAGCCTGTCACTGCGAGCCTGAGAGCGAGAGAAGCAGCTCCCACCCCCCCCACCCCCTGCGCAGGGGTGGGGTGGAGGAGTGGGTTCAGCCAGCGTGGAAGTATCTGGAGATTCAGGGGGAGTTGGGTCTTGGAGGAGTTGGGTTCGTACTTGCATGAGTAGGAGTTTGGAGGGAGGTTTGGGAGCCGGGGACTGGAGCCACCTTGCAGTGTGTGGGGGAGGGACACGTTAGGGAGGCAACTGGAGGCGGCTGCAGGTGATGGGGTGAGGGGTGATGGGGCAGGGCACAGGGGAGGAGGGACAGGTGAGGTATCTGAGGAGGCGGGAGGAGAGGGCCTGGTGAGTGAGGGCGTGAGCTGTGGAAGCAGGGGGAGGCCTGGCACTGGGAAGGGATGAGACGAGGCGGGGAGGTGGAGGTATTGCTACAGGTGATGGAAAATTCCAGGCAGGAAGCTTGAGAGGCAAGGCTGGAGGTGCATATGCAAGAGAGACAGGGGCAGCTGTGTGGAGCTGGTGGGAGAGGGCTGCCTCCTCTGGGGGGAAGGCGGAAAGAAGACCAAGATGAGAACACGGGGCCAGGATAAAGACGCACCTTTCTGTGGGGCCTCACTTTGCCTGGGTCCTGCGCTGGAAACATTCCTGCAGCTTATTCAGCAGGAGTTTGGGGGGTACCGGGCTGCATGGGACCAGTCACCTGGCAGGGCACAGAGACAGGGGCTCTTGGTCACCTGGGGCCATCCCAGGTCTGTGCTGCCCACCAACTGGCTGTGCCCACCCCTTCCCCTCTGCCGTGGCACCCCAGTCCCCCAAAGTGGTCCCACTTCAGCCACACTTACACATTTACAGACAGCTTGCCATTTGTCTTGTTTCGAGTGTTCTGTCCTGGCTCTTCTTCTTCCTACACCCCAAAGACTCCCCCTCCCAGCCAGGTTCCCCATGGTGCATCCCTATCACAGGGACAGGAAGTGTGGTGATGGTAACCCCAGCCCAGTTACCATCCCTCACAAGCACGCACGTTTTGCAAAGCATTTGCCAGTTGGAGACAGCATTGCTATTTCCTTCACACAGAGGCACAAGCAAGCTCAGAGAGCGCAGTGAATGAATGCTCAGGCCTGCTGAGCCCAGCCTCCCACGCTTGCGGGGGGACGGAGGGATGCTGGTGCCAGATGAGAGACCTAGAAAGCTGAGCCCCATCCCCGGCTGCAGGGGATTCCTTCCTGCTTTCCTTCTTGGAGCCCTGGGCTCTGCATCCCAGAGGGGCAGACCTGCGGGTGGGGTCCTGGGGCTGAGGCTGAGCCAGCACCTTGTGTCCAAATTCTGCTAGCTACCTGTCTGTGACCCAGTGTCCCCTCTGTGCAAAGGGAGATTAACCACCCAGGGCCGCATGAAAGCCAGGTGCAGGAGAACTGAGGGCACTGGTACTCGGACCCCTCTCTGCCCTTGTCCACTCCTCCCAAACCTCCACTCCCTTGCGAGCGTCATTTCGAATCTCTCCCCTCTGTGCCCTCTGTTCTATATCACGGCTCCCCTTGCTGAGTCCTGGACACACCCTATGCTTTCCCATCTCTGTGTCTTTGCTCTGGAATGCCCTCTTTGAATCTCCACCTCCCCCAATCCTTCCCCCTTCAAGCCCTTTCCAAGCTCCTCCTGCCTCCCCTGACCTGCCTGTGGTGAGACCCCTCTTGGGAACCCCTACAGCCCAGATGCTTTTTTTTTTTTTTTAAGATTTTTATTTATTTATTTGTCAGAAAGAGAGAGAGAGAGCAAGCAGGAGCAGAAGGAGGGGAAGAGGGAGAAGCAGGGTCCCCGCTGAGCAGGGAGCCCGATGCGGGACTTGATCCCAGGACTCTGGGATCATGACCTGAGCCAAAGGCAGAGGCTTAACCCACTGAACCACCCAGGCGCCCCAGCCCAGATGCTTTTTCAGGGGTGAACACAGTGAGGGGAGGGCATGGTGCCCATGGGGTAAGGATTCCAGGGTCAGCCTGGGCTGCCCCAAGAGATTGGCAGTTCCGAAACCCAGCAGCTCAGTATTCACTCTTCTGGGCATCTGCCCACGAGATTTTCCCTGAAACACCCACTGCTCTTCTCAGGGCCAAGCTCAGACACCCACTCCCTTGTGCCTCATTGTTGACCTCAATCTCATCTCCAGTATTTCCCCCTTGTCCCTACTTCCCTTATATTTAAAAAAAAAAAAAATCACATTTAGGATGTATTTTCTAAGTCCCCTTAAGTCCTTCTTGGATTGAGGTGGGACACAGTAGATAAAGGAAGGAAGATTGGCCTTGGTGTTTGGATCTAGAAAATGGGTGGATACTGTTTTCCCTGAGTTCCCAGCTCTCACGTCCTGGGGTTCCCAGGACCAGGGCTCCCTTTTGTCATGTCTTGGGTTGGCGGGGGGTCAGATGGTGGCTCCTGGCCCCTCCTCAAGGCTGGGACAGGGGTATAGAAGCCAGGTCAGGGCCCCAGCTTTATGAAGGGAAGCAGAAGCTACACCGGGCACTCCGGGGGCGGGTGAGGTCCGGGGCTGGGAATGGAGGCTGCCGCTCGGAGTCACCTGATCATCAGGGCCACGTCTCCTGCGGGCACCTGCTACACGCAGGCTGGTGGGGCTCAGTGTGGTGGTAAGAGGGTCACTCCCAGGGCCAAGTCTTCTCTTTTGGGGGCTGAGTCTTGGTGACACTGTGAAGAGTTGGTCCCCTCTTCCCTTGCAGGATTAAGTCAGCATTTCGGGGGCAGTATGTGTCTCGAGAGGCCGTGTCCTGCCCCTACTCAGCCCTATTCATCTGGGTGGCTCTGGCAAACCAGTTGGTGTCTCTGGGCTCTAATCCCCTCACCTGGGAGATGGGGATAATAACCCTGCTTCAGATGATGGGGAGGGCTACATGGAAGAGCCCATCCCTCAGCACCTGGCCCTGGAAAGGCAGCTCGTGGGGACATTCCGCCCTTGGCCTCCTCCTCGGGACAATTAGGAGGTTGGACCCAGTATCCTGAAGGGGCCCCGAGGTGCCATCCCAGCCCCTCCTCCCTGCCTTCTCAGTGAGCCTCTCTGTCTGTCTGCCCTGAACGCCCCCACAGTGGGTGTCCAGTCCTGTTTGCCCAGACTAGCTCAGCCTCCAATTGTCTCCAGGGCAAAGCCTCTGAGCTGGTTGGCCCGAGATCTTTTTATAAATATTCCGTGGGAAACTGTTCTTCTTGGTTTCGTAAAGTAGGCCTTGGGTCTGCTTTGCAATTCCAAAGCCATCTCCCATGGAGGTGGACCCAGAGGCAGGCCTGCCACCCATTGCCCAAGGCTGGCCTGCTTCCTCCTGACTTAATCAGGGGTCAATGGGTTCATTTCCCAAACACCTAGTGTGCCCCAGGCCTAGTGCACCCCAGGCCTACTGCGCCCCAGGCCTAGTGTGCCCCGGGCCTAGTGCGTCCCAGGCCTAGTGCGCCCCAGGCCTGCAGAAAGGAGCCAGCTGAGGCCCTGCCATCTGCGTCCACACCACGCAGCCGGTGTGGGTGGGTAAATACAATTCTTTACACACACACACACACACACAAACATTCTTCTAGTGTTCCTTGTGACCAATAAACTGCTTACCTTTTCCAAAGTGTTACTGAATTCACAACAGCTTTAGTCACTCAGTGTTTTCTCAAGGGATGTTATAATGACAGCAATTGTCATATGATACCCAGGGGCATTTGTGTGCGTGTACGTGTGTGTGTGTGTGTGTGTGTCAAGCAGGTCCCTCATTCTTGAAAACATTGGGATCTGCTGATGTAGTTCAATAGCCCGGACTTACAGGTGGGGGCACTGGGGCCCGGGGAGAGGAAGGGACTTGTCCCAAACCTCAAGGGCAGAGTCCACTCCAGGTTTCAAGCAGCTGAGAGCCTGGTTGTCGAATCTGGGCCCGGGGCCCTGGGTAAAATGATCTTGGGAGATCCTGGCTCATCAGGAGCCAGGTGCGGCAGCTCGGCTGGAGGCAGGAGCTGTGGGCTGGGAGGCAACCGAATCAGCGAACTACTAACGCCCCCCCCCCCCACCTCCTCCCCGCCCTCCTTCCGCAGATGGCCTGGCCACATCGCCATTGACCTCTGCTGTTTAAACCACCGCCTCTCACAGTCTTCCAGAGAATTGCTCCCACCTGCTCCCAGTCACAGTCCTTCCGGCCAATGCCAACCTGCCAGGCCTGCTGGGCTGCTAAAGATCGGTGCCCCCTGCACCGCCCCACCGTGGTCCATCAGGCCCTCCTAGGGCTCGGTCCTGCACCTTCTTTTCTTTTCTCTTTTTAACTTCAAAACCTCGACAAGTAAACTTTAATAAGCAGAAGTCACTGTCTTATTCTCCCAGCAATGAACAATTCCATCCTTTAAAAGTAAATAAGGGCTAAAACCAGAGGGTACGGGGTTGATCTGGCCTCTGCCCAAATCCGAGTGGCCAGTGGACTTAGGAGAAGGAGGCCGCGCACGGAGGCTGCAGGGAGGTGCGTGGAGGGCTGCCAGGCCAGAGGAGGACGAGACAGCACCCCGCAAGTCCTTGCCAGGCCTGGGCTGACAGAGAGGCTTTCTGACACCAGAATGGGCCACTCTATCCCGTGCACAACGTGGCTTGGTTCCACCCGTCCACCAAGCAGGCATTATTTTTATGAGCTTGTGAAACAGACCAGGGTGGAGAGGCAAACCGGGAGCGCTCAGTGATATTGAAAGCAGCCTGGGACGGTGCCAGGGGCAGCGTGGGGGGGGGGGGGCCGGCTTCCCTGCCTGAACGGACGGGGAAGTAAGTGGTGTCAAATCTGCGTCCTTCGTCCCTCGTATTCTCCTTTTTTTTTTTTTTTCCAAGCAAACAATAAGAAATCATTGAAATTAAACAGTAGAAGGACAGTGAGCTCACTGAGCATAGGGGATTGAACTTATTTTTTTTTTTAAGATTTTATTTATTTGAGAGAGAGAGAGCGAGAGAGAGAGCACGAGCAAGCAATGGGGAGGGGCAGAGGGAGAGGGAGAGTCCCCACTGAGCAGGGAACCTGATGGGGGCTCGATCCCAGGACTCCAGGATCGTGACCTGAGCCGAAGGCAGACGCTTCACCGACTGAGCCACCCAGACACCCTGAATTTAACCAGCAACATAGTGACAGGAACTGTTTGATGTTCTGGACAGACTTCGAGAGGATGTCTTCCCTCCAGGCCATGTGATCGCTTTATTCCAATAATACATATTTCAAAACTAAGTCATTCCCTACCTCTTGCATTCTAGTCTATAGTCTGGCTTACGTGATTTCCTTCCTTCCTCTCTCCCCAACAAAAGGACCCTGCATGTGGTCTAGTCTGGTATACGACAACCACTTCTGGAATAGTCCTGAAGAGGGAGAGATAAAACCTCTGACCACAAAGTTACAATAGATGTTATTAACACTCCTCTGTAAATCATACCATAATTTAATCCCAATACATTGATCTGCAGATCTATTAGGATAAAGTCTAAACAGTGGGATACTTAAAAATTTCTTCTCAAGGTGGGTGAAGTAGGTGATGGGGATTCAAGAGTACATGTATCATGATGAAAAAGAAAATAAAAATGTATTCTTTTTTCAAAAGATTTTTATGTATTTATTTGAGAGAGAAAGAGAAGGAGCAGGGGGAGAAGCAGACTCTCCACTGAGCAGGGACCCCGATGGGGGGCTCAATCCTGGAACTCCAGGATCATGACCTGAGCCCAAGGCAGATGCTTAACCAACTGAGCCACCCAGGCACCCCTAAAAATGTATCCTTAATGTTAAGTCAAACGTGGCCTTCCTGTTTGTCTTATGGGTTTTCGTGCTATTCTCTAAAGCAAAAGACAACAAAATGGTCCCTTCTTCTGTGGGATGGATGAGCGAGCTCTTACACTCTTGATGGGCATATAACCCATTTCCCCAAATCATCTCAGGTTGAACATCTGTTCCCTTTAGTTGCTCTTTAAAAGACATATGTCTCAGACCCTAAAGTCTGCCTCCCCAGCATCTAGCAGGCACCCAACAAATGCCAGGTCCTCTTTCTAAATGTAATCAATCTTGCTATTCCAGATTCTCCATGTCTCGCTAGACCCAGCTGTAATACCCGGAATATCACCTGTGCACCAAAGATTACCCTGGGACTGTCACCGCCCTTTCCAAGGAGTGCAGCTGAAGACTACTGCTGCTTGCTTGTTTGGCTCCGTTGTTTTGTTTGGATACTCTCAGCCAGATCGCCCTGAATTTAGAATGACCTTGACTCACCTGTAAACCCCCAGGTCTTTACCCTATGAACAGATGCCATGTCAGCTTTTCGGTAAGTTGCTCTTCTGCATTGACAGTGTGAACCTATATGCCCAACTGTATGTGTATCAGTTCAGTTTCATATTACTGCTCATTCTGGGCAATTAAAACCCTGATTCTGTTTCTGCTGCATTAGACATTCCTTCCATTGTGCTCATCATCCTTTGCGTTCCTTCCTGGGAGATAGGTTCTTGCTACTTTTGTTGCTGTGGCTTTAGGAGGGCAACCGACATTGAAACGAGCCAGGTTTTGCCCAAGAAGTGATCACCCATCTTAGGAATGTGTATTTCTCCACAGACAGAGCCTCAGCCTGATGTATGTCCCGTGGAGCAGCATTTTTGTTTGTGTTACAGTCTTCTGACCACTTCGCTTGTGTTTTGTTATGATGTTTTAATTCTTTTTTGGGCTTGCCTGTCTGGATTACATTTATTACTCTGTCTCAGGGCTCTTCATGTTCCCAGGAAAACTTCTGAGACAATGAGGTAGTTAGTCATTGTGCTCATCAGCGCTGAGGAACACATAAAGTCTCACCCAACACCTCTTCCGTTTCATAATACACTTTGGAGAAGCAGCATCTTCGAGAACGATTCCACAGTAGGTGTCCTCAGGGTCATGGCAAACAGCCTCTAGTGTTCTGTTCTCATTCTTTCTCCAGACGGCCAGACAGACTCCATGTGGCTTCGCACAGTTGCTCAATGCAGGATTTCCAGTCATCGCCATGTTTACACGTTTGCGGGAACCTGAGGACACCATTGCCGTCGGTGACCATCATGTCATTGTTAATAGACTTCTGAATGTGCGGTGGGACCGTGCCAGTGATGTGCATCCACAGGACCATGTTCTGCGGCCCCCAACCCATGGCGGACCCCGCGGCTCGTCCTAGACCAAGCACCTAGCTCTGGCAGATGTGCAGGCCAGATGTGGCGCCAGGCTCTCGGCTCTCCAGGGAGGGGAGGCCTGGAGGCCTGCGGGGTATGGGGAAGCCCCCAGTGGCCGAGGGGAGCTTCGCAAGAGGCCGACCTCATCACCCCTATTCTTAAAAATAGGACGAGGTGAGAGCATTGCCCAAGTGCCAGTAGCAACACAATGTTCTGGAACTTTCCCCCCTTTCTGAGACCTCTGCCCCATTCCTTTAAGAAAAAGAGAACAGTGCTTAAAACGGCCTTCGTGGCTCTGAAACCTCTTCCTCCCTTCTGTCTTCTTTTTGTTGGTGTTCCTGTCCCCATCTCGCAGCTAGGGCAGCTCTGGCCTCCTCGTCCTTCTTTTCCTTCTTACTCAACTAGGGAGTGACTGGAGGGGTCTCCTCACCTTCACTCTTACACTTCTCTTCCCTTTGGGGACATTTACTGCTTCTGCAACCACCTCTCTCTGCAGAATCTGTGGAATAGGAGATGTGGCCATAGGTCAGATTCTCTGACCGGCTTTCCGTGGAGGTACCATTGCACCCTCCGTGGATCCGATATGTGTCCAATCTGAAGTCTCCACTAAAACACTGGTGCTGGACAGGACTCACCACTTAACGGTGGCAGACAGACTCCCTCTAGGTCCCCACAAGCCGGACCAGAAGGAATTAACTGTTTGCTGTCTTTTTCCTTTCTATTTTGATATGCTCTCACATTTTCAAGGATGTTACATGCCTTGTGCAAAGAAAGAACTCTTGTGTCCCCTTTACTGGGAGTCTTGGATCAGTAACGCTTGTCACATATGCTTTCTCTGTATATAGATGCAGACGGAGAAGTAGACGCAGGTACAGGGAGTGAGAGGTATTTTTCTGAACCATTGGAAATTAGGTGCAGACACCATGCCTCTCTACCCCTAACTATCTCAGTGTATTCCCTAAGAACAGGACGTTTTCTTGTGGATCCACAGTATGATGTTTAAAATTGGTAAATGTAACATCAAAGCAGCACTATGATTTAATTCACAGTTCACATTAAATGTTGTCAATTGTCCCAATCATGTCCATCCTGGCTCTTTCTGCCTCCAGGCCAGGGTCAAATCCAGGAGCATGCATTGCACTCAGTTGTCTCATCTCTTTAGCTTTCTTTGGCAGGGGGCATTTCTTTATCTTTCATGATCTTTTTTTTAAATTGTATTTATTTATTTTAGAGAGAGACAGAGAGAGCATGTGTGGGGGTAGGGGCAGAGGGAGAGGGAGAAAACAGGCTCTCCACTGAGCAGGGAGCCCTACGTGGGGCTTGATCCCAGGACCCTGGGATCATGACCTGAGCTGAAGGCAGATGCTTAACCGACTGAGCCACCCAGGCGCCCCTATCTTTCATGATCTTAACCTTTTTTTTTTTTTTTTTAAGAGTAGGGGCAGGTTATTTAGTGGAATGTCCCTTAATCTGCATGATACAAGCTGGCTTCTGTATCCTTTGGAAAAGTCCTCATCATTTTTCAAACACTTTCTTACTTTTTTGGCATAAGAAAATGTTCCAGGGTCAGTCTTCCAGAATTCTCCCAGAAGCACTATTCTGCCCTGATTCCTGCAGAGAAACCTCCACTCCCAGAGTCGTGAAACCTCATGCCCACTGGCCTGGTCCCTATGGACTCCTCCAGCCTGAAGCTTAGACACCCCCACCTCCAGTTCCTGCTCCCACACTTCTCTCTTGTTAAGGTGACAAGGAGGCCATGGAGTGCCAGCTCAACCCTTCCTGGCTGGGCTTTCTTGGGTTCCTGGCTTATGTCTCAGTTTCTTCATCTGCAAAATGGGGTTGGTAGTACTCTCTATCTCGCAGGGCTGTTGTGAAGATAAAATGAGACAGCACTTAGCCCAGTGTCAGGTAGGAGGGAAATGCTTGCAAAGGAAGGTTGTCAGCCTTCACGGGTCTGCCCATAAAGCCTCTCCTGACTTCCCAGCTCCCACCTCCAAGGAAAGAGGCCTCCAGGCACTCTGCTCCCTAGAGCAGAGTGAGGTGAGTCCAGGAGGGTCTATTCCATGGGTCTGCCCCTTACTCAGTCTGGAAGTGGTACAGGGAGGTCCTGAGCCTGAGTGTAATTCTGGCTGACCCCCCCCCCACACACACACCTGTTTCCCTTGCCTTCCACTCCCCATTGCACACCCTCTAATATATATATATACATATATATATATATATATGGTGTGATCTACCAATCCATGTCTCAGGCTGTTACTATATTATTTAAAAATACCTAGCAATGCGTTAGGAATGTTTTTAAATGTTTGCATAAATGGTGCCAGGCAATAAACCTCATTCTTCTTCTGCTCATCACATGTGAGGCTCTCTGACCTTCCATGAACTGTCCCATTGTGGTTATTCATCCATTTCCTGGGGAGGTGGTAGTGGTGGGGAGAGTCACCTATGACCTCCCTCTTCCTCCTCCGCAACATCCTTGTGGACGCCTCAAAGAATTTGTTTGGGGTACTTAATTTCACCCTTTGCCTGCTTGACTTCCAGAACCACTGCCCCAGTTTTAAGGGTGTGGGCACGTTTTCTTGGAGGTCTTTCCTGGCCATACGGGTCCCTAAGCCTCTCCAGGGCTCAATGTCCCTAAATGAACATAGGCACAGCGGTCCTGACCCACACAGCGTTGTGAGGGTGACTGCAAAGAGCACTTAGCACAGTGCCCGTGCCTGCTGTCCCGGCTGTCATCCCACCCCCCAGGACTGGCCAGTCGATGGTGCGTCTGCCCCGGAGGAGCAGCGATCAGAGCAGAAACGGCTCTGTGGGTCCTCGCATCCAAGGGCCTCAGAGTATGCAGGCAAACTGCAGCCCAGAGAGAGTAAGGAGTTTGGGCAAAGTCACATGGCTCGTGGCAGCTGACTCTGGCTGTCCTTGGTACCTGAACCAGCACAGTTGCAGAATGAAGTTCGGCTTGACTCCAAAGGCCAGGTGTTGTGCCAGGTGTCTGCCACTTCCTGGCTAGCACTTGCCTTCAGGGCCCGTCAGTTCCCCCATCTGTAAAATGAGGGCGGGAATAATGCTTCTGCTACCAGCGATCAGGCGGAGAGCCGGTGCCACTCCCCCGGGGCCGGTCAACCCGCAGTCGCGGCTCGTGATCCACGCCCCCGCAGGCGTGCGCGGGCGACGCCAGGGTACACCCCCCCGCCCCGCGCCAGCGAGCTGGCACACCTGGGGGGCGGGGCGTCGCGGCCCCGGGACCTCATTGGCTGCGGCGGCGGGGGACGCAGCGTGGGGCGGGGCGGGGGCGCGTGGGGCGGGGCCGGGTTCCCGCCCGAGCCTTTCATCCGGGCCGCACTTCAGCTCCCTCCTCCAGCGCGGACTGCCCGGGCCGGCCCCGCCGCCATGCGCTGCTACGAGGACGAGGGCAGCTGGAGCCTGTCCTTCTCGGGCGCCGGCTTCCTGGGGCTCTACCATGTGGGCGTGACCCGCTGCCTCAGCGAGCGCGCCCCGCACCTCCTCCAGGGCGCCCGCCGCTTCTACGGCTCCTCGTCCGGGGCGCTCAACGCCGTCTGCCTCGTCGCGGGCAAGTCCGTCGGTGCGTGGGGGACGGCGCGGGCTGGGCGGGTCGTGGGGGGGGCGCGGGCTCCACGCCGGAGGGAGGGCGCGGAGAGGGGCGTGCCGGCGCTCTGCCCTGCGCCCTTTACATCCAGCATGATCCCATGGGAGCCTCATAAGAACCCTGAGGAGTATGGTTACTCTCGTTTCGCAGAGGACTGATCAGAGCTGGGGAGGCTGTTCCCAAGGTCAGAGGGTGGACAGAGCATTTGAACGTAGGGCTGGGGACAGATATTCTGAGCTGGAGAAGGGAAGACGGTCCATTCCCATGGTACCCGGGAGGGAGGTCAAGTCTTTTGGACGGATGTGGGCAGGCCCCCTGGGTGACTGAGGACCCCCTCCTCTCCCCATGCGCACAGATTTCTGCTGCTCCCGTCTCCTGGGCATGGTCAAGCAGGTGGAGCAGCTGAGCCTGGGCATCTTCCACCCCGCCTTCGCACCCATTGAGCACATTAGGCAGCAGCTGCAGGACAGCCTGCCTTCCAACATTCATATCCTGGCCTCCCAGAAGCTGGGCATCTCGCTGACCCGATGGCCCGATGGCCACAACATCATAGTCACCAACTTCACAACCCGCGATGAAGTCATCCAGGTGAGCATGTGGTGGCAGGTGAGTGGGCTCCATCTCTACGGTGACTTCCAGGTGCTTCCCAGAGGCAGACACTCCTTTCAGGGAGGTGGGGGGGTGTCACTTGAGGCTTGGGTTTGTTTATAAATGAGAGAGTAGCAGTACAGAGGGGCCAGAAGGTGAGGACGGAGACTCCCATCTTGCTTTGGGAAGGCCCCTCGGCTGGACACAGAAGGGAATGGCTGGGGAGGGGGCAAAGTCCAGCTTCTGTACTCAGGGCCCCTGCTTTTCCAGAGAGGCGCCTGCCCACAGTGGATTAGGAAACAATCCAGTATTGTTATAAAACAGGAGGTCGTGACAGCCACACGGTCAGGGAGGGAGGCCAGTGACAGGCTCTGGGAGTGGTCAGGTGGACCAAGTAGGGATTAGGTCCCTGGGAGGGCTCAGGCAGGTAGGGAGACAGGGAGGGAGGCCCGGAGCTCTGCTCCCCGTTCTTATCAGGGTCTGTGCCTTCCACTCAGACTGGGGTCCGTGATGCAGAATCTGCTTCATCTTGCTGACCCCAGCACCCAGTGTGGGGACTATCTCTGGGTCTGTGATGATCGGGATTCTCAGTGTGTGCAGGAGAGGAGCCAGTCCCTTGGCACGAGCTGATGTCCGTGGGCTCTCGAGGAAGCCAGTTAGGGACCCTAAAGGTTATCCCAGCATCTTTGCCTCTATGGCACATAGCACAGGGCCTGGCACATAATAGGTGCTCAGTAAACATTAGCTGCTGTCACTGTTATCATTAATCTGTGGGAATGAGGCTCCTGCTTGCATCTCCAACTGGTTAGAGCCAGGATGAGTGCTGCATCTCCCAGAGAGGGTTGGAGGGATATTTCCAAGTAGACTGCAAGTCAAGGTTCTATGCTCCATGAGTTTGGTAAGCCCTAGGTCAGTGGTTCTCAACCAGGGGTGATTTTTCCCCCTAGGGACATTTGACAACATTGGAGGCATTTTTGGTTGTCACAATTCTGTGTGTGTGTGTGTGCACAAAGTACTGACACCTAGTGGGTAGAGGCCAAGGATGCTGCTGTGTCCCACCATGTACAGGACAGCTGCCTGCCACACCATCCCTCACTTCCAAGACAGGACTCTTGAGCCCCAAATGTTAATATGTTAAGCATCTTTTTCATTGCTGGACTTGTCAGAGACTCTACGGGGAAGAGTGGACAGTGTTTTCCAAATGGATAAAGAAATCAGGGTTTCTTTTTTTTTTTTTAAGATTTTATTTATTTATTTTGTGAGAAAGAGCGTGCACGAGCGAGGCGGGGGAGGGGCAGAGGGAGAAGCAGACTCCCCGCTGAGCAGGGAGCCCGATGCGGGACTCGATCCCAGGACCCTGGGATCATGACCTGAGCTGAAGGCAGACACTTCACTGACTGAGTCACCCAGTCGTCCCGAAGTCAGGGTTTCTTGTTTGAGATGCATCTGGTTGGATCAGTGTCCAGGGAACACACTTTGGGAGACATACCTGGATTGTTGGTGAAGAATTCCTGCCTGCTGGGTGATGGATAAATGGTACTTGGTGCCTCTGTTTGCCCTTGGGAAGGGGGGGGGGACACAGCAGCAGTCTCGAGTGAGCAAGGATCCATCAGCAGGAATTGGAGGGCAGGTGTCATGACAGGCCTGAATTCAAGTACCTTCTTAACCTTGAGAATTTGGCTGGGACATGACAACTTCTCTGGGCCTCGTTTCCCTCCCCTGAACACAAGACTAATGCCAGCAAACTTCACAGGCAGCTCTGGGCTTAGACACCGGGCCCAGAACAGGTTCTGAACACCAGGAGCGCGAATAATGGTGTTTCCGCTGACTTGTTTTCCCAGGCTCTGGTCTGCACCCTATACTTTCCTTTCTACTGTGGGACAATTCCCCCCGAATTCAGAGGGGAGGTAAGTGCACTTTGGGGGTTTGATGACTGAGTCCCTGCCCCGTGCTCTGAGGGCCCAATGTACCTTCTGCTGAAAGGCGTGTGGGTGGAGGGAACTGTGCTCCCTGAGCTCCTACTGTGTGCCAGGGCCCTCCCTCTGCTCCTGGGGGGTGGTGCTCAGAGCATCCTGGGGTAGATGGTCCTAGGGGCTCAGGGGCAGCTAGAGGTCACCGGCTGCAGCCCACTTCCGGCTGGTGGCCCCATGGCAGTGTGGGGAGAGGATAGGGCATCCTGAGCAGGCAGCCCACCTGAATTGCAGCGCTATATCGACGGGGCTCTGAGCAACAACCTGCCCTTTGCGGACTCCTCCTCCACCATCACTGTGTCCCCTTTCCACGGGACAGTGGACATCTGCCCCCAGAGCACCTCGGCCAGCATGCATGAGCTGAATGCCTTCAATGCCAGTTTCCAGATCTCCAAGAAGAACTTTTTCCTGGGGTTCGTCGCCCTCATACCCCCCAGCCCTGAGGTAGGTCTGGCCCCGGTGCCCACCTTGAAGGTGTTAGAGGCTTGGCCATGATCCAGGGTCCTGTGAGTCAGACTGTGTCCCCACACCCTCCCCCCACCTCAGGGTAGTTAGGACACATGTTCTGAGTCTTACAGCCACGTTCTTGAACCCACAACATGGGGCTCAAGTTGTGTCCTTATTATTCTTCCCCTGCCTGGATGAATGTTGAGTTAGGACTGGCCCCACATCAAGGCATGGTAGCACCAACCGCGCTGAGCTGGGGTGTGAGCCAGGCCTCTGCTGGTATTCCTCAGGGTCAGGCTCTGTGAGAAGGTGCTAGTACCCTCTGTTTCTCAAGGGAGGACACCAAGGCTCAGAGAGGTTAAGCAACTTGTTCAAAGTCACACAGCCTGGAAGCAGCAAAGCCAGACTTCAAATCCTCAGCTAGCCTAGACCCATGCTCTCAACCACTGCCCTAGACTGTGGCCAAATTTACCATCCCCATGGAGGCGAGGCATAAGGACAGACAAAAAGGGACCATAGACCTAGATTTCTTGTTTTATTCCCTTGGTATTTCTGGAAAATGGGTAATTTGACAACAAATAGTTTATCACCATAACCTGCTCCTCTACCCCAACCATGTCCTGGCCCTCCCCTATTCCTTCATTCGTTCCATGGTTCTGTAGTGTTTTGTTTTTTTACTTTAAGTAAATTCTACGCCACACATGGGGCTCAAACTCATGACCCCAAGATCAAGAATCCCCTGCTCTACCAACTGAACCAGCTAGGCACCTCGGTTCTGTAGTGTTTTATAATTTATGAAACAAGATCATGTTCATTTACTCTGATCTTCCCTATACCTGTGTGGTAGATGGAAAATCTCAGCCCCATCTTAGAGACTAGGAAGCTGAGGCTCTCAAGGTGGAGTGGCCATCCTGAGGCCACACAGCAAGGGAAGGCAGAGCTGCCTTCTGGACCTGCAGGTGCCTTTCCCCCCCTAGGGGAGCTCTGACTGAGACAGGCGGGTGTGGGCCCCCAATTTCCTCTGCTATCTCAGACTGGTTCTGGAAATAAACATCAAAGGGCGAAGGCAACCACCATGCATTGACCCACAGGAACCAGGCAGTGTCCCGGGTGTCCTGGGCCAGGCCTACTTATCCCACTTTCCAGAGGAGAGAACTGAGACCAGAGAGCGGAGTGTCTGGAGCAAGAGCGGCCACCAAGGAGTCTTAGGGGAGGAGCCCGTCCTGCCTGCAGTCCCATGGCCCTCCCCACCCAGCACTGGGGTCCTTGAGCCCATCGAGGGGGTTCTTGGGGAGCGCGGGCTGGGCGGGGATTGCTTCCAGTGGAAGACAAGTCTCTGGACTGTGACCATAGCTCGAGGGGCAGGTCCAGGCCTTCCCCATCCTACTCTGACCTGTTTTGGCAGGTAGTAGCGGACAGCTGCAGACAAGGCTACCTGGACGCCCTCAGGTTCCTGGAGAGACGTGGTAGGTGGCAGCCCCCGTAGTCGCTGGGCATCCAAGTAGATCCTGCTTTCCAGGTGTCTGTGCATTTAGGGACTTCAGCTCACTCGTTCTCTCACTCAGCTTCTGCTCTATGCTTGGCCTCAGCTGGAGGCTGGAGACCTAGAGAGGATCACACACGCATCCTGCTCTTGGGCTGCTCTTAGACTGTTGTGGGGGGACCTCTCCCCATGGAGATGGAGGGGATGCTCAGAAGGGGGCACCTGACCCGGCCTGGAGGGTGGGCAAGGAGGGCTTCCTGGAGGCGGCAACAGATAAGCTGGGCTTTGAAGAGTTATGAAGACTATGGAAAGGTTGAAGACAGAAAGGAAGAGGGCATTCCAAGCAGAGGGAAGATGAGCGAGAGCAAAGGAACAGAGGCGAGCACCCTCGGGGCACGTGACTCAGTATGGCCTCAGGAGTGTGCGTGTGCATGTGTGTGTGCATGTGTGCGTGTGTGTGTGTGTTCATCGGACAGTGGGTGGGCTACAGAGGTCTTCTCAGCTGGAGAGTCTGGATGTCATCCAATGCTCTTCACATGGTAGAGCTGAAATTGGAACCCAGGCCATCTGGCTCCAGACCCATGTTGTTTACCCCAAACATACAGCAGCAGGAAGAATTTGCAGAGCACTTAATACGTGCCCAGATCTGGGCTTGAGCTTTAGGTGTTTGTCTTGTTTAATTCTCAGAACAACCACATGAAGCAGATTTTCATTTTCTCCTTTCTCAAAGAGGGAAACTGAGGCACGGGGCAGTTAGATCACCTAGTGAACAGGTGTTGACATCAGGGTTTGAACCTTGGACTGCGTCTTCAGGGTCCGGGCTCCGATGAGCCACTAGAAAGTGCACAGGAGATGGGGAGCAGAGAAGGGTCAGGGGAGAGCAGGAAGAGGTCATTCAGGAGGAGCCGTGGCTACATCCTGCAGCAAGCAGGTCCCCAGAACTGGGTTTGGGGATCGAGGGGGATGGGTGGCATGGAGAGCCAGGGGCTGTCACCATCACCAGGGGGCTCTGGACGTGCTGACCCGTCATATCCCTCCTCTCCACTGACCCAGGACTTACCAAGGAACCAGTGCTTTGGATGCTGGTGTCGAGGGAGCCCCCAGCCCCAGCTGATGGGAGCCAGGATGCCGGTCATGACAGAGGCCAGAAGAGGGGCCTGTCTCTCAACTGGGCGGTGCCCAGTGTGCTGGTCAAGGATGTGCCTGACTTTGAGCAGCTCTCACCAGAGATGGAGGCCGGTACTGCCTTTTCTTTCATGCACTTGCTCACCTACCCCATGCCCTGCACACAGGGGCCTGCGGGGGGGGGGGCGTGCAGAGACCCTGCCCTGCAGGTGCTCAGGGGCCGGAAGAGGATAGGACTCCTTTATTGAGCACCTACTGAGTGCCAAGTGTGGTCCTAGGGCCTTTCTACCTGTTGTGGCAATCACTCCGCACCACAACCGTGGGCCTACGTGTTTTCCTTACCCCATTTCACTGACGACGAAACCGAAGCTCGGAGAGGCAGTTGGGAGATTCAAACCCAAATCTGTGCCTCAGAAAGCCAGGTCTCTACCCACGGCCCAGGGAAGGGCAGGAAGTACATAGGGACGTGAGAGAGGCACACACAGAAGGTTCTGGACTCTCCACGTGGACATGGACTCATTTCATCCTCCCACCAGTACTCTGAGGATGGCACTGAATTGTCCCCATTATATGGATGAGGAAACTATAGCACCGAGAGGTTAAGTGACTTGTCCAAAGTCACACAGCTAACAAATAGCCCAAGCAGGAGTTCCGCTCTGAGCCATTTGGTCTGCTCTCCTGCTTAGTGACCCCAAAGTCACAACTGCAGCAGCAGAAGGGTCCAGGCGTATGTCATGGTGACAGGGATGTGGGTTTGAACAGCATCTAAGTGAGACCAGAGAGGAGGAGTCGGCCAGGCAGAAGGTGCAGCATGTGCAAATGCCCTGGGTTTGATGGGGGCAGTGTTGTGGTTGAGGGGCAGGGTGGCAGAGGCTGGGAGGGTCAGGCAGGTGGCTTTGAAAGCGGCAGGAGAGGGATGGGGAGCCACTGGGGGGGGCGGCTTACTAGGGGCAACCCCTCCTTTTCAGGGTTCACTACTGCTCTGAAGGGTAGGTCTGGTGTTTACCGCACCTAGCTGGGAGGGGACGGGCTGGGCAGGGGGAGGGGGGAAGCCTGGGAGGAGAGCTGATGGTGGTTGAGGTTAGAGCAAGGACAGTGTGGGTGGGCGAAGGGGACAGGGAGGGCGCCTCTTTCCGTGCCAGAGACCATACAGGGCCTGCAGAAATGGGCCTGGATCTGTGGCGAGCCCCTGAGGGCCAAGCTTGGAGCTCGGGAGCTGGGGCTGCGTCCCTGCGGCCACACGGCAGCACCAGAGAACCGTCTCCGTGATGGGCCACCACCGCCAGCATGCCCCGGGACTGGGAGTTAGTTATCGGACCGGCCCTTACAGACCTCCCTTAATCCCGGCCCACCTGCCTGGGAGCCGGGTACTGCCAGGAGCCCCAGTTTTCAGAGGAGGGAACGTAGGCTCAGGGAAGGGGAGGGACTCAGCCTGGGACCCATGGCAGGGGAACGAGGAGCGGGTCTTCGTGCTGTGTCGTCTGTGAACCCTCCGAGCGGCTGTCTCTCCACAGCACTAGCCAGAGTCAAGGTTGGAGGCTGAGCCACGGTCTGAAGACGAGGATTTGGGCTCTGGCTCTGCCCTGCCAGGATGCCAGTCCTTGGTACCCTGGGCATTTCAGGGGAAGGGGGCTCGGGAAGGGGTTGTTGTCCTTCCTGCAGCTGCTGCTGTTAATAACCCTGACGTGTTGCTGTCATCAAGGGAGGTACGGGGGGGCGCACGTGGCCCATCCGGGGGGGGGGGTGTGCAACGGACTTTGCAGAGCGGCGGGAGACGTGGAAAGAGCTCGGGGAGCCTGAGTCCTTGGGTCTGTCTTGGGGACCCTGCCATTTCCTGGCCTGGTCTTTAGGCAAGTCACTTCCCTACTCTGAACCTCAGTCTCCTCATCTGTGAAAGGGGCACGCCCTTCCGGTTTGGGGACAATAAGGAGAGAGCACAAGCTGAGTGCCCAGACCTCCGCTGGCTCAAACTAGGGGCTTGATCAATGCTGTCTCTTTCTCTGCAGATAGGGGTGGGGGAGTGGGCATAGTTTGTGGACTGTGTGAGGTGGGAAGGGGTTCAGGCCACCTGCCCTAAGGGTAATGGTGAGGGGCTGGCTGGAGGGGTGGGTGGTCATGCCCCGGCTTCTCTCGTAGCACTGAAGAAGGCATGTGTGCGGGACCCTAGCACCTGGGCACGCTTCTGCCAGTCGGGCCTTGGGCGGGCACTGACCTACTTGTTGCTGCCCTACACACTACCCTTCGAGTACGTTTACTTCCGGAGCAGAAGGTAAGGCTCAGCCGGGGGTCCTGGGAAGGGCCTGGCTTGCCATCAGGGCTGTGGTGGAGACCAGTGCCCAGGGCAGGAGGGGCAGCCAGCCCGCTGGGTGGGCAGAGCCTGGCTGGCCTCCCCGGGCTGCTTGGTGCTGGTTGCACAACCCAGAGGAGTGTCGGGGGGTCTCTTCTGCAGGATGGGACTGGTGGGGAGATGATGTAGCAGCTGTGACCAAGGGATCGGAAACGGGCCTCCTGGCCAATGCTCTGGCCCCTCACCTGTCTCTAGGACCTTTGGCCCTTTGCTCTACCTGTTAGAGCCTCAGAGGAAATGTGCTGTTTCTGGAGAAATAACTCTGGGGGCTGGTCTGGTTCTGATTAGCTGTGTGGCCTGGGCTGGGTCTCTTGACCTCTCTGGGCCTCAGCTTCCTTTTCTATAAAACAAGGCCCTTCCGGGGCTGACTGGTTGTGGTTAAGCCCTCACTAACCATTCTAACTTTGCTGATTAATGAATCACTCGGCACTGTTTGTTCATTCATTCCACCAATAGTTATATTGAGGTCCTACCCAGGGGCCAAGCCTTGGCTGGGGATAGGGAGGCAGCCCTGACTCAGACCCAGGCCCTGGCCTTGTGGAACTCACAGCCCACAAACCATCACACACTCACCTGTGCAATCACACCTCTGCCTAGAGATACCCAGAGAGGTCTATACTGGCTGTGATTCCTAAAAGAGGTCTACACTGGCCGTGAACTGAGATAGCTCGCCCTAGGGGCTATCTGGTCAGGGAAGGCTGCCTAAAGAAGGTAACTTTTGAGTTATAATCTGAAGAATGGGTAGGAGTCCACCAGGCAAAGAGGAAGGGAAAAGCATTCCAGAGGGATGGAACGACATGTGCAAAGGTCCTGGGGCAGAAGGCAGAGGAAATAAGATGGTGAGGCGGTGTGGCAGTGGCTGGTGGGGGCTAGACAGGCAGGGCTCTATAGCCACATGAGGAGCGTGGTCTTTATCCCAACAGTGGTGGGAAGGCAGCGAAGGGTTTCAGTAGAGAAGTGTCATAGGGAGAACTGTTTTTTAAAAATTTTTTATTCCCGAAAAGGTCTATGACAGTGAGTCACAGGTCTCTCTGTTTTGCTCCACGCTGAGTTAATGACTGGATCAGCCCTGCTGCTGTAATTGCCAGTGGCCCAAAGCCAGGAGAGAGCTTTCTGCTAACTCAGATTCTCCTCATGCTGAGCTGTTAGATTGAAACCGCAGGTTGAAGTCAAAAAGGATAAGGGCAAAGTCTGGACTTTTCAGCTAAAAAAAAAAAAGTCCATATATGAGCACTGATGGAGAAACCTGTTCAGACCATAGGAAAATTCAGACTTAGCTTTTTTTTTTTTTTTTTTTTTTGGTAACCTACATGCTCAACATGTAGGTTGTAATAATAGAGACAGACAGTCCAGAACAAGGGAGGTGATGGTCTAGCTTATGTTTTTGCTGTGGCCTGTCTGCCTGGTTGAGGTCCTGGTTGAGAGGCTCTGCTGAAGGCAGCACACTGAGGGGAGGCCCTGCTGTGTCCAGTGAGTCTGAGATGGTGCCCAGCCAGGCCCTGTCTCTGCCGTAATTGGATGACCTGGTCCTCTGCTGACCCAACAGGACCCAGGTGTGGAGCCACAGGAGGGTTTTGAGCAAGAAAGGGCTATGATCAGATGTATATTTCAGGCATGTCACCGGCTGCTCGGGAGAGTGGATGGAGGGCTGTGTAGTAAGGAGGGCAGGTCTGGGGAAGGGGAGGAGGGACAGAGAGAGGGAGGAGGTTAGGAACTGCAGGCAACTGATGGTCCCCTTTTGGCTGGCGAGGAAGCTGAAGCTCGGAGAGGTCCCCTGACCTGCCCGGGTCACACAGCTGATGAGCAGGGGAGCTGGGCCCAGAGCCCTGCCCTTCCCTGCCGTGGGCTTCACGCTTGTGCCCCGCGGAGTTATAACCAGCTCTGCGGTGGGCGCTTCTCACCTCTATTCCACTTCCTTTAGGCCTGGTGCCTCAGGTCCTCCAGTGCAGGGACCCCTGGCTCTGCTCTGGGCCCGTGGGGAAGGTGGGCTTGGCCGGGCCACATGCTCAGGCTTAGCTGAGTGAAGCGTTTGCCGCCCCTTCCTCCAGGTTGGTGGCATGGCTGCCTGATCTGCCAGCCGACTTGTGGTGGATGCGGGGCATGCTGCAGGGCCTGGCCCTCGAGATCTACTCCAGGTCAAAGGACCAGCTCCTCCGACTGGTCAGGTGAGGCGGGGGGACGGGCCTGGGGCAGAGCGGGTGTGGTTTCCCTGGGGGAGCAAGGCACCACTGTTTTTCTAGACCCTGGGCAGGCCGTCCACACCATCCGTGTCCTTCTCTCCAGCCTCCCCATGTAGTCTCTGGCATAGCTTTGGTCACTGCTGTGGGCCAGACCCGTGCTGGGCCTGGATGCCGGAGCTGGCCTCTCACACAGGTCAGTCTGCAGGACCGGCTCCCAGAGGACGAGTGCATCTCCCTGCTCGGCCAGATCCCCATCAGCCCTTCCAACAGCCTTCCAGAGGTCCCTCCCTGTGCTCTGTGGGGTCTGGGTTGGGGCTGCCTATCTCTCCTCCACCTGGCTAGAGACCCTGGCGTCCTTCCAAGCCACTTGATGGCCATCCCTGGAACCTTCCTGCCCCTCTCCGCGTGGCCAGAGTAAGGGTCTCAGGGCTTTCCTCCTGGCAGTATCCGGGAGAAGAGTGACCCAGGGCTCACCGAATGCGAGGGCTGCCCCCACAGGGCTTCACCCTGCCCTTTGCCCATCCCCGGGCTCTAAAACCTTGCACTCACTGGCTTCTCCTTCCTCCGCAGCCTGCCCATTACCAGCCCCCTCCGGCCTGGGGCAGCTCTTCTTGTGGACCTGGCCAAGGAGCCCAGACCTCCCCATCAGGCCTGAGGGGCACAAAGCAGGGCCAGCCCAGTGACTGGCCTCTCCTGGTCCTTGTCTTAGCCCTCATCCTGTGCCCAGATCTGCCCTCAGTCCTCGAGTCCTGACTAGTCTTCCGGAGCTCAGAGCCCAGTGTGGAGCTGTCTGCTGAGCAGCCTTCCTTTCCCCTCAGACTCTTATCCCTGACTGTGTGGGCGTGTGGCCCCCAGGAGCCAGAAGAGGCCCCACCAGCCCCTCTGGAGCCCCTATTCCTTGGAGCCAGCTCCTGGGGGCCTGAGGACTTCTTTTTGGGAGAGGCCCAGCCTGTTGGTGTGTCCCTTGGTTGCTGTGTCCAGGTCACCCTGTCATCAGAGGGAAAAAGGAAGGTAGGAGCTGAGACACACATCTTGGTTCTTGAATTTCCATGTAGGGGGACTTGGGGGCAGCATCTGCTGAGAAGCAGCGTTCCAGTGCTTTTGCTGAGATGTTTGCAGAGCACTTTACAGAAGATAGAGAAAGTGTCAGTGATTGGAAGGCAAATGGAAATGATGGGTTGGGGTGTGCCTCCCCTCAGATCCTTTCTCTGACTTCCTTTGTCCGGCACTCACCCCAGGGTGACCCCCATGGTCTGCCTCATTCCTGCAACCTTGATCTCTGACTTCCTACTGGGTACATCCAGCGGGAGCCCCCAGCAGGAGATGTGAGGGTGGGAGGAGAGAGGGGGATCAAAATCTTCTCAGAATCCCACCCACATGTGTCCCATCGGAGTGTCCAAGGGCCCCTGGCTGCCAGCACCATTATTCCTTACTAGTACCTGCACACAGCCCACTCCCAGGCCCCTTTCTTTCTCAGGCAGAGAGGAGACTGGGACACCAGCCCTCCTCTACCCTCTCCTGGGAGCAGATCCCTTTCCTGTCTTCAGAGCAGAACCCACACTGTGTCTTGGCCAGGCCCTTAGGAGGCACTCAGCCCGAGCAGGGATGGGGAGGGTGGGGAAATGGAGGCATGCACAAGAGAAAAAGGGAGCAAAGGAATAAATCCGAACAAAAGAGATAATGAGTCATTCATTAGTTCGTTCGTTCGTCCATTCATTCATTCATTTGATTTTTGCTTAGTGCGTTATAGGCTCTGGGGTCACAACAGTGAACAAGGCTTACATTCTGGTGTGGGTTGGGGCGGGGAGCAGATGCTAAACAGCCAACTGGAAACTGAAAATAAGGTCATCTGAGGAGCAGCAGTGCTGTGAGGAGAGCAAAAGAGGGTGGACACGATGGCGGTCGGGTGGGGTGGGAGCGACCCTGGATCAGTGGTCCAGGAAGGCCCCTCCTAGAAGATGATATCAGGGGTTAGGCCTCAGGTGAGAGGCAAAGAGCTGGGGGGAAGAGTTTTGCAAGCAGAGGAAACAGCAGGTGCAAAGGCCCTGAGATAGGAATGCAGTCGATGTGTTTAAGAAACAGAAGGTAGCCAGTGTGGCCGGAGCCTTGTGAGCAATGGGGCAGGCGGAGGGCAGGCAGAGGCTGGGTCACAGAGGCCACTGTCACGGTGATCAGGACGTTGGATTTGGGCAGTCATTGGAGGGTTGGGAGCAGGGAAGCAAAAAGGTGAGTGCAGAGTGGGTGAATGGAGCATAGGAGGGCTGGGGTGGGGGTGGGAGGTTGAAAGGGAGAGAAGAGGCAGAGAGAGGGAGGACTTGCAGGAGGGTCCACCTCCCTGCTCATCTCTAGGATCTAGGATCCACTGGGGCTGAGCTCACTTCTGTCCCCTCTTGCTGTCATGAAGGGGGCTGTTCTACCTTGAGTCAGGTGATGTCCAAATCCCAAGGATTCTCTCCATCCAGAGCTGGGACGCCCTGTCCCTGTTCCCAGGTGCTGGGTTTGGGATTTCCTCTGCCTATGGAAAGGGGAGGACTGGTCACCTGGGTCTCCAGGTTGAGGATCTAGATGCTCAGGAGGCCTCTGAGAGTATTCTTTTTCCCCTGTCCTTTGTGCCCTATCTAGGACATGGACCTCTATTCCAGGGGCAAACAGACCTCCCTTTATCACCTCCCCTCTCATTGGTTCTTTGGGACTTGCCCTAGGGCCATCTTTGCCCCCTTTGCTTTATTTTGTGTCTTAGATGGAGAAAGATATTTGGCCACTCCCACCTTCCTCTTCATCATTCTCCTTCTCTGAAGCAGCATGTCACTAAATGTTTCTAGCTTACTTGGTTGAATATCTCAATTGCTGATAACACTCTGCTCTGAACACTTCTTTTTGGTCTTTATTATCTGTGGCTCATGCATCAGGGTCACCTCTTCACAGCTTGTGGGTTGCAGAGATTATTCGCAAACATCGCTCACAGTGCTTTACAGTTTATAAGTACTTCCCTGCTTTCTCTTCTATTGAACTCTTAGACATTTTCTCACATGGCTTTAAAATCTGACTGCCTGTGGCTTTCTCCATTGATCCCAGCTCTGTGCTTCTGGGCCCATGCACCTGCTTGCCTGGGGACAGCCTGGCAGGGATAGAAAGGTGGTGAGCTGGCGCCTCTGAGGCTGCTCTTCTCCACAGTGAATAGCTTGTGCCTTACAACCATTCATCAGGGACATCCCCAACCCAGACTTGCTGCTCAGTAAAGTACAACCCCTTAACCCTAATTTGTTCAAATCCCTCTAGGAGTATGGAGTCCAGCGCTGCCCCTGATATGATGTGACCAGTACTGGACCTAAATTGCCTTTCACCTCCCACCTGCTGGTCACCACTTCTATGAATGTAGCCTCAGAATGAATGGGCTTAGCCTGGGCAACCCCTGTGGATTTCACTGAGCCACCATCCACCAACAGTGCTGTGTTCTTCCTTAAGCCTGGAGGTGGCTCAGCTGACAAAGCAGCCAGCCCAGGAACTAATCCAGGTCAGAGTTCCTGGCTTGTCAACCTACATAGCCACCCAGCACAGAGCCCTGAGGCATTACAGAGGAAAGGAGGGATCTAGGGCTCTGAATTGAGGTCGCCCTGCGTCGAAGTCCCATCCCTGCAACTGAGCATTAATGTAACCCAGGGAAATTCCCTCACCTCTCAGAGCCTCAGGATTCCCCTGCATAAAATGGAGATAACAGCACATACCTCATGAAATATTTACTTGAGAAAAGTAAATGCTCTTTGTAGACTACATCATATGGTAGGAAAGAGGGAGCAAGAAGATGCACTAACTTCATGTCTGCTCTGTGTTAGGCACCGGGCTAGAGGGACTACTGGGCCTCCTCTGAGCCTTACACCACCCCTGGGTGAGGGATAGTCCAGAGAAAGCTCAGGGGAGCTGTGATGGGGCCCAGAGCTGTGTGATATCAAGGCCCTTTCTAGACCCATGCCATGGTCTCCCATCAGCAGAGCTTAAGTCATGGGTCCACCACCCTCCTCTTTCTCTCAAAGGTCCAGCCAAGCACCTTTCTGGGCCTTGGAGCCCTGGCACAATCCACCTCCCAGGCTGACTGCAAACCCCTGCCCCAGCCTGGTTTTCTGAGTGCCAACTGTCTGCAGGGTGTGTCCTGGTGCCTGAGGCAGATCCCTGCCCCAAGGAGCTCACATGCCTCTGTTTCCATTTCTGTGGAAATAATAGGGAATCTAACCCTTACATGTACACTCACTTTACACTTTACAAAACCCATCATTTCAATTCTCACAGCAACCCTGGGAGTTTGGTAATATACTCTGCATTTTATGGTTGAGGAAACAAAGGTGCAGAAGGGTTATGTTCATTGGTAAGTGGTAGGGCTGGAAATGCCCAAGTCTGTCCTCCAGGAAGCAGAGAGATCCCTAGACCATTACAGCTTCATTGTGCACCAGCTCTACGATGCCAGGCAAGTTCTGTCCTTGATCAATTCCTCATTTCCTATCTTTAAAATCAGGGGTTGGACCAGCTGGTTTCTAAGGGGCCTCCAGCTCTTCTCTGAGCCCATTACATAGACAATTAATATCACTGTATTAGAGATGATTCCAGGAAGGGATTACCCACAATGGAATGGGTTTCTGAACTAGGTCTTGGTGGAAGCCTAGAATTTGGTTTGGCAGAAAGTTATTCCAGGAGGGGATACTGTAGGTGCAAAGGCAGGTTGGAGGTGGCCTATGGTAAGTTAAACCTACAAGGAATCTGAGCTTCAGAGAGGTGAAGTGCCTTGTCCCAGGTCCCACAGCCAGTCAGTGGTGGGCTTAGCATTCACACCCAGGTCAGGCTGTGGTTCCATTCTGTCTGAACACTAGAATGCTGGGTGGAAATACTGAGGAGTCTTCTGCAGGGATTCTGATGTAACTGATCTTGATCTAGCCATCTGTCTGGGCGGGAGTGTGGTTGGAGCATGTAGTTCCTGGGCACTGGTGTCCTCAGGGGCCACTATGTGAGTGTGACTACCTGCCTGAGCCAGCAGTCTGTGCCTCAGTCTCGCTTAATGTCATCTGTGCCAAGCAGGCTGGTATGTGCTAAACTGAGGCTGGGATCACGTGATGCTAGTGGGGTGACCTCTGCCCCAGCACTAAATTCTGGCTACACTGGGAATCCCCAGGAAGATACCTCAACCCCTCTGAACTTTGAATCCCACCCTTAGATCCAGTCTTGTAAACTAACCAAGTATTTAGTGATGTTAAGGAACATTCATTACTTTTTAGCTGTGTTAATATATTGGGAACGTGTGTTTCGAAGAGTTTTTATCTTTTAGAGATCTGTAGTGAAATATTTATGAACGAAATAATACGTGAGATTTGCTTCAAAATAATCTGGGTGGGGACGGGTGACTGAGAGTTGATGAAACGTGGATTGATAACAGTTGACACTGAGTGATGAGTTCACAGAAGTTCACTTAACCCTTTTCCCTAGTTTTGTATATGTTTGACATTTCCATAATAAACAAGTACTTAACCTTAAAAACTGGATAGCACATGCAAATGGAAAACATGCATCAAAACAGAACATAAAACAAGCAAAATCAGGGCCATGGCGAGTCGTGGCTATCCTAATCCCAGAACCCAGATCCCAGATCCCAGATCGGGAGGGCTGCAGGATCTGGTGAACTGTGCGCATTCAGCACCTCGGACAGCAACCTCTTCCCTCTGCCTCAGCCGCCTTAGGGCTCTGGGGCAGAGAACTTCTGCATCCACCTTTGTTGGAAGGGGTCTGTTCAGGACAGAAGGCTATCCAGCCTCTTCCACACTTCTAGAGATGGGGCCTTCACTCCCCATGGGGTAGACCAGGCCTTGGTGGACAGTTTGGGCTCCCAAGAAATTTCTGTTTTCTGCTCCTTAAGAATACTTTTGTCAAAAATCAATCGATCATCTGTGTGTGTGTCTATTTCTGGGCTTTCTATCCTGTTCCATTTATCTATATGTCTGTCCTTATGCCAATCCCATCCTGTTTTGATTTATAGCCTTAAGATAAATAGCTTTGTAGTAAGTCCTGAAATCAGGTGGTATGAGCCTTCCAACCTCGCTATTCATTTCCAAAATTGTTTTGAGTATTCTTGGTTCTTTGTTTTCCCATATAGACTTTAGAAGAGAGCCCATTGGAATTTTGCCTGGGACTGTACTCTATAGATGAATCTGAGGAGAATGGGCATCTTAACAATGTCGAGACTCCCAATCCATGAACAGGGTGTATGTCTCCATTTCTTTAGGTTCTCTTTAATTTCTCTCATCAGTGTTTTGTAGCTTCTGTTACACAAATTTTGCACATATTTTCTTAGCTGTATTCCTAAGTCATTTAATATTTTCTGATGTTATTGCAAATGATATTTTTAACATTTCAATTTCTAATTGTTTCTTGGTAGTATGTAGAAATGGAATTGATTTTTGCTTTTTGACCTTGTATCCTGTGATCTCAATAAACTCATTAATTCTAATAGCTTTTCAGGTAGAATCCTCAGGGTTATCTATTTTAAAGGTTTTTCTTCAGAGTTTTATTCTTAAAAAACCTGAACCTATAGAAAAGTTTCAAGTAATACAACTGAAGTAGGTAGAATAACACACTCCTCTCCCCACTGTGTCTGCACCCTAATCCCCAGAACCTATGAATATGTTATGCTACATGTTAAAGGGAATTAAGGTTGCAGATGGAATTACAGTTGCTGGTTGGCTGACCTTAATATAGATTATCCTGGATTGTTGGGTAGGTCCAATGTAGTTACACGAGTCCTTAAAAGTGGAAGAAGGATGAAAAAGAAGAGTCGATGTCAGGGTACTATAATGTGAGCAAGACTAGACCTACCATTGCTGGCTTTGAAGATGGAGAAAGGGGCCACAAGCCAAGGAGTGCGGTGGCCTCTAGAGGCTAGAAAAGGCAAGACAATGAATCCATCCCCAGAGTCTCCAGAAAGAAGCGCAGCTTTGGGGACTCCTTGATTTTAGCATATGACACCCTTATTAGATGTCTGGCCTACAGAACTATAAGATAATAAACGTTTGTCTTAAGTCACTGAGTTTGTAGTAACCCTTTACAGCAGTAATAGAAAACTAACAAAATAATGAACATATACCATCACCAACATACACATACACACATATGTGCATGTGCACTTTTTTATTCCTATGTAGTAAGTATCTTCATTGTATGAGTATATCACAATTTATCTAGTCTATCATTGATGGAAATTTGAGCTGTTTCCTATTTTTTTTTTTAAAGATTTTGTCAGAGAGAGAGAGAGAACAAGCAGGGGGAGCGGTTGGCAGAGGGAGAAGCAGGCTCCCCACTGTGCAGGGAGACCGATGCGGGGCTCGATCCCAGGACCCTGGGATCATGACCTGAGCCAAAGGCAGACACTTTAAAACTGAGCCACCCAGGCGTCCAGAGCTGTTTCCTATTTTTGTCTAATATGTACAAAGTTTTCCTAATTTGGCCTTTCAGCTAGCCCCTGTGTCCTTTTGACTTACCCATCATTTTTTAACACTTTATTTTTTGCCCAACAAGATGCTTTAGACTCATTTTTTTCTTTTTTTTTTTTTTTTTGCCCAGCCCTGGAATTGTCCTCCCCCCCCCCCCCCCCAAGAGAGTCTGGTTCCTTTTGGTGGGGAAGTATTTAAGAACCAAGATCTGGAGACTGGGTGTGTCTAGTTATTACTGGAATACCAGTACCTAAAGACCTTTTCAGCAAAGATAAATAGGTATTTTAAAAAATAGTAAGTTCATGTCAATACCTCAGATTCCAATTCAAAACCATCTCCCTTGACTTCTCCCGTAGTGAGAGCCCTCATCTGAAACATCAGGACATTCATTCTTTCATTTGCTCATTTCCTCCAGCCTTTGGCGATCTGTCTGTGTCATTACCTAATCGTTAATACCTCGGGTGCTTGGATTGTCCTCTTTCATTTTGGTAAAGACACCCACAAGCCTCCAGAGCCAAGGTTAATTGCTCTTTCCTCCCTCTGTCCACCGTGTACACATGGCCCATGCCTCCCAGCTCATGTGTGTGTGTCTCTATGCAAGTACCTCATTCCAGAGCAAGAGAGAGAGGGAGTAGGTCCTGCCCACCTGCTTTACTCAGTATTCTTGGTGGTGTAGCTGTCTCTGTCCATCCTTCCAGCTAGAGAACCTAGGTGTAGAGATTATCATTCCTTTTCCACAGTCGAGGACAGCTAGACTCAGAGAATTAGACCTGGACCCCACCGTTTTCATCTTTGTGTTCCCCCAGCCCCAGGCATGTGGTAGGTGCTTAGTACACGTTAGTACATCCAGAATGACTGGATGAGGGGTTATACTAAAACCTCTTTAGAACTCAGTTTTTCTCAAATTGTAGTATGACAAAGAAGTACCTTATTAAATGCAGATTTGGGGGCGCTATCCCAAGAGAATCTATCTCTTGAGATCTGGGGTTGGCCCTGGAATCTGCAATTAACACTCCCCCCTTCCGCCCGCAGGATATTATGAAGCGTATCATTCATAGCGCCATCACCACCTGAGATTATCTTGGTTATTCACAAATGTAAGCTCCAAGAGAGCCGGGCTTTTGCCTGATGTATCTCGCGAACCTGGGCCAGAGCCTGGTACAGATCAGATGGTCGCTAAATATTTGTTAGATGAATCTTTAAGGTCACTTCTCGAGGGAGCGTTTGTGAGTCTGTGTTGAGCGCTTGCTGAATGACGGAAACAGCGGGCTGATGAATGAACGCGCGATGGCCGGGCATGCGGACTGCGGGCGGCAAGGAGGAGGTGGGCAGGGGTCAGGTCCATCGCAGGGTGGGTAACGGCGGCTCCGTGCGGCTCAGGCCCGACCCGGAGGCCCTGCGACGTCACGTCTGCGGAGGGCAGCCGGCGCGCGGCGGGCGGGGCCATGACGTCATACCGCGGAGCGCAGCCGGGGCGGGGCGGGGCCGGGCGCGGGCCGGGCGGCGCCGTGACGTCACGCCTGCGGAGCGCCGCGCGGCGGCTGGGGCGGCGGGCTCGGGCGCGGGCGCGTGCGGGGTGCGGGCGCGGGCGCGGGGCGGGCCGGGAGCGGGCGGCGCGGCTCCGGGGCCGGGCGGCGGCGGCGGCATGGCGGAGAGCGAGGCCGAGACCCCCAGCACCCCGGGCGAGTTCGAGAGCAAGTACTTCGAGTTCCACGGCGTGCGGCTGCCGCCCTTCTGCCGCGGGAAGATGGAGGAGATCGCCAACTTCCCGGTGCGGCCCAGCGATGTGTGGATCGTCACCTACCCCAAGTCCGGTGAGCCCCGCGCAGACCCCGCCCGCCCGGCTCTGCGGCGCGCCCGCGCCAGGGGCTTCCCGTCGGGGTCTGGGAGGGCGGGGGGCCGGAACCCCACCGGGCGGGGTGGGGGTGGGGGTCGGCCGGCATTTGGGGAAACCAAGGCCGGAGACCTTCTGAGGTGGGCCCGGCTGTCCACGGCTGGACGGCGTCCCCTGGGGATGGAGCCTGTTTGGCCGGAGCTGCCCGGAGGACAGGCCCAGGGCCGCCACCCCTCCCTGCATCCCCTCCCGTTACCCAGCTGGCTGTGTGACCTTGGACAGTCACTTAACCTCTCTGTTCCTGGACCCGGTTCAGCCTTTGATGAGTGCAAAGTCTTGGTGATCATTTGGGAAGGGGGTTAAAACGGGCGTCAGGGCGTCCCTGATTTCTGCGTGGGCACCGGGTGGGGGATGGGACCAGCCATGCTCAGAGTGCATGCCCGGTGTTCCCTTGTTTCAGGGCCGTCTCCATCACTCAGGTAACGTCATGCAGGACCCAGGGCATTCATTTCCCAGCGTTAACTGACTTCATATTCATGATAATCGTGTAAGGTAGAGATGGTCATCTTCACTTTACAGTCCAGGCAGTGAGGCTCAGAGAGGGGCAGTGGTTTGTCCAAGGTCACACAGCTGATAACTGGCAGAGCTGGGATTTAAAGCCAGGCTGGTCTGCCCAGGACTTGATGTACGAGATCATCATGTGGTGTCTCTTCTGAGGTTTGTAGGGAAAAGAGGCCGCTTCCCTGTTCTTGGAACACACCTGAGGGTTTCCCTTGTTTCCACTGTGTTGGAGAAGGAGGGAGACACCTGAACCCACACTGGGCAGTGTGTCTGTAGCCGGTCTAGAAGGTGGCCAGCCTGGAGGTCATGTTGGAGCAGCAGCAGTGCAGCTTGCTGGAAGAGCTGTTTGCCAGGCTCTCATAGCTGTTGCAGGGTCCCAGACACCTGAGTGGTAGGCCTGGTCCTCTGAGGAAGGTTGGGGACGGGGCCTCAGTGATGATGGGGTGGGGACTAGCGCTGGGGGGGGGGTGCTTGAAGAAGTCTGGAGGTGCTTCCAGGCTGCCCTTGGGAAGGGGGAAAGGGAGGAGATGCACACACGGCATTTGCCATGGCCAGGGGCTTTCCTTCTGCTGCGGCCCCACAGCCCCATGGGTATGGGGGACTCAGCATTTTTTGGACTTTAGAGCCTTAGATATCATACAGTTGAAAGACCCCCCAGCTGGGTGTGAGGCTGTACTTTGGACCCCACATTAAAAATGAGAGCAATAAAGACTAAAAATCATCTCATGTCATTTTAGGTCAGGGTTTGCCTGCAAATGAATTGTGAAAAACTTGGTTTGGGGTGAGCTTTAGGATTTTTGAATTGCAGATGAGAGATTGTAGTTTGTGTACCTTCCTCCATTTTATGAAGTTAAGAAGCTGGTGGGGGAGGAGGCACAGACGAGGATGCTCACTTGGAAAGCTGTGTACTTGGGGCTTGTGAGGATGCTTTAGAGGGACCCTGCATTGGGGGCCAGGTGGGGTTCTGCAGGGACCTTACTGGGCACCTTGATGGGGAATAAGGTGTTAATGTAAGGAAGTTTTCTAGATGACCCAAACTCAAATCTTATTTGTAACTTGCATCTTTTAAAGACAGATGAAAGCACACCCTAAACTTTTTAAATAAGAAAAATAAACAGGGCTCTTTCCCTTAGTGACAGAAAACCCAGTGGTAACCTTGAGACCTTTGTGCCTTGCATGAGATCCCTACACACAGAGCCCTAGAGAGCCACTTCTTTAAAACTTAAAAAAAATTTCCAGCAGCCTTTATGGCCTTTCCAGGCTCCTCCAGTGCCTCTGAAGGCTTTCGTTCTCTCCACCCCACTGTTTGTGAAGTTTGTTACATGAAATGATCAAGGGGTGGAAAACTGGTCTCCAAAGTCTGCCATAAAGATTTTTCTCTCAACCAGAGAAAAGGGCCCTGGAAGTCATTGCCAGTGGCCTCTGGCAGCAGGAAGAGCTGGTTCCAGCAAGCCGTTGCACTTGGGCGAGGCTGAGCCTTGGTTTCTTCTGCCATGAAATTTGCAACTTAAATTGCGCAGTCGCTGAGGTGGCCCCAGCCCTTGGGTCTTGGGGGCCTTTTTCTTGAGCACAAGCCAGTTGCGGCTTGGGATGGACCCAAATGCTTTAGGAATAGGTGAGCAGCCGCTTACGGAATCCCATAGGCCAAGTACTCTGCCACCCTTTGGAGCTGTGGTTTCCGCAGGGGCACGGGAGACCACCTTACCACCTTGCTGGGCAGCTGTGAGGAAGAGCGGCATGATGCATGAGTGCCCTCCGCATGCCAGATGCATGGTAAGCACAAGAAAGGGTCCTGTTATTCACGCTGGCCTTCGCTCCCCTATTGTGCCCAGACACTTTCCTAGGTGCTGGGGCTGCAGAGGGAAGTCCCGTCTGCTGCTTGCCCTCAGTGAGCTCACCGTTTGCTGGGGCCCTGGTAGCAGCTGCCGGGGTGTTGGTGCCAGGATCGGGACAAGTAGCCAGGAAACCAAGTCTGGGAGATTGGAATGACCTTGCAAGTGGTCAGAGCTGGAAGGGCTTGTAGAGCCCCATGTCCTCTCCCTCCCCCCGACTGGTGGGGAGCAGGGGTTCACAGGGCCGGGGCATTTCTCGTGGTGATTAGATCCTGTTTTTTCCCTCAACACTCTACTACGCTCTAGAAGCGTTTCTGTGTTTGTGACATTTCAGCTCAGGTGACAGGTTAGGACTGCACTGTCCACTCCAGTAGCCTCTGGCCACATGTGGCTTTTTAAATTCAATGAGTCGAGATGAAATACAAGTAGAAACTCAGTTCTTCAGTGGCACTTGCCATGTCTCGGGTGCTCAGTAGCCACATGCAGCCCGTAGCTGTCATGTTGGACCGTAGGGATGTGGGAAACTTCCACCATGGCCGGAAATTCTCTGGGATGACCCCCATTCAGACTGTGATCCAGATACTGGGAGCCCACTGTGCCTTCTGGGGAGAACTGGTCTCTGTATCTCCGTCCTGGTTTATCATCATTCATTCTTACAGCCTCTTTGATCCCAAGGCGGTCGTAGTGTTAAATTGACTCGTCTATGGAAACATCTCGCGACTGTCCGTGGTGGGTGATGGTGAGCACTGCTGTTGGCTTTGCCACTAGGTTCCTGGTCCCCAAAGTCACTGAGCATCAGCTTTGGGATATGCTCCTTGGCTGGGCCAGAGTGCCTGCCTCCTGATGTTATTTTCCTTTTGGTTCCAACCTGCCCTGAAAGGCGTCCACGTTCTCCTGTCACTGATTAAGAGGGAAGAAGTGAATCACTGCTGAGGGGTGAGAGCACCTGGATCCTAGTTCTGGGCCTGTCCCCGGGTGACCTTGGTTTGCCCATGAAAAATGGGGGGATTGGACATGATGGATTCATTTGAGTCTCAAATTTTAAGACAGCTTGGGGTGGGGAGGCTGGAGGGAGAGCCTCAGATGCCAGGCTAGGTGGATGACTTCCTTTTCTTTGTATGCGCATGTCACCATGCCTAGGAGAGGCGGGTTGGGGAGTGTTGTGAATGTGGTGACACTCTCCTCAAGGAGCTGGCGGTGACATTAGGAAGCCAGGCTCCTGATGCTGAAAGCTAACTGACAGGGTCAGGTCAGGGGCCCAGGAAGGAGGATCACTGGAGGATTGCATGGAGGAGGTGGCCTGGGACCTTGAAGTGAGGCAGAGTGGGATTACCGATTTCAGCTCCATTCCCAGTGTCTGCCTCTTTTGAGCCTCAGAACAACCCTATGTTCTTGTAATTGTTTCCTTTTTGTAGATCGATACAGGTCCAGTGAGGGGTGGGGGGGGGGGAAGGGGTAGAACCAACATCTGAGTGTGCAGTTTTTACTTGTAGATGGTGGAGATGAACAAGCCCCGGAAGAGTGGGAGGAGAGATGGGGGGATGGGCACTCTCATTTGCCCAGCACCTGTTCTGGGCTGGGTGTGTCCCAGGTGTTCACATATGGCATCTCATTTCATTTTCCCACCGCCCAGGGAGGAGGCTGTTCACGGCCTCAGTGCGTGGACCAGGAAGCGGGCTAGGAGATGTTGAGGGACCTGCCCGCCCACCGAGAGCTCACCTTTGTCCTGAGAGCAGCATGCACACCCCTGCCTCTCAGCTGCACCACACAGGGGGGCTAGTGCTCTTGCACACGGCGGTCGGTGGCCCGTGTCCCGGAAGAGAGGGCAGGGGTTTGAAGAGTGTAACAGGAGGTCTCGTTCCGGAGTAGCTGTGCCCTTCCTCTTTCCTTTTCCGCCTTCTGTTTCTGTCCTCCTTCCCCTGCTCCTTCACTTTGCTCTTATTCCGGCTCTCTGCACATAATCAAGGGGTCTTCGGATCGGGGAAGAGGGTGGCACATCCAGGCTCCTGGGTTGACGGGGGGACCTCTCTCCTTACCGCCACCTGGGCTTGGAAGAGAAAGCCTGAAGAACTGCCCCCCGGGTTCTGGAGAGCGAAAGGAGCAGGGGCCTCTGGGAGGAGTGTCTTTCTGACTCCAGGGGAATAGGAGACTCCTAGTCCCCGCCCTGAGCTTCAGGGTCTCGTCCTGATTCCTCATTCCTCGTCGACAGGGATGACTTCTGCCTCTCCTCTGTTAACACACACACTTTGTGATTGGCGTCCACTTATTTGTCCCCTCCCTGCCCCCACTGATGGCGACCCGGGGCTCACAGGGCCGGGGGATTTCTGGTGGTAAAAGCAGTAATTAGGTCCTGTTTTTTTCCTCCAATGGTCCACTACTAAGAGTATTTTCACGTTTCTGACATTTTCGCTCAGGTGACAGGTTAGGACCGTGCCGCCCACTCCGGTAGCCTCTGGCCACATGTGGCTTTTTAAATTCAATGAGTCGGGATGAAATACAAGTGGAAATTCAGTTCCTCAGTGGCACTCGCTGTGTCTCGGGTGCTCAGGAGCCACACGTGGCCTGTGACTGTCCTATCGGACCGCACCTGGTAAGCTCTCAGATGTGTCTGCCCCTCTCCGCCCCTGCTGCAGTCGTGGGATTCTTCCTCTCTCACCTGGAACGTTGCATGGCCTCCCCCATTGGTTTGCCTCTTCCTCTGCAGCTGAAGTGACCTCTTACAAGCAACTCTGACCTTGGTCGCTCCCTCATTAGACCTCTTCACGGACTCTTCTTTGCCTTCAGGCAACATTAAACTCCTAGCCTGTTCTGGGACCTGGGACCTCACCTGTGCTTCCTCCTTACTTGCCGGCCACACGGAACTGGCCGAACATGCCCAGTTCTTCCGTTCTTGCCTTTGCTCTCGCTCTCTGGTGTACTCTTCCCCTCCCCTTCCTTGTCCTCCTTCTCCTTCCCTCTGATTCCCTGATGAGGACTTCTCATCTTCAAGATGGCACTCATCCGTTAAGCATGGGACCAACCATCCATCCTTCCTGGGTCCCCCTCCTAGTATCCTTCAGCACTCTAGAGGTGTCACCCCATCGTCTTCTGGCTTACATAGTTTCTGTTGAAAGGTTGGCTGTAATTCTTCCTTTGTGGAGTGGGTCTTTTTTCTTCTGAGTGCCTTCAAGATTTTCTTTCTTTGATTCTCAGCACTTTGATGTGTCCAGGTATGTATTTTTGGTTGAGGGGTTGATAGTTATCCTGCTTGGGGTTCTCTGAGCCTCTTGGATCTGTGGTTTATTGCCTTTTGTTATTTTTTTAAAACATTTTTAAATTTAAATTCAATTAATTAACATAATGTTTTATTGGTTTCAGAGGTATAGGCCTATGACTCACCAGTCTTATATAACACCCAGTGCCCATTCCATCACGTGCCCTCCTTAATGTCCATCCCCCAGTTACCCCATCCCCCCACCACCCTCCCCTCCAGCAACCCTCAGTCTGTTTCCTCTGATGAAGAGTCTCTTATGGTTTGTTTCCCTCTCTGGTTTCATCTTGTTTTATTTTTTCCTCTCTTCCCCTAGGATCCTCTGTTTTGTTTCTGAAATTCCACATATCAGTGAGATCATATGATAATTGCCTTTCATTATTTTGGAAGAATTGTCAGCTATTAGCTCCTCAGATATTTCTTCTGTCCTGTTCTCTCTCTCATTCTGAGATACTAGTTACATATGTGTGAGATCAGTATTGTCCAACAGCTCTTGAATGTTCTGTTTTTTCACTCTTTCTCTTTGTGTTTCAGCTTGGGAAATTTCCGTTGACCATTTTTCAGGTTAACTAATTTTTTCCTCCACTGTGTCAGATCTACAAAGTCAGGTCTGTGAGCCACATTCAGAAGCATTCCACATTCCTGTTCCTGTGTTTTCATTTTTCCTCTAGCATTTCCACTTGTAGTTTCCATCTTGCTGCCAAAATATCCTGTCTGTTCAAGCATGTTGTCCACCTTTCCCATGCAGTTCTTCAACATATGAAACAGACTTATTTTAAATTCTCTTGAGTCTGATTCTTTTGATTTGTCTCTTGACCTGAGATAATTCCTTTTTCTGGCCTTTTTTTAACAAGTAGTACTTTTCGACTGAATGCTGGACATGGTGTACTGACTCCAGGGATGAAGGTCAGTTGTTTTTATACTTGGAAATGGGCCTGCCTTTTTCTGCCAAGCCGTTAGCATTGGAGGGGAGTCAGTCTGGTATGAGTTGGGCTATATTTGGGTTCTGTGGTTGCTCTGGTCACTTGAATGACCACTCATTTTAATTTCTGTAGCATCACCTTGTGCTTAGCATGGGGGCTGAGTTTCCGGAGGGTCTTTCCTCATTGTTCCTGACCCACACACCCTTGTCCCCACACCCTTGTCCCTCCCCCAGGGGTAGACTGTTGTTACTTGTTGCTCGATTTACTGGCTTAGAGAGGAAGGGTTTTGAGGGGGCGGTACTCTGTTGTCTGGTCCAGCTGCAGCCTTAGAGCTAGCTTCAGGCTTAGGCAGGCTCTGAGCTCCTGGGTTTTGGTGGGGTTCTCTCTGTGGTCCTGCACCTCCCCCCACCCCCACCCCCGTGGCAGCCAGCTCTGCCTTGATGGTGGATCTTGCAAAGGAGAGTTTTACGTCTCTTCCAGCATTTAGGGGTCTCTGATAGAGCCCAGGGATGTTTTCTGCTCCCCACGTGAGGGCAGAGTCTTTTGCTGTCACCCATTCTAAAGCCATATCGTTTCTTCATCTGGGCTCTTGGAGCAACAGGGTTTGCTATTCCTCCTCCAGTGTGGTAAAGCTTTTTTCCCATAGAGGGAAAAGGACCCTGGCAGGGTTTTCCCTTTTCCTGCAGCCACAGCATGGAGGAACTCTGTCTCCAGCCTGCCGCCCCTGGTCTTTCTTGTGAGCCCCTGTGTAGGTCTGCAGACATGAGTCTGTTCGATGCCAGCCCTCTCCTTGTGTCTGGCCCCTCGAGCCCGCAGTTAGTCCTGGCAGTGTGTAAAAGTTTCCCCTGAATTCTTCTTTCCCGCTTGCATGGTGCCTTGCGTCTCTTCCTGTCTGGAGGGCCCGTCTTTCTGGGCTTCCTGCCTCTCGGCTGCCCTGCAGCTGCAGCTCTCTGATGGGCTCAGAGTCCGGTGAGGATCGTGCTGATCCAGCCTTTCCTCATTAGCGTAGGAGCCACGCTTCTCCCAGCTCCCTGCATCCTGGGGGAAGCGGCCCTGCTTCCTCAGCTCTCGACAGGTGAGGCAGTGGGCATACCTGCAGCTTCTGGAATGTCGGACAGTGAGCTGCATAGCACGATGCTGTTGTTGGCAGGGAGCGAGCACCCAGCACAGGCTTCAGGAGTGCATTAAGGCAAGCAGAGGGGCGGTTGGGACATGGAAACTTCCCCAAGGCATGCTCTGCGGAGTTACTGGAGTTTTCTGGAAGCTAAATAAGTCATTTCCAGAGGGTCTAAAAAGTCAGAGACCCCAGCTTGAGCTTTGTGAGTGTTCTGTGGTGCACAGCCAGCTCTCGGGAGGCCTGGCTGAGCCTGGAACGAGCCAGGCTGTCCTGGGCCCGCACCCCCCAGTGGCAGGGCAGTGGACTGGGTGATGGCTGTGTTTGTCTTAGGCCTCAGAGCAGACCACGAGGTGTGAGCATTTCCCATATCTGTGCTGGGTGCCCTCTTCATAGCCTCCCTGGGAGGGGGGCCCATTTGCAGGTAGGGGACTGCGGCCCAAGAAGGAGCTGGCCCAGGTCTGCCTCTGCCTTCCAGTGGGCCTGGCTCCGGGTGCACCGGCCCCCAGGGGCCTGTGTTGGGCAGGCTCCTCCTCCACCACCCTGGTCAGCCCCACCGTCACCGCTGCCGATGCCTTTGGCAGCCAGGCGTCATGACATTTAATCCACGTGGTGGTCTGCACCTTACAGACGAGGAGACAGACCGAGAGGGGCTCCTCCTTGCTCAGCATCTGGGTGTCAGGAAGTGGCCGAGCCAGGATTTCAGACATGGCCTCCATAAGCCAGTGCCCGCGTGGCCTTGCCTTCGGTTGGTTTGCATCTCCCGTGGGAGAGGGTGAAGCCAGCCTGTGAGTGGGGGTGCTTGGGTCTTGGAGAGCCTGAAGCAAGGGTTGGAGTGGAGAAGTGAGGTGGAAGGTGGTTGCAGGTGAGGGGAGAAGGTGGTCTCAGGAGTGGTGCCCTTGTGGGTCCTGGGGCTCTGCCTGCTGGGGCCTCCAGGGCTGGTGTGGAAATGGCTCAGGGGGCTCCCTTGAGGGGCAGGAGGCGAGTGCTCACCGGCCAGCTCCTGTCCCTCAGGGTGTTCAGCGCGTTGGCTCCTGGCACTTCGTGGCCTCCTTCTCCCGTGGCTGAATGAGAAGCAGACACAGCAGTTGACGTGGGAGCCTTCCCATGTGGGGGCTGTCCACCCGAGCTGCAGGTGACGTCCAGGGTGGCTGAGGTGGGCCGCTGGGCACTGAGAGGGTCTGCTGGAGGAGGGCGGGTTACAGACACCTGGGCCCGAGTCTCAGTTTGGGGCGAGGCCCTCACGTTTCTGTGTCCTACTCTTTGAAGTGGGGGTGATGAGCTCCATCTCACCGGGTAGCTGGGAGGATTGAATGTGGTAAGGTGCCCATAGCGCCCTGCGTGGGTCTCGTACTTCTTTAGCCCTTGTTTTCCTTGACCCCTCTTCCATGTCTGCTTCACCTGGAACATTCTGTGCCTGTTGCCTTGTAGGAGACCACCTGGACTCAGTGCCTTAAAACAAGACTGTTACTGTAGCCTAGCGTCTGCTGTCGCTCATCTTGGCCAAAACCCCCCTGTGTCTGTGGGTCAAGTGGAGGCTTCGGGCTGGGCTGGGCTGGGCAGCCCTGCTCCAGGTGACTCTTCTCCTGGCGCTGGGACCTGCAGGCTAGCCAGGGAGTGTTCCTCTCTCGGTGCCAGTAGAAGCACAAAAGAGCAAGCAGATGCGAGCAGAGTTCTGTGGCTTTGCGTCCTGCACCGGCCACAGCAAGTGGCCTGGTTGTGCCCAGTGTCACTGAGCAAGGTGCCGCCTTCCAGGAGGGGCTGTGAAGCCACATGGCAAAGTGTGGGTGGGGCCCGGCGGAGGATGGGGGCCCCCGGTGCCGTGCCCACACGCTCTTCTAGCTCAAAGCCCAGAGCTGTTCCATGCTTGGAACCTGAGGGCCAGAGGTGTGCCGGCCACGTCCGGCCCCCCAGACTTGCGGGAAGAGCGAGGCCGGGCATCTGGGCCCCAGAATCGAGGGGCCTCCACCGGCAGGGACTGTGTCCACCCAGGGCTGTCCGAGGGCAGGGCTGGGTGCGCTGTGGCCACTTGGCATCATCTCTGCTGGAAGGCGGCGGGGAGTGCTGCTCAGCAACTGAGTCTGTCTGCCCTCGGTGTCCAGCAGGGGCCCAGATGCCGGCGTGCGGTCTCTGTGGGCCTAGAAGCTGCGTTCCCACAGTGGTGGGGGGCCGTCCCAGCCACTTCCTCCCTCTGCCTCAGCCTTGTTCCGTCCCCGGCTGTGGGGGCGTCAGGCTTAGAGCTGTAGCCTGCAAGTGGGAACATGTGGCTCGAGGCCTTGGTTTTGCTGCCCACTTGCTTTGTAAGCTTTGGGCTGCGTGTGGTGTACATGGTTTGTGTGCGTATGTACACTGTGTTTGTGTGTGGTGTGTGTGTATATGCGTGTGCTGTGTATGTGTGGTGTGTGTGTCATGTGCATATGCACGTGGTGTGTATGCATGTGGTGTGTTGTACGTAAATGTGTGGTGTGTATGCACGTGGTATGTGTGTCATTTGTGTATGTGTGTGTGGTGTGTGGTATGTGTGTGGTACATGTATATGGGTATGGTGTGTGTGAATGTGGTATGCGGTGTGTGTGTCTTGTGTGTGTGTGTGTGTGTGTGAGTGAGCGTCTGGTGTGTGTGTGTGTATGAATGTGTGTGTGTGAGTGTCCGGTGTGTGTGTGTGTATGAATGCGGTGTGTGTGTGAGTGTCCGGTGTGTGTGTGTATATATGAATGTGTGTGTGTGTGGTGTGTATGAGTGTCCGGTGTGTGTGTCTGTGTATGAATGCGGTGTGTGTGTGAGTGTCCAGTGTGTGTGTGTGTATATGAATGTGTGTGTGTGTGTGAGTGCCCGGTGTGTGTGTGTGTATATGAATGTGTGTGTGTGTGTGAGTGCCCGGTGTGTGTGTGTGTATGAATGTGTGTGTGTGAGTGTCCGGTGTGTGTGTGTGTATGAATGCGGTGTGTGTGTGAGTGTCCGGTGTGTGTGTGTATATATGAATGTGTGTGTGTGTGGTGTGTATGAGTGTCCGGTGTGTGTGTCTGTGTATGAATGCGGTGTGTGTGTGAGTGTCCGGTGTGTGTGTGTATATATGAATGTGTGTGTGTGTGGTGTGTATGAGTGTCCGGTGTGTGTGTCTGTGTATGAATGCGGTGTGTGTGTGAGTGCCCGGTGTGTGTGTGTGTATGAATGTGTGTGTGTGAGTGTCCGGTGTGTGTGTGAGTGTGTATGAATGTGTGTGTGTGTGTGTGAGTGTCTGGTGTGTGTGTGTGTATGAATGTGTGTGTGTGAGTGTCCGGTGTGTGTGTGTGAGTGTCTGGTGTGTATGTGTATGAATGTGTGTGTGTATGAGTGTCCGGTGTGTGTGTGTGAGTGTCCGGTGTGTGTGTGAGTGTCTGGTGTGTGTGTGTATGAATGCGGTGTGTGTGGTGTGTGTGAGGAAGCACTCGGTTCTGGAGTCAGAGTTTAGGGTTCTGGGTTCATGGCTGCTGGTGTCTGTGGCCCGGAGCGGTTCATCTCTGAGCTGGTTCTTCATGTGTGCGGTCCGATGATGGTGGCCACCTAGGGGCTCGTGACAGTCGAACGAGGGCTTGGCTGAGTTGCCGTGACCGTGCCTGGGACACCAAGCACCACCTCGCTTCCGCACCCATCTGCAACCGAGGGACTGAGCTGCACCTATCTGGACGCCGCGGCCTCCCAGGTGTCCAGGGGTTCCCATGAGAGCCGAGAGGGCCCAAGTAGAGTTTCCCAGGATGGGGGACAGGTGCTTACCTGGCGGTAGATCGGCCGCGCTCTCTCTCTGTCTTCCGAGGGCGAGCATCCTGGAGGCCGCCTGGCCTGTGTGGGGCCTGCGGGAGCCCCGGGTCCTGGGTGGCCTGGGCCCGCTCTGTGACCGCAGTTTCCGATGCTTAGCTGTCGCTGTCTCCGGACGGGGCCCGGCTGTAACACGTCGCCGTCCGGTGACTCCAGAATGCCTGTGGGCACATTCGATGGAGGGCGCACGTTGAACACATGCTCATCTCTGCTTCCTCTTAAGGCCTCGCTGCGTGACAGTCAAGGAGTAGGAGGGTCTGCAGCCCTCAGAGGAGGAGAGGCAGTGACCTGGGATCTCGGATGCACGCGGATCCCACGGTCAGACGATCAGATGCGGTGGTGGAGCGTTAACCGACCTAGCAGGTGGCAGCGGCAGGGCCACGGGCAGGAGGAGGTGCAGCTGCGGGGCTTCCGCAGTGGGGGGTACCTGCCACCTCCGACAGAGGCCGGAGCACAGACGTTTCTTTGGGGAATTTGATCCGGGGAGGCTGTGGACTCGGGGAGTCAAGCACAGCTCTCGGCTGGGATACGGTGCCATGTCGGAAGTGGGGATCGCCCGAAAGCTAGGTTCCCCTGCTTGGCTCCCGGGGTGCCGGTGGACCCCCAGGGCAGGGAGCACGTGCTCCGCAGTGAGAGCGCCCCAGCGGGGCCGCCGCCGCCAACTCAAGAAGGGCCGCAGTCAGCAAGGCTTGCCCCCCACAGATGGCTGCGTCCAGGGGCTCTTTCTTACCTGTGGAGGGACTCAAGGTCACCAGACCTTAAAGTCTCCAAAACGAGGGACAGAGACCTGCAAAAACAAAAGGCAGGAAAAGGAGCCTGGAGGAATCCAGGGCAACATACGGAACAGGAGAAAACCTAAAACAGGGGAACCTACCGCACTGCTGCCTCTCTAGAGCCGCCTTGGAGAGTGAGGACACGTGTGCCTCCCCGAAGAGACCATTGGCCAGAAAGTAGCCAGGACAGATCAGGACAGAAGTCTGGGGATTAAGAGTAAAGTCACTGAAATTTTGAAAACTCAGTTGTGAGGTTTGGATGGTCAAGCAGAGGAAATATCTCAGGAAGTAGAAAAATTTTTATGAAATGATGGCAGACAGGAGCAAAGAGCTAAGAAAATGGGAAGATCTCAGAGTTCCAGGAAGGGAACAGAGTACGGAGGAGAGAAAATGACAGAAACTGGGATGTCCAGAACTCAAGGGTGCGAGCTAGAGAGCCCCCAAGTGTCTGGCATGACGGAGGGGTGAAGCAGCTCGCCAGAGCATGATGTCGTGAAGCCTCAGGGTCTCCAGAGGCAAGACGGGCCACGTTCAAAGGACCGGGAAGCGGGCACTCAGTTCTCAGCACAGCGTTAGCACCTGGGAGTCGGGACTGTGCGAGCACAGATCTGGGGCAGACGCTCTCCAGCCCAGAATTCCGTATGCAGCCAAACTGCTGGTCACAAGCGAGGTAGACTCAGATGCTTGTGCTGCTCAGTCCCATGCTCAGGAAGCCGCGAGAGGGTGGGCTCTGCCAGCACGTGGGAAAACCCCAACGAGGGGCACCCGGAGAGTGGACACGGTACCTCCAGCCCGAGGAGATCCCGGGAGGACAGTCGCGGAGAGCAGAGGGGGCAGGGGGGAATTCAGCAGAACTGAGAGCATCCCAGAGGGCTTGCTACAGGATCGGGGAGAGAATTGCTGGTCGCTACAAGGAAAATGAAGCAAGCAAAGGCAGTGATTTACTCTAGGAAAATGACAGTCTTGTACAAGAGAGTAAGTGTAATCCCTACACGGAGTACTTTGAGCAAAACACTTGGTTAAACTCCCAAGTAAGCCCAAAACTCCTGCTATGGCTTCACTAGGAGGAGGGAACCTTGTGTGAGCGAACTTGGCCGATCCTTGTCTTCCTCTGTTGAGAATCAGTAGACTGTGGAAACTGTGGATTGTGAACGAACTATTGGAGCACGTTAGAAATTTAAGGGTAAGAGATCACCCGAGGGTTTGCTCTGAGTGGGATTGTGGGTGGGCAAGAGAAATGGATTTTCTGCCACCCGTCTTCTAGCGCTCCGTGAGTTTTTAAACAAGGTAAATGTTAACGGTGCAAATAAAAGAATGCCGCAGGGTTGCAGCCCCGGGGTCCTGGTGGTTTGGGGCCCAGCTCCCATGGGTTCTGACCCTGGAGGGCTGGTTCCTTCTGTCCCCAGAGTGCTGGTGGGAATTTTGATGGGCTCTACCCCCCGTGTTGTGACAGGCGGGCCCTTGATTTCTGGGGAGTTCGCCCAGAATGCCAGTGGCTTCCGAGGCGTCTGGACCCAGAGGCCCAGCGTCAGAAAGCACCGCCGCCGCCCACGGAAGCAGCGATTTGGCTGGAGTCAGCAGAAGTGCTTCTGGAAAGGCTCGCATCCAGTTGACTTGCGCGCAGAGCAGTTGGGGAGCGTGTGGACTGTGTTTCTCCCCAAGAGGCCGCGCTGCCCGCCAGCCCTCCCGGTCTGTGGTTGCAGAGCCCGGCCCTCCTCTGCCTCAGCTTGGATTTGCTGGCGGGCAGGCTGGCTCCTGCTGCAGGCCCCCCGTGCCTGCCTCCCCCGCTGGCCTCAGACTGCAGTGGGATGGTCGGGGCTGCTGAGGTCCCGCTTCACCCCTGCCTGCTCTTGTGCAGCCTGGCGCAGCGGCCGCGGGCGTGCAGGGGCTTCTGGCCTGGATCCAGCCCCGGCAGCACCTCCCCACCACCACTTCCCTGCAGGCTACACGGTGGGCTTCATACGGGGCTGGCTTCTCTGCCCTCGGGTCTGCTGGGCGTGCTCGGAGGCCCCGGGGCTGGGGGGCAGGTGGGGGCCTGCACACTTGGGTCCCCACTGCAGAGGAGCACTCCCCTTCCCAGCTCGCTGACCTCAGGCTAGTAGCCCAAACTCTGAGCCTCCTCCTGACTTGTGCAGGAGCTGCCCGCCCCCCCCCCGCCCCCGTGTCACCTATTGCCCAGGATGTGGCTCTGACAGGAGGGGCCCGACAGCTTGTGTCCCTTGTTGGGATGAGGGTGGCCTGGGTTGGCAGGAGTCTGTGCTGTGTCCTTGGTGTGAGCGGTCCTGTCCTGGCGTTAGGAGCTCCGAGAGATGCTCATTTGTATTGAGCCTCTTTGGCTCGGAGCGGCTCACTTCGTGGCCCTGCCCCCAATAGCCCTGTGAGGAAGGGGGGAGCATTGCCACCTTTTCGGGGGTGGGGGGAGGACTCCCAGGGCCGGCTCTCAGCGCAGGCCCGTTGAATGAATAAAGGAGTAGGTGGGGGGGATACCCCTTGAGTGGCCACCACCAGATCCCAAGTGAGGACTCTGCCCTAATTCCCATGTAGGAGACACACGGCTCCACTGAGTGGGGGTGTCCGCAGCCGGGCAGGGAAGGTCTCCGACAGGAGAGCCACCCTGGGTGTGGACGATGTGGGGATGGTGCTCACGGACGCAAGCGCGCGAGATTAGTCCCGTTTCCCAGGTGGGCGGGGGGGCTTTGCAGCCTCGTTCAGTCGTCAGGCCTGTGTACTTCCTGAGCATCTACTCTGGGTCAGGAGCTGTGTGAGGAGTGTGATGTGAGTGTGGTCAGCAGAGTAACGGCCCCCAAAGATGTCCACGTCCTAATGCGCGAACCTGTGAGTATTTCACCTTTTGTGGTGAGGAGGGTGGAGGTTGCCAGTCAGCTGCCCCTCAGATGGGAGGTTATGCTGGACTCTGGGGGCTGGGTGTGCTCACAGGGGTTCCTGACCACGGAGGAAGGAGGCAGGGTGACACGGTGTGGCTGCAGCTGGAAAAGCAAGAGAAGGACTTTTCCCCTGGAGCCTCCAGAGGGGAGCGGTCGTGCCCACACCCTGATTTGAGCCCAGCGTGGCCTGTGTGGGCCTCTGACCTCCAGAGCTGTGGACAGAAGCCAAGGCAGCCATAAGAACTGATATGTAACTAGGACGCGACCTCCGTCATCTCAAGCCCCCCACTCACGCCCAGTGCGCCAAAGCAGTAGGCCCAGAGGCCCGGGGTGCCGAGCGCTGCAGGAGGGCTGGATGGGACGGGGTGTCTGGGGAAGCTTCTGGGAGTGGCGGCTCAAAGATCAGGTTGGTCAGGCAGGAGGGCAGCCCGTTGAAGGCTTGGGCCACAGGAGTGCTGAGTTCTGGGGGCGATGGAAGACCCGGCCAGAGCCCAGAGTGCCAGAGGGGCCCAGAGCCGCCGGGACACGGCGGGTGGAGGGGTCACCGCAGCCGTGGAGGGGCCAGCTGGGCTCATGCTGACATCTGGAGCACTGCCAGGGCGGTGGCAGTGGACGTGCAGAGGAGAGGCCAGTGGGGACAGGCTGGGGCGCCGCCGGTGCCTGGGGCAGACCTTGTGGACAGCACAGCCTGTGTTTGGTCTTTGGTGACGGTGACTGGTCAGTGTTGTCATCATCCTCTCTAGCTGGGTTTTTCCTGTGATCATTCTGTCCCATCTCGCCAGACAGCTTCTCGCCCCGGAGAGGCCGGGGGCCGCTCGCTGCCCTCGTCCCCCGTGCCCCGTTGGCTGCCCCGGTGCCGTGGGGTGCGTCGCGGGCCTTCCTGGAGCTTATGCCAAAGGCTGGGCAAGGCCGGGCCAGGTTGCTTGGGCAGGAAGTGGACATGGGGACAGGCTGGTAGGGAGGCAGGTGGAGAGCTTCCTTGGGCTCTAAGGAGGCTGGTCTCCCAGCAGAGATACTTAATGAGGCAAGGAGGGGGCTTGTGGAATTGATACGCCACTGTCGATGTAAGATGATGCTAATGGGCAGAGCGTCTGTCCAGGTCACTGCCTGTGGGAGCTGCAGGGCTGGGGGCAGGGAGCACTAAACATAGGTCCTGAAGATGTCACCGGGAGAGGCCTGTTTTGGGAACTCTGCCTGCAGCCTGACTTCGGAGGGCATGGACTCCCCCGTGCAGGTGCCCTGGGCCTTTGGGTGAACGGACCTCACCAGGAGGAGTAGGGTGGAAGCCACACGCTGGCCATGTGACCTGGGGCACAGTTTGGCCTCAGGCTCCTCATCTGTAAATGGGGGTAGTGGTCCCCACCTTTCGGGCTGGTGGGAGGATCCTGTGGCTACTAGGTAAAGTTATTTGTTTGAATAGCCACCACGCTATTTTCTTCAGTGCTTTGCTCCAAAGCTGCCTCCTCCAGGAAGTCTTCTCGAACAAGGTATTCTCTTCTGATTACTCAGCACCCAAGGTTTGCTTGTCCATTCAGAAAGTAGGAATTGAGCACGGCTGCGTGCTGGCTCTCCCATTACAGCAAAGAACCGGGCTCATGTCTTTACAGCGGGAGGTGGGAGCCCCTAAAGGAACGTGCAGGCTGTTCCCGGCCTGTTGGTGCAGTGTGGGGGAGCGGGGAGTGTGCGAGTGTCAGATGTGGCCCGTCAGGGAGTCCTGACACCTGAAGGGCCTGCCAGAGGGAGGAAGGGGCTCCAGGCAGGTGCCGGCAGATGCAGACGGTGGGGATGAGTCTGGCACGCTCCGACTGCAGGGAGGCCAGTAGGAGCTCAGTAGATGGAGAGAGAGGCCGTCAGAGGTGCTGGGGGCGGGGGACACAGAGGGACAGGCCTGCAGGCCGTGGGGAAGACCTTACCCTGAGGAGAGGTGAGGCCGCTGGAGGATCTCTGTGGATGAGCAATGCCATCTAACGTCTGGGTTGGAATGGCCGGTCAGACTGACGGGTTGGGTGAGCTGAGCAGAGAGCTTTGGGGGCTCTCGCAGTGCCGCCCGGGATGGAAGGGCCAGCTCTTGGCTCACCTTGATGGCAGATCCAGAGGTTGCTGAGTGTAGGCCCGAACGGGCATGGGTAGGCTGGTCGTTGGTTGTGGGGGCAGGCCTGGTCCCTGTGAGGCGTTGGGCAGTGTGCGTTCCTGGGTGCAGACAGGTGGGGGGGGAGTGTGGAGCTGGCTTTGGTGGGGGGATGGCATGAGGCCCTCTAGGGAGTGCAAGCAGCCAGGAAGCAGGGGTCTGAGGCAGTGTTTGGGGCAGTCAGTGTTTTTAGGGTGGGAGGATGAGAACGAGCGATAGACCAGTACCCCCGGAGTAGAAGGACCAAAGTCTTGAGGAGGAGGCACCAGCCTGCCGTGTCTGTTTCTTCTGAGAGGTCAGGTGGGGTGGTGATGGGAGCCCTGGGCTCATTGGTGGTGACCTGGAGCTGAAAGCCTGAGCAGAGTGGGGCCCGCACACACGGACCAGAAGAGGCACCAGGAGCCACCTTTCCCCCAGGGGTTACACTCTTGGCTGGGTGTCCTGCCTGTCCCTGGGGTGTCCTGCTCACCAGGGCTCTGCACTTGGTGGCTGGCCAGGTGTGGGACGGGCCTGTGGGTCTTCAGGCCTGATCTTAGGCAGCAGGTGCTACCTGGAGAATGGGGCTGGCCCTCAGGCTTCCTCTGAGAGCCACCCCCCGGGACTTCTCTCCCTCCAGGCACAAGCTTGCTGCAGGAGGTGGTCTACTTGGTGAGCCAGGGGGCCGACCCTGATGAGATCGGCCTGATGAACATTGACGAGCAGCTCCCGGTCTTGGAGTACCCACAGCCGGGCCTGGACATCATCAAGGTGCTTCTCTGGGCCAGTGGTACCTAGCCCCTAGGATTCCCTGGGGACCCGGAGTGACAATTGCTCCTGAGGGGCTCAGGGAGCCCACGGGTGGAGGGAGAGCAGAGAGCTCGCAGTCCCCCTAGACAGTCTTGTCTGGCCTGGAGGGTGGCCGGATCTCGGGTGAGAAATTTCTCGGCAGAGTGCAGGTCCTGACCATCAGGCCCCAAGGCAAATGAGCAGCCATGCGTCCTCTGAACACCTGTCTCTCTGACCCTCCGCAGGAGCTGACGTCTCCCCGCCTCATCAAAAGCCACCTCCCCTACCGCTTCCTGCCCTCCGATCTCCACAATGGCGATTCTAAGGTAACCGCCCTCCCCCCAACCCCCGGGAGATTCCAAAAAGCAGAGCCGGTCCAGCAGCGCTCAGGGCCACGGTCCGGAGTTCTAGAGGCCCGGGTGTGCGGAAACACGGTAGAGGCCATCTCTGAGCTTGCATCCTTAGCATTTTGTCCACGTTTCTAATTTGGGTTTTTCCTTACAGTCGAACTTGGGCTTGACCGGCCTGGGTCCGGTTTCTGCTCCTGTGTCAGGCCGAGGACCCACCGCTGCTTCACGGTCTCTGATCTTTCTCACTCTCTCAGTGTGTTTAGTCGACGAGGCCTCTGATTCTCACGACCAGTGTCAGGCCCGTCCTGTTTCTGTCTTCCACTCATTCTAAAGTCGTGGCGCAGGACAGAAACATAACCAAACGCTCAGGTGTCGTCCCACCAGATGCTGTTACACGGAGGAGAATGCACCTCAGCTGGCGCGGAGGCCGCGCACGTCTGGGGCCGACCTCGGGGCTGGAGATGGGTGGCAGTTTACAGTGGGTCAGAGGGGCGGTGACCGAGCCTCCCCTCCCTCCCGCCGCAGGTCATATACATGGCGCGGAACCCCAAGGACCTGGTGGTGTCCTACTACCAGTTCCACCGCTCCCTGCGGACCATGAGCTACCGAGGCACTTTCCAGGAGTTCTGCCGGAGGTTCATGAACGACAAGCGTAAGTGTCTTAGCCTGCGCGGGCGTTAGGACAGGGCCGGCTCGTTCACCGAACCCCTGCGTGGGCTTGTGCTTCGCCCATGTTGCCCCCGGTTCCTGCGATGAGCACGTGGGTGGGGCCTGCTGTCCTGCTGACAGGCGGAGAAATGGGGCTCAGGGGCAACTGGAAGCTTGGCAGGCGGAGTGGCCGGGGCGTGGCAGGGGCGTGGCAGGGGCGTGGCAGAGCCGCGTCCAACTCAGAAGCCCTTGTCTCTCACCCACATCGTTGGGGTTCTGAGGAGGTCCCCTGTTCAAAGCATTCCTCTTCCTGCCTGGATTCTGAACAGTAAAAAGGCCGGGAGAGTTCTGCTGTTGGTGACAGAGGCCCGAGTGGGGGCTGTGGCCTCGTGAGAGCCCCGTGGCCTTGAGCTGCGCTTGAGGATCGGGCCGGAGACGTGGCCCCCAGCCCCGGGCTGTGTGACGGGTGAGGGGCGAGGCAGGGCTCTGCAGGAGCTCGTTCCCAGGGGAGAAGGCAAAGGGGGGCCCTCCCCAGTCTCCCCTCCCCAGGGCAGGAACAGACTGGGTCACCCCCCCCCCCCGCACAGGGACCTGCCCAAGGTGGCTCCCTGGTCGCCGTCCATGGCTTCTCTGGCACCCTTCCGGGACTGCCAGCGGGAGTTCAATGACAGTTTGCACTGCAAGGCTTGAGATGGGCCACATCAGTACTTGGATTAAATCCAGACCTGGACGATTTATTTCCCAACTCAAGTCTTAGCGCTCAGCCCCACCGTCCACTTGGATGACCTAGTCAGAGGTTCTGCAGTGAGATCGCGTGGCAAGACCAGGGGAGAGCCGGGAATATAGTGCCCCAGATGAACGCTGACCGGCGGGACTGGAGCTGCCTCCCAAGCCTCACGGAAGGCCGGGCCCTTATGGGTGCTGCCCCGGAGCCCCCGAGGCCCTCAGTGCCCGAGCCCCTCTGAATCGGCTTCAGCGGTGCTGGGGGAGGGTCCGGGGGAGGAGGCCCGAGGGAGGAGGCACCTGCCCTCAAAGCCCTGGAGCCTTCGAAAACCCTCTGTCCAGCCTCCCTGTCCCCCCAGGGGACTGCCACCTGGCTCAGGCCCTTTCTGGTCTGCCAGGCATTTGGAGTAAGCCAATGATGTGGTTTTCAAAACCATATTATTAAGTCCCAACATGTTCTCCTGCCTCCAGAGAAGCAGCTACCAGCATGGGGACAGTGCCCCGTAAAGAGCAGGTGTCCACCAAGTTCAAAGTGCCACCTGGTGTTGGTCTTAAATTAGCCTCCTGCTCGGGCTAGAGGAATTAAGTTATCCTGATACAGGTCTCTCCGTGTTTTAAAGGTCACAGCCCAACCCTTGAAGTTCAAGGCCACACGCACTTGCTGTGATCCCACCAAAGCCTCTCCACGTGTGTACTTAGCTCCTCCGCGTTCTCTCTATTCTCCCAGCGTTCGCAGCCCATGCACCACAGCTTGGGCCCTCGGAGGCTCGAGTCCTCTCCTCATCTGAGCTGTAGAACGAGCAGTGGCCGGCACCGTTTACTGATAGAGTGAGCTCGGAGGACGCGCTGACACAAGCCTGCACTTGGGTGTTGTGACCTGTGCACTTGGGGCAGGGGTGCCTGGGGCTGCATGCCCAGGTGACAGGAGTGTGGAAGACTCACCCTGCAGGCAGGGTCGCTCCCAGAGAGGGGGCAGAGTGAGCTGCTCTTCTCCCAGATAATCTGCTTGGATAAGCACACCGACCTCCAGTAGCAGAGGGACCCCGGTGGGCAGAGGCCGGGGGTGCCCTGGTGGAGCTTCCTTCCCAGGGTGACACATCCTGAGTGGGAAGAGCAGTGTCCCCACCAGGAAGGTCTATACCCCTCTCTGCACCAGCTAACCAGAGCTCAGAGACACAGGCCTGTGCTGTCCTTGTGATCATTGACCCTGCGTGAGTGACCACTGTCCCCATGCCTCACTGTCCCCCCCACCTGTGCGCTCGTGTGCAGTGACCACTCTCCTCAGCCCTCACTGTCCCCACGTCACCCTCCTGCTCAGCCCCCACGTCCTCCCCTGGGAGCATTGCTTGCCTGTTCTGCAAGTTTTCTCACAGCCCCTTCGAATGACAAGGATTTTCTTAGCCTCTGTGTTCCTGGCTGTTGGACTCATGCTCTGTCCCAGGGCTCAGGTCACCTGGTCTGCGTGGCGGCTTGGGCACTGACTCGGGAGGTGGGTTCTCCTCTCGGGGCCCCCGTGATTATGCGCCTGTTGGTGAGTCAGTCCTCATTCCCTTCTCTGGACTCTGCGTCGTCTTCTCTCAAGTGGGAAGGCTGGCCTGGCTGTTTTAAGGCCCACCTCGGGTGTATGGAGTGACCGTGATGTGCCGGACTGGCCGTGGAAGGGGTGCCAGGGGGACCCCAGGCCCAGCCGCTAGACCTCTACAGTGAGGAGACTGAGGCCCTCGCCAGCCAGGATTTACCCCGCAGTGGGTCCCAAACAAGGCCTCTTGGCTGAATTTGTGTTCTTTCCGTTCTGTCATTTCTGCCTCTTTCCCCCCACCCCGCCAGACCCCCTGCTTCGTTCCTCGCGGGTCGGGGTCTGGTTGGCCTGAAGGGGGGTGCCTTTCTGCTGTGCTCTGGCCCTTGAGGCCAGCCCTCAGCGACCCCTGATGGACTCCCCATCCCTCAGAACCGCTCTTTGGGCCGTGGGGCCAGGCTGCTGCTGTGCTGCCACCTGCTGGCGAGACTGCAGACCGCCCGGGGTGGCCGCGGCGGGAACTGGGTCTTCCCAGCCTCTGTCAGGCATTTAAGTCTACGAGGTTCTCAGCAACTTGGGGGCGGAGGCTACCTTCTCTGCTCAAGCTGTGGCTCTGGCAGGGGCAGTACCAGTCCCCTGCCACCCCTTGGCCACTCTGGGAGGCGTAGGTTCTGTCGTCACTCCACTGGAGGACCTGCCCGGGTCGCCCAGCCGGTGCAGGACTGGAGAGGCTGCCTCCCCCGGAGGCCGTGTCCTCTACCATTCCGCCATGCTCCCTCTCTGCCCTCTGGCCTTGTCACTGTGCTCTGAGCCACCTTGATGGTTTGCAACCATTGTGTACCCTTCAAGGTTTGTCCCCACGTGGGACGGGGCCCCCTGTGTCCACCATGCCTCCCTCCCCACGTTGATCAGTCCATATCCTTGTCGCCAGTCTCCTTGGTGATTCCTGCCAAGCTGGGAACTCCTTGAGCCCCAGGCCACGAAGTGGGACCCACAGGCTGAGTGTTTGTGAGACAGATGGGCGCCCAGGTGAGCAAGGGTGCAGGGGGTGCGGCCACCGCTCCTGGCCGGCACCTAGTACCCAGCCGGGCAGGGCAGGCGTTCCTTGGCTGAGGCCTTGCTCTGTTTAATGCGGAAGCCTCCTTGGGAGACTCATCTCAGCGTGGGGGGGGGGGGGGGTGAAAATCTGTAGTTTTTATAAAGAACGTTTCGAAGCAGCCTGGCTACACTGACTGGCACATCCCCCACCCGCCCACGGGACCCTCATCCCAACCAGAGCCCCGAGGAGCGTAGGAGGTGCAGGGGCCGTGGCGTGGGCTGTGAGGCTCGTGTGTCGGGACAGAGCGCACTGCCTCTCTCCATCTCTGCTCCATCCTGCTTCCGCCCTTCCTGCTTCTGCCCGTGGCTCTCCTGCCTGGCAGGGCCTTGTGCTCGGGTCTTAGCGCCTCCCGCATGTCATCCTACCCCCGCCAGCACACCGACCGCCCCATTTCTCAGTTCCCCGGGCTTGCGCTCTTCTCAGCGACCGCGGGTTAGGCAGAAACTCATGGGAGCCAGGGAGTGTCCATCCCCCAGGTGAGCAGAGGCCTTTGCCCAAAGGTCAGGTCTTCAAGGTGTCCAGGAGGTACGTAGGGAAGGGGGCTGAGAACTATTGGCAAGAGAGACTTGCACACACAGCCAGGGGATGTGGGACTTCAGAGGGGGCTCATCTGTGGGACCTCCCCCGGAGCCGAGAGCTTGTTCTTCCCTTCCTGAACCACGGCTCCTGGGCAGTGAGAGGGGAGCCTTCCAGAAGGCAGGGAGCCAGGCCACCCCACTTGTGCATGCCTGTTCCCCCGAGGCTGTGACTCACCTGTCCCCTTGTCTCCGCAGTAGGCTACGGCTCCTGGTTCGAGCACGTGCAGGAGTTCTGGGAGCACCGCATGGACTCAAATGTGCTTTTCCTCAAGTATGAAGACATGCACCGGGTGAGTGCTGCAGGGGGGCAGCTGTGGGGGTCAGCACCCCCAGCCTCGCAGCTCCTGATGGAGGAGTGTGGGCGTGGCTGGAGTGCATGGCAGGTCTCTCCGAGACCCCGGCTTCCGGGCGGAAGGACTCCGAAGTTCCAGGTGTGCCCAGAATCCTCCCGGGCCGGTGCTTTGGGAGGCCCTCCTGCCTGGCGGGGCTTGGCCCTGCCCCAGCCTGCCCCAGCCTGTAGGCCTCGGCCCCAAGGGTGCTTTCTGGGTTGGGCCGTGGGCAGTGCTTTAGAAAGCCCTGTGGGTTATTTTTCTGCCTAGCCGTGGGAGCAGAGCAGCGGCCAGACTCTCCCTGCCGCCCCCTAGCACCCTCTCCGCAGGGGACCAGCTCAGAGCAAAGGGCTAAGATGGCAGGGCCCGAATTTCTCATCTCGCGGGCTGTTTGCCTCACAGCAGCACTCAGAGTGCCGACGAACCGGTTCATGTGAAGAGTGTTGCTGAGTGCCTGGCATGGGGCGTGGGGGTGGTGGCGTGAGGTGGTCGCTGCCGGAACGTTCCAGGCTCGGCCATGCTGTTGGAGCAGTTGAAGGCAGGAGCTCGCCTGTGCCCCGAGAGCTCACCTTCTAGAAGGGGGGCCCACGCGCCGCACTCCAGTCACTGCCGTTAGCACTTTTAAGGGTCTTGCCACGTGCTGAGTCCTATCCGAAGTTCTTCGTGCATGTGTTGGCTCACTTAATTCTAGAGCACCTTGACCCTCTCTGCTGGGGCTGTATCGTCTCTGGAGGGACATTCTGATGGTTCCTCTTTCTTACAGCAGACAAAAGGCAAGCCTTCCCTAAGTCCCTTCCCTCTGTGGCTCCTCGGCTCCACTTCGCTGCGGGTCGCCTCACAATTGTCCCCCCTCCTGAGCCCGCTCGGGCCGGGCTCGCCCCCGCGCCCCCAAGTGCTCTGTCAGGGCCACCCATGGCCTCCGTGTTGCTCGACCCGGTGGTCGGTGTTCACGTCATCCCACCTGGCCTCCTGGCAGCAGGCGACAGGTGATCGTCTCCCCCCCACTCAGGATACCAGCTGGTCCTGCATCCTTGGCTGCTGTCTTCTTGGTGCTCAGCCCACCTCGGCTTTCCTCTCGTCCCAGCCTTGCTCCCTTCCCTGATGACCCCAGGCCAGACGTGGACCCTCCCCAGACTCGCTCTCCACTGGCCGCCCCCTGCACCTTTCTCCCTGAGCGTCTGGTGGAGGCCGTGGACCCGGCGTGCCTAAAACAAACTAGAGGTTTCCCCTCAAATCCTCCGCAGCTTCATCTGTGTCTCTCAGGCGAAAGTCATGAATCCTCCTTGACTTCTGACTTCCTCTCACACCCTGTGTCCATCTTCCCAGTCTTGTGCTCTCTGTCTTCAAAATATGCTCCTTATCTGACCATTTGTCCCCCAGTCTCCGGGGTCCAGGTCACCCTTGCTTCCGGCCTGGATCATCGCTCGCATGGCCTCCTGGGGGGCCTCCCTGCGTCCCCTCAGACCTGCGCGCTGTGCAGCGGCCGTTCGATGGCGTGCACGCCGGTCACACTGTGCCCCTCCAGCCGCACGTTGCTCCGGGTGCAGGTCAGGGCCTGCACGGCGGCCCGGTGCCCGGACGTCCAGCTCCACACTGGCCTGCTCACTGTTCCTTCAGCCTGGGGTGCTGTGGCCCCGCCTGGAATGTTCTTCCCCTCCGGTGTCCACATGGGTCCCTCCCTCACTTCTTCCAGGCCTTGGTACCTGTCAGTGACACTTCCCCCGGTCCCCATTTGAAATCGGCCCGTCCAATCCCCGCACGTCTCTCTCCGCTTCATTTTCTCCACAGCATCTAACATTCCGCCCTGTATCTTGTTGTTTGTGTCTGTATTTTGCTCACTGTCTCCCCTGCCAGAATAAGCTCCCTTGGGGCTGGGAGTTGGGGTGCCTGTTTTTGCTTCTAAGTCAGTGCCCGACGCATAACAGGTTCTTGGGAAGTATCTGTGGGTCGAACGGATGCCCTTCACGGTGGAGACCCTTCCTCCTTGTTAAGAAGCCAGAGGCCCACGGAGCTGAGGGGCTTGTCAGGGGTGGGCTGCCCCGGCTCCCTGCCCAGGCCCCTGCCCTAACTGCTCCCTGCAATGTGGTGGCGGCGAGTGGGTGGGGCAGGACGGCACCAGGCAGACCAGCCTGGCACTCTGACCAAGGCTGTGGCCCAGGCGAAGGCGTTCATCTGCCTGTCGTGTCCGAGAGAGTCCAGGTGGTTCCTGGGGGTGGGGGTGGAGACAGGCATTTGGGGACGGGACTCAGTGACGCTGAGCAAGCTTGGCAGGGCTTGGTCACACGGAGATCCGATAGGAAACATGGAAGGAAGGGTGGGTTCTGCATGAAGATGGAGAGCTCGCTTTTGGCCTCATTGAGTATGAGGGGACTGTAGGACAGCCAGCAGGAATGCCATGAGCAGGAGGCCACATGACAAGCTCAAAGAGGGGCACAAGTGGTTTGGGGGCCCCCTGTGAGTCCTGCCTCTGGTGTCTGTGCCCTCTTGCAGCTTCCCACACTGACCCGGGCTGGGCCATGTGAATTTGGAGACCCGGATAGGTACACTGCAAGCAGGAGCCGGGGCAGGGCTCAGGGGCTGGGGCTGGCCCTTGCACAGTGCACGTGGGATGCCCAGGTGTCCCACTGGGGACGCCATGGGGAGAATGGGTGGCCCAGCCGCCAGCCCTGCCTGGCTGCCGGACATGTGAGCAAGATCACTGTGGGGCCCCTAGGCCCCGGCGGCCTTCAGATGGCTGCAGCGCCAGAGGGGCACATCCGGGGAGCCAACTGCCTCCTCTCCGTGCGGCTGACCTGGGTGTTGGAAGTGGACTGCTCATGTTGGGACCTGTCTGGACCTGTGAGCCGGGAGATGAGACCGCTCCTCTGTCACGGAGGTTCGGGAGGCATCATCTTCGAACAGGGCCCGATGCGGGCAGGCCTGGCAGTTAGCGGGCCCTCAGCAGGTGTCTGTCATTGTTATTCTCACTTGTCAGGGAGCTGTAGCAGGTACTTGAGGTCAGATACACAAATCACACGTCCACAACCTGATAGACTTTTTACAAGTACACATCTGCGTGATCATCATCCAGATCGAGATCCAGAACGTTCTGGCTTTTTCCGGTTAACACCTCCGCTTCCCAGAGGCGACCACTCTTCTGACCTCTGTTGGTTCAGATTAGTTCCGCTTGTTTTTGAACCTCCCAGGAGTGGACGCCCGGGGTGTGCGCATGGGCGTCTGGCTGCTTGTGATCCGTGTAGCGTCCTGCAGTTCATCTGTGCTTCGTGTGGCGGGCTGGTTCTCACGTCCGTGTGGTATTCCACTGCAGCAGGAATACGCCGCCACGTGTCTGTCCAGTGTCGCTGGGCGTTCTGGTTGTTTCTGTTCGGGGTGGTTATGTGAATGTTCCTGCGTCTTGGTGGACATGAGCTTTTTTTCCCCCGGGCGCCTCCCCGGGGCGGGTGTGTGGGACGCTGGTGATTTTATGCCCGCCTGGACCACGCTAGTGCTTGCCCACGCCCCAGGCCTGGTGTGAAAGGACGAGCCCCAGCGCAGTCAGCTGCGCGCACACCCGCCGGGGCCACGTGCCGGGGACTCAGCAATGAACTTAAACCATTACTTCAGTTACTAAACCACGAGGGAGTAGGACACACGCTTTATATACACTTAGTAGCTAAAACACAGACTGACGCCTGGCTACTCTGGATTCGTTCCAGGCCCTTCAAGGTGAGTGCTCCTTCTCTGCCTCACTGGGCCCCTCAGCGGAGAGGTTATAGATGGGCTGCTTTCGATCGAAGTCCAGACTGCCAGCCCCACCTGGGCCTGCCTCCGCCCGGACTCGTGTTCCCGGGCCAGAGGGACCAAATGGCCTTTACTGCGGTCAAGGTCCTAATTTCTACTTGTTTATTCTTTTTTCACAAACCTCAGTAAGGGTCCAGACTCCTTTAATAGGGATTAAGTGACTACGTCACATTTTTAGGAATTCACGTTGTTTACACTTTACTCCAAAAAAATAGCCCAAGTGAACGTCATTGGTCTCCAGGAGTGTCTCGTGCGTTCCTCCGGGGTTCCTACATCTCCCCCTTTGCTGGGGGCTGTGCGCGTGAGCGGGACGCCGCGCCGGCCTCCCCGGTGTGTCACCCCACAGTCCTGCAGTCCCCTGTGAGGTGTTCTCGCCAGCCACAGGTGAGGAGTCTTGACTGTGACCAGATGGCAGTGCTGGGACTGGAGCAGGGACACTCGGGAGGTCCCAGAAGCTGTCCAGAGCTAGTCTGCGGCTGGGACGCTGCCTGCCCGCACAGCTCGGTTTCAGAACCGGGAAGCAGGCTGGTGGCGGGCAGCTGGGTGCGCGCTGGTGAATGCGCCTTCCTCCCTGGGCTGGATGTCACGCCAGTCGTGTGGTGTCCCCATTAGGGTTCTGGTGGCCGCTCTAGCAGTCTGGGTCCCTCTCCTTTGGTGTCCCCTCCGAGGGCCACTGTCATTAATCTTTGTCGCTGCTTTTTTTCTTTTAGTTAGAGATACTGGGTGGCAAAGCAGGGAGAGGAGCTCTTTCTGTTCTTTTTTATTCTGACATTTCCTGTGCTCCCGATCCTGGCCAAGCCCTGCACACGGGGCTTGGAGCTGAGCACCTGCGCCCCTCTCTGGTGGGAGCCCCTAAGTGGGGGACAGCTGTGAAAGTGGGGCGCAGAGCCCAGTGGTGATTACCGTGGGAATCCAGAGAGGAGCTGACGCTCAACCCAGCTTTCACAGAACCTTTTCTTTTATTAAGGTTTGCGAAATACTGTGTAAACAAATGAAATGGATTTCTTTATCGTAGGACTTTTCAGAGGCTTTAACATGCCAGTTACTTTATAAACCATCAAGGAGGCGACAGCCTCCAGCATTTTCCTGACGCAGGACCTGGACATTGCCAGAGTTTGGAGACTGCCTGGTGACAGGTCAGGGTTCTGGGCACAACGGCTGGCAGTGCACGGATTGAGAATGTGAGGCGCCTTGGGTGATCTCCCGGGAGCAGGCCGGTGCGCGGAAGGGGCTGTGTGGTGAGCAGGTGGTGCCCCTCCCGAGACGCAGGCTGGGTCACTAATGCTCCCACCATCTGGAGGGTGGAGTGTCGGGGCCCAGAGGTGGCTTTCTGTCCATTGAGGCGAGCGTAACCGAACCCTCACACCTAACGAGCTCCTCCTGCCAGGTGAGGTGGGCTGGCCCTGGGGCCTGTCTGGGCCTCCAGGGGCCTCCTCGTTCTCCCAAGGGCCAGCTGGTTCCGGCTGATGGCACGGAAGGAAGGGGGAGAGAGTGAGCTGGTCTGGCTCCTGGCTCGGTTCGGAAGTGAGTTTTGCTGTCTTGCTGCTGTTTTAAAAATGGCCACGGTGATACCAAGCCCTCAGGCGGGCTCCAGATCCCCCGGAGGACTGGGGCTTGACTTCCAGCTCTGCCACTCGAGAACCGAGTGCCCTCGGGCAACTGCTTAACCTGGATTTATGTTCAGACGAGGCCAATATCAGGCCTGTCTCGAGGACTGAGTAAGGAAGTGTGTGCAGAGCACCTGGTGAGTGCCCCACCAAGGGTCTTGGGTCGGCCAAGGCACCGCCTCTGACGGGCTCCCTGCTGTCTGCTCTTGTGTTCCAGGACCTGGTGGCCATGGTGGAGCAGCTGGCCAGATTCCTGGGGGTGTCCTGTGACAAGGCGCAGCTGGAGGCCCTGAGCGAGCACTGCCACCAGCTGGTGGACCAGTGCTGCAACGCCGAGGCCCTGCCCGTGGGCCGGGGTACGCGCCCTCCCCCTCCCCCACCGCTGGGGTCCGTGGTCCCTGCCCTGGGCCTCGTGTCTCCAGAGTCCTCTGCTCCGTGAGAGCAGGAAGGTCCTCTGAAAGCCAGGTGCTGTCGGTGGAGACGAGCGGGGGGCAAGGGGGCTGCTGGCATTGCACTGCGACTGTGCGAGTGGCCTTGGAGGTCACCGGGTGACTGTCAGGATGCTGTGGGCTCTGTGGGCAAGACGTTTCAAGCAGGCGCCTTCCCAGACGGCCCCACAGCACAGACCCCGGCTGGGCTCGGGGCCGTGAGATGGCGGAGCCCGAGGCACGCAGCCCTCAGCCGGCGGCGGAGAGCCCCCCCCCCCCCACGGAGCGGCGCCCCCTCCCTCCGCACTGGGTGCCCGTGCCGTGCAGGCCGGCGCTCCCCGGGCCACAGCTGTGTCCTGGGCACGGAGCGGTGTGAGGCGGAGGACATGGTGCAGGCAGGAGCCCTCTGCAGATTTGCCCGCGTTGCTGTCTGTCCTTCAAGGCTCTCACGATATTTGAAACTGCTTGATTTTGGAGAACTTGGGCGTTAGAACGCCCTGAGCCCTGGTGGCGGCCGTGGCCGCATGAGCCACCGTCTTGGCAAGTACGAATTGCCTGTGACACTTGGTGTTGTGCACCTGCCGTTGGTTCCCAGCTGCGTGAACTCGGAGCTTCCTCAGGTGACAGAACGTTCGAGGGGCCCGCCGCGCCTCCCACATGTGCAGCCCCAGCTGGGCGGGCGCGACAGAGCCGGGCCCCGGGGCAGGGTCCTGGGCAGGGCCTCAGGGCGGGCCTTTGAGCTTCTCCAGCTCCGCGCTCTCCCTCTCTGGCTACTGGGGCGGTCCTGCAGGTCAGGGGGGGAGCACCCTCCTGTGAAGGCAGAGCAATCGGCTGAAACCACAGGACCTTGCAAGTGATTTCCTGGCTGTGTCTTCACAAATATTTATTATTTAAAATTTATTTGCTCTTTTTTAGTTTTGCTTTTGCTGTGTTTTGTTATCCTTGAATGTGACCTTCTCCAAAATACCCCTTTTGGTTCATTTGCGTGGTAAAGAAGTGTCGAGAACATACTGCGTACCCATATGCTCCTTCTGATGTGTTTGCTTTATCATTGTTTACCTTGGTTTTGCTTTATTTCAGTTTTTTGATTTTGTTTTCTTTTAGCACATTGCCTCTTTGCTCAGAAGACCTCCTTGCGTTGGTGAGAACGCAGGGCTTGAGTAGCCAGCTGCATTGCTTAAATTTGATTCATATCACAGCATAAATTGCACTGTCTTGATTCCAAACCCTAAACCAGGTGGGTGACTCCTTTGATGAGCTCTCAGCTGCCTCAGCTGAGAAAAATAATCATGGAAAAATATATTTATAGTGTGGTTGGTCTAGAAGCTTCTATTTTTGTCCCTGAGATATCAGAGGGCAGCAAGAACAATTTCTCTGGGTTTTTTCTTTCCCCTCTCCGACACTGACGTATAATTTTTCATTAGCAGAGAGAAAATCCTTGTCACGTTAGATGTGGTAGCCCAGCATTGGCGGGGTGCCGCCAGGACAGGGACTTCTGTTAATAGTGGAGCTAACGAAGGATATTGGCTAGATAGTTGGAGCTCTGACCTCAGAGATGCTGACTCGGGAAGGAATTCGAAAGGAGCATTTCAGTCCCCCGGGGCTCTTCCTTAAAAGCATGGTGATAGTCCTCGCAGCTCCTGGAGCTGGGGGCTCAGAACCCCCACTCCTGCCGTCTTTCCGGGCGCTGCTCGCATCTGACCAGACCGTCCGAAGGTTCTGTAGTCAGTAAGTAAAGTGGGTTTGGTGGCCTTGGGCATTTGGAGCTCTCTCTTTCCCCCCTAAGCCTTCGTAAATGAGCGGCTAGGCCACGCCTGCTCGTTAGTCTGCAGGCTCCAGGCTCCTGCACATCTGCCCGGAAAGGTCTCCTGTTTTGGCTGAGCCTCCCTGGGCTGGGGCTGCGCAGAGCAGCTGGGCATCGCCCCGACTTACTTCCGAGGGGGTTGAGTCAGCCCAGCGCACGCCTGGCATCTAGTTGCAAAAGCTCGTTGGCATTGCGACTCTTCTCTTCCCTTTAAATTCCTCCCCAAGGTTGCATGGCCAGGCTTCTCAAAATCTTCACCCTTGACTCAGTCAGGAGGCTTCCTACTCACCATAAAAGGTTCTGCCTTTTTTGGATGGTTTTTTTTTTTTTCTTTTTCACATTCTCCAGAAGCAGATGCCGCCTTGGTGGAGCTGTTGAGTCGTGAGTGAGTAGTGATATCACGGAGTACCCAAGTGCACATGATGCCCCAAGCGGTAGATCCATTGCACAGACACCATCTGCCCTCCGGGGTGTGTGCCTAGCTGCTGGGGATGCACCAGTGAACAGGGGCCGAGGCCCTCCTCTCACGCCTCAGCTCTGCATACTCGTGCATGCCAGGCTCACGCAGCAGGGAAGGGACACCCAAACGACCAGACTCAGGGAAACGGGTTCAGCTCGTCTGTAGTTCAGATGGCCTGCCCTGCCCCCGTAGGCCAAGTTTGGAGGGGTGCAGGAATAGATCTGGAACCTTCCAGAACCTTTTCCAAGGCTTCCTTTGGTTCGGTATCTGGCCTGACAGCAAGTGAATTCAGCACATTCTGCTCTTGTTTGTGTTTCAGGAAGAGTCGGGCTGTGGAAGGACATCTTCACCGTCTCCATGAACGAGAAGTTTGATTTGGTGTATAAACAGAAGATGGGAAAGTGTGACCTCACGTTTGACTTTTATTTATAATAACAGCAACAGCAAACTTGCATGCTCCCAGTACCCAGACACTCTACTAGCTAAAAGTCCTGTATGCACTCATTTGTTCCTTGCTGGACGAACTCCGGGAGCAGTGTGAGGCCCGGGGGAGGGAGGGAAGCAGCGGAGACGCTGGAGGAAGAGGGGGGCCTTGCTTCCGACCCAGAGCAGCTGTCTTGCCTTTGGGATTTGAAGTCTCTACATGTCTGATTACAAACGTTATAAAGATCGCAGTTTCGATGGCCTGTATCATAACTATAAAGTCTGTAACATATGCAGCTAGAACGTCTACCTTTTACAACCCCACATTATTTATTGTATTTTATAGAGCTTTTCACTGGAAATCTAAATAAATGTCAGTAAACCAAATACAAGTTCATTTCCAAGGGGACTCAGGAGCGAGCCACACCCGAATGGTAGAAAGATCTCAGGGCTGACTCTTTATTTTTGTAGTTTTGTTCGGTTAAGGCACAGACGTTCTGTTCTCACCTGGCTCGGGATGAAGGTGAAGACACAGGATGAGTTGGGGGTGTGTGTGGGGGGGGACTTATTCCTTTTGATGAGTTCAGTTCTTTGTAACCTTCCTAGACAAAGCAGAGACTGTCCACTAGGCATTTGCAGAAAGGATGCCCCTCTGCTGGAGACTCCCCGCGGGCGGCCTCACAGGCCCAATCCAGAGGAACCAGTGGAACATTCCTTGAGGGAACCTGCCCAGGGAGGCCGGCAGATGGGGTCTAGTGCAGTGACTTCAGAGCCTGCCCCAGAGCCTGAGTGTGGGTGGAATCTGAGTTCTCATTCCACTAACTCTTGTTCCCTGAGGCAGAAACCTATTTATGCGGGCCAGGAGGTGCTTGACCGTAAATTCCGAAAACTTTATCATCATTCAGTTTGTGCCCTCTGTATCTGAGGCTCTCGGCCCCGGGAGAACCATTTTGCAGGTTTAACGCCCTCTTTCACTCAGACTGGTTGGCCATGTTGCCTTCGTGCCTCAGCTTCCCTGAGGGGCAGAGGTGGTGTCTTAATCGCCCACCCCTTGCTTCACCGTCTGCCCACATTTGGCTGGAGAAGCGTCGAGACACGGCCAGGTAGCAGCCGGGCCGGCGGCCGGTTTGTATGCGTGTTGCCGCTGTGGTGGGCCTGGGGTCGTCTGGATACTTAGGTGGCCGGGAGACGCCCAAGGCAAGGCGGTGGCTGGAGGGTCGCTGCTGTGTGAGGGTCTCTGTGCCGTGTGGCTGTCTTGGAAAAGGTGCAGACACGCGCCGGGGTCTTGTTTGTAAAGGAGCAGCTTGAACAGGGCAGGTGGTATGAGGCATCGCATGGTGGGTTTGGTAGCACCTTTCCTGTGTATCTGTGAGGGAGGCCGCTTTCTGTGAAATTTCTTTTCTATTTTTCTATTTTTAGTACTGTATGGATATTCCTGAGCACCACACATGAGACGTCTGTGCTTGCTTGCATCTTTAATAAAGACACGTCCCGTGCCTTGTGTCGCGCGTGTGCTGATGGGTGGAGAGGGGCAGCATTTCAGGGCAACGCGACCGTGGGCCCCGTTGACACCCGGTCCCTGGGGCTGACCGCGGGGGGCGGGGGCACAGCCCCACGTTGGTTTGGCTGTTTTACTCGGATCTAAACATTCCAAGCGGTGAATCCCCCTCCTTTATTTGTCTATTCACCGTTGCTATTTCTTAGAAGCTGAAGGGAGGGTTGGGGGAAAAGGAGATCGGGGTGCATGGGGCCTGCCGAGAGCCCTGGGTCCCGTGTTTAACGCGGCTCACGGCCGTGTATGTGGAGACCTGCCCGGCTGATTGCACTTCGGCCACTTTGAATTCCAAAGCTCGCCTTCCTGATTCCCAGCGGTAGGAAAATCCAGGACATCATTTTACCTGACAAAGCTCAGGCTTTCTGGAAAGCACGTTTATTTTCAAACAGGCCAATTCCATTAGGTCTCGTGTGGAACCCCAGAACTGATGGTCTCCAATTTCCCTGGACCCCAAGTTCATCCATGGAGTGCCCGTTCTGCTGCCCCAGAGGGGCTGCTCCCAGGCCATTTAAAAATCACCTGAAATCAGGCAGAAACTGAAGGCCAAGGTCGTGAATCCAGAGGCGGGCAGAGCCGTGGTTCTAGCGCTCATTCCTCCAATGTCCCCAGCCCTGCGCCCTAGCTGTGTCACTTCCTTTCATGGGTGCATTTATTCAGGAAACGCTGGAGCACCCACGAGGCCGCTGGAGGCTCTGGGGCCCAGCAGGGACTGCAGAAGGGCCTGGCCCCCGTGGTGGTCATCTCTTGGCGGGAGACGAAGTCCCCATCACAAAACCTGTGTGAGTTCAAGCTCAGGAGGACTAGAAGGGACGCGGTGACGGCTGAGACCAGGAGGCTGTGGGGGGCCTGGGCTTGGAGCCCTGGGGAGGCAGGTGGGCAGGAGTGGGTGGGGAGGGCAGTGTGCAGGGACTCCGTTTTGGAGGGGTAGCCAGGAGCCAGCTCCCCGAGGGCCTTCCAGGTCATGGGGGTTTGGATTTTGTAGTGAGAACTATGGCCGCAGAAAGGTTCGAACAAAGGAACGCTGCCCGGTTTGCATTTTTGCAAGCCCCCCTGGCTGTGAATGGATGGCAGGGCCTTTATCCTGGCTGTGCGACTCAGTCCCCAAAATGAGGGGGGCGGGGGCGGGGCTGTGTTAGATCAGCTGCAGGGGTCCTTCTGACAGTGTGTGCCTGGCCCTGAGCATTGCCTACGGTTCCCGCCTTGCTCACCTGGAGCTCAGACGAGGGGAGTCACTGTGAGGCTCGGGCGCTGTGAAGCTCCAGCAGAGCCCGTTTGGAGGACGGAACAATGGGGTGGAGTGGTTGTGTGCGGGTGCAGGTGGGACTTGAGCCGGGAGGGTGAGGAGGCGCTGGTCAGATGGAGGAGGTGAGAGAGGTCTTACGGAACAACGCCCAGCGGAGCCCCGAACGGCAGGGCCCCGAGCGTCTCGCTGCTGCGTACCTGCCCTTTAGACTTCACGGACCGACAAGAATGCAGGATGAAGTGTCATGGTTTACCCAGTGGAGACCATCTCTGTCCACATCCCCTTCTAGGGGGGGTCTTAACGACAAGAGGGAAGCAGAAATCCAGTTCACACAACGGAGCGTCCGTGGCCGGCTCCAGTGGGCAAATGCTCCCACCCCCGCGGGCCAAGTCCCCTCCGCCAGCCGACGTCCGGTGGCCACAGCTGGGAGTGCCCCCCCTCCTCTGTGTGGCCTCAGCGCTATGGATGCAGGCCAGACGTGCAGTCCCCGTCCCGGGAGGCCCCAAGTGTGGGACAGTGTTCCCACTTTCTGAGCCGGTGACTGCGGTTTGAAATGGGTGGAGGGAGTCCTCGGGTCCTCGGGTGTGCACGGCGGGTCTCGTTCCCCCGTAGAGTTTGCCCGCTCCTCCCCACCCATGCGACATCATTGCCCATTCTTCACTGTAGAACGAGCGTTTTCAGACGGGTGGCACGTTGGTTGGATGGTCCAGCCTCACCCACCGAGGATTGTCCTCTGACATCCCTGACAAGCTTGCTACCTTCTGGGACAGCCGTTCTGTGGCTGGTGGTGCTCTCCAGCCACGTCCTCCAGCCCCTGCCCCAGCCTGCGGCCACCCTCCTCCCTGGCCTCCCTCTCTGGGACACCCAGCCCTGCCTTGGCCTGGCGAACAGCCCTCTGCTCCTCTGGTGCCCCCCCCAACCTCACCGCTTTGCAGCTGTCTCCCCCTGTGGACAGTGACACCCCAAAAGCAGGGCTATGCTGTGTCTTCCCTTCGGTTGGAGTTTGGCAAATAATCAGCACTTAATAATTGCTAAGGGGGTGGCACCTTTCATTGTTAGAGTGGATTTTGCTTTTTCCTAAAAACCGTCTGCCCCGTCCCTTCTGGGCACGGCCCCTGGCTCTACCCTTGGAGGCTGTGTCTTCCCAAACAAGAACCAGGCTGCTCTCCTGTCTCCTCACCCTGACCCACCACACCGGGCCTCAGCCTCTACCACGACACGCTTCTTGCTTTGCTTTGCTTTTCTTTCTCTACACCCCTCCCCTGGGACATCCTTCCTGACAAGTCACTGGCTTCTCAAGTGTAGGTATAACTGTGGCATGGACAGTTTCTGGTGCCCATCCTTCCCCATCTTTCTCCCTCTATCTCAAAGCCCAGAAACACAGGACCCATAAGAGCAGCCTAGACCCTTCGCTTGGCACGCCTCCCCCTCTTCCTTCATCTCCTTCCTTGGTGTTTATTGAGCATCTGCTCTATAATGTCCCCCGTGTGGGTCCTGGAGACACAGACAATCATAATAACTCTCCCCTTCAAATTTAGCACCCCACTGTTCTGTTCCCTGGGGACTCTGCTCTCATCTATTACCCAAATACCTACAGAGCGAGCCCAGGGTGGGGATCGGAGGACCTGGGCTCCAGAGTCCTGGTTTTGCCTCGGTTGGCTGTTTGACCCAGGCAAGCCAGCTGCCTTCTCTCAGCCTGAGTTGCCATCTCTCCCAAATGGATGTTTTGTAGTAAGCCGTCTCTAAGGTTTCTTCTGCTTGTTCAAGTCTCCAGTTTGCGGCTCCGGGAGCGTTGCTGCTATCCGCAGCCGAGCACCAGCCAGCGTACACGCACGTCTCCTCCGCAAACAGAAAACAAAGGAGTGGTGCGGAGGGCCGGCACCTTGCTCTCCAAAGTAAGCAGAGCTGACACCAAGGAGAGCAGGGAGACTGCGTAATGTAAGAAGCAGACCACAGGCTGGGTCTGGAAACAGGTGGGAGTAGACAGGGCAGGGTCCAGTGGGAGGCATGCCAGGTGGGAAGAAATAAGATGCACCAAAATGAGTCGGGCACCTGGTTCCGATTCCTGCTCTGCCAGTATTGGTGGGACCATGAGGGAAGCCCCTTTTCATCTCATAACGGGGAGGTCTCAGCCCAGGGGTCTTGACATCCCATCCAGCATGAACATTCTGTGACTCGTAAGTGGTCCAATTGTCTATTGACTCCACCCAGATGGAGCTGATGAATGGGGGGGAGACCATGACCTTGTAGCCAGTGATGGACTCTGCCAGCAAGGGCAAAGAGAATCAGTCCCAGACGCACCTGCCACACAGCTTGGGCCTAGGACCGCCATCTCCGAGGCGTGCTGAGCCTTTGCCAAATCTACACAGCAGATGACAACTTGATTCTCACACTTGGATCCCTGTAAGCTAGTTGGCACCGGATGTCTGAGCCACAGTCCCTAAATCTGTCCCTCACCATTGACGGAAGGAATCTGTGCTCTATTAAAAGCATTCTTCAAACACCAGAGAATGCTAAATGTGTTTAAAATACAAAAATCAACCAGAAAATGCATTTTATTCTCCTTAAAGTTGTAATCTTTGCATATCTCCATGGTTTTGAGCACCAGCTGGGAACAGAAGTCCTAAAATACCCAAGCAAGGCCATCTCTGCAGAAGGAAAGACTCTCAACAGAGCCAACAAGACTCTCTCCTCCGATTTATGCATTCCCAAAAAACTTTTAAGTGGATTGGTTAAAATCTTGCTTTCCCCCTAGTGCTCCTGTCTCTCAGTTCTCCCCTTTATACTCCATGGTACATGTGATTTCCAGAAAAAATCTCAAATACAGTTGGTAGCTAGGAACTCATCTCACTCTGCTCAAGAACCACTGACCATGTGGACCTCTGTGTCCACTTAGGCTGTTCCCTCTGCCTGGATTGTCATTCCTCAACTTAATGTGGATGACGCCGATTGAGGCTTTGAGGTCACTATAGGCGTGGTCCTAATTCAAGAACCCAAATGGCCCCCTCCCACGCCCACCACTGCCCAGGGGTCGGAGCCACTGTGGTGCCTCTCATAACGTACCCCAGACCCAGTGACCGTCTGCTCCTTGAGGCGAGGCCAGGGCTCTTCCTTGGTGTGAAGGAGTTAGCTCGTAAGAGGTGGTGAAGTCCGCGGTGGCCGGTGAGGCCCTGATGGCTGGACTGTGCCCATTGTCTGCCGAATTCAGCTGCACCTGGTCGTCTCAACACTCTCCCACTCCGCAAGCGTGATTCGTTACTTGCCACACGGGCCCTCTCCAGCCTGGCCGTGCAGCTCACTACTCCAAGGCCCTGACCTGCACTCCTAATGCTCTCTTCCCCAAACCCCTGATGGACTACTTTGGCCTCTTGGAAAGCCTCCGCTGCTGTTTCTAAGTGCTGCCAATTCATGTCCACCGCCTGCCCCAAGTTGGCCTTAAATCTCAGCTCGTAGGGGGTGGCTGTGAATCCAACTTAGCTCCCCGACCGACGCTTGCCGTCCTATAGGAATTGGGGCTTCCCTGTTTAGCAGAGACAGCAGGAGGGCTGCCGGTTAGAGCAGCCAGGCTGACTTTCAGTGGCTGGTGGCTGCCTCCCCCCGGGGGTCTGAGCCGCACCTGGGGACCCCCAGACGAGAAGGCCAGAAGCGTCCTCAGCCTGGGGAATGGGTGACGGCTGGGTCCCACGCCCACCATGAGACAAGATGTGACCACCAGCACCTCTCTCAGAATGCAGCGTGTCAGGCATTCGAACCTTCAGTTCTGAAGGAGTAATAATCCCCTGGAAGAGTATATGGGCTTACATTTGTGAAGAAAACATTTTGTGACTTTTCAAGCTTCCTTTCCAAGGTCTCTATTCTCAGCCCCAAGAAGACGTAAGTAGAGACGGCGCTCATTTGTCACTTTGTCACCACACAGTGCTTAGCACAGCGCTCCTTCCTATCAGGTAATCAATAAATGCTTGTTACCTAACTAAAGGCAAATTAAATGCTAAACAGCACTAATTACAAGCTGTTGCAAGATCCTGGCTCTTAGCAAAGAGAATTGCTTGTGATTGTCGGGGGTTTGCCCAGGTGCATGGAACATGAAATTATTTTTTAACTGCTTCTTTATTCCGGAGGGTGGGCTGTTCTTCCAAGATTGCTGTAATCTCATGTTCAGAGGGCAGGATTCATTAAGATTCTAAATGCCAGTCTTCCACACTGTGGAATCCTGTTCAGGAGCGAGCTAAGTGGATTTTGATGCCCTGTTCCATGAAAGGAGATGACCAGTTACTATTACAGGGAATGAAGAGCTCACAAGTGCATTAGCGCACCAGAGGGGAATGAAAACATGGAGAGGAGCTACACGGAGCCCGCACATAGTACCTGTCCACGCACCACCCTAAGATAGCTGCAAAACTGACTCCGTTTGCAAATAATAATCAATGATTTGTAGTGATAGTGTTTAAAATGTGCAATTTAGTTTCTGGCTGATTGTACTTAAATGAGCAGCTGCGTCAGCTGTCAAGGTAAATATCAGAGAGAAAGCATCTATTTTAGTAAAGAACAAAATAACCATGGTAGCTTTTCCAGAGGAGCTACTTATACCTCATTTATTTTTATTTAATTTTTTTTTTCTTCAAAGGACAGCTCAGGAGACTCCGGTCTCCATTTTATGAGGCCATCAAAAGGACACCGGTCGGAGCAATCTTTCGTAGCGGATTTCCCAGGGATGTTCTCCACTCTCATTTAGATGCATTATGTATCTATGCCACGTGTCTGCTCTTCCTTTCTTCTTTATTAATAGGCGAGGTGGAAAACGGTACTTAACTTCTTAGGGGTTAATCAGTTCCTGCTGTGTATTTCTCCCCATGAAGGTATAACTTCCATTTATAACATCATTATTGATTACCGTGAAATAATTTCAGGCTTGATCTTAGTGCCCAGTCCCCTAGGTATACATAATTGCAGTGAGTACTCAAAACCTGGAGCCTCCGGAGGGACAGAGGATTATTGCCGCACAGCTCGCCATGATTCCGAGTTTCCTCTTGATTGCTGAGGGGATGAGCTCTTTGTTGGCTGTTGTAAGTGTGAAAATATTTTCTCCAACTTCCCATGGCTAGCTTCTCAAGATTATCATTAAAGGTTTTGAACAGCAGATTCCTGCATAGGAATAAGTAGTGGAAATCGTAACAGTTCGTGGGCAGGAAGTGTTAGAGATTTAAAGGACGCTGAATGGTATCTTGGACAAGGTAATAGGTTCAGCCTTGTTGAAAGTAGATCTACTACAGGCATCCAAGGGGGCCGCCGGTGTTTTTTGGAAGCTATGGTCAAGGAAGACAGCGGTCTCCTCCTACAAACTCCTTGGGGCCACTGTCACATTGCAGAACTCCGGTCTGCGTGAACAAAGATCAAACTGAATCTAACGGGCTTTATGGGCTTATCAGGACAATCAACAAATGAGGTGAATCGAGATCTTGTAAAAAACAAACAAAAACACCAAGTTAACTCTTTACGTGGAGTGAAAAATTTCCAGGAGCAGGGAAAACACTTTGGAGTGAAGATGCTCTTAAGAAAAAAAGAAAAAGAGAATTATATGACAAAACCTCATGTCAGATTGATCAGTCATTTAAATACATGAAAAAAAATCATCCTTGTGTTCAAGGAAATACATAAGGATTTTGAGTTTCCCAATTCTTTGCGATGTTGCCCCAGTTGTATGCTTCACCTACTGAGTTCAGATCAGTTCAAAGACATTTATTAAGTCCCTACTAAATACCGTGTTTGCTCACACAGCAACTATCAGGATTTTTCACCTCTAATTTTCCCTCAGAAAAGAGTGTTACCAAAAACTAGAACCCTTACAAAGTCTCTCATGTAGCAGCTTATCATGTCAGTTACTTGATTTTGAACAACGTATCGCCTCGACTATGCTGTCTTTGAACAAGTAGACACCTGATGGAATTGGAGAGAGAGAGAGAAAAGGAAATTTAACACAGATTTAGTACATTGCTAGGCTATGTCATTGCATTTTTTGGTGTTGGGGGCGTTAGATGTTTTTTTAAATAGGCCTTCTAAAGCGTACTTTAAAAAACAATAGCGAGGCAATCCTGAAGATTACAAAGAGTCACAGAATAGGTTTTTACAAACAGTCATCCTGGTGCTATGTAAATAGGTACTTGTGGCTCTCACAGTCACAGAGGGAAAAGAGAAAATGGGGCAGAGCAGCATCTGAAGAGATACTGGCTGAGAATTTTCTAAACCTGATGAAAGACATTAAGACACACATTCTAGATTTGCAGCGACACCCAAGCAGGACAAAGACAAAGGAAACCACACCTAGGTACATCTTGACTTCTGGAGAAAAGTAAGATGCATGACTTTCAAAAGAGTAACAGTGACACAGACAGAAGACTTTGCAGCGGAAATGATGGAAACCAGAATATAACTAAATGGCATCTTTAAGATGCTGAGCAAAAATAATTGCAAACCTAGAGATCTATACTCAGGAAAATGATCCTTTAAATGTGAAAGTGAATAAACACATTTTCAGATAAATAAAAACTGAATTAGTTCATTTCCAGCAGACCCACACTAAATACAATTTTTAGCGTCATCTCTGTCGGAAGCTGAAAACACAAACAGCAACAACAAAAAGATCAGTAGAAAAATTAACAATTAACAGACTTGTCCACATTTTCCCCTCAGAAGGCAGGGTAGTGTGGGTGAGGTTGGAGAGAGTGAATGAATGAGATCACAGTGTACAGACTCTGGCATTGGAACCAAGAGGACTTGCTGAAGGACTAGATGTGGGGGATGAGGCAATGATTATGAACGGATAACAAGGTTTCCTGGTTTGAGTGGTGCCATTTATTGACATAGTGGGGGAGGTCGGAGGATCAAGGGCTGTGTGGATGGCTTACCTGAAGAGTCTCCCGTACACACCGTGGAGGGGTCAAGGCTGGTAGTAAGTACAAGAGCACCACTTATGTCAGACCCAGAGGGACCCTGAGGTTCAAAGGCCATGCAGAGGGGGAAAGTCAGCAGTGGGGTCTGACAACTGAGTAGCTGGTGATTCAGGGCGAAACCTAGGGTTGTACGGCTTCAGAGGAGCGATGAGAGTGTGTTTCAGGTAGAAGGGTGATCGGTCAGCTGGGCTGAATGCTACTGAGAGGCCAAGTGAGGCAAAGTCAGGTACAGATGAAATATTCATGAAAACTGACCAAGCACCAGGGAGTAATGGGGTTTTGCCTCTGGTAAGACCGATCAAGAGTGAATGGTAACCGAGAGAGCAAGTACGGACAACTCTACAGAGAAGTGGGGTGAAGGGGAGCAGAGAATCTTTTTTTTCCTTTTTTTAAAGTAGGCTACTGAGATCAAGAATTGGATGTTTGACTGAGCCATACAGGTGCCCCTCCCCCTCTTTTTTAAAGATGTGAGATACCAGAGCATATTTTATGAGGGAAAGAGGTCAGGGGAGAGAGAAAGGGAGAGAGAAATAGAATGAGACTGTTGGCCCTAATGGGAGAGAGGCAATGACCTAAGCCCTTTTGATCTCAGAACCAAACTTTTCGGCCTTAGCGTCTATCTGCACTCTTGAAAAGCATAGAGGATCTCAAAGAGCTTTGGTTTTTGTGAGTTCTATCAATATTTACCATATCAGAAAGCAAAACAGACAAAATTTTATTTATTTTTTTAAAGATTTTATTTATTTTTTGACAGAGAGAGAGACAGCGAGAGAGGAAACACAAGCAGAGGGAGTGGGAGAGGGAGAAGCAGGCTTCCCGCAGAGCAGGGAGCCCGATGCGGGGCTCAATCCCAGGACCCGGGGATCATGACCTGAGCTGAAGGCAGACGCTTAATGACTGAGCCACCCAGGCGCCCCAAAACAGATAAAATTTTAAATACTTGTTTACTAATTCATTTTTTTTTTTTAAGATTTTCTTTATTTATTTAATTGCCAGAGAGAGAGACAGCAAGAGAGGGAACGCAAGCAGGGGGAGTGGGAGAGGGAGAAGCAGGCTTCCCGCTGAGCAGGGAGCCCGATGCGGGGCTCGATGCCAGGACCCTGGGATCATGACCCAAGCCGAAGGCAGATGCTTAACCAACTGAGCCACCCAGGCGCCCCTACTAATTCATTTAAAATACTAATAAACCCATAACATATTAACATTTTTATGAAAAATTATGCTTTCCAAAACATTTAGTGCAAAGAGAGGCAGTTTTGTATTTTTGTAAATCTCTTTAAGGTCTGACTTAATAGAAGACAGCCGGATTCTTCTATCTTCGTTTGCATTCAATCTGTTGCAATGTCACACATCATGTGGTTTCTGGAAAACCTTATTGCACACTCATGAGAAAATAAGAAAGAAAAGGCAAGTCACATCTTCGTATTACTATGAAAATAGTTTTGACAATTAGGGACTCCCTGAAAGGGTCTCAGGATCCCTGAGCAGTCCCTGAGCACCGGCTCCCTTGGCAATGAAGTCCCCGAGGAGGTCAAAGGGGGTGGGATTCAGGACACAAATGGACGGGCTGGCCTCCTTTGGAACAAGAGCAGAAGAGATGGGCGTCTAAGGGGTTGCGAGACAACAGTGCGCTCCACTCCTACAGCTTCGAGGCGAGGCCAGGCGCCCAGGGTGCAGGAGGTCCGGGCAGAAGATACTCCGGACCCCTCCGTGAGAGGGAAGACCACAGGTCATCTCGGCTTCTCTGCGGCCAGAAACGTGCAGAGGTTTCCTCAGCAAGGCTGCCGCTCTGGTCACTGCCCCCCCGGCCCCCGCTACGGAGAGCAGCGACTAGCCTGCCTGGGTTCTAACTCTGGTTCTGCTATCGACTAGCTGCGCGTCCGGGGACAGAAGACCCTCTCCGGGCCTCGGCTTCCTATCTGTAAAATGGGAATAATCAGGGTGACTGTTCATGGAGCGTGGTCCCTGGACACTGAGGGTGCAGCGAGGGGGGTAGGGGCAAGCTGGTCCCGCCTCCCGGCGGCTCTCGGTCTCCTCGGGGCCGGCAGGGCACAACCAGGCACGCGCATCGTCGCAAGAGCCACCAGCGCGGCGAGCGCCACCCTTCGGGAGGCCGCAGCACGTGCTCCGCGCTGCACCCACATTCTTCCCTTCATCCCGACCCCAGGCCCCGCGCCGCTACGCTTGGCTTTTACAGGCCAGGGTGTCTGCCTTTCACAGGCCACGTGCTTCGACGCGGTTCCGAGGGACCAGTCCGACGGCCACCTAGCGCGAAGGCCACGTCACAGAGGCCGGCTTCCACGACGCCCTCGCCGGGGCACTCTGCGGGTTCCCGCGCCCAGGGCGCAGGCTTCCGACGGAAGTTCCTCCCACGGGGGCGGAGCACCGGGCAAACCTCGTCACGCCCCTCCAGTTACCGATTTAGCCAATCGGGGCCTCTCTTCTTGCCGGGTGCGCAGAACCCTCCTCCAATCAGCGAGTGTCGTCGTTGCTCGGGCAACAGCGTCCTAGAGACGGCGAGTGGGCTGGGTTTCTGTGGCCGCGCGGCCTGGAGTCCGGGCGCTCTGCAGTGGCCCCGCGAGGTGAAGTGAGAAGGGGTCTCGGGTAAGGCGGCGCAGCCTCGGCGTCCCGACCCCGCGCGCTAGCCGAGGGCAGAGGAGGGTCGATGCGGGCGGCTCTGAGGGTCCCACAGCCCGGAGAAGGCTGCTGCTCAGCCCCGGGACACGGAGCCTCCCGCCCTCAAACGTGCCATTGGGCTGGTGACTCGCTTATCCGTTCCGCACGTGTGTCAGTCACCGTCGTAGGCCCTGGCGCTACTGCGGCCAGTAGTGCGGACCCCGTCCCGTGGGCTGACGTCATATCTGGGGAAGACAGACCACGACGGGGAAGGTGGTGACCTCTTCTTCCCTGGATCCGTGGAGGTCACACGGGAAATCTGGGGCAATGCCTTCGCTCCGTCCCGTTTACAGAATGTTTCGTGTCCCTTATTTCACTGGTCCCCACAGCGACCTCAAGGATCATTACCCCCCCCCCCCGCCCCCGTAGACGGGGAGCTGAGCCCTACGGCGTGAAGGGGATCGTCCCAGCTCACACAGCTAGGAAGTTGCAGAGCCAGAATTCAAACCTGGCACTTGCGTTGCCTGTTAAAAAAAAAAAAAATCTCTGGTCTTTCTAGAACATTCTTTGTCCTCAGACCACACAGTTACCCTTGCCTTCCTCGGAAGGTTTGTCTGGAAAGTGCTTTGTGAAGTGTTCTGTTGCGCAGAGCGTACTTAAGGTCACTGGCTGAGGTACCCCTGCCCTTCCCTTCTTTTCCTCTCCTTTCCTTCCCTCCTAAAAATCTTCGCCTCTTAGAACGCCTTGTCCCTGTTAAGAGGACTCTTACTTCTCTCTCAAAAAGAGCAATTTAATAATGTTTCTTGAGGCCTATATGTGCCCCTAAATGGGTGGGCTTTCAGGAATGCTGTAAATGAACTTGACTCACACACCGTAGTCCCTTCAACTGTCTTTTACCCATTGTCTTCAATTCAATAAACATTTACTTGGCTAAGTTGGGGGGGCATTCAAAAGTGGAATAGGCATGGCCCCTTGGACTGTCTGGGAACATTGGCCTCCCACTCAACCCTATGGCCAGCTTCCTGAGGGCACGTGGGTTATATTAGTGATGTGTGCTTTCCCTTTCCCTCCACCTTCAGTTTGGTGCTTGGCTCACGCGAGGTGCTTGCAGAAATTTGTCAAGAAGTGCTTACTTGAGACTTTAAATTTGCTCTCCAAACTTTGGCCTTTTCCTGCCCTTTTGCAGCCATCCACCTGGTCCCCCATGCACAGAGGTCTCTCCAGCGCCCACGGTGTGACTCCTGCAGCTGACTGGCACATGGAGACAACGCAACTTCTTCACAGGTGTGTATCGAGAGTGACTGTTGGCGGGTAGCAGCTGCGGAGCGTCCCCAAAGGTCTTCCTGGGTGGCTCCTTCGCCTGCCAGGATGGTCCAATGCGCTGTACAGTGCGCCTGAGAAAGTGCGAGAGAGGCAAGACACGGACGCTGGCTCTCTTCCCTCCAATACCACGAGTGAGCTGACCTTTTTGTGAAGTATATTTAGATGTAGGCCTGCACCATCATGGAGATTGGATGCTTGTGACTCTTAACTGTTAATACACCTTCAACACAATGTTCTCCAGGATAGCCACACCATTTGGAAGAGGGCGCTAAAGGAAAGGGTTATGTTTGAGAAAAGTCTGTGAACAGAGCGAGCGTATGAATATGTTCTGCTTCCGGCACTGAAGAACTTCGTGTTCGACCTCTTTGTCTCTTGGTTTTGACCTTTTTCTGTCTCTTTCTTGGTTTACTTTGTTTTGGGTGCTTTGGTTGTTTTCTTCTCTTGCATGTATTTGTGTGCAGTTTTAGGAACTCTACTTCTGCTACTAGACCTACGGTGACCACTGCGACTCCTGGCTAGTACTTACCGAGCACTTACAGTGTTCCAGGCACAACCCGGGGCCTCGTATCCATTTTTAGGTTTAGTCCTCACCGCCTGCTTCCAAAAAAGAACTGTTACTTTCCCCATTTTGTAGATGAAGCAAAAGGGACTCAGGGAAGTTAAGGGCCTTCCAAGCAGAGAAATGGTAGAGTGTGCTTTCTACCCCAGGATTGCCTGATGGTAGAACCTCTGTGTTCTTGACTGGTGCTCTAGCACTCAAACATATATATGTGCTCCCTAAGTCCCCTAAGGCTTTGAGATGACGCCTAAGAATACATATAATATGGTAAAATAAACACATTTTAATCAGGATCATGAAGACTACAAGTAGAATAGGAAAGTAACGTCAGCAGGGGGAATACTCAGATTGTCCATAATGGTTAATATAGTTGGGCTGCAAATTTAGCTGCGAGCTTCTCGTTAACTCAAGAAAAAAGAAAATCAGAGAGACAGAGAGGAAGCGAATTTATTTTGTCCAGGCAAATAAAACATTTTTTAAAAAAGATTTTATTTATTCATTTGAGAGAGAGAGAGAGAAAGAGCGAGAGCAAGCGAGGGGACGGAGAGGGACAAGCAGACTCTGCACTGAGCACAGAGCCCAATGTGAGGCTTGATCTCACGACCCTGAGATCATGACCTGAGCCTAAATCAAGAGTCAGACGCTTAACTGACTGAACCACCCAGGCAGCCCCAGGCAAATAAAGCATTTTAATTCTTCTGGAAAATTAAAGCTTTTCTAACACGTAGTAGGTCTTTATTACAAAGCCTGGGCAGGGCTTGATTACTACCGAATGGCTAAGGTGTAGGCTCAACATTCTCACCAGTTAGGGAGAGAATGTGGACTACTACATTTGTATGGGATAGTTGAAATAAAAGAACTCTGGGGCACCTCGGTGGCTCAGTTGGTTGAGCGACTGCCTTCGGCTCAGGTCATGATCCCGGAGTCCCGGGATCCCTGCACAGCAGGGAGGAGTCTGCTTCTCCCTCTGACCCTACCCCCTCTTGTGCTCCCTCTCTCTCACTCTCTCTCCCTCTCTCAAATTAAAAAAAAAAAAAAAAATCTTTAAAAAAGAATAAAAGAACTCTGAATGGTAACCATTTTCAGTAACACCTTCTCAATTTTATTTTTCCCCCAGGACTTTATAAATGCTGTTGTCCTGTCCCCTGGGTCGGTTCCAGTCATTTGTTTGCTCATTTAGTCCTTGAGTTAACAGTTAGTCCTTGAGCACCTGCTGCATGCCACCGCAGTGACGGTCATGTCACTGTCCTTATCCTCTTGGTGCCTCTGCCCTGTCACTTTCTACAGCTGGGTTTTATTCTTGACTGACTTTGCTTTGCCCTCCTTTGTGGTTTTATAAAACCCTGAGAGGACACTCACCACCTACACTGTAACTGTCCACCAGCTTCTGCGCCTCTGATATATGTTCTCTACACTCCCAGGACCTAAAAATGATAGCAGCTACCAAATAGTGAGCACAACCTGTTCTGTGTCTGGTGCTTTAGAGACATTATCCATGACCCTTCTGCAGCCTGGACAGCATGGCATTTAACCATTTTTGGTTCACTAGCCTTTTGAGAAGCTGGTGAAAGCAATATATCCTCTCTCTAGAAAAATCACATCACAACACTTTTGCATTTAATCTCAGAGGGTTTGGTGATCTACAAAAGCACACACGTGGACCACACTCCTAGATTCCAGGTTAAGAATACTTGCTTCAAAGAGAGATGTTATTTCCATTTTGCAAATGAGGAAACTGGGTCAGGAGGAGGTTAATTAACTTGCGAGTCGGATGGTAGATGGTGGAACGAATTTGACCCTAAGTCTTCTTGACTCTAAACTCTTTGTTTTTTCCATTGTCCAAAAGTGTAGATGTTTCATAAATGGCTGAGGGGGTGTATGGAAGGCTAAAAAGGGAACTTTATAGGGTATGTGTCCCAAAATATGATAAAACATCCATATGATATCAGATTAGACAGGGAGAAAGATTTTTCTCAAGTATTCGGATTTAACTGCCAAAATCTTTTGTGTTGCTTGCAACTTTTTCCAAGTGACAATCTCCCCCCCACCCCATGATACCAGTTCCAACAATTTTTGCTTCTGATGCCATTTCTGTTTGGCTGCACACATTTCTTACTCTCGTGTTGAATTATGTTTTCTCTGGATGCCAAGGCAGATGGATGGCACTTTTGTTATGATTCTGATATAAATAGCATCTGTTAAAAACTGGACATTAATACTTATCTGGCAAATAAACAAATATATCAGTGAAATAGCCCTCTAATTGTGTTTGTCTGTGACTAAGAAGTGTATTTGATGGTCAGTGACTTGGTGCTTGTGTGGGGGCATTGGTTTTATGAGCCTTCTTAATTTCTACCTCACCAAGTTCTGAAGTAATTTTTTGGTTAAGATTTTATTTTGAAGTAATCTCTACACCCAACATGGGGCTCGGACCCACAACCCCGAGATCCAGAGGCACACGCTCCACCCACAGAGCCAGCCAGGCGCCCCTGAAGTCATTAATGAATGTCTCAGAGTTCTCTTTATTTGGAGAACCTAAACTGTGGATGGCGTGAAGCCAGAGATGACCTACAGAACTTGTCAGACTGCCGTGCTCATGCCCAGGGCGCTGTTTAGCTTCCAGAATCAAGAGTAAGATTAGCCCAGCCGCCTTGTCCTCACAATATTAGGTGTTGTCTGCTGTGGTCCATCAAGAATAAAGCTGTGTTGAGTGTGAAGCGGTGACATCAGCCCATTCCTCCAGGGGAGGGGCTCACCAACCAGCTGGGGCCACAGATAAACAGCCAACAGAAAGGTCTGGAAGCAGAGAATCAGAGTGCACAGAGTAGTAGGTCTAGAGCGATGGCCCAGGAGGTGCTAATACTTTTACTTCATACTTTGTGTCCCACCTGGCCTCACAGCAAAGGAATGGAATTACAGTACCTTTGACCTTTTTGTCCTTTTCTTTATTAAATAAAACAACGAGCGAAACAAAACTATGAGACCAGATTCTCCAGAAAAGCATGATTAGTTTTGGTTAAGGAAGATAGGAAGGAAGGCCTCACGAAGGAGGGGCCCTCCATCTCGAAAGGTGAATTGCAGTGTGCAGGCAAGAGAGGTGGAAGGAAATCCTGGCAAAAGCATGAACCAGAGCTCAGAGGTGGGGAAGGACATGGCCCCTGTGGAGGGCTGTGTGAAAATACAGGCCGCATGGAGTGCTGGTATCTGGTGGTCGCTCAGGGCCAGGTTACTAATAATGGGAATGAAGGATCTTATCCCCCACAATGAGGGGTTTGACTTCAGGTGGATGCTCTGGAGAAGTCTTGCATTTTTTTTTCTTTTTTAAGCTTAAATAATTTTCAACTCACAAAAATGTTGCAGCATCAGTACAGAAAGTTCCTTTGTGCCCCCAGTCTTCCCACCACCCCCGGGATAACATCATACATAGGCTCGGAATAAGGACAGCAGTCGTAACTAAAGCACAGACTGGATTCAGGTCTCACTAGTTGGACATGAGCTCATTTTCTTCTCTCAGCACATTGTTCTGGGAGATTCTAACACGTGTAGTTCTGCATGGCATGTTTTTAAGCCAGGGAGTAACACAACTATATCTGTGTGTTAGAAAGATAGATCATGGCAACTGGGAGGGGGTGGGTGGGTGGGGCAGGGAATAGATTGAAGAGTGTTTTGCAAGTAAATTGACAGTCCTTGCCAACTGCTCAGAAAGAGAGCTGGAGGCCAGAGTCAATGGCAGGGATTTCTGCCTTGACTTACCAAGGTTCAGGAGTGGAAGCAAATTCATTCATTCACTCAGTGAGTTTGAACACCCCTAACTGCTAGTCCCTGGCCCAGGATCTGGAGGTATACTGATGACATAAATTAACTTGGCCCTTGCTTTTTTGGAATGCAAAGTCTACAGAGACAGGCATTAACTGAATACTCATGCAGCTAGGTTAAGTCATTATAAACTGGGCTAAGGCCTATGAAGGACAGCAGAGGTCTTTGTGGAAGTATGTAATGGGGGCATGGCCTAGTGTGGGGGCACCAGAGAAGGCTCCCTGAGAAGGTGTCATTTGAACTGACATCTGTGGCATTGGTTTTGGGCAGCACTAGCAACCTCCCCTGCAACCTTTCCAGCAAGGCAAGTTCTCAGGTCCCACCCTCCCCAAGATCTAGATCTAGGATTGGGATCTAGAGCTGGAGCCCAGCGATCTGTTCCTAACAAGCGCTCTGGGTGGTTCCGATGGACACTCAAGTTTGAGAACCACTGATCTTTGCAAGGAGGAGGAGTGCATTAGGCAGACCCGAGAGAAGGATGAGTGGTCTGGGGGTGGGGTTGGGGGGGCGCGCTACCGCACTCGGAAACAGCTTCCATGTAGGAAAGCCACATCAGAGGGACGGCCAAGGGTCACTGTGGCTGAGGCTCAGGGAACTGGGGGAGGGAGATGGATGGAGAAGCAGGCAAAAGCTGTCCTGCACGGCCTTGTGATACTATTAAGGACTTTGGTTTTAATTCTTAGGGCAATAGGAAGCAGTTGGAGTTTTTAAAGCAAGGAAGTAACATAAGGGCATCAGTATTTTAAAGTAATTATTCTGCCTGATGTGAGGAAACTAGAGGGGGACCACGGTAGGATTACGTGTGTGATTGTGGGGTGTGTGTGTGTGATCTAGATATGGGCAGATGAGTGGTGCTCATATTGTATTGACATACGATCGCTTCCCTGGGAAACCTACAATTTAGTATGAATTCATGTAGAGGACCTGCCTGAGGTTTTTGGGTTTTTTTTGTTTTGTTTTAAGATTTTATTTATTTGACAGAGTGAGCATGCGAGAGAGCACGAGCAGGGGGAGCAGCAGAGGGAGAGCGGAGAAGCATTGGGCTACTTCTGTGCTCTCCCTGCTCAGCAGGGAGCCCAGTGTGGGGCTCGATCCCAGGACCTGATCATGACCTGAGCCGAAGGCAGATGCTTCACGACTGAGCCCCCCCCAGGGGCCCCTGCCTGAGGTGTTTGACACAATTCTCCAGTAGCTTGCAAAATCCGTGGATTATTTTGGAGACCCGCAGGCTCCATCCTTGCAGCTTGATAAGGTAAATAAGAAAATCTGCCTGCCAATCTGTGCTCACTCATTGCTCTCTTATTTTTCAGAATCCACAAATTCAGAAGTAGTTAATTTTGAAGGAAATGAAACGAAATAGCACCAAAACGCATGCTGCCACAGTCAACAGCACCAAATCCTGCAGCACCAAGGCCAGGTGAGCTGCTTTCCCAGCTGGCGGGGCCGAAGGTACTGCGCCGGGCGTAGGGCCTCCCTGGACAGAAAGTGCTGGTCATGATCCTACCATCACTTCCAGCTGGTTTGTGTCATTCATGCACCACGCATCTACTCAATGCTGATTTGGGGGCCAACATGGTCTAGGAACGGACGTATTTATCTTATCCACAAGCATCAGCGTATACATTTTAAAGCTGAATGTCCTTAGGTCGGGGCTCAGCGTGGCGACAGTTAACTTGCCAAGTCCGGCGCCATCAGAAAACTTACCAGGCCGCGGTCAGGTTTTCCCGTGGCTGCACATGCTCCGTTCCCCCGATAGGTGGCAGCAGCGGCAAAACTTTCTCTCGCCGAACTCCGGGAAGGCATCGCGACTTTCCCTTGCCAGCATCCTAGGACTTGCTCGGGCCCGCTGCACTATAAATAGGATGTGTTAAACGCTCCTTGTCTGCTCACAGAAGCTGGAGGAGAGAGCGTAATGGTTTCCAGCTCGTACATTTTAAAAGTGTGCCAGGGAAACGGTTTTTGAGATGGGAACAGCTGTGTGACGGCCAGCGCGCGGTCAGTTCTTCTGACACAACTTGTTTGTCTGTTGCCTGTTGCCGTATCTGTCCTCGTGTTAGGTGTGGTGGTGAGTCTGAGAGTGGTCATTAGGTAAGAGTGAATTTCTGCGACACTTGCTGAAATGACATTTTTGTGTCCAGGATTGAGAAAGCACGTTACAAACAAAATGGTGTAAGCTTTTTCTTTAGGATCTGTGTTCCCGCTGATAGAAGGTATCACAAAACCACAACACTCAGTTCAGTCAAACTTAGCATCCCTTCTTTTTTGGACCACCGTAATCAGATGTGGCCCCTGGTATCATGACGTTAATCATGATTAACGTCTAATAGGGAAGACAGACGTGGGACAATTGTAAGGGTCTTGGGTGTTAATTGAGACCTTTCTGACACTGGTCACCAGTTCTCGGAAGGGGCTAAGAGTGAGAAATCAGGGGTGATGCGGAAATTTCTGCACTGGGAGGTGGGAAAGAGGGAGATGACCGTAAACGGGATCCAGAAGTAGAGGGGCGTCTGTACGTGTGCGTGCGTGTGTGTGTGTGTGTGTGTGTGTGTATGTGTTGGGAGGAGAATGCTGTTGAATGACAGGGCTGTGAAAATCCTCATTCATTCATTAATTTGAGAAATACTTCCAATTATGTGCCAGGTACTCTGGGGCTGGGGGTTCAGAGGTGTAAAAGCCCCATTTTATTTCATGGAGCCTGTAATCCAGCTTGTTATTTCCCAAACGAGAGGGTGACTCCCAGCCGTGGGGAGAGCGGTGCCAGGGAAGGACCGGTTGTGATGAGAGGCCGCAGAGGAGCAAGCAGATGGGGTGATCAGGGAGACCTCTCTGAGGAGGTGATGGTCACACCTGGATCTGCGGGTGACAGGAGTTCGCTGGGTGGGGAGAGGGACCCCCGGGCTGTGGGAGGCCAGGAAGGGAGAGTGAGGAAGCCGGAGCTAGGCCATGGGCTGCCTGGGGGCCCAGTAGGCATGTTTTTTCCAACATGCTGTGAGACGTTTATTAAAGAGCATTTAAAATAAAAGAGATCGCTGCTTCCCCCACGCCACATAGCTATTTTTGTCTCATCTTATAGACCTTGTCCCCAGGTGAAAACACATTTCTATATCATTGTGTTCGTAGTGTCCACCCCACCATACCTTTTCTCTTAACATTGTCCCAAACAGGTTTTTATGTTTCAACATATTTATGATCATTATTTATACTACACCGTTAAAGCATATTAATGTTGAGAGGTTTGTGTTAGATTTCGAATTTGATTTCTGAGTTCGTGTGGGTGTGTCTTGTAATGTGTGTGTTGCAGGGGTAGGCTTGGAATTTATGCTGCAAGAGAAGGTATTGGTTAAAGTGAGGTTCTGGAGGAAGGTGAGAGCCTGTGTGGGGATGTAGGGAGAGTTTGAGGAGGGGAGACCCTTGGTGGAGGAAGCCTGTGGCTCAGACACGTGGGGCTACGGGCTCTGGAGGCAGGTCACTTTATAACCACGGATTTTTCTGCTAAATTGAATTCAGTTGACTGACTAAATTGTTTTTTACGATACCCTATCATTTGGAATATATTTGTAAATCAGCTTGCATTCTTATAATCCCTATGTTTAGAACAGTAGACGAGGGGTTGCCAGCCGAGTCTAGGATATTGAGGGGAGTATGAGGCTGGGATGGGGGAGGTGGCGTGAGCCCCGGAATCCTAATATTTGATTAGATTATTATGTAGATGATTTGCTTTTAATTTTCTACATGTTCTTTTGAGTAGGTTGCAGAATTACTAGACTGGCAAACACAAGGTGTCCCTTCTTGAGTACTGACAGGTTTTCTTATTATTCTATCCATATATGCAGACTTCATTGCTCTCGTGTATTTGTTCACGTGAGAAGGCACACAAGTCACTCATGCACTTCTGCAAGTGCACACACGCACACACACATACACACACACACACACCCCGGCACAGCTGGGCAGAAAGCCTAGCATTAGATTCAGCAGAGTTCAAGTCTGGGCCTCATGAGTGAATTTGGCTTTTCTCTCTGGTTTAATTTCTCCACCTCTAAAAGTAGGGCTAATGGTTTCTGACTCACAGGGTCGTCACAAGGTTGATGATTAACTGATGGTCAGCAAAATAGATGCTTAGTTATTGCTAGGTGGATCTACTAGAATTGCTTCAGTGTAGCAGTTGTGGTCTTTTACTTCATTTTGATATTAAGCAGGGAACTTTCCAGAACCTCCTTCAAAAACTATAGACTCCTACGTCAACCTCAGGGTCTCTCCAAAAGCACTGGTCTCAGCTTGTTAACGCACAAATGGCCGGGCCCCCACCCCCAGACGTTCTGACTGGTTGGTCTGGGTGGGGCCTGATAAAATGCATTTCTTTTTTTTTTTTTTTTAACTTAAATTCAATAGCCAACATATAGTAAAACGCATTTCTATAAAGGTTCTAGAGGATGCTGATATTGCTGGTTCAGGGACCACATTTGGAGAACCACTCTCCTAAAGCTACATACGTGTCTGTGTGTCTCCTTCAACAGCCTTTTAAAACTAATCTTTAAAGGTGGAAAGGAAATGCATTTTAAAAGAAAGGTGTTAGTAACAATAAAAAACCACGTTATTTCTGCATGAGGAATCTACAGATGGACTAGCTCTTCCCCCCCTGAGGGGAACTGAGGATGGCATCTCTTGGGAAAACTCCTGAACCCCAGAGAGAGAGAGTGACTTAGTTCACATTCTCAGCCACCCGAGGACAGGAAGTCACTGCGTTTCTACCTGCTGCATCAGTGTCCTTGTCAAGGCAGTGGGGACACCTTTTCCTGGAGCTGAAAAACATGTGGCATTTTCCGAAACTCCTGAGTTAGACGGTGAGCAGCTGGAGGTCGGGCGGTTCCTACTTCTCCTTCCGTCCCTCCACCCTCGCCTGCGCGTGGCCTGCTGCATTTGCTGAAGAATGAATGAACCGCCGAGAGGCTAGTTGCTTGGAAAATGTCGATACTGTGAATGTCCAGGCCGAACACCGAATAGGCTCTATTGTCAGAACTACCTGGATCTGGCTCTCTGGAATATTCACAGTGTAAGTGAAGTCTCACTGGCTTTTATGATTCTGCAATTGGTAGAAATTAGAACTGGAGAAGACCCAACAGGTCATCCAGACCATTCTCCCGCCGGAAGAGGATTATTCCCTGCAGTGTGCTCAGTAGCATGAGGAAGAATTACTTTTCATATGATTATTTTTTTTTTTCATGCTGTCTTCAACTAAGTGTTTCTTGAATTGAATCGCTTTGTATTCAAGTAATAAAATGCACAACAGGCAGTACATTTCTGGGTGATTATCTCACTCCTCAGGTGGTGTAATAAGGCACGAGGCCAAAGCCCTGGCATGCCTTATTGTTATTAGGAAGGGGATTTATGGATAAAATAAAGCAAGTGGTTATTTGCATGAGCAATAACCGCAACCAGGAACGCAGGTACCAGCGGGTCCTCCCCACGTGCCTGCCGAGCGGGGTGAGGCAGGGGACGAGCGCTCCTCGCCAGCCAGGCAGCTCGGGGAGCCAGAGACGTGCCACCTCCTGCAAGGTGCTTGTTAGGGATTGCGTAAGAAAGCAGCGGGAAGGCCCTGGTCGTGGCAACCGAACGAACTTGACACCTGGGACGAGCTCTCCTCCCGGACCCAGCTCTGGGCTTTGCAGCGGCGCGCGGCCCCGGGCACCTTGCTGGCCCGCCCGGAGGCTCAGCCTCCTCACCGGTGCAGTGGGAAGCGCAGTACGTGGCTGAGCATGAGGAGGCTTCGGTGCAGGGTTTTCACAAATCCTAAGCACGTTTCCTGGCTCCGAGTTAGTCCCCAGTAAGTGCTCGTTGAATTAGAGTCATATTTTTTTCCTTCTTAAAATTCTTCACGAGCTTGAGTTTCTGGTCTCTTTATCTCCTCCGGTCCGTCCAGTTATTCCAGTGATACCGAGGATTCCCATCATGGGCGGGGCACCTTTCTGAGCAAGACATGCACGTGGCGTCCCTTCTTCCAGCACACGCTTGCCCCTTCCTGCATCATGCTCGATTTTCAAAACCCTGCCCCCAGTTAGATCCGATGCTCCACCTCCCCAGGCCTGGCTCTTGAGTTCATGTCCATGGAGCTCGGATGGGCTCTTACAGCTCCCTGCTGGTCATCCTACTTCTCCCACCCTCCCCTGGCCTTCTCTTCTAGACGACTTTTCAGTTTTCGTCCTCTCTCCTGAATCCTGGATGCCTCTCCCATCCTCATTTGCTGCTGATGGCCCGACTTCCTGTTTCACGGAGGAAACTGACACGAGCCCCAGGGAATTGCCCTACCCGCTCATCACCACATCTGTGTCCCCCGCCTTCTCCTTTGTCACAAGCCATGGACCGACTGTGCTCCTAAAAAAGGCTCGTCCAGGAGATGAGATCCTGTCTCTGCTGGTGAACCCGTGGACCTGGCAGCTTCTCCTTTCCGTCCTGCTTCATTCTTTGCCTAGCAAAGAATCACTACTGGGAGTATTTACTCGTACTCCCGATTCTCCTGTCTTAAAGACATTTCTTCCTTGACCCCCATCCCGCCCCAGGGACCACACCGTTTCTCTGCTTTACAGCAGGGATTCTTTCCCTCTGAGTTTACCTGTGACTCACTTAGGCTCTCCCCGAAACCTCCCAGTTCCACCAGTATGGTACTGGTTATCAGTACCACCTGCATGGCTTAATCCAAAGCGATTCTTGGTCCTTATCTTCTGTGCTGATCACTGTAGCATTTGACACACACCATCTCTCCCTCTTGAAACTTGTTCCTCACTCGGTTTTCAGGACACTCCAGTCTCCTGATTGGCTCCTTTCTCACTGGCTGCCCTTTTTCATCTTTTGCTAGTTCCTCCTCATCTCCCTGAACTCTGAAGGTTGGAGTACCCCAAAGCTTGGCTCTGGCATGTTTTTCTTTTTACACCTGCTTTCTCGGTTGGCTGACCTCATCGTGCCTTATGTCCATTATATGCGGACAGTCCCACACTTGTTTCTTCAGCCCCAGTCTCTTCCTGGAGCTCAAGCTCATAAACCCCACTGCCTATTCAGTATCCCCCCCACCCCGGGGAGATCTAACAGACATCTCCAACTTAACACATGCAGAATGGAACTCTTGATCTTCTCCTCCAAACCTGTCTGCCTGGGTCTCTCCCATCTCAGTTAATGACCACTTCTTCCAACTTTTCTCCTACATGCCAAATCAAATCTGTAAGAAAATCCAATTGACCCTGCCTTCAGAACATATTTAGAATCTGACATTTCCCAACACTTTTACTGAAACCACCCCACCATCTTATCTTCTCTTGCATGCATAATTTCAGTGCCCTTATAATTGGTCCCCCTGTTTCCTCCCCTGCCCCTTTAAGTCTATTCTTGACATATAGCCAGAGGAATCCTTTAAATGCGAAGACAGATCATAACCCTGTATATAACTCTCTTCTCCATATATAACCCTCCAGTGGCTTCACATATCACTCTCGGAGAGAGCCTAATTGTCACAGGAGCCCACTCAGTTTTCCTCCGTCTGGCCTCCTGTTGCCTCTTTGTCCTCTTAATGACATTGTTCCCTTCCTGGTCTCTGATCTGTGCTCAGTGTCATCTGTCCTCTTCCTCTGCTCCATTTATCTTCACAATACTTATTCATTTGTATCATTTACTTAATTAGTTTGTCTTCCAGTACTAGAATATAAGGCCCATAAGATCCATGATTTTGCCAATTTTGTTGATTGACCCCCAAACTTTGAGAAGGAAGCTTAATAAATGTATTTTGACTCTATGAACACATACCAAGCCATGTTCTTCTAGAAATTCACCCATGCTATGATTCTGGGTTTCAGTTAAAGGTTGAAGGAAGATGTATGTGGGACTCTGCTGTCAGCCTCACTTGGCTTCAGCCCTGGTATGGTCCCTGCCCACAGAGACGTGTGCACATGAGACAGGTCTAGAGCAATACCATGCCTGGCAATCAGGGACTGCCCAAAGAGAGGTAGACCAGAGCACCAGCCAGTGTGTATTTCTTACACATTAAAAAAAAAAAATCTGATTCATTTCTTTAACTCTGTAAACTCGAGATTCTTAAAATCTAGGGCTTTAGAGCTATTGCCTAGTTTGATTCTTTATACGGAAATAGTGCCTTACACATCCATCTATTTTTGAATATTAAATAATGATGCACTTGCATTTAAACCTGAAGTCTAGTAGGGAAAAATTCTTCTCTTCTCTTCTCTTCTCTTCTCTTCTCTTCTCTTCTCGTCTCTTCTCTTCTCTATAACTTCCTTGTAGAGCTAGAGCTGGATGCCTTTTATTTCCCTTTCGTACCTAATTGCTCAGTTAGAACTTTCAGTACAATGTTGAATGAAGTGGTGAGAGCAGACATCCTTGTGTTGTTCCTGATTTTAGGGGGAAGACTTGCAGCTTTTGTTCTTTTACCATTGACTGTTGGTTTTTCATTGATGCCCTTTGTTGGGTCAAGGAAGTTCCCTTCTATTCCTAGCTTGTTGAGTGTGTTTATCATGAAACAGTGAAAGGTTTTGTGAAATGCTTTTTCTGCATCTATCAAGACGGTAATGTTTTTTCTTGATTGTATTAATATGGTGTATTACAGTGATTGATTTATATGTTCAACCACCCTTGAGTTCCTGGGATAATCTTACCTGGTCATGACATCTAATTCTTTTACATTTTGTTGAAGATTTTTCCTATAGTCATAAGGAATATTGGTCTTTAGCTTTCTTTTTATCTGATGTCTTTGGATTTGGTAATACTAGTCTCAGAATGTTCTGGGAAGTGTTCCCTCTTATTCTGTTTCGTTTTTCTTTTTTGGAAGAGTTTGTGAAGGATTGATTGGTTTTACTTATTCTTCTTTATTTTTTTCAAAAAGATTATATTTATTTATTTGAGAGAGAGACAGAGAGAGTGACAGAGATAGTGAGAGAGAGCACGAGCAGGGAGGAGAGGGAGAAGCAGACTCCCAGCTGAGCAGGGAGCCGACGTAGGGCTCAATCCCAGGACTCCAGGATCATGACCTGAGCTGAAAGCAGACACTTAACCGACTGAGCCACCCAGGCGCCCCTTACTTACTCTTCTTTAAATGTTTGGTAGAACTTACCAGTGAGCCCTTCTGGTCCTGGGCTTTTTTTTGCAGGAAGTTTTTGACTTCTAGTTTAATCTCTTTATTTGGTGTAGGTCTACTCCAATTTTCTGTTTCTTCTTTAGTCAGTTTCAGTAGCTTGTATCTTTCTAAGAATTTTTCTGTTTTGTGTAGATTAGCTAATTTGTGGGCATACGACTGTTCATCGTATTCCCTTATCCTTTTTGTTTTTGTGAGATCGGTAGTAATTTTCTTTCTTTCATTCCTGATTTTAGTACATTGAGTATTTCTCATTTTTTTCTTGGAGAATCTAGGTAAAAATGTGTCAGTTTTGCTGATCTTTTCAAAGAATTACCTCTTCATTTTCTTGGTTTTCTCAATTTCATTTACTTCTGCTCTTATCTTTATTAGTTCCTTTACTCTGTTTAGTTGGGATTAGTTTATTCTTATTTTTCTGGTTTCTTAGGGAAGATTATTAAGTTATTAGTTTGAGGTTTTCTTTTTTTAAAAAACACTGTAGGCATTTACAGCTATAAATTCCCCTCTAAGCACTACATCCCATAATTTTTGGCATGTATGCCTTTGTTTTCATCCATCCAAAAGTATTCGCTAATTTCACTTGTGATTTTCTTCCCCCCCTTTGATCCGCTGGGGTTAGTTAAGAGTGTGCTATTTAATTTCAATGTATTTGTGAATACTCAATTTCCTTCTGTGATGGATTTCTAATTTCATTCCAGTGTGGTTAGAGAACATACTTTGATTATTTCAATATTTTAAAATTTATCAGGACTTGTTTTATGTCTTAACATATGATTTATCCTGAAGCATGTCTCATGTACACTTGAGAAGAATGTATATTCTACCATTGTTGGGTGGAGTGTTCTTTAAATGCCTGTTAGGTCTAATTGGTTTATGGTGTTGTTCACGTCCTCTGTTTCCTTGTTGATCTGTATAGTTGTTCTATCCACTACTAAAAGTGGGCATTGAAGTCTTTAGATGTTATTGCTCAAGTGTGTTTCTCCTTTCAGTTTTTGCTTCACGTGTATTGGGTCTCTGTTATTAGGTGCATATGTGTTTATGTTACCTTCATTTATTCTTTCTCTAATACTCTCCTTTTCTTTATGTAAATTTGCATTTCTGACCTATATCATTTTTCCTTCTTTCTGAAGAATTTAACTTTTTTTTTTTTAAAGCAGTCTTGCTGGTAACACATTTCCTCAGTGTTTGTTTGTCTAAGAAAGTATTTATTTGCCTTTAACTTTTGAAGGAAAATTTTGCTGGATGTAGAATTCTAGGTTGGTGGGGTTTTTTTTCTTTCTACACTTTAAATATTTCACCCCACTCTTTTCTTGATTGCATGGTTCCTAAAGGTAAGTATGTATGGGCCTTTCTTTCTTTCTTTTCTTTTTTTTTTTTGCATGTCTCATAAATTTTTTGTTGGAAACTAGACATTTTAAATAACATGGCAAAAATCATATTCTTTCCACTTTTCATGTTTCGTTTACTGACTTTTCTAACCTAACTTTATAAAGTCTGTATGTTTTGTTCTGGACAACCCCTGAAGTGTCTGACTGATTAGTTGAGTGGTCAGCTCATGACTGGACAGAGATTTCCTTAAATGTCTGCAAACAGTAGTCTTCCAGTCTTTGCTGAGGGGCTCTTTGTGTGTGTTGGAGCTTCCTTCAATCCTCTGCCAGGCAGTTTACAACCCTTCCTTAGGTTTCACTTCCTGCTTGTACAGAGCCTCAAGGTCAGTCATAGGTGAGAGTGTAGGGCCTGCTCAGTTCTTTCCTGAACAAGCCCACAGCCCTTGGGCATGCTCAAAGCCCCTGTGGACATCTCATTCCCCAGATTGCCCTTTAAGGTTTTTGGTTTACGTTTTAAATAGTCTATTATTTGCTCCATCTATTATCTACTGTCTCAGGCAGCTAGAAGTTTAGACAATAGTTGTGTCTGATTTTTTTCAACAAATGCCTTTTGACAGTTTCTGGTAATGGGGCTTGAAGGAGCTCCAACCCCATTCTGCCCTTTCCAGTGACGGGCAGACTGCTGGGTTTTCACTGAAATTGCAGGCTTTTGTTTTCAAGGCTACTACTGATTTGGGGGCAGGGGCAGGTGGGGACAGGAGAAGTTGAAATGCCACAGAACTTGGTGTGCATACTGAGATTCTGCCATATTTCATGAATAAGGGCTCCCTAGATTGCTGCAAACCTTTGGTTAATTTCCAGAGTTCTGAGTTTGCCAGTTTTCTTACCTTACTTTCATGGAGGAGAGGATTTTCAGAGGTCCTTACTGCACCATTTTTGGTGCTGTTGTCTCTTACTCTGCCTCTGACCGTGATGGATGTGCAGTGAGAGCATAGAGAATCCAAACTTTTCACCTTTACTGCCCACCAAAGAAATGAGTCCATGGTAGTCAAGACACAGATGAATTTTCCTATCCAAGAACTTCCTTATTTTCCCATTTTTGAAAATTATCGGATCTGCTAAAAACGAGTCTAAAATCATGATTTTGTGTTTATTGTAAGAAGAGTTTTTGAAACATTGGCAAGAAGGTCATGACTAGCACTTTTAGAGTTTCTGGCTGTCCTTTCAGAAAAGGACAGGAGGTTGGCCACCTTTGTAATGTGTGCTTGAAGATAATGTAATCTGTTTTCTTTTATGTCACAGGGATTTAATGTACAAAATGGCGAATATACCAGATTGGCATACTTCGTATCCTCACACCCAAAAGTTCATGAATTTAAGACCTCACTCTTCACCATGTAGAGTGTATTCAAGGAACAGTTTCCAAAATATGTTTAGACCTTCCTCTTCGGGTGAGTATCATGAAGAAAAAACACTAACAGTAGATATCACTTAGGTATGTTTAGTATGTACCAGGCTCTGTACAAAAGCTTCACATGCCATTTAACCACACGCAATAGAGATACAAAATAGATTGTATTACTGTCCCTATATTCTTTATGGGGAAACTGAGACAGAGGTTGATTAAACCACTTGCGCAAAAGTTACATAGTTTTAAAGAGGCAGGGTCAGAATTTGAGCCCAGTGTGATTCCAAAATCCGTGGACTTAACTATGGCATTTTCTACTATACCTCCTCATTTAGTTTTTCTTAACTAGTAGACAATGTTTTTGAGCAGTTTTAGGGTTACAGAGAAATGGAGCTGAAGTGTGGAGAGTTCCCAGAACACCCCTTCACTCCCCACCCCCAATGTCCCTCATTATTAACATCTTGCATTATCAGTGAGGTGCCTTTGTTACTGTGGATGGGCCATTACTGATCCATTGTCATTAACTAAAGTCTGCAATCTACAGTAGAGTTCATTCTTTGTGTTGTATGTTCTCTGGGTTTTGATAAACATTTAAGGACATGTATCCAGCATTACGGTATCACACAGAATCATTTTACTGCCCTAAAAATCCCCTGTCTTCCACCTATCCATCCCTTCTTGCCCCTAGTCTGGGCAACCACTGGTCTTCTTCCTGTCTCCATGGTTTTGCCCTTTCAGAATGTCCTAAAGTTACAGTCATACAGTTATGTAGCCTTTTCAGATGGGCTTCTTTCCCTTAGCAGTGTGCACTTAAGGCTCTTTCCTGTCTTTTCATGGTATAATAGTCCACTTTTTAATCTCTGAATGATGTTCTCTTATATGGATGTACCATAGTTCGCTTATCTCTTCACTACTGAAAGACATTTTGGTTGCTCTCATGTCTTGGCAATCATGAATAAAACTGCAGTAAACATTTTCATACAGGTTTTTGTCTGGATATAAGTTTTAAACTCATTTGCATCTCTCAGTTTTAAAGCAATAAAATTTAACAATAATTTCCCCAAAGTATATGTCATTTCATCCTGCCCTCCATCTCTTCCTTCTTTCCTGAATATTTTCTGAGCCCCAATATGTGACAAGAACTGTCATAGGTACTGAGGATAAAGAGGTGGGTCCAGTAGAGGGCCTGCCCTGGAGGCACTCACAGTCTAGAGAGGGGACTAAAGAATTTTAGTTGCGTGAGACAAATGCTACTGGAACAGAAGTGCGTGCGCAGTGAGCACAGTGGGTGCATATCCTGAGGTGCCAGGAGGCCTCAGAGGGGACAAAGGCAAGGATACACTGAATTCTGCCTTGTGAGGGGGGAAGGCATTCCAGTCAAGTCATACTGGACACTGTGCTTCCTCACTGGGCAAAACTTGAATCTTGCGGTCAGAGGCATCTCCCAGGGAGCCTGGAAATACAGACCTTTGGATGGCTGACTGTCTCCCCAGATTTCAGGGTCTCTGGTTCTAAGGGAAGAGGGGAGAACGGATAGTGGGTGTCGGCTATCAGTTTCCAACACTGTTCAGCAGCTCCATGTGTACAGTGTACTTCGGACACATCTCAGTTTACCTTTCACTCCTACAGAGAAGTCTGGGGTGAAGTGGGATTGCTGGGTCAGAGGGCATCCCCGCTGAGGCTCTTGATGACCCCCACCACATTGCCTGTTAGAAGTTTGTGCCTGGGCATCCCCACAAGTAACATTTGAACGTGTTTGTCTCTATGTATCCTAACACAGAATATTCCCTCTTACATCTTCTCCATTTGATACGCAAGTGCAATATTCTGTTGTGATTCCATTTGTCTTTCTTTAACCATAAAGGTAACTTTGGTCTTCCAGTTTGTCAGCTTTCTGTCTGTCTTTTGTGAGCTGCCCATTGATATCCTCTGCCCATTTACCTGCAGTGGGTCTGTCCAGTGATTCGTAGGAGCTCTTTCTGTATGGAAGATGCTAATCCTTCATCTGCCTTACACGCCATCAGCGTCTCTTTTTCCCTTTTGTCATTTGCCTTCTATTTTTACTGATGGCAATTCTCAATACTGAATTATTTTTTCTTGTTTAAATTAAAAGTCTCCTAGCACCACTTGTCTCCCCAAAGGTGGTCACCGTGAAGTGTTTGGCTGGTCTCTCTCATGCACACACGTGTATGTGGAGGTGACGTATTTGTATAACTCACATATTAAATAAGCACCGCTCATGGGGTAAACCACAGATATGAGACACCTGATTTCCTTTTACAAATATTTTTTGCTTTATGTTCAAATGTGAAGAATTTCTGTTGACCTGACTTTCTATTCACTAGGATTTTCTTCTATCACGTTTAGTCTGTGTTAAGCAGATCAAATGAGTTTTCACTTCTGATACTGTATTTTTAATTTCTAACCTTGCCGTGTGCTTTCAAAAACAGTTTCCTTTTCTCTGCTGAAACCCCTGTACATGCAGTGCGTTGTCAAGTTTTCCTGTAATCTCTTGAACATGTTTACTGTTCTTGTCTTAAATACCTGATCATTTCTCCATCTGTTCTCTCTCAGGATCTTCTGACTGTTTCGTGCTCTTGATTAGGTCACCTCTTCTCATTTCATTTGTCTTGCAATTTTAAAAAAGTTTTAATAGCAGACATTAGTGTGAAGCCCAGTGGAAAGAGAAGGGACTAGTCCAGCCAAGAGAGGGAACGCCTCTTCTCTCAGGCTTCACATGAGCTAGGCGGGCGCAGGTTCATCTCCAGACGGAGCTGTTCTGGACTTGGTTGCAGTTGCCGCTGGTTTCCAATACTTCCCTTCGACAGGTCTTAACATCTGAGCCCTGCTGAGATTCCAGGCCTTTCTATTTCCTTCTGGGTTGGCATACCTGGGAGAGCGCTCTGCTTTACAGCCCCCCTGCTGATTTTGGAGGATCTCTGGGGTGTTCTCTTTGTCCTCTGGCCCAGCTCCTAGTTTTCAGCACCCTAGGAGGCCTTTTTCCGCCCTGCCGCCCTACCTCCAGGCTGCAGTGGGCCACTGAGGTGTGCTCTGTGAAGGCCCGGGTGCCTCAGAGGGGCTCTGTTCTCCCGCCCTGTCCTCAGCCTTTGGCGAGCAGCTTACACTCCCAGACGGGCCTGCCCTCCTGTGGCCACATCACGTAGCTCTGTGCCTCGCCCCCAGCTCTGCTGTCCTCTTACACCCCCACAGGAAGGCCCCAGAGGCCCGGTGCAGACTCGGTCTGTGATTGAGGCCCCCAGCCTGCGAACCCATCACAACCTGTCCACATGTGGCCACTAACCAGCTGGTTCTTTTTTCCTTTCCCCAGTCTAGAATGGATTTGCTTTACTTCGCCTGGCTCTGCAAAGATAAAGGCGTCCTGGGTCATTCCTCTCCGAGGAGTGGCTTACCCTTTCTGGGATTTAGGTTTCTTGTATCCCTCAGTTCTCTCAATGGGTTTAAAAACTATATAGTTTAGCTTCTCTGACTTTTTCTCATCGTGAGGGTGAGAGTGACAGTCTGTTGTGACTTTGTATGTTCTAAACGAATATAGAAAATTTTGTCAAATTGCCCTCCAGAAAGATTATATCAATTTGTACTCCCACCAGCAGGTTATGCAAGTTTGGTTACTGCTTTCATTTTAAATCTGGGAAGGTGCATTTAAATCTGGGAAGGTGCATGTGAAAGAAAAAGTTTTCCTTCAAATGCCAATGAGCTTCAAACTGATATTTCTGCTACATTTAAATTAGAATTATTGATTGTGAAGATGGGGCTTCTTGGAAAGCAACTAAAAATATACTTGAAAAGTCTGAAGAAAGATTTTGAGGTGGACAGAAGTTAACAGGAGAGCCCCCCCCCCCACCACCCCATGACCCTGGGAGCAGGAGGAGGAACTCTGGGCTGGGTGGGCAGAGGGAGAAATCCTGTTCCCCAGCCCATGTGGAATCACGTGGCTCCTCCCTGTGAATCAGCTGCTTCTGAGAACCCAGACACAGTCAGAAATGGAGAGGGGAGCATGGCAGGACCCCGGGGAGGCTTGTGGGAGATGTCAGTTTCTTCTCCCTCTGAGCTGTGTACCCAGTCCTCTCCCGCGAGTCTGCCCCCTCCTAGTTGAGCTGCTGGCTCCCCTACGTACCGTGAGTGATCAAAATGATAGCCCCATTCAGACTTCCGTCCTGAGCTCCAGATCAGATCTCCAGTGGCCTATCTAGACCTCTCTGCTTGGGCTTCATCTGCTGGGCATTTCAGACATGAGCCAGCCAACCAGATCTCTTGATTCCTGGTGTTCTCCGTCTCAGCAAATGGCACCATCATCTATGTAGTTCTTTCAGCCCAGCCCCCAGTTATCCTTGGTTTCTTCCTGCCCCGCCCTGCTGAGCCAGTTGATCAGCAAAGCGTTGTCTGCTCTGTGTCTAGACTACCCCTAATCTGTCTGCACCCCCCAACACCCCCCCTTCCCCGCCAGACATCCAGGGCTACCACCTGGTTCAGGCCACAATCACCTCTTCTTGGACCCTGGGAATTGACTCATCTCTGGACTTCTGTTCTCATTTCTTGCACCTCTAGAATCTACTCTCTACGTAGCAGCCAGAGTGATTTGTGAACACAGCGTATGTCCTGCGTGAACTCTCTGGAGCCTTCCCATTACACGTGGAGACAACCTCAGTCCTTGTGCAGGCACGGAAGCATCACCCACCCCAGTCCCAGCAATTTCTGCCTTCCGTCTCATGCGACACACGCATGCTCTGTCCACCCTGGCCTTTTGCTTTCCTGGACACATCAAGCTTATTCCTGCTCAAGGACCCTTTACCTGTTGCTGTGTTCCCTCCAGCTTCTTGTCTGACTGGCTCATCTTATCATTCTGGTTCAGTTTATCAAATACCTCGAGAGGACTTCCCAGATTTCTCCACCTAAAACAGCTCCCACCTCTCTTCTACCCTGTTCTTTCTTACTGTCTTGTAATGTCTACCCTTACCTTTATTCATTTATTTATTATCTGCTTCTTGTCTTTCCTCTCCCCTGCAGATTCTAAGCTTTACAAGAGCGGGTCTCACCTGTCTTGCTCTGTAGTCCTTCAGTGCCTAGCGCTGGCTGACAGACAGGTGCTCAGTAAATATTTTTTGAATGCATGAATTCTACTTCCTTAGAAGTCAGTGTTTCCTAGGGCTCCCTTCTCTTCCAGCATGGCATGTTCCCCCGTGGCTTCCACATGGCCGGTTCCCCCATCCGCACCTCCAATGCCCCCCACTTCTGATCTCTAGATTTATGTGTTCACCTTTCAAACGGACATCCCCACTTAGAGATCCCAAACTGAATTCATTAACCTTCCCACAAACTTTTTTCTCTTCCACGCCAGCTGTTTATTGCTGTATACAAACTCCTCCACACATAGAGGTTTGGAATCATTGATTTTGCTCACAGATCTGCCATGTGAGCAGGTCCCAGGGACAGCTTGTCTCTCTTCCAGGCGGTTCAGCGGAGGAGGTTCGAAGGCAGCGGGTAATGAGACCTAGGGCCGGAATCATCGGAAGGCTGGCTCCCTCTGTGGGCTGGAACCTCAGCTGGGGTGTTGGCCAGAACGCCTCCCTGCGGCTTCTCTGTGTGACTGCTTGACTTCCTCGTGGCATGGCGATTGGCATGAGTATCTTACAAGGACGAGGCATGAGCTGCAGCACCTTTTGTGACCTCATCTTGGAAATCACATAGGATGATTCTGCCCTAGTTACAGGCCCACCCAGATTCAAGGGGAAGGAATATCTGCCCCACGTCTCGATGGGAGGAGTGTTAGCCTGGCATTGTAGGAAAAGCCTGTGTGGTGGGGATCTTGTGGTGGCCATCTTGGAAAATGCCATCTGCCACGGCCTGCAGCCCTTCCCTTTCTCAGCGAAGGGTGTCACCACCCACCCCACCACTCACGCCACATGGAGAAGCTTTATCCTCTTCCACTACCTCCCCCTGCATGTCAAATCAGGAGATTCTCTGGACTCTGCCTGGTCTATTTCAACTTCTCTTTTATTCACCCCTACTTTTCCCTCCATGCCCACCATGTTAGTGTAGACCTCCATTAAGACTTGCCTGTAGGGCGCCTGGGTGGCTCAGTTGGTTAAGCGACTGCCTTCGGCTCAGGTCATGGTCCCGGAGTCCTGGGATCGAGTCCCACATCGGGCTCCCGGCTCGGCAGGGAGCCTGCTTCTCCCTCTGACCCTCTCCCCTCTCATGCTGTTTCTCTCTCTCTCTCTCTCAAATAAATAAATAAATAAAATCTTTAAAAAAAAAAAAAAAAAGACTTGCCTGAGCAGGCTGTAGTTAAAAACATGTCTCCATGCCATTCACTGCCCTCCCCTTTCTGTCCCTCCTACATGTGATGTCCGAGTGCAGTTTCAGAACGAAAATTGGGTGATGTCATTCTCTTGATGGAAGTCCCAGCTTGGTGTCCCATGACCAGGGCACAAAGCTAGATAGGAGCACCGGGGATATGGCTCCTTCTGACTTTTGCAGTCTCATCTCTAAAGCTGATGCTCCTGTGCTCGTCCCCTCTCCCCTTTGCTTCGACTGGCTGTCCTCCACAGCCCCCCCCACTTCCAGCCCCTCTCACTCTTGGGAACACCAAGTTCCAGTTGAAGTATCACCTCTTCCTTCTAAGCAGCTTTTCCTGAGACCTTCAGCCTGTCACCCCAAGCCAGCCACTGTCTTTTCTCCAGTGTGTCCTGGTTATATACGCCCCTCCCCGAGGAGGCAGTGGGCATTGTGAGCAAAAGACATCCCCAGCACCCGAGGAGCTTGGCGAGCGTCAGGGAAGACAAATAGCTGTGTCAGAAGGTTCAATACCTAGATAAGAAATTCTCATTTGGAAGGAAATAATTGCAATCATCCTTCCCTAGCTCCTGCTTGTGAATGAGTTTATAAAAGATGAAACAGTGCTAAAGACATTTAATACACATCCAGAATTTACTACGTAAGACAGAGCTACTAAATAAATTGTGGTCACTAAGCCTTTGCAATCTCATAAATAGATAGAAGAGATTTACCAAACTACCTGTATTTTTAGCCTCCTGTTTCTCTAGTAGTTTATAAAATATCAAAATGGAATAATCACATCTCCATGCTTATGAAACTGATCCATACCGTGAGTCGATTTGTAGTTACTGTGTTTCCTTATTTCTATAGCTGTTTCATCATGGAGGGGAGGGAAGCTGGGGGGTATCGGCTCTCCTCTGGTGACATGGGGACCTCTGGAACCTATGGCACCGTGGCCCCACTCAGCTGCTTTTCCTCCCAGGAAGTGCAGGCCTTCTGGAGGAAGCTTATTTGGTGCCTTTTAACATTCTTTCATTATCTTTCAGGGGCTAGCCTTTCTCATCTTTTCCTTGCCTTGGAGAGGGAAATAATCTAAATTAAGAATTACATGTTTTCCCCTCAAAAATTGGCAAGGGGCTGAAAAGTGAATATGATATTTTAAAGATTTACTTGAAATGATATTGTTCATAACAGAATTTTATTCCAGAATCCATGTTCTTTGCTTGTCATGACACATGTCCTATATAGGGGGGATTATCTTTGCTCTATTTTTTCTTTTTACCACGATTACTCTCATTTTACATTGACCAGATTTTAAAGGTAAAAAATGACCGTAGATTTGCCATTGTAAGTGATGCAATGCTTAGATGTGTAAAGTGAAGTACAATAGAAGAAATAGTGCTTTGGAAGTTTGTTGGATTCTAGTCCGCAGTGAAGTGATTTTTGGGCTCTTTGCTTTAAGCACGTCTAATCAACAACTCTATCTCTTTTATAGCCATAGCTGTTGCAAATCCAATACTGTCCTTCTTAGATGTTAAACGGATTTTATTTCAAAAAATCACCGATAAAGGAGATGAGTTGAAAAAAGCCTTTCAGCTGCTTGACACCAGTCACAACATGACAGTGTCAAAGAACGAACTGAGGAGAATTATCACAACCTTCCTGATGCCTCTCACGAGAGAACAGTTTCAAGATGTCCTGGCTCAGGTACAGTATGCACGGCGACTTAGAATAACCCAACTACTGGGGCGCCTGCGTGGCTCAGCTGGTTAAGCCTCCAACTCTTTATTTCAGCTCAGGTCATGATCTCAGGGTTGTGAGATCGAGCCTCCACGTCAGGCTCTGTGCTCAGTGGGGAGTCTCCTTGAGATTCTCTTTGTCTCCCTCCGCCCTCCCTGCCCCTAAAAAAATAACCCAGCTATGGAAAAGTTGGAGTCAATTACTGGAGCGTGAAATCTTTTCTGGCTTTCCCCCCCAACAGCTCCAAGTGAGCAGTTAAAATTTTGTTTATTTTTCACAATTCAGTGAGATTCTGGCAGATGTGGGATGATCAACATGTGTGTGGGTCATATTTTGTGTAGAGTGCTGCTACAATTAAAGTTTTCTTTAGTTCTTAAGGCTTCCATATAAAAGTATTTGGTCAGCTTATATTTTAGAACTTAGTATTTTGGCACTTATCTTGTGTCAAATGGTTATTGAGCACCTACTGTATGCTGGACCCAATGCAGAGCATGCAGACATGGGCCTGACCTCGAAGGGGTCCCAGTCCAGAGAGACATATTTGGCAGTGTTGGTAAGCGTGGGAGTTAGTTAGAGGAGGGAGAGCTATCTAAAAATGGGGAGGTGGTCCAGGAAGGCTTTGGGGGACAAAGGAGTGTGTTTAGTCGAGTTTTGACCGAGAGTGGGTATTAGCCAGATGAGAGAAGAACTGAAGTGCATTATACACAGAGGGAATAATAGCACAAGTGAAAGCTTGGATGCCTGAATCAGCACGGCATGATTATTCAGGGAACTGGGTAGTGTCATTGATACCTGAAGCGAGGGGATATGTGTCAGGTTGTGGATAGAGGGGCCAGTCCTGTAAAGGACCATATGAAAGAGTTTGGCCTCTGTCCTGGAAGATGTAGGGGGCCGGGGAAGTGTTTGCAGCTGGGGTGATGCAGTTACCTGGGAAGGGATATGGAGGACAGGCCCTTGGTGGGGTACCATACCAGGTGGCTGTCAATAGTAAACATTTGGTGGGGTCTGAAAATGGAATACACAGTACAATAGGAATTAAATACTCTCAGAATAAATCCGTAGAGATCAACATAGTAATACCAAAGTGGAGAAGTCGGGTAGGAATATCAGTAGTGTGCCTTCCAACCCAGTAACCCAATAACTAATTTGCGTGCATGCGCACACACATGCACACACACGTAGAAATGAACATATTTTTACCCATTCATTACTTTTTTTTTTTAAGATTTTATTTATTTATTTGACAGAGAGAGACACAGCGAGAGAGGGAACACAAGCAGGGGGAGTGGGAGAAGGAGAAGCAGGCTTCCCACCGAGCAGGGAGCCCGATGCGGGGCTCGACCCCAGGACTCTGGGATCATGGCCTGAGCCGAAGGCAGACGCTTAACGGCTGAGCCACTCAGGTGCCCCCATTCATTACTTCTTAATCAGTCTGACATTTCATAGTATTTAAAAGTCTGTTTCCTTCTAGAATTTGTTGACTACCTCAACCCAACCCAGTTTTCTTATTTTTACAACAGGGGAATTATGTGTCAGGAAAACAAACAGCCCAGGGAATTTCGGGTATTCCTGAATTCCAGTCAACCTCAGGGACTGGCTCTCTCCTTCCTTTCACTGATTTAGGAAAAAAATATTTGTGGATCTCTTTGCTATTTCTTCTTGAGCATACCATGGTGCTGTTTCAAGGATTTCTCTTCCTTTAATTTGCTTTTTCACTGAATTTGAGGTTTGTAGCCATTATTTTTTGATCTGTATATTTTATTTCATCCTCCCTGAGACATTTTGGTATTGTCTCTAGGCCCCTGAGGCTCTGTTCATTTTTTTCAATCTTTTATTTCTATTTTCAGATTGGATAATATCTATTGATATGTCTTCAATTTCAGTGATTCCTTCTTTGCATCTCTTTTTTGCCATTAAGCTCATTCAGTGAAAATTTATATTAGACATAGTGTTTTTCAGTTCTAGAATTTCCATTTGTTTCTCTTTTATAGTTTCTATTTATCTGCTTACATTTCCTGTTTTTTTCTTCAATTTTGAGCATATTTCTTTTAACTCATTAAGCATAGTTAAAATAGCTGCTTTAAAGTCCTTGAATGATAATTCTCATGTCTGAGTTATCTCAGCATTGGGTTGCATTGATTTTTTTTTCCTCTTAAAAAGCAAGGGTCACATTTTTCTGGTTCTTTATATTTGAGTACTTTTGGATTATATCCCAGACCAGTGCTGTCTAATAGAAATATAACATGAGGGGCACCTGGTTACCTCAGTCAGTGGAGCATGTGACTCTTGATCTCGGGATTGTGAGTTTGAGTCCCACGTTGGGTGTAGAGATTACTTAAAAATAAAATCTAAAAAAAAGAAAAGAAATGTAATGTCACTCACATTTATAATTCAACATTTTCTAGTAGCCACATGAAAAAAATTAAAAAGAATTCATTTGAATAATATTTTTATTTAACTAATATGTCCAAAATATTATCTTATTTCAACATGTTATCACTATTAAAAATTGACAATAAGTTATCTTCTAGTCTTTTCTGTGTACTAAGTCTTCAAAACCTGATGTGTACTTTAAACTTACAGCCAACTTCAGTTCATACACTAAGTTTCCACTGGAAATACTTGATGTCTAGATTTCATAAAATTTATAATTAAAACACAAGATTGACATACCAAGTCATTCCAAACATAGTTAAAACTTTTCCAGTCACTGAATTAATTTTAAAATTTAAATTAATTAACAATGACTAAAAAAAATTCAGTTCATCAGTTGCCTTAGCCACATTTCACATGCTCAACAGCCACATGTGGCCATGGCTGCACATTAGTACAGGGCTAAACATTATAAATACAGTGCTGTAGAGACTGGATTCTGTTATATTCCTCTGAAGACTGTTGACGCTTCTGCTCTGGCAGTAATTAACCTATAAACTTGAGCAGTTGCTTGCATCTCATTTTGGCTCTTTTGTCTCTAGGTGGGTCTTTTCTGAGTCTGACCTGTATATGTCTGCTTCAGGTGTCTGCTGGAAACTTGGACAGAGTTTATACACAGAAAGTGGGTCTCCTTCTCTGTCCCAGAGTTTATAGTTGTTTTCTGTGGGAGGGTGGTCTGTTATGAGCTGTCTCTACCACAACTTCTGCCTGATCATTTTTTAAAAGCAACCACAAAGTTATAGAGAAGTTGGAAGTTTAGTGGGAAGAACAAATTTTTTTCCTGAACCATTTGGGAGTAAAGTGGCTCCATCACCCCAAATATTTCAGTGTATGTGTCCTTCAAACAAAGATAGTGTTCTACATAACTACAGTCTGACCATTCAAATACAGATGTTAACACAAACTCACTACTACCATCTCAGCCCTGGGACCCAACCTGGTTTTGCCAGTCGTTCCATGCATATCTTGTAATGATCCAGGTCAGAACACAAATTCCAAGTGTCCTTCAGTCTAGAACAGTTCTCAGCCTTTCCTTAGCTTTCCTGACCTTACCACTCTGAAGATTGCAGAGGGTAGCATGTCCCCTGTTTGAGTTTATCTGATGTTTCCTGATGTTTATCGGATGACTGGGTATTTGTCTTTCTCTGACTTATTTCACTCAGCGTAATACTTTCCAGCTCCATCCATGTTGGTGCAAATGGCAAAATCTCATTCTTTTTTGATGGTTGAGTACTATTCCATTGTATATATATGCCACATCTTCTTTATCCACTCATCAATCGATGGATACTTAGATGGTTTCCATGATTTGGCAGATATTGCTGCTATAAACATCAGGGTGCATGTATCCCTTCAAATAAGTATTTTTGTATCCTTTGGATAAATACCTAGTCATACAATTGCTGGATCAGAGGGTAGTTCTATTTTTAACTTTTTGAGGACCCTCCCCACTATTTTCCACAGTGGCTGCAGCAGTTGCATATCCCACCAACCGTGCACAAGGGTTCCCCTTTCTCCGCATCCTCACCAACACTTGTTGTTTCTTGTGTTGTTGATTTTAGCCATTCTGACAGGTGTGAGGTGATATCTCACTGTGGTTTTCATTTGCATGTCCCTGATGATGAGTGCAACTGGTAATGTTCTCTTGCTTTTAAAGAACATTTGTCCTTGCAAACATTGCATCAGTTTCCTCATAAGCTTGATTTAACTGATACTTTATTTATACCAAATGGAGAGTTAAGATATTTTTCCTGCTAATGTCTCCCTATATTCATGATCTAATGTTAATTTAAAATTTTGACAATCTTCCCAAGCTAATCAACTATGCAGGAAGAGGAAAAGTACAGAAAATGTGAAATGTGTATCCGTTTTTAAAAGCTACATCTGTTTTTAAAAGAAGTCACTGAAAACTGTAGAGCTTCAAAGACTTTAAAAAACAGGTCCTGGTAGTCTATCTGAAATAATAAGCATGGGTTTTCTAGAACCTCAAGCTCCTGTGACCCATGTGTAAACCAAGGAGGCTGGAATGTGGTGCATTTTCAGGAGGCCAAGTTCACAGGAATGAGGCAGGGTTTCTTTTTCCGGTAGCTGGAGTTCACAGTGTGTGTGACTTTTCTAGACCTTTTGCCAACAAATCCCTTTCCAATAGTGAATGTAAGCCTAACTGGAAACCTATAAAACTGATAAAACACTTCATGGGAATTTCACACTTAAAATTAGAAAAGAATTTTCCAGTTCTAGTGAATTCACTTTAGCTTTAATTTTATTTTAAGAACCATGTCAAGAACGTTTGGATGTCAGAGTGTTTTGATGATTGATCAGGGCATGGATGAGGAGACATCACTTGTAAAACGCCCTGTACCTTAGTTTCCTTGAAAGTCATGGTAACATGAATTTTTAAAAAATGGGGCCTCCGTCTCTGAATGTTAATAAAAATTTTATAAAAGAAGCTGAATTGGCAAAGAGATTCCAGAGAAGAAAAGCATAATTCTGTTCTGGTCCCAGTGGTTGTGCTGGGTTGGGGAAAGAGATGTCTTTGAAGACACTTGTCAACACGATGGATGTGGATTTAAACACTACCTTCCTCCACCCCAATCTAAGAATTTACTTTTAGCGATTCATCTTTGGATGGTTATGATTCTTAAACATTTTTGCCAGAATCACAAATATGGACAACGTGAGTTCTTAGCAGAGCCTCTCCTTTTAGATTAGATTCTTGAGTTGTTTAGGGGCTTAGCTTTGGAGACTGGACTTTGCAAAACTGTATCTGCTGCATTAGAATTTTCATTAGACCATAAGTAACAATATGAAATGTGATAATACCTTCAATAGGTAGATGGACTTTCCCTTTTTTTTTTTTTTCTTTGTAGGCAGAGTGGTTAGTGTAGGGAGAGGAACGTGGGCTCTGGAGGCACTTGATGGTAGTGGCATGCAGGGAGGTCACATCTCTGCTCCACGGGAAGTGGCAATGACCACACCCTCAGGACCTGGTTTTGGGGCTAGATGAGTTAACTCATGTAAAACACCAACAGTAGTACTTGTGCCCGTCTCCCGAGTATGAGCTCAGTAAATGTGTTTCTTCCCCTCCTCATGAAGTCTTACTACCAAAACCATGAGGGCGTCCAGTCTTGGAGCAACACACGTACTCTGTTCTTGCCCTTCTGCTGTAAAGCTAGGGAAACTGGGAGGTGTCTACCCAAAACTACATCTACTGAAAAACACCCTATCCGAAATAGAAATCATAGATGTCCTTTCCAGGACAAGGCTTCATGAAAGTCCACCCTGTGAGCTGCTGTCCCTCTGGTCCCATTTCTTAGTTGTATATGTTTTAAATAGTAAAAAGAAATTTGTCCTTTGGGGAAGACTGAGATAACCGTGCTCAGCTTTGAGGCTGGAATTGTAAGGGCTAAGTAAACATCACACTCGATTGTATGGACATGGGAGCCATTCAGCTGTATGAAAAATGGTACTTTGCGTATTTGCACGAAGCTTAATAAAATATATCTGTATTGATTATATATTTTAACTTTAGTTTCATAATCCTTTTTGGGGGAGATAATTATTTTCACTTTTTAAAAATTTTGACTTTTTATTTAGAAGTAATTTCAGGGGCGCCTGGGTGGCACAATTGGTTGAGTGTCCTACTCTTGGTTTTGGCTCAGGTCCTGATCGCAGGGTTGTGAGATAAGAGCCCATGTTGGGCTCCGCGCCCAGTATGGAGTCTGCTTGAGATTCTCCCTCTCCCTCTGCCCTTCCTGCTCGTGCTCCTTCTCTCTCTAAAACAAATAAATCTAAAAAAAAAAGAAGTAATTTCAAACCTCCAGAAAATTTATAAGAATAAGAATAATACAAATAGTACCCATATGGTACAAACAACACCCATAGACACGTAACCCATACACACTTAACCCAGATTTGCCGGTTGTGAACATTTAACCTCGTTTTACTTCTCCTGTGATCTTTTGTTATCCATGTGCGGTATGTGTGGATATTGCAAACAGTTGACAAGATATGGACAGTGTGTACATAATGTTTTTCTGAACTATTTGAGAGGAAATTGCTTATATTATGGTTACTTACTTCTAAATACTTCAGTGTGTATTCCCTAAGAATAAGAACTATTCTCTCAAATAATTACAATACAGTTATCAACATTGGTAAATTAAACATTGAGATAATTCTTTTATTTAATCTATAGTCCGTATTGACCCACTGGACCCAGTAATGTCCTTTATAGAATTTTCAATTTTAAAATGGCTTTTTTCTACCTTAAAAGTATATAAATGTACAGAAAGTTCACATGACATTCAGAGGGTAAAGTTACATTGTGGCCTCAGCCTCTTGGGGAAAAGATATATTCTAATATATATGAATATATTTTGGGGCAGCTGGGTGGCTCAATCAGTTGGGCATCTGTCTGCCTTTGGCTCAGGTCATGATCCCAGGATCCTGGGATCGAGCCCAATGTCAGGCTCCCTGCTCATCGGGGAGTCTGCTCTCTCTCTCTCCTACTGCCCCTCCTCCCAAGTCGTTTTCTCACTTTCTCTCTGTCTCAAATAAATAAATAAAAAATCTTAAAAAAAGAATATATCTCTACTAATTTTACTTTATTTTTTAGATAGAATTAGATTTTAGATAATTTAATAGACAACCTATTGACTTTCAATTGAGCACAGACTGGCATTCTGGCATTTATGCTGCTTGTACCTGGCTTACTGGGGGTGCATGTGAACTTAGACACCTGGGTGAAGTGGTTGTGTCTCCTAGAATACCCATCCCACCAGCAGTATCCTGTCTTCCATCATGAAAGCTCCTGGGCTGTCTACTACTTGGATCTGAATCCTCTAACTGGCCGTCATTCTTCTTGTTTGGATGTAGATCCCCCTCACCAGCTCTGGTGCCATCCCGTATCTTGAATTCCTGTCCCGGTTCGGTGGAATGGACCTAAATATAAATGTTATAAAGAGGTAAGTGGGTTTTTTTTTGCTCAAATGAAAATGTGAAATTTGGAATGATAAGAGAGAGGGCATAAGGTCAGGAGAGCTAATCATGTCAACAGATGTATATGGAAGAGGAGTTGGTAGAGCTTGTCCATATAGAATTTAATGTAGTTAATCCTCAGTCAAAAGGTTATTTAGAGAAGACTCTAACCTATGCAGGATATATTTCAGAATAAAAGAAATAATACTGTATTGAAAATGGAAACATAACAAATTAAAACCAGATTAACATATTTTATATGCAGTGTATTTCAGATTTGGAAATAATAAATTTTAATTTTGAAGTAAGAATATTAAGATTCAAAATTTAAATTTGTTCATTTTTATTTTATTTTTAATGTCTTTCATTGGAAAGTGATCATGTTTTAGTAGCTAGAAATGAAATATTTTTTTAAAAGATGTATTTATTTATTTTAGAGAGAGTGAGAGAGAGAGAGAGCACACACACATGAACGGGAAGGGTAGAGGGAGAGAGAGTCTCAAAGAGACTCCACACTGAGCAGGGAGCCTGATGTGGGACTCCATCTGAGGACCCTGAGATCACGACTTGAGCTAAAACCAGCAGTCAGATGCTCAACTGACCACCACCCAGGCACCCCAGAAATGAAATATTTTTTAAAGAGATTTTTGTATGAACTCCTTTGTATCTCATAACTGTAGGGTATGCATGGGGCTCATTTGCTTTATGAGCTGAAAAAGGAGAGTGTTAAGAGTATGAACTCTTATGTCTCTCTCAGCTGGAAAGTTCTTTGATTCTAGCGTCTGATTTAGGAAAGACCATTTTAGTAAAAAATTATTCACACAGATTATCTTGCTCTAAATGAATAAACCTCATTTTCTCAGGAATTGGGCAAATAGTTATAAGAGTTAAATTTGATCCTGAAAATTTAGCAGATTTTGGTATAATAGCTTTCATGACTGAGTCTGTCATGGACTCAACGTAGGTGTAAGAATTCATGCAGCAGAGGGGAGGGGGAGCAGGGACTTGTTCAGCGAGTGCAAGTTTCAGTTTTATAAGATGAGAAAGTTTAGGAGATGTGTTGCACAACAGTGTGAATATACTTAACACTACTGAACTGCACACTTAAAAATGATTAAAATGGTAAATTTTATGTTATCTGGGGTGGGTTTTTTTTTTTTGGTTTTGTTTTTTAACCACAATTAAAAAAAAAAGAGGGGTGCCTGGGTGTCTCAGTCATTAAGCGTCTGCCTTTGGCTCAGGTCATGGTCCCAGGGTCCTGGGATCGAGCCCCATATCAGGCTCCCTGCTCGGGCAGGAAGCCTGCTTCTCCCTCTCCCACTCCCCCTGCTTGTGTTCCCTCTCTCACTGTGTCTCTCTCTGTCAAATAAATAAATAAAATAGTTTAAAAAGGAAAAAAAAGAAAAAAAAAAGAATCAGTGCTGCAGTTCCAACAAGAATGACAAAGTAGTATCCCCTTGATGGTCCGATGGTCAGGGACTTCTCTGTGCTCTCTTTAGTTAATGATCCCTAAGTGGTGGGCTGAGATAATCTCCAGGTTTATTTGAAAGAATGACTTGTTTTATAAACTGTATATTCGTGCTCTTAACCTAAAACAATCCCATTTGTGATAAGGTTGTTGGGTGGACAATAACCTAACTTGAATATTCTTTGTTGAAAAAGCTAAACAACTAGAAAAACTGAAAGCAGGAGCGTTCTTTTTTTGTCTTTTGTTTTTGTTCCTTTAGTTGTGAAACATCAGTCTAATAGTTAATTTGAGATGAAGAGGATCACAAGTTACTTCCTTAAATATAAAAGGCTAAATTTTTTTTTTAATATTTGATTTATTTATTTGACAGAGAGAGACAGAGCCAGAGAGGGAACACACACAGGGGGAGTGGGAGAGGGAGAAGCTGGCCTCCTGCTGAGCAGGGAACCCAACGCGGGGCTCGATCCCAGGACCCTGGGATCACGACCCGAGCCAAAGGCAGACACTTAACGACTGAGCCACCCAGGCACCCCTAAAAGGCTAAATATTTTAACTAAATTTGAAAGATTCAGCTTATAACTGACTTAACTCATGGGGCTGAATCTTCTTTACTGCTGGAGACAATGCATTGTAGTGAGCAGACACTGCTCCTTCAGGTAATATGATAGGCTATATCCACGAACAGCACTTCCACTGGAAACAACTAAAATGACTGATAAAACGTAAAATGTATACATACATTTTTCTTCACTAGTGAGCTGGCAAGAAAGTAAGTACTCCCCTAGAGGCTAACACGAAGTGGAGACGGAATCAGGAGAAATGAGCATTCTATCAAGCCAGCTTTTGCCTTGAGAGTATTGGCTAAATCCTGGTGAATTTGTGTTTCAGTTTGGTTGGCTATTTGGACTGAAGGGGACAGGGGACAAAGCCTAGAGGGCCTATCCAGGGTGGAGGAACCTAATAGAAGACCAGTACATATAAAGCTGGGACACCAAAACCCTCATGTGAGGATAGGTTACAAATATAAACCTGCATCCCAGAAAGGCACAAGGAAACCTACCTATTTCCTTGTGCTGTTGGGTGAATAGAGGACAAAATTGTAATTATAGGTCAGTATTTATGCAAGTCTGACTGAAATAATGCTACTTGTGTAGCAAAAAGAAAAAAAAAAGATTGGAAGAAGTACAGAACAGAACTTCTGGTAGTGAAAGATATGATAATTGTGGATATAATTCAGTGGTTGGGTGGGAAAAGTGGATGAAACGCAGCTGAAAGGAGCATCAGTGGAGTGGAAAATAGATCCGAAGCCATTATCCAGAAAGCCACACAGAAAACAGAGAGAAAATATGGAGGACAGGTATAAGAGACATGGAGGGGAGAGAGAAGGCCTAGGAGGTTCCATATTGGGTTTCCAGATAGGGGAAAGGATAGGGAAGAGCCAATATTCGAAGGGATCTTAAGCCGGACGAATGAACAGAAACACCTATGTAGACATGTCACCGTGAGACCGCAGAGCATCGGCATCGGCATCACAGAGAGCAGTAAAGGCAGTGAGGGGACGCACTGGGTTGACTGAGGCCGATGTCCCACGTGTTCGACAGCAGGACGGGCTCTCCCACATGCTGGGAATGAAGTATTTGCCAGCCTAGAATTGGGAAGACTGAGATCTCTTCCTGTGGGAACGCGGGGACCCTTTTCCTCTTCTTTTCCGTAGTAGAGGCTCGAGCACTGAGGTCAGGCTGTGGGCACAGGGAGAAACATGTGGCACCTTTGCCTGCCATGTTCAAGGTCACCTTTGAGCCAGAGCCTCTCTTTCTTCATCCTACAAAGCACGCCTCTTGTTTGTATCTGTGCATATGTACTTTAGGTGGAAGGAGAACGCTCCCGGATGGACAGTTGGAAGCAATGCGGGCAACAAGAGGGCAGGAAGTGTGGGGTTAGATCCAAACACATCCGCTGACCTCAGGAAGCACTAAGGACTAGGAATAATGACGACTTTGGGAATTTAAAAATAGGATAGGATTAAAATACACGACAGTAGCAATATATATGCTGAGAGGAGGGACTGGGATGGAATGTTCTAGATTGTTACCTTGTCCAGAAGGTAAGATTAAAAATTTTGATTAACTTTAGACTTTGAGAAATATGCAGGTTATAATTTCCAGAGCAACTATCACAAGATTAAAAATGGAGTGACTGATTCCCAAACTTACAGAGGCAAACAAATGGGATCATAAAAACGGGATTGACCAAAAAGAAGGCAAGAAGCCGCAGAATAGGCAGAACAAATAGCAATCCCAAGTAAATTGGTAATTGTAATAAATGTTCCACTTAAAAGGCAGAGATTGTCTGATTAGATAGGAGATAGTAAAATCCGCCAAGAGAAAAACCTAAACATAAGTTTATAGAAAGGTTAAAAGTGGAAGGATTTAAAGACATACCATTCCAATGAATACTCATCTCAAGAAAGCTGGTGTCGCTCGGTTACTATCAGATAATAAGCTGTGTCTCCCGAAGGAGACACTGAGATGGAGTCAGGGGGGACAGCTGTGAAGGGAAGGGGACCCGAGTGGCCTTGGGCAGAGGCGCTGCCCTGGGGCTGGGGAGGGGAGGGAGGCTGAGATTGGGAGCCAGTGCACGGGGCTCTGGACCCATGCTGCTCTGTCTCTTCATCTGATGGCGGGTACACAGGCATTTGTCTGATTTCTGTTCTTTAAATCTTAAACATATGTTAAAAATAGTGTCTTGTGTCTATTCAATACATAATTAAAACATAAGAAATATTACATTTAATATAGAATGATAAGGCTGGATTCCTGGTGAGTTTCCACCTCAAACTTGGGCACTTAACCTTCTAAGCCTCAGTTTCCTCGTATGTAAAATGAAGTTCATTTCTGCTTAAAATGCTCCGATGGCTTCCCCTTACCGCAGTATGAAATCCAGATTCCTTATCCCGGCCACAGCACCACAGGGCTGGCGTCCACTTCCATCTCTGAACTCACCCCTGTCCCCTGCCCTGCTGGGCGGGCTCTGGTCTCCCTGGCCAACTGACTGTAGCAGTGCTGGGACATGCGGAGCCCCGGTCCTCTCGGCTTCATGCCACTGTGTGCCCCCTTTGCTTTGTCCAGAGAGCTTTTTCCTTCCAGTGGATTGCTCCTGGCTCCTCAGCCTGTGGGTCTCTACCAGCTTGTTCTAGAGGGGGGCTCTGAAGCAGTGTGGAAATATGGATAACACAAAATAAAAAAAATAGTTAAATAAAAGCAGATGGAGCCAGGGGCGCCTGGGTGGCTCAGATGGTTGAACATCCAACTCTTGATTTTGGCTTAGGTCATGATCTCAGGGTCGTGAGATTGAGCCCCACCTAGGGCTCTGTGCTCAGGGCGGGGTCTGCTTGAGAGATTTTCTCTCCCTTTCCCTCTGCTCCCCCCCACCCCCGTTCGTGCTCTCTCTCTCAAATAAATATATAAATATAATCTAAAAAAAAAAAGTAGGTGGAGCCAAGGGGATGGTACACACATCCACCATGAAGTCCTTTGCGGAGTGGCTGAGAGTGCCCCCGGAGTGGACTGTGGACCCCTCAGAGGTCAGAACAAAGTGCAGAGGGGCTGGGGGTGAGGGTGAGCGGCACCTCCACTTGGCCACATGTGACCTTTGTCTCCCTGCCTCCTTGTCTGTGACCCGGGGCAACAATGGCCCCTGACCCACGCAGTTGTCGTGAGGATTAAATCAGATGGGGCTCGCCACAGGAAGTGCTCATTAAGCGTCAGCTGTAATTACTCGGTTCCCACGCTGCCCTGGGAGGAGGAAGAAATGTTGTTGTATTTCATTTTATGGACGAGGAAACGGAGGCACGGAGAAGCTAAGGACTTGGCCCAAGTCCACGCTGCCGGCAGACGGCAGTGCCTAAGAGATACCTTGCGTTAGAAAACATAATTTAGAAATCATTATCATTTTGATCTCTGCATGTCCTACGTAAGTGTTTATTGGGTTAAAACATTTTAACGAAAAGTTTTTATTTTTCTTTTTAAGAGGAGGGGAGAAGGAAATGAGTTGCAGTCGGACAATAAAAGAACTTGAGACCCAAATAGGAGAAAAGGTAATAGAGATCTTTTAAAATTCTCCCCCCACCCCCACCCCCTGCGTCAGAAGTGATTATTAGCAGAGGTAGATGAAGCAGAATGAGCCACATCTTGTCGTCTGTGCTCTCCCGTCAAAGCCGGCTGACGAATAGATCCTGTAACAAGCCCGTGTGAACGCTTGTATTCAGACGACTTGCACTGGCTCGCCTGGCGTCTCTCTGGATGAATGACACCAACAGAAGTCCTGGAATATTAATGGCTTTTGTATTAACTTTAGATCCCTAGTAGTAGGGCTGCCCTTTCTGGTTTTGTCTAAGACTGAAGCAGAGGATCTCTTAAGAAGGAGAAAACTTCTGCTTTTCAGCAGTAAGTGCCAATCGAGAGCAGCATGGTAAAAATAACCGGGAAAACTCAGAGTGATGTATATTTAAGTATTGAGTAATTTAGCCACAGAAGCTACTGCATGTGTTTAGAAGAGGAGCACAGAGCCTTGTCCCTCTTTGCTGATTATGGTGAGACATCATCACCCACAGCTAGGGATGGGGGGAGATACTCGTGGCTTTCGGGGGTTGGAATCAGACCCCTTTTAAAAATGCATTTGAGCCTGTCAGTTAACGAGCAGTCTGAGAATCATGATTCAATTTACTCGATTCAATATGTTGGTTTGAAATGTGTCAAATTTTCTTTCCTTTTTGAACTCTTCTGAGATTTTCATACATTTCAAAATAAAAAATAGCCAGAAATCCACAAAATGTTTGTCTAAATTTCCCTGGCTGACGCCATTAACACCAGAAAATTCGTCTTAATGTGATACTTTTTTAGCATTATATATTCCTAAAAATCTGGTTTCACTATATGTTAGTAAGAACCCTGGTGTAATTTGCTTCTTCTATTGTGGTTCATGTGTTATGCTGTAAGAAATATGTAATGTGATTGATATTATTTAGGGTACATCTTTAATTTGTCCCTTTCTAAACTGTGTTAATCATGAAATACTCCTGGGAAATTCAACCGTTTATGACAATCATCGTATCCACATAAACACCATCATGGATCAATAATGGAGCATTTCAGTGAGTGTGGTTGGGTTTGTAATTGTCCCCAGTTAGGCTGGGATTGTAAATTACCAACAAGAAGGCTACCATGAGGAAAGCTACAAGGGAACTCCACCACTAACCATCCCTTCATCTAACTCCTCTTTTATCCCAGCCCCCTCCCTCTCATCCTATCCATGGGGGAAGCCCTCCCACTGGTTAGGAGTGAGTTAATCAGTGGGCTTACACAGTGCAGCTTTCAAGCAACTTCTGGGGAGAAGGCTGAGGAGGGGTGATTGAGGAAGCACTAAATCCTAGATTTAGTGGGGTTCTCTGCCATGCATTCTGGCGAGCGTCACCTGCAGCCCCAGTTCTACCTGGGACCCCGACTCTGGGCAGGCAGGTGGAGTAGACAAGACTGACCTTGGGACTGTTAAAAAAAAAAACTCAGCTGAGTAAATTTGAAGACCTAATTGGCTTTATTAAGCAATTCATGAATTTAGCAGCATCCCATGAAGCGAAGTAGAGGGGAGGTACAAGGAGCTGTACAAAGAGGAAGGATTTTATAGGGAGGGAGGCAGGGCAAGAAGTTGTTAGCAGAAGGAAAGAAAGGAGTTTCAAGCCAGGTCACCTTCCCTCGGTGGGGGGAGGGGGGAAGGACAAAGGGTCTTATTAGGTGGATTACCTCATCTTCCTTTGGAGGGAGGAATAGAGAGGGCTCACGTGACGAGATGAGCTCATCGGTGCTGACCAGCAAATTCCAGATTGGTTGGATTAAAATTCCAGTCCTGGAGAAGCTGAAACTCCAATTAAGTCTTGGTTTGCCATGCTGCAGACAAGTGACTGTACTGAGAGCCTGGAGCTTTCTTTTTAATGGGACCAGGTCAGATCTGGGTTTCCATCTCAGAGCTTTGCCCTTTACCAGCCTGGTGGCCTTGACAAGTCCTTGTCACTGGGTTTCTTCATCCATTAGTGGGGATAATAACACCCACCTGGAAGTATAACCGAACTCAAGGGGTTCGCTGCTTGGGGTGCATCACATTGAACACAACCTTTGTTGAAAGCAAAGAACTTGCTGTTACCTGTTAAAAGTAAGGAGACATGGAGATAGCTGGCTACTCACTGTCTCCCTGAGGGGTTCCTACAGGAAGCTTTTATTCTGTGTATTGAGGTCAGGGGCAGGGAGCTCACTTAGGCACTTTTGGCTCAATTGCACATGCCTAGTGTGTCAACATGCTAGTGCATACATCAGATGTTCAAAAAAAAATGGCGGAAAACTCTGCCCACAGGAGGGGATGTTAGTGTTAAAATGAGCTAAAGGTAACTTCAGGACCACTCAGGGGGGCGTCTGCGTAGGTCCTCGGCTCCAGTCCAGCTCAAACTGGCTCACATAAAGTGCTGTCAGGCAAGACATACCTAGCAGGGGGCTCTCGGGTGAAACACCTAGTTGGGCGTCTCCTTGGATGGAGCGGTTGGTTCTGCAAACAAAACACATTCCTTCCCTGCTTCTGTCCCTTCCTTTCCCCGCTTCTGTTGATAGCTTTTAGCCCTCTGATTTGAGTAACTTCCTGTTTCATCCTAGTTAACAGAAGTGCTGTCATGTGGCTTAATAATATGCAGTACAAAGCACCTGGAACAGCTGGACAATGCCAGCAATCACTAGAATGATTATTACTGCAGCTTCCTTTGAAGGATCGGTAGGAACACCAGTGAATCTCATCCCTTCCCACCCACTCCCAAAATAAATAGAACAAATCAAATATACTCACCTGTTTGCTGTGTGTAGTAGCGTATTTCCAGTTAAGGCTCTTGTCCTGCAAATAGTCCACACACGAGTGTTGGAGACTGGGACGGATACCTGGGAGCTATTAAAGGAAGGCTCTCTTTAGACATATGTTGTCATTGCTGGGTGATCTATACAGTTTGGGAATGGAAGAATGCTCATTATTTTGTTTTAAATATAAGTCTGCATGGTTTGCTAGAGCCAAGAATGCATGCAAATGTCTCTGAATTTTGGGAGCCAGACTTTGCTAAATGTATGTGTGGTCTAGCCTTCCTAAACCAACAAATAATTAACATTTGGCACCCCAAACCTACCAAACCCCAGTGCTCATGCTTCCTAATCGTTTTTCCTCTGCAGGGAGCTTGATCCAATGGCTGATTCCTTGGCCTTTCCCTTCCTCACATGCACTTAGACCCTCCAACGTAGGTTCACATCCCCACTCATTATCCAGTTGAACCCTTGGGCTCTCTGAGCCTGGTTTTCTCTGTCAGTCATGGGGTGGGGGCCAGCCTGGATGGTCTCCAGGTCCCATCTCTCCCAACCTGTGGTGATTATGATCCATGGCTTCACATGAAGAGGTTGCTGTCTGATCCTGTGGGGCTCCGTGAGCCCAGGTAGTCCTCGAGGCATCTTCCTTTGGCTCCAGCTTGTCCTGGTCCCTAGTTGGCTCTGCACTGGGTCCCAATAAGTAGGCACTTTGAGTCCCGTGCTTACCTTACTTAGGCTCATCCCCTTGGCCCTTGCTTTTCACTTGGTCACAGATATGTGCTTTCCTTTGCTTCTCTTCTGTGCCATGGCTTGGCATCTGCGTGACAGGTCCTTGAGCTCTCTGGTCTTCACCTTCTCTGCTCTCACAGTCTCCTAGGGAAGCAGAGGCATTTAGTGGGAATCAGGCACACCTGGCTGAAATCCAGCCCCTGCAGCTCCTACTGGGGGCCTTAGATGTCTCACTATTCTGACTTTCCTCATCTCTAAAGTGGAGACAACAACCAATCAGGGTAGTTACAAGAATGAATGAGAATAATAGACACAAAGCCCTTGGCTTACCATAGACGCTCAGTAAATGTTAGTCCCTTCCTCCATCTGTTAGTGAGTGAAGCCCATTGTCTGGCACTACTGAAACCCCTCCGGTGGTAGGCTTTACCTGCTACCAGGTGGCCCCACCTACGCCATGAAGGTGTTTGGTTGCTCTGCCCCGAGAGAAATAGAAACCCCCCAACTGAGCTCGCTGAGACAGGATAGCACTTCTCATCTCACCTGAGAAGTCAGGAGGGAGTGCAGATGCAGGGTCAGCTAACTCATGTCTCCTCTGGTCACCAGGATATTGCCACCATTCAGGCTTGACATGCAGGTATTGTGATGTCAAGTTTTTTTCCAGATGCTATTTCTTCCAATATGACTCTATAAACATGGGGAGACTTTTCTCCTGACTCACAGCCAAGAAAAATGTCCCACACCCAAATCAATCATTGGCAATGGCACTGGTCACCATGAGCAGCCTGAACCAACCCTGATTACTTCCTGGTGTGGTGGCTTGGCTCCCTCCAGGGCCGCCAGGGGGTAGATATCTAAACAAAATGGAAAATGGAGGGTTTTGTTAGAAGAAGAAGGGAGTAGGGGGTGAGTGGATTTGCAGAAGGAGGCCACCAGCATCTGCTTCGGCCTCCCACTGAAAGGATACCCCCTGCCTTAATCCTGTGGACACTGTAATTTTTTGGATTTTGTCAGCTCTATAAATAATAGCCCTGACTGAGCACTTACTAGGAGCTGCTCTAAGTGTTTTACTGTGTTAAATGATTAATTTCCAGGAGAACCCCTCAAGGCAGGTGCCATCCTTATGCCACGTTGATATGGAGGAATCTAGAACAGAGGGTGAGCATTTTGACCAAGGGCACACAGCTGGCAGGTGGAGAAGCTGCAATTCCTGCCTTGGCAGCTTGGCTCCCGAGTCCTTGCCCTCAGCCAGTGCCACCCTGCCTCCCGGAGGGCCCCTGTAGGGAAGGTATTGATGCTCCCCTCGCATTTAGCAAATGTGACTTTGCTATGCCTGCAGGTGGACCTGGTCCATCACAGAGAAGTCACACCTCCACCGTACACATGAGTGGACTTTTTTGTTTGGACCACAGAGTCATCTTTGCATCCATGTAGCATCTACTTGAAATGGGCATTTGGGAGTTTTCCTCCTCTTCCTTGCTCTGACATCCTGCCCTCTCACACTCCTTCCCACGTCCTCGGGCTTTTATGCTCCCTCCCTGTCCTGCAGGTCCCCAGCTTCCTCCCGCAGCAGGGACTGAGGCCTCAGACTTGGGTTCTTCATGTTCTTCAGGTGGAGAATCTGCCAGGAAAAAAAGGACCAAAACAAAGCTCCACACGTTGCGAGGGTAAGGTGGACGTGCTAGAAAAGCTCATCTTGCTCCTTGAGGTGGGGTGAACGCTCATTGTGAACCATGCACAGGGAATTATCGAGAGGCAGGAAGCTGTGCTGACCTACGTAAGAGCGCAGTGTACTTGTAGAACAGCCATGACCCTTCCCCGCCACCCCTACATACAAAAGAACTGTTCTTAACTGAAGACAAGAATCCAAGAATGTAAAATTCAGTTAAAGACATAAAAAAAAGGAAAAAAAATAGACACATCCAGAGCCCCAGGCTGTTTGCTCTCGTACCACGTCACCGCCCCAATCAGGGATGCTTTTTTAAGCCTGGGCGCCATGATGTCAGAACATCTGGTCCACCTAGTCAGCCGTGACTAGTGTGTCTGTTGGACACCAAATGATCTGACACAAGTTTTTATGGGATTACCCTGGTGCCTTGGAGTTGTATAGATGCAGCATTGGTCATTTCAGAAGCAATTAGTAAATAATGAGAGGTACTAAGCTGCTCGCGTGGTCTGTAATGTCTTCGCACGGAAGAGACACAAGTGATGGCTTAGATTCATTTTCTTAAATAGGTGGATTTTCCTAAAAAAGAAATTAATAAAATTATTGCTTGAGAAATAAACAGTCATTAGAATTGCAACCATTTCATAAACGTACCTTAACATTCTAACACCACATTAGCATGAACGAATGTACCGGAATGCAGTCTGTTTGCCTAATAAAAAGACTGTGTCAAACTCAAAATGAGGCCATTTACTAAAACATACAAGCTTTTGGTTAATTTATAATATTCTCCTAATCCCACTTTTATCAGCTCTACTTTGGTGCACTTGGTATTAATTGCCTATTATAGCAGGTATTTGAACACATCTCCTCTTTCATCTGAAGAAAATATTAGCATATCGTAGAGCTGTTGGGACAGATTGTATCTGAGCCACTTTTTCCTCCTTGCAGAAAAGCCTATCAATCATAACTGAATATAGTGATTAATAATGTCACAGCTCTTATTCGCGTGTCTGTGTGCAACTAAATGAAGAGGAGTGCTTACATTTTGATCTAGAGAATTTCACATAACAAAATAATCAGTTGCCATTTTAGAAAAAAATTATATTGAAAATGCTTCTACCCCAGGCCCTATTTTTGGTTGTTCTATTATTAATTTACTAAAGGCTTCATCAGGAAGCTAAAGCAAACACTCAGTTATATCAGAATTTGTGTCATTTCAGACTGTTTATCTTCTTCTTTTTTAAAATCTTCTTGCATGTTCAGTAGTTCGGTCAAGATTGTAGGGGAGGCTGGCTGGAGCACTTGGGCTTCCCCAGCTGGGTGTGCATCGAGCGCCAACCCTCACCGCGTGCGTGCCCCTGAGCAAGCCAGTCCCTTTGGGGCCTGTTTCCTCGGCCATGAAATGGGGAAAGAATAGTGCAAGGTTTTTCCAATCTTGTTGAGATTCTTGGTGACAATCAATATAAAACGATCTTACCAGAGTGCCGGGGCATAGAAGTTACTCAAAAAAGCAGGAGTTGGAGTTTGCATTTGGAGGAGAGAAGACATGAGTTGTCCCATGGATGGGGAAATGATAGTTTGCGGTCACCTCTGGCTTAAGGCCACAGAGTGGGCCACGTGCTGAAGGCCTCCACGCTTACATCTCTGTCTGGGCTCCAGACTCACCACTGTCCTCCTCACCGTCCCTGGGCAGCAGCCTTCTTCGCTTGGTCACCCCAGCATTGGAGTGAATGGTTCCACCATTGTCATGGAGTCATTCACGCAGAAACCTAGGATTAGCCTTGATTCCTGTGTTTCCTTACTGGCCCCTCTCCAGCATCCAGTCCATCAGCAAGTCCCGTCTGCTGCATCCCGTGTGCCGTTTCCAGGACCAATCCATCTCTTCATCCCCACTGCCACCGCATCCCAACACATCAGTGCTCATGTCCACTCATGTCAGGAACCCCTGGTCTGCTTTTCCTGTTCCTCCTCATGCCCCATACAATCTCTATTCCACACGCCACCCGGAGTTATCTGTTCAAAACATAAGTCAGATCTCATCAGACTCCTCTGGTGAAGATGCCCCGTGGCTTTCGGTGGCCCACTGAGTAAACATCAGACACACATCCTGGCTTATGGCACTCAGCATGGAGATTTTTTTTTGACTAACCTATCTAAAATTCCATATTTTCCCTGACACTGAATGTTCTGACATTTTTGTTTGTTTACTTGTGTATCACTAGGATACATGTTCCCTGGGAGCAGGTGCCTTCTCTGTCTTACTTGCTGTTACAACTTTAGTGCCTTGAGCAGATCCTGGCACTTGATATGACCTCAGGAAACACTTACTGAATGAACAAATGGTTCTGTAGGAAAAGTTGACCGTAATTGGAGTAGCCAGGAAACACTGCATGGGACAGGTGAGACCAGCACTTGAGTTGGGCCGTGGATGGGGTTTCAGTGTGGTGAGGACAGAGTAGGGGATGAGATGTGGGGTAGGTGTCAGGTTTGCACTCTGACACAAGAAGAGAACGTGGAGGTAGGGGCCGGGGAGATGTGGCCAGGGCAGTGGGGAGACAAGCTCTGTGACCATCCTGTGGAGAGTTCTGTTTCTCAAGGCAGGATGAGACAGAACATTTTTGGAAGGTAGGATGGAGAAAAAGATGGAATTATTTGAAGGTCAGGTGTGAATCCTAAAGCATGGGGCTGGGGTGGTGGTGGTGGTGGTTCAGTGCCAATTTCCCATGAGGAAGGGGCTACTTTGGAGACGGCTCTCGGCAGTCTCATGGCCACGGTGGCTGGGAGGACAGCTAGACTAGGCCTTGGAAGTCACTCAGCAGCAGGAACAGCCTACATTTGTCAAGCACCTCAGGTGTTTCGGGCATACCATGGAGTTCCTGGGAGGGGGTGCATGTAGCTCTGTCCTGTGCATGATCTGGGGTCAGGGTGACAGGGGCCCCAGAGTTCCTCCTGTGGTGCCTGGGACGGAGCTCCCATCCTATGAGTGTGGGCTGGATTAGAAAGAAAGGAGGTACAGGAAATGCTGCTTCTAGATTTGGCACATGTTAAAAGCCCTCGGTGTTTAGACGTAGGCCTTATTTTCATAGCTGGGTCAGAAGTTCAATGGCAGCTAAAATTTCTTATTAGAAGTCTTTATATGTTGTAGGTAAGCCTTTTGAAAATGGAAATCGAATGTGGGAGAAGGTTGACATGGCCTCTGGCGTATATGACAGCAAGTTTCCCTCTTCACCTTGGCTACAAGGAAACCCAGAGCCAGAGTTTTCGGATTTTTGCTCCCTTGTAGCAACTCTGACTTTTAGGTTGCTTTATTTAGCTCTTTCTTTAGCTCCCTTTTCTCTGTTCCCGTGGATCTCATTTAGATGTCTTTTTGTGTAAGCTTGTTCAATTTATGGTAAAGGCAGGATTTGCATGCATTCAATAACTACATGCATCATCCTGGGCCCGCGGGGGGCAGCGGGGGGAACGCCAGAACAGTGAGAGGAAGCATCAGCCCCGGGCACAGAGGCGAAGCCTTTGTTAAAGGTGAGCAATGCCCGGCCGCCGCTCCTCCCACATGTCCCCAAATTGAAAGTTTGTGTTTATGGGGTTCTGAATGTAGTCTAATTTTTTCCTATCTGGTTTGGCTCATCTCTACCAGCTGGTAAATAGGAAATGTTCACGGTAGGAAGCCAATACTCTGCAGAGTGTAAACAGATGGAATCGATACAAAGTGACAAGCTAGACTGTGCTATGGAGAATACAGAGCCAAAAGTAAGAACGTAACAGTCAAGCTACTTACTTCGTTCCGGTTCATTTAGTCCTGAGTAGCGCTTCATATCTGCGCAGCTGTGTTGTGCTTTTTTTCCCTCTTTCTTTCTTCTGGGTTGATAATGACAATTTCAAAGAAAAACTTTAATTAAAGATTTTATACGAAATAGCCAAAAGTAGAATAATAAGGAAAATGAGCATTGATGTGTTTATTGTAAGAAAAATCCTTTCTCGTGGTTTCATTTAAAAAATTTACTCCTTAAATTTAAAATGAATGTAGTCGTGGTGACAGAAAGGTGCCAGACTGACAGCCGTGGATGCTGAACCCTTCCATTTCGCTGCAGAGCCAAGACATAGAGGCTGCTAGAAGCCCCCTCCCCTTGGGGTTCAGTCCCCAGGCGGGCGGGTAGGATGCCGTTCTCACCCCCTTCTGCTACAAACTGGGCAAGGAAGGCTGGTTCTCGGGGAGGAACTGAACAGAAAACAGCTTAACAGGAGCCAATAAGACACCACTGTGGACAGTCGAAGTTAATTTACTGTGCGGGTTGCGCGCTGGCGTGAAGAAGCTTGGCCTTCCTCCGGGAAGGGCCACATCGGAGCCGGGCCTAGAGAAGGATTATTTGCAGCCTGACTGAGAATTCTGGCCTTCTGGGAGGAAACATTAGGCCTTTTCTCACCTCCTTTAACGTCTGGGTGGTCATATTTATTTGGGTTCACAGCTTTCCTTCCTGGAGCTCAAAGTGCTATAAAAAGAATTTTAAACAAAGAACTATGGAGTACTAATAACAGCCACTGTTAGCGGTTTATTGAACCATCTGAACTCAGTGGGATACAAATATGAAGCAGTTTGATTTTCTCTTCTCACAGTTCTCAAGCAGGCGCTAGCAAATCTGCCTTTTCATCCCTTAAGGGTTTCTTAGGCAGATCTCATGGCTTTCTGGTCACACTTTGTTATAAACAAGTCTAGCACAGGCCCATCCAGTTTTAAACCTTGAGCTCAGATCCAGCCCAGCTGGCCATCTCCTCCCCTTCCTCCTACGCAAGGGGCACGCGACCTGCTTACTCACTGGCCCTTCTCTTCCTCTCCCCCCGGTTGTAGTTGGGGTCTGTGATGAGGGCTGAGGAAAGGGAGGATGCCTTTCTTTTCTTTCGCTGGTGTCCTGGTGTCCTCTGTGGGCGGCATGGTAGGCTGCCCTCTTATAGGGCACATGGGGGGTTATTAGGACTGTGCTTTGGGGGCCTCTGAACTATATGGTTCCCTGATGAGAAGGGTCACCTCTGGCATAACCTCCTCAGCTCTAGTCTTGGTGGTTCACTGCACATCCTCAGGCTGCAGGTCTCCTCACCTGAGCAGCAGCCCCCGGGAATGGTACCATTCAAGCCCTCTGCCTTTCTTGGGCTCCGCTCGACCCACTGAAAATGTATACATGCCATCCGTGCCAGCAGTAGGCGTACACTCTGTGCTCATCTGCCCCTCCCACTCTGCTCTGCTGTCTCTGTCCAGGTCTCAGTTCCTTTCCCCAGGAAGGTGTACAACAGATCACTGAGTCCACTGGGAAATGAGAAGCCTATGTGCCTCTTCTTGCAGGTTCCTGCCCTATCTGTACAAGGATTTCCTTGGCCTACTAAAGCTTCTTCCCCATGAATACTACATCCATCCATCCATCCATTCATCCACCCATCCATCTGTCATCCATCCATCCATTTATCCATCCATCCATCCATCCATCCATTCATTCATCCACCCATCCATCTATCATCCATCATCCATCCATCCATCCATCCATCCATCATCCATCATCCATTCATGCATCATCCATCCGTCCATCCATCCTTTTATCCATCTATCCATCCAGCCAGCCAGCCATCTTCCATCCATCTATCCATCCATCCATCCACCATCCATCCATCCGTCCGTCTATTTATTCATACATATATACATTCATCCTTTCAATAAATATTCATTAATCCAGGCCCTCTTCTTGGTTCTGGACTCCTGCCTACTGAAGACCTTACATCCTCTCAAGGTTCCTATTAACTTGGGCTGGGCAGGGCGGCAGTGAAGGGGTTGGAGGAGTTGGCTGGGGTGGGAGGGAGTAGTGGTACTCAGTATTTCTTGACATGGGTGTGTAGTTACTTGGTTATTTGGAACTCTGTCCTCAGCCTTTGGTCCCAGTCTACAGTTCCCACCATGCTACCATTTATGATATTGCACATGAGGTGCTTGCACACCTGAGCTCATTTCCTCTCAACCATATGCTGACACAGTGCTCTTATTCATTCCCATTTCACAGATGAGGAGACTGAAGTTTAGTGGTCAGGTTACTGTTCCAAGGTTACCTGAAAAATAGTACAGAGTTGGGATTCACCTCAGAGCCAGTGTCTGGTCATGCGCTACACTGTCCGAAGGTCCCTTGTGGGGAGGGAGGGAGGGAATCATTGAAGCGCCGGTGTTGTGGTGGGGGTGGGCAGCTGCTGCAGCCCAGAGCAGTTTATGTGGTTCTCAGTGTGGCTCACCATCATGCCTGGGGGAGGTTTCTCTTCCCCACATCTCTCCGCCTTACTCTTTAAGGTCAGATGTTCTCTGCTTCTTGTAACAGCACTTAAGAGTCTGCCCTCCATAAATTCATCTAAATCTTTTTTTGAATGTTTTAATTTTGCTCCTCTTGCCGTTTTTCCCCCCACTTCCTCATTTCACTTCACTCCTATGTGAAATAGGGCTTCATTTCTTTTCCAGAAACGTTAGGTGAATGAGTCCTGGCTTATGTAGCCACACTGCAGAACTTAAAGCTTTCCAGCCTGCTTTTCCCCAGCCCTGCTGTCCAGATGGGAGAATCTAGGCTTTTTAGTCTGTCCTCACTGTGGTTCCCTTCCCTAGATGCTTGGTTCACCGCCCATCATCCCCCTTGTCCTTGGGCATCTCCCCAGCCTGGGGCTCCAGTGACACAGAGAGAATCCCATACCGCCCTGCTCTGGAGGTCCGTGGTACTGCAAGGGGGGCTGGGTGCAGTGGGGGCCCGGGAGGGGGAAGGGGGGCCGGGGGCCAGGGTACAGGGGAGACTACTAGCTAGCATTAGCTGGGGGCGGGGGTGGAGAGCCGGGGCTGTGGTGGCCAGCACCCAGCCTGGCGTGGGGCTCAGAGAGCGTGGGAAGCAGCTCCTGGCTGGGCCTGGGCTGGGGGGGGAGGGGGGAGGAGGGAGGGTGTTGGGACTGAGTCTGGCACAGGGGATGGGGAAGATGGTTGGGAGAGAAGGCTGTAGCAGCTTCTTCTAGCCTCAGGCCCATTTCCTGGCTCCCAAGTCTTTAATTTAAAGTTGTAAGTAGCTATTGTTTTGGTTTTCTTTTAAATCCTCAGGGCTTCCCCTGTGTTTGTGCACAGAAAGCTCTCCAACACTTACCACCACCTCAGATCAAAGTGGGAGTGCATGGGGGAGAGTGGAACAGGGGCCGTGAACTTGTTCTGTAAAGATAGTAAGCATTGCTATCTTTCCAGGCCAGACGTTCTGTCCAACTGCCCCACTCTGCCACTGTTTGTGGGGGCAGCAGCCAGAGGCGCATGCCAATGAACGGGCGCGTCTGGGCACCAATACCATTTACTCATGGATACTGAAATTTGAAATTCACCTTTCACATGTCACAAAATACCCTTCTTTTGATTTTTTTTGACCATTAAAAAATGTAAAAACCATTTCTAGCTCACAGGCCTACAAAAAGAGTCTGCTGCGTGTGGAATGCAGCACAGGGGGTCAGACCTCCAGCAACGAGGACGCCAGTCTAGGCGCGCCCCCCTCTCCGGCCCACCTGTGGGCGGTACGGAGAGCAAGAGCACATTTTCTTTCCGGGGCAGCGTGCTGGGTTTGGAGGGAGCAAGTGAGAGGCAGTGGCTCCTCTCCTTTTGCTAACTGTGCCTCAGTTTTCCCCTCTCTCCCTGGGCTTGGCCCTCTGGAGTACTCCTCCCTCCCACAAAGCAGTGGGGATTGAGGGATGGAGCCTGGGAGAGCAGCGGCCAGATAGGGAGCTGGGGACCTGGTTCAGGCTGGAACACACCCAGCTGACAAGATCAAAGTTCGGCCTTCAGCGGTGGGATAGAAGTGTAACTAGGAAAGCCAGAGGAAGGGCATGGGCTCCTACCCCCAGAGGGACAGTGTCAGGGCCAGAGAATGGGTTGGGGCAGCACACACAGCATGCTGACCCACTCTGCAGGTATTTCTGAGCATCCAGCTCTCTCCAGGTGCTATTCTAAGCCCTGAGGACAAAGCAGCCAACAAAACCAAGTCCTCCTCCGTGGAGTTTACATTTCAGTGGAGGAAGGAAGACAATCAACAGATACAGAAAGAAATATGAAGGGGTCCAGGCATAGATGAACACTAAGAGAAAGAGGAAGTGAGGGGTCAGAGGATGAGTGCAGGCTTTTGTGCGGGCCACCCAGGAAGGCTTGTAGGAGCAGGTGGAGCGTGGCAGACCTGAATGAAGGCCAGGAGGGAGCTGTCAGGAGGAGGAGATCAGATGTGCAAAAGTCTTGGAGGATGAGCATGCGCGGTACGGGCGAGAGAGAACAAGGAGGCCTGGCAGCTGGAGCAGAGACAGTAGGGGAGAGTGGGAGGGTGGGGTTGAGGGGTAGTGAGGGGTGGAACGAGTAGGGCTTCGCAGGCCTGGTGAGGACTTTCCAGCGTGTGCGAGAGAGCCTGCCGTGCTTGTGAATTTGAGTAGTTCCTTGTGGCTAGAGCCCAGGGACTGTGGGAGGGGGCGAGATTGTGGGATTTGGAGCTGGCGTGGGGGGTAAGCAGGAGGCTCAGAGACAGTGGCTCTTAATACAGACATGTCCCACTTATACCAAAATGGCACACGTCTCGCTGGCCTAGAAAGGAGCTAGATGCTGCCCACGCCATCCTGTTTTTCTGTCTTTACCTTTTCCTTTCCCGCCTCCCCTCCCTTCCCCAGGGAGCAGGGAAATGGGGTGGGGCATGGACACGGTCACTCTCGTGACCCCAGCCACTTGGTTCCTTTATGCTTTTCTCTTCTCTCCTGTCATGGATGGGACAAGTCTTGTACACCGTGGCCCTAACTTTCCTGCCTTTGATAAGCCCCACCATCTGCAGCTCAATTCAGATCTTGCCAAACTTCAGTCTGACAAATGATAAGAAACTTGGAGACATACCTCTGGTGGGAGTGAGTTCTGTGCCAGACTCGCTGCCTCCTGGCTTTCCACGCTGGAGACCCATATGGGCTGCTTCGGGGGTTTAAAAAAGCGCATCGCCTCATGTCCTCCGTTTTACCAGAAGAGGTGAATCGAGATTTGGCAGCACATGAGGTGCTGCGGGTTCTGTGTGGCCGTGGAGCAAGGGCTCTCAGTGGCTGTGGCTCCGCTCTTTTAGACAAAGCCACTGGGCTGTGGGTGGCCCCCCGGGAGCCAGCCTTGCAGCAGGTGGATGCCCTGCCCCCTCCTCCTCGCTGGCCATTCCTGGTTTGGGAGATTGAGGTGGTTTCAGCCAGTGTTCCCCAGTTGTTAGAAGTGGGAGATGTGTCTAGAATTTAGCATGGGGCTTTGCATAGAACAGACATTCAATTAATATTTGTTCAATTATGATATTATTAGAATCATTATTACATCAATCATAGACCGAGCCATTCTTACATTCAGGGTTGGCCCTGAAGCCGTATAACAAAGCTTCCTCAGGGTGTGGCCTTTTCCCAAGCAGGTGAAAAGAAGACAGATTCACTCATTCACTCAGTTACTGAGCCAGACCCCGGAGCCAAAGCCCCAAACCCAGCTCCAGGGAGCTGACATTCCCGAGGGAGAGACAGACAGTCAAGATGAGCATTAAATCAGTTGGTGAGAAGTACTCTGAAGATGAGGATCAGAGTGTGAGGGGTGAGGTCCTAACTTACACTTGTGGTCAGGAAGGCCTTTCTGATAAGATGACAAGTGGGCTGAGAGCTGGATGAAGTGAGGGAATGAGACAGTGGGTATCCAGGGAAGAATGTTCTAGGCAGAAAGAATAGCACGGGCAGGAGGAGCCTGGCACTCAGGAGGAACAGCAGAGGGGCTGGTGTGGCCCGAAAGTAGTGATCCAGGGGACAAGTGGGGGAGATGAGGTGGGAGAGCTACCAGGAGCCAGTCTGTGGGGCCTGGTGGGTCACAGCTTATGGGGAGATGTGAGTGAGGTCATGGGGGACAGGGTCATGAGTGGTCATGGGGGACAGGATCATGAGTGTCTGGTAGGTAGCATCATGGAACAGGAGGGGAGGCCCCTCACATGGGTTTGGAGTCAGACAGATGCTGGGGAGGACCAGGCCATTGGCCATTGTCTTATAGCCATTTCTGTTTTTCCTGTAAATAAGGAGCAAAGCTCTCAGTGTGGGGGAAGGAGAGGGGATAATGGGAAGGGAGGTAGGGAGGGTAGAGAAGGTGGACAGAGTCTGGATGGGGGTGGTGAGTGACTAGCGCAGTAGAGCAGGGTCACACAGTGCCCTTGAGTGAGGGGACCCAGGGAAGTGTTGAATGGGCCACGCTCTGCAGCCACATCAGGTGCTTGGAATAGGAGATGAGTTGGATTTAACCAGGGACGGGGGCTTGCCAGGGCTGGAACGGGAGGAGGGAGCGCATATGCAGTGGTGATTATAGAGATGGCGCGGTTGAGAGGGAGCGAGGGGGAGCTGTGCCCAGGAACTGAGTGGCAGGTGGGGGCCCTGCTGGGGAGAAGGCTGTAGGGTCCCGCACTCGAGCGAGGCAGCTGGAAGAGGGGTGGGGTGGTTGGAGCGTGAGGCTTGATTTTGGAGAGTGGCAGTCATTGGGGATGACATGGTGTGGAGTCTGAGCAGGTAGCGGTGACATCTGGCCGAGAGGAGGACCGGGAGCTGAGAGACCTGGGCTCAGCGGTTGTCTGTTAGGGGGCCCTGAGTGGTCCTGGAAGCAGGGCCAGCATGTCAGGGGCTAACAGCCCAGCCAGGAGGCCTGGCACTCGTAGGTCCAAGCAGCCAGGGAGAAGAGGGAGCAGTAGCCCCCTCCCACCTGCTCCGTGGTTCCTCAGGTTTGAGCGCGAGGGCAGCCACCCCAGGAGAGGGCTGCCAGGGCTTCCTTCCAGGTCAGGCAGTCTAGTGAAGGGAACTGGCAGAGGAAGTAGGGGATGTTAATAAAAAGAGAGAAAAAAAAACAACCTGTTCATCTTAGAGTTTCCCCCCCAAACCTCTTCATGAGAGGCACTGATGACCCGAGTCTGGCCTGGGGATGGACTTGACCTAGTCCAGGGCAGTAGAATCAGACCTGCCGAGGCCCAGTTGTGCCAGACCTTCATCACTTTTTATCCACAGTCCCATCCCTAGCCTTCATGTTCCACCGTGCAGAATGCACTCCTGTCCTGCCCTAGCCACCCCTCAGCTCAGATGCCTCCTCCTGCAGGAAGCCTCCGGGATGACTCAGGCTGGAAGTGCCTGTTCTCTTCTGTGAAGGCCTACAGCTCTATCTGGCTCTCGTTCCCACAGCTCAGTTTTGCGAATATTTATTTTATGTCTTGTCTTCTCCTCCAGTGCCATGGCTAAAGGGTTGACTTGCATTAGAATCCCGGTATCATCGTTGTCAATGCAGGTGATGTTGCGCAACTCATGTAGCCTCCTTGAACCTCAGTTTTATCTAAAAATGGGGAATGGTACTTCCTTCCTGTGGGCTGGGGGGATTCAGTCACATAGCTCCATGCTTGGCACGCGTGGGGCCCAGCAATGTTCCTGTCCTCTAAGTACAAGTAGCTTTGGGGTAAGCACATGGCTTAGCACTCGGCATCTCCACAGGGCTGATCCAAATGCCTTTCACATCTGTGTGCCCGATAAATATGCACTTGATGAATTTGGGAAAGATACCTATACAACTTTTCTATAATATTTTTTAAAAATTTAAAGGGGTTGAAATGTACAGTCCTATTTTGCAGCTCCTGATAAAAACAGTTTGCATGTGGCTGTGGAAAAATGAAGATCATCCAAGTCCAGCCCTGCCTGAACTATAGTTTTTAAGCACCAATTAACAAAAAAGATTTTTCACATGGCTCTAAAAGGGAATGAATTGTGTATGAGACTTACTGCTTTACATCAGAAAGACTTTTTAAAAACTTACTAAGACCATTTACAGAGAAAATGGCTTTACAAACATTCAATAAATGCAAAGTGTTCTTTTTTTCCATAGACATATCATTTTGCAATACTTACAACTGTGAGTCTTTGAAAACATTTTATTTTACAAGAAGTATTTAAAAACATTCACATTTTTTTATGACCATTTTGGTTTTTAACACTGGGTCTTTTGACTTCTCCGAAATCACTTTTTCTACACAGATTTTCAAAAACATTAAAACTGTTATCAAAGCCTTCAAGCTCATTGATGTTAACAAGACTGGTCTGATCCAGCCCTGTGAGCTGAGGAAAGTTCTGGAGACCTTCTGTTTGAAGATGAAAGATGATGAATACAGAAAGTAAGTAAGCGGAGGTCTGGTGAGAGATGGCTCAGTAGAACTTAGCCTAGTTTCAAAGTGGGGCCTGGCAGGTGCCCTGGAGCCAGACATCATCCTCTCCTGCAGTCTCTGTCTTGACTGTTTTTAAAAGAGGTGCTCATGGCATTTCTCCTGTGTTGGTGGTGCTCTCCACAAATGCTCAGACTTGAGAGCTAATGGTTCTAATTCCAAGAGTCCCCAGGGTGGCAGTCATCTGGCCTGCAGATCGGAACACATCTTGATTATTTAAGTAATCCATCACCAGTTGTCTCTCCTTTCCTGGTTGGCCCCACGCCTGCCGTCCCCCGTGTTTCCAGTTCACAGTTGACGTTTACTCAAAGCCCGGGGTTAGAGAAGAACAAATTTCTGGATTTATTCTCTAGTTGATGTGCTCCCTGCTGGCTCTCACTCCGGATATAATAACAGAAACTTAACTTCCCTCTGAGGACGGTTGTTGCTGGGGTCCAGGGGACACTGCAGCAGGGGGACAGTGAATAAATGTTTAGCTGCTTCATGGCTGCTGAAAGCACCACCACCTGCTCCTGACCCGAGGGCAGCGTGTGGAAGTCTGCCTGGGCTTTGTTGTTGTTGTTGTTTCGAGCCTCCAATAAACTCCAGATCATTTAAAAGAAGCCACATGTTTGGCTTCTGTGGCTACCTGAGTTTTGAATGGAAGCCACTAGAAGGGGGCCCACATTTAACTTCATTTCTGTGGTACTCGGCCAAGAAGCTCTCCTCCTCTTCCTGCCTTTTCCCCCTTTTCTAAGTATCCCCCAGGCTGTTAACAGAAGCACCAAGCTTTATTCCTTCACTCTGAGCTGAAGAGTTTCACATCACACTGCAGTTATAAATCCCTATGACACTGGGGGCTGCGCTCACTCGCATGGTGTCATAAAGACGATGTGGCTTCTGGAAGGAATGGAGGAAGTTGCTCCTGCGGCAAGGGAGTGTAGGGGGCACGTGACCATGGCATGGGCACCGTGGGGGCTGAAAAGCAAGGAGACTTTTTAAAAATAGGTATTTCCTGGTCTTTTGAATATTTTCTTCTTTTTTCCTCCTTATAACCCACCTCAGAATATAAAAGGACATAATAGATGTTTTAATTTTTACATCCTTCCGACTGGGAAAGTGTCCAGAATAAGATCCAAACAAAACAAATTAAATAATTTTGTGCACGCAATTATAGAACAGAAGCAACACTCTTATAAAACAGGCAATCAAAAAACAAAACAGTGTTTTATTTGACAATAAACCTTGTGTTTGGCACGGCAGTCTCCAACCTAGTGAATCTATAAAAAATGTTACTGTCTATTTCCCCATCTCGTAAGTATCGAATAATAAAGAACTCCACAAATTTTTATTTGAGACTTTTTTTAAGCCTCGAAAACAATACTGTTTTCATGATAAGGCTTGAGAAACTTAACATAATAGAATTGCTTTTCTTTAGAACAGAAACGCAGAAGATCAAAAGTAGACCATTTCTTCGATTGCTTTAATGCTTTTCTTATTGAAGCTCAAGAATATATTCTTTTCCTTGAGAAGCTGCTTCAGTATTAACTTGGCCTTTTTAGTTTTTGAGCAGGAAACACAATGCATTTTTGAATCCTTTCTTTTATCAAAAACAGCCTTCTATTGAATACCAGCCTCTACTTCTCGGGGTGGTGGCAAACGCCTGGCCTTTGGAGTAGGGCATGCTTGGGGTCAGGTCTGTGCTGCGCCCTCCAGGCCCTAGGACCTCGGGAGGCTCCTGGGCCTCTCTGAGACCCAGCTTCCTCTTAAAGAAGTGGAGACCGGGGAGCCCACTTTGCAGGACAGGCGCCAAAATTCCCCGTAATGTGCACAGTGGGCCTCGGATGCACATAGTAGGTGCTCGTCCCACAGTGACTCTGTCACGGTTGTAAAGATTCCAGGAATGCGCTTTACTCCTTGGAAAACAGTTCTCTTTAGGCTGCAGGATACCATGCAGCGTGTGTGAGGAAGAGGCGAGAGAGAAAATCCTCACCAATTTCATACTTAATAACACCACCCTGAGACCCATTGGGTTTTGCTTTTCCTTTCCCATCTCTCACACCCACCCCACCCTCCGGTTGCCCCGCAGGCTGAAGTATTTGAATCCCGATAAAATAAGTGTGAGCAGCCTGAAAAGCAAACAAACTCACTGGAGGTCGGCCGCTGCCTGAGCAGAGCAAGGAAGCCCACGGCTAGCTGTAGGTGGTGATGCGGAAGAGGTTCACGGGTCGATGGGTGTCATTCCCTTTGCCCCCCTGCAGTTGGCCCTCCTGCGTGCCCCACTCGCCTGCAGTCTGTGCAGACCTCTGAGGTCTCCTGCCCCAAGTGCAGGTTTCTGGGAAAACAGCCCTAGCCCTTTCATCTCAGGAACGATTCTGCCTCCCCTGCCTTTATTCTTCTTAAAAAAAAAAAAAAAAAAAAAGCCTTTGAGATACTGCATGCCTGGGCAGTACTGAGGCTTGATTTTTGAGATTTTATCTGTAGGAAATATTACCATGGAATTCTGTCTGTGTGTCCTCAGTGAATATGCGGCCGGTATTATGAAGGCAGATGGGGCTGGGCATGACGAGAGGTCGGGATTCTCTTAGGAGGAAATACCAGTCTGAGAGAATGCTGGATTTTTACAGAAAACAGGGAAGTTGGTGATGAGGTTTTTGTCAGTATCTGGACATGTTCCCGGAGCAGAAGAGTAGCCAACGCTTTCCACAGGACGGCAACCCAAACAGGAAGGAGCACAGTAGGCCAGCCCTTTGGGTCCCTGAGCCTACAGCCATATTTTCACGAGGCAGAGACTGTGGATGAAAGATGTGGCTATTTGAGGAGTTTCAGCGTGAGCATCTGGCAGCTATCCTATCCCCAGATAATTTTTCTTATTAGAACAATAGGCAAGATTCATCAAAGTGGAAAAAAAAGGTATGCGTTGAAGTATTCAACATTACTCTTTGTTAAATTTGGAAAACAGAAAAATAACAAATACTTTAAGTGATAATTACTAAATTTTTAGAAAGCAGCGTGAAATTAGGTAATTATAGAAACCAACACATATGGAGATAATATAACCAAACATTTAAAAACTGTCAATTTTTTATAAATGCAATAATGCAGAAATCATCTAGAAAACCATTTATCAACTGGCAGATTTGAATAATAGAAAATTCATTTTAAGAAGGAAAAAAATCCAAATATCCTATTTATCTGAACTTTAAAAAAAGAGTATCTCGGTATATTTTAGGGAGAGACATTGGTTAAGTGTATTTTTTTGTTGTTTTTTAAAAATATTTATTTATTAGAGAGGGGGAGAGAGAGAGCATGAGCAGGGGGGAGGGGCAGAGGGAAAGGGAGAAGCAGACTCCCTGCTGAGCAGGGAGCTCAACATGGCTGGATCCCAGGGTCCTGGGATCATGATGTGAGCCGAAGACAGACGCTTAACTGACTGAGCTACCCAGGCGCCCTGGTTACATGTTTTAAAATGTTCTTTTTTCTCTATGGAAATCATAGAATGCTCCAAGGAAAGTTTTGCCCCTGCCACAGTGAACTGGGCCTCAGTTGTCTCTGTCATATGCTGTGCTTGGTCAAGAGGGTGGGCTATGTTCTCCCCTCCCCCAGCTCTAGATGTCTCTGGTTATAGAGGCTTTGTGCTAATTGACTCATGGTCCACATCATGGCCCCGTAATTACTAAAGGTAAAGGGGACCTGCTTTTGCTGTCCACGTATGGCCTGAATCATGGCCACCCCATCCTCCTGCCAGAGAAGGGAGAAAACGAGAACTGAGACGTGTCTGTACCCACGCATCGTAGGCCAAGTACAGCGATCTCCTCTGAAGTGTCTGTGTGTTTTAATCTTACAGTAACACTTCCTAGGGTTCACTTTTTAATTTCAGCTCTAGCTAGAAACACATTAAAATGAATGCCAGCCCCCGTGTTAAAGGATACCTTGCTTCATTTTAGATTCTCTATATCGTAATTTCTGATTACCAAAGAACATTTCTATTCCAGGTTTGTGAAACACTACAACATTGATAAAGATACTGCAGTGGATTATAATGTTTTTTTGAAGAACCTCAGTGTAAATAATGACTTGAATCTTAGGTATTCTGTGGGAAATCAAGGTGAGTGTTTTATAAGTATATAGCTAAAGATTTCAATATCCTTTGGCATGATAATTCCTCTTCTACGAATCTGTTCTGAGGAAATACTTTCAGATATGGAAACTGCATTATGCACAAAGATAGCCATGGCATTGTCATTTAGAAGAATAACGTAAATGTCTAACAACAGGAAAAGGGTTCAGTGAGTCACAGCGTATCTACCCGGTAAAATGTGCAGCCACGAGCAATGATTTCCATGAAGTTAATGGTAACATGGAAGGTGTATGCTGAGTATCAGTAAATGATGGGAAAGAAATTCTAAAATACAGATTGTCTTTAAGTGATGTGTCTCTGGGTGTTATTTGGTTCTTTTTTCTGCTGCTTTTGTATTTTCAAAAACTTGTATAATGAACCTGTTACTCCTTTTGTGATGGGAAAAATCTTTATATAAAAGGGCAAATAGCTGCATGGTTTATACATTATATTGGACATGTAAAGCCAGGCTTGTACAGGCATATAACCTTGAGAAGGAAAATTTTTCCTTGCACTGATGGCGTTTATCCCAGCCTCATCAACACAGTGCCCAGAGTTGTTGACCTGCTAGATAGTTCTGGAGAGAGCAGAGTCCAGTTCCCTGAGGATGAATTTATGAAGAATGCAGTTGGGAGATTTCTCCTCTGGGCCTTTGGTCATTTGAGGCAAGTGGTTTCTTGCCTCAGGGGCTTATCACCTATGAATGGCTCATTCAAGACATGGTGTTACTGGTTTCCATGTAATTCAATACAACAAATATTGAGCATCTTCTGCAATTCTCAGATTTGCCTCACTAGCATACTTAACAAAGACAAATTCTCAGATTTTAGCTCAGTTTCCCTAAGATCACTGAGAGCAGACTCCAGGGCTCTCCTTTTAAAAGCCTCTCAAGTTTTGGGAATTACTAGATAGGATGATCTCGCAAGGACCTGTTCATCCCTTATGTTTTGTTAGTTCATATGCAGATCCTTATGCCACTAGGGTTCAAAGCCAAGTAACATACTCTATCTTTAAGGAGTGTGTGTGTGTGTGTGTGTGCATGTGTATGTGTGTGAATTTTTAAAAAACAGGGCAGGTAAAGCATAAAGTAAGTCACATAAAGAGTATAATAATAAAAAGCATTTATTTATTGTGCTTTATATAGATACTTTATAAGCTTTAATTTTAATTTTGATTTCTCTTAGTACCTTTGTGAGATGGGTATTATTGTCCCATTTTTTAGATGAGAAAATATGGACTCAAGGGTGCCAAATGAAGTCCCCAAAGTCATATAGCTCATTTTTGGTGGCGTTGAGATTTGAACTGTTTAGCTCCAAAGCAGACTGTTGAAATGCCTGAGAGGGAAGAACAAAATGTCATGGGGTGTTCACAGGAGGAAGAGGGGTATCCGGATAAGAGCTAGGAGGCACTTTTGCAGGGCCAGAGTTCACAGAATGCATGTGACAAGCATGGAGGGAAGGAGAGCATTCTAGTCCAAGGGCCTTTGGGGTGGAGGCATGTTGGGCTGAAGCATGGGCTGTGCATTTTGCCCAAGTGGGATATAAGGTGGTGTCTCGCTTGATTATAGAAAATTTTCATCACAAATAAGTTTATAGGCCTAATTTGAGAACCGTAATGCTCCACCCCACTTACCAAACATTTGTTCCATGCCAGGCCTTAGGCTAAGCTCATTCCTGTGCTGTCTCTTTCCATATTCACCACAGTCCTGTGAGGCAGACACTGAGGCAGGTAAGTGAAAAGACTGAAGTAAACAAGCCCCTCCTACCACCCGGCATTAACCACCATCAGCATGATTCCTGGTATCTTTCCATGCAGATCTGTGGAAAGGAGAGACAGATAGGAAGAAATACATTTGTGAAACTGGGTTCATATAGATGCTATTTTGTATAAGTGTCTACTTTTCCTTGAGTGTTAAAGAAGAATAGGAATTGAAATGAAACTGCAGAAAATCTTGAATATGTCTTGGCTGGATATACTATCCGTGGGTCCCACGTTCCCAAACGTCAGGGACTTTGACCCGCTGCCTCTGGTACTGAGTCTGGCTATGGAGAAGTCTGAGGCTTACCTAATTTTCTTACTGGTCGTGTGCTTTTTCTAGCTGGCTGCCCCAAAGAATTATTTGCCCCTGAATTTCAGAAACATAGTTAGGATATGTCTTGCTGTTGAGCCTTCTGTATGTTTTCCCAAGCACAATGTATTTTTAATCTGCAGATCCAATTACTTTTTTGTTTCGAGATTTTTTTTTGAATATTATTTATCTTTGAATAAATCTTTGGTTTCATTTTTCTGATCTTTAACTTCAGTGATACAAATTATCCTTATGTTGGATTGTCTTTGTCTTCTGTATCAAATGGTCTCAAAGCGCTACATTCTCTTTGACCTTTTCCTCGGCAGTCGCAATGATCATCTCAGGTCTTTTATCTTTACCTGTAATTTGATTTTTACCGAGGTCGATTTTATTCTGTGCTATTTCTACTTTATTTATTACTTCTATCATGGCCTTTCCTTTGGTCTACTATATTACTTTCCCTCTCATTCTGTTGTTTTATCATCTTGTTTTACTGAACGTGTATTCTTATTAAGATGTTCTGTAAAGTAATGTGTACCTTTTACATTTTATTCCAAGATGGGATCTTTGCCTTTTGTATTACTCTCCTTCCTTCCCAGTACACCTACACCAGCCCCTGACACTTTTCCAGTAGAGTTTTCATAATTTCAAGAACATTGGGTAAATGGATAATTTTTTATTCTATTATACCTCTTTAATTAATTAGAGTCTACCTTCAGATAATATTATACTAATTCACATGAAGTATAAGGACTTTACCACCAGTATTTCCATTCGTCTCTCCTATATTTTGTTATATTGCTGTTACACGTTGTACTTTTATATATGCTATAAACACAGAATGCCACTTCTCTTGCTCTGCTGAGATTTTCTGTCTGTTCACTCATCAAGAGTATATTTTTCTTTATATTCTCAAACACTTATTTTGAAATTTAAACTTTTAAATGCTTTAAAATTTTCATCTGCTAATTCCAACATTTAGGTCATCTCAGAGTCTGGTCTTTATTGATTCCTTTTTTTTCTTTCTTGAATAGGGATCACAGGTTCCTGTTTTGTTTTGTTTTGTCTTTCCCATGTCTCGCAATTTTGGAATTTATCCTGGATAGAGTAAATCATGCATTGTAGAGACTGTAGATTCTGTTATGTGCCTCTGAGGAATTTAAGTATTCGCTTTAGCAGCCAGTTTATTTGCCTGCACTCGGACTCTAATCTTGGTCTCCCCTGAGGGCTTTCACACTTGAAATCTTTGTTGTGCTATTTTAGCCTTAGCTGGGTGTCTTATTGTCTCCTCTACACATCTTGTTCAGGGGTTAGCCGAAGATCTTGGCAGAAATTATGCACAGACGTTAGAAATCCTCTGTGCTTTTCTTTTTGGGGGCTTTCCTTACTTTCTTACTTTCTAGCTGCTGTATAGTCCTCAACTCTGTTTTCTTTTTCCTAAAGCCAGCAGGACCCTGGGTTTATATCCAAATTCTATCCATTTAGCATCTTTTTGGCTGAGACCTGCCCTCAGGCAAAAAGCCAGAAATAACAAGAAATGTATCAAGTGTTACTCTATTTTTCCAAGTGTCGACTCCAGTTTATATCAGTTGCTCTCTAATGCCTTCAGATAGTTTTTTGTTTATATTTTGGCCAGAGTTTATAATTGTTATCTGCTGGGAGGATAGGTTCAATATGAGCCAGTCCACTAAATTGAAAGCAGAACTTGCTGGCTGCCCAAATTAAGAGTTTCTTCTTGCTTCAGTCTATGCTGGTAAAATTTTTCTAATTTTTACTATTTTTTTCTTTGGCTTATGTCATTAGGAATTGTAAGTAGGTAAGTTGTATAATACAGTTTCAGTTACAACATGGAAATCTCATTGTTTTTTTTTTTTTTTCCATTTTGTTGTCAATAATTGGCAACTTTTTTGTTTGTTAGGGATACATAAAATAATGATGCATGTCACAATGAGAGGCATTTTCGATTCGATTCAATATGAGATATATATCTGGTTATTCTCCTGTATATTTCTGTTCCTGCAGTGTTCGCTCAAGTTCTTATTGCTATTAGTAGTTAAATTTGGGGGAGTCAAAAGTTATATGCAGAGTTTTGACTGTGTGGGGGCTGGCACCCCAACCCTCATGCTGTTCAGGGGTCAGCTGTAGTAATCTGGGGCTATGGACTGCATTATATTAAAGCTCTACACCGTGGTTGTCAACACAGAGGTCTATTTACTGGTGTATATAGTGGGGAAGGATGAGTCATTGGCACCAGCTGGTCATCATCCCCATTGCCATCCCATCAGCTCAAAATCCTCAGCCCCAAAGTCTGAATATTAAGGTATCAGCATATCCTTTCTGGGTTGGCTTATCATGGAAATTATTTTATTTGGACCATGGGTTGGCTAATTTGAATCCCCACCTTACTAACGGGAAAAGCCAAGGAATCCAGATAGGTTGCTCAGGGTATCAATCAAACAAAGAAGACAGTGACATTATATGGAAGAGTTGAAAGTCCTTTGTAGGTTTTGATTCACCTTCTAATTTCTCTCTGTGTAAGTCATAAGGAAGTAAGTCTTCCTGTGCCACTGACTCAGCTTCCATACGATTGCCACATTAGGAGCGAAAACCTTTATCACATCTGCTCACGTGCTTGGCTCTCTCATCATTTTGGTTATTTGAGGCTTGTCCTCTAGTAGATTTCTTGTGAAGTGCTCATGGAAGTGATGTTCTCTGATTTCTTACATGTTCATGACAGTTTGTATGCGGCCTGTATAGTTAAAAAATCAGTTTGTCTGAATGTAGGGATTCAAAAGGGCACGTGCACCCCAATGTTTATGGCAGCAACGTCCACAATAGCCGAACTATGGAAAGAGCCCAGATGTCCATCAACAGATGTACGGATAAAGAAGATGTGGTATATATATACAATGGAATATTACACAGCCATCAAAAAATGAAATCTTGCCATTTGCAATGGTGTGGTTGGAACTGGAGGGTATTATGCTAAGTGAGATAAATCAATCTAGAGGGACAGAGAGACGTCATATGATCTCACTGGTATGTTGAATTTAAGAAATAAAACAGAGGATCATAGGGGAAGAGAGGAAAAAATAAAACAAGATGAAACCAGAGAGGGAGACAAACCATAAGAGACTCCTAATCATAGGAAACAAACTGAGGGTTGCTGGAGGGGGGTGGTGGGATGGGGTAACTGGGTGATAGACATTAGGGAGGGCATGTGATGTAATGAGCACTGGATATTATATTAGACTGATGAATCACAGACCTGTACCTCTGAAACCAATAATACATTATATGTTAATTAATTGAATTTAAATTAAAAATGTTTAAAACAAACAAGCAACAACAACAACAAAATCACTTTGGATATAAAATCCTTAGCTCAGATTTTCATTCCTTAAGGATCTTAAATATTTTTACCCATGGCCTGGTGACTTGAGGTTTTGCTGAAGAAAAGTTTGATGACAGTCTGACTTTATTTCCCTTATTAGTGACTTCGTCTTTTTGTTCGGATATCCAGAGAATTTTTTTTTCCTTTTATTTAAAACCCAGTAATTTTGCTAGAATGAGTCATGATGTTGGACACTCATGACTATTCTGTAAGTATTTGTATGCTATCTGAATTGGCAGGTTTGAGTCTTTTATTTCAGGAAGACTTCTGGAATTGCAATTTTTAGCATCTGAACCATTCGGTCCTTAGATTTTCTTCCCAATGATACCTTTTACATGTATCTTGGATTTCTTTTCCTAGCTTCTTTTTTAGACTATAATTTTTTTGCAAGCCTTCCTTCCTGCCTTTTTTCTTTTTTGCTTACTTGATACAATTTTTTTCTTTTTCACCCCCTCTTACTCTTGTTTGTTTGCTCTTGTGTTCCTTTTAGTTCAGTCTTTGTTTCTGAGACAGTTTTATTTCTAATTTGCTTCAGAGCTCTGTCATCCAATTTCAGAGTTTTTCTAGCTCTGATTGATACTCTTCTTCCTTGTCTCCTATCATTTAAAACCTTTCTCATTAATCAATAGGCAGCTAATGTGTACTGAGTGTCTAGTGAGTGCCAGCCCTTACACATTCATCACCATGTCAAATCCTCCTGGCAACTCCGTGGTGTTTCTGTCCATTTCTTCTTGCAAACGGGGACCCCAAAGCACAAGCCTGCGTAGCTGGTAACAGAAGGTTGCAGAGTCAGTGATCAGATCCAGAACGAGTACTCCTCACCTTCGTACTGTTTTCAGAGTTTCTGAATCTTACTCACTTCGGAGCTTCCACTGAGAAATTCTTCTCTTGGCACTCCAGCCCTGAAGCACATGGACAGATAAGTACTGTCCTGTTTCTGATTTTTCTAGAATGACATTTTTACCAGTGTTTTAATAATATTTGTTTTCTATGTGGTGGTTTGGGGAAGATATTCTCAAGAGAGCAATAATTTTAAAATATATGTCCCCGGGGTGCCTGGGTGGCTCAGTTGGTTAAGCATCTGACTCTTGACTTCAGCTCAGGTCATGATCTCAGGGTCATGAGACCAAGCCCTGCGTCGGGCTCCATGCTTAGTGTGGAATCTGCTCATCTCTCCCTGCCCACCCCCCCCGGCCCCCCGCCACTTATGCTTGCTCTCTCTCTCTCTTTAAAATAAATAAATAAATAAATAAATAAATAAATAAATAAAATATTTAAAAATATATATGTCCCCTATTTGCATTTTTCCCAAAATTTCACTTTCTTAAGTAAGCACATCATTCCACATACTTCTTTATATCTGTTTCTATTTCTCATTTGAACTCCTGCTTTTCTCTTGTCTATGAACTGTGATTGATAAGGATACAATCTGCTCATGTCGGTTCCTTTTTGGGGAAAATGTGTTCTACAAGGACTCATTACCAGGAGCTGTTGGTGGATTTGATGCTTTTGTTACCCATGTCAGGGAGTCTCTAGGTCATATATTTGCAGGGACCACAACTTTCGACTTTTCTAAATGTATAGAACAATGTTTCTTGTTAATTTTGCATCTTTATGGTTTCGCTGTGTTTATATTCTTAAGAAGCCATCATCTTGCTTGTCAAAAGCACTATCGATCTGGCACCTGAAGAAATGACATTGGGAGGTGGGTTTCCTTTTGCTGCACCTGTGACATATGTAAGTGCACATGTAAGCTTTGGATTTCCTCTCTACCCCATTTCAAATCAGCAAAGACCCTTTGGGGGAAATTAGCAGGTGGCAGGAATTATTAAGCTGGGCTGATGGGTGAGGCCTGGCCTGACAGTGACAAGACACACCTTGGAAGTTCTGCAGTTCTGAGTTCTGTAGCCAGCCTGGGGTAGCAGGATAACTGCACAGGTCCCTGGACTGTGAGCTCCCCGAGGGCAGGCCCCACACCCCAGCCACCCCCCACCCTCCAGAGCTTGGCCTGCTGTTTACAGAGCAAGAATGGGTTTCCCTCGATGTGCCATGTGTCCCTATCATCCGCCATTAGAGCAGCAGTGCCCCAGAGGGGAGCCCACACACAGGATGCGGGATCAGAAAACCGGGCTCTGTGTGCCCAACTGAGTCAGAGCCTGGTTCTGTGGGTTCGCTTCCCCACCACTCGAGGCTCTTGTGTGTGTTCCGAGATCCCAGTTTCAAATGCCTGGCCCACCACGGCCACAGAATTCCAGACCAAGTTCTGCCTTTGTATTTCATTATGTAGCCAGCGGGGTCCACTGGGGGAAGCTGTTTTTCTTTTACTTTTTTTTTCTTTCTTTCTTTCTTTTCTTTTTTTTTTTTTTTTTTTTTTTTGAGGTAGGAAATGGAATTCCAGATGACTGGCAGTTTGTTAACTGCAGCTGAGTCGTTGTAAGTGTGCTTAATTTGAGTGAAGCTTATTTGCAGACATTTTAGGAAATAAATCTGGGAAACCATTCGTGATTCTTTGCAGTCGACTTTGAGAATGGCTATATTTTAGATTTATTTTATTCCTTTTATTATAAAAGTAATATATGCTGGCTGCAAAAAAGGCACAAAAACACGAATAACAATCCCCGTAATCCTTCCACCTGAATCCTACCACTGTGTTCTTTTTGGTGTATTGTCCTCCCCAATTTATTTTCTGCTGCATGGATGGATAGATGGATGGATGGATGGGTGGGTGGATAGATGGATGGATAGACCTGCAAATCCACAACATAAGTATTAGAATGAAAATTAAATTATGCTAGTCATCCTTTCTTTCAATCATGAAACAATATATATCAAGGAAAATTTTCCACACCTGTTAATTTAGACAGGCACCTTTGTTTTTAATGTCTGTAGTGTTTTAGAGGCTTGATGAGCCATAATTTATAAAACCCATCCTCTATTAATGGGCATTTAAGTTGTTTTAATTTTTAAAAATCTTTAAACAGTGCAGAAAATACCCCTACCCATATACGTTTGTTGAGTAGTCCTATAATTCCATTTTGTAAAATTCTAGAAGATTTAAGAGTATTCAGGTACCAGGTTTTCTATACGCAAACTAGAACTAATTTCTCTATCATTCCCTTTTATCCATGCCTCTTTGACAAGTGGAAAAAATTGTTAACTTGTTTTCATTAGACTTACAATTACCAATGAGTTTGAGTACTTTTTCATACATCTCGGGCTTTTTAGTTCTTTTTGTGTGAATTACCTGTTTATAACCTTAGTCTATTGTTCTGTTGAGTATTTATCTTATTGATTTGTAAGAGCTACTCGTGCATCATGGTAATTAACTTACAGTTTTTCTCACTCATTTTTCTTTCATTGTGATTCGTGTGTGTGTGTTTTTAACCAAACAAAAAATAAATATTTATACTGTCAGACCTATCCATTGTTTAAATGATTTGGGGCTGTAGTGTGTTCCTTGGAAAGGACTTCACACACAGAGATTGTACACTATGTAATATCCATCTTAATTTTCTTCTGTTGCTTTCATGGTTTTATTATTTTACTTGGTGTGCTTTTTACTCTACCTCAGGTTTATCCTAACACAGGATAGCAAGTAGATTCACTTTTTTCTAAAATGTTCAGCCATTTATTTCAATGCTATTTATTACCTGGCTCATCATGCTTTTAATTCATTCTGGTCCTACTTTTTATCAGACAGGTGAGGATGAAAAGGGAACACTGGGTATTTAAATGTACCTCTGGCGACATGAATAAGCGGAAGCTCTTTTGTTTTCGCAGAGATCTCATGGAACAATCAGCCAGTCAAAAATTCCAAAGGGGAGTGCCTCCACAGCTCTGTTTCATCGGAAGATGTCTGGAAAAACTGTTCCTTAGACGAAATTGAGAGGACCTTTTGCCAAGAGGTAAGAGTGTCTCCCTAACACCAGGGTCCTCTAAAGCGTGAACAGAGGAAATTGACAGCTGTGAAAAACCATTAGGTCTGAACATTATTTCTAAAATTTGTTTTGATCTTACCTCCACCTCCCCAAACCCTGAGGCCTCCTCCAACTCCTGATGACAGTCCACTGGTAATAGTAAGGGTGGTGGGAGGCTGATTCTTAAGTATCTCCTCTGTGCTACTCACAGACTAAATCTGGTAAGAAATATTCAGGACTTCTATAAGGACATGAGACAACTTTATTGAGTAAAATAAAGGAAAACTTGAATAAATGAAGAGCTCTTTTTTGGTTTTTGGATAGGAAGATTCAGCATTGATATCTGCTCTTCCTATATCTGGATGGAGATATACATACATATTTTTTTTTTCTTTTGAAAAGTTATAATAAAGAATCTACAGCACCACATAAAAAATAATTTATAGGGGTGCCTGGCCAGCTCAGCAGGTAAAGCATGCAACTCTTGATCTCAGAGTTGTGAGTTTGAGCCCCACGTTGGGTGTGGAGATTACTTAAAAATAAAATCTTTAAAAAAATCTTACAAAAGGTATAATATTTACAACTATATGGCACTGTCTTACCCAATTATTGTTAGGTAATGGATTGATCTTTATATGTGAATTTAGCATATGATATCAGCCATTCCAATAAAGTCAGTAAAGTGTGGTGGGATTGGGGAGTGTAATTATTAGGATAATTCACTAGGCAGCCATTTGGGGGAGAAAGCTTGTAACCTTCCATTCTTCACACCAAAGTAAATTCTATATGCATCAACTATTTAAATTTAAAAATAATGTGGGTGAAAGTTTTTTAATCTTGAAATTGAGACTACCTTTTAAGCATGATGTAAAGCCCAAAAACCATAAAGAAAAAGATTGGTACATCTGATTACATTTAAATGAACAGCTTTTGTACAGCAAAATTTTGTGTAACAAATGGGAAACTTGACAAAATATGGGCCGCATAAACAAGAGATAAATCGTAACTATTCCGAAGGTACGTAGAACTTTTTAACAATGAATATAAAATTTTCAGGAGAAAAATGTCAATGAGGAAAAAAATTAACAAAAGCCAGTGTTCATCAAGGTGTTGGAGAAGTGAGTATATGTAATACTGTGTTGGTAAATTAGTAAAACTTGTTTTCTGTTATTGTTGTTAATAAATTTATTGTTTTCATAAAAACAGAACCATTACAAAATGCATTAGCATTACAAAAAAAGTAAGCAATTCTGAAAAGTACAAAGAAGAGAGTATAAATTATTCAAAATCCACCACCCAGAAATAATCAAAGGCAACATTTGGCGAACATAATTCTAGGTCTGTCTTTATTCATATATATAGAAGGATGGCTGCCTCGGTGGGTGGGTGGGTGGATACATGGAAAGAAATAATTTTATAAGAAGAGAATCATGCTCCTTTTTACAAATAAGACATAGTTAATTTAAACGTCTTTGAATTTACCAGCAGTAAAGGAGACGTGGCCGCCCTGGTAATTAACCCTTCTGTGGGGCCTCCCGTGTGCCAGGCCCTGTTGGGTGTTCCCCTCCTCAGTCTTCACAGCAGCTCTGTGAGCGAGGCACTGTTATGATCCCATCTTCCACCTGAGGAAACTGAGGCATGGAGGGGTTTAATGACCAGCCCAAAGTTATACTACCAGTCAGGACTGGGGCCGGGTTTAAGTTCAAGTTCTTGCCAAGTCCAGCGTCAAGTGAAGCTGAAGATGTGTCTGTACTTTGGATAAACATTTCTTTACCACAAGATATATTAGGTCCCAAAAGGGACTTCGTGACAAGAAAAGAGATTAAGAAAGCCATTAAGAGTTGCAGAAATGACGGTGTTTTTGAAGGATCTTTCGATTACAGGCAGCGCAGGGTGGGCTCTCACTTCTTCGCGCCTCCCTCCCACCTCACAAGTTTTGTTGTTTCTGTTTTGTTCTTAGTCAGGGTTTACAACGATATTGATATTTACATTTCGTTGTGTTCCTGTAATTCCCCCAGTTGTTTTGTCTTCGATTCGTATTTACGTGGATTTAATGCACATCACTACACTCCAGTGCTTACCATAGTTAATCCCTTTCAGAGTTCATTATTTTGATTTATTTTGGGGCTGGCTGGATTTCATTGTCAAGTAATTTCCTTAAGAAAGGCTCTTGGGTGCTTTATTCCCTTTGTTTTTTCATACTTGAGACTGTCTGCCTCTGACTTTCCTACTCGAACAGCGTGGCTGGGTGTAATTCTTCCATCTTGCTTTCTCGTCCTCAAAATGTTATAAGCATCGTCCCATTGTCCTCTGGCACTGGGTGTTCAGGAGAAAAAGCCTGAGGTCAACAGCTGTTTTTGCCCCTTGTAGGTGATTCTCTTTTTCTACGTGGATGCCTAAAGTTTTGTTTTTTGTTTTTGGGTTTTTTTTTGGATCCTTAAAATTAAAAAGCGAAACTGAGCTGTACTTGCATTAAGCATTTTGTCAAAGTTTCCTGGACCACAGGGTGTTCTTTTGATGGACAGATCCAGCCCTTCCTTCATTTCCAGAAAACTTTTTCTGTGTCACTAAAACCTTCCCCCACCTTCCCTCCTTCCCTCTGTGTTCCCTGCGTCTGCCCTTCCTTCAGGGTTATTCCCAGTTATCCTCCCATTGGGTCATCTTGGTCTGTCCTCCAGAGCTGGCACCTGCTCCTGACTTGCTCTGGTCCTGCCATTCTCCTCCACCTTCGGTGAGAGTCTTCCGAGCCATTCCTTTATTACTCAATTGAACTTCAGCCTTGCCTCTTACACTTGCTGTTTCTAATTTATTAACTCCTGTAATGATATTATTTTGTTTTCTAGCTTCCTCGCTTTGAAATATCCCTTCCCTTTCATTGTTTTGTCATCCTGACTTCAAGCTTTTCTTATAATGAATTCATATTCTTAGTTTCTTTTTCTGGCATGAAACCTTTGTAGGTCATGTGTTTGTATTTGTTTGTATTATGTTTCCTTACAGACTGGGTTCTTTGTTTTTTGCCTGACCTTTCTTTTCTTTCTTTCTTTCTTCCTACAGTTTTCCATTGTCTACATATACACAAATCACACATTCTCTTATGGATGGACATTGAGATTGCTTCCTGTTTTGTGCTAATCCAAATGATGCCACTGTAAGTGGTTGCACATGTATCTTTTGGTGTACCTGTGCAAAGGTCTCTCTAGGAATTATGCTTACGAGTGGAATTACTTGCCAGGTTGTAGCAGACATGCTCCTCAGCTTTAATTGGCAGTATCAAATTGCTTTTCAAAATATCAGTTTACACTCCCACCTGAAGCATATGAGAAAGAATTCCTGTCGTTCAACCTACTCACCAATGCTTGATATTGTTAGACTTTTTTTTTTTTTAAAGATTTTATGTATTTATTTGAGAGAGAGAGCACAAGCCAGGGGAGGAACACAGGGAGAGGGACAAGCAGAATCCGCACTGAGCATGGAGCCTGTTGGGAGGCTGGATCCCACAACCTTGAGATCACAACCTGAACAGAAACCAAGAGTTGGATGTTCAACCGACTGAGCCACCCCGGCGCCCCAATATTGTTACAGTCTGATGCAGATAGAATGTCATCTCGGCTATGATTTTAATTTTTATGTGTCATAGCTTTTTACATTTTGCAACCTTTCTTTAGAACATTTTTGGTAAAAATATATTCATTTTAAACAAATGTTTATTGAGTGGCTGCAGCATGCCAAATTCTGATTCATTCTAGGTAATTATTAGTGAACAAAACAGACACAATATGCTCTCATGGAGATTGCACGAACTCACATCAGGGAGAGAGGTGTTAAACAAACACATTCATAAATGCGACAAATATGGAAAAGGACCTCATTTAGATAGGGGATCAAGGGAACATTTATACACATTAAATGTACAAACAGAAAATTAGCGTACCTTTCTCTGGTCTGTCAGTAACATGATGGCATGCCACACATCATTTAAAAGCATGATGTAGATATAAGTTCTTACAGGAAAAAATATCATGATATACTGTCAAATGAAAAAAGCACCTGTCACATCTGAATGTATAGCCATGATCGCATTTTCGTAAAGTTATATGTTTATATGATCATTATGGGAGTTTTTGCAACACTATATAAAAAAACTGGATGGAGAGACTTCCAGATATCTTTATGTCCTTCTTTTCACTTTGCTGAATTGCTTGCATTTTTCCCTTTTGTTTCATTGTAAACAGTCACAATGAGAATCCCTTAAAGGTTTATACGTATCACCAAGATACTATGTCTGTTTCACTCCCTGCTCTTTTCCTAAAATCTCTTGATTATGTCAAAAACATTCTCCTAGAAAAAACCTCAATGGAAACCAATGTCATCAAGATATTAAAAATGGATTTCATTAATCCAGTTAATACACTGAGACCATACTCCACATCTGGCTTTGGCTTTTCTCTGTGAACCCACTTCCCTGAAAGAGATAGGGGCAAATTTAGCCACATTTTGGGTTAGTTTTGTGCAACCTTCTAAGAAATGTAGGCCTTGCAGTTCTCTAAATATTTTTAAAGGTTTTCCCATTAGTTTTCCAACGTTCCTGTGTACCCTATGGAAATTTCAAAGAATTGCTTCTTACTCCTTTGGTGGGTAGAGACTCTTGTGCATGTATTTCTATGTTCCAACAAGTTGGGTTTTTTTTTTAAGTCACCTTATATACCAGGTTGATGGTTATTTTGTTTCTCATTGCAGTTAGTGGGAAAACTGAATTCAGACAAAGTGGAGAGGGTTGGAAATATCGGAGAATATTGTTATTACTCAATAACAAACAGCAGGAAAACCTTTGGAAATAAAACCAATCTTCATCGTATTTTTATGAGCCATATAAAAATCAGTGGTTAACCTACTTTACTGAATTTTAGAAGTCCCATAAGCGAGGTTCATTCACCCTGATTCTTTGTGATTCCCCATTAAAAAAAAAGAATAATTAAAGAAATGTACAAAGTGTACTCTGTTTATGCAATCTTTATATTAATGATTGTCCTTACTCTAAAAGCTACTTCTGTTTTTAATAAAATGTTGCCAGCTTTTTTGTTTGATTGACCTGACTTAATCAGGAGAAACCTAGCATGGGCTCACAGTAGGAATGGCTTGAAAGTATATTAAGAAAGATGTATCAAACTGGCAGATCCACCGAATATTTTTAGCTCTGAAATTTGAGGTGGAGCTATTATATGTGCTGTTTTTCCCTGAGAAACTTGTCTGCCTTGTCAGTTGAGTAGCTGTGACTGGGGATACTGTTCTGTAGCGAGCTCATCAATTAAACATTTGAAGTTCAGTACATGCCATTGTAACCTTTTTGATCAGTTTTTGGAGGGGAAAATGTGACGAGGTTTTGGTAGAAATAAACTGGTTGAATAGCTCTGTGAAGTGGATTTCTATGAATGCAACACTCGAATTTTCATTCCCTGCAGCTTCCCAAGTCTTATGAAAAGGTTGAAAAAGCCCTGAGTGCAGGGGACCCCTCCAAAAGTGGATATGTGTCTTTGAATTACCTAAAGATTGTCTTCGACACCTTTGTATACCGATTACCAAGGAGAATTTTTATCCAGTTAATGAAAAGGTAAGAGTCCCATTGTTTCCTTGGCATTTTTTTTTCCCCAAACGTCAACCGTGAGAATAAGGAGTAGCTTCATTTATTTTTTATTAATGTCTTGGACTTTTTTTTTTTTTCTTGAAAATTTCAAACACATGCAAAAGTAAAGAGAATACTGTAATGAATCCACTAACGTACCCACTGCTCAGCTTCAATGTTCAGCTCGTGGTCCATCATTTCATTTCTCTTCCTGCTCATTTTTCCATTAACCCCAGATATTTTTTAAAGCTTTTATTTATTTATTAGAGAGAGAGAGCACAAGCAGGGCAAGGGGTGGAGGGAGAGGGAGAAGCAGACTCCCCACAGAGCAGGGAGCCCCATGCAGGGCTTGATCCCAGGACCCCAAGATCATGACCTGAGCTGAAGGCTTAACTGACTGAGCCACCCAGGCGTCCCAACCTCAGATGTTTTTGAAACAAATACCAGATATCATATTTCACTGAAAAGATCTCACTACGTCTTTCTAAAAGATAAGAACACTTTTTAAAAACATGGTAGAGGGGCGCCTGGGTGGCTCAGTTGGTTAAGCGACTGCCTTCGGCTCAGGTCATGATCCTGGAGTCCCGGGATCGAGTCCCGCGTCGGGCTACCTGCTCGGCAGGGAGTCTGCTTCTCCCTCTCCTGCTCCCCGCTCTTGTGCTCTTTCTCTCTCTCACTCTCTCTCAAATAAATAAATAAAATCTTAAAAAAAAAAAAAAAACATGATAGAAATACTGGTTTGCACCTAATAGAATTATCAATAATATTAATAAATATCCAGCCAGGGTTCAAATCTAACCGAATGCGTCAGATTTTCTTTTACAATTTGAGTCAGGATCCAAATAAGGTCTGTACATTGCAATTGATTGATTTGCCACAATTCTGTTTTCAGTCTGTAGGGTCTCTCTCCATTTGTTAATTTGTTCCTTTATGACGTATCTATTATGAAGTATTTATTACGTGGAACTTCTTACAACCGACATCTGTCTGATCTACAGTGACATTTGACATGTCCTCCTGTTTCCCATTCCCAATCCCCCGCCCCTAAATGGATAGAATTCAGAGACATGTTCAGGTGTTTTGGCAAGAATACTTCCTAGGTGGTGGCAAGCATGTGTGTGGACTGGTTGTCTTTCTTTTCATGATGTTAGCAGCCATGGTGGGTCATACTTAAATCTGTGTATTCACTGGGGATTATAAAGTGGTGATATTCCACATCTATCATTTCTTCTTTTATTGGTTGGAGTACTTCTGTAATGAAAGCTTCCCTTCTTCAACTGCTTGGTAGCAATGAGACACACTTAGTCTAAGAAAGACAAGATATTCTTGGTTCTTTCCCTTCACTTACCACCTTCCAAAATAATGAATTGGTTCCCAAGCATTCTCCCAAAGTGAGCGATGAGTGATTTTTCTTAAAAAAAAAAATTGTCATAACTCATGAACGTCCACATATTTGATGTGTTTCAGTTCATCATTTTTCTCACTGATCTTCAGTCTGTACCATCTTGGCCAGCGGGAGCCTTTCATGTTGTCTGCTGGGTCCTGTTGGTGAGACCCTGATAGTCCCTGATAGCTCTCTTGCTTTCTGATATGCTTCCGGCTCTTCTGGTACATTTCTTGCCCCTGACCTGGAATCACCCATTTCTCCAAGGATCCCTGTTTCCTTTGGAAATGGTACATATAGACCAGACTCTGCATAAGGAATACTGTCTTTAATTACCTGGTGCTCTGTCCAGGTAACTCAGAGAACCTTGTCTCAGGGGAAGTAGGGTAGAGGCTAATGGAAAGATTGTCTTGTGAAATTCTGGATAATCGGTGGACATCTAGGGTTACCTAGAAAGGAGAGGCAAGAGAGAAGAAGGGAAAAATAGTATTTTTTTTATTTATTTATTTATTTATTTATTTATTTATTTATTTATTTATGAGAGAGAGAGAGCGCCTGAGCGGGAGGGAGGAGGGGCAGAGAGAGAATCTCACGCAGGCTTCTAGCATAGAGCCTGACACGGGGCTTAATCTCAACACCCTGAGATCATGACCTGAACTGAAATCAAGAGTCAGACGCTTAACCGACGGAGCCACCCAGGCACCCCAGGAAAAATAGTATTAAGTGAGGCCAGCTAGATCCATTCTGCACAGGCTCCTCTTCCCTTCTCGACCCTCTGTACATCCAGAGAGGATCACCATGTCATGCCACCATGGCTTCTAGAGTAAAAGGCAGTATTTGGCCCTAGGAGTGAATATTTCCGTGGCTCAGAAAACAGCTCTGTTGTTCTGTCTATACATGGTGACAATTTTTAGGAAATACTTCATTGGATGACTAAAAGTCATATAGTCATTTCTTTTTATTTTCAAAATTATACAAGTAATAAGAGCAATAATAAAAATAAAATGCAAAAAGTCACAATCCACCTTATGTAACAAATTTATTGCTTTCACGTTTCCATACTCCATTAACTTGTATCCACATACATATGTAATTTTTATGTATTTGTAATTAAAGTACACCTACAGTTTTACATTGTGCTTTTCAAATAGGAATGCATGTCACAGACATGCATCCTGTTGGCTTCATCATCTTCAAAATTATAATTTTATTTTACAATTTTATTAGAGAGAGAGCGCAAGCAGGGTCCACACTGAGCACAGAGCCCAACGCGGGACTCGATCCCAAGACCCTGAGATCATGAACTGAGCCAAAACCAAGGGTCTGGTGCTCAACTGACTGAGCCACCCAGGCACCCACAAAATTATAATTTTAATGGGTGCATATTGAGTCCCTTTCTCTGTCAGACATTAGGGGAGGTGCTAAGAATGCAGAAATAAATTACAAATAGTCCCACAGCAGTGGGGACCACCAGAGCAATGGCAGCTCTGAAGACTATAATCGGCATGCAGAGTGAACTAATAGGACACTAAGGGCAGCCAGGATTGTGCCATTGTGACAACCTGTTCTCACCAGAGACCCAGGGATTTCTGAGTTGTGCCCTCTGTTGAATTCACCCAGAATTCCCAGTAGAACCAGGCACAAGGGACAACAGCAAGGTAAATACCCAAGTACTGGTATCTTGAATTATAAATTAGGTTTGTCTTCTGGTGCACATATCTGCAAGTAAAGATTTGTCCTGTCTTCCTGGTCAACTCTTCCCTTTATAATTATGTGGTTACCTTTCTATCCCTCTGGCTTTTATGGCCTGTCTTCTCTGCTAGTAAAAAACCCATAACAGTTTTCTTTGGATTAGTGTTTGTCCAGTATATCTTTCTCAACCATTTATAGTCACTATTACCACGTTTTAGGTGTGTTTCGTGTAAAATAGCGTATCTGTAATTAAAAAATTCCAAATGAACATCTTTGCCTTTTTAGTGGTCAAGTGTAGCATGTTCCCAAGTCTTGTGACGGGCATGTTTGGGTTTTTTCCTTCTACTGCTTTATTGTTATCTTTCTGATTTCCTCGGCTCTTTTTCTTTTTCCCTCCTCCACTGTGTTTGGTTCTGTCTGAGTTTTCCTTATCACGCGTTTTCCCCTCCACTGTCTTGAGACTTAAATATTTTATTTCTATTCTTGTAGAGGAGGTTACCCTTAAAATTTTAACATGTGTTCTGAACTTGTAAAGCCGAAAGTTCACAATATTTCTACTGTCCTGAATAAAACAAGCAGCTTCAATGTACATGTTCCTATCGGCTAGTGTTTCGATCCAGCCTTGTTTTGATAGTACCTGAATTAGTCTCTATTATTGGGTTTGTTGTTTTTTGTTTTGTTTTGTTTTTTTACAATCCATGTTTGTTTAGGTTTTCCCATGTTTACCAGTTTGTTGGCTCCTCACTGCTGCTTCAGTCTCACCCCTCGTTCAGAATTCAGTTTCTTGAAGTATATCCTGTAGTAATCCTTTAAGTGACGTGCTGTGAGTGGGCGGGGAGGGGGTCAGTCTTTGTTTTCAAAAATGTCTATTTTCCGCTTACTCTTTAATGAAGATTGCGCAGGGAATACAATTCTTGTCTGAGAGTTATTTTTTCTCAGCACTTTGAAGACATTCTTCACGGTCTTCTGGCCTCTGCTGTTGCTGTTGAGAGTCTGCTGTCTAATTGCCAGTACTTTCTGGGTGATCTGTTTTTTCCTTTTTCTTTTTCTGGTTGCCTTCAAGATTTTTCTCTTTGTTTTTGTTACTTTACAGTTTCCCTACAATGTGTCTTGTTAGAGATGTCTGTTTATTTAACCTCCCCAGACTCATGCTGTCTCACGGTGAGGAATAGTATTTTTCATGAATTCTAGAACATTCCCTGCTGCTACTCTTTGGGTATTGTCTCCACCCCACTCTTGCTGGCCTTTTCTTCTGGAAGTCTTATTAAATATTTGTTGAACCTCCTCCTTCCACTTCCCCTGTCTCTTAGACTCTCTTGCATTTCCCATGTCTTCATCTGTCTGGACTCCATTCTAACTGTTTTCCTAGAATCTGTTTTGGTTCACTCTCAACTGTGCCCGAACTTCTCCCAGTCTTGCGGTCCTGGGTCTCCTAGCCCCACGTGGGCATTAAACCCCATCCTCTTAGTGACTGTGGGAGATCCCAGGGCTGCCTTTAGCACAGCCTGTTCCGTCCAGGTCTGATAAACTCCCTGGGCTCTTGTGGGAATAACACATTCTCCCTGGCCCATGCTTCCAGCACCTGTGGATTTCCCTTTCTTGGTTTCAACTTCCACCATATGTTTAAAATCATTTTCTTGATATATTTATTCCATTAGGTGTGGATATAGTTGATATATTTGTTGATATATTTCTGTGATTAGACCAGGAGGTTGGGGAGAGATCCACTGTGTTGCCAGAAATCTTACCATTAAGTGTTCATGCTGGCTGGGAAGTTAGAAAAGTCTCCGGAGAGTAAACAGAGCTGAGTGGAAGCTTCGAGAGATGAAGAAGAGTCTCCCCCATGGGTGGCTGGAGAAAGACGTTCCATCCAGAGGAAGTAAGCAGCATTCCACCGGGGCTGGTGGACGGGGTCATGACCGCTCGTTCGGGCTCTTTAGTTCTATAGACCAGAATGTTTCTAACCATTTCACTGTTGAGTCTTTGGTTTCTTTAGATTTGCATATGTTTGTTTGTTCATTTATTTGGTCAGCCAGTCCACAGATAGTTTTGGAGCCCTCACTATGTACCAGGCACTGTGCTAGGTGCTAGGGACTCATTGGAGAGGAAGACATGATCCCTGCCCTCAGAGAGTGCTACCTGCTGGTGGGTGAGGTGATAATCCACAGATACACCTGGGCTGAAAGGAGGTATGCAGTGTGATGGGGGCCATTGTGAGAGTGGCAGGGAGGACCTCGGGAATTTTCTCTGCAAAGTGAGCTTTAAACAGAGACCTGAGACACCGGGGGAGAGCCCCGGGATGGGCAGCCCCAACGTGCTGTGTTCCGGGGCCTGGCAGAAGCCAGGGGGCAAGAGGGAGCCAGAGGTGGGATAGAGGGTGGGCATGGGCCCGGGAGGGGACTGGGATCGTGGCCATCGCCGAGGGGTCAGGGACAGGCTTTGTGTTCAGTTCAAGGCCAGAGTGCGAATACTTGTGTGCATTTTTATAACGATTGCCAAATCTGAAAAGATAATAGTGATTTATATCACCATCAATGTTGTATGAGTGTTCTAGTTTCATATTCCTTCTGGCATTGAATATTAACATTGTTTTAAAATATTGATAGCTTAAGAGGTATAAAATGATGCCTCATTATTGTGTTAATTTATATTTCTTGGAGCACTATTGGGCTTGGACATTTCCGTGAGCCTGGGCATTAGTTGTATCTCCCCTGATGTGAATCCTCCTCTTGTCCTGACTGGGTAATGCCCCCACTGCTGGTATCTTAAGTCAATTTTATCACCTTTTTGTTTAATAATTTTTTATAATTAATTAATTATTAAGAGATAACCCTTTTCTGTCATAAGCAGAGTAGCTTCGTACAGCCGTTCTTCCCAGCTTGCTGCTTCCCTTTCATTCACATGACACCTCATTGTTCTGAAGTTTACATTTTAATATAATCAAATACATTAATCTTCTTTTGGAATGTCTTCTGTTGCTTAATCTATAAATTCATCATTCTTGCCCAGGCTTGATATAAAAACGCTTTTCTACTCCGCTTGTTTTTCTTACTCTTTGAAAACAAAACATGTTAATTCATCCTGACATAGAGTGGGCATCCAAATTCACATTCTTTTCCCAAATAGATAATCTGTTTTACCGCCACCACTTATTATTCTTTCCCCATTGTTTTTAATGTCTGCTTTGTCATACATTCAATTTTCTCCATAATTTGGTTTAATGTGTCCTTCTAGTCTGTTCCGTCACTCTACCTCTCTCTTGTACATGGACGTTTCTGTACGGTGCTGTCCACACTGGCCCATCAAACTGCCCTGTTGTTTTCTGTCTTACCTCTAGAGAAAACACTGGGTTCCCGGCACTGTCTTAGTGATTTCTTGAATTTAGAGGGTGATTGTTGGGGACTTACCACTCATTATGTCCCCTCCTGGGAAGAGAGAATCTCCTGGATTCTACCATGAAAGCACTGGCCCCGTGAAACAGACATTAGAGGTGGGACTAGGTGTCACCCCCAGTGGCCGCAAGTGGCACCGGGGGTGGCCTGGCCCCAGGGGAGTGCTCTTTCCTCCGCACCTTACTGTCCTCTCCAGCCACCCAGGAGGTGGTACAGTGCAGACCAGTGGGAGGGACAGTGTGGGGACAAGGGCACACCTGGTGTTGGCAGAAGTGAGCCCCCTGAACTCCCCTTGACCTGCACTCACAGCGTCATGGGTCCATGATTGTGCTGGGCAAATTCTCTGTGACTTTTGTATCTAAAAAATGATTGAAAAGTTCACTAAAAAAATCTGTACAAGAATGTTCATAGCAGCTCTAGTCATAATTGACCCAAATGGGAATGGGCCCAAGTGTCCTTAAGCAGGTGATTGGATAAGCAAACTGGTCCATCTGCATGATGGCATATTTCTCCGCAGTAGGAGGGAATGAGCTTTCAATGCAGACAACATGGATGAATCTCAGAGACATTCGAAAGAACCAGTCTCAAAGGCTGCTACTCTAGGATTCTGTTTATATGACATGCAGGAAAAGGCAAAACAATAGGATCAAAAAAGAGGTTGGTGGTCTCCCGGACTCAGGGTGGGGCAGGCCTGACTCCAGAGGAGCAGCACGGGGAAGGCTGTGGGGTGATGATGCTGTTCTGCGTCCTGTGTGTGGTGGTGGTGACATGAATCTGCACATGGGTTAAAACTCGTGAAAGTCTACACCAAAAGTAAAAAGTTCATTTTAGTGCATCTTAATTTGAGAAATAAAATTTAAAAATACAAACTTTAAAAAAAAAAAAAATGGCAGACAACATAGGAAAGAATAAAGCAGGAAGTAAAATAAAATCTAAACCCTCATAATAAAATGGTTGGAGAAATTATTCTTACTATCCAATCCAAGATTGGATAGTATAGGGAGAAAAAAAAGGCATCTTTTTGAGTTTGTTGTTTTTTAAAAAATACTGAAGATCTAGGGCCTAAATTAAACACCCTAACATCTTGGTAATAAGGCATAAAATCTTGACCAAAATAATATTTTAGAGACTTTAAAAAGCCATTTTCCATATATATTTATATTTTGATGTAATGGTAGACTTTAATTGAACAGCTAACTTGACCTTTTATTGCTAACGTGCTGTGCTTTTCAATGTTGCCTAGCCTTTTATATAAAGTACATCTGTTAAAAATAAAATTAGTGTTTAAACATGAAGAGTGATGTTTGAGTGAGAGCTGAGGGGATGGAGTAAATGCAGTGACTTGCTATGACTTGTGTATTCACCAGAGATACTTGCTCATCCATCATGCGAGCAGGTTCTCGCTCAGAAACATCTCCTGGTGAGAATTTTCCCACTCACCCCAGTAACATTAGCAGCCCAACAGAAGCTATACAAGCAGAAACAATAAGCCATTTAGGCCAAATTACATTAAGTGTAGAAGCAATACCCAGTGGTGTGTTTTCAGTTATTGTCCAAACCTCTTTAACCCAAATGTCTAGGATCTCTTCCATCTGTGTGACATTCTGGAAAAGACAAAACAATAGGAATGGAAGAGAGATCAGTAATTGCCAGGACTAGGGGCAGAGGAGGGTGTGACTCCAGAGGGCAGCACAGGGGAGCTTTGGGGGGTAAGGGAGCTGTTCTGTATCCTACCATGGTCGTCTTAACCTCCGACATACATTGGTCAGGGTTCAGGCAGAAAGCAGATGGACATGAGTTTATTGAAGGACCCTTTACACATGTGAGGGCAAGATTAAATGAAATCAGTAGATGGGGAAGCATTTCTCTCTCTTAGGCCTGAAGGGGTAGGAGAGGGAGGAGTTACTGAAAGGAGCAAGACAGATAGCTAAAGCGGAGGTCACCGGAGAGCAGATAAGGTCTAAGGTAGAAGAACATGGCCATGGCCACGTGGCAGCCCAGCAGGGAGGGGGCTGGGGGAATAATTAGCCCACCTTCTCTCCTCTTGCCTTCCAATCCCCTGAGGTACCCAATCTTCATTTCACAGGATCTCAGTGCTTGATGGTCATCTCTTTATTGGGCTGCCTGAACTGGCTCAAGGCACAGTGCGTCCTGTAGAACAGCACCCTAACCCCTGGGGATTGCCTCTCAGCTGATTGTAGATGAGTCATCAGCAAGCTACCAACTGTTCTATCAAGTCTGTTCTGGTGATGGGATATGTGGCGAGACCAGCATGTTCTGTGGATCTGGGGTTATTGCCACACCATCACCACCATCAGATGAGTCCCTTAGTTCACTTCTGTGATGCGCAGGACACCCCGGTGATGCCGAAAGCATTCTGGAGGTCCACAGATGATGGTAAGTGGCAGAAGCGTTTCAGGCAGGCAAGGCAAATTTGTATCTGGAATATGTATTGAGACAAATCACTGCTCCCTCCATGTTGAAAGAGGTCCAATGGAGTCTTTGCCAGGTGACTGGGAATCCCACCTGGAGAAAGGAGCCATGAAAGGGCTCAGTGTGGGCCTCTGCCATTTGCAGCCTGGGTACTTAGCTGGGCAGTAGCCAGCTCAGCTTTAGTGATGAGAAGTCCCTGTTTTGAAACCAATGCACAGCGTCCGTTCCTCTCTCCATGACCACTTTTGTATGGAAGCCCATGAACAAACACCAGGTTGCCTGGGCAAAGTGACTGACCAGCACCTTCAGGACAGGTCAGCTTTCCTCCTGATAATCTGTGTGGATGCTTACTAGTGGGCACTTACATGGGACATAAATACCTTTATAAGCTGTGCTTCTTTTCTGTGATGAGACAAAAATTTACACTATAGCCTGAGCCTTGCAAATTGTTCCTTACTCAATGCCTCACTCAGAGCTGCTGGGTTACCCAAGAACAGCAGAGCAGATCAGAATAGCAGGACAAAATTGTCTCCAAAATCCAGAGACACCCTTCAAGCATATGAATCTTTTTCTGTGATAGGCAGCAAAAGGCTAATTAATCGGTCTTTCACTTTAGAGGGACTATTCCAGCATACCATAGACATGCCTCTGGATCCCTAGAAACTTTATCAGACTGGAAGACCCTTGAAATTCCATGAGGTTTATCTTCTCTGCCTTTCTGAGGCCTCTGGGATATTTGTTATTTCATTCTTAGTAGATCCAGTTAATATAATATCATGCAGTGGGCCAGTGTGATTGTTGTAGCACACCAGAACAATCCATAGCTACTTAATGGGGCACCTGGGTAGCTCAGTCCGTTGAGTGTCCAACTCTTGATTTCGGCTCAAGTCATGATCTCAGGGTTGTGAGATCAAGGCCCACGTTGGGCTCTGCACTCAGTGCGGAATCTGCTTAAGATTCTCTCATCTCCCTCTGCCCCTCGTCCCTGCTTGCCCACTCTAAATAAATAAATAAATATCTAAAAAAAAAATACCTGTAGGACCTTCTGGGCGAGCCTTGATCAGAGTTCCTTCACATTATAATATGGCAGGAAGCAGATGAGTTGACATAGTCTTGAGATAAGATTTGGAGGTATACTAATCTCCCTGCCATGTAAAGGGAAACTGTTGAAAAGGAAATTGAAATGTTAGCATTTGATATGTCTAGAGCTACATACCAGATGCCAGGGGCTGTGTTGATTTGCATGTGTGATTGGCATCATCACTTGATTAAATTTGCAATAATCCACAGTCATTTTCAAATATCCAAGTAACTTTTGCATTGGGACACAGTGATTTAGATGGAATATGGTAGAAGTCAACCTCTTGCCCTTGTCTTTTATTCTTTGATGCACTCCAGGGAGGTGGTAAGCCTTTTAAATCCTCTGCTAAAGTGCTGAGTTTTCCACTTGGTCCTTCCTATCATCATAGCCCCTTATTTCATGGATCAAAAGACAAATGTGAGGATTCTGCAGTGACTAAGAATAATTATTTCCATTATGTATTCTGAGCCTGGAGAAGTAACCACAGGATGAGCCTGTAACCTTACCGGACCCACTACAACATGGACTTGGGCTTCATCTCTCGTCCATAAGCCTCCACTGTGACCCAGCAGACTGTGCTGGCACTTTGGCTCTCCATGGATTATCATTAGTTCAGAGCCACTATCTAATAACCCTGAGTGGTCTAGGTATTTCCTTTCCCTTCGTGCATAGTCACTTTGGTAAATGGCTGAAGGATCTTCTGGGCAAGGTTTGAGGGAAGATTCTCAGGATATGCATATGGCTATATTGTAGGGTTGTTCCTAAAAGGTATCCAGATTCCCCCTTAATTAAGAGCCTCTGGGTCTGTGAATTGGTTTTGGTCTGTGACCTGAGCAACAGGTCATGAATTCCCATTTTAAATGACTGAAGTCAGGCTTCTGCCCATCAGACCTAGAATTTTCCGTGTATTCTGAAAATATCAGGCAGCACCTTGGTCTTTCCTAAGGACCTTGTGTTCAGTTAGCTAGTGCCAGAAACCCTTGTGGGCTGAAACACCTGATTATGCTCTAGCTTATTGTGGTGAGTACTCCCAAGGTGTACTATGGAAGGAAGTTTCCCAACTGCCAACTATGAGGACATCTCATGGCTGTTAATATGTTAGCGCAACATCATGAATATCCATGAGGGGAACATGTGGGATGTCGCAAACTTATTTTGTTTGCAGAATGACGCTGCCCTAGATGGTCATATGAGTGATGTGCATAACTCACTTCTGTGTTCCCACTGCCACCAGACCACTTCAGGCCCTCACTTCCTCTCTCCTGGATGCGTAGTTCTGAATTCCCATATCACGGCACCCTGGAATGGGATGATGGATTGGGTAGTGTGGAATGTGCTGCAAGTGATGTGTCATTTACTAATAATAAAGTTAAAATATGCAAGTGATTTTGTTTTCTGGTAAAGTACAGCGGTTGTCCCTCAGTTAATGCCACCTTCAGTTACTTGCATGCCCTTATCTTTGAAGAGAGAAAGGGGCAGGTTACAGCTACCATTAGAGCATGCCCATACCTTGGCAGTATGTGGGGATGTTTGTCTGGGACATGGGCAGCAGCAGTGTGGACTGGGACTTGGCAAGCCCCTGGCTATTATTTCCTTTTATACACAAGACAGCTTGAGCCTGTATCGCATGCACTTTGCTCAGTCCAACACCTTCCCTCCCTCCTCCAGAGTTTATGTGGCTTTCTGGTGGAATTTTATTATCTTGATCCATTTGCCCTGTGGCCTGTTTCTCTTCGGTGACCTGCAAATCTCGGCCCTATAGCTGCTGTTCTCTCTGTGGCCTCTGGTGGGGCCCCCATAATCTCCCTTCAGAGGATCCTTAGAAATGCAGTCTTGGTGGGCTTGGGGAAGAGGATGCTAAAATCATTGAATGTGCTCTTTCTTACCAACACATATTATTAACTCAGAAGCAAATAAACCAATTCTAAATCATGATGCCTGGGGCAAACCTACCCCAGATGAGGCAATCAGGGAAGACTTCTTGGGGAGATGGCATTTAAGATGAGCCCTGCATGAAAGCATCAGGCATGCAGAAAGGAAGTCTGCTTTGTAGCACAAATTTAGAGCACACCAGTCACGTTGTATTTGTTGTGGAAGAGCATTCCAGGCCAACAGACCCATGCAGAGGCTTTCATGGAAGTGGGAGCCTGGTATATTTGAAGATGGGAGGAAGGGAAACAGGTTAGGGACAGAAGTCAAGAGTTTAATACTGGACATGTTAAGTTTGAGATGCCTGTTAGAAATCCAGCTATTGATGTTGAGTAGGCTGTTGGAAGCTCAGAAAAAGAAGTCCAGGCTAGAGAAAGAAATATGGGTATCAGCTTTGTACAGATCAATATAGATGGTATCTAAAGCCAGAGAACAGAGGAGGTTGCCAAGAGAGTGCATATGGATAGAGAGGAGAAATGAGAGATGGGGATTTTTAGCATTAGTGATTGGATGGTGGAAGAAGAGTCAGCCAGTGAGGTTGTTCATTTCCCACACTTGTTACATCCTCCTTTTGTCTCTTACCATCACCATCCCCACCTGTTGCAGGTCTGCCCATCTTTTCCATTCTGATGACTCTCCTCCTGGCTGAGCCTTCTTGGTCCCTCCAGCTAATGGGATTAGTCTCTCCACCCTGTTTCTCTTTGCACCTCCTCCGACAGTACCCACTGGTTGAATGGAATCCAGACTGTTTTGGAACAATGTGACAAATCTGTGTTTTCTTTCCCCTTCTCCATAGATGGAGTCGTGTGCTGCTCTAAGTCTCTACCTGGATTCATGGGGTGGGAAAGTTGGATGGGAATGCTACTGGGCCCCCAACATCAGAATCCAGAGGGAGAGCTGCCTGAGGGAAAAAAAGAGAGAGAGAGAGCCCCTGGGACATTTTTAAGACTAAAAGACTCAGCTATATCTTTGTGACCTTTGGATAATGGTCACTCATGTGATTTCTAGCAAAATTGGCACTGATTTTTCAAAAATAGTTTCATTCATGTGTTTATTCATGTTAATTATAAAAGCTGTGCAGGCTCAAACTGGAAAATAGGGGAAGCCATGAAGAAAAAATAAATTACCCATCATTGTAATAGCCAGAGATAACCACTACTGATATTTTAGTATGTTTCCTTCCAGAATTTCTTTGTGTGCACACGTTACGCACACTCCATGCACACTTAACATCGTTGCAGTCACGTATAAATTATGGTCTGTTTTCTCACACACGGTATTTTATCAGGAGCATATTTTATGTTGTTGGAAAACCTTTGAAATTAATTTTTAATGGCCGCAGCATGTTCTGTTAACCCTTGAGTCAAAAGTTTAAACATTTCTAAGGTTTCCATTACATATTGCTCAAATGCACTTCAGGAAGGTGTTAGTTTATTCTTATGAGGGCGGCTTGTGAGAGGCTTTTTGCCAGCATTCCACACTGCCACTTCTAGATCCTTGCGAATCTGACAGGTGGAAGCAGAGTTCCTCACTGTTGTTTTGATTTGCGGGTCCTTGGTTGCTGTTGTGCTTGCATATTTTTCATGTTTAAAAGTTTTATGTACTTTCTCTGTGAATAATTATTCATCCGTGACCTTTGACAATCTTCTATGTTTCAAAAATGTTTTACTCCAGTGTAAGTTACTAAAATAAAATTCATTCTCAAGGGCATAGTTTAATGAGTTTGGCAGGTGTATCTATTTATCTAACCCCTGCCATAGTCAATATATGGAATACTTCCATGACCCTATAATTCTACTCTTGGCCCTTTGTAACCAACCCCTTCCTTCCCTGACCCTCAGCTCCAGCAACCACTGATCATTCTCTGTTGTTGTCACTATAGTTTTGACTTTTCTAGGTGTTCTCATGAATGGAATCATACAGGATGGACCCTTTTGTGTTTGACTACTTTCTTCACTTACCATGTTCTTAAGATTCATCCATCTTGTTGCATATCCCAACATTTCTAATTGCCAAGGAGTGTTCCACCATATTTGTTTACCACAGTTTGTTAATCCATTCACCAGTTGACAAACATTTGGGTAGTTTTCAGTTTGGGGTCATTACAGAAGATACTTTATAAACATTTACATACAATTCTTGGTGTGTATACATGTTTCCATTTCTCTTGGGTGAATACCTAGTAATAAAATTGCTGGATTGTAGGTAGGTTTGAGTGTATATTTAAATTTGTAAGACACTGTCAAACTGTTGTCCAAAGTAACTGTACCATTTTGCAGTTCCATCAATAACATATAAGAATTCCAGATGCTTTACATCCTCATTAATGCTTGGTATTGCCAGGCTTCTTAATTTTACCCATCCTAGTAGTGTGTAGAGGTATTTCATTTTGCTTTAATTTGCATTTTCCTGATGACTAATGATATTGAGCCTATTTTCATGCAATTATTGACCATTCGTATATATTCTTTTTAAAAGTATATGTACAGGGCACCTGGGTGGCTCAGTTGGTTAAGCGACTGCCTTCGGCTCAGGTCATGATCCTGGAGTCCCGGGATCGAGTCCCACATCGGGCTCCCTGCTCAGCAGGGAGTCTGCTTCTCCCTCTGACCCTCCCCCCTCTCATGCTCTCTCTCTCTCATTCTCTCCCTCAAATAAATAAATAAAATCTTTAAAAAAAAAAAAAAAAAAAGTATATGTACAGATTTTTTGTCCACTATATTGGACTATTTATTTCCCTATTATTGATTTGCCAGAGTTCTTTATATATCCTAGATATGAGTTCTTTGTTAGCTACATATTTTCACATATTTACTCTCAGTGTAGCTTGCTTTTCTCTTTTCTTAACTCTGTATTTTGAAGTACAAAAGTTTTTAATTTTGATGAAATATGTTTTATCTACTTAAAAATTTGTTATGGGTAATTTTTACGGGAGATCCATTTCTAGTCAATTTTTGTGTATGGTGTGAGGTAAGGGTGGGGATTCACTCTGTTTCTGTCCAGATATCCAGTTGTTCCAGCATCATTTGTTGAAAAGGCTTTTATTTCTCTGATGAACAACTTTGCACCTTTGTTGAAAATCAATTGACTATATAACTGTGAGTAGGTTTCTGGACTCTAGTCTCTTCCATTAACCTATAGGTTTATTCTCACATCAATACCACACTATCTTGACTACTGTAGCTAAATAGTTAAGTCTTTTTTTTTTTTAATATTTTATTTATTTATTTGACAGAGAGAGACATAGCGAGAGCGGGAACACAAGCAGGGAGAGTGGGAGAGGGAGAAGCAGGCTTCCCGCGGAGCAGGAAGCCTGATGCGGGGCTCGATCCCAGGACCCTGGGATCATGCCCTGAGCCGAAGGCAGATGCTTAACGACTGAGCCACCCAGGCACCCCGCTAAATAGTTAAGTCTTGAAATTAGGTTGTGCAAGTCCTCCAGACTTGTTCTTCTCTTTCAAAATTGTTTGACTATTCTAGAGTCTTTACCTTTCTATACATTTTAGAATCAGTTTCTCAATGTTAAAAAAAAGCCTGTTAGGAATTTGATTGTGAATACAGTGGGGAGAATTGCCACTTTAACCATATTCAGTTTTCTATTCCATGGACATGGTATATCTATATCTTTCCATTTATTTAGGTGCTTAATTTACATTATATTTAGTAGTCATATGTCCTTAAGCTCCTTTTGGTTCTGACACTTTCTCAGACTTCCCTTGTTTTTTAATGACCTTGCCAGTTTTGAGGATTATTGGTCAGATATTTTATAGAGTGTCCCTCAACTGGGATTTGACTGATTAGACTGGGGTAATGTGTTTTTGGAAGACCACAGAGGTAAAGTATCATTCTTGTCACATCCTGTCAAGGGTGCATAGTATCAATATGACTTGTCACCATTGAGGTTGACCTTGATCATGTGGCTTAAGATAGTGTCCTTTTATTTTCAACCTGTATGTGTCTTTATATTAAATGTGCCTTTTGGGGTGCCTGGGTGGCTCAGTTGGTTAAGCATCCAACTCTTGACTTGGGTTCCGGTCATGATCTCCACTAAGTGTGGAGCCTGCTTAAGATTTTCTCTCTCCCTATCCCTCTGTCCCTCTCCCCACCACCACTTGCACATTCTCTCTCTCTCTCTCCCCCTAAAAAAAAAAACAAAACAAAACAGTAAATTTGCCTTTTTTGTGAAAGCATAAATTTGGATCTTTTTAAAAAAATCCAATTGTGTTTAGTCCATTAAAGTGTTTAGTCGATTAATATTTAAAGTAATTATTGATATATTTGGATTTGGGCCTCCCATTTTTTTTGTTTTTTGTTTTTTGTTTTTTTTTCTTTCTGTTTGTTTTCTCTTTTTCTTCTTTTCAGATAATTGGAATATTTTTTAGAATTCAGTTTTAATTTTCTTATGGTCTTTTAAGCTATACTTCTTTGTATAATTTTTCATGGGGGTTATAGTATACATCTTTACTGCTCCCAGCCTGCATACAATTAACACTGCACCACTTCACATAAAATGTAGAACCTATGTAAGCAATATGGGTCTACATTCTGCCCTCTGTGTCCTTTATACTGTGGGTATTATATGTGTTATACTTACCTATGTAATAAACTTCACAAAACAATGTTATTACCTTTTTGCTTTATATAACTATGAATAAATTAAGAAGAGAAAAGGCAAAAAAATTAGCCTTTGTATTTTTTCAAATATTTACCATTTCTGATACTTTCTTCATTCTTTTCTGAGGAGTTGAGGTCTCCATCTGCTATCATTTCCCTTCAGCCTGAAGAACTTCCTTTATCAAGGTGTGCTAAAGATAGATTCCCTTAGCTTTCTTTTATTTAGAAATGTCTTCATTTATCCTTCATTTTTGAGGAATTTTTCTTAGATGAAAAATTCTTGGGTGACTTTTTTTTTTCTTTTAGCACTTCATGATGTTGTACCACTTCTTTTAGCTTCCATGATTTGGGATGAGAAGTTAAATTGTTGTTCTCCTGCATGTGATGAGTAATTTTTCTCTTGTTGCATTCAAGATTTACTCCTTGAATTTGACTTTGTAATGAGCCTTGGCATGGCCTTTTTCATGTGTATTCTACTTCGTTTTTGTTAAACATCTTCAATCTGTAAATGGATATCTTTAATAAAATTTGGGGAAATTTTGGTCTTTCATTCTCTCCTCTCCTCATGTGATTCCAATTGCATGTATGTCAGACTTTTCTCCCTAGTAATGTTCCATTTTCCTGTTTTTTAAAATAGGCTCTATAATTTTATTTTATTTTTTATCTTATTTATTTTATTTTTTAAATTTTATTTATTTATTTGAGAGAGAGAATGAGATAGAGAGAGCATGAGAGGGGGGAGGGTCAGAGGGAGAAGCAGACTCCCTGCTGAGCAGGGAGCCCGATGCGGGACTCGATCCCAGGATTCCAGGATCATGACCTGAGCCGAAGGCAGTCGCTTAACCAACTGAGCCACCCAGGCGCCCATTATTTTTATTTTTTAAGACTTATTCATTTGAGAGAGCACATGTGCACTCAGCATTTTGAGTATTAAATTGTGAAGACTCTAAATTTTGCTATTATTATTTTTTTCAATGAATGTTGTTTCTTTTGTTTTAGAGGCAGTTATCTTGGTTGGACTCAAACTGCCTATTCTGTTTCTTAGGTGGCAGCTCTGATCTTAGTTCAGATCTTTTGTGTTTAGCTAAGCAATTTTGAGTAGGTTCTGATCATGTGAGATTCAGAGCCAGTCAAAAATGTGGTAGGACAGAATTTGGGGATCCCTCTCTGGTTCTTTCTTTTCTAGGATTTCTTCTTTCTCTCTAGGGTTATGGTTCCCCTGGATTTGGTCTTCTAGTTTTCCAGGACATACCTTTTTTTTTTTTTTAACTGATGTCCTTGCCACCCGTCATGCTGCAGTGCCTAGCCCCAGGCTGAAAACATTGAAAATACTCTTCACAGCTCCACTCCTGTCATCATGGATTCCCTACCAGAGTGTGCCCACTTCTGTTCACTCTGTAGTGCTTTTAGGTAGCTGCTCTTTGTATTATGCCCAAAGCTTATTGTGACTGTCTGCCGGGGGATTGGTCCACTAGGATCTTAACTCCGCCATCACTGGAAGAAGAAATCAAGTTTTAGGTTTTTTTACTTAATGTTTTAAGAAAATCACCAATTTGTTATGCATATTTATGATAGATAACTTTGCAAGTCTGTTGTTTGGCTCTTAAATTGTTGTTTCAGTATTTCTGGTGTATGGAAATTTTTTATGTTGATGTTATTAACTGGGGAAGTTTATGATTCCCCCTCTTAAATGTTGCTTAAAAATCCATTCTTATTAAGGGGAACCCTCCTACACTGTTGGTGGGAATGCAAGCTGGTGCAGCCACTCTGGAAAACAGTATGGAGGTTCCTCAAAAAGTTGAAAATAGAGCTACCATATGATCCAGCAATTGCACTACTGGGTATTTACCCCAAAGATACAAAAGTAGGGACCCAAAAGGGTACGTGCACCCCGATGTTTATAGCAGCAATGTCCACAATAGCCAAACTGTGGAAAGAGCCAAGATGTCCATCAACAGATGAATGGATAAAGAAGATGTGGTATATATATATACAATGGAATATTATGCAGCCATCAAAAGGAATGAGATCTTGCCATTTGCAACGACGTGGATGGAACTGGAGGGTATTATGCTGAGCGAAATAAGTCAAACAGAGAAAGACATGTATCATATGACCTCACTGATATGAGGAATTCTTAATCTCAGGAAACAAACTGAGAGTTGCTGGAGTGGGGGGTGGGGTGGGAGGGATGGGGTGACTGGGTGATGGACACTGGGGAGGGTATGTGCTCTGGTAAGCACTGTGAATTGTGCAAGACTGTTGAATCTCAGATCTGTACCTCTGAAACAAATAATGCAATATATGTTAAGAAAGAAAAAAGAAGAATGTAGCAGGAGGGGAAGAATGAAGGGGGGGAAATCGGAGGGGGAGAAGAACCATGAGAGACGATGGACTCTGAAAAACAAACTGAGGGTTCTAGAGGGGAGGGGGGTGGGAGGATGGGTTAGCCTGGTGATGGGTATTGAGGAGGGCACGTTCTGCATGGAGCACTGGGTGTTATGCACAAACAATGAATCATGGAACACTGTATCTAAAACTAATGATGTAATGTATGGGGATTAACATAACAATAAAAAAAATTTAAAAAAAAATCCATTCTTATTCCAATACCAGGTGAATATGTACCCAGATTTTCCTTTTTTAATGGTGCTAGTGTTTATGTTTCACTTCTTCACCTATTTTGAATTTATTTTAGTATTTCGTATGGAGTGAAGATCTAATTTGATTTTTTTCCCAAGAGAGTAAGGTAATTTCCTAAACATAATATATGAAGCTGATTCAACTTTTAATGGTAGGCAATGTGTTTCTATTATAGAAAATTAATTCCTAACTTGCCAGAATTTAAGGTGAAAATAGATAGTATTAACAAACTATCAAAATCGTGGGCAACCGGGGGAAGGCAGGCTGGGAAAAAACAGGAAACTTTGTTTTGTATGGTGAACAGCAGAGCATTAGACCACTGTCCCAGTGTACTTATTGATGCTGCCTGTATTCCTAATGAAAATCAATCAATCAACCAATGTCTCTCTCACAAACACATACATGGTGCTAAGAGCAGAAGTAGAAGTAGTTACCATTTATCAAGCATTTGCTATAATCACAGTCATGATCAAAATCCTGTGCAAATGTTAAATGCTAATAATATTAATCCTTAGTGGTAAGTGCTATAAGGGAAGGAGGCATAGTGCTATGAGACAGGCTAATAGAGCCCTGGTTATGGAAATCGGAGAAGGCTTCCTTGAGAAAGTAATGAATAAGTTGAACTTGAAAGAGGTGCAGAATGAGCTAAAGCATGGGCAGTGTGGTGGGGAGTGTGGAAATTGGCAAAGGAAGCAGCAAGCATGAGGGACCTAGGACAAGGAAAAGCATAACCCTTCTGAAGAGCTGAAGGGCCAGTATGGCCAGATGACCCCGTGAGTGTGTGTGTGTGTGTGTGCATGCATGTGCACGTGTGTGTGTGCACGTATGTGCATACACACTTACACTTTCTCACGTGGCCCACATCTGATCCACACGAGACCAGATTCCTTACAGCCACTAATTTTAGCCATCCAAACAGGGTAGTCTGTCTTTTTTTTTTTTTTTTTTTTTTAAAGATTTTATTTATTTATTTGAGAGAGAGAGAGAGCACATGAGAGGGGGAGGGCCAGAGGGAGAAGCAGACTCCCTGCTGAGCAGGGAGCCCGATGCGGGACCCGATCCTGGGACTCCAGGATCATGACCTGAGCCGAAGGCAGTCGCTTAACCAACTGAGCCACCCAGGCACCCTTTTTTTTTTTTTTTTTTTTTAAAGCAAACAGGGTAGTCTGTCTTGTGGTGTCTCCCACTTTTGCATCTCATAGCTGTTGTTTAAGGATCTCAGCCCAGATACTTCTTGCCACTCTGTTATGGAAACGTGGCTGATGCTTAGTGTGTAAGTCACATGGACAGTGGGGAAGGATATGTGGTTGAACACTTGCTGGTGACCAGTACTGCAGGACCAGTACTATCAGTCCTGAAAATAATTATCAATTATTTTCAACTGCTGCCATAACAAAGTACCACAAGCCTAGGGGAGAAATGGGGGGTCTGTTTCTTGCCTTTTCCAGCTTCTAGAGGCACCTGCGTTCCTGGGCAGGTGGCCCTTCCTGTATCTACCGTCTCCTCTTTGGCCCTTCTCCTGTCCTTGCATCTCCTGTCCTCGCATCTTTTTCTGGATGCAGCTGGGAGAAATGCTCTGATTTTAAGAACTCCTGTGATTAGATTGGCCCACATAGTTAAGCTGGGTGCTCTCCCATGTCCATGTCCACACCCTTAATCACATCTGCAGAGTCCCTTTTTGCCCTCTGAGGTCACACTCACAGATCCCAGGGATTAGGATGTGGACGCCTTCCAGGCCTTTATTCTGCCTCCCACAGTGACTGAGTTCTCCAAATAGTGACTTTGAAAGAATTATTTCGTGGACATGAGAATTTTAATCGAATTCCTTTGTTTCTTCCTTCAACGTATGCTACTGCTAAGGGAATGCAGAGACATGGAGATATAGAATCAGCTTGATTTTCCTTGCTTTTTAAAAGTCAATTTGTAGTACAATTTTACTAAATTATTTTGTTTACTTTAGATTTGAAACTTCATATAAATTCATTGCTGCCATCTTCAATTCAATATTAAACATCTAATCTGTGCAGCATTATAGAAAAAATGTTTAAAATAATTTTTTATTTTTTTAAATCCAGATTTGGACTTAAAACCACCTCCAAAATCAATTGGAAACAATTTCTAACATCACTTTATGATTCCCAGTGGTTGGAAGTCAACAATACAGTTCCCCTGACAAAAAGAAATAGGTATGTAAAAAATAATAATAATAAAATAAAAGAACTAAATTTTAGTTACACATATCAGAATCTATAAAAGGTTAGAGAATATCTGAATTGCTTTTTCTTCATTTTTTTAAATGACAAATTCATCTTCATTGGATAATTATGAACTTTACGTAGTGATTTGCAGTTTATCAATTATTTCCCACACCGTATTCTTATATAAAACGGCCTTCAGCTATAAGGTGGGTATAATTATTATTTTAAGTTTCTAGATGAAAAAAATAAGACCATAAGCATCTTAACTAGATCTTCTGCTTAGCGATGGAGGCAGAAATGGATCTCATATGTTCTAGGTACACACATCAGTACTGCCAACGCTACACGGAGCTTTCAGTGCAAAATTGTGTATAAGCATGTTCGGTTAAGTGTTCTATAGAGAGGAGCAACCCACATTCACTTGTTTCCCGACCCCTCTCTGCGTGGTGCAGATATCGTGGGTCGGGGATTATTTGCCTTGAGCGCCATTATTTCTGTTTTCATTCTAATGTCTATTATAACTTCAGATTTACATGATCACATAAACCGTGGTGGGGCCCAAAATGTAAAAAAGTACTTAATAATATGACATTTTAGAATTTAGGCTTTTTCTCTAAGAAGTATTTTGTTTATGTTGGTGTGTATCCTGCATTGATCACCTTATATAAATCTTAAAGAAAAATACAGGCTTTATAATCTCAGCACGTTCATTGAAAGCACTATGCTCTATTGTAAAGTAAAATATACCACAGAGTTAATTCCCATTTCACCAGGTCCTATTCCTGTCTCAGGGATTTATGAATATTTGATGAACTGCCCTGGTTACCAGCCTTCTAGGTATTTAGAGCTCCCTCCCCACCCCCTTCACCCCCTACTCCGTTCCTGGGATGCAACTCTCTGAGTTTATTTCTTAAGTGAAGTTACTTCTGGTTTTTTTTTTTTTTTTTAATGATTCTCTTATCTGAAAGAAAGGAAAGAATTAAAATGTGAATTTTATTTACTTTGAAACAGTGAATCTCAACTGGGAGCAATCCCCGCCCCCCCCCCCCAGAGACCTTTAGCAATTTTAGGAGACATTTTTGGTTGTCACAGCTGGGATGGGGGTGCTACTGACATCTAGTGGGTAGAGGCCAGGGATGCCACTAAACATCCCACGGTGCATGAGACAGTAGCCCCCCCCACACACACCCCCAAAGAACTACCAGGCCCTAACATCAGTGGTACTATAGAAGGTAATAATTACTGCAGAAATTTCTGTTCCTTCCAGTGATCTGTAGAAAAACCAGGCTCCAGTGAGTCACATGAGCAACTCATACTCAGGAGTTCTACTTTATGTGTTTCTTAGAAATGGTAGTAGATGTGTGTGTTTATATGTTTTTGTACAACTAGAAAAAGCTAAGATGGCCACGTGGATGCAGCAATAAAATCCCCCAAACGAATGTGAGAATTGTTCAGCTGATTCACTATCCTTCTTTATTTAATGGGAAATGTCATCCTGTCTCAATGAACACTGAAAAGGAGAGGCTGACCAGGGCATCTGTAGATTGGTATCATGGGATCCCTGTAGCCCCCTTCTGATCAGGGTGAAGTTGGCTTTGATCTCCAGAGTGTGTGGTCAGAGGCCTTCAGGAGCACACATGCAGGCTGATGGCCCTGCGTTCAGGGGATGGATGGAAGAGGCAAGAAAGGGAGAGGAGTCCGATAATGTAGGTGACCATGGCCATTGTCAACAGGGAAGGGGAGATTGCAAAGGTTGACATTCCCACTACTTTAACATGGGAAGCGTGTGCCCCCAGTTATCACGTGGGTGAGTGTGCCTCAACACGCTGCCCATACACACAGGAAAGTGATGGTCTCAGCAGTGATCGTGCTCTCTTCCCCGGTCTCTCTCTCTCTCTCTCTTTTTTTTTTTTTTTAAAGAGAGAGAGAGCGTGAGTGAGTGAGGAGGGGAGGGGCAGAGGGAGAAGGAAAGAGAGAATCCCTTAGCAGGCTCCACACGGGGTTCAATCTCATGACCCTAAGATCATGACTTGAGCTGAAATCAAGAGTCAGATGCCTAACTGACGGAGCCACCCAGGCGCCCCTTTCCTGGTCTCTTTTGGGACCAAAGACACGGACCGGCAAGATGGCTGGCCACAGTTAGCTGGCATGGGAAGAGGAGAGTGATGGCACAGCAAGGCTAATGGCCTCCACACCCTCTCCCCTGTCAGTCACCGCACTGCCCGAGCAGCAGTGCCCAAGCACATTACACTTTCAGGAAGAAGAGCCATCCACAAATAGGGCGTTATGATAGTTGTCAGGTGCTTTTCTTCTTCTTCTTCTTTTCTTTCTTTCTTTTTTTTTTTTTTTTGCATTAAGAAAGAACAAAGTACAAGAACATAACCTTATTCCTGTTTTTCTTTTCATTCTCCTGTAGCATCACCTCTAGAAATCAATCTCACAAGGAAAACATTCTCACAAAGTTACCCAGACACGAGGATCACCATACATCGTTGAAAAAAGCACTACTGATCGCCAACACTGTAAGATTTTGGAACCCTTCTCTGGTGAAAACCTCATTGTTTCTCAGAATGCGAACACTCAGAACAAGGCCAATAAAAACTGTATATTCATTCATTTATCCAGCCAACAGACATTTTTTGAGCTCCTATTATATGCTAGGAATTATTCTGAGCACTTGGGGCTATAAGGCCCGACCTCAGGAGTTGGGTGTGTTTGGGGGATCAGATGACATAAAACGTGCTATGCTGCAGTGGGGGAGACGCCAGGGGATGAGAACAGAGTGTGGCAAGGTCGTTAAGGATGCAGTGACTGCCCATCGTTCGCTGTTTAACGAGTAATCCCAACCTGTTGAACCTTCCCCACTCCAGGCTAGAGTGTGTGGGTTCATAACAACGTGTAACCCATCCAAGGAAAGTTTTCTTAGATCCAAAGAGCCTATTTCCTGGTTTAATTATACTGCAGAGAGGAGGCTAATTCATGAATTTGTAACTTGCTCGAAATATTGCTCCTGTCCCAATTTAATGTTTATTTTAGAAAGCAGCACTTAGATACTTTTGAAACATGCAACATTTCCCAAGTTTGTTATTTGCTAAGTACATTCAATAACTGAATCTAGGAAATCTGGAGGGGTCCAGTGACTTGCTCTGCCTCAGACTCAAGTACAACTGTGTATAAAAGAGGAGGTGGTTGGCCTCAGCGGCAGCCTTCCTCTAAGGCAGCTCCAGGGCAGCATTCTGGAGAGGAGCCCATGTGGCCTGGAGGTGGACCACAAAGTTCAGTGGTTTGCTCTCTGTTCTGGAGACTCCTCGCCTCTGTCGATCTAGAATGCCATTGCTTAGGGTTTCCGAGCATAGCGTAGACTCAGAGATTTGGGGTTCTGTTTTCTGCAGGGGAGGGGGCATTTTAGCTAGCCCACTGTTCTAGTTATTCTTTCAACCTATATCACTTGATCTCTTCTACTGAATGAACAATAATATTGCGTGCTTAACAATGTGCCAGGTACCGTCTCAAGTGATTTACTTGTCTTCACTCACTTCAGCCTCTCAGCAGCTCTGTGAGGTAGACACTATAATTATCTCCATTTGATCCTTTCATTTTTGCCCTTATTTGCTGAGGAAAGGGAGCGTCAGTAGTAAGTACCCAGCTTGAGGCTCCCAGCTAGTGAGTGGTGGAGCCAGGACACAAACCAGCTACTCCGGAGAGGCCCACTGCTGCCCTGGGCAGAGCTGCCTGGGAGTGTGCTGGCTGGGCCTCTCTTAGAGATAAATGAAGGCTTTTGTGTGTTTACCCACCTCAGCACCTAGTGTGGTATATTGAAGCAATTTAATTAAAAATAGTGAAATCTCATCTCCGTTAATGGAGTACTATAATCATGCTAACCACTCCAAATGTTGGACTATTTAACAGTCATTGATGTACTGTTCCACAAACAGAACTGATCAACAAACACGTCATGTGGGTGAGGAATGGAGTGCCTGCCCCACGCTGGGCCTGGCTGTGGGCACTTACACTGAACACATAGATGAGTAATGCAAAGGCCCTGCCAATGATGAGCTCACACTCTGGAGCATCACATAACAGCAGTGACCATCAGATACCTTAGAGTTGCAGAGTGCATGGTTGCCAAGTGGGACTCCCAACCCCCCCACCATGTGTCTTGGTCTTGGGCACATTCTGAGACCTGGAAAGAGGAGAGCAGAGGGAGAGAGCCAGGAGGAGGCAGGCTGCAGAGGACAACAGTAGGAAGCAGGTCCCTCTCCTGCTGTAGAGAGGGGTGTAGAATTATTACAGGAAAGACTGCTTTAGATCTGCTCCAACTCATACATCCCAAGTAGCTATATGTGCTACCTCTACACATTGCCACCTTCCCTCTGAGTGGACCTAGTCACCTCCATCACTTACATTTAAACGTGATGTGGTTCCCTTTCTATCACCCAGAAACAATTTGTACCCTGCCTGTTCACCCACTCTTTTTCTCAGTATTATTTGTAGCTCACATGAATTTCTAAATAGAAAGTCCAGAATAATCTTCCAGAAAATACTAGAATTAATAATAGAATTTAGGTCATTGGATACAAGATCAGTATTCAAAGATCAATATGATTTCTGTAAATTACAATAAGCAATTAGAAAAAGAATTTTTAAAATATCATTTCTACCAATATCTTTAAAAAAATCAAATGCCTAGAAATATACCTAATAAAAATATGCAAATTCTCTGCATTGAAGACTACAAAGATCACTTTTAGAAATAATAACAATCCTTCACTAACTTTCAGAAACTATAGGAGGAAGGACTGCTTCCCAACTCATTCTCTGAGGCCAATATTACCCTAATACTAAAGCCAGACAAAGGGACCACAAGAAAAGAAAACCAAAGATCAATATCCTTCATGAATATTGTTGCAAAAATTCCCAGCAAAATATTAGTGAACCAAATTCAGCAACATACAAAAAAGATTAAATGCTATGACCATGTGGGATTTATCCCAGGATTGCAGGTTTGGTTTGACTTCCAAAAAATCAATTAATATAGTACACAATATTAATAGAATTAAGGACAAAACCACATAATCATCTTGATAGATGCAGAAAAACTATTTGAAAAATCCAACGCTGTTTCATGATAGCAACTTTCAACAAACCAGGAATAGCAGGGAAACTCCTTAAACTGATAAAGGGCATCTATAATGAACCCATAGCTAACAGCTAACCATAGTTGATGGTAAGAGACGAATACTTTCCCCCAAGATCATGAAAAACAGAACAATGTCAGCTTTTGCTACTTCCATGCAACATTGTACTGAAGTTCTAAACAGTGCAATCCTGAAAGAAAAGAAATAAAAGGCATCCAGATTGGAAAGGAAGAAGTAAAACTGTCTTCATTCACAGACAACATGATATACACACACAAACTTCTACAAATAATAAAGTTCATCAAGGTTGCAGGATATAAGATCAATATACGAAAATCAGTTATATTTCTATAAACTAGCAATGAACAATCTAAAAATGAACTTCAGAAAGCAATTCCATTCACAATAGCATCAAAAAGACTAAAATACCTAGCAATAAATTTAACAAAAATGCCTGACTTGTACACTGAAAATTACAAAACACTGTTAAAAGAAGCAAAATGTAAATACATGAAAAGACATTCCATATTCATGGATTGGAAGACTCGCTATTATTAAGATGGCAGTTCTCTCCAAATTGATCTATAGATTTAATGCTGCAAACCCCATTAAAATGTCAACTGGCTTTTTTTGCAGAAATTTAAAAAACTGATCTTAAAATTCATATGGAAATGCAAAGGTTGCTGAGTAGCTAAAACCAATCTTGGAAAAGAAGAATGAAGTTAGAGCACTTAAGCTTCCAGTTTTGAATCTTAGTACAGAGCTACAGTATCAGGACAGTGTGGCACTGGCATGAGGATAGACATATTGATTGATGGAACAGAACTGAGGGTCCAGAAATAAGCCCTCACATTTTTGGTCAGTTCATCTTTTACAAGATCAGTGGGGGGAAAGGATCATGTTTTCAACCAATGGTGCTGAGACAATTGGATATCCATTTGGAAAAAGATGAACTACCTTACCCCATACACAAAAATTCACTAAAAATGGGCCATAAACCTAAATATAAGAGTTAAAATGGCAAAATTCTTAGAAGAAGGCATATGCATAAATCTCTGTGACCTGGGTTAGGCAAGGATTTCTTAGCTATGATGCTAAAAGCATGATCCATAAAGGGGAAAAAAAAACCATACACTGGACTTCTCAAAATTAAAAATTTGTGCTTCAAAAGATAAGCCACGCTCTGGGAGAAAATATATGCAAATGATATATAGGGTAAAGGATTTGCACATAGAATATATAAGAACTCTTAGAACTCAGTAAGAGGAAAACCCACTGTAAAAAATGGGCAAAATATTTGAATAGACATTTCATCCAAGAAGACATACGAATGGCCAACGAGCACATGAAAAGGTGGTCAACAAATCAGAAGCACACTGAGACACCACTTCCCAACCATGGGATGACGATAATCAACCCACGTAGTCAGTAGTAAGTGTTGACAAGGATGTGGAGATGGAATGCTCCAACACTCTCATGCTGGTGGAGATGTAAAGTGCTACAGCTTCCATTGAAACAACAATATGGTCATTTCTTTAAAATTAAACAAATGTATCACGTGACCCAGCAATTCCTCTCGTAGGTAGCTGCCCAAGAGAAGTAAAATCATATGTCCACACAAAGACTTGTGTGCAAATGTTCACATCAATGTTATTCATAATCTCCAAACTGGAAATGATCCAAATGTTTATCCACTTGTGATAAGATAAACAAAATGTGGCATCTCCATACAGTGGGATAATAACAAGGATAAAAAAGATCAAAATACTGATCCATGGTACATCCTGGATGAACCTAAAAAATGTTATGCTAAGTGATGGAAGCCAGATGCAAAGTTCATACTGATGCATATAGTGTATGCTTCTGTTTACCTGAAATACCTCGGACAAAGTGAATACAGAGAGATAGCAAATAGACAAGTTACCTTAGGTTGAGGAAATGGACACAAGGTTTCTTTTGAGATGATGGAAAGTTCTGGAAGCAGATAGTGGTGAAGGTTGCACAATGCTGTAAATTTATTAAAAATCATAATTTTCCTACTTGGACATTAAAAATTTGATGATCACTCCCAAACCAAAAAGCAAGCAGGCATATATTCTCTAAATTATTTAATTTTCCCTAAGACACCCTTATATCCTTTTCTGATTTTGGACCCCAAAGTAATGGCTGGCATTTACATACTGCTTTATGACTTAGCCCCTTTGTCACATTAATAGTCACAGTGTCTCTCTGTGAGAGAGGTAGGGATTCTTTATTTCCCCTGTTTTTCCAGTAAACAGTATCTTTTCATTTTGATATTTAATATGCTTATTGGTAATTTTTTATTCCGGGGGAAGAATTTGCCTCACAGTGTTTTGCTTATAATACGTTTTCTTTATGCAGCATGGCTGAAATTTTTCTTGCTAAGTAATTGTCCATTTATGTAATTGATGAGGTTGGTGGGAGTGAAAATAAGCATAATTAATATTTTTAGTAAATTGGCAAGTTGTAATTGAATTGCCGGGAAGTTGTGTGCCCTCTGCTACTGAGCCACATAGCCCTCAGGTGGGGTTGGGGCTGGAGGAGGCAGCACTTAGCCTGTCCCGAGGCGGCAGTCGGCCTGTGCCAGCAAGATGGGCCTCTTTCCTCACTTGGGGCCATATCCTGCCCACATCCTCATAGACAGCATTGTGGGAATGGCCCCTGGAGAGTTCCAGCATCCCCCCTGCACCCACCCAACACACTGCTCTTGGCTCACAGTGTTATCTAGTGACCACCACCTGAGGGATTCTTGCTTCATCATAATTCTGTTTGGCCAGAGCTCACTCTTTATTCAGTGATGCTTAGTATGTATAACGCTTTTCCTTCCTTTTTCCTTTTTTAAAAAAATTCCCTTATATACACTCTCATGCTCAGAAACCTGATGGACGGATAACAGGGGAAGAATTGCGACGTCTCCTAAATTGCATGGTTGTAAAAATCAGTGATTCAGAATTCAAAGAATTGATGCAAACGCTTGACCCTGGGGACACTGGATGGGTCAATGTCTACACGCTTATCGAACTGCTTGAAGAGAACCCTAAGGTGAGTTTTATGACGACTCCATATTTGATTTTCTGTTGATGGCAGGAAACTTAAGTATTCTTAGTGAAATCAGAGGCGGTAGGTGAAATAGTCTTAAATAAAGGACTTCACGTTTTTCAGCTGGGTTGATTTTCATTTTTTAAAAAAGATTTATTTATTTGAGAGAGAGAGAACGCGCATGCGTGCATGCACAGGGGGAGGGGCAGGAGAGGGAGAGAGAATCTCAAGCAGCGCGGAGCCTGATGCAGAGCTCAATCCCACGAACCTAAGATCAAGAGCCAAAATCAAGAGTCAAAATCAAGAGTCAGATGCTTAGCCAACTGAGCCACCACGTGCCTCTAATTTTCATTTTAATAAGAGTTAAGTTTTTGAGTTGTTCGATTTTAACTTTCAGTGTCAAAATCTTTTTTTTTTTTTAAAGATTTTATTTATTTATTTGAGACAGAGAGAATGAGAGAGAGAGAGAGAGCACATGACGGGGGGAGGGTCAGAGGGAGAAGCAGGCTCCTTGCCGAGCAGGGAACCCGATGCGGGACTCGATCCAGGGACTCCAGGATCATGACCTGAGCCGAAGGCAGTTGCTTAACCAACTGAGCCACCCAGGCGCCCTCAGTGTCGAAATCTTACTGAAAGGTGATATTTGACATTTCTGGAAACCCCTCCTGGGATGAGAGCACCTATGTGTAGCAGGATGTATCTTCTTTTAACAACATGCCGGCGGCGCCCCTCCTGCAACCATGTCTTGCACAGGCATGTTTGTGAATTACTCCTCTGGTTCTCATTAATATTTTTAGAGTTTTTATGTTAATTCCCCATTTAAAAAAAAAAAATGCTTATTGCCTCTGGTGATCCGTACTTGCTTTTTGAAAAGTTGACAGAGTTTTATTATTAGAAATGCTTTTATAACTTTAATAGTGATTAGCACTTAACAATTTTAAGAACTTTAAAAAATTAGATTAGTGTCAGGTAATGCATGTGATAGGCATGAACAGATTCTTTTTGAAATATTTGTTATAGACTTCCTTTAGCAGGTACAAATTAGTTTTTCACTAATATTATGATTTCTTGAACGCCCACCTTGTGCAAGGTGGTGACCACATCCTAAACCAATGTCATTTGGTCCTTCTTGAACCCTAGTTCAAAAGTAAGTCCCAGAATTCTTAATCTCAGAAAACAAACAGGGTTGCTGGAGTGGTGGGGGGTGGGAGGGATGGGGTGGCTAGGTGATAGACATCGGGGAGGGTATGTGCTATGGTGAGCGCTGTGAATTGTGTAAGACTGATGAATCACAGACCTGTACCTCTGAAACAAATAATACATTATATGTTTAAAAAAAGAAGATAGTAGGAAGGGAAAAATGAAGGGGGGGAAATCGGAGGGGGGAGACGAACCATGAGAGACTATGGACTCTGAGAAACAAACTGAGGGTTCTAGAGGGGAGGGGGGTAGGGGGATGGTGATGGGTATTAAGGACGGCAGGTATTGAATGGAGCACTGGGTGTTATATGCAAACAATGAATCATGGAACGCTACATCAAAAACTAATGATGTAATGTATGGTGAGTAACATAACATAATAAAGTAAAATTTAAAAAAATTTTAAAAATAATGTCTAATGTCTAAAAAAAAAAAAAAAGTAAGTCCCAGGGCCCTCACACACAGAAAAGAATAATTGTACCTTTTCCTAAACTTTGTTGTATTAGCTCCTGAGAATTGTGGTCTCTGGCTGTCACAGCAACTCTGCACACAGCTTTTTTCCCTAAAAACAAAATATGGACACGAAAACAATCTGCTCTCCACGTGACAAGTGGCTCGATCTTTGCTCAATATAAACCACATCCTGTCGGCCACCATGCTTAAAAGCCTTGGGTGGCTGTCGGGGCTCTAGGAGAAAGCAGGACTTCCTAACCTGGCTGGCAAGGTGCCCATGTAGTCCAGCCCTGCTGACCGGCTCCCGGAATCCTCGTGGGCCACACTGGCTTGGGTCCTCAGGTGCCCCCAGGTCCCTCCTGCAGCCTGGGCACACTGTGGCTCCTGCCAGGATTCCCTTCACGCTCCTTGGCAGGTCTCGGTGCACCCGGTCTCTTCCCAGGGACCCTCCGTGACGCCTCTGCTGAAGCCTGTCTGGCAGCCCCCGGCCTCACACACCTGCCAGTCAGTGTCATAACTTGGTCATTATGTGGTCATGCCTCCACGAGGACAGGCCGTTCCATTTTCACTGCCCGTTGTACCCACGGGGGCTAGCGCACTGCTCGGCTCACTCACAAAACGGTGCAGTGAGTGAGTGAATGAACACAGAGGAATGGAGGAGAAAAATTAGAAAACATGGTTATGCAAATAGAAGAAAATGAAAATCACCACTAGTTCTAACACGGAGGGATTGTTACCCACTGTTAGACTTTGTGGTCCATTCTTCTGAGCCTGTGTACCTGCACGCACCTTGTTTTCAGCTTTATTGCAGTATAACTGATACACGAAAGCGGTACATATTTAATGTATGCAATTTGAAGATTGGATACATACTTTCATGTATGATATCTATTTTATTTTAAAACGAGATCCTATAATTAATGACTTTTCAGTTGGTGTTGTCCCTTACTAGCATGTCCTTAACACTGTCGGTAAAAATTCTGCTGTATGATTTTAAAAGATACAGAGTAACTATTCTCTGTTTAATCTACATGTTCTTTTTTTTTCCCTTTTATAAATCTTGCTACGATGGATATTGTAGCGCCTGCTTTTTTGCACCATTCTGTGATGATTCCTTTCATACAAATTTCTAGAAATGAAATGATTAGGTGAAAGAATGAATATACATTTTATTCTTGAAATTATTTTAATTATTTTAAAAGAGGAATGTATGTGTAAAATACAAAATGCAAAAGATGCAAAAGGGAACATGTGAAAAGTAAGTTTTTCTTCCAGCTCTGTTCCCTTGCCAACCCCCCAGAGGCGGTCAATATTGCCCCAGAGTGTGTAGATTATCAAATTGTCTGATGTTACCCCTTGTCGACACTGGCAATTGACTTCCGTTTTAAATTTTTACCATTCTGAAAGGCAAAAACGCCGCCTCATTATTCTTTTATTTTGCATTTCTTTAAGCCAGGTGATAGATTTTTTTTCATGTTTATTGTACTTTTTTTTTTAAATAAGTGCTAGTTAAATATTATGATCCCCATTTCCAGATGGGGATTAGGGAGCAAACTCAATTGCTCACGCTCTCAGAGTTAATTGGCTAATCAGGGGCAAAGCTGAAAGTCCGTGTCTGTCTGCCTCCAAATCTCCTACTGCCTCGAGGAGTGATTCGTACCTACAGACTTGCTCTTTCCCAATTAGATACGAAAACTCTTCTCCTGTGCAGACCCCATGGTACCTCTCCTCCTGGCTTGGGATTCAGCAAGTGACTTTCCTGTGCGGTCCCAGCATGCGAGCACCCAGGTTACAAAGGTACCACTTAGGGGCGCCTGGGTGGCTCAGTCGGTTAAGCGTCTGCCTTCGGCTCAGGTCATGATCCCAGGGTCCTGGGATCGAGCCCCGCATCCGGCTCCCTCCTCAGCGGGAAGCCTGCTTCTCCCTCTCCCACTCCCCCTGCTTGTGTTCCCTCTCTCGCTGTGTCTCTCTCTGTCAAATAAATAAATAAATAAAATATTTTTTAAAAAAAGGTACCGCTTGGTAAATATGTTTGTTTTTTGTGTTAGGTGGAAGAAATTGTTCAGGACTCGATTACTAGGAATCTCCAAGCCTTCTACAAAATGCTACAGTCATATGACCTCGGAGACACGGGGCTCATTGGTCGAAATAATTTCAAGAAAATCATGCGCATATTCTGTCCATTTTTAACGATCGAACATTTACTGAAGTAAGTGTTTTGGTAACGAAATTAATTCGGGTCATGTTTTTTGTCAACTCTGTTTATGATCCTAAAACAACTTCTATGTGTGTTTGCAATATTGATAGGGAATATTGATAATTGCTATTTATTGGGTCCTTACTAACATAGGACATGGGTCGAGAGTTTGGCACGTGCTCTGTGATTTAGTTCTCACAACAGCACTCCTTTCCATGGATAAGGACACCGAGGTCTGAAGAAGTTAAGTACCTATCCACAGGCACATAGCTAGGAGGCCGTGGATTGAATCTACCTCCCAGGTCTCTGTGACTCTTCTGCTCTTAATCCCGATACCAGTTTACCTCCCAGGGTGCCTGGCTGCCATCAGCCATCCTGTGGAGAGAGGCTTGAATTATAGTTGTGTTTTACTTTAGTTTAAAACTTGCCTCTTGGGGGCTGAGCGAAGCTGGAAGGGGACAGGAATCTTAAAAGAAGAGCACAGTGCCTTGAAGGCCCTTGTGAGTCTCCTGCCGTGTGTCTTGTTCACCCCGCTCACGGCTGCCCTTGGGGCACAGAGCTCACTTGCTTCCCTGTCCACAGTGACCTTGAGAACCTACAGCTTGAATCCTGCTTCCCCTGCCAGCACCCGAACGTCCTGCTGTGTGCTCCAGCTTGTCGTCCAGACTGTTTGGTCCATGCTTCCCACTGTGGACAGCCATCTGGGAGATTAGATGGAAATCCATTGAATCGCAGGGAAGAAAGTTACTCTAAGTCTCTCTCAGTCCTTCTGCCTGGAATGTTAAAAATCTTATATTTGTTGCTTTTGATGACATTACATTGATTTCAGGTGACACAGTTGATCTACCAGTGGTTGTTGGCCACTCGAGTCTCCTTTCTGTGAATGTTCATGTTTCGTTACCCATTTTTCTTGTGGTTGGTTTTTGCAGGAGAAGGGTTTACAGGAGGAGGGTGAGGCCAAGGCTTTCCTGAGCAGAGAGGCGCACAGAGCTTGGTGTTTGCATTCATCCATTTACCGAACGTTTGCAGAAAGGCCAGCTTGCTGGAGTGTGGGAGACACGGAAAGGGGGAGAGACAGGTGGCAGCGAGTCAAGAGAGAGGGTTCTAGAGGGAGCTCAGGGGGCCTCTGCAGGGCAAGAAGTGAGTATGCAGGGGCTTCGGCTGCCTTGGCCTCTGCTATGTGCAGTCAGGAGGAGGGTACCCATGGGGACAGTTCATTTACTCCTTCACTTAGTCTTTCACTCTGTGGGTGGTATTAGGGAGTGCCTACTGCATACCTGCTCTCCTACGTAACCGGTTAACGGAAATCCCTTTATTTCCAGGGTGCTCTAGTGTGGGGGAAAGAGATGCAGACAACCCAGCATGGCCTGTGAGCGCAGCTCTGGGTGAACTCGGAGGAGCGCTCACTTACAGCTGGGCAGGACGGAATGTGGGAAGCTTCTCGGATGTGATGCTTGAGTCCGAAGGGGAAAGGGAAGGGCATTTCAGGATGTAGGATATGAGGCAAAGCCCAGAGAGTAGGGGCAGATCTGGGGACGGGCAAGCCCTGTAGGACCGTTGGGGCAGGCAGTTATGTATGGAGGAACAGCAGGGGGATGACGCCGAGGGATGGGCGGGGTCAGGCTAGAATGGGAACTGGGGCCATTCGGCAGGGCACTGGTTCCCAGCAGCATCTGAGAATCATCTGGAGAGCTTTGAAAATCCCAACGCCCATGCCCTGTCCGCAGGCCGGGCCAGGCACTGTCATCCTGACGTCCCCACCGGCTCTGAGGTGCAGCCGAAGTGGAGAAGCACAGCTCAGGGGGTGAGGAGCCTGTGACGTGGCCTTGGATGGGGCAGGGGACAGTGTCACATCTGTGCTCTCTAAGGGTTGCTCTGGCCCCAGTGTGGAGAAAGCACTGTGACGGAGAGAGGAGGGGGACAGGTGGGCGGCACAGCAGTGGCAGTGGCACAGCAGGGGGGCGGCTGTTCTGGGATCAGGGGGACAGAGGGACGGGACTCAGGGACCCTGGACGTGGAGGTGGATGGGAGAGAGGGCAGCCAGAGGCTGTGTCATTGGCCAGTTAGGAAGCACAGAGGAGCCTACGACCATACCACCCGGAACGTGCCCGATCTCGTCTGATCTCGGAAGCTGAGCAGGGTCTGGCCTGGTTAGTACTTGGCTGGGAGGGAGCACAGAGGAGGAAGCAAGGCGAGTGACAACTCCAGGAGGAGACTCCCAGGGGACGTGGGCACAGACGTGATTCTCTTTATGCTGACGGCCTGAGCCTTCATTCAGCAAGCATCTATCTGGGAGCAGATAGTAGACCGTCTGAGGTGAGAGGGCGGGGGTAGGACCTGGCAGAACACCACCAGCTCATCAGTGACCTGGCCGGAGGGGCGGAGAAGGTCAGGGTGATGGCCCAGACCCCGCGGTGTGGGAGCTCTGGGGGTAGGAGAAGTCAGCGGGTCAGGCGGCACACAGGAAGCAAGGGGGACGAGCACTCACACTCATCATGGCTGTGCCTTAGCAAGCAAGGCCTCAGGAGAGGGGCGGGCTGGAGCAGCCCCCACAGGGCGGGAGGGTCAAGGTGAACCCAGCAGGTGCCAAGGAGCGTGCAGGGAGTGTGGAAAACGCAGTGTCGAGGAATGGATCCACTCCTGAAACTCCCGTACCTGGGCTAGAACAGTGCCCAGTGCGTGCTCAGGGCTTCTTCAGTGTTTAGTGAGGGAATGAATGAATGAGGGAGGGAGTGAATGAATGAATGAATCAAATCTAGTGGATTGGTCATGCAGGTAATTGGGTATTTGAGTTGGAAGCCTCTCTAATCCATTCTCCATGACGCAGCCAGGTTTATCTGTCTCAACTACAGATCTGATCATGTTAAAACCCTGCTTAAAACACCCCAGTGTCCTACTGCTGCTAGGAAAGCATCCAGATGCTTTCAAGAGTGGCTTCCCAGGCCCCTCATGATCCTCACACCCTCCAGAGCTCCGGCTTTGCAGCCAGACTGCCTGGGTGTACAAATCCCAGCTCAGCCCTGAACTGGCTGTGGACTTGGGCAAGTTACTTACCCACTCGGAGCCTCAATCTCCTCACGCAAACGTTACTTAAGAGAGTGCGGTAAGGGTCAAAGGAGATCCTAGACGTAGAGCCCTCCACCCGGCGCTGAGCTCAAGAAACATTGACTCGGCTGCTGCTGTTCTTCTCTCAGCACAGACTGAACCGCTTTCCATTTCCTGACGACCCCAAGCCCTCTCTCTCATCTCTGGACTTGTAGACGGCCTATTTGCTCGGTTCCAAATGTGCACTTTCCCGGCCGCTTGGCTCCTTGGGGTGGGGGTTGTTTAGCCTGTTCACAGTGGTAGCTGTAATACTCAGCACGGTGCTTAGTACCTGGCAGCATAAGGACTTCCTGAAGCAGTTAGATCAATGGCCAGAACTTCCTGAAGTGCCCCTCACTGGGTGCATTTTATAGACAAGGAAACTAAAGCAGAGAAAGAGTGAGGTGCCTCAGGTTGGCGGTTCTCAATCCTTGAATGGGCTTAAAAATTATTGGGGACCTCAAAAAGTTTTCGTTATATGGAGTGTATCTATCAGTATGACTGGATTAGAAATTAAAACTGCACATTTGAAAAAGGTTATTGCAGAAAATGAATGTGTACTTCCTTGTTGGGTTTCCCTGTAGGCTTAGGGAAAACATTGCAGTTTCAAAATAATGACTTATTGGATAAGGAGGTTACAGAAATTATAGCAGGTGTAACCAAAGGTAGCTGGTAACAAGCTAGTGAAGGTCTGTAAAGAAACGAAGCAAATCTCTGAAAACTCACTCCAGCTCCTCATTTATACTCGAAACATTTCCACAGCTTTAGAAAATGTTAGCGAACACAGCCTTCCCGAACACACGTTCCATCAGTGGTCACACGTCGGGTGGCCTCTGAAAAGCCCACTGTGTGTGAGAGGTGCAGGGTGGAAAAGGCAAATGACTTCCTAGTATCTATATGAAAATGCTTCGGGCCTCCCTGGTGTTCTGGAAGGGGCCACAGACCGCACCTTGTGAACGCTGCCTTCGCTCATTGAGGGGCTGTGAAGTCTGGAGCTGATGTTCCAACCCAGGGAGGCCGATTCCAGGGCCTGTGCCCATAGCCACTGTGCTCTGTTTCCTTGTGTATTCTTAAACGTGTGGAATTTTGTTTTGGTCCCCAGGCTTTACCAAGTTTGCTACAATGGGTGTGTGCAACTTTTATGATTAGAAGAATCCTAACAAATAAAATGTTGGGGGAAAAGGTAGTTCCTGTCATATTAGTGGTTGCCTACATTTTTCTAAAATATTTGCATATGCCAAAATTCCAGTATAGGTACTTCCACAACTCCATCCCAGAACTTGCCATTTAAAAAAAGTTCTTTTTACATTTGTTATATCTTTATTGCAGTATTCTTTACAAACTATAAACTACACATATTTATTTATTTGTTAAAGATCTTATTTATTTATTTGAGAGAGAGCGAGACAGAGCACACACACACACACGTGTGCACCCGAGCTGGAGGAAGGGGCAAAGGGAGAGAGAGAGAGAGAGAATCCCAAGCAGACTCCCCGCTGAGTGCAGAGCCCAATGCAGGGCTCAATCCCAGGACCCTGAGATCATGACCTGAGCCGAAATCAGGAGTCGGACGCTTAACCAACTGAGCCACCCAGGTGCCCCTAAACTGTATACTTATTTAAATGATACAGTTTGAGCATCTCCATCATGTGTATACATCCATGAAACCATCACAAGTTATCAATCAAGATAGCAAACATTTTCATCCCCCTGCCCCAAGCTTCCTTGTGCCCTCCTGCTATTCATCTCTTCCACAGCCCCAGCAACCACAGATCTGCATTCTGTCACTGCAGATAAGTTTGCATTTTCTAGGGTTTTATATAAATGAAAGCATGCAAGATGTTCTCTTTTTTGTCAGGCTCTGTTCTCCAGACCTCATGATTTTGATATTCATTCATGTTGTTCCCTCTTTGCACAGCTGGTTTCTTTTCATTGCTGGGTACTATTCCATTCCTTACCACAGCTTGTGGAGCTACTCATTTGGTGGACATTTGGGTTGTTTCCAGTGTTTGGCTCTTACAAATAAAGCTGTAGATTTTGGACAAGTCTTTGTGTAGACGTACGTCTCTATTTGTCTTGGGTAGATGCCCAGGGGTAGAAGGGCTGGTTCCTCTGGGTGAGTGTATATTCAAAGAGTATAGTCGGGGTGTCTTCCAGAGGGGTTGCACCTCACCAGCAGCGGGAGAGGGCTGTAGGTACTCCCATCCTTGTCAGCACTTGGTAAGGTCAGTCCTTTTAACTTCAGCCAACCTAATGGATGTGTTCTAATTTTTAAAATTCAGACTCTGCAGCAAGTTTCAGGATATTGCTTCAGGAAAAATCCTTTACAAGAAACTTTTGGCATGCATGGGAATTAGTGGCCCTCCCACCATCTCTCCAGTTCTTGTTCCAAAGGGTCAGCTGTTAAGTGAACGTTTTCAAAAAGAGGAACAGCTGCTGGATGTTTCGGAGAGGTAAAGCAAAACAAAATGCAAACGCACACTGAAACCACATGCCTGTTGTGGGATAGGTGGTTAGTCGGTATTTGTTGACTAAGTGAGTGTTTTAATAGCTTATTTAAATGCGGGAAAATGGCAAACTATGAATACAGTGATGAGGGTCAGGGGAGTTGAGAGCAAGCAGAGATCTTTGGGATGATTGGGTTGACCTACTAGTTCTGGAAGTGAAAGCACTGAGGTCTGAGAGGTCTGGGGACTGGGCTCAGGTTATTCCAAGACTTGGTGGCCATGTGGGGTTAAGAACCCAGGACCTTCCAGAAACAAAACAGATGAACAGAGGGGAAGGGAAGGAAAAATAAAATAAGATGAAAACAGAGAGAGGCAAACCATGAGAGACTCTTAACCCTAGGAAACAAACTGAGGGTTGCTGGAGGAGAGGGGGGTGGGGTTGGAGTAACTGGGTGACGAGCATTAAGGAGAGCACTTGATAGAATGAGCACTGGGCATTATATGCAACTGATGAATCGCTAAAGTCTACCTCTGAAACTAATAATACACTGTATGTTAACTAAATTGAATTTAAATAAAAAATTTAAAAAGAAAAAGAACCCAGGACCCTCGGCTCCCAGAGAACCCGTCTGCCACCCAACCATTCCATGCCTGCATTCACATTAGTTCTTTTCCAGAAACTTCGACTCCTTACCACCCTTTAATATTTATGGCAAAATACAGGCATTAAACCAGTTAACATTTTCTGACATGAGTGATAGAATTATTCAAATGATCACCAAATTGAATTGTAACAATAAAACATGCTTAGCAAATCTGTTAAACATCGGACTGATGAATATTCTAGCCCATCCTCATTTTGAAAAATATAGGTTTAGTCTAATGAGAAGATATTATTTTAACTTGCTGGTTCATAGCTTATAATAAATCCACAAGGAAAGGTAAAATGTAGACCTATTCAGCCGACTTCACTCTGTCATTTCCCTTTAAAAGGTTCTTAAGTATAGAGCAGTGGGAATATTTTAATGCTATGCTAATGAAATTTGAATATCTGGGCATTTCCGTGGGAGCTGCTTTATAAATGGGCAGAAGGATGGTATTTTAAGAGAAAGGTTAAATATTCTGTGATGAGATGTGTCTGCCTCCTAAAACCAGTGGAAGAAGTAATGGAAATTAGGCGTTTTATAAAATGTGGGCATTCCTGGAGAGCTCTTCAAAGCGAAGGCAGACACAGCAGGAGAGAAGTCCTTTCTCCACCACTGCCACTAGGCTCTCCTCCTCCCCACAGCTTTGGTGGGGTCCCAGAGACTTCGGGAGAGCTGAAGAAATAATTGTTCTCAATCACACCCCCCCACACACACACATAGCACATCACATGAAATCTAGGTTTTATAAATCCGCTTGACTATATAAATCAACTTGGAATAATTGTGAACTTCCCTTCCTTCCCACAAATGTTCGATGGCTTTTTTGGCCTAGTTACCATAAAACAGCCTATTTCATTTAAAGCTTTGTCGTGGGCTCTGACTTTTCGTTTTCCCAGTTCACACAAATACTTTTCCCGCCGTTTCTGCCCCGTCACACGCCCTATTCAGCCAGCTCCAAGCACAGTTGGAAGCCTTAGCACAGGGATGACCATATCCGTGGCCCTGAAGCTCCCCGCCCTGGCCTGCGGCCCATATCAGCACCACACGAAAGAGCTTTCTCCTGACGCAGTGCTGTGGGCCTCTCTGGAACCCTCAGCCCCCGGGCGAGTAGGAAGTTCTCAAGCCACACCATTTATCTGCGCATCTGTTTCCTGGTTCGGGAGTAGAGGGTGGTGGACCTCCTTGTTGTCCGGGGTTGAATCCAAATTGGGTGAGGTCTCTAGGAAGCACTCTGCTGGATCTAAATGCCTGATTGTGATTGTAGAACCAAGCCCACTGAGGACAGAAGCACCCTGGCTAAGAATATGACCAAGGATGAAGTGATTGAAAAACTCAAAAACTATATCCAGCAGCGGGACCCAGCATTCAGAAAAACATTTCTTGACTTCAGCAAGGAACTTAATGGCAAAATTAATGTGCGTGACTTCAAGAAGGTAGGAGAATGGGTTTCTCTGTGTTTCTTTTGTTCCTGGAGAAGTTCGGTGGTTTTGTTATACTAACAGGCCTTATAGGATGGGCAGTACATTTTCAGCACGGGGTTCATTCCCTTAAGGGCAAAGCAGATCCATTTCAAGGCATCTTTCAGCCATGTAAAAGGATTCTTTCAGCCCAAAATGCCTTTGGCAACTTCCTTCAGAGGATACGTTTGGTATGGATATGGCCAGTTTTTGATATTTAAACTTTCCAAACAAAGTGTTCGTGGATGCGGTGTTTGGGCAGCTGCTGAGTACCTGGCTCCATGCTCGGGCATCAAGTACATCCTGGAGCAGAATGGGGGTGGGCGCCAAGCTGCCAGCGGGGAGGTCCAGGGATGCTGTGATAACGGAGGTGTGGTTTGTTCCTCGAGAAAGTGAAAAACGAACCTGGCAGTAAAAGTGGGAAGCTCAGAGTGCTGCTGGGAACTGGGAGGTTCTGCCAGAAAGGACTCAGCTTGAAAGGTTCTGCATAGACTTCTCAAGGAATTAATTTAAATGATTGCTTAAAATTCCTGTTTCGACCCCTCTAGCTAATCGTCTTCAGCTATTTTTAAGACAAGCATTTCAGTTAATATGTAGCATTGTCTGTATGGACAAATTTAGAAGAAGGCAGTGAAATATACTTCCAAGAAGAGAATAATTATATTAGTAGCTACCATGTATCTAGTGCCTGCCCCCATGCCAGGCGCTGAGCCGGGCTCTGTACTTATTTTCTTTTCTTTTTTTTTTTTTTTTTTAAAGATTTTATTTATTTATAGTGAGAGCAGGAACACAAGCGGGGGAGTGGGAGAGGGAGAAGCAGGCTTCCCGTGGAGCAGGGGGCCCGATGCGGGGCTCGATCCCAGGACCCTGAGATCATGACCTGAGCCGAAGGCAGACGCTTAACGACTGAGCCACCCAGGCGCCCCTGTACTTATTTTCTCTCTGGGCTGGCAGCATCCCTGAGGCCGGATGGAGGAGAGAGCGGGGCTATCCACACGGGGAGGGGGGAATGGGACGGGGTAGCTACCAACACAGCCCAGACTTCCCGCACCCCACCCCTGCCCCAAGACTAGAAGATGTGGAGGGCACGTGGGGCATGGTGAGGAGGACAGATTCAAGAAATATTTGGGAATAAAGGGTAATGGACAAGAAAGAGGAAAATGGGTAAAGAGTGGCTCCTTGATCTCCGGTTTGGGGGACCGGGTGGCTGATAATCAGTCATTGATAACTCTGGTGAGCAGTTTCAGCGGGGTGGGGGGTGGTAAGTGGGTGTGACTCACCTGACGCTCCCAGGGCGCCTTGTCCTAGACTCTTTTGCCGCTAAGCCCCTCATGCCCAGCAGTCTTGAACGATCACAGTGCTCAATGCTCTTAATTCATGGAGTCAGTTCATAGGTTCTCAGGAGATCAGGAATCCACTAGGCTGCCGCTGATTTTTCAGGGATTTTTCAGGGGTTACCTTAGAGAAGGGCAGCAGGTGGTGGCAAAGTGGGGACCACTACCCCAGACCGCAGACGGCAGGCACAGATGCTCACCTCTGCTCACCTGAGAACAGGTCTGTAAGCTCAGCCGCAGGTTCTTCCGTCTTAGGGCTTCTCTGCCATCTCTAAGCCAGTGGCTCTCCTGGTGGCATCTCTACTTCCCAGACCGTCCTCCTAAAACTTCAGTCTCTGGCGCCCACCTGCCTACTCGACTTCTTCACGTGGGCGTCTGGAGATGCCGAACTGCCACCAAGGCCTTTCTGTCAGCAGCCCTTCCGTTCTCAGGGGCAGCGTTGCCCCAGTCACTCAGGGCTCCAATCTGGCGTCTTCCTTGACTCTCTCCTCTTCTCTCGCACCCACGCCCAGTGCATCAACAAAGCCCGTTGGAGCCCTTGAAAGTCACCCCAGAGCACGACTGCTGTCCACCTCCTCCGCTTCCAGCCATCACCGCCTCACTGGGCTCCTTGCGCCTGTCCTTTCCCCGCTGCGCTGTGTTCTCAACCCAGCAGCCAGAGTCACATTCCGATGGGTCTGCAGAGAGGGTCACTCCTGCCCAGGACCCTCCCATGCCCCCCCCTCCACGGGAATACAAACCAGAGTCCCCACGGGGCCTGGAGGGTCCGGCACTACCCAGCCACTCGCTGCCTCTGTGACCTCCACTCTTACCACCCTCCCCGCTGCTCCCCTCGCTCCAGCCACACCAGCCTCCTGCTCTGCCTCCAACCGCCGGCGCCTGGCTGTCTCCTCTGCCTGACCGACATCCCTCTGAAGGCTGCGTGACTATCCTCCTCACCTCCTCCAAGCCTTTGTCCAACTGCACTTCGAGGCGACACTGGCATTCCCAGGGCAAATACTACCTGCTCTCCCACCTCAATCTCCTTTACCCCAGTCTTCTTTCTGCGGTGCAGTCGCCTCCTGCCATGCATCTTGTACTTAGAATCCTTCCATTCATGTCTTTATTCTGCTGTTTGCCTGACTTCCTCCGTTAAATCACATGCTCCAAAGGTGGACATTTTTTTCTCTTTCAGACAGTGAGGCATTCCAGGTGCTTGGCACAAAGCAGGGCACAACATTGACTGAATGAATGGATCAATTTGAAGAGTCACCAGAATCCCCAGTGGAGCCCAGATGGGGTGCCACTTGGGGACTGAGGGAGGCAGGTGTTTCAGAAGCCTATTGGGATTCCTCGGCGTGAGGCTGGTTCCCACACGTGTCTGTGGTGCTACCCAAGCCCACCCTAGCCCCCTCCCCTGCCCCTGGAGCTTCCCTGCATTCTGGCTCACCCTGGGGGACAGCCACATGCACACTTGGTCTGCTGCTTGCTTCACGGTGGTAGCTGCGTACCTCTCCCTCTCTCTCTCCTGTCTCCTGGCTTCCTGCACACTCCCCTGCCTTCTGAAGATGTGCCCACAGTGAGGGCAAAGGGAAAAAGAACCCACGAAAGGACAGGACCAACATGCAGGGAGAAAAGCTGCTGGTTGTTTTCACGACTGATTCGCTGGGAACCTAGTTAGGCAAGTTGTCGACTGGTTTCCCCCCTAGTGACTTGTTGGGTTTAACTTTTGGGAAACATCCTGTTGTGACCACCCTTTTAGCCTGAAGATCAACAACCCTGGGGTGATTTTAAGCAGTCCACTAGGGACCTAGGTTTAACCTTCATAAGCTGATACCTTCAAAGCATTTATGTAAATAGAAACTTTGTTGTTAATTGAAGGGATTATTTATAGATGAGGGTGCTTCTTTTACCAGTGAGGTCAGAAATCACAGTCTTCCACCTTAGAGAGAAACAAAAATTCAGATTAGACCTAATGCAGGGCTAGCTGGGTGTAAGACGGGCTAGCTGGGTGTAAGATGGGTTTGCTGGGTGTAATATGGGCTTGCTGGGTATAGTGTGGGCCAGCTGGGTTTAGTATGCACTACCTGGGTCGCAATACAGGCTAGCTGGGTGTGATTGATGGCAGTTTTGGAAGAATTCTGGAAGAAGGACGTTAATTTTAATAACAATGTCCTTTAACTTCTTCCTATCATCTGGGTTATAGATACGCAGTGTTCTTGCCCTTGTCTTCCCCAAATCTGCCCCACAGCGATTAGTATGGTACAGTGGTTGCCGAGTTTCACCCCGGAGGAATTGGGAGTGAGGCTCTCAGTCACATATCCCCGCTTGCCCAATTATGCATGCATGCCGTTGTTCATAATTTGAACATCGGCAGCACTTAGCCATTGGCCCAGATACCTTGTCCTCTAAATTAGAAGTGCTCATTCTTTATTCTGACCAGCCGTTGCCTGGCCTGTGGCGGGGGCAGAAGGTGGTTGGCTGCACGGGTTCAACGTGGGAGAGCCGTAATAGAGTCTGGAGTCTGATGGGACCTTGTGGGTCACCAAATCCAGCAAGTCCCTGCGCTGTCATTGCTGGGGACTGTTACCAGTTTTCACCACCGTGGTCAGGAAGATTTTGTCTGCTGTAAGGATTGATTTGTTTACTAATAATCTGTCTTCCCATCTTTCCTCTCTCTTTAATGTAAAAGACATCGGAGTTTCTGGAGAGTGTGAGGTGACCAGCTGTCCTGCCAGAGGCAGAGCTGTTGGGGTTTTAATGGACTCAGCTTGCTTTCCATGGTTAAATGTGTCATTCCCAGTGGGGGAGGCGGAGGGACTGTTCTTTCTGGAATGCCGCTAGACCCGGTCGGGGTAGATGGCATCCGACATTAAATCATCTCTCACAACAAGCCTGAAGGCATATTCTTTCTCCCAGGAAATGCCTCTCTCCTGGTTCATTGCTCACTCTGGCCACTGCATCACATGGCCTGTGACTTGCATAGTTTGTAATGTGTCGTATTGAAATGACAAGTCAAGAACCGGTGGCGGTGCAGGAAACGGTTTTTGAATTTCAGGGTGATCTAGAATCTTTATATTCCTCCTTTAGATGCCTTTTCCTTCTTCTCTCCCTCTCCTTCACATGCTGAGTTAGCAGCAAACCCCCCAAAACTGTGTCTGATGTAAGAGAGGTGGTTGTTTTTCTCTTTTGTAATGAGGAGTCCAGACATTGTGCAGGGCAGCCCGGCAGCTCTACAGTGTCTTCAGAGGCCCCGGCTGCTTCTAGCTTTCTCCTCGTTCAACCTCGTTCTCGTGCATGGAATACAGCTGCTGGGGCACCAGCCATCACATACATTTCAGGCATAAGGAAGGGAAAAAGTGAAGGCAAAAGGCTTGAGCCAGACAAGTATTTCTTTTTTTTAAAGGGCTTTCTTGTAAGCTTCTCTCAGCAGCTTCATTGTATTGACCAGGCTGTGTTATATAGAGATCTTCTAGAAAGAGAGACATGATTTTTTGCTGGGTATGTTACTACCTTTAGAAAAAGCAAGGTTCTGGTTGTAAGGGAGAAGGAGGGAGTGCACATCAGGCAGGCAGATGTAACCATCTCTGCTGTCCTTTCTCTTTGTAAACATTTTGAGGGTGCCTGTTCTACGCTTGGTGTAGGACTAAACCACATGAGGACATGGAGAAAGCAGAAGTTTCATTGCTTGGGGCCAGTGACCCATGGGGAACATAAAATGACAAAACATCCAAGGACACGTAAGTCAAGATTAGTCTAATTGCATAATTAGGCTAATTGAGCAATTCCATCCATCAGGAATTCGAGGAAGGCTTTACCTTCCAATTCCCTGTAATTGGCTGTTCCTAATGGTAAATTGATATTCTTCATCCTCGGTAAATACACTGTATGTTGTTCGGTTCACTGTTATCCTTAGTCCATCCCCGAAGTCCCAGCTGAGGCCCCTGGAGACAGACATAGGGCTGCAGAGCTCATCGGCAAACTTAAGAACCCCTAAGACATGGATTAACAAAGCAAGAGTCTGTAACAGCCCAGCCCAGCGCCCCAGATTCTTGGTGCCCGTGGCTCCTTGCTTCTCACCTGCCTTGCTCGGGAGAAGGTGAGCTTTCCTTCCTCTTCCCAGCAGAGCGTCCCCATGCCCTCTGGGGACACGTAGCTAGGACCTGGCACCGTCCCACCCCAAGCATCACTTCCTAATCACACAGTCTTTCCCACTTGGGGGTCAGGGACCAGGATATAAACCAAGCCCCATGAACACCATCGAGCCTCTCATAGGCCTCGGGTGCAGATAAGCAAATTAAGTAACCATGGTGACCCGGGAAGACTTCGGTTTTTTTTGAAGTCTAGTATTAAATATTTTCCATCTGGTTTTAAACCTTCTGTTGGGAGCATACAACTCTGGTAAATAAAACAGATATTTAAAAACTCTTTATTGTATATTACAATCAGTTTTGTGAAGGGAAAAACAAACAAAAAAAATTAGGGAACCTTAACAGGGACAAACAATGAATTCTTGCCATTTTTGACAACATGGATGGATCTCAGGGGCATTATGCTAAGTGAAATAAATCCGAGAAAGACAAATACCATATGATTTCACTTACATGTGGAATCTAAAAAAACAAAGGAAGAAACAAAAAGCAGAAAGAGACTCATAGATACAGGAAACTGTAGGTTTCTGGAGGTGGGGAGGCCTGGGGCATGGGGCTAGGTGACACAGGTGAAGGGGATTAAGAACTACAGACTTCCATTTATAAAATATATCAGTCCTGGGGATGTAATGTACAGCATGGCGAATATAGTCAATAATGTTGTTGTAACTTTGTATGGTGACAGATGGTAACTAGACTTATAGTGGGGATCATTTTGTAATGTATAAAAACATCGAATCCCTATGATGTACACCTGAAACTAATAGGAAATTGTATGTCAACCATACTTTAGTTTTAAAAAGTTTAAAAAAGGACAAACAGAAACTTTTATAGTAAGAGACTTAGGTATATCCACACCGAATCAGAGACCCCGAGAGCAGATCTGCGTGGGGTCATCTCCCCACTTTTGCGGTTAAAGGCTTTTGAGATCATGTTGCCTTTTGGCTACTGTGGGCACAGAGAGTTCTCCATGCTCGCTCTGAGGCCCCATCAGATTCAGCACATGGAGCACCAACTCTCTAAGCTTGTTGGGGTTGGGGGGTGGGGGGCTCATGACTCAGGTAAGAAAACAGGGAGAAAGAGATGAAGTGCCATGCTCTTGAGGACCGGTGGTGGGGGCTGGATAAGTAGACCTGGTTCTTTAGCTTTGTGTTCCTAACAGCTTCCCAATGGTGCTCATGTTTTAAGGGGTGACCTGTGTTCAAAGGTCACATGTTCATTTTTGTTGGACCATGCCTCACACAACCATCAGAAGTCTGTATTTCTCCATCTTCTGGCCATAACCCTCTGCCAAAGGCCAAAGCTGGACTCCTGCAGCTTCCGGCTGTGCCCCAGTGGGCCAGATCTTCCAGGGCAGGAGCAGCTGCTGACCCTCGGTAGACCACGTCTCCAGGGCTTCTGTTTTTGCCTTGTGTTCTTGGGGACTTCTCCCTGGGTGGCCTTTGTCTCCTAAGTACCACAGTGTGTGGGGACTTGCCTTCAGTTCCAGAGGCCAGCACTCGTCCAGAAGGGGAAACCAGTCAGGGTCTCCAATTTTGCCACTCCAGCGCCACCAACCTAGCAAGTGCTCTGCTGAGTGGCCTCCCGCCTGGCCCAACCCCCTCGCTCAACCTCAATTCCACTCCCAGAATCATCAGCTCTTCTCAGGGAAAATGCAATTGCATAGCCTCAGTTCACCCCTGAAGGGTCCTTCTCACCTGGGAACTTCAATCCCTCAGACCTCCTGGCTTTCTCAGCCACCCAGTGCCTTCGCATTATCTAATTGCTGGGGCTCTTCTAGCTGTTTTCACTGGGTATGTTAGCGCACTAGGAATTGCTCCAGCCTATCCTGAAGCAGCCGAAGTCTGTCGGTTTTATTAGTCTTTTCCAAGTAACAACCTTTATTGTTACTTTTTTCTTATACATTTGTTTTATATTTATGTATTTCTGCTGTTACTTTGATGATTTTTTTTCCTTCTACTTGATCGGGATTTAATTTGCTTTTCTTTTTCTAATTTCTTGAGACAAAATGTTAGATTATTGCTTTTTAGCCTTTATTTCTCTTGTGTATGAATCGATGGCTACACATTGCCCTCTAGGTACAGGCTTAGCCACATCTAGAAGTTTTGGTATATCATTCGTTGTCATTCAGTTTAAAATATATTACAATTTCCCTTGTGATTTCTTTTTCACAGTGGTTTATTTTAAAAAGTGTATTGTTTAATTTCCACACAGTTGGGATTTTCTTTTTTTTTTTTTTTTTAATTGTATTATGTTATGTTAGTCGCCATACAATACATCATTAGTTTTTGATGTGGTGATCCACGATCCATTGTTTTCATATAACACCCAGTGCTCCATGCAGTACGTGCCCTCCTTAATACCCATCACCAGACTAACCAACCCCCCCTCTCCCCTCCCCTCTAAAACCCTGGATTTTCTAATTTACCTTTTATTATTGATTTTAAAATCAATTCCATTGTGATCAGAGAGTAAATTCTAAAGTCTAAATGACTTCAGCCTATCCTATTGAGGCTTGGATTATGACCCAACATGCAGACAATTTCAGTAAATGTTCCATAAGCCCACAAAAAGAATGTATGCTCCATCATGGTCCTTCAGTTTTCTAAGTATGTCAATTAGACTGATTTCATTAATTGTGTTTTTCAGAACTTCTGTATCCTTATCAAACTGTTGCCTGCTCATTCCATTAGCTATTGGGAGAAGTGTGTTGAAGTCTCCCATCTGATGGTGAATTTGTCTAGTGAAGATCCTTCTTTATTCTGTTGATTGTTGCTTTATTCACTTTGAAGCTAACTTATTGGGTACACATAGATTTAGAATTGCTGCAACTTCCTGTGAATTATCTCCTTTATCATTATGACATGACTCTTGATACAGAGTAATGCTACTTACCTTTGAGCCTATTTTATCTGATAATAACATAGTTAATTCAGCTTTCTTTTGATTCATGTTTGCATAGTGTATGCTCTTCTGTCCTTTCACTTCAAACTTTCTGGGTGCTTATATTTCAAGTAAGTCACTTGTAGGCAGAATATAGCTGATATTTTAGAAGATAGGTTGTGACAGTCAGTCTTCTATTTGGAGTATTTAATTACTAATATTGTTGGTTTTATATCTGTCATCTTAATTTTTTTTTCTATTTGACCCAGCTGTCTGTGGGTCTTCTTGCCTTTTTTTCTTTTTTAAAGAATATTCAACTATTTCTATTAGTCCATTTGCCCCTCTGTTAACTTATTGGTGAGAACATTCTTCTGCCATTTGTCTAGAGGCTACCACAGCAATTGCAACATGCATTCTTGTCTTATAGTTTGTAGTTAAATATAGATCATTATGTTTACCACTTCCCTAACAATGCTGGATTTAAAAATGCTTTAATTTCACTTACCCCTATCTTTTGTGTTATTGTAGTCATGCATTTAAATTTTACATCTAGGTTAAATCCTGCAAACACTATTATTATTATAATAATAAATAAGCTGTCATATGTGTCTACATATCTACCCTTGCTCTTGTTCTTTCCATCTTACATTTTTGTGCTAGCACTTGCACTCATTTTTATTCTGTCTAAAGACCTCCTTTTGTCCTTCTGCTAATGCAAGTGTGCTGGCAACTAATTCTCTGAGTTTCCATGGTTTTTTATGCTGTTTTCCTTAGTCTCTACCTCCCATCCTTGTTCTGGTCCAGGACCCCATCCAGGATCCCACATTACACTTAGTCATCACATCTCCTTAGCTCCTCTTGGCTCTGGCAGGTTCTTTCTCAGACTTTCCTTGTTTTGCACTGACTTTGACAGTTTTGAAGATTACTGGCCAGCTATTTTGTAGAATGTCACTCTCCGGAATTTGTCTGATATTGTTCTCATGATTAGACCAGGGTAATGTTTTTGAAGGAAGACCACAGAGGTAAAGTACCCTTCTCATTGCATCCTGTCAGGGGATATGCCATCAGCATGGCTAATCACTGTTATATTGACCTTTGATCACCTGGCTGAGCTGTCTGCCAGGCTTTTCCGCTGTAAACTTACTCTTTTTTCTCTCTCTTTCCATTTGAGGAAAAGTCACTATGCACAGCCCACAATGAAGGAAAGGGGAATTATTATGCTCTACCTCTTTAAGGGCAGAATATCTACATAAATTATTTGGAATTCTTCTGCATGGGAGATTTGTGTCTTCTGTCCCATGTATTAATTTGTTCATTTATTTATATCAGTATGGACTCATGCCTCATTATCCTTTAAATGTTGGTATGATCCTTCATAGGGTTTCCTTTTCTACTCCTGATTTTGGTAATTTTTAAAAATCTTTTCTCTTTATTTATTGAATAGTTTAGCTGGAGGTTTATCACTTTTATTGATCTTTTTTATAAAACTAGCTGTGTTTTCATTGATTTTCTCTATTGTTTGTCCATATTCTATTTCAGTCATTCCTGATCTTATCTCTTATTTCTTTTCTTCTACTTACTTTACTTATTTTTACTTCCTTTGGGTTTAATTTGCCTGACACATAAAGGGATTCTTCTTGGAAGGTTCACCTTGAGAACCTGGTAGAATTCCTGGTGGTAAAATCCATGAAAATGTGGCCCCCCTCCAAAGACTGGGCCTCCAGGAATTTCTCAGTCTCAAGCTAATCCTCACTCCACCTCCAGTAGTTTGTCAAAATTACCACTTAAGTGTTCCTACCAGTTTGTGGCTACAGTGGCTTCTGCTCCAGGTTAGCTGATCTTGGCTGTGATTGTATGTATCCACCTATCTTTCCAGATGTCAGATTTCTCTGATGGCTCTAAGAAAAGTTACTGATTTTCAGTATGTTCAGCCTTTTTCTTGCTGAAGCAATGGAAGTGATGACTTCCAAACCCTTCACAGGTTAAACCTAGAAGCAGAAGTTCACTCTTACTTTTTAAAGATATTTTAGCTGGGAATAACAGTATTTTAGGTTGGCAGTTACTCTCTTCTGGCATTTTTAAGATATCATTCCATTGTCTTCTGGCTTCTAGCAGGGGTGTTGATAAATAAACCATCAAGTCTTACTGTTGCACATTTGAATGTAATGTGTCTTTTTCTTTCTCTAGCAGTTTTTAGGGTTTTTCTTTTGGTCTTTGGACTTTAGCAGTTTTCTAGATGTGTTAAGGTGTGCCTTTCTTTGTATGCATCCTGCTGGGGTTTGCAGGTCTTCTTGAGTCTGTAGGTTGATGTGTTTAATAAAAATTTTGTGAAAAATTCCCAGCCCTTGTCTCTTCTCCTTCTACTCAGGCCCTGTTCTCTCCGTCCTTCTTGGCCTCCAGTTATGTATGTTAGACCTGTTCACAGGATCTTACTTATATTTCTCTCTTTTATGTACTTTTCACTATTTTTCTTTCAGGGCTTCAGTCCCAGAATTTTCCATTGACCTGTCTTCCAGTTTGTTAATCCTGTGTTCTGCTTTTTCTAATCTGTGGTTAATTTTATTCATATAGTTCTTACGTTTAGTATTTTTTCAGTTGTGGGATTTCCATTTGGTTATTTTTAATATATTCCCTGTTTGTGTCTTTTCTTCTATTGTCTCAACATATACCTCTATTTGCTTAAACATATTTATAACTATTTAAAAATCTTTTTTTTCCCTGCTAACTCCAGTATCTGGGTCACCTGTAGATCTTTTTCTATTGCTTTTATTTCCCTCGATTTGGGGTCACATGGCCCTGTCTCTTGACGTGACAGACAGATTTTTATTGAATGTCAGATATTATGTTGAGAAAATTGAGAGGCTCTAGATAGTGGCACCCTTTCCTTTGCTGGTCAGGTAGAGTGGGGATTGATGACCTTAATTCAGTTAGGGACTGAGTTGATTTGAGGCTGGATTACAGTTTCTCAAAGCTCCATTTGCTTTTTTTTTTTTTTTTAATTCCTTTTCCTAATTTAGCCTCCAAAGTTTGTAACTCAGAACTTGGGTTATTCTCTGAGCCCTTGCTCCTGAGAAATCCTGAACCACAGGATGACAAAAAAAGATTCCATTTGCCTTTCAGAGGCTTTCTGCCTTGATTCTTGGTCTTCTGTCCCACACAGCTTCCAAACTCAGCAAACATCTTGAAGGGAAAACCAGCAATGCTGGGCTTAGTTCTCTGCTTCCTCCTCTCATGAGGAATCTGTTGAAGTCTCTGGTTTGGGTGTCAGGTCCCATAAACTCATCACAAGTTCTGTTTGCTTCTCCACCTGCTGGTAACGACCATCTGCCTGGGCCACCAGCCCCAGCCTGAGCCTCTTGCCCTGCTCCCACAATGCATGAGTGAGGTTTCTGAGGGTCTCCCTCCTCTCAGACTGTTGTCCCTTTGAGTCCTGGTTGCCTCAGCAGCTCGCTGTACTTCAAAGAGATGTTTTGCTGTATTTTATCTGACTTTTCTGTTGGTTCTCAATGGAAGCATAGACCTTCTGCAAGGAAAAATGTTCCAACACACTGAACATCAACCATTTTGTTTTTGATGGGCATTCACTTCTCTTTTCCTTTTTAAAATCTCTTTAAACTATCTTTCTTTAGGTGTCTCTACATACTGATGTTTTTATTTCTACGAAATGGAATCCCGGGAGTGGGACTGCTTGGTCTAACATAATATTTATAAACATGTGTTGTCTGTTTGCTTTTTTTTTTTTAAGATTTATTTATTTATTTGAGAGAGAGGGATCGTGGCAGGGTGGGGGAGGGGCAGAGGGAGAGAGACTCTCCAGCAGACTCCCCACTGAGTGCAGAGCCAGATGCGGGGCTCGATCTCACAACTCCGAGATCATGACCGGAGCTGAAATCAGGAGTGGGACACTTAACCAACTGAGCCACCCAGGCGCCCCTGTTTGCTTTTTAAGACCACACACTATAGCAGTTCCTATTTCTAATAGCTATGCAATAGAGTATCTTTTTTTCCAACCCCTGTTAGCAATAGGCATTATAGCTCTTTTAAATTTTTGCTGGTCTGGTAGTTTTAAAGTAATAGCTCAGTTTAACTTTAATTTGTATTTATTTCCCTGACTACTAGTAAATGTGTGATTTTTTTTTTTTTTTTTTTTTTTTGCTATTAGGATTTGTTCTCCTTGAACAAATGAATTGCCTATTTACATCCTTTGCCCTCTTGTCAATGTTTAAGAGATGTTTATTACAGATATCATTATTTATCCTGTGCTCATAAGAAGCTTTGAGTTCCCAGTTTACCCCCATCCTCTGGATTCTGAACCCTGGAACTTTCTCCCCTGCAAGGCTCTGTATCTCTCTTAATTAGACTCCAGCCTCTGCCCTCCCAGCTTCTATGGCTCTTCTCTGACACTTTTCCCTTTGACCAGCTCCAGCCTGGTTCTCTCCTGAAGGCCCTGCTTCCCAGTAGCCCCATCTCCCTCACTGAGATGTGGGCTCGACAGGGGCAGTTATCTGTGTCTTTTCCATTCTCCGCCCTATCCCCAGCATCTAAAACAGGGGCCAATATATAAGTGCTCAATAAATATTTTTTGAATGAACCCCATCAATTTTGAAAAGCATTATAGTGTTTTGGTTTAAAATGTAAACTCTGGAGCCAGGCCACCAGAGCTGGAATGACAGCTCTGTTATTTAATACCTGTGTGACCTTGAGCAAACCACTCTGGGCCTCAGTTTCCTTATCCCTAAAATAGAAATGATAGTAGTCGCTACATCAGAGGAATTAGAATTAAATGAGCACATATATGTGCATTAGTGTCCTAGGGATTTGTAACAAATTACCACAAACTAGATGGCTTAACACAACAGAAATTTATTCTCTCACAGAGAATACTTCTGGAGGCCAGAAGTCCAAAATCAAGGTGTCTGCAGAATCGTGTTCCCTCTGGTTGTAGAGGAGGATCCTTCCTTTCCTTGACTATTCCAGCTTCTGATGGTTGCTGGCAGTCCTTGGCATTCCTTAGCTTTGTAGCTGCCATCACTCCAATATCTGATGTCTTCCTTTAGTGTCTCTGTGTCTTTACTTGGTGCCTCATCTCTGTGTGTCTTGGTCCAGATTTCCCTCTTCCAAGGATTGCATTCATTGGAGTGAGGGCCCTCCCTAATTCAGTATGACCTCATCTTAGCTTGATCACATCTGCAAAGACCCTGTTTCGAGTAAAGGTCACATTCACAAGAACCAGGGTTAAGACTTCAACGTATCTTTTGGGGGGACATAATTCAACTCAGTACAATATGTAAAATCTTTCAATAGGGCCTGGCCCTTGGGTTCACTCTTGTATTCCTAGTGTCTTCAACAGTACTGGTATATAGGTGTCCAAAAAAATCTGGTGAATTAGTTAATTGATCAACTCTTTGTCTTCCATACTACAAATATATCTTCAAAATCTGTCATTTGTCTTTTTGTTTTGTCTTTTCCATTAAAATGTTTTAAGTGTGGTACGCCCAAATGTATTTGTCTTCTTTCCTGTCTTCCTTTTTTTTCTTCTCTTAAAAATAAATTCTGGGTTTGTGGTCTTGGTTAATAAAGTGTCATGCCTCTAGCTCCCAGGTCCCCCTCCCATATTTTACAGATAATCTCCTAGACTTTCTTGCAAGAATTTTTACTGTTGTTTTTTTTTAATGAAATGCTTAATCCATATGGAATTAATTTTTGTATTTGGTGTAAGATGGGGCTCTTCTATATTTTCCCACCAGATTGTCGCTTGTGAAATTCTCATTATACTTGGGTCTGAGTCTGGAAATTTCCATTCTGTTACACTGATCTATACATCTTTTCTGTATCAATGCAATATGGTTTGATTTTTTTTTTTTTTTTTAGTGAAACTGATCTTTCCTCATTTTTCTTCCTTTTCACATTTTCTTGGCATTCTGAGGCCATGTTTATATTTGTCCATATAAACTTTATCCATTTGCATTATTAGGATCCCCCCAAATACGTTATTAGGATTACAATTGGACTTACATTAAATTTATGTATTAAAAATGTATCTGCTTTTGAAATCAAGAAGAGAGAACATAACAGAATGTGCAGAAGGGGAGAACAGAGAGCCTATCATCCCCAAGGGGAGTATGGCTGTTCAGTGTCCCCTTCTCCCAGTGCACTCAACTTGGCACTCAGCTCTGGGCCTCACAGCTTGTGTCCACTTGCCCGTTGGACAATAGATCCGACCCTAGGACTTGAGAACAGCCTCCTCTGAAGGAGGAATGGCTCATCTGCTCTTATCTTCAGTCTTCACAATCTGTTAAGCATCTGCCCATGGAAAACTCTAAGATTTTACACATGTATGCAAGAATGAACAGGTTCTGGATATTTGCCTCTAAAATTACGTGTCTGGTCAATTTAGTCGTTACACCTGCAATTCCCTTTGATGTTGAAAAGGTGTCAGATCACACTGAGGCTATCGCATTTCACAATTTTTGAAGGTTAATTTTGGTTCAGCATTTTATCTTTCTGAGCCATCAGAACACAATTTTAGTCTTGTTGGGTTCTACGGGGATAATATATTTTTAAAAGTCTAAACCAAATCATCATTGTCATCATCATGCCTGCAGCAAAAGAGAAAAGAAGAACCACTGTTTTACAACTCAGTGATCACTGTTGACAAGCCATTGCTCTGTCTGAAGGTCCAGAGTTGGGCGCTAAGGTTGGAGGAAGGATTGGTTTTGAAAATGTGGTGCAATACCATCACTGGGGGATCAGGTAGAATTAGATCAGGTGGACCAGACAGATCTAGCCTATGGACTAGAAATTTTTAGATTTGAGGTGTGGTCAGATTATGATCATGGTATGTTTCCAGAGGTCACAGCATTGCCCCCAAGTTTATAGAATTTCACAGATGCAGAGAGCTGGAAAGGCCCTCAGAGCTTGTGCACCTGTCATTATCCTCCACCCCACCTCCTCCGTTGTTCACCATCTCAGTGGATGCTTCCCTTACCCAGGGATGTTGGGCTTGGTCATGTGGCTTTCTATGACATGACGTGCGGTGGATGTGGCCTGAGCAGCAGCCTTAGATCTGCTGTGTGCTTTAGGTTGGCATTGTGCCCCCACGATCTGCTAGTAGAAGAGCTTTCCCAGGGTAGCTGTTGTCCCTTCAGTTTGATCCCCAGAATGGATGCACCCGGAACAGGCCTAAACCCAACCTGCAGCCTGATGCCAAGCCCAGTCAGCCCACAGCCTGAATCAGAAACACCTAGCCAAACCATCTTATATGCACCAAGACTGCACTTGACCTGCACATCCATGAGCGTGAGAGTAAATGCTTGTTTTTGTGTCAGCCACTGGGCTTTGGATGGTTTGTCAGGCAGAAGCTGGCTCGTGGAGTCCCTGTTCCTGTTGCAACCCTGTCCCAAACATGTGGCACATAAAGGCTCGGGGGACACCCAAACCCAGTTTCAGTGGCATCCGTTGCAGGCTGCACAGGCTGTGTCATCTGAATGGGGAGTGACACACTTCCCAGCATGCAGCTGTGCAGCCCGTTACTTCTAGAGCCAGAAGCCTCCACTCTGAATCCAGACTGTCACCAGTGCTCGGTTGTTGTCATTGGCCACCAAGCATCTCTGGACAGTAACCCGCACCTGAGTTACTGGGGCGTCCGCACACTACTCCCGTGCGCCCCTGGGCTCCGGGCTCCTCATCTGTAAAAGGTGAGGCGGAAGCAGCTGCCATCAGGCTCCCCCAGTGCTGCGTTACAAGATGCTGCCGTCCCACGGTGTCCGGCTAGCATGTGTCCACACCTCTGCTCTGCCACGTACAGCTGTGTCTTTCCAGGAAGCAGGTGGCTTAGTTAGCTTTCTTCCTAAACGTTGATCTCCTCATTTGTAAGATGGAATCGGTCATATTTCATTGAGGAACACTGCGAATCACTAAGATAATGTGTGAAAGTCAAGTTGGTGCAGTGGCCAGCACCTAGTAGATCTTCAGTCAGATTCTCTTTCTCAGTGACACCTGTGAAGTTTCCATCACCACCTGGGGGCAGGAAGGAGTGTGGACAGCTGTGAGGCCAGCTCTGGCCCTTGTCATGAGGTGGTCAGAGCTGGGACTCTGTTTGAGACGCTTGCCAACTTAAACTCTCACACCTGAGCCACTGTCCCTGGAACACCCACCACCGGCAGTATTCTCATGCAAGGGGCTTTTATCTGCGATGCTCTGAGCACATTACTGCAAGCAGATCCTCACTGTAAGAAATGCTGAAGGAAACTCTTCAGGATGAAGGAGTTTGATACCAGGTGGAGCTCAGATGACCAAGAAGGAATAAGGAATATTGGAAATGGTACAAATCCAATTAAATACAGAAGGCTATTTTTTTTTGTAATTAAAATAGGCATATGGGGCGCCTGGGTGGCTCAGTCGGTTAAGCATCTGCCTCCAGCTCAGCATGATCCCGGGGTCCTGGGATCTAGTCTTGCGTTGAGCTCCCTGCTCAGCGGGGAGTCTACTTCTCCCTCTCCCTCTGTGCTCTCTCTCTCTCAAATAAATAAATGGAAAAATCTTTTTAAATACATATGAGTGCTTAAAGCAAACATTTTCACATTGTCTCAGGCTTTTAATCTATGTAGACATGGAACAAAGGACCAAGAGTAGCTTAGAGGACAGGGGGCCGGGTAAGGCCTAGATGGTCATGAGGGTTCTTCATTTTATGTGAGGTGGTTCAATATGAACTCTAAAAATAGCCTGTGAAAAGGTAGGGGTATATATTATAATCCCCAGGACGATCACGAAAAGGTGACACAAAAAGGCATAGTGAACAAGTATTCCTCACACGGAGAGATGGGTGGATGTTTCCCTGGAGTGATGTGGCCTCTTGTGGAAGAACCAGTCTGCAATCTAAGGGACATCCCGGGGATGGCGGGAGTGACGATTTTGTGAATCAGATTATGCCAGGGCCATGGCTTGTCACTCCTTGAGGAACTTTCTTAGGGAAATGCCTCATAGAAAAGACCAAAGGACTTGACTTGAATGGTTAAATGTTTTGAAATCTGCCTTATAAATGCTGCAGTTTAGGTTTACACTGTGTGGTAAATTGCCTCCAAGGGTCATGATAAATCTGGTTGCTTTGCTGTTGTGTTCATCTTAGAAATGAGAGTGTGCAAAAAGCTCTGGGGACACGTGTGTTTGTAAAGTGCATGCTGCCTCTTCTGGTCCTCACACCCTCTGGGTTTTGCGTCCTGCATGATGCTCTGTGCCCGTCGGGGCTTGCACGCCTGCAACCTCTGGACAGGCTGCTCAAGGCACGCCTAACCTCCGTGGTGCTTCACAAGCCTCCAGGCTGTGAAACATTTGCCTACAGACATTTCCTTACTACCCATACATATGTTTTTGTGAAAGGACTGAGCAGGAGGAATTTGCAATGAATAATTCATGTGTAATTGTTTTCAAAATATAAAGTTATTTTTCAAAGAAAGCAACCAATCTATCCTCTTCAGAGTCCCCTTGCCGGTTGGGTGCTTCTGTGTGGGCCACAGCTTTCCATCGAAACACTCCTGCCATCCCATGCTGGGCCAGGCTCTCCCACAGAGCTGGGACAGGGTGCGCGCGCAGATGGCGCAGAGCCATCAGAATTCCTAGCCAGCGCCGCTGCTCAGGTCCCCAGGCGGGCCTTTGGGATCGTCTTGGATTCCAGTGCTGCTCTCCACCGAGCCCCTGCAGGCAACGCCACACCTGCGTTCCCTTCCCTTTTCACTCGGCTTCCGATCCCACACCAGACACACCCTGCAGCTTGTTTACTTTAACTCACACACACAAGCCACGGCAAGGCCAGGGCCTGACCAACTGGGCCAGTACAGTTACAGCAAACCACTGTCGCATTCTGTTCATTACTGACACTGATACTGAGAATAAGAACAGCCAGTGGTGCCAGCTCCCTGGGTCCTGGTCTCACACACCGAGAAGGATGCACGCAAACAGAAGGAGCCAATGACAGCACACAAGTTGTGGATACACTGCTGCAGCTCAGTGGGTTTACGTTCCTCAGTTCTGGTCTGGAGAGGCCGAGGCAGAAGGCTCCATATCTATAAAGACCTCAGCACAATCCTGGCATGTAATAGGCAATAAGCATGATGATGGTGATGATAGTGATGATGGTGATGATGGTGGTGATGATGGTGATGATGGTGGTGATGATGGTGATGATGGTGATGATGATGGTGATGATGGTGGTGATGATGGTGATGATGGTGGTGATGATGGTGATGATGGTGATGGTGGTGATGGTGATGATGGTGGTGATAATGGTGATGATGGTGATGATGATGATGATGATGGTGCTGATGGTGATGATGGTGCTGATGGTGGTGATGATGGTGCTGATGGTGATGATGGTGCTGATGATGGTGCTGATGGTGATGATGACGGTGATGGTGGTGATGATGGTGCTGATGGTGATGATGATGGTGCTGATGGTAATGATGATGGTGATGATGGTGGTGATGATAGTGATGGTGGTGATGATGGTGATGGTGGTGATGATGGTGGTGATGATGGTGCTGATGGTGATGATGATGGTGCTGATGGTGATGATGATGGTGATGGTGGTGGTGATGATGGTGATGGTGGTGATGGTGATGATGATGGTGATGATGGTGATGATGATGGTGATGATGGCGGTGATGATGGTGCTGATGGTGATGATGATAGTGATGATGGTGGTGTTGATGGTGCTGATGATGGTGATGATGATGATGATGATGGTGCTGATGGTGATGATGGTGATGATGACGGTGATGGTGGTGATGATGGTGCTGATGGTGGTGATGATGGTGCTGATGGTGATGATGGTGGTGATGATGGTGCTGATGGTGATGATGACGGTGATGGTGGTGATGATGGTGCTGATGGTGATGATGATGGTGCTGATGGTGATGATGATGGTGATGATGGTGGTGATGATGGTGATGGTGGTGATGATGGTGATGGTGGTGATGGTGGTGATGATGGTGACGATGGTGCTGATGGTGATGATGGTGACAATGGTGATGATGATAGTGATGATGGTGGTGATGATGGTGCTGATGGTGCTGATGGTGATGATGATGGTGATGGTGGTGCTGATGGTGCTGATGGTGATGATGGTGATGGTGGTGCTGATGGTGATGATGATGGTGATGATGGTGATGGTGGTGATGGTGGTGATGGTAGTGATGATGGTGGTGATGATGGTGATGGTGGTGATGATGGTGATGATGGTGGTGATGATGGTGGTGGCAGTGATGAGTACTGTCTCATCTCATCCCCTGTTCCTTTCCCCCTTCAGCTTCCTCCACAGAATGCAGTCAGTGTGGCACTGACCCTACTGTCCTCTGCTCTCCAACTTACGCTGGCTTCTGTGGCACCAGAGCCCCTGACCTGTGTTAATGGCTGATCTCTGTATTCCATGTCCCCTTCCCCTCTGAAAACACAGACAAACTCTTCCTTCAAAACCCATCTCCAGACTCTCTGCTCTCCCAGACAGGTTTCTTTCATCTGTCCTGGGCAAGTTCAGCCATCCTGGATGTCTTTGGCCCTGAGATGCACACATTTTCAAGTGTGATTCAATGTCCTTTTCTGGAAGAAAACCCGTGTTTTCTAATTTAAATTGTGGTGCTTTGAGAGCAGCAGGGATGGTATCTTCTGTCCTGCCTATATTCCCCTCAGCATCCCTTCTGGGAGGAATTCACTTGCAGGCAGGTAACACTGGCCACATTGTTGGCCTACCGGCCACTGACAGAGGGGTGCGGCATCTGCTCCTTGAGCAGCCCAGCTAATCAGTTTCTCCTAGGAAGGCATCATCTAGATAATTCCACTTCATTATGTGCAATGCAGGGAAGTGCGTTTTCTCATTTGTCCCTCCACCCGTCCAACCACTCACACAAAGTGGAAACCATTAGTAAGCAGTAGGTTCCGTGTGGTGGAAGGAAGGGACCATGGGTGACTCTCAGTGAGTGCACTCCCGTAAGGAGAGGAGAACAGGGTCCATGGATGCGCTCTCCCCCACAAAAAACGCAGTAGCTTGCAGCTTAAACTGTGGATCGTAATGAAACTTCAATAAAAATTTTAGTTTTCCTTCCTCAAACCACCTTGCTTTATTTTGTTCATGTTTCCTAGGATATACGTGAATATAAATCCCACTTTAGGAGACTCGAAACTCATGGCAGTGCCAGCAGATGTGAATTTGGATGTCTTGGAAGGCGTGGCCTTTGGAAAGGTTTGCAGCGCTGACTGCAACCCCCAGGGCCGGGCCTGCTGAGTGCAAGGCCAGGAGCCCAGTTACTCCCTTGTTCACTCACTCGCTCAACAAACAAACCTTGCACTGGGCCAGGGAGCCAGCCCCCCCCCCCCCCCCCCCCGCCGCCGGCCCCCAGGGCCCCACCCGCAGGGAGCCTGTGGGTGGAGGCAGATGAGTAACAATCACAGGCTGGAGCACAGGGCCCCCAGTGGTGAGCCCGCTGCAGGGCTGGAGGGGCTCAGCCCGCTGCGGGGCTGGAGGGACTCAGTCAGCAGGGAGAGCCTGCGACAACCTAACGGCCTCTCCCTTCACTTTCTTCCTTGCCAGGTACTGGAGGCTAGCGGAATGCCCATGGATGACGACCAGTATGCTCTGCTGACTGCAAAAATAGGATATCAGAAAGAAGGAATGAGTTATCTTGATTTTGCAGCAGGATTTGAAGGTAGCTAATCTCCAGCGCCAGCCCTGCTGGGACGCGGCTGGTGGCACCTCCAGGCTTGTTGAGCGGTGCCTCGAGGCTGTGGGTTGAAGTAGCGTGAGCTGAGATGCGGAAACAGTGTGTGTTCTAAGACTAGAAACAGACATTTTTGTTTGATTTTTGTCTGACTGTGTTTCGGCCTTTTCTTTTCACTAAACCAAACTGTGAGTGCAGAATTTTGCCTCTACAGACTTCTACAGACTTAGAGCACACACGGTTTCTAAAATTTGCTCCAAAGCCCATGCTCCTTCCATCACGCTTCCTGTCCTTTGAGATTTTTCCTCCTGAGAATAGCTCCTGTTTGTCTGTGGTTAGCGGCACCCGTGCACCACCAAGGCAAGCATCCTTCCTCCTTTTCTGTAGAGAAGGACACAGAGAGTCTAAGAGATTCCACGACACGCCCAAGATCACTCAGCTGCTGTCCCTCCCCTCCCCCTGCCCCAAAGCGGTTGCCAGGAAATTCGTGGCGTACAGCGCAGTCAAGCCTGGAAGCGGGGGCCTCCCGTTTGCCCCTGTTCTTGTTCTGCCCCCTGCCCCACACTTGGCAGAGAGAGGACAAGCAGCCGGCCCCCCCATCTCTCTGCCGTGTCATCCTCCCCCTGGTCTCCACTCTTGCTGAAGTTTAGACTGACAAATAAGCCCTCTAGAAAAGCTACAGAAATCACACAAATACGTTGACAGAATACTCTTCTGTTTTGCTGCAAATGCAGTCGGGCTGGACAGGGCAGGACATTTTGCCATCATCCTCATGTTCAGTCTGGGAGATGACGGTGCAGTGTGATGGGTCTCCCCTAGGGACAGTGGCAGCTGGGACTCCTCACTGGGAAAATGCGAAGGTCCCTTCTGACCATCGCAGACTAGCATTAGAGTCCTGTCCTAGGGGAGGGGAGGTCCCACGTGCCGGAAAAACAGGCAATTCGAGAAGCCATAGAATTTTAGAATGTTGACACTTTGGGTATATGACATTTTTGAAGGAGCACAAAAAGAAGGAAAAGGAACTCACATTTATTTTAGTGCTTCCAGTGTGCCAGGTGAGTTCATTTTTCACGTGAGAAAGTGGGGCCCAAGGTGAGTCAGTCAGTCACTTGCCCCAGGTCCCAGAGCAGCAGGTCCTTTGCAGAGCGAAAATCTGACTCAATAGCCAACAACTGCTCTTGGCTTCCTCCCTACCCCTGTTCTTTCCCCCCACTCTCCTCCTCCTTCTCTGCCCCCCACCAGTCCCCCAGCACTGCCTATCTTCCTGCATTAGCCAGACGCTGACAGGGGTGGGGGTAGAGACCTAGGCCCCAGGCTGGCTCCAGGGCGAGGGTCTGGGGTGCGCACAGCAGAGGCGAGTTAAGCAGCAGGGGAGGGTGTGATCTGCCAGGTGTAGTGACCGTGAGGAGGCCACTCCAAGCCCAGGTTAAGGTGAGGTAAAAGCCAGGTTCAAGACTGGACCATAGGATGCCCACGAGCTCCAGATGCTCAGCCCACCTTCCATCCTACAGACCACAGCAGTGGAGAGAGGGTGGTGGCGACACGTGCAGAGAACCACATCTAAAACCAAGTCCCAGGTTTGTAGCCTGGCTTTAAACAAGGCCACACTCACACTATCCCAACCTGGTGGAAATAGGTTGTTTTTTAAGTAGAGATTATAGTTTCTTCCTCTGTTTTAGGGGAGAGAGAGGGCATAACTCAGTAATTAGCCTGCCGGGCTCTGGAATCTGGCGGGCCAGAGTTCAGTGTTGCTGTCCATGAACTCTGTGACCTTGGGGAAGTTGGGGGAACCCCCTGAACCTCCATCTCTTCATATGTAAAATGGGCAAAATAATAGATATCCTTGCATGTAAACGAGGCACAAGAAGAGAATCCACCTCTTCAGGTTGTTGAAAAGACCAGCAAATACTTGAAGGCCCCTCGTACAGTGTCCAGCAGATAAGCGGTCAGGAAACACCTGGTGGATTAATGAATGTTGATTGACTTACACATTGCTATGTTTAGGGCACGAGGCTAGGAACCAAAACCAGGCAGGAATTCTCATTCACTGCCTCTGGGAATGGAGGGATGAGCAAGATGTCCTGCCCTGTTGGAAAAACGGACGGGCATGGTGGCCGCGGTGTGCTGGCCGACAGCGTGGCCCTGCCATACAGAGAACGAGTCCTTGCAGTGATGGGAGAATGTCCAAGAAACTGAAGGGAAAGAAACCAGATCATAACCAAGTTAATGCTAAGTTCACTTCACAGAGCCTCATTCCCGTCGAGTATTCAGGCAGGATTTGGGACAGGAAGACATCCAGGTTGCAACAGAAATAAAGAGGTAGGCATGCCACTAATGGAAGTCTTCTGGTTTATGTCATTGTTTCAGATGCTAAAATGAAGGGGCCGGAAGTGACCCCATTGCAGACTCCAGTTCTTTCAAAGAATAATTTAGACAGCTACTTTATAACCGCTGAAGAATGCCTGAAGCAGTTCCCCCAGAGACTGAAGGAAGCCTTCCGGGTAAACTATGACCTATCTACTGCTTGGCTTATCTGGACACCTCCCCCCCCACCATGCTCCCAGCCCTTCAACCATGCAGGCTGTCACTCCGGCAATCCGTTATGTTCGGCTCATCATGGGACACACCACAGACTCAGGCTCACCCCTTCTCTCCTTCCTGGGGAGGGGGACTCGGCCTTAACTCTGCAATCCCCTCCCCTCCCTGAGGTCCTTCCCTGCTGCCACTTTGCTGGCTCTGCCTTCTGCCTCTCAAAGGCCTTGGAGAAATAAGGAGGGGATGGGGTGGGGAGGGTCTGGGCAACCTGAGTTACAGGGAATTTAGGATCCATTCATCCATCGTCTTCACACCACCCATCCACTCACCAGATGAGCATTATACACTTACGATAGGCTGGAATCTCTGCTAAAAGCTGGGGATGAAAGGTAGGAGCTCCATCCATTCTGAGACGCAGATGGTTCAGACACATGGGATTGCCGGTTGTCGAGGGAGCTGTAGCCTGCTATGGAGGCACAGGGAAAACACCCCATTAAGGAGGACTTCCTGGAGGAGGTGGCTCCTGAACCAAATCCTAAACCCCCAGCATGTGCTGGCCAGAAAAAGGAAGGAGCAAACACTAAAAGAGGGAGGTTGCTCAAGGCAGGTGGCGGACAGGTCATGGGCTTCAGGGAAAAGCTCACTTATCGGTAGGATGGGTTGCATGTGGAAGCTGGAATGGATAAGACAGGAGAAATAGACAGTAGCCATTGAAACACAGAGGCAGGCAAAGAACAACTTAACTGCTGTGGTGAGAAGTAAAAGGAGCAATTAAAGGGGGAAGATCAATTTAATAAGCCGACTGTATTAGCTATAGGGTGAAGGCCCCAGGGTGTGCAGGGGCACGTGGGCGAGGAGGGGGTGAGTCCAGAAGAAAAGGGTGGGGAGCAACCTGGGAGTGGAGCTAGCCCCCGCGTGGTTCTGTGTTTCTGAAGCCTCTTCCCCGCACTGACTGCCAATTGGAGATGCATTTTGGTTACCAAGCTCCCATTTAAAAATAAATGTATTTATGATGACTGTCTAGCTTGGATTTGCAGGATGGTTCTGACTTTGAACATTCTGTCCAGCCATCAGACCCTGCATCCTAATCCTTGGTTTGAAAAGCTGTGGTCCCCATAAGTGTATGCGGAGAAGGGCTGGTCCTCACTATTCAGTCTGAGCGAATGCCCAGCCCCGGGGAGCACAGAGCAGGCCAGGGTCAGGTAGAGGGTCGAGAGCCTGGTTTTCTGAAGAAGGAAGGCCTGGCTGAAGGCGAGAGGGCAGAAGAGGAGGCAGAGAGGCCCCAGGATCAAGCGTCCCCTCTGCGCCCGTCAGCAGAGGGCTGGAGTGCCCCAGAGGGGTCCCAGGACAGCACCCCTCTGCTGCCCTTACCCAGGGCACTAACTCACCCACTCTGTTGCAAGCCAGACCCCTTTTTCTGGCCTCTCCCTCCACCTGTCTCCTCTGCACACCTTTCCCGGTGGGGGGACTCAGTGGGGAGAGCCAAGCTCTGTGCTTGCACCACTGTTTTCCTACCTTTGGTCCCCATGAAGCTTGGTGACAGCGCACACATGTCCCGTATTTCCCAGTGATCTTTAGTTTAAATAATTACACAGTGAACTGATTCAATGAACACTCACTGACACCCACTCTATCCTACCAAGAGTTTATAATCTAGTGGTTGAGACAAAGAAGTGAACCTCTAACTGCCAGAGTTTGCATGGTCTGTACTAGGATGCGGGTGACGTCTGGGGTCATTGCACATTTGCTTGTTGTCCTCACAGGTGGGCGTGAACGAGGCAAAGTGTGTGCCTTGATTTTTGAATGGGAAGGGACAGTCACTTTACTTACTTTATTGAGTTCCTATTCATGAGAAATTCTTGAACGTCTCTCCTCGTCAATAATGAAAAACCTGACTTGAATTAGTTTAAAATACAATCACAGCTGCTGCTGCTGTCGGCCCAGTAATTCTGTAGCCGAATGAGGCCATATCAGCGCTCAGCTGGGGTCACAGCCACAGCTCAGGCCAAAAACCATGAAGAGCTGAGGACATAATTCATCTTTTCTCCCTGATGGTGCTGAGGAAAGCAGGCCCAGAGAGCCCCTGGGTGACCCAGGGACACGACCTGACCACGGGTTCTCTGTTGGCCCCTGTGGGCTCCCTCAGCCCAGGGACAACGTCTCTGCAGGGTCAGGCATCTGTCCATGGATTCAGGTTTATATTTTAAAACAGTCAGGACCTACCCCTCCCCCCCCATACACACAAATGGGATCATTCTATACATACATTTCTCAACTTCATTTTTCACTTCATGGTCTGTCCTCGACATTGGACCTTGGGGGCTGGCCTCAGCATGTAGCCCTGATCAGAGCAGCCCCTTTGCTGGTCCCCTTAGGACTGGCCTCAGTCCTGCCTGATTGGCCTGTGGGCCCCAGTTCTGCACTGGCTGGGACTGCCTCTCCAGCTGCACCTTGACCCCTCTCCTCCTCACTTCACACTCCAGCCAGTGTTCTTCCTCACCTTCATGTCTTTGCACATTCTGTTCCTTTGCCTGGACTGCCAGTCCAACCCCTTTGATCAGTTAACTCCTACCCAAGCTCTGATCTTTCTTAAGTGCTCCGTGCTTCCCCTCACCTTCCGATCTGTGGGGAGATCGGCTGCCATCCGTTCCCCTCCCAGCACAAGTGCACGTAGACTTGTAATCCTATGAGACATTAGGGCTGAGTTGTTCCTGAATCATCCACAGTAACTCAAACAGCCACCACAGTGCCTGCCATGTAATACGTGATCGATATGTATTTGTTAAATGAATAAAAGACCTCACATTCCATGCCAGGCAGTGAACTGGAAGGATTACCTATGTGGCCTCATTTGTTTAAATCCTTACACTACCCTATCAAGTAGGCATTAGCATCCCCATTTAACAGATGGAGAAACCAAGGGTCTAATATGGGGAGAAACTTACCCAAAGCCACATGTCTAGTAGAGGTTGCATCTGTGTGACTCCCATAAAATTAGGAGTCTTCGTTCTGGGGAGCCAAAGACCGAGATGTGGGGAACGATGAAGGTTTTTATATTTGTGAAGATTATCAACGTGGGTTCCATGGCATGTGGACTGTCCCCATCATCCGGCAGTCCAGGCTGGCAGTGAGCACGGCTCTCACGCCTGACTTCTGGCACCTGCCACACTGACTTGCTCTCATTGGCTTGCAGCCTTTGTGCCCCGCTGGACTGTGAGAACTTTGATGTCAGGGACCGTGTTGTAGTTACAATGTGTGTCCGCCCAGCAGAGTGCTTGGCACGTAATAGGTGCTCAGGAAACACTTGCCCTCTCCAGACCCACCAGCTTCATTCCACAGGTGTTTATGGAGCACCACTCTGAGCTGCAGATACAAGCAACAGATCAGAGCCCCAGTCACATGTTTACCTTCCAGAAAGGGAGCAGACAGTGAAGGCATAAGTCTCTAGTTTGTCAGGCGGTTACATGCTCTATGAAGAAAAGTAAGGCAGGGTGAGTGTCAGGGACCCGTCAGGGTGCCGTTGTCCGGAGGGGGTCAGGAGATGCTCCCTGAGAGGTGACGTTGGAGCGGACACGCCAAAGGGTGCAGGTACTGTGGGGAATTCCCTGAGATGCCCAAGGCAGGCTTGGCACGTTCCCAGGACAGCAAGGGGGCAGAGGAGAGGAATGAGGGCAGAGGGGTCTCCGGGTTTGGGGGCCGTAGCGGGACTTAGGACCGGATTGTGCGTGCGGCAGAGAGCCGGCGGGGTGAGCAGAGGTGCGGCGGGCACTGACCTGGGCTGTGCGAGAGGGTGGTGGCAACAGTGGGGGTGCCCCCAGCCCCTCGTGCGCTTCCTGTGGGGTCTGGGGAGCAGCGCTGGGACCGGGCGGCGCGCGCAAGGAAGGCAGGGGCCGGGCTTGATGCCAAGGTCTGTGAAAAAAAGTCTGTCACCTCTGGATGTGGGAAAGCCGAGGAGGAGCAAGTTGAGGGCGGGGCTCAGAGGTCAGGGGCTTGACCTGGGGCTTGTTTGGTTTGACATCCAAGCGGAGATGCTCCAGAGCCCCTGCAGATGTGAGCTTGGAGGGTGTGGGAGGGCCTGGCGCTGGCGGTGTCGCGGGAATCGGCCGCAAAGAGGTGGCCTGCACCCCGAGCAAGTCCCCAGCGGTGGTGACACAGGTGCCTGCCTGCTGGATGGTGGTGCCCCTGAGAGGCAGGGGCAGCACTGGAAGTCGGTCTCCATACCATTCAGCGCAGTGACTGCACATAGGAGGTGCCGAGTGAATGCAGGAGTGAAGACAGATCTCTCCACAAAATCCCAAAACGTCTGAACTAGACACTTGAGTCACAGCGGGTCTCGCTTTGTTATAAATAAGGCAGATCCCGGGACATGCAGGTAGGACTGCAGTGCCTCCAGAGTCACCAGACGAGCCCGCAGCTGGAGGGGGGGGCTGCGTCAAGTACGGATGGAGACGAGGGGTGCTGGGGCCACATTGTCGACTCTTCAAGTCTGAGACACGGGAAGCGCGTTCGGGGGAAGCACGGGCATTGGCCGAGACAGAGCCCATTCAAAGCCTGAGTGTCAGGCACTTGCTGTCCGACCTTGGGCAGCAGTCATAGTAGCAGACAACGTGTTAGGGCGCTTAGAAGACGTGCCAGGTGATTGGCATACATTAGCATATTCAACCCTCACCACCACCCCAGGAAGTAGGGACTTTCACCATCCCCGTTTTACAGATGAGAAAATGGAAGTGTGGCCAGGTTAAAGATCTTGCCTAAGGTTACCCCAAAATGAAGTAGCAGAGCTGGGATTTGAAATTAAACAACCCGCCTCCAGGAGGGCAGCACGGCCTCTAAATCACAAGTTCGCTCCCAGCCCCCATCTCCTCATCTGCAGGATGGGGATGGCCGTGCCCTCGTGCGGCACCAACTGAGCAGGCGCACCCGAGCCACGTCCTGCGGGTGCAGCAGGCACGCGGAACTCAGCCGGGGCTGGTTCCTCGGCACGGTCCTCAAACACCAGGCCCTGGCCTCTGGGTGGCCCCTCGGGGGGCCATCCAGTCCTGCGCTCATTGTCCTGTAGGCAGAAGTCGCCAAACATCATGAACCCTCTGTAGAAACATGGAGATCTAGATGTTTCTCTGCCCCGGAAAGCTCCAGCATCCTCTTACTTCTGGTGCTGGAAGGAGCAGTACCATAAACAGAGGAGGGGAAAGATAAGCCCTTCTTGTCCCTTTTCCTGGACTCTTTGCATTAAAAGAGGGCACCGGAGAACATGGTTTATCATTTCTTGGGAAAAACATCATGGCAAGGATATTCCTGGAGGAGTGAGAGCTCCCAAAAGCAGGAGTGGGAAGGCTGCCCCTTCCTCATTCTGGAGACGAGTCCGTCTGTGCGGGGTTGTAAGTGTGTTGGCGGCGGGGTTCAGAAGGAAGTGCTTTGACGTGTGCGTTTTGTTTTTAGGACCCCTACTCTGCCTTCTTTAAAATAGACACTGACAGGGATGGCATAATCAACATGCATGATCTTCACAGATTGCTACTGCACTTACTGTTCAATCTTAAAGACGAAGACTTTGAGCGTTTCCTGGGCCTTCTTGGCTTGAGACTCAGCGTCACTCTAAATTATCGGGAATTTCGAAATCTGTGTGAGGAGAGAACATTCAGAACAGATGATGCGCCTCAAAGACTCATTAGGTAAGAGGGCAGTGTGGCTCAGCGCCTTTGCCCGCACCCAGTCCGGCGCTCCCGCTGTGCCCACAGGGTGGGGGGGGAGGAGAATTGCCCCCGGGAGCAATTATTTTGTCTTTTTGGTGGTTCCAGAAGAATCACCCAAGGAATATGCGATCAATGTAAAAAAGCTAGAAATTACAGGTGCAGATTAGAAGGTACAACCTCACCTAGCCACCCATAAGCATCATGTTGGCATTTCACTGTGAATCATGCCAGTCTTCTTTCAAGGCACACAAATACAGATACTTACGTATTTTCTCTTATAAAGTGGGGGTCAGGTGTATATGCGTGTTGCTCAGCCTTCCAAGACCTCTTGGCACCCTGCCCTTTGTCCGATCTGTGCTGGGCCACTCCGGGGGGCTGCACACTAACACTTGTCGAGAGAACACTCATCCAGCTACTAACACGTCAGCCCACGCAATCTGTGTGAATTGGGGAACCACGGAACCCCTTATGGTAATTGCTGGAAACTGAGTATCATTTCAGGCTTTTCTTGTGAATGTAAACATATACATACACAGTTGACCCTTGGGGCGCCTGGGTGGCTCAGTTGGTTAAGCGACTGCCTTCGGCTCAGGTCATGATCCTGGAGTCCCTGGATCGAGTCCCGCATCGGGCTCCCTGCTCAGCAGGGAGTCTGCTTCTCCCTCTGACCCTCCCCTCTCTCATGTGCTCTCTCTCATTCTCTCTCTCTCAAATAAAAAAAAAAAAATCTTAAAAAAAAACAAAAACACACAGTTGACCCTTGAGCAACACAGGATACTTCAACCCTGCAAGTTGACTTATATGTGGATTTTTTTTTATACATACAGTACAGTACTATAAACGTGTTTTCTCTTCCTTATGATTTTCTTTCTTTTTTAAGATTATTTATTTATTTGACAGACAGAGACAGTGAGAGAGGGAACACAAACAAGGGGAGTGGGAAAGGGAAAATCAGGCTTCCCGCGGAGCAGGGAGCCCCATGTGGGGCTCGATCCCAGGACTCTGGGATCATGACCTGAGCTGAAGGCAGGCACATAACGACTGAGCCACCCAGGCACCTCTGATTTTCTTTTTTTTTAAGATTTTTTTTTATTTGAGAGAGAGAGCTCGAGAGAGCATGAGGAAGGGAGGGGCAGAGGGAGAAGCAGACTCCCCACTGAACTGGGAGCCTGATGTGGGGCTCGATCCCAGGACCCCGGGTTCATGACCCGAGCCGAAGGCAGGCACTTAACCCACTGAGCCACCCAGGTGCCCCTTCTTCCTTATGATTTTCTTAACATTTTCTCTTCCCTGGCTTTATTGTGAGAATACAGCATATTTATACACGTAATATATACAATATCGGCTAATCGATTGTGTTCTCTGTAAGGCTTCCAGTCAACAGTAAGCTATTAGTAGTTAATCTGGGGGGGGGGTCAGAACTTCTTTGGGGATTTTCGACTTGTGGGGGTTGGTGCTCCTAACCCCCTCACTATTCAAGGATTGACTGAATATCTTTTTCTTTGTATAAATCTGGGGTCAGCTGTGCAACTGTTTGGGGAGATGCAAGGACCCTTCCAGCTCTTTCCCAGGCAGTGCTCCACCCCCGGCCCCTGTCCACTCCATGCCAGCCTCCCTCCCGGTGAGGAGGGGAGTCTGCATGTCCAGCCCGGCTGGAACTCCATTTGTCTCCTCCATTTCTCCCAGTGAGAGCATATGCCCCCTTAAGCAGTAACAGCAATGCCAATACCATCTACCCCGTTGAGATCTGTTGAATGCCAACAAGCTTGAATGAAGAAACCATTCAGCCACTCCTGGACCAATACTACTGTTTTTGGAAGCATTACCATCCACTACGATAACGCAGAGATGTGTTTTCTGCATGATAGTAACATTCACTAGGCTGTTCTGCCCTTGAGGTACCAGTGACCTACTCCGTCCACCAGGCAAGGGAGCTCCCTGGAGCGGGGAGCCCTCAGGAGCCCCCATTGCTGGGCCAAATTGCATGATACTTGGCTAGGCTGCAGAAGCCCTCTGATACTGCTCTTTAGTTTTTCTCTCTGAATTCATTGGTTTTATTTTGCCTGTACTTTAAGAAAAGCCAGCCAGAAAGAAAACAACTGTAGTCTCTAAGTGAAATGATCATATAGCATGTGAATTGGACACCTGCTTCCAATTGCTCAAGTTCTGAGGAGTTTTAATATGAGACTTGATTGCTTAACATTAAAACAATACAAAAATATCCTTCCCAAAGAATTTTCTGGAGAATGTATGCAGAATGAACCTAGAAAATTTCAGCCACAAAGCGCCATCTTCCCATTCAAATGACTCAGCCTTCTTATTTGTATGTATGCCTTCATTCAACAAATATTTACTGAGGGTCTGCTATGTGCTAGATGTTGCCCCGGGACGAGGTGATACAAAGATGAATAAGGTTCCTTTTGAAGGAGGTAATGGCCGTATATGGGACAGGTACAAAAATAAAGAGCTACACTGAAATGTAAGGTTGTCTGAAGTACCACAGAGATGGGAGCAGCTAAGCCTGCTTGAGGCGCACAGGAAAAGTGGGACATCTGAGTGGGATCTTGAGGTGAGAGTAGGAGTTTGTCAGGTGCAGACTACCAGACGGCGGTTCAAGGCCAGAGAGCGGCACTTACAAAATCTGCGGTGGGAATGTCGAGCACATTCGGGAAATGAGGAGAGGATATGTGTGCAGAAGTGGCATGCACGGACGGTGGGGCATGGTAGGAGGGGAATCCTGGAGAGGCAGGAGGGCCAGCTGAGAAGGGGCCAGAGAACCGAGCTGGGGAGTTCATCATTTACCAGTAGACAGGAGAGGGTTTTGTGCTATGGAGGGAGGGGGTCACATCGTGCTGCAGAAAGATCCTTCAGCAGCCCCAGAGTAGAGCATGGATGTAAAGGAGGAGAGCCTGCAGCCCAGGGAGACCCAGTGTGGCCTCCAAGGGTCTGGTAGAGATAGTGCAGAGACCCCAACTAAGGCTCTGCTTTAGAAATCCAGACCCTCCCATGGCCAGACCCCATGCCCATGCTTTGTGAAGACATATCCTTTAATACCCTCAAAGCCGGGGGGGGGGGGGGGCTACTAGTTGACTTTCCAGATAAGGGACCCAGGTGATGGGTGGGGGGCCAAGATGTGAACCCAGGGTGCCGTTTGGAGGGGCCCCTTTCTCTGCCTAGAGATCTCACCCTCCTTCACCCGCCCACTACACCAGCCTCTCTTTCCTCCACCAGCCAAACCTCAGTGCCATCCCTTTCTGGAAGTCATCCCAACCTCTTGCTGGGGCACCTCTGCCTTCTGGGCCTTCTTCACTTGCCAATGACATTATCAAAACACAATACTTTTGAAAACTTTGAGGGTTGTAAATTGGTTGAAGAGAGTAAGACCATCTTGTTTGATTCATAACTGCAAAACATTTTCATTTTTAGATGTATAAATACTAATTAAAATGATTGGTCCAATGACCTGTTTCATTTTTATATTATCTCTTCCCTTCCAGTCTCTTCCCTTGTTTAAGAACACCTGCCTGTCCATTTATCTACTGACAACCCACATCAAGTGCATTTTGGTGCATGTATATCATAGACAATGAAACAACACTGTCACGTGTCCTTTTAGCAAAATTAGACGCTCCAGCTTCTTGTCACAAAATATTGTATGATCAGGTCCTTCCTGTTGGATGACTAGCTGAATTTAAAATACCAAATTTACCTTTTGTTCTTAGAAATATATCATTCACTTGTTAAGAGATTTGGCTTATATGATCAGTTTCACCATCATCACTGGAATCCAGAGTGTTCTGTCTGTGTGCACTCCTCTTCCAGTTCATCTGATCATTGGGAAACAGCTTCTTATCTCAGTTTTCTTCCCTCTGCCATTTGAGCATGAAATAAGCATTCTGAATTTCTCACTGTGTTCAATGAAAACTAACAGAAGACTACAAAGATGGTGTCGCTGTCTCCTTTTATACCTTCTTGAAAGATGCTGGTATACTTTGGGCAGTGCAATCAGGAGACTGGGGAGTGATTCATTTCAATATCATGTCCTCAGCTAGGCGATTCCCCTCATTTTTTGTTTTCTTATTGCAGTTTTAGTCTCGTTTCTTAGGATAGTTGGAAACAATGAGTAATGATTGACCATTTCTTAGGATAATGAAATCGATCTAGTAAAATTGAAATCAAGATCACTAAGACCCCGTAGTATATATGAGAGGGTCAGTGGACCCATGTGGTATTGCGATAGAATGAGTTTTATCTCATCAAGAAAATAAATACCTTTTTTGTTGTTCTTGAAGGATCTCTAAGAAAAACTGAAAGTCATGAATGCCAGTTCTTTCCATTTTCTGGATCATATAGAATTGTTATTTCTTCCTTAAATATTTGATATAATTCACCAAAGAAGTGATCACGTCCTGGAGTTTCCTTTGTTGGAAATACTTGAACTATGAATCTAGTTAATTTAATAGTTAGATCACCCACGATTTCTCTTCCTTTTTGAATGAGTTTTTGCAGTTTGTGTTTTTTCGGGTATCAGTCCATTTCATCTAAGCTGTTAAATTCATGGGAATAAAGTTGTTCATTTTATTCCTCCTTTCTTATTCTTTTAATATTTGTGGTGTCTTTAGCGATGTCCCTTCTTTCATTTCTGATATTGGTAGTTGGTGACTTCTCTCCTTTTTTCTTGATCTGGTTAGCTAAAGATTTATCATTTTATTGATATTTTCAAAGAACCACTTTTTTGCTTCATTAATTCTACTCTATTGTTTCTCTGTTTAAATTTTATTGATTTCTCTTCTTTATGATTTCCTGCTTTCTTCTTGCTTTGAGTATAGTTTGCTCTTCTTTTTTATTTTCTTAAGTTTGGAACCTCAGATTTTTTATTCAGGTTCTTTCTTTTTTAAGAGAAACTCCAAATGCTGTCAATTTCCTTATAGGCACAGAGTTGGCTACATTCCGCAGACTTGGATATGTTATGGTTTTAATTTTCATTCCATTAAAAATATTATCTAATTTCCCTAGAGACTTTCTTTTGATCCACAATTATTTAAAAGTGTGTTTTTGTCAATTTCAAAAATATATGCATGGTTTCCAACTATCTTTCTGTAATTGATTCCCAGTTTAATTCTGTTGTGGTCAGAATACATGCTTTGTATGATTTTATTTCTTTGACATTTGTTTATTTTATGACCCTAGAGCTGGTCTGTGTTGGTATCCATGATTGCATGGATACTTGACAAGAATGTGTATTTGGCTCTTGTTGGGCAGAGTGTGCCAATGAGATCAAGTTGCTTAATAGTGTTCAGGTCTTCTGTGTTCTTGCTTATTTTCTATTTGTTCTATCAGTTACTAAGAGAGGAGTCTTGAAGTCTCCAAAAACAGTTATGCATTTGTCTATACCTCCTTCCAGGTCTATCCATTTATGCTTCATGCATTTTGATATCTGAGAAAAATAGCATATTTATACTTATCATAGAATTCTGGGTCAACAGTTGTTTTCACAGCACTTTGCAACTATTATTACATTGCTTTCAGGCCTCCATGGTTTGTGGTGAGAAGTCTGCAGTCATTCAGATGGTCTTGCACCCTACATGGCACCTGTCGTTTTCCTCAAGTTGCTTTTAAGACTTTTTGCTTTATCTTTGGTTTTGAGTAGGTTTAGTATGATGTGTTTGAGCATGACTTTCTATGTTTATCTTTTTTGGGGCTTACCGAACTTCTTGAATCTGTAAATTTGTGTTTTTCATCAAGTTTAGAAAGGTTCCAGCAATTATTTCCTCACATTTTAAAATTTTTTGGTACCAATCTCTCCCTCCTCCCCTTGTTATATCCAAATGACATGAATGTCAGACTTTTTGATTTTGTATCACAAGTCCCTATATTAGTCCCTGGGGCTATATTATTCTCTCTTCTTTTTCTGTTGATCAAATTGGATTAATTCTATTCATCTGTCTTCAAGTTCACTGACTCACTCCTCTGTCATCTGCATTCTGTCAATCCATGAGCCAATCCAGTGAAAATTTTATTTCAGTTGTATTTTTCAGTTCTAAAGTTTCCATTTGGTGTTTGTCTTCCCCCAGCCTTTTTTTTTTTTTAAGCTTCTATTTCTTGGCTCAGAACATCCGTCTTTCCACTTATTTCAAGGTCATTTACTCTTACTTCATGGTTATCATAGCTGCTTTAAAATATGATAATTTCAACATCTGGGTCATCTTGGATTTGGGTTTCTGTTGTCTTTTACCTTGAAAATTGTTGGGATTTTCCTGGTTCTTTGTATGCCAAGTGATTTTGGATTGTATCCTGGACACTTTTAATATTATATTATGATATTCTGGCCCTGTTAAAATCCTCAGTAGCGTGTTGATTTGTTTTTTATTTATTTTTTTAAGCAGACAATCAATCCAGTTAGGTTCAGACTGTAAGTCCTGACCTGCCTTCTGTGGTTTCCCTGTCAGTTTAATTTCAAGGTCACTGCAGCACTAGCAGGCCAGCCCATGTGTACAGCACCCAGGGGCAAGTCTTCACTATGCAGCAGTCAAGTTCTCAAGGTTTCTGCTCTGCTGCTTTGGGTTAGTTTCACACATGTGCACAGCAGAGGTGAACCTGGGACTTCCTGTACAGATTTGGGCAGCCTATTTTCCAGATCGCTCCTCTCTATTTCTCCCCACACTCTACAGCCCCCAGAAAGGGCCTTAGTTTTTGGTCTTCTGACTGGAAACTAGGTTTTAGCCTACCTGTACTGTTATGTACTTCCTATAACTGGGTCCACCCCCAGGGCAACATGGTGAGAGAAGAACAATAATGTGGATACCTTCCACATTCCTTGAACACAGAGCATGTCCTCTGGTGAAAGAGAAGAGTTGCAGTTTTAGGGACCTACCTGGCCACTACTACTACTGCTGGCCCTGTCACAAAAGTGCAGTTTTGTAACTGGGAGTCCTGGGATCAGGACCAGAAGGGTGAAAAGAGACAAAACAGGTGTTCTACCCCCATACTCTTTGTACTTCAGGACCTTCCTTCAGAGTTCTCTGGTCAGAAGAACAGGCTTTCTTTTGGAGCTTTTTTAGTCCATGCCTGCTGCACAGTTCCAGAATCAGGACTGCCCTTAAGCCTAAGCTGGGAATACGGGTGGTAAAGAACCCACGAAACTCACACTCTATCAGTTATTCTTCAAGTTTTGATTTCCCTCTTCCATCAGCCTACTATTGTTTAATTTTTAGTGTCCTCGGGGTTACTTTTTGTATTCTGTCTAAAGTTTTTAGTTGTAATCAGTGGGGGACAGAGGATGGGAGTGTGCTTACTCCACCTTAACTGGGATCTTGACCTGCCTGGAGTGCTGGTCCCTGAGATCACACAGCTGCCTCTTCATCACTCATGCCTCCAAGAGCTGCTCCCTGGACTTCTTAGATGAAGATTTCCCTCTCACCCATCTTCAGTATCTGAAGTTATCTGATTCATTCATTTTCCCATGTGTTTGCTGTAAGTTCTCGCCATTGCAGTATGAGCTCCTTGAGGACGTCTGCTCTGTCCACATTGTTGTTCAGTGTGTTTGTAGGACCTAGAGCAGCACATAGGAAGAGTTCGTATATGTTTGTGTCTGACAGACTGGCTGATAGGAAAGCTGCATCTTCCTGACTATCAAGATCTAAAGAGTCAGGTAATAGGAGTGGAAATCAGTGACTTTTGGAAAAGCCCATAGAAAAACCTTCTGATCTCTGCAGAGGAGATGGGTATGTAAGATGGGACAGGGGAGAAATGGATGGAAAAACCTTAGGAGTCCCTGGTTTGAGCATGGACCCCTAAGAAAATAATCAAGACTTATGGCCTAGAAGAGAAATTGGATTGGTGGGGGCTGTTTGGATTTGCATTTAGATAGATCAGTTTGGGTACATTGACTTTGCAGACATAGAATCTGTATCCTTTGGGGGAAGTTCAGGTGAGACCTCTGGGTGCAGGTTGGATTTAGAAGGAGCCTAAAGGTGAAGGCAGGGGAATATGCATCATTAGGACCTACAGTCCTATAAGCAATATTTGTGAAAATGCAACATAATCCCGCCAACCTTCCAAAGCCTTTAGTGGTGAAGTACGGACAAAGGATGAGACTGGTTGACCTTCGGATCCCTTTCCACCCTTGAAATTCCATGATTCTGTGGAGTCCGGTAGGCAGTTGGAGAGAGATGGAAGGGAAAAGCAGGTGACGTTATAGCACTAGTGGTACAGACGGGTGGGTACAAGGCATCAGGGTGTGGTTGGGGACATTAGAAGGGGTGACCTTTCAGAAGAGTAAATAAACTTTGGGATGGAAAGAGAGGAGTGGTCAAGGGTGGAGGGAGCCAGGTAGGGGCAGAAAATCACACTGAATGAAGGCACATATGCCTGGCCCCAGGGTCGGTGTCCCCCCTCATTGTGTCATTTAAAGAGCAGCATGATGAAGACCACCAGAGAGGGGAGAGATTATTAACAGTGACACATGGAACAGAAAGCCAGTAAAGACCCCTGGATTCGGCAATATACAAGTAATTGGTGAATTTAAAAACTGGGGTGAGGGCTCGATAAAGGGAGGTGTGCCTGCCATAGTTTACCCATGGACCCCCACGAGCTGGCATTTTCCAGGAAGGAAAATGAGCCTGGGCCCATCCGCATTTGGTCCATTTGAACGGTAACTAAGGAAGAGGGAAGAGACCCCACCCAATCTGCCGCTGGTCCTCAGCACCCGCCAACTGAGTAAATGCAAGAACTTGTGTTTGCCAAACCATGGGAGTCACAGTTCATGTAATTCACAGTTGATGTAATTAAAATAAGGTCCTTTCTATGTGGCACACAGGTCAGTAGCCCAGTGTAGGTTTCTGGGGTAATCACGGCCACCAACGAACTTGGTGACTAGCAGGTGCTGGGCACTGTAGATCATCGAGTAATTTGAGGAGTGGTCCCCGGGACAGCTGTCTGGGAGCACCAGCATTTCTTTGAAGGGACTGGAAGGAGAAGCCACACAGAGCGCTATTAGTACTGCTTGCTCTGTTGATTCTAGTTGCTGTGACCTGCCTTGCCGTCTGCTTGTGAAATATGTGACAGAGTGGCGCTTCCAGGAGACTCTTGTCTGGTGGGCGGAAGCCGCAGGCTGCACTTTTCCAGCCCTTGTGCCGAGCCTGGCGCTGCACACTGGGGATGCCGCATTCGTTGAACTGAAACTGAAATGCTAAGTGGAAGGAGGACCCCTCAGTGCATAAAAACCAAAGGTGGCTCTCACCTCTGTGAAATGTAGTATTTGGGGACTCCTGGGTGGCTCCATTGGTTAAGCATCCAACTCTTGATCTCAGCTCAGGTCTTGATCCCCAGGGTCATGAGTTCAAGCCCTGCGTTGGGCCCCGTGCTAGACGTGGAAACTACTTTTTTTTTTTTTAAATGTAGTACTTAATGGATCTTTTCCCACAAAGAGTGGGTTAAAGGAGCACCAAACATGTAGCTTCCGACGGGAGCGAAAGCGGTAGTGAGAAAGGCGTCTGTGGCATCAGAGGCCTGAGTTTGAATGGCTCCCAGATACCGGCCGTGTGGTTTTGGCAAATTATTTAACCTCTAAACCACAGCTTCCTCTTTTGCAAAGTGAGATGGTAATGCCAGGATTGCGGGCAAAACTCAAGATCCTGCGAGTCACCTGACCAGCAGTGCTCAGCACCCACCGGTCCCTGAGTTCCTGGCGGCCATCATTACCCCAGAAGCCCTCGCAGTGCTGCCGACCCAAGTGGCACACACAGATGGTCGTGTTCAAAGCAGCCCTTCTTTGGGGATGACATAAACCTTTGACTTGCGTCGTGTGGGACACACAAATTCCTGCATTTTCTCAATTGGCAGCATATGGTGGTTGACTTTAGACTTTATTTCTTAGAGTCAGTTCATTTGCAGAAGCAGAAATAATACTTTTTTAAAGGGGCTACATGGAGCTTGTTTGCTGTCTGTCCCCCACACTGGCTTTCTTGGGTCCCATAAGGAGAAGTTTCTATGAGGGTCTGGATAGGCCTCGGTCAGATGTCCCTCTTATCCACTCTCAGGCAAGATGTGCTTCACCCGAGGGGTCCGTGAATAAGTGCAGGTTCCAAGTGGGGCCTCAGATGTGATCCTATTTCAGGAAACTGTTGGGGTGATGTGTGTACGGTCCGTTTTGCTGGAGGAATGTCTCGAGTGCTCTTGTATCTCCAGGGAGAATATTTCAGGTGCAGATATGGATGTGCAAAGCTCAGGTGCCCAGAAATGGAGTGAGAGGTGCCCCTAGGAAAAAAGCAATTCCAGAAGACTAAGCGGGGAAGGGTTTTATAGGTTTTCATACACCCCCCCACACAACTAGTGGAAGAATCCAGGGCACCTCAAATTGCTTCGGCCACAGCCCTCACTGCCCCTCACCGTGGCCTCTCCCCGGTGGTAAGCACAAGGTGTTTTTTTAAAGTGTCTTCCGTGTCCATCATTCTGTGAGGAAATAAACAGAATTTTGATCATTTTACGTCCCATGAGCCCAACCTGTGCACATGAGCTGGGACTGAGTAAGCAATCCTCCCCCGTTGTTCCTGAAGTCTGCGTTCTAGTCATTCCCATGTGTGAGTTCAGAAATAAAAGTTTTTAGCTGTTTTCTTCTAAAGATACTTACCATTCTATTGTGTTTTTGTCCCCTTCTGAGAATAAATGAGCCCTGTTTGTTTTGTGAGCTGCAGAAAAAGTTGAACAGCATTTATCTGAAAATAAACAAGGACTTATAAAATTTAAGAAGACTTCCCTAACATACAGCTGGGGAAATAAGACTGTATTTTAAGAATTAAGTTAGACCAGATGTGAAATAACAGACTTTAGCGGTGTCTTTGAAATGAATGGGGATGGGGAATCCCTTGGGAGATTAATGAGTCCATTAAATTTAAACACGGTTATTTTTTTTTCTTTTAAGACCAAAACAGAAGGTCGCAGATTCAGAACTAGCTTGTGAACAGGCTCATCAGTATCTTGTTACCAAAGCAAAAACCAGATGGTCAGACTTATCTAAGGTAAGAAAATGATTATTTCCTTAAAAGGAAAGGAAATGTATTTCAGTGTTCCCAGATCGTTGGGATGATCAAGCTGTTTAGATCCAGTCTTTGTATACCCAATCCGTGACTCCTGCTATTCTTAAAATACTTTTTTCAAAATATATTCTCACATTCAAGGTCAACTGATGTTTAGAAAAATGAGTAACTGTTGGAGTTACGTAGACAGAAATTCCTAGCTTTATCTCAGGTTTGCTATAAATTAAAAATTTAAGTAAAAAGAAATGATACTGTCATGTTATTTGTACACAGTTCAAAATATGCATCTTTAAGTGGTATTTCTTCCTGCCTTCCAAAATTATAGGAGCACATTTTGAAGGTGAATGCCCTCGACGGGCAGTCATGTACACTTATTTGGTGTCGAGGCAGGAACATAATCTAATGACAGCTGTACCCCCAGGACAGTAGAACCGAGCATGCAGGACTCGGTTCATCCAGAAGTCTGGAGTATGGGATCCTCCTTTCATAATGTAGCAAGGACACAATAACTTCGCCTTAGGGAGTATCTTTAAGACTGCACTATGGAGGTATTTTCACGTTATTGGGAAGACAGCCTCCACTTTGTTTCATTTGGTCGTTTTCTTTCTATGTTTGCCTCTCTTGGCCTGTGTGCAACGTGAAGTTCTGTCCTGTAAGTCCTGGGCTGCCCTGGGGCTGCCTCTCCCCCGTCCTCTGTCCTCAGAGTTGACTGTGCAGGGGCCCAGGGTGCAAATCACACGGATCGAGTCCTCGAGCGCCCACTGGGCAGGCCTGGCCTTCCAGAGCCTTCCTGCGGGAGTGCAGGGCCCACTCTGGGCCGTGAGCTGCGGCCACACAGCATGCCAGCCGAGAGAGGGCAGAGCACACTGTGACACCATTCTCCACGCCCTGTCCTCAGCTTCTCTTGGCCCGCCTCTCCTCTCCTCCCTGCTACCTCTGTCCCCTCTTCCTCCTGCCCCAATCACACCCCCTCCACTGGCGCTGTTTTCCGTGGGCCCAGGGGCTCCCGGGGCCACTTCCAGGCCCTTCCCAGCTGCGTCCTGCCCCGCTTCGATGTACGCAGCACATCTCTGGGCCGCGTGGGTTTGTGCCAGGGGTTCGGTGGTAGCGAAGGTCTCTCTGCTTCCACCTCTCAGCTCACTGACCAGGGCGGGGGCCGGTTAAGGAGCAAAGGCAGATAATTAACAAAGCAGGTGGGCGCTCTGGGGAAAATGAACAGACTGCTGGGGGCGTGACCAGAGGGCTGCGGAGGTCTTTGTTTCTGCCTTGTGACATCCATCCTTCCCGAAATGCTTCCTCCCCTGGCTCTATGACGGCTCTGTGGGGCCTTCTCTGCTCCCTGCCCAGGCCTGCCCCCGTCTGGGCTGGTGACCCCTCTCCGTCTCTGTGTTCACTGCTGCGAGCATGTCCTCTGCACTCGCCTGTCCACATCTTGATTCCCGTGGCCTCTCAAAGTCATCTTTATCCTTGATGCTCTATAGAAACCCCAGTGTGTTCAGAGGAGGCGCGGGGACCCCGGAGTCCTCTGCTGCTAAACCAGCAGCCTCAAGTCTGTCTCTTCTAGAACTGAGCCTGGCGGAAGTGTGGGGAGGGAAGAAGACTCAGGGTTACAGAGAAGAGCAATCAGAACGGCTCCAATGGGGTGTGTGGAGCCACTTTGTCGGGAGTCAGGCATCCTGCCCATCCCCCCACCTCTCTCAGACCCCACATCCTGCCCGTTCCCGCACCTCTCTCAGACCCCACAGGACTGAATGACCCTGCATGTCTTAATAGTAAGACGGGTCTGCCACCCTCTTGCTTTACTTTGAATAAAGCTCTGAAGGCATCCGTTCTGAATTCTGAACCTGCAGAAAGTACGGTGATGCATAGCTAAGACTAGCAGCGTCCCGGTGATGAGGCGGGTGGTCCCCAGCCGCCAGCACACCCCTGCTCTTTCCTTCTGGGGTGCCGCAGAGCGGGGGCCACGGCTCCCTTCTGCTGCATCGCTGTTGAGGATTCACCAAACGGGACCTGGGAATATCAGGAAGGATGTAGTCTCTGGGAAAACTGCATGTGAAACTTGAACAAGAATTCCAGTATGGTGCCATCCAGCCATCTTCAGCTAGGGGCCCCAGCGAGCCGCTCAGCCAGGCTGGGCCAAGGATGCCTCCGGCCGAATGCTCGGACATACGCAGCCATCGTCCCATTCTGGGTGGCCTAACGGGCTCATTCCCATGGAAGTGTTTTTGGAAACCAAGTTCATTGAGTTCTTCAGCAAACATTATGAATTAACAATGCACTGTTACAAGATGTTAAAGACACAGTGAACAAAAAAGGACATGGTCTCTGTCCCCAAGAGACTTGTGGTGTAAACACCAATAAGGGCGCTAAAGAATTGTGTGAATTAATGATTGAAGTGGCTTGCTTTAAGCTTGTTTTTTAAGTTGTGACTCTACAGTGGAATATAATACTGATACCTATTATATGTATGTGTACTATATATAATATGTATATATTTATATGTGTGTATAATATACATGAACACATGTATATGGGTCATAATACACATAATAGTTTAGGTATGTTTAAGGTAGCACGTATTCCAAGCTGCGTCCTATCACGTAACCACCATCCAGATGAAGGAGGAGAACACTGTCCACATCTTAGATGGTGCGGCACACTCTATGTGAAGGGCCAGACGGTGACTAGCCTTGGCTCCTTGGGCTGTCGGCTTCAGTCCCAGCCACTCGGCTCCACTATGATGGCACTTGGTACTGTCAGACTTCATTCTTCTCCTCTGTAGTGGATGTATGATAGTATTTCACTGTAGCGTTAGGTAGCGTGTGTGGGTTACTAATGAGAGTGAGCATCTTCTCACTTATTCCTGAGTCAGATTTCCTTTCTCCCTCAAGTGCCTGCTTGTAAGTTTTCACACTGGGTTGTCTGGTTATTTCTCATTGGTCAATAGGAGCTCCTATGACAGTTTGGCTACTGGTCTTTTGTAAGTGATATGCGATGCAAATGTCTTCTCCCAGTGTGTGTTCTGTGTTTCCACTCTTCTCATAGGATATCTTTTAGTAAATATAAGTTCTTCTTTTTGAGGTAGTCAGATATGTTAACATTTCCTTGTAGGTCTTGTCCAAGAAACTGTGTTCCACCCAAAGTCATGAAGATGTCCTTCTAGCAGCTTTCCAAGGTCCTTCTAGCAGCTTTCCAGTGTATCCATTCACATCCTGGTCTTGAAATCTACACCACCTGTCTCCTGCATGTTGGGAGGCTCTTCCGTGTGGAGACCCAGCTGTCTAGCCCCTGGAAGGCCCAGCCTTTCCCTCACTGATCTGTGGCAGCACCACGATCTGCTCAAGGCCCATGGGTGTCTCTGGGCTCCCCACTCGGTCCCACTGGTCACTCTTTCTGTCTTGGCACCAATACCACGGCCTTATAATCACCATAACTCAGTAATAAATTTTAATGAGCTGGTAGGCAAGTCCCTCCTCCTTGTTCTTTAGGAGTTTATGAATCAGTTTGTCAAGTTTCACAAAGAAACAAAACTTATTGGGAAATTCGTTGGGAGAGAAATGATGTCTTTATAATTTTGAGTCTTCCAGTTTGTGCCCATAGTGTATCTCCATTTCTTTTCATATTTTTAATATCTTTCAGTAAAGTTTTAGACTTCTCTGTGTGGCAGTCTTGCAATCATTTGTAAGATTTGTTCCTAGGACTTTATATTTTTGATGCTATTATAAATATTTTTTTGAAATTTGTTTTCTGTGCCTGATACATAAAAATATGAATGATTTTGCCTATTGATATAAAATCCATACTCCTTGCTAAATTCTCTTATTATAGTAGTTTGTGGATTCTTCCTATATATACAGCCATGTCATCTATGAATAATGACAGCTCTATTTCTTCCTGTCCCCCCATTATACCTTTTATTCCCTTTTCTTGCTTAACTACACTGGCTGAAACCTCCAGTACCATGTTGAAGAGAGAGCAGCAGAGATATTACCTTGTTCCTGACCTTAAAGGGACTGTCTCCATCTTCACCATCGAGTGTGATGCTTGAAGAGGACTCTGCGCGTGTCCCACTGCATCTGCTCCACAGTGTTGTTATGAGAAGGGCCAGATGAGCTATTATGCACAAACAAGTCAGTGCCGAGTACCGCACATTACCTGCTAGTCTGTGGCCCTCTTAAGTGGCTGACAAATCCCCCAGACACCTTTTGCACTCCTTGGGGACATTAAAAAGGTACCATATCATCTTGTCATAACAGCTAGGGTCTCATGCGCCTCATCCCCCTCTTGTGGCCAGAGGGCCGAAGCCACTGCGAGGGCTACAGTCTCATTTCCCAGGCTCTGCTTGCCCCTTCTTTCTAATAGTTTTTGAACCCAAGTTGTTGGTCAGGAGAAGAATCCAGATCACACACCTGAGACCACTCATTACCCAGAAACAAGCCCCTTCTAGTACATGATACTTGTCCGAGTTTTGCTCTGTCACCTTCTTCACAGGAATGGTGAGGGTATCTGGAACTTTGATGAAAAGGTAATTAAGCAGGTAGATGGGGAGAGAAATGTCTTAGATTGTTCCAGATATTGACTATTGACAATCCTCTAGAGTGCCATGAACACGTTTTGTATGTTACTAAATGTTGTCTTGTCGTGTTGTAGAATTTTATAGAAACTGATAATGAGGGCAACGGCATTCTTCGGCGGCGGGATATAAAGAACGCACTATATGGGTTTGATATTCCTCTTACACCGAGGGAATTTGAAAAGCTCTGGATGAGGTAAGTGGAATCTGCAGGTGAGCTCCCTTTCATCCTGCCAGTCCCGGGTTGCTGGCTACAGCAAACTTAGCACCAGCCTTGCTTGCTACTTGGGGGTGAAGTGCGGGGCCAGGAAAGGTTTCCGCTCAGTTGTGTCTGTTCTGGGTCCTTGCTTCCCCGAGAAAGCAGCCTTGGCGAAGAGGCTGGTGTTCAGGACAATGGAGAATCAGGGTAAACACTCATCATTGATACCAGACTTGAGAGGTTTGCATTTGCAAGGAACGGGGAGTTCAAGCCCAAACCTGTATTGTTTTAGAAAACTAAGTCACTCTCCAAAGACTTCATTCTAATACAAGTAGCTCAGCAGACGGAGCCGCAACAGGTAAGGGGAGAAGCCGTCTCTCCCCATTGCCTAAAGATGGAAATCAATGTCGCACAACAGTATTATAGATAAGTAATTTGTTGAAAGAAAATAACCAAACTTTTGGCATCTTGGAGTAGTTTCCCGAGAGTGTCTTAAACTGAACATAATATCTAATATTGGTTACATTTTTCAAAATGTATTTTAGATTTAGCTGTTCTTGAATTAGGTCCCCAGTTCCAATAGTCCCCATGTAGGTGTCTGAGTTTGAAGGTGCACTAACAATGCGGTCCATTTCCAAGTTCCAGATCCATCTTTGAGTTACCTCCGTCTTCATGATGTTCGCTGCCGCTCGCACCTCCCCAGGATGGCACAGCAGTATTGTACATCCTCTCAGGGGCTAGCTCACGGAGCAGCTCCTGTAATTTTTTAGCTTTTCATCTGTTCAAAGTGGAAGGCTGAAATGTTGGCTGAGTTTAGAACTAGGTGGGCTGTTTTGTGTCTAATTTAGAAAAGCAACTTGAAGTTCTTACAGAATCCTTTATTTTTTTTAGATCAGTTGCAACACAGGGCCAATTTAGGCTCCTTATTCATATTCTCTTTCAGTAGATGAAATGAGTAGGTCCCACTGAGTAACCAAAAGATTGGGGTACACAGGCACACGGATGGACCTCCCACTCTGTAGGCTTTTTGGATGATGCAAAGGGGACTGTGTGGTCCCGATAGTCAGGGACCCATCGGGGAATGCAAGCACTAACCCAAATGCTGGGGCACAGTGTTGCCTATGACAAATGCCAGAGGAGGGACCATGGCGAGGAGGATGGGAGATAAAAGCGGGAAGATGGGGGGCGGGGGGGCTGTGGAAGAGCAGGAAGCTATCACGGTAGGAGTGAGGTTGGAATGTTCCAGGGGGTCAGAGGGGAAGGAGGACTGTCTGACCCATGGGACAGTCGGGAGGTGTTCCAGAAGCGCCCACCCAGGGTTCCCAGGGTGAGAAAGGAAGAGCAAGGCCATCACGGCCTGTAGTCCTAGTTTTCAGGCATCATTAGCCAGACATTCGGGAATAGTGAAGGCTGAGCAGAGCAGTGGTGTGACCCAGCCATGCTTTAGGAAGATGAGTCAGGAAACAGCTCAGAGAAGGGAAGGGTGGGCCCGGGGAGATGGCTGTCTCCATCAGGGTAGGGCAGGATGGGCTCCTGAGCAGGGTGTGGGCCATAGGAAAGAGGGGTGCTGGAGCCAAGTGTCCCCCTCGAGGGCTCCGGTGTAGAGAAGAGCACACTCACTCATCTTCCTGAAGGGGGATAGAGCACATGCCCATTAAATAGGACTGAGATACTTCCTGTTGCTTTTGGCTAAAATTTCTTTATTCATTTCTTGACATTATTAAACGTACAGATGTCTTCTGTGCGCTGAAAACTGTGTGCGGTCAGAATTTCATCTGCGTTTGTTCAGCTGGCTCACCCCGCGGATGGTGAGGGCTGAAGAGGAGAGCTCCGCCACCAGGCGTGTGGCCATGGCTCCTGCCTCTGTCCTTACCTCTGTGTGGCCTCTGCAAAGTTACTTCCCTTCTCTGTGCCTCACTCTGCTCTGCCCAATTTGTCTGAGGGGTGTGTTGGTCGGGGTAGGCTAGCTGCAGTAACCAACAGGGTGGCATCTCAGGGGCTTGCCCTGATAATGATGTCTCGATCTAGTGTGGATATCAGGGGGCGGGGTCTGCCCTCAAATCATTCAGGGGCCAGGAGTCCCACCACCCCCTGGATCTTCTGTGTCTACCAGCAGAGAAAGGGAAAGAGCACAGAGGACCATGTGGTCAGCCTTGTAGAGACCAGGCCTGGAAATGTGGCCGTCACCTTGCCCACGTTCTGTTGGCCAGAGTTCCTTCACCTGGCTGCTCTCACCTGCAAGGGAGTCTGGGAGAAGCAGTGTGGATATTTGTCCAGGGGCAAAAAAGAAAAAACGGTGACAGGGAAACCCATGATGGGATCTGTCACATGTGGAATTACCTCCAAGGGAGAAGGCAGAGGGGCATTGCAGAGAGAGAAAACTTCAGGAATGGTCATACTAGGATCTGGGCAGGGAAGCAGAAACCACTCTACCATTTCTGGCCAAGCAGGGCTGAATGCAGTGACTGATACAGATGTCAGAGGGCCGGAAGTCTGAAGGGGGAATGTGGTTTTACTCAGAGGCCAGAGGTTGATGGGCTTGCAGAGTATGCTAGGAGGGGGGTCAGGAAACCGCTCGCCAATCCGGGACTGGAGGGCAAAAGAGAACAGGGTGTTTCTGGGAGGTCAGGAAGATGCCTCCACCCCAGCGCTGCCTCAGAATCTGCTAGAAGCTCAGCCACTGTGCAGGGCAGGAGCCATGGCCACAGCCATATGGCAGGAAGTGGAAACAGCCTGCGCTGCCCCGCCTTTTGACTGGGCACACCTCCCTGGGAGCAGCCGGGTGGGTAACTCAGAAGATGTGCCGAAGGATGAGCATGGGGTTGAAAGCCACCAGAGGAACGTCCAGTTAATAGGGAGAGGAGGGTGTCATATTCCATGACTGCAGAATAACCTGGTTCCCCGGGATGCAGGCAGCCTCATTTGGGCAGGAGAGCAGGTTGCATGTCCGCTGAACCAAATCATGAAGGGCAGGACAGCGCAGGGACCCCATCCTAAGGCCAGGTGTTTAATAGGGAAAGACCTAGGCAGGCCTATGTTCTAGAAAGATCACTCTGGCCGTAGTGGGGAGGATGACCTGCAGGAGTCTGGGTGGGAGGCACAGAGATGAATTAGGGACTGTCTCAGTGGTCCACATGAGAAGTGGTGAGCTTTCCTGGCAATGCAGGGAGGACTGGGAAGGAAGTGACAGGTGTGAGAGAGATTTAGGAAGAGCAAATGAGACTTTAGCAGCCTGGAAGGAGAGGCTATGTGAGATTAGATGCTGCTGCAGAAATTGGGAAGACAACCTGAGGTGGCCGAGTAGGCTGCAGCTAAGGGCTGTGCTCTGAGCCAGAGCGGCAGCTGGTCCCATGGCGCTCCACAGGAGCTGTGTGATGGTGGGCCAGTGGCTTGCCTTCTCTGGGCTTCAGTCAGCTATCAAGTAGGGTGGCAATGGGGACAAATAATAGAGGCAGAGTACCTGGCACACATAAGCATAAAAACTGGCAGCAAAAAGATCATATAGATTTGAAATTCTTTTCTAATTGCGATATTAATGCATACTCATTTTAAAAGTCTCAGAAGGGCGCCTGGGTGGCTCAGTCGTTAAGCGTCTGCCTTCGGCTCAGGTCATGATCCCAGAGTCCTGGGATCGAGTCCCACATCAGGCTCCCTGCTCGGCAGGAAGCCTGCTTCTCCCTCCCCCACTCCCCCTGCTTGTGTTCCCTCTCTCGCTGTGTCTCTCTCTGTCAAATAAATAAATAAAATCTTAAAAATAAATAAATAAATAAAAGTCTCAGAAAATCCAGAAAAGCATAAAGGGAAAGGAAAGACAACAACAAAGCACCCGTGACCTACTGAGCAGACATGGTAAATGGTGACCTGGTGGTGAGGCTTTCCCACCCATTCTCTGCGCATTCCCACGATCTCAGCTAGTCGTCCACTCCGTGTTTGCTGGCAAAGGCAGCTGCCCCGCCCTGCTCCACGCCCCACGTCCACCCCTGCACTGCAGAGCAGGAGGCGCTGAGCCGGCGAGAAGGGGCTGGCCAGCCAGGGCCTGTCCACGCACCAGGAGCCTCCTTCAGTCGCCCTAACCATGCGGGGGGGCATTCTCCCCCCAGGGATGCGGGGAAGTCGGGGACGGCTGGGACCCATGTGACACACTGCCAGCTGAGGGGGTCTGCTTGTCAGAATAGGAAAGCCCCCCAAAGTAGATAAGTGGAAGTGAGTAGACCAATAACATTCTGCCCTTTCAAAAATACACAATTAAAACCTAGGGTACAATATAGAATGTAGACAAGAAAAAAAAATAGCATCCATTATTCACTCAACGTTTATTAAGCACCTGTGAAGTGCACTATTTTAGAGCCTCAGATTAGTCTGGAGGGTCTAGTCAATGCTGTGGAAGCAAATTAATGAATTCACCCCCACATCTCAGTGGCTTAGCACAGCGATATTTTATTTCTCACTCACCCAGTGTCTACAGCATGTTTACCAGCTCTTCTGGGCGGTTCTCTTCCAAGTGGTGGTTTGGGGAGCTGGCCAGCTTCCAGCTGTGGCTTCATTGAGCCCTGTGGGGGTGTCTGCAGAGCTGTAGGATCACACAGGCTTGGGTGGGCTTCAGCCCCAAAGTGACACCCTCCCGCCTGCGGCCCCCACTAACTGCACAGGGGCTGGACAGATCGGGGAGGACCCAATCTTCGTGGTGTGAAGTGAGCCGGGACGTAGGCTGGCTTATCAAGGATTAAAGGAACAAAATGTTCCAGCCTGAAGGAGGCTGGTGTGAAAGGGAACCTGCTCACTGAAGCCAAATCAGGATCTGTGAGGATGAGATTTCAGGAGCAGGGTGTTTGGCGTGGTTTTGGAGAGATTGCTAAGAATGAATTACAAGATAGAAGTGGATTCATTCATTTCTTCATTCATCTGAGCAATCACGAAGCAGGAATTTTTTGAAACTTTCTAAGTTGCAGGCCTTGTGCTGGACGCTGGGGTTCTAGAGACAGCCCCCACTCTCAGGCTGCTCACAGCTCGGCGGGGAGGGTAAGCACGGAACACAATGTTGCGGGTGGTGGGAGCTGTGCGGGTGTTCAGGGAGGGGACACCCCCCCCCCCAGGGGGATGTGAGGCCTGAGCTGAGTCTTAATAAACAGTCATTTTATTAAGGAGGAAGGGCTTCCCAGTGAGCAGAGGCCCGGAGGAGGGGGAAGTCTGGGACAGGAGAGGAAGGACACTGCCCATCACAACAGAGCCTGAGACCCGGAGCCTGTCTGGCCCGGGGACCACCAGCACCAGGGGGCCCACTGTGGGAGGCACTTCCTCAGGGACTTGCTCAGCATGCGGAACACCTTCTGTAGCCTCATTTCATCAGACAGAATTCGACTATTTTGGATTTAAAACAGACTTTGCTGAAAAACCATGAAGACAATGCATTAGAAACATACCCAGAAGGCTAGCACAGGGAGGCAAGTCTCTGAATTAACAGTATCGGATTAGTTGTATAAAGCCAGCTGATCAAGTGGACTTGATAGAAGGCTTTGGGGGGGATCATTGATGCCCAATTTTTGCACATTTCTTGATATGGTAGGTAAGTTGTATCTTGGTCTTCCAACACAAAAAGAAAAGACTATGCAAGGTACCTTTGCCAAACGCACCTGCTCGTGGGAAGAAGCCCTGACTCTTAAGTTACCGGGAGCCTTGGTCATCTGCATCGGCCCAGCCATGGCAGCACCTGGCAAGAGCCTGCTGGGCACCCTGCTGTGGGACAGCAGGACAAGGACAGCCCGGAGCAGGGAAAGGAATTAAAGGGGTCCAATGAGCAAGGTCTTTAGGTTAGGAAAGAGGAGACCGAACAGGACATGGTAGCTGGGAGGGAGTTTTGGAAGTGCTTGAGGATGACTGGCCAGGTGGGCTCCTAGCTCAACATAGAGAACTTTTCGTGATCCAAGTCGTCAGGCACTTCAGTGGGTGGTCTTTGAAGGAGTGCCTTTCCCCTGCCGGCCTGGCTTTATCCAAGGCCAGACCACCCCTCACTGGGGAGCACCAGGGAGGGATCATGGACCTGGACGGCCCTCAAACCTGTGACGCCACCAGGACTTGCTGAGCGTGCCCAGTGGCCGTGAACAACTCGGGCAGGGGAACACCACCCTGAAGGGTGGTGATGTTAGCCATTAGACCGCCCTCCCTGGTGACCCCTGAGAAGATTCTGTACGTCCCAAGCTGCATAAGTTGTCACGTCTACCTCTGCTGCCTGGCCTGGGTCGTCAGTGGGGCTGACCCCAGACCCTCTAACTCTGGGGTCAGAGGTGCTAGAAGGTGGGGCTGCCACTGACATAAGAATCAAGTGCCTGAACTGAGCATAAAGGACTGAGACTGAGCGAAGCAAAGCAATCGATGTGAACGTATTCAAATTGTGTGTACAACTGAGTTGCTGTATGCACAATAATTGGGCAGAGTAATCGGATTATATCATAAATTAGCGGCCATTGCCACATGCAAATGCAAGCTTTTATGGGTCCTCTGTTTATGTGCACATTTTTCCTGGCACATCTGTTGCCGAGCCATTTTAAAATTCAACCTTTATAGGCAAGTTGATTTTTTTAAAATGTTACACAAAGGATTATATAATGAAGGGTGAGGTTATGTAAGCTGAATTAACTCTCCTATTATTCACATTCATAACAATATTTTAGTTGCAATTGTGCAATCTGGTCTTCTGTTCCTTTGCGATGAGAATGGAATGTTTATGATCTTTATTAATGAGGTAATTAAGAAGTGTCTTTTCATTCAGTTCAAGTGTCATGATTTAGAGTTTGTTGTCAGTAATCTCTTGTGCACCACACGCCAGGATGGTGGCGCTTCCTTAGGAACACGCGTCCTTCGCATGCAGTAGCTCAGCAGACAAATATCGATAACCAAGCTGTGCGAGGCCTGTGGCCAGGCGCTGGGAGTTTGTTTGTAAGGATAACATGGCGTGGTTGCTCGTGGTTGCCCCTCAACAAACTTGCCATCTAGCGGGGAAAGAAGGCGTGTTCTAAAGGTATGGTTGAGCCTTTGGGTGGTGAACTGCGGCAGCAAACACCAGCATGCACTCACTGGGTGCCAGGCCCTGGTCTAAGACCCAGGGGGCATTTACCTGCCAATCCTCACCATGGCCCTGGAGAAATCCAGACGAAAGTAAAAATACAGCACTTTTGACTTAGGAAGAGAGAGGAGTCATTGGTCAGTGACTGGTCTCCACACCATTCTTTCCGGAGCCCTCCTATAGGAACGGGGAGCCTTGGGGAGCTTCCCTTCCTTCCCCTTCCTTGGGACATTGATGGAAAATAAACTACCCTTTCCGCAGCTAGAGTCTTATCACCAGCAGCAGGAAGAGCTACTTGCTAGAGGCCCCTCTGCGGCCTGGAGCATCATAGCCCTGCCCAAACCACAGCACATGCCTTGGCAGCCAGAGACCCCACAGGCCCTCTTTTGTGGGTGTGTCCCTTGGTTTTGTTTTAGAAAGCAAATTCACTGAACACAGGTAGAATGGTATTTGGCCGGGGGTGGGGGGTGTTGCAAGTACTAAGGCTGCACTAATAACAGACGCCTGGAAAGGCCTCAAATGGTTTCATAAATATATTGAGAGCAGCAGTAAGGCACTGACCTGAGACGTTGGGTCTAGGAAGGCCTTCAGGGGCTCACAGAGGAGGGACCAGAGCCCCAGAGTGGCCGAGGGCCTTGCCAGGGTCTCAGGGCGAGTGAGCGTCTGTTTGACTTGGAGTTAGTTCTCCACTCTGTGCTACCTCGGAGTCACAGAAGGGGACTCTCCTTACCTCGTAAGATAGAGTACCTGGTCACAATGGGTCTGGACGCCCATAGGGCGGTGGAAGTCAGACACGAAGCAGAAGTGTGGGGCACAGAAGCGACAGATGGGGGAGAGGGAGGGCACCCCCCCAGTTCTGTAGGCACTTCAGGGAATGGCCCATTTGGCCTTGGGGAAGGACGGATGGCATGCCAGCTCCCGGGATGCTCTGTGGGTTTTAGCACAAGTGCATGAAGGGTTTGCCTAAAATTCCTACCCCTCAGCCTCCTCCCCCCACCCCACCCCTCGAGGACAAGAAAGTCGGGGAAATAAATACGTTCTCTTCATCTCTGCTCAACCGAAACAGTCGCAAAGGTGTCTGTGTGTTGGAGGTGAGCAAGCGTGGGATCCTGCAGATTTTTCCACGTCTTGTTAGTTAACGAGCAGAGGGAAGCTCGGCCACACACAGGAAAGCTGCCTGCACTCATGCTCAGTCAGACAAACGTCCAAACAGCCTGCTAGAGGATTATGCCCACAACATTGTTTAAATATAGTCTTGGTCCTTAAATCACATCCGCAAATGCCATTTTTATCAGTCAGACGAGGACCAAGATCTTTCGGTAAAAATAAATGCTTTTTTTTCTTTAAAGAAAATTGGCAATTTGCCTTAAAATTTTTTATTCAAGTAATTCTATTCTATTTGAATAATGCTGGGAGATAAAAACCCTCCATTATGCCTTTTTTAATGAATTATAATTCAGAAACATCTCAGTAATAGAAAACGACATAAAAGGTACATAGCATAATTCTTATCTTGTTTTCCTCACTGGTCTCGCTCACTGGTTGTATATGATTGGCATCTCTTCAAAGGGGAAATGGGGGATTTGGATCAAATGGCATTCATTTATTTAAGTTTTAAGATTAATATATTTTTGTTTTTTGTTTTGTTTTGTTTTGTTTTAAAGATTTTTATTTATTTATTCATGAGAGATAGAGAGAGAGGCAGAGGCAGAGGGAGAAGCAGGCTCCCCACGGAGCAGGGAGCCCGATGTGGGACTCGATCCCAGGACCCTGGGATCATGACCTGAGCCGAAGGCAGACGCTTAACCGACTGAGCCACCCAGGGGTCCCAAGATTGAATATATTTTTGAAGGACTTTTTCTAAACCTTAGCATAGTTCCCCTTACATGTAGGTGCTCAATAAAAAATAAAAAATAAAAAGGATTTAAAAAAAACCCTGTTGAATGAATGGCAGGCTTGATTTTAATTTTCTGTGGTCACAACCGTTTTCTAACAGAATGACAAGTGAATGAATTTGGTTGCTCTTTCCTGGGGGCCAAGATCACCTCTCAGGAGGTGTGACCATTCTGTGGATGAGAGCAGCAGGTTTCCAACTTTGATGAGCCTATGGCTCCTTGCCTGAGGATCTTGTCAAATGCAGATTCAGATCAGGTCTGGGTGCTGTCAGAGAGCAGAGTCTGCATTTCCAGCTCACACACCATGGTGGCTACTGATGATGGTCTTGTTTGTTTGTTTTCAAAGCTATGACACGGAGGGAAGAGGACACATAACTTACCAAGAATTTTTACAGAAATTGGGGATTAACTACTCAGCAGACATTCATCGGCCCTACACGGAGGATTACTTCAACTTCATGGGTCATTTCACGAAGCCCCAGCAGATGCAAGAGGAGGTCAAGCAGCTGGAGCAGAGCACGGATAGGGCCGCGCCAGTCAGGTAAGTGTGTAAGTATCGTGGGTCCGCGAGCTGGCCACCTGTTCGTCACATGCCCTTGTGGCAAAAGTGGTTTTAAAGTGGTCCCTCCCAGTGCTGGCAAAGTTGTCATGAAATTATAATACTCCTTTTCTGCTGTAGATTCTAGAAACAGGCACCAGATCACAGAGTATAAAGGAGCTAAAAGGCCATGAGCCAAACCCCCCCTTATCCAGTGACAGTCTCACACCATTCCTATTTTGTAGGTCACCCTTGAGACCATTTAAGTGTTTACTAACCTACACCCTGGGCCCCACCCCTCACCCAACTAGAAGGCAAGTTCCAGAAGGACATGCCTGTCTTCACGCAGTGCAGAACAGTGCAGACACTCGTGGGCACCCCGCAAACCTCTGTTGAATAAATGAACGAACCAACAGACTTATTCCTTAACTCAGTACTTTGAGGACTAAACCTCAAAGAAATAATGTAGTAGAAACCAACAGTTAAGCGGCTGGAAGATACGATTTGCACTATATCTTCAACAACAACTAAAAGGGGCACCTGCCTTATAAAGTGTGGCCCCAAGGAACATGAAAAAGTATATGCCTATTCAATTAGCATCACAAAGACTGTGGAAAATGTTTGTGATCAAGGGCTAACGGGAAGTGACATTTTAACCAGTATGTGTATTGTGATTGGAACTATGTCAAAAGTGGATGCCTGTCCGCGGGGACCAGAAAATGCTGTGCAAAAGGTGATGTGTTGGATTTGGATGGTGGGACCTTACACGACGACTTTCAAAGTTTAAAACTAATTCCTAATGTCCTATTTAAAAAATTTATAACACAGGAGAAAATGTTGCTGCATTCGATATAACCATAAAGCAATGGGACAGATGTTCTCGATCAGTCCTAGGTCCTGATGGTCACCACCAGCACTCGCCAAGGCTAGGACTCCATCCTCACTCCACAGCTCTACCTTAGCCCCATGATACTCTCCTCTGTGTTTCTGTCCATCTCCGGTCTGTCACTTCAGCTGTCCGTCCTCACCATCTCAAATGGCACCTGAATGAGCGAATGAGTTGTTACTAAAGTATCCGCAAAGGAAATAAAAACTCCCAAGGACACAGGGAAGAAATGTAATGGCTCAATGGGGTTTAAGAGAAAAGCAGTTCAAACACACCCCTGAATTATGTCCAAGTTACTGAGTTATAAAGCCTGAAGGAAGAGAATTGAGTTTGTGAGATTTAAAGTAAAAATAGGTGCAAGATTGGTATAAATCAAATACGCCATAAAACTAATGAAAAAGTGGAATTTATCTTTACCAGACAGGGCTGGCCTCATTACCCACTCGTGTCTTCCCTCCTGCCACTTGTGAGTAATGAGGCTCTGAGAGAAATCTCACATCCTCCGCACGCTCTCGGCACATTCGTTCCCTTCCCATGTTTCTGTTTATTGTGCCAACTGCGAGCCACCAGACTGTGCATCTCAGATCACCAAGCTTAGTTAACCGATTCACACTCACCCTGTCCTCCTTGCCACAATCACACTTTCTTACCAAAGAAGACAAGCCTGATTTCACAAAAATGCCTGACCAACTTCCATTTTCTCAAAGATGTCGAATTGTAAAATTGGCAAGTAAACAGGATCTCCCTCCTCTGATGAAAAAGACGAAAGTCAGGTTCATGTAAAGTGACCAAAATTTATATTTGCCTCTTAAATCTAAGAGAATTTATTTTGTTTGGAGTGCCCCAAATACATTTTGAAAATTAAGAATCCTTTTTTTAAAACTTGCATTTATTTTCCATGCCTTCCTCTCTTTTGCCCAAGTCTGAGTTGAAGATTTGGAACCAGAGCAGCATTGGTGAACTAGCCCCATTAGCCCTGGCCTGTTCCGGGATGCAGATTGGGGGGTATACCAGCAAACCGGTGAAGCCCGGCCCAGCAAGGCTGTGTCGGGCAGGGCTCTGTGGCTGTCCACTGGCCATGACAGTGCCCTCTTCAGCCTGACTCACTGTCCAGACCAGGAACCAGACACGGACCCAGGGCAGCAGCAGCTCGTCCCTGAGGGTCGGCTCCCACCGTTTCTGTTCGGCATGGCACGATCGATGCTCCAAACCCTCATTTACTCTGTGCACACATTCACTCTGCAAGGGAAATAATTACTGCCTAGAAACCAATCCAAGAAATGCTGAATGCCTCAATTTTCTAAAAATATGTATCTCAAAAAATGTTTTGATTTTTTTATACCTTCATTTGCTTTCATTTTGAAGGATTAAGTGGAATATAATAGTTGTGATGATGAGTAGTCATTTGTAACATGGGACTGAATTCAGCATACACCTGTAAAGGAATCCAAAATGTTGCTCCTGTTGGTATACATTTGCAGAACAGTTAATGCAACTCATTTGTATCAGTTGCTCAAATGCTTAGTCGGCCAGCTCCACAGTGGAGGCCAAGGAGGGAAGGGGGTGGATGGCCCACGTGGCTTCCAAGTCAGCGCCACCACCCCCCTCCTGACCTGCGTGCTCCCACTCAACTTCCTCTCTTCTGGACTGTTCTGTTCCTTTGGATTCTTTCTCCTAGGCATGCTCAAGGAACTGTTCTCTCCGCAAATACATCTCTGAGGTGGTAGACAATTACAGCAAAGATTCTGTGTTTGGAATTTATAGCACATTCTCTTCCCTGAATAAGAACCCCACAGCCAAGTCCTAGTCTAAGCCCGCCAGACAAGCATGTTGCTCAGGGCAGTAGGAAGGAGGTCTCTCTTTTTAGAGACCTGGGTGAGCCAAGGTCATGGAGTTTATCATCAGTCCACCAAAGTCAGGTGCAAGATGGTCCATCCCTAAAGATTTCCACACTTTTTTAGTCCCTTAACAATATATTTTTTTTGGTCAGGGAAGAATTTTCCTTAAAAAATGGATTTATAGAAACTTGAACATGTTCTGCAAGGAAAACAGCCCTCCAGCAGAAGCTGCAGCTGGACGCTGCCTCTGTCCCTGCGAGAGGCAGGCCCGGTCAGGCCCTGACTCCACCGTGGTTCTGGGCACCCTTGTTCCACGTCTATAAAGTGGGGCGATAGTTACCCACCTCCCTTGCAGGGTTGTTAAGAAGCATCAGTGGGAGAGAACATGAAGACAGCACAGCTCCTGGTTTGCCAGTTGATGCCCACAAACAGTGGCTGTGTTTCTTAACAACACAATATCTGATAAAAAGCCAGGGGTCCCAGGGCACCCCTTCTCCCCGGCTAACACTGAGAGCCTGTCCGCCTTCCTCACTGCCCGAGCTCCTGCAGCTCTGCCTTAGGGCATTGGCGCTGGCTGTCCTGGGGCCCAGGAGAGCTATTTGGGGGTAACACGCATCTCTACTCAAGTGCCGCCTTCCCAGTGGGGCCCACCTGCAGCTCCCCATGGGAATTGCAGCCCCGCTCCCACTGCGGGTCTTCTCAGCCCCACTCTCCAGTCTCTACTGACGTACTGCGCTGACCCCTTCTGTCTCACGTCAGCCTCGCCCCATGGGGATGTAAGTTCTTCTAGGGATGCCTGTTTGAACCCCTAGGTGCATCCCAACACCCAGAGTGGTAGCTGGCACGTAGTAGGTGCTCCACGGGTTTTCACTGGGAGAATCAAGGTGCATTTCACATGTCTGTAATATCACTGTAGGTCTTAATTCCTTGTTCTATCTTTAAAGTACCAATTCTAGTAAAAAAAAAAAAAAGGTTGTAATTTCTCTAACACAGTTTTGCTAATGATAATAACATGACAACAATACAGACCTATTATTTTTTCCAGAATACCTTTTAATGTAAGCATTACACCAAGGCTGCAAAACATCTTCAAAATTAGTTCTTTGATGAACCAGCAAATCATCATTAGAACAATCATGGAGCTCTTGCTTTAAAGAAATGACTTGTTTTCCTGGTTTTAGGGTGTCTAAAATGTCTTCTCTTTCAGGGAAAAGCTTAAGGACCATTATCAAGATATCAGCAAAGCACTCACCAAACTAGACAGATGGGAAAACGGCTACATATCCATAGGCAGGATGCAGAAAGTGCTGCAGGAATGCGGCTGTTCTCTTAAGGAAGAGGAGCTGACCGATCTTCTACACAGGTTTTCCTCCGCTCGCTTAACGGTGCTTCTCACATAGTCGGGACTAGGAAAACGAATGGCTTTCGCTTCTTCCTCTCTGTCCATTCAGACAGTGAAGTAACATCCGGGCCTCCCTCCGTGGAGTCAACCCAAAGCACAAGGAGGGCGCACGTCTCTCTTCCCCATGGCTCTCAGCAGCATAATCCTTCTCCGCTAACATTAGTTTTTGCTCTCCCCACGTTACTCATGCCCTTTGGTGGCAGTCAGATGGTTCTACGAGGCTCCGTAAAGACAGCAGCCCCTTCACCCTGCTACTCCGCATTTCCCCGTCCCCACGGTCCACAAAGCTGCCGCTTTCGTGGGTACCGTTTGGTGCTTAACTCGTGGTTCTGAGTGACGGGCTTCTATGTGCTGCTTCCTGGTTTGTAACTTTCAGCCGTGTCTGTTGACTCCATACCGGGAAGATGTGGGTTGAACTTTCCTCCACCGATCACATAGCACCAACCGCCTCACGCCCTCAGCCTCCACCTCTCCATGGGGACCCACACAGTTTTCTCCGTGGGCCCCCATGTGGCTGCATCACAGTTTCGGGTAGATCAGTATTCGGGGTTTATAACGTTGTGACCTGTTTCACGGATCACTTTTCCCTTCCTACGTAGCATTTTGGGTTCCCTGGAATTAATAATGATTTTTGTTTGCATAGTTTTGTGTGTACTCACTGTCACTAATGAAACCCCCACCACGCCCCCAGTCGTAAAATCTTCTTCTGGAGTGTTCAGACACATCAGCTCATCTTTTTCATACTCTTTAATTCTGTGAAACTTTCTGGATTACTTCATTAAGGACTTCCTCTCCTGTTCTTTGTGAAACTCTTATTTTTACTGAATATTCAACCACATAGGATATTTCCTCATATTTTAAAATCTTTCCCATCATCCATCTTTTCCTTCCTGCTTCCCCTTCTGGAAGATTTCCTCAATTTTAGCTCTCAGCCTTCATTTCGGATTTTTGTTTCTGCTGTCATACTTATCATATTTCTAATGACCAGAACTTGTTTTTGCTCTCAGAATGTTCCTCTTTCAGAGCATTGTGTTCTTGTGCGAGATCTCATTTCTCTGAAGGTATTAACAACAGATTTTTTAAAAAGTTTTCTTCACCTGAGGGATCTCTCCTCAGTGTCACTTTTTTCTACTATTTTCCATGTTAGGCACTCTCCTCAAAAATATGCTTATTTGAAGAGTGAGGTTCTAAGAAGCCAATTAGAATCTGGGCAGATAGGTGGAGCTTACTGACTTGGCTTTGAACTTTCAGTCTGAACTACTGTGGTAGAGCAACCTGGCAGGGAGTGTCCTTGGAGGACCCCCAGTGTCAGGATCTTTAACATTTTTCTTTTGGGCTGTCAAATTTCCCAGAGACTAGGGTTACCACATAACATATAGGGATGCCTAGTTAAATTAGAATTTCAGATAAACGATAATATATTCAGTTTAACTATGTGTCATGCAATATTTGGGATAAATTTATATTAAAATTATTTTGTTTACCTGAAATTCTAATTTAACAGGGTGTCCTGCTAAGTTTTTGTTGGTTTGTTTTCCTAAATCTGGCAACCCAACCAGAGAAGATTCTCTGGTGCCCTGCTGCCAACACTCTGGGAGCTGCCTGGGAGAAGAAGCCTGGAAGTTTCAACAGTCAGTGTAGCAAGCTGCATAATGCCCCTCTGAAGATATCCCGGTCCTAATTCCTGGAACCTTTGAATGTTATGTGATTGGAAAAATGAGTCCTTGCCGATGTGATTAAGTTAAGAGTCTTGAGATGGGGAGATGATCCTGGATGGTCTGGGTGGGCCTCGGATCTCCGTGTCCTTATAAAAGGGAGTCGGGGAGAGGTTTCACCCAGAAGTGACCACAGAAGGAGAAATTGGAGTGGTGTGGCCACAAGCCAAGGATCACCAGCAGCCACGAGAAGCCGGAAGAGGCAAAGAACAGATTCTCCCATAGCCTCTGGAAGGAACACAGTCCTGCCGACACCTTGATCTTGACCCAATAAAACTGATCTCTGACTTGTGGTGCCCCAGAAGTGTAAGAGAAGAAATGTGTGGTGTTTTAAGCCACCCACTACTCTGGCATTTTGTTACGGAGCCATAGGAAACTCTTTAGTAAAGTCAGGATATACGCAAGCTTCCACTTAATCCCTCTTTTCATTAAGAACCCTCCCTGTCTTGCACTAGGACACCCGCTTTTTAGTTCAGAAACCCGGACTCCAGAGAGCACAGTTTCCAGAGCTCTCGTTTTTTGCTGGGGGAGGGGGACAGCTTCCCAGACACTTGGAATTCGGGAGGGGCATGGGGTCCAAGTGCTTCCCACACAGACTCTTAACCAGTCCTTCTATTTTTCTTTTTTTGATGATATAATTATTTTATGGTTTTTTTTCATCATGATAAGCATACTCTTTAATCCCCATCACCTATTTCACCCATCCCCCCACCGTCTCCCCTCTGGGAACCAGCAGTGTGTTCTCTGTAGTTAAGAGTCTGTTTCTTGTTTGTCTCTCTCCCCCTCTCTCTCTTTTCCTTTGCTCATTTGTTTTGTTTCTTAAATTCCACTTACAAGTGAAATCATATGGTATTTGTCTTTCTCTGATGGACATATTCCACTTAGCATAATACTCTCTAGCTCCATCCATGTTGCTGCAAGTGTCAAGATTTCATTCTTTTTTATGGCTGAATAATATTCAAAGATAGATAGATAGATAGATAGATAGATAGATAGATAGATAGATATACACACCCCATCTTCTTTATCCATTCATCTATCAGTGGACACTTGGGCTGCTTCCATAGTTTGGCTATTGTAGATAATGCTGCTATAAACATAGGGTGCATGTATCCCTTTGAATTAGTGTTTCTGTATCCTTCAGGTAAATACCCAGTTGCATGATTACTGGATCACAGCGTAGTTCTTTTTTTAAATTTTTGAGGACCCTCCATACTGTTTTCCGCAGTGGCTGCCCCAGTTTGCCTTCCCACCCACAGTGCACGAGGGTTCCTTTTCCTCCACATCCTCGCCAAACACTGTGGTTTCCTGTGTTTTTCATTTTAGCCACTCAGACAGGTGTAGGGTGATACCTCATTGTGGTTTTGGTTTGCAGTCCCTGCCTGATGATGAGTGATATAGAGCATCCAGTCCTTCTCTTTTTTACCCCACAATGACTCCTAGCTGTAGACGGGTCCCCACGAGTTTCTCACCCGCACACAGTCCATAAACAGCCTCCACCCGTTTTTCACGTGACCCTTGAAGTGTTCCTTCCAGCTTCTGGCTCCCAAGGCTTTTAATCCAGGAAAGCACACCTTGGCTGTAATTCTCTGTATTTGCCCAGATCCTTCCAGATTTGGGGGTGATGTTTTGCCCTGTGATGTCAGTTTTCTGAACGGACAAGAAAAGCTATTGGTTTTCAGGTCGTTCAGCTTTGTCAGGGCAGAGTGACACTTCCAAGTTCTATGCATGTCAGCACCCCGTCCTCTTTCTTCCGCTGTCTCTCTGCTCCTTCCATGTCCCATCTTTAGTCAGGTACAGTTTTACTCTGGGGAAAAGGTAGTTACATGTAACCTTCTGTCCTGGAGCCACAACCGGGTCTTCTGTGCTTGGTTCATAGGTTGATTCTGAAACTCAAAACCATTAACCAGCATTTCACAATTATGCCTATGTAAATACTGTTCAGTGCCCAGATCATAAATGAAAAGTAGCTTTCTATCAGTGGCACCATCCCTGAGCCTCTGTGTCCACCGTCTTGTAGGCACACCTGGATGTCCATGCATCTTTTCTAAGTCGTACGGGGAAAGGTGGTTCTTTGTGTAAGCTGTTTCCAGGAATATAAAGAGCTGTTTTCTAGGAACACGGGGCTCAGGTAAAATTCAACATTGTCAACCTTCAGCTTTCCCCAGCCTTCCATCCCACTTCCTATTCTGACAGGTTTCCGCAGGTGCCCCCATCCTACAGCCTGCCCCTCCCCAACCATTGTCCTGTCCCAGGTCTATCCCTACTGTTCCCAACAGGATTGGATCCCCTGTTTCCTACACCACATACCTTTTTATTGCTGATTTACATTCTTACTTTGCTGGAGTACTTCCTGAAGTAACTTTCTAAGAAAGGGCGGGCAGGAAATAAATTTTCTGAGTTCTTTGTCTGAAAAAATCATTTAATCTCCACGCAGATTGCTAGCTTGTCTGAGCATAGAATCCTAGGGAGAAAACCATTTTTCCTTAAAATGTTGAAGCCGTTGCTCCATTGTGTTTGAGCAAGAGAAGTTCAGTGCCGGGGTGTGTGTGTGTGTGTGTGTGTGTGTGTGTGTGTGTGCGTGTGCGTGTGTGTGTGTTGTGTGTGTGTGTAATGGAAAGAAGGACCATTTCCTCCTCAAATATGCCTATACGTTCTCTTCTTCCTTAAACAGGATCTCCTCTCACTAAATGTATTTCCAGCTGAATGAGAATTCATATGCATTCAATGAATAAATCATAGAAAAACAGCACCAGATAAATAATTAACTAAATGATTGTAAGAGAGTCTTATAAAACATAGTTAGGCTTGGTACTTTTCTAAGTAACAACAAAAAGACTGTGGGATTTCTGTAGTCCACCTTTCAATGGGGGTGATCAACTTTTTTACAAATTGAAACCTTAATAAGGATCCAATGCTTGGTTGCTTGTTTCTTCTCAAAGACCTCTTGATGATAAACATCTCTGTTATTTGTAATTATATGTAGATTATTCGTTTCCAGATCCAAAATAGACTTTTCTAAATAATACTGCGATTAGCATATGCATTTGATTTTATTACTAAATTTTAATACCAAGTTGGCAATTTATCCTGCTGATGAAATAGAGTTGATTAGCCTTTTCCTCCATGTCTCCGTCATGTGAGCCAGCGACGCGGGGCCCGTGGAAGGCCGCTCTGCAGCTGTGGGTTGGAAAAGCACAGCTCTTGGCTCGTTTTCTTTAGAAGCAGATATCTGAGTCTCTAGAAACTTCTCTCTCCGGCTTACCAACGTTCCACACTGTTCTTCTTTGATGTGCACTCCACCCTGCTGATAGAAAGTTTGGGTGTCAGAGTGCCAGTAATCCCCAGAGACTTTAAGTGACAAAAATGGGAACTTGTAATGCAGTTAAACTTTATTTTGAATTATCTTACATCTTTAAATATGCTCTATGTTCTCATGAAACTTTGGGATTTTCTCTCACAATATATTCTTCTAGACTTTAAAGGTATTTTCTTCTGTGTTAGAGTTGAGGGCAGGAAGGAGCCTCTGTTTCTACATGGCGTGTCCTCATTGAGACGTGCACTCAGAATTTCTCTTTGAGAAAGTACTAAGCATATAGGTTTTGTAAAACTATTTCTTGGGTGCTTTCGGCTTGACAACTTAGTTCCGCCAATCTTGAAAAGGAATCTGACATCCATTTTCCTCAGTTCCTTTGTGCCTTTCCATGCTCTTTGACGTATTTCCCTTCTTTTCGCATCCCGCTGCTGTTTCTCAGCCCAGCACTCATGAGCTGAGGTTGCGATGATCACAGCCTCAAGCGCCCACGCCCCCCAGCCTTGCCTCCAGACCGTCCCTGACCCCATTGCCAGGTGTAGCCCCCGTACCACCATTCTGCAAGCCTCACGTCTCTGCTGAGGCACCTTCGTTTGCCCCAGTCAGTGGATCAGGTGCCTTAGCCGGGCCTTCTCTTCTCATCGTCCACTCCCCGAAGCCTGAGCCCTATTGTCCAGCCTTCAAGTCTCAGAGCCTCAGGGCAGGACAGTCTGTGGCCCCGGCAGCCCTCACGTCTATCCCTCACCTCGCTCTGTTGTATGATGGTATCTGTGGGTGCTAACTGGCGTGCGTGCACCTATAAGCCAGAGAAGAGTGTCTTCATGTTATTCACATTCTGCTCACTGTTCTCTGCTCAGCAACTATTTATTGAAAGAATATGTGATAGGGTTGTTGTCTTTTTTTTTTTTTTTTTGTAATTAATGTATTCTTTTCTTTCTTTCGGGACAAGTTGGGGAATCAGCTGGCATGATAACTCCTTCAATTACCTTGACTTCTTGAAAGCGGTGGAAAGCAGCAAGCCAATAAGACCTCAGCCAAAAGAAAAAGAGGAGAACACGCCAGTCAATTTCTCAACACTGGACCCAGAGGACGTTGTCAAGAACATCCAGGAAGTTGTTGCCTCCTCCGACGTGGCTTTGTCAACGGTATGACAGACTGAAAGTACTTTTAGTCTAGAAACTGAAGTGCTGGTGCTCATGTCCATTCATGAAGAGTGGCTCTCAGCCCTCCCCTCCTCCTGGACCCCGGCGCCTCTCCTCACTCTCATGGGGCGTCAGGACTCGGATGGGTCAGTCAAAATCAGCTTGTGCATTTAAACCAATGTGTATCCATAGCTCTACAGGAAGCTACCACGATTGTGCCCAGCACGTGCTCTCTGATGTAGAGGTGCTCAGGGTTTAGCAAGTGCTGTGTCTGGAATGGGGGCAAGGGGTTCCAGGCCAGGAGGACAGAGGACAGGCCTCAGGTGAGGAGGACCGACACATCCTGCGAGCACTGGGCCCATCGCATGAGGTGGCCTTGGAGGGTTGGCCAGGACCCAGCTATGGCACCAAGACTCATGGCAAAGGCCACTAGGAGCCAGGGGAGGAGCAAGAAAGCACTCCCCCGAGTACAGTGATGTTTTATAGCTAACGTCTGTATGACACTGTGCAGCGTGCCAAGCCCTGGTGTAGATGGGGATGATGCTGTGGCCCCCACTAGAGTCCTCGGAAAATAGTGCTTGGGCCATGCTCCTGGTGGGGTGGTGGTCCCCCAGACAGATCCACACCTCAGTTTCCCCTGCAACAGTAGGAAGAAGAGAAAATTCTGTCTGCAGAGGACAGGTCTTACAGCTTAATGAGATGGTGAATCCAAGGCATCCTGTGCGATGCGGGGTGGAGTCAGAACAGCTCTGTCCTTACGTTTGCCGTAGGCGGACTTACAGACCCTCTCCAAAACCTAGGACTATGCTCACTAATTCTCCCACGTGCATAATCCTCTCAGCATAGGGAGGCCAGGTGGGCTCTGGAGTCCAAACATAAGAGATTAGAGAGCAGGGGAAAGGCAAGTGCCACCCAGCCAGCCTATGAAAGTTCTGGAATGTCAGCGAACTTGACCTTTACACTGGAGAGCAGACATTTTTCACATCTAGGAGTTCTCTATGAGGATTTAAGATTTTTATGTCTTTATTTTAATGAGTATCTAAAGATAAAAATTAGTCTAGACATGTTGTGGATCATCTAGACACCACGCGGGTCATCTGGAAGACCACCTATGGGCCTTTCAGACCAGAGCTTGTGCTTGAGATGGCCCCGGGCCCAGCAGTCACCCAGTGAGCTCTGCACACTTGGATGTTTACCACGACCAGGGGCAATATAAATGATGAAGGGGGCCAGGTGGTGGCCATAGCAGGCTGGAGACACAGCCCTGTCGAAAGGGCAGCTTCTCCTCAGCCCCAGCCACCTGGGCTCCCATTTGCTAGAGCTTGTCATTTTTCATGAGAAGCTATGAAACCTCCTGATTTCTAAATGTCAGCATATATTCCAGATTTTTCAAAAGCATGATATAAACCAAATAAACCCATTTTCAGGATGGCTTTGCCCCCTCTGACTTAAAGGGGCACCACTAACATCTATCAGGATGTTTCTCAAACTGAGGTCCGTGGAACCTTTGGGGGAAACCATGGTTCTCACTTCCGAGAAACACCCTTTAGGCAAGAGATGTTTTAAGCCAGAGAGTGAGAGTCTCTGGCCAATAGAGTGGCAGAGGGCTTGGAGGGCGAGAGGGCATCGGGGGCAGAGCAGAAGGAATGGCGATGTCCAAGGACAGGCGTCAGAGAGGACACCTGGCACATTTACACGGCTCTACAGATCACTGGAGACCTGTCTCAGACCTGTTGTTTCTGAAATGACACAACAATACTTTGTATTTCTGGAGAGTTTATAGACTTTTAAGCCTCTTAACTTTTGATTCTTCCACCCGTCCTGTGGCTCGGTGGGCCGGACTGACACACGGGGAAGGCCGCACAGACCCAGGGAAGTGCAGGTCACACAAATGCTCAACTGACCGTGCTCATGTTCATGGTCCTTTCTTGAGATCCACTGTGTACCAGGTACACGGATAGGTGTGTTTGGGGGCCATAGTAAAACAGACCATTATGAGTTACAGAGTCCCTCTTTTGTATACCAAAGAAGCCAAGCTCAGAGAGGTTAAGGTCTTCTGGTAAGCAGCAGAGCCTGGTTCAAAGTCTACTTCCGAACTGGTGGTCAGAGGGTTTTCCACTCTCCACAGCTTTGTCCTGTTACCACAGGCTAAATAAAAAACCTGAAGCTAGACAGTATTTTAAGGTTAATTTGGTACACATATATCAGCACCCCCACGGGCTGATGGGATGTGCCTAATTAGCCCTGAATGAGAATTAACCACAAGGATTTGGTTTTGGGTCTGCAAGCACATTAAATTCTTACTTAAGAAAAAAAGATCTTAACCTACCACTTGATACGGATTTCCTAGTGCAATAAAAATGAATGATTTTGTTTTCACAGATGGAAAAAAATGTGCTTTCTTTTTATAGCACGTTTTTGCACTTTTTCAGTCTGACTACTGTACCGCTGGGTTGGCCCCGGCCACATCAGCGCCTCGGACGCCGGCACGTGGCCACAGGGGCCTTCCGGTGAGGCGAGGCCACGCAGACACTGGCCCAGGGTGGGGAAAGGGCAGCAGCCTCCCTGTGCAAGCCTCAGGGTGGGAGTGGGGACAGGGTGGTCCCTTGACTCCTCCTCCTCACCGCCTCCGACATCAGGCTCCACCTTGAGAACCCCACCCCACACCCCGACGTGGTGGGATTGCATCTGAGCCCCCCATTACAAGGGACGTATGCTCCAAGGAGCTAGTATGGGGAGACTTTGGGCACATGGTTTCCCCCTGGGAGCATCCTTGGAGCTCCGGTGGCTTCCCCAGCGGAAAGGGGGCCAGGGCTCCTCCTATTCCTCTGCCTCTCTGAATCCAAAGAGGAGCCAGCTAAGCGACTTTTCTCTTCGGTACCAGAGCTCTCACACCGGGCCTGTGCTTTACCTGTCCCCATCTCTCAATCATGGTGCATTTTGTTAGTAAGGTAGAATTTACAGGGCACTTGAATGCACTGGATTTCATTTGCATTCAGAAAAGCAATACTTCAGAAAAATATTTTTGAAATAGTCACTTGACAGTAGCATCTGCCTTTTCTCTCTTTTTTTAGGCATTTTCTGCATTGGATAAAGAGGACACTGGGTTTGTAAAGGCTTCAGATTTTGGACAAGTTCTTAAGGATTTCTGTTACAAACTAACAGACAACCAGTATCATTATTTTCTGAGAAAACTGAAAATTCATCTAATCCCCCATATAAATTGGAAATATTTTCTCCAGAACTTCAGCTCCTTCTTTGAAGAGGTAAGGATGTTGGCAGCACACAAGCATCTCTCTTTGAAAATGGGCTAAAAGTAGTTTTTGCAAAATGGAAAATCACACCAGATAAATTGGCAATCACCTCATGTGGTTAGCTAATTCCAAATGAAAATTCAGTATAAATTCTACATAGAATGTTAGAAGGTAATATGTGTATTTTATTGAAAACTCTTTTTTCTTTTCTTTTCTTTTCTTTTCTTTTCTTTTCTTTTCTTTTCTTTTCTTAGAAGTTTGGGAGCTTGCTTTTGTCTGGTTATTTCAGAATTCTCAAGAATCTTAGATCCCTGAGGATAATCTGGCATCCAAAGAAGTGAGGCCCACACTATGTCAGGCCCTGAGCTGGAAATGAGGGAACTGGGACCCACTAGGGAGACATTTTTTGAGGACCCACTATGTGCTGGGCCCTGGGATATGTATCAGCCGAGTCTGGGGTGGAGGTAAACACGGAGGTAGTGGGCTTTAACAGAGGCATGCTCAGCGCAGGAAAGATTGCTGGGAAAGTCAGGGAGGACTTCCTGGAAGAGGGTGTGTGGCTGACTACCGGACTCTTGCTCCTTTCTCGGGCTGCACTTCTGGCTGCACAAATTGTTTATTCTGTGGCTGTTTCTTGATCTCTAAATGTAAGTGGACCAACATCATTAGCAATAATCACAATCTAGTTTTAGCCAACACAGATTTCTTTGATCACCATTCTGTACTGAGAGTCAACACACAAGCGCCACAGTCCCTGCCTACACGGGCGGGGGGATGAAAATAAACATGTGAACAATCCAAAACTGATGCAACAGTCAAATCACAGCAGCCTGTCCTCCAATATATTGAAGTGTCCCCCTGCAGCAGGGCACTTCATGTCGTTTCCAATTGCAAACTTTTATGTATGTTGAACACCTAAGTGCATGAATCTTTCATCACTGATCTAGGACAAATTCTTGAAAATTAGATGACTAGAGCAAAGAGTGTGAACATTTTTAAGGTTTGAGGTTTGTTATAATACTAATAACAACAGCAAATGCTATATAGTGCTTTCTAAGGGCCACTCTTCCTGGTCCTTTCCATATATTAACCCGTTCAGTCCCTTTTTATAGATGGAGACCCTGTGATTTGTGCAGTCACCCGATGGCAAGCGGTAGGGCTGCTCTGGGAGCAAGAGGTCCGCTCCCAACTCCAGGCCCCTCAGCGTGTGCCGTCTCCCGCGGGGCTGTGACTTCCTTCATCTTTGCTATTTAGACAGACCTTCCTAAACAATAGATACTATCGCGTTGCTGTTTGAAAACTTTGTATCAATGGTACTGTATCGAGTACTGTTTTCTGCACTTATTTTTTGGTTTACTATCATGTGTTCAAGATGTATCCATGTTATTCCACTGGCTTCAGTTCATTTCCTTATTAGGCTGCTATAAAATTAGTCCATCAAATGAGTATATTCTATTAGGTGAACATGCCCCATTCAGTTATCACCCTCCTGCTAATGACCATGGAGGTTGTTTGCAGTCTTCTCCATTACAAGCAAAGCGCCAGCCAGCCTTCTGTGTCTGTCTCCTTGTGACTCTCAGGAGTTACCCTGGGTGGGGTAGGCTCGTGTTCAGCGTCCCCGGGACCGTCGCTGTGGCCGTACCAATCATGCACGCTCCCGCCAGCCTCGCGTGGAGCTCATAACGCGCCAGGGCCCCGGTAATCCGTGGCATTGTCAGACGTTTTCATTTCTGCCCATCTGAATATTAGGAAGGCTGGACATTTTCTTGTGTTATGAGCCATTCAAGTTTCATTGTCTGTGAAAGGGCTTCTAATCCTTTGTTGGTATGGGGGTTACAAATACCTCCTCCTGGCCTGTGACTCGTCTTTTCTCTCTGTTTATGGTGACCCTCACTGTTTTTAATGATTATACTTTCTCTCCTGACTTTAAAAGAAATACATATTCATTGTGGAAATTTTGGAAAATACAGGAAAGTATAAAAGAGCGAACAGGGCTCTAAACCCCAGGATGATGCTGTGCTGGCAAGAACAGCCCCCGCCGTGCACGCGCCGGTCCCCGCCACAGTCCCACCGTGGGACACGGACAGGCTCTGGAAGTCAGGCCCCTGCATGGCCTCCTCCCCCAGCATGGCCTCCAGAGCTGACCTTCTTTCGATGTGCCACACTGCCTTGGACATCTTTTGTTCTCCCCTTTTAATGCGTTTCTCCCCAATTCTTTTATTGTGGCAAAATACTCTTAACATAAAATTTACCATCTTAATCATTTTTAAGTGCACACTTCAGTGGTATTAGGATCCATTCACACTGCTATGCAACTACCAACACCATCCTCCTCCAGAGCCCTTTTCATCTTGCAAAACGGAAACTGTACCCATTAGGGACTAACTCCCCATAACCCCTCCGCCGCAGCCCCTGCTGACCTCTGGTCTACTTGCTGTCTCTGTGATTTTGACTACTCCTGTAAGTGAAATCACACAGTGTTTATCTTTCTGTGGCTGGTTTATTTCACTCAGCCTCATGCCCTCGAGGTTCACACATGTAGTGTGTGTCTGAATTTCCTTCCTTCCTAAGTCTGAATACTAGTCCATGGTAGGGACACACCATGTTTTGCCTGGCCATTCATCTGTCACTGGATGCTGGCTTCCCCGTCCTGGCTGTTGTGAATAATGCTGCCGTGGACACAGGTGTGCGGATATATTCTTTTACACAGTCTACATAACACTGCCTCCATAACCGTGGATCTTGCTTTTTTCTCCTTCACGTTAAATTGCACCATGTCACTGAAAGGTCTTCCAAACGTGGGTTCAGAGGTCTGTGTAGCATTCCATCGACTCCCTGATTTTTAGTGGTTTAGACTTTTTTCCAGCTTTTGCCATTGTAAGTTACTTTGCCGTGAACACTCCGTGTGTAAATCTATAGCTACATTTTGGATTCTTTCCTAAAGAAAAGAATCCAAAGAAATAAAATAACTGAAGCCAAGAGATAGGAATAATACTTTTATTGATCTTGAAAACAGCCCCGTATTTTTTTAAGTAATTTTTTCTATTGGGTCAAATCATATGAAATCACCATTTTTAGAGCCACAAATGATTGAATACTGACAATTTCACGTGGTTGAAGCTAGTATTTGTAGAAGTCGCTTATGTCCATCTTACATGATTTGGAATATTCCGGTAATTTTGAAGGAGAGAATTAAAGTCACCCCCAGGGATGACCACTGTTAACGTCTTGGAATATTTACGTCTGATCCTGTTTTCTAGACGCGTATCTTTTGGGGGTGGGGTCAAGGACAGAGCGTATATGCTGCTGATTTGGGGGTTGTTGGGGATTTTCTCAACTCTTAAAAGACTCTTTTTTTAACAATCATTTTGTATTTGTATCAAAGTAATATATGCCCCATGGAGAGGAAATTGAACAGTGGCGAGAGCATTAAAAGGAGATCACTGAATCCACTCCTCCCCCCAGCTCTGTGCCCCAGAAAGCAGTCACTGTAACTTGCCACTGCTGTACACCTTCTTCTTTAAAAATTTTTATTTAAATTCAATTAATTAACATATAATGTATTGCTAGTTTCAGAGGTAGAGTTCAGTGATTCATCAGTTGCATATAACACCCAGTGCTCATCACATCACGTGCTCTCCTTCATGCCCATCATCCAGTTACCCCGTCCCCCCACCCCCTCTCCCCTCCAGCATCCCTCAGTTTGTTTCCTATGGTTAAGAGTCTCTTATGGTTTGTCTCCCTCTCTGGTTTCATCTTATTTTATTTTTTCCCTCCCTTTCCTTATGATCCTCTGTTTTGTTTCTTAAATTCCACATATGAGTGAGATCATATGATAATTGCTTCTCCTCTGATTGACTTACTTCACTCAGCATAATCCCCTCCAGTTCCATCCATGCTGATGCAAATGGTGGGTATTCATCCTTTCTGATGGCTGAGTGGTATTCCACTGTATATATGGACCACATCTTCTTTATCCATGCATCTGCCGATCGACATCTGGACTCTTTCCACAGTCCAGGTATTGCGGACATTGCTGCTATAAACACCGGGGTACAGGTAGGTGCCCCTTGGGATCCCTACATTTGTATCTTTGGGGTAAATACCTAGTAGTGCAATTGCTGGATCGTAGGGTAGCTCTATTTTCAACTTTTTGAGGAACCTCCATACTGTTTTCCAGAGTGGCCGCATACCTTCTTACGTCTGGGTCACCCTTCAATTTCCTAAACAAGCCTCCTGGGCATTGTTCGCAGCCCAGTGGGTAGGAGAGGTGAGGCCTCGCTCTCTCACCCCGCTCCCCCACTTCCGCTCCAGGTCCCCCCACAGGGTCTCCCCTGAAGCCTGCTCTTTCACTTACTGTGCTATTGTTGGCACCGTCCACTTTATCCATTTTTCTCTAGAACGTGGATTGCCTTTGATGTGTGCCATCCCATTGTGTGGATTCACGCACTCCTCCATCCACCAGCATTTCCTGTGGGCCCACTGTGGGCCGGCACTGAGCTGGTGCTGGGTCCTCAGTGAGCCAAACTGACATGGCCCCTGCCTTCCAGACGCTTGCATTCTAGGGAGGGGGGGCAGGCAAGAAATGAGAAATGTACCCTATGTCAGATTCTAGCACATGCTGCCGAGAGAAATAAAGCAGGACAGAAGGAGGGTGGATCTGAAAGGGCTGGAACCAAGAGCCAGAGGAGGTGAGGGAGGGAACAGGTGACCACTAGGGGATGGTGTCAGGGGGCACAGCCAGTCCAAGCACCGGGCAGGAGGGTGTCCCATCAGCTCCAGGTGTGGCTGCCCTGGGCCTGAGAGAAGGAAATGCAGTCAGGGAGGGGTGGGCAGGCGGCTTTGTCGCTTGGGGACGTGGTAAAGATTGTATTGCTTTTGACTCCGAGGAACATACAGGAACAAGGGCTAGAGGAGCATCATGACCTGACTTACACTTTAGAAAATCACTGTGGCAGCCATATGGAGAAGAGCCCGTGGGGCCAAGAGCAGGGAGGCAGCTCACGGCCCTGGGGGGGGGCTGTTGCTGGCGTGGCTCCATTCTAGATACATTTGGAAAGTGGAACAGACAGGCTTGGCTGATCCATGCTACATGAGGGATTGAGAGTCAGGAACGGCTCCTGCTTTGGGGCTTCTAGAGGGAGGAAAGAGGGCGGAGGGGGTGTGCTGGGACAGGGCTGTGCTAATGGATGGAGCTGATCCCCTAGCGTTGGCCCTGCAGGTGCCTCCAGCGTTCGGCCTTCTCCTGCTGCTGGCGTGCTTCTAGTGAGCACTTAGAAGTATGCACCCAAACCCTTCTAGCTGCTTAGTGCCTGACCGCCTGGAGTCCTCACCACAACCCGGGGTCCAGAGGCCAGCTGGCCCCCCGGCCGAGGAGGCAGGGCTCCGGCTTCAGCGTGGTCACGGCCATCCTCCCTCGCGGGTCATCATGAGCATCTCTGCCCACTCTGGAATTACCCGACCAAGGGTAAAGCTTCAAATGTTGCCAGCTTGCTTCCTGATCTCCTTCACAGGGTCTCCTTCACCAGTGGAAACACTTCACTGAACATTCTTGTGGGGAGGTTTTCAGATTAATTGCAATGTGAGTGACGATGGGAAAGGTGCTTAGGGACAGGAGCGAGCATGCTGGGCCGGAAGAGGCTGGGGCTGGGGAGACCCATGGCACCGCCGGGGCTGCCCCCTGGGCTTTGTTGAGAAGCCTATACTTGGGCACAGGTGCGCTGGCCCGGAGGACAGGCAGATCAAGGGACTTCTAGGCTGAAAGCATGAAGGCATGGGGTGTGGGGACTCAATGTGGGGCAACCAGAGGTGGTTCGATTCAGGGCAGGCCATGTGGGGGTTTGCCTTCCTCCTGTTGATCTGTGGATGGCTGGGGAGGTGGTGGCAGGGGCGGACCACCATCCCTGCCCTTTCTTCCTTGCTCCAGAGTTCAGTCCCTTTAAGATCATTGAGACTTCTGAGCAAGGACGTGAGTTAGCTCAATCAAGGTGGCTGGAATGGGAAGGAGAGTGTGGGAGAGCCGAGCCTGTCTTCATTGTGATGATTTCTGAAGTTTAATCCTGGGCTGGTGTTTTTAATAGAAGGGAAAGAAGTAACAAATAATAGGAATAGTTAATGCATCCTCCTCAAGCTCATTAAATATGATACCAGTCACCCTTTCCCTCTAGGGGACGCACGGGAGGCAAGTAATTAAAAGGAGATCACCAAAATGTAATTAAGACAGCCGGCACCACTCCCTGCAAAGGAGGTTCACCGTGAATAATTCCTCGCCAAACCCAGTCTGTTCTTGGAAAAGGAACAACTGGAATTGTAGTTAACACATTTTGTAAGGCCTTGAGTAGATTGAAAGTATGCAGAGAGTAGAAATGACAATTTTACACCTACTCACAATCCGTTTCTTATACTGGATACCCTGCTAAATCTGTCCTCCAAAACTTCTATTGATCTCCTGTCTCATATGCCTGTCACACATGACATGTGAAAATCATCTGAGTGCTTCTCAGAGCAGATGCTGCATTAATTTCAGATCCTAGTATGCGGCTCCACCGTGGCTCATGGTCCCCTCCTTGCTCCTTCTGCTGCTTCATTAAGCACAGCTCAGAGTGTGGGTCACTGGCCTGGGGCCGGTGCAATTCAACATGCCCAAGCCCAGGTTCGGTCTCTGGGGCGCCGAGTCATTCTCGTGCCCCACATTTGGCTTTGAGAGCCACATTCGGGATTTCCTGTGGGCCCAGAGGCTTGTGAGCTGGGGGAAGAAAAGGGACCCGTCTTTGCAGACAGGAGTAAGGAATTTGCCTCCCCGCTCCTGCCAAACCATCACACCCCAGATGAGAAACATGAACCTAGGTGGCATAAAAGAAGGGGAGCAGAGTATTGAAACCAAAATCCAACTCAGTGACTTAGCGAAAAAGAAGACAAAGGACAAGTCCTGAATGACAGCATTCGTACCTTTTTCATAAGATGCCCACAAACCAGGTGAAAACATTATCTGAATTTCCATCCTCAGCACATACCTCTATTTCACTTCTGGGAAAAACATTTTACATTCAAAATGCTATGTGCAAAATATAGCGGATCACCTTGTTTTTAGAAAATCGTTCCTGCTTAACATTTCTTTTAAGTCTGAAAGTGCACTTTCAGTATCTTCTGTGAATATAAAAATACTGCTCAGAGCAGAAATAGAATTTGTAAAAGACATACTAGAAACCCATATAAAATCTCTCTACTTTATTACCATGGAAATAATGGAATTTTTTAATGAAACTCATCCTTATTTAAGGCAGAGTAATTATTTTGTCACATCGTAGAGCGCGGAGAGCCAATGAGATCTTCCCTTACTTAGTGTTTATAATATATGGTCTTTAAAGTCATTCAGTGAGATGTTAAATAACCTGAAGACGGGTATTTCTGAGAGAGAATTTAAGATTGTAGTTTTTAACCGCAGAAGGAACCGTAAAGCACATCAAAATGTTTGTAATCTTTTATGAACATTGTATTTATGTTAGTTGCCAACAGCGTTACTTCGATTTATCTTTCTTTTTATTGTAAATATAACAGTGTCCATGTATTTTTAATGAATGGATAAGGAATAGGGGAGTTCCCTTTTCAGGAAAGAGGTCTAAGATTATTAGGGATGACTTAAGTAAATTATTAAGATGTGTCATTACTGTTATTTACTCTTGCTCCTGATGACAAGAAAGGCTAAGTCCTCTTGATATAATTTCGGTGACTTTTAAATATTTCCCCTAAATTTTGCTCACTCTCCACTTGCCAGCCAACATTTACTACCTATTGTCCTGGAGACCACTGAGGATGTGGCAGGTTGTGAGGGGCAGCTCAGACCAACTCGGACACTTGGGTTGGCCTTGGTGACAGGCCAGGGGGAGGGGCTCTTGGCCTCACTGTGCCTAAGCTGAAGGAAGAGGAATATTATCACCCATAGCCTTGAATATTGGTGGCACCTCATGGGAACCGGGCAGACAGGACCCACTCACCTCCCCTCTCTGGGCCTTTGAGTTTGGAGACCTGGCTGCCCTATGGGTGGAGAGCGCTGGTACTTTGGCACAAGCAAGTGTCTCTTTCCTCTGAGCATTGGCGTCTGCCCCAGTCCTAGCACTGACCCAGTATTTGCACTAATACAGACAGCCCACTTAAAGCCAACTGTAGTGATAAAAGCCACAGAACGAAAATAACATTGTCCCAGGAGATGAAGAATTAGGTGTACAACCTGCTGAACTTGACTACCACTTAGCATATGCAGAGACATTCTTCCAAGGTTAAAAACTCTCCCAGATCTGCGTCTGTTACAGCTCCTGTACTGACATCATCAGGCACCCTGGGAGGTGCCTGGGTCCAGAGCCGCCTCCTGGGAAGGACTAGGGGCCGGGGGCCTACTGCCCTAGCAGCTGCCGGGTAGGACGCTGCTGGTAGCAGGACGAGCGTGGCCTGGTTTCTGATGCCCCTGGCAGAAATGTGAAGGGGGCCATGCCAGGCTGGCTTCCACCTGGGCAGGGGGGTGGTCACATTGCCCCCGCTTCTCCATCTGAGGGACCCCTTTTCAAACACAACTGTTTCAGGCAGACAGTGAAGTGATCAGTCCAGTCAGTGAGGTTTGGAAGAAAGCATACCCAAACTGAATTTCTAGTAAAGTAGTTACTGTGAATTTGAGCAAGTGAATTTTCCTCAAACCCAAACATCCCGTGCTCCTGGGGGGCAAGGACTGGCTCTGATCCACCTCTTTGTCCCAGCTCCTCCGATGCTCCAGCCTGGGTCTGTCACTCCCTCTGGCATTCTCAAAAACACTTCCACAAGCATGCCCTTTCCAATCTGAGTTGGCATCCTTTCTTGATTCCTAGCCCCAGTGGGATGCTACCTAGATGTTCCAAATAAATGGACTATGGCCCAGCCAGTGCAGGCAGGCCCCCATCCATTTGTCCCTCCAGAGTCATGACAGGCTGATTTAATTGCAATTTTGGGGTCAGTTAAGGACCAGAGTTGAGCTGTACCATTGATTGTACAAGGTCATGACCATATCAGGAAGCCAGGAGTCAACCCAAGAAGTCATTGTCCCAAATAAGTCTTGCAGAGAAAATCCAAAATACAGACGGTGCTAGTATCTTGGTTATTATCCTACACCTAGGTGTCTAACTTGTCAGTTAACGATTTATGTTCTGGCTTTAGATGCCCCATTCCATTGGAAGAATCTTAACTTTCAGTATTCAGCAAATGTGGATAAGAATGTATGCCAGGCACTGGGCCAGCCCTGGGGGCCGGGCAGGTGGGGAGACAGACACAAAGTTCCCTGGGAGTGACTATTGATTTGGCAGAAATGGCTGTGACCACTGACGTGCAAACCAGAACGTTCCATCTCTTGCCTTTTAATGAGGCCTGAATTTTGATGGTCGATGCTGAGGGATAAAGAGGAAGGAGCAAGTCACGCACCCCGCACCCCCCCACCCCCACCACCCGTGATGTGTACACGCACTGGAGCCCGGCACTGGTCTAAGGCCCTACGTACATTAACTTGGCCAACCTCCTAACAGCCTTTGAAGGTGTGGGTTCTATCATTATCCACATTTTGTGGTTGAGCAAACTGAGGTAGAGTCGAAGTGCCAAGCCAGCATGCCCGCGCTCTTAGAGTCCTACCTGGCCGGTGGGAGCCGTCCTCACGTCCACTCCGTGGGGATGTTACTTGGATTAAGTGCATAATGCAGAAAGAGCTTTGCATGGTTCCGAACAGAGCAAACCCGAAATGTTTGCGTTCGTTATTTATTTTTTTTATTCTCTCCTACTTCAGTGAGTGCATGTTTAATGTTTAATGTTTAGTAATGATGTGATTATATGGTGTGGAATTTATTTGAGTGGAAGAATTTATTTTAATAGTTTCATAAATGACTTCAGCCATGAGTTTATTGAATCATTAAAGGGTCGAAGGGGTGGCTCAAATGTTTGCTTTATTTCTCTGCATTTTATGGCAATTTCACACTCCCGAAGGGTTTGTGAATCGGGCATTTGCAAAGACATCTGGATAGATCCTTTGTGAATGTCGAGCTGTGTGACGGAAGTGAGCTCGGAACCAGAGGAGGGGGATTTACTCTGCATCATCAGGGCAAAGAGGAACGCAAACAGTTTTGACGAGCTTGTGCCAAGTCTGGATGTTGGGAGATGGGGCTTCCTGGGCGTGGGGACCCCGTGTGCAGGGACCCGGGGGGGGAAAGCCCCTCCCTGTGGGCATGACTAGCATGGCTTGAGGTGAGGGGAGAGGGCAGAGGAGGTGGGGGTGAGGCCAGAAGGGGAAGGGCTCTGGGAGGCAGGCCCAGGGTGGGTCTCTCCTCTCTGCTTGCTTCCTCAGGCATCTCCAAAAGCTTCAGCTCCTCCAGGGCAGGGGGTCTGTCTGCCGTCCACTGCTCTGTTCCCTGTGCCTGGCCAGTGCCTGATACACATAGGTAGGCCCTCGTCATATGTATGAGTTGTCAACTCCCTGTTATTGGTAGGTGCTTGGATTCTCGCATATATGGTAGGTGGCTGGAGTCATGATGGAGGGGAAGAGCATAGCTTTGCCATCAGACCATCTTGAGCTCCATCGTCAGGTTGCCTGAGAGTAGCCTGGGGACCAACTGCAGCTGAGTCCTGACCTCTCAAAGCCCAGCCCTGCTGATTAGAAGCTCGTCTTGGTTGTAGCCTTTCCGAAGGAAGGATCTTTGGGCTGACCATTGTTCATTGCCCAGAAAGAATTCTTGCGTGGTAAGAGATCTCAGGTCTAGGCAGTGGCCATGCCACTGGGAAACGTGGATTATGCCTGGCATTCTAGCGTCACTCCCCCATGTCTGCCAATAGCGCCCTGGGTTATTGGCACCAATCCCCTGGTGGCGCAGAGCTCGAGACCTCCTAACAGACAAGAGTGCACTGTTGGGGGTGTGCGCAGGGCTCTCGATCTGGCGGTAAGGGTCTGCAGCAGTGCGCTTGCACACAGCGCTTCTACTTTATTTTCAGCTGGATTTTTTATATTCTATCCTTTTTTTCTGTTTTTTGACAGGCAGCTTTGCTGCTGTTGTTATTTTTAACATTCATTTATTCACTGTAAATACAAATGGAGATACAGTACAATTAATTTCTTTGCTAATCAAAATATTTGATCAAATGAAGCAATTTTTCAATTCTTAGAAGTAATTATACTGTTCTTTAAAAGGAAGTATACTTTACTGAGTATTTCTAATTAGGAATTTTGCTACCTGCTGTGTTCTTACTCTGTGTGAAGTTTTAGGATTTTTTTTTTTCTCCTGTAAGGAATCATAGAAAAACTATATAATTTTCCCCCAAGTATTCAAAACAAAACTTAGTGGAAGAATGATGCAATCTGATTAGCTAATTTTAACCTTCATAGTAGTTAAATGAATATACCAACATGTTTCTAATCTGACAGCTGGAATGGATTTGCTAAACCAAGTTGCCTGTCCCATTGCTCCCAGCCACGTGACTGCCCCCTTGGCCACCCACAGGAGGAGGGCCACAAAGTTCCCGAGCAATGTGCCCGCCGTCAGTGAACACCAACAGCCGGAAAACCATCTACGCCAAACAGCTTCCTTCTTTTCTCCGTACTCTGAGCTCACCCCTTTTTATTTCTCACTAACTAGACATTCAGAACTGCATTGGTCAGCTATCACCAGGTAACAAACAACCACAAAACCTCCATGACAATGAGCATGTATTCCATTTTTGCATCTGTAGGGTGGCCCAGCTCGGGGGGGCTTGACTGGGACGTCTCTGCTGCACGTGTTCGCACCTCCTCCTCAGACCAGTGCTGTGCTGGGGGCCTGTTCTTCTCAAGGCAGCGCCCCCAGCCCAGGAGGGCTTGCCCACTCATTCGAGTGCTTTTTATATTCTTCATTCACGTTATACTTGCTAACCTTCCCTTGCCCAAAGCAAGTCACACAGCTGAATCCAAAGCCATGTTCCCAGCTTTTTCAGTGCGAGGAATCCCAAAGTCACACGTCAAAGGCTGTGGACACAGGGAGAGTGGAAGAGATCAAGCCTCGAATGCAGTATTCCACAGGAAACAATGTATGTGCACCTCCATTTCCAGCTCTACTGGATTATTTGACGCTTCAATCCACTTCTTCCCTATTGTGTTCTCTCTTCCTGTTATCTAGAAAAGTTGTTTGGGATATGACTTAATGGCAAATTGATTTCATAAGGCAGCCATGATCATGGCTGGACATAACTTGACAGGATGCTAGAAGGCTCTTTTCTGGAATCATTCTCTTTTCCACCTGTTGGAAGAAGAGTATGATAGACAGTATGTGAGCTAACAAACTTCCAGGTTCAGTGAACCCTTCCGGAGCACGCCCTGCCTTCAGCTGGTTCTTGCGGTTGGCTTAACCCTCTTCTCGGGTGCTGCTCCCTCCCTCCCTCCCCTTGATTTGGTCAGGTGTGAGTTAGGTCAGCAAGCTTCTCACCTGGAGCTTCCCCCACCACCTCAATGTGAGTTTCCTGCAGCAGAGACAGGCTCATTCATCTTTATCCAAACGGGTTGGTACAGCGCCTTCCTGAAATGGATGGTGTGCTCCCTGAGTGTGTCTGCCTTCTCCTGGATGATTCTTACGGGGCAGTTCTCTTCCACTGCTGTGGCTATCACTACTTTACAGATGGAGAACCTACACCCAGAGGAATGAAGCGACTTGCTTGAAGTCATCAGCCAGAGGAGGCCGGAGCAGGGCTCTTGCTCAGCCATCCTGAATCTGAGCCCGGGGCAGCTGTCAGGAGACCAGGGCTCTGTGGAATGTCCACGGTGTCCCTGAGCTCCTGCCCAGGCTGCTGGGCTGCGTGACCACATCTCAGACTTGGCTTCCACTACCCTGGCAGGTGGCTTGACCTACAGGCAATAGCATGTACCAGAATGCCTCTGTGATGACTCACGATAGAAACGGTGTTAATCAGGAGCTGGGACTCGAACCCGGGTCTGTCAGACTCAGGCAGAAACATCTGGAATCACAGCCCCTGGGAGCAGCAGCAGCAAGAATGGCAGCCCACGTTTGCCAGGCGTGGGGCCAAGCACTGTGCTGTGTCGTTTTGTTGAAATCCCAGGCTGGCCCTTTGAGATGGTTTTGTTTTTATCCCTGGGAGGAAACTGAGGCTGAGAGGGGTGCTAAGTCCTGCTCAAGGTCACAGGAGAAAAGGCAGAGCTCAGCTCCATTCAGCTCGGCCAACCCCAAAGCCCTCGGTTGATGGGAGACTGTCCTCGCCCTCCCGGCCCAGCGCCCTTGGCCTGACCGGTGGGGCGCCTGGGCCCTGTGCTCCAGCCAGGTGGGCGGACTTGGGTTAACGGGGCCACTGCCTCCAGCTGTGCTCCCACAGCAGCCCGGCAGCCGGGCCCCTTCTTCTTGTGCAGGTGTGAGGCACCCAGAGGTGGCGGGGACCATGGGACATGGTCTGGGGGTCCCAGCGCTGTGCCTACAGGCCTCTCCCCACCTCTACAGCCAGCAGCTGTGTGCGCCGGGAGAACCCCGTCAGAGCCAAAGACACGGTCAAAGACCTCAGGCTGCAGGACGGAGAGGAGCCCTGCAGCTGGGCTGGAGGCATGGGCTCCAGACGGACTCTGCACAGGTGCTCGCTTCTCTCTGACCCCCGCCGCCCAGACCTCCTCCCTCTGACCTGCACACACCCAGGCCTCCTCCCTCTGACCTGCACCCACCCAGGCCTCCTCCTTCTGACCCCTACCCACCCAGACCTCCTCCCTCTGACCCCCACCCACCCAGGCCTCCTCCCTCTGACCCCCACCCACCCAGACCTCCTCCCTCTGACCACCACCGCCCCAGACCTCCTCCCTCTGACCCCCACCCACCCAGACCTCCTCCCTCTGACCACCACCGCCCCAGACCTCCTCCCTCTGACCCCCACCCACCCAGGCCTCCTCCCTCTGACCCCTACCCACCCAGACCTCCTCCCTCTGACCCCCACCCACCCAGGCCTCCTCCCTCTGACCCCCACCCACCCAGACCTCCTCCCTCTGACCCCCACCCACCCAGACCTCCTCCCTCTGACCACCGCCGCCCCAGACCTCCTCCCTCTGACCCCCACCCACCCAGACCTCCTCCCTCTGACCACCGCCGCCCCAGACCTCCTCCCTCTGACCACCGCTGCCCCAGACCTCCTCCCTCTGACCCCCACCCACCCAGGCCTCCTCCCTCTGACTCGCACCCACCCAGGCCTCCTCCCTCTGACCCGCACCCACCCAGACCTCCCTCTGACCCCCACCCACCCAGGCTGCCTCCCTCTGACCGCCACCCACTGGGACAGCCTCATGGGTGATTCCATGCTATGGCAGGATTTAGAACCACAGGTGTACACATTGTAAAACTGTGACTTGCTGTTTACTAAATGAGATCTACAGATACCTTTGAAACTGAAAAGCGCTCCGTGTTATTCATAGGCTCTTTGATGATTATATACTTCCCGTATTGGGACATGGTTTCTTTTATATATTTTGCCAACATTATAAAGTCACAAAGGGGACCAGGAATTTTCTTCTCGGCAGTGGTGGTCTGTTATTTCCCTGCAACATCAAAAGGGACAGTTGTTTGATAAAACAAGGCTCCATGAACACCCTTGAGTAAATGAGAGAAAATTCCTTCAAAACATAGAAATCATTCTCTAGCTGGGTCAGACCTATGGTGGATAAGATCCCACTTTTTTTTAAGTACCCAGAACAGCCCGGCGTGCATACGGGTGTTGGATGAGAGGCCACAGGCAGGAGCACGGAGGTGCAGGCCCCGCAGCTCCTGTTCCAGACAACGGTGTGGACGAAGGTGGGCGCCCGACGCCTGATCCCTTCCCTGTCGTTCTCAGTGTCCCAGCTATCATTCCTATCCCAAGGGTGCCTTCTATGGAAAGCCTAGTTAGTATCGGAAAGTGACATTTACATCGGAAGATAGTGGTGTCCTTTCCGATTAGGAGAAACATTCCTTCTAGTTAGAGAAAAAGCACTATTTTTCCCCATTCAGATATAATGATCACGTGACAAGTGCCAGGGACACAAAAGCGCCAGACCAAGAGCCATCTGTTCTTCCCAGGCGTCTTCAGTCACTCGGAGCCAGGTTGGCAGTGGCTGAGCGGCTTTGTTCAAAAGCAGGACGAGAACCAGGATAGGGGCGCCTGACAGATTCCGCTCCTCCGTGCCCTGATGGAAGAACCGGGGGGCTCTGCACTTCCAAGGCTGGGGGGTGCTCTGGGCGGCATGGCACGCAGAGCGGGGTGGCCCCATCCGCGGGGCCTGAGGACCTCCAGGTCAGCCGTTCATCCTGGTCACCGAGGTGATGACAGTGGTGCCGCTGGGAGCGGCGTGATCGGTGATCTCTGTTTATTCCTTGTAGCATTTTTGTCATTTCTAAGTTTTCTGCCGTGAAAATGCAATAATTATTTTTGCAGGAGGCAAAAGACTATTTCTAACTGGCAGCAAAACCCCCTTCGTGAGAAGTTTTAGTCACCCGCACTCCTGTGTGTCTGGACAAGAAATGGTGCTGCTTCTGTTCTTGGCAAGTGCCCGTGAGTGTCCCCTTGCCTCCCGCCCTCCTGGCCGAGGAGAAGGGCAGAGGGGGAGGCTCGGGCTGCGACTCAGGGCCTGTGGGAAGAGCTGACTTTGCAGGCTGGCCTGCCTTGTTCCTCAGCCTCCCCACCTTGCTGAGTAGGGACATGGCCTCGGGCTCTGGGTTTTCAGGTGACTTACACCTGCACTTCCTTTGCCTCCCAGCTCAGTCATCTCCTCCTCAGGGAGGCCAGTTGTGTCCACGGCACACTGCCCCCTTCTAAGAGCACACAACCCGCTTAGAATCTCTGCTCACCCTTATGGGTGAGCTTTGCCCTGGTCTCTCTCTTCCCCCTGGAGACTCCACCTGGGTAGAGACCTTATCTAAGGATTACTTCTTACCTCTTCCTCCCCATGCTAGAAGAGTGCCTGGCACATAGCAGATGTCCGACGAGTGTTTGTGGAAGACTCAGGACAGTACTCAAGGGCGGGCACTGAGCATTCATTCTCTGCGAGGGCAGTGCACACGTGCGTGTCACATGTACCCAGCACAAGCACTCACCACCCCTTGGGGCTCTGAGATTCAGGTGTTACTCAGATCTATGCACAGGTGGAGAGCAGGGGTCTGACTCACAGCGCAGGCTCTCCCACTGAGGAGCGCTCCCCGGCCAGTCTGTCCTCAGCGTCATTCACAACCAAACCAGACTGTCCCAAGCCCCAGACCTCAGGACCCCTGACCCTCCCAGCTTGGGAGCTCCAGTCAGCCTCCTGACTTTGCTTCCCTTCCCTCTCCACCCAGAGAACAAGCGTTAATACTTGTGTGTGTTTGTGCGTGTGCATGCATGTGCGTGTGTGTGTGTGTGTGTGTGTATGCACGATCATTTGGACAATTTTATGGATCCTTTTCCACTTAGTACATCACAAACATTTTATCATATTATTAAATTATTCCTTGAAAGATTCTAAATAGCTGGATTGTAATCCATCCTATAGAAATATCATATCTTGGGGCACCTGGGTGGCTCAGTTGGTTAAATGCCTGATTCTTGATTTCAGTTCGGATCATGATCTCAGGGTCATGAGATCGAGCTCTGCAATGGGCTCCATGCTCAGCGTGGAATCTGCTTGAGATTCTCTCTCCCTCCCTCTGCTCCTCCCCCCACTGGCATGCTCTCTCTCTCTCTCTCAAATACATAAATAAGATCTTAAAAAAAGAAATATCATATCTTATTTAACTGTTTCCCTACTGTCAGACATCCAAACTGTTGCCAATTTTGTAAAATCTTGTTAATTTTGTAAAGAATTCTTAACGATTGTAGTTCCGTGAGCTCACCTTGTTTATTTCCTGAAGGAGAGTCCTAGAGGAGAGGTACTAAGTCAAAGGAGAGGAAATTTTTATGGCTTCAGATACGTTATTCACCTATTCCAGCATGATATCTTCAATCAGAAATTTGCCAGTTTGTTAGAAGAAAAAAATCAAATCTTTTTTTTCATTTCCATTTCTTTGCATCGTGACAAGGTCACGATTTTTAACATAGATCCTGGGCCGCTGCTCAGAGAAGAATGCAAGGATCCTGCCACTTATGTCATTTTATTGGTTGTGACATTTTTCCATTGTATGGATGCATTGTTTATTCACTCTTTCTTTGAACAAATATTAAGACCCCACTATGGGGGCACCTGGGTGGCTCAGTTGGTTAAGCGACTGCCTTCGGCTCAGGTCATGATCCTGAGGTCCTGGGATCGAGCCTTGCATTGGGCTCCCTGCTTCTCAGGGAGCCTGCTTCTCCCTCTCCCTCTGCCTCTCCCCCTGCTTGTGCTCTCTCTCTCTGTCAAATAAATAAATAAATAAAATCTTTTTAAAAAAAAAAAAGAAGAAGACCCCACTGTGTGCCAGGTCTGTGCTAAGCACTTGGGAATTCAGCAGTGAACAAAAGACTAGAGTCCTTGCCTTCATGAGGTTTATCTTCTGTTAGGGTAAGGAAGACAGTTAAGGAGTAAACATATAGGGGATCAGAGAGCAATAAGCACCACAGAACACAAGCAAGGACAGGGGAAAGGGAGGGAAATGTGGAATGTGGCTCAGGCATGTTCTAAAAACCCTGAAGGATGTGTGAGAACAGCAAGTGCAAAGGCCCTGAGGTAGAAAGGCGCTTGCTGTATTTGAAGCAAAGCAGGAGGCTTGGCGGCTCTGAGCAGAGTGAGCAAGGAAGAGAGTCACAGAAGTGAGGTCAGAGAGTATTGCGGGGTGGGGGGGCGCTGGGGAGGGCCGTTGTGAAGCTCTGCCTGTTACTCTGGGCAATCTGTGAAGCCTTTTGAGAGGTTTGCTTGATCTGACATGCACTTTAAAAACATCATCCTCAGAGGAAGATGACTATGGCTCTGTGATTATGGCTCTGCTCTTGCTTACCCCTCCATCGAGAGAACAAGTGTTAATACTTGTGTGCGTGTGTACATACATACTTTAAAAGATCATCCTCAGAGGAAAATGACTGCACGTGGAAGCAGAGAGACAGTTGCCGTACTCGGTGCAAGAGACGATGGTGGCTTGGACCAGGAGGTAAGGATGGAGCAGTCAGCTTCCAGATACGTACTGTGAAAGCAGAGCCCCTGGGATTTGTGGGTGGTTTGGAAGTCGTGGTAGATATTTCACAGGTGACTCCAGGGCTAAGTTACTGGAAGGACAGTCTCCATTTGTCAAGGTGGAGACCTCAGAGGACCGTGGTTTGAAGTTGATGAGGCAAGAGAGAAGGAGGAATTTTACTTTGTGAAACTTGGATGTTCTTTCTTGTTTATGAGGTCACTCTGACCCAAAGCTGTCTAGGAGTCAGCCACGCCATTCCCTACTGCTTTAGTGGTGTCGTGGCTCGGCCACAGTTAGAGGTCTATTTCTCACCCACTAACAACCTAAGCAGGTGGCCACTGATTTCCTTACATGTTTCTAGACCAAGCTACACTCCTCTGGTTATATCAAGTTTATGACATGTTAATATCTGGCAGGTCAAAAACTTCATTGCTAGCCTTTCCCAAGAATTCATGGCAATTCTCCTATATTTATTTCTCCATATCAATTTTAGTGTCCATATATCTGATGATTCTCCCAAATATCCACTGAGATTTTTATTAAGATTTTATTAACTTTATTTATAATTTGAGATCTTTTGAAATGGAGTCTTCACATCTGGGATCATAGTACACGTCCCTTTGTATTCCAACCTTGCTTTGACAGCCCCTCCGTAGAATGCGCGTAGCTGTCTCTGTGTAGGTCTTACGCTTTCATATGAAATTTATCCCAAAGTATTCAAGAGCTTGTCACCAACGTAAATGTGGGTTGTTTCCACAATACAATTTCTAATGAGTTATAATTACCGCCCAAAAAATAGTATTGCTGTTTTGTATTTTTGGCTTTATTCCAGCCACTTTCCTCACTATCTTGAGATTTTCTAGTTGTACAGTCACATCCACAAATAATGATGAATTTCGTTTTTCAACCTTCATACGGTTTATTTCATCTTCTTGTTTTATTTCAAAAGCTGGAGCCTCTAAAAATGTGAATAGTAGGACTGACAGTTGAGCGTGCCTATCTTGTTTCGGACTTTAATGCTATGTTACCCGTTTAGTATGTTTGCAGATGGTGTCTGGCTAATACTCTCATTTAAGGAGAGAGTATTACACACAGGTCTTCATTTTATTTCTATGTGGTATAGCTATTGTATTCTAGTGTACACCATTTCTATCAGGAATAGCTGCTGGATTTTATTAAATGCCTTTTTTGCCATCTGTGGATATGTGACCTAACGTAAGGAATTGAAAGGTCTGCTAATTCTTGAAGGACTCTTATACTGGGAATAAACCCTAGTTGATTTTTTATTTAAAAATAATGGTGCTAAATATTCCTAATGGTCTTTTTAAAAATGTTTTAATGTCTTCACATTAGTGCCCATAAATTAGGTGGGTTTATATTTTTTATTTCAAGTGTTTATCATATTTTGGTATTAGGGAAATATATATAATGAGTTGGAATACTATAGATGCCTTTCTGTGTTCTGGAATAATTTGACTAATGTAAAAATTATTTATTGCTTAAAATGAGATACAGCTTGCCCTTAAAATCAGTTAGATTTGCACATTTTTAATAATAGATGGTAGCTCTTCTAACAGCTTTTTCAGTTTCTTTTATGGTTACCTGTCTATTCAGGCCTTTCTAATACTCAAGTTAAATTTCGTAATCTCTATTTTGCTTAAAAATGATTCAATTTCCTCTAGGGTTGAAACCATATTAACCCAGGGTTGCATAATCTGCTTTGTGAGAATTCTTCTATATCTGTTGGTAGAATGAGAGGATTTCCAATTTGTTTTGTGTTTTAAAACTTTCAAAGAGCGCTCATATATACGGTCTCATGTCAGCCCTTCCTTATTCCTCCTGGATAGATGAGGAAACTAAGGGGAAAGGGGCCCCCAGGGGCTTACGCGGGACCACACAACGCATTAGGGGCAGAGTCTAACCTCAGATCCAGGACTCCCACCTTCCCTGCTAGACTTGTCCACCTGTGTTCTTCTCAGCTGTGTCCACTGGGGGCTCATCCTTCTCAGGGCACGAAGGAGCGCCAAGTGTCAGGACAGACTTGGAGTATGACTCCTTCTGGAGGAGGCTCCTTTGCACTCTGAACACCAACACCTCTTGGAATGTTTAGGCAAACAGCCAGGTGCTTAGCTGTGGGAGGTGAGCTGTAACTGTTTGGAAATGTATCACATCTACCAGTAAGGTCAGTCTCATTTTCAAGAATAGGAAAAGAAAGGCAACCACTTGCTTTGAACGGCTCCAAGTGGATGTATTTAAAAGCTTCTGTTGACTGTTCAGTGGTTGAAGATGAGACGGACTGTGGTCCGAGTGTGTGGGATCACGTTTTTGAGGGTATTTCCAGAAGCATCCTGTGTTTGATGCAACTTCATAAAGTAACATTATGCTCTGTCCTGAAGGATAGTAACACAGAATATATATATTGCTGTGGAATTGCTGAAAAAGAGACATGACCAAGTTTTTTTTAAATTTAAATTCAATTAGCCAACATACAGTACATCATTAGTTTCAGATGTAGTGTTCAATAATTTATCAGTTGCATATAACACCCAATGCTCATCACATCACGTGCTCTCCCTAATGCCCATCACCCAGTTACCCCATTCCCCCACCGACCTTCCGTCCAGCAACCCTCAGTTTGTTTCCCAGAATTAAGAGTCTCTCATGGTCTCCCTCTCTGATTTCTTCCCATTCAGTTTTCCCTCCCTTCCCCTATGATCCTCTGTGCTGTTTCTTATATACCACATGAGTGAAACCATATGATAATTGTCTTTCTCTGATTGACTCATTTCACTCAGCATAATACCCTCCAGTTCCACCCACGTCAGTGTAAATGGTAAGTACTCATCCTTCCTGATGGCTGAGTAATATTCCATTGTATATATGTACCACATCTTCTTTATCCATTTATCTGTCGATGGACATCTTGGCTCCTTCTACAGTTTGGCTATTGTGGACATTGCTGCTATGAACATTGGGGTGCAGGTACCCCTTTGGATCACTATATTTTTATCTTTGGGTTAAATACCTGGTAGTGTAATTGCTGGGTTGTAGGGTAGCTCTATTTTTAACTTCTTGAGGAACCTCCATACTGTTTTCCAGAGGGGCTGTACCAGCTTGCATTCCCACCAACAGGGTGAGAGGGTTCCCCCTTCTTCACATCCTTGCCAACATCTGTCGTTTCCTGTCTTGTTAATTTTAGCCATTCTGACTGGTGTGAGGTGGTATCTCATTGTGGTTTTGATTTGTATTTCCCTGATGACAAGTGATGTTGAGTATTTTTTCATGAGATGTGACCAAGTTTTAATACTAGTTGGGGGGATTAAACGTGAAAATCTTGTAAAGGTCTTAGCACAGTGCTGCTCATCACGAGAGCAATTATAGCTAATAGTCACGACAGGTTTTGATGGAGGAAATGGAGCGGATTTCAGAATTCACCCTCATTGGGAGACAGTTCTCATGCATTGTCACCCTCACGTTCTCACAGAGTCTGGTGTCCCCTCCCATCCCACAGCCTCACCTCTTCCTCAAACTTCAGGAGCTGAACTGCTGAGGCAACAACCACAGGTCTGGTTTGGGGGGCCTCTTCCTGCTTGCAGCAAGTAGGTGGATGTCAGCACTGCTTCCCTAGGCCTGCCCACTCCCCCTGACCCCTGTCCCCTCACAGAAGGCTCAGGATGCAGCTGCCCTTTGAGCCCCAGTCTCCCAAGTCTGGCTTCATCGCGAGCTAAGTCTGTCCTCCTCACTGGCCCCAGGGTGAACACAGAGACCTTTGTCATCCTAGCATCTGCTGGTGATCACTAAGTAACTTCCGTGTCTGCTATTCCTCCTGTCCTGCCTATCTACCACCTGTCCCACCTGTCTACCATAGTGATCATCAGCACGTGTGGAACGTAGGCTGTGGTCCTCCCCAGGCTCCTCCCTGCTCACCTTGCCTGGCCCTCTCGCCTGCACATAGCCTATACATCCAGTAAGAAGGTCCTTCTCTTCCCCCCTTTCCCCACAGCCCATTCCTCCTCTCTCCAGAAAGCGGCCCCTGAGTCCAGGCTACCGCTCACCCCCTCCAGGCTCGTAGGCACCATGGACAGCGCCATGAGGCCCTGACCTTGGGCTCCTGACTGCCCAGGAGAGGTTTAGAATGGCAGGCTCAGTGGGCCTGCTCCACGGCCCTGCTCAACCTCCAACCCCACAGATTCTGCATTCGCCAGGATTAAGTCCCCGTGGGCCTCAAAGTTTTAGGCTTAAGGGAACACTTAGCCAGCCGTGGTGCTGCAGCATCATGTAGTAAGGGCCATCAAAAACTGCCTTGCCAATTCTAACCGCTGTGAGTATAAATCCACTACACTGATGTCCAGAAATAAAAGCAGTCTGGATACACGTTTACTCCCTTACCTCAGAGCACACACTCGCTGCGTGTTTGTGAAGTAAACAGAAGGACAGACCAAATGAGTGAATGGATGAGAATAAAGGCCTGCCCTCCCCAGGGCCGGCTCCACATGTCCCCCTGCATGGTGGCCCTGACTTGTGTGTGGCTCCCTCTCTGTGGCCAAGGGACCCAGGCTTCCCCTTCAGCCAAGTCTGAACCTCTGGTTGGATCCTGTCTGAGACCCGCGTGTGGGTGGTGGCACTTTTCCTCACCAAGCTGGGGCTCCCCCAGGACCTGCCATGGGTGGTGGGCCCAGGGCCATGAGATGATTTATTATTTATTATATGGATCAATCTTTCTTCTTCTTTTTTTCCCCAGACTGCTGCCGAGTGGGCTGAGAAAATGCCCAAAGGCCCGCCGCCCACATCTCCCAAGGAGACGACAAACCAGGAGCTGTTGGCTCGCCTCCACAAAGCCGTGGGCTCCCATTACCGCACAATTGCTCAGGAGTTTGAGAACTTCGACACCATGAAAACGAACACCGCCTCCAGGGATGAATTCCGGGCCGTTTGTTCCCGCCATGTCCAAATTCTGACAGATGAGCAAGTAAGAAATGCATTTGGTTCATTGTCCTAGGCAGTGTTATATGAGCATCAGGCCAGAATTTAGGGCTGATCTCTATTTTGAAAATACTGCAAGGTTTTGGGGGGTGTTGTTTCTATTGTTGTTGTTATTGTTTTGTTTTCAATCTTACTGAAGACTCACAGGAGCCTTCTGTTTGTGTAACAAGTATGAATTGCACCTTTTCAATCAGGGTGCAAATGTCACTTTTATTTTTAAAATCAAATTAAACTCTGCTCCAGCAACCACACTCCCTCTTCCTTCCCTGGATAATCCCTGGGCTTATGTGACCCAGAGAGGCAACTAGTCTCTCCCCACACCTGAATGGGGCAACACAGAGCCTATGAGTTGCTCTGGACCTCCTGCCACCACCACCCCCTTGCCCTCTCCCTGGTTCCATTGCTAGTGTTTTCAGAAGCTCTGGGGATACCGCCATGGGCAGGCTGGTGACATGCCCACCCCACAGGCTGGACACAGGCCACCCTCTCTGAGGCCCTCCTGCCCATCACAGAGGCCTCAGAAGAGATTCTCAGCAGTTTCCTCCTCAAAAACTGAATGGTGCTCTTCTTAGCTCTGATAACCTGTTGCCCTGGCTTCTCTGCCCTCCATGACCTTCCAAGGCTACGAGCACCTCCCAGCAGGATGGCATCCTGAGGGTCTGCCTTGCTTACTAACTTCAGTCAATAATATCACTAAATGTTAGTGCCCGGGGAGCAGTTCCCTGGGTGGCTTGTTCCTCACTGTGACCCAAACGGGAAAACAGAGCCTGGCACAGAGCAGGCGCTCAGCAAGTCCCGGTGAATGGATAGGTCACGGGTTTAGTGTCCATGTTCTCCACCACCACTGTCCAGTGGCCAAACAGCTGGGATAACACAGAGCACCAGTGATCCAAGCGCAGAAGCAGAGTTCCCTCCCCCACAGAAAATGCACTGCTTCAAGCACTCTCCACTTGTCAAACAAGCTGGTGCCCTAATCCCAGAGAATAACTCAAGTGAAAACTGAAATCCAAAATACTTATGAAAGTAGCGCCACCTCCGTCCTTCCTCTGATTCTGCTCAGGCTCAGCCCGGGTAGCTTCCCACAGCTCCCAGGTGGAAAGGTCACTCTCGGCTCCCAAGTTGGGTCACTCCACTCTGAGGCCCCGTTTTCTCAGGGTTTAAGGATTAAGGACTAAGAGTATTCACAGGGAGGGGTGATCATCACACACGACCCCCTCCCCACTCAGGCCTCTGAACTCACCACCCTACAGAATGAATTCATTAATAATGAATAATATGAGCATCAGATTTCACTTTCCTAAAATATCAGTTTTTTAAAGTGTTATGATCCTTTTCGCTAAACAAATTAAAGTGCTTTTCCCTCAACAGTTCAGTCCCATAGATCATCAAAGCTGAGTGAGATGGCTATTTGCAAATACTTCTCTGCATTACCATAAATGGAGAGAAACCTTTAAAATTAATCCAGTTGCATTTATTATTCTATGGGGCCAACTAACAAAGGTTTTGCTAATAAAGATTTTTCATTTCATCTAAATGAGTAAAATTTCACTCTAATTATCGATATAAATTAATGACACGCTGGCATATCTGGCATGTATAACAGAGAATTGGATTTTAATTGTCCACTAAGAAAGCCTCCACCATCCCCAGCACATCAAGCCCCCCACCTCTCCAGAAAAATCAAGCACTTATTTTTAAATGCTGCCTTCTAAAAATACGCGGACACATCTCAAATATAGTCTGCGTCATCGAGGGCATCAAAGTCTGGCATAAGTACCATGGTTTAAGTTGGGGGATGATTAGCAAAAATTGTGCTCTATTCGGGAAGGGTGCTTCTGGATATAGACTGGCAAACAGGAAGCCAAAGCCACAGAGATCCATGTTTTCTCCTTGCATGAGTCATGTACCGGGACCTTCTTGGGTGGATGGTACAGTGTCTGTACGGGGAGACACAGAAGTAATTTGGCACCCCTAAAGTGTCTGGGCCTCTCTTGCCATTATTCAGAGGGTTCCCTGAAGATGCTGGGACAGTTCCAACCATGTTAACCAGCATCCGAATAGAGATCTTGTGTCTTGGTTTATCTGCATTATAAAAACTAGCTCATCCTAAAATAAAATCCAACCATCACGAATCTGAGAGGTCAGCTTTCTTGACTTACAGAGCTCTGTAAGCAGGGCAAGTGCCTCATCTTTTGAAATCTTTTGGTGTAATTAACCTTTCAGAAGAGGAGAGCAACTCTCCGAGTGGATGGAATTGGAAACTGATGGGTCTTCGTGACTCTGCAGAAAGTGTGCTATAAAGGGCCATAGGAACTGGGTCCACTTGGATATGTCTTAAGAAGATAGGGACCGGGGCGCCTGGGTGGCTCAGTCGTTAAGCGTCTGCCTTCGGCTCAGGTCATGATCCCAGGGTCCTGGGATCGAGCCCCGCGTCGGGCTCCCTGCTCTGCGGGAAGCCTGCTTCTCCCTCTCCCGCTCCCCCTGCTTGTGTTCCCTCTCTCGCTATGTCTCTGTCTGTCAAATAAATAAATAAAATCTTTAAAAAAAAAAATTTAATAAAAAGAAAAGAAGATAGGGACCCACAGAGAGAGCCTCTCCTGGTCAGGCAATTTAGATCAGTCCCGGTGACTGCATGGGGACTTCGCTCTATTTGCAGCTATGTTAGGGAAAGGAACCATTAAGCATTTCTGAACACTTCAGATGTGGTGTTTCTTAAACAGACACCTGTAGGAGGTGAGAAGCATTCAGGCAAAGAACAAACAACCCTTCAGGCAGGCAGACCTGGGTTTCAGTGCTGCTTCTGCACTTGTCCAGCTGTGTGACCTTGGACAAGTTACTCAACCTCTCTGGGCTTCATTGTCCTTGAGCTTTGTTTGAGTTTGTTGTTGCTGCCCTTACCGTGAGGGTGCCCGGTGCACAGGCATCAGACTCCTCCAGCAGGAGACAGCCGTCACTGTGTGTGGGGTGTGGGCCCAGGGATGCCAGGCGCCTGCCGAGTATTCTACTCTGTCTCAGCGGTCAGCGGGCCCTATACATCTGGCCACAGGATGGTGTCTCCCCTGCGCTTGGTGCTCATCACTCGGTGCCAGGTTTATGCAGGGTGGTGGTATATCTTGGCATGCCTGGTCCAGCCTGGTTTAGGCAGGGCCTGGGCCTCTGGGCCTCAGGGGAGGCATGTACCTTTTCCATGCTCCTGCCCTGGACGCCCCCTCTGTGGCAGTCAGACTCCGCCTTGTCTCTCTGGTGGGTCTTGGGCAAGGAAGTTTCCCATTCCCCTGCAGGGTAGCTGACCTCTGACCTTGCTTTGTATAGGTGCAGACCCTGGGGTTGCTGCCCCTCCTCCAGGCCTTTTGCTGCCCCCTGGGGCCATGGATCTGTGGCTGGGCCCTGAGGGAGAGGGTTCCTACCCCCCCAGAAGCAGAAGTGTTTGCTTCTTCCTTCCCTCCCCCAGGGGTCCTGGTCTCGAGTGGGTTTGCTACGCCTCCCCCAGAGGCTTCAGGCTTCCACTTCCCATGAGAGAAGGGTCTGGAGAAGTGAGGAGCGTTGCACATCTATCCATCCTGTGCATTGTCTCCAGAGAAGCAACAGAGGCCGGTGGAGGAGAGCATGTGAGCGTGAGCATTCCCTGCGTCTGGGCCTCCCAGGCATGCTAGCCTCACATGCCAGCCCACACTTGTCCTGGACGAATCTGTTAACATTTTAGCTGATTTCTGCCCAAGCTCTGCCAGGCGTGAGAGCTGGGGTGTCTGGCTGTCTTGGAGACTTGGGGCTCCTTGGCTTTCAGTCCCCTTGGCTCCCTAGAGCCTCAGTTCTCTGATTGGCTCAAGCACGGTTCCGATTTGGTAGATATTTGGCTTTCTCTTGTTGTTAGGATGGGAGTGGCGTTCTCAGGCAGCTTTCCCCATCACAGGAGTGGACCCCAAAGTCAGATATTTTTAAGTGTTCAGAAGGTAGTTACTACTCTGCGTTTGAAGGGGACATTTCAGGAAGGTCACGATCTGCCACCGTGACATGGAAATTTACTTGCTTTCAACTCATTCACAAACCACTAGAATTTTGCCTGGGTTTCATGCCCAGCTCACAGGCCTGTAATTTCAGAATACACTCTCATGGTGCCCATTTCCAGTCCTCTTGATGCCTCTCCGGTCCCCAGAGCCCCCACCAGCCTCCATCCTGCACCCAATCTTTAGGCTCTGTCAGTGTTCTGGGGTGTGACAATCTATCAGGGGCTTCCATTTCCCACCCACCCAATTCCGCATACTCCTGGCAGCATTCATTCTGCCTTTCATGGTGCAGAGAGGATTTCCATGGTCCTGCCTTGACTTTAATTGTACCACAAGATTTAATTAGGAGTTGGTCCATCTCTGCCCCTTCTGCTGGACCAGGAGACACCATTGTTGTCCCTGTGGTTTTGTAAATGTCCTCACTCCCATGCATCAGGTGTTTACCGCATCCTCAAGCACTCTCACCCTTCTTTGTATTTACCCTTGATAACACGGCCTTTCTCCTCCTTCCTCCCCCGTGTCGCTAACACAGGAGTGCAGGAGAGCCCTCCACAGCCCACTTCCCCTTGTACAGCCGCATCTTGCTCTGCTTCCTGAAAGCCTTTCATGAGGAATGGGATTACAATACGGCTTCGTGCCCTCTCTCCCTCTTCATTTTTAAAGGGTCTTACCATTGTCTGATCAGTCTTCTGTGAGTGTTTTAGGACGTTCAGCAAACATTTCTAGAGCACCTGCTGTGCACCAGCCCCTTTGTGAGATGTCCAACATTTAAAGATGCATCTCAGACGACCGTCAGAGAGCTTCAGGACCAGGCAGGGAGATGTCACCTGCAGAGGTGGCTTCAGCACAAGGTAGAGAAGAGCGCCAGTCATCTGTCTCCTGGGTTTGGGAGAATTTTCCTGGAGGGAGACAGGTGGCAGGGCCTCCTCCTGTTTGGGGGTGCTTACTGCCCTTGGTGATGGTGAAGTCTCTCTGAGACCATGTGGTCACTTTCCCAAGCTCTCTTGCTTCCACACAGGGGCCTCTTGGAGCCATCCTTGTAACTTCCCGCAAATCTACAATTCTTTTGAAGTAAAAAGTTGAAAACATTAATCAAGAATATCGTCCCAAACTAAACCTTTTTCCCTTCTTGGGGCCTGGAACATTCCCTGTCTCTTCCCCACCACTCAGTGCTTCATTTCCGGAATTTCAAATAGAGACGGTAGAGTCTCTCATCATTGCCTTTGGGAAACCCAGAGGCCAGAAGCGCTGGCCAAGGTCAAGACCCACAGGAAGGAGGGGACACAGCTCCCCATGGCGTGTGCTGGAGGCTGAGGCCCCACCAGTTCTGAGGGGCTCTAAAAACCAACTCGGAAATAAGTTACCCCTTTTCTTAGCTCCCCAAAAGCCCTCAGTCATCAAAAGTGGCTCATGTAGGAGGCTGGAGGCACTTTGCTCTATCCGTGCTGGTGTGGTCTGGATTGCATCCTGTGACATCAGACGAGACCAGCCCAAAGCCAGAGGCTTCCCTCCGGTTTCCCAAATGCCTCCCTTTCCGGCTGGTGGGGAGGTAATGCTGGCCCCTTGGGGGCCGCGCACCATGGCTGTGAGCACAGCGGCGGAAGGCGGCGGCGCCTGGCCGGGTGGTGGTAGAACTCAGGCGCCAGTGAGAAGGAGAAGTGAGTCTGGCTGGGCTTCCCCGGGGCCGAGGTGGACCAGGGCTTTGATTTGCATTTCCTCCCAGAGTGTCCTTATATACTGCGGCTCAGGCTCTGTGACTAATCACAACATTTAATGGCCTTCAACTGCTCACTAAGGGCCCAATTCAATTAAAAAATGTCCTGCGGAAGCCATGAATAATCCTCTCGTCTTTGCTGTTCGTCTTATGGAGGCTTCCATCAAGTGGAGGCCGAATGGGTTTTTTTTCTTTTTCAATTTTTTTTTTTATCGATGTGGGCCTCGGACCCCTGCCGACGTGAGCGCCGGCCTTCCCTAGCTTCCATCCGCTTCTCGGGGGCGCCGCGGGAGACCCTGCTGGGCTCTTACCCTCACCCTGGGACTGATTTCTGCTTCTTTTCCAGTTTGACCGACTGTGGAGCGAGATGCCGGTCAATGCCAAGGGCAGGCTGAAGTACCTGGACTTCCTGAGCATGTTCAGCTCCGAGAGGGCGGCAACAGCGCCGACCGCTGGCAGTTCGGTCAAGGCCCCAAGAGGCAGCAGTGCTCCCGAAGTCCTGGACGGAAGCAGGTCTGCAGCGTCATCACCCACTCACGACCTGAAGGCAGGGTTGAAACCTCCGAGCCACCCCTGTGTGAGTCCTTCTCTCCGTAGTGCCGCCATCACCGGGGCCCCAAAGCCCCAAACCCCATTGGACCGGAGGGGACCTAGAGTTCCCAAGGGGCAGGTGACTGAGAAGGTGGCCCGGGTAGAGCCTGGGGTGGGGACACAGGAGAGGAGCCCACAGGTGGGTCCTTAGCACTCGCCTGCCTGGAGCAGGGAGGGAGGAGGTATGAGGAAGGGTTGGGTGGAAGGGAGGCGTGGGGGTTGGAAGGAGGAGTAAGGAGGCTTCGGGGCGGGAAATGGGTACAGGAGCAGGGGCAGAAGACTCTAGGTGTCCGCAAGCTAGGGTTTCATCGGGCAGGAAAGCAAATGCACTGTGGTCGGTAGGCACTGTGTGCGAGGGTCCAACTGTGTGCCCTGCTGTAAAGTGTTGCACCCATTTTACAGTTGAAGATACTGAGGCTCTAAGAGGTGTCCTCACATTAGACACAGAGACACCTAATTTCAAACCGAGGCCTGTCTAACTTTGCAGCTCTGCCCCCGGGCTGAGCCGCCCAGCTTGGGGTATAGGAAGGAGGCAGGCCTCTCTGAGGCTCTTGCCTCATCCGCAGGAAGGATGACGGTGTCTCCAGGGAAGGGGGCTTGAGAAGATCCCAACCATGTTCTTAGGGCAGCCGTTGCTGGGCTTTGTGCATGATGAGCACTCGGAGACAGGAGTTATCATTTGTTCATTCAGTCAACACACGTTTACTGCACACCTACTCTGTGCTGGGTCTTTTCTAGAGCTGAGAATGAACAAGGTGCCTGCCCTTGTGGAGTTTACATTCTTGTCAGAAATAATGGCCACGAAACAGTAAACAATAAGTATTTAGCAAGTTGGAGATAGTGAGTAGAGCAGAATGAAGGGGGGGTCAGGAGTACCCCAGAGATGTCCACGTCCTAATCTCCGGGACCTATAACATGTCACTTTACATGGCAACAGAGAATCAAGGTTGCAGATGGAATTAAAGGTGCTCACCAGCTGACTTAAGACAGGATCATTCTGAAGTGGCCAGGAGGGCCCAAGGCAACCGCAAGGTCTGTAAATGGGGAAGGCAGAGGCGGAAGGGTCAGTGCCGGAGAGACGCCATTTGAGAAAGGCCCACCTGATGCTACTGACTTGGAAGGTTCAGGAAGGGACCATAAGCTAAGGAGTGTGGGCACCTGTAGATGCTGGAAAAGGTAAGAAATGGATTCTCCCTTAGAACCTCAGGAAGAGCTCAGTCCTGCTGACACCGTGATTTTAGCTCAGTGGGACCCATTTCAGGCTTCTGACCTCCAGAACCGTAAGAGAAATACCGTGTGCTGTTTTAAGCCACCAAGTCTGTAGATCTGTTATGGCAGCCATAGGAAACACGCTGGGGGGAGGGGGGGAGCCGGGGGGGCGGGCAGGGGGCCCAGCAAGGACTGGGGCTTTCACTCCCAGTGGGATGGAGCCCTTGTAGGTGTTTATGCAGAGGAGTGATATGGGCAGCATGCCTCCTTTAAAAGACTCCTGTGGATTCTGTGTGTTGAATAGAAGCTATGGGTGGAGTGGGTGCTGGAAGGGCGGGCAGAAGCAAGGAGAGGGGGAGGAGGCTGCAATGGTCCAGGGGAGAGGCCTGGTGGCTCCGAGCGAGGTGGGCAGTGGGGAGCCGGTGGCCAGAGGTCAGATGCTGGATGTGTCTTTGAGGTAAAGCCAACAGGATTTCCCAATGGATTAGATGTCAGGTTGAGAGAGAGAGAGTCCAGGATGGCTTCTAAGGTTTTGGCCTGAGCATCTGGAAGAAGGGCGTTATATCAGCCCAGATGGGGAAGGCTCAGGCGGCACGGGATTCAGGAGAAGGAGCAGGAATTCAGCTGAGTTGGTGACTGTAGTAGATAACCATAGGACGTGCTCAGGGGAAACGCCTGGGCCACATTCAATTCATTCCCTGGATTTAAATGGAAAATACAATAAGACCAAGAACAGCTTCATACTTGGTCCACGTAACTTCACAATATTGGACATTCTGGAACTGAGTGCAGGATTAGACATCCATGAAAATGACACATGACTCACTTTCTTTGATAAGACTCTTCCTCTGGTGAAAAATATGTTATTGTCACACACACACACACACACACATACACACACACAGTAATATGTTTAAATAACATCTCCTTATACTTAAGTCTTGGCTATATATTTATCTCCAAAACTATGTTGGTTATTGTGTTTAGGCACAAATACGGCCGGCTGATGGAAGTGAAAAATCAAGTGGCAGAATTACCACCCATTTCTTGCTCTTCATTTATTTCTGAGCGAATACTGCCTGAGAAGTTGTGAACCCAAACCTGAGCCCTGCCTGTAATTTTGCATTATCACTTCCATTTTGAATCTCACATTACAAGACAATTTCCGTTCCTTTCTCGCTAGACCCCCGCTAGTGCTGGCTCGGCGCTGGGCCCCCTGCCCTTGCAGAACTGCGAGCCCATAGAGAACAAGCTCCGGAAGAAAATCCATGGCTGCTGGCGAGAGCTCCTGAAAGAATGCAAAGAGAAGGATGTGAACAAGCAGGGCGAGGTCACCACGGCTGAATTCCTGGGTGCGTTCTCATAAGAGTGTCACCTGCTGGCGCAAGGCCACCACCCCCCCCCCCTTGTGGCAGGCTGGACCCCTCCATAAACGCTGCCTAGCGGGACAAGAATTCCTAAGACACCTCAACCCACCGCAGGGCACATTCGCGCCGGCATGACCAAGCCCACAAGCCGTGGCGTTCTCAGCATTAGAAATCATGGACTTGGTTGTGGTCTCTGGGCGGCATGAAATGTTCACAGACTTGGAGAGCTCGGGGAAGTGGGACAGGTGGGGGAGGGCTGTGGCTGGGGACACACCAGCCCACCCACTGCATCGGCTCCACTCTGTTGATCTGGTACTAACCACGTGTTGCTTTGATAAGCTGTTCAAATGACATCTGCTGGGTTTATACTTCCACTCATGGTTGCGTATTATTTATGCAGCATTTTACATTACAGGAAGGTAAATCTACCCTTGAAACCCTTCCTCTTGACCAATCTTTAGATCCCTTTTTAAGGAAAATGTTTTTCTCAAGAACCTCCAATATTAATATAAATCACTTCTATGATAGTCATGGCTTAAAAATGTGCAGACGAAACAAGGTGTAAACTCTTTAAGTGAACAGCTCCTACAAAAAATAACCATGTATAAATTAAATATAAAAGATGAAATCAATAATAATCAAGCATTGTTCCATTGATTTAACATGACATGTTTCTCTGAGACCAAATCAGCAATGTTGGTCTTAATGCGTGTTTGAGTTCCATTTGGTTTTTAGTTAATTCTTTTGATTTTGTGACTGATGAACCTTAGCTTGTCTTGCATTCATCATCGCCTTGTTTAATTTTTACCCAGGAACCCACTGAGGGCACCAGTCCATTATCCTGCTCAGCCTATCTGGCTTCAGTAGTACATCCAAAATTCAATACTGTAAAAAATATGTACTTATTAATTTTCAGAGGTCATTCTGCATGTTCTGTGCCCTGCTGATGACCTTCTGCAAGTCGGAACAGTGAAGGCATTTTTCGGGCCACCCCTGTAGGCTCCCCAGCCCAGCCCCGTCCTGTCGCACGTGTCCTGTTTGGCACCACGTTCTGCTGTTTCCCCCAGCAGCATTTTGGCCTGTGCTTGGTTTGAGGCCACCATCTACATATATAAGGTCCACTCCCAGTGCCTTTCCTCCAGCCTCAACAAGTAGCATGGTCCTCCACTCCGCGACACTTTGTTGCTTTCATGAGGTCAATGGAAGGCTCAGTTTATTCAGTGTAAACTCAAATCTTATCCTACCTAAGTCTCTTTCAATTAGGAGTTGTCACTCCAAAAGAAGCTTTAGCTTTCTAACTGGTAAAGGATCGAACAGGGGCGCTAGTGCAAAGTGGGAACGAGTGCTGATATTCTGCCACCGACAGGTGCCACCAGTGTGGCATCGACATGATCCTAACCCCAAAGCCACACGCAGACCCTGAAACTGCACGGCACTTGTCTCCTAAAGATGGTCCAAGTATTCTAGAATAGGCTTTATATATTTTAGGTTGTTACTGGAATGAAGACTCAAAATGTGTAAATTTCTGTAGGCTAGCACACTCTTGAGAGTTGAGAAATACTTGGTCAGAGAGCCACGGCTGAACCCCCGCCCCCCAGTGGGGCACCTGCCAGGCCCACACCGCAGCACGTGGAACCTCCCCTTCTCCCCATGTCCCCAGCTCTGCCCTGACTCTGAGCCTTTGCTAGGACAGCTCCCAACCTTGTATGGGGAATACGCCGACCCTGACTCCGACTCTGTCCCTCCCTGCTCCTCAGTACGGCTTCCACGGTGCTCTGTCCGTACTGCTGGGACCACGCAGCGGCAGCTGCAAAACCCGAGGGCAGGCCAACGCCAGGACAGTGAGGTCCCAGCAGGATGCAGGGGACCCCTGTGTCCTCGCCGCACGGAGTGTCTGTCCAGCCACACCCACCATGAGCCTGTGAGCAAGGACCCAGCCAGGGCCCAAAGCAGAGAGAGCATCTCGGCAGGAGATGAATCAATGCGGGCATGAACAAATGAATGAGTGAGCAAATTGCCACCAGCTGAACCCATGTTTCTGTCTTTAGCTCTTGTGGAGAAGTTCAATCTGGACATAAGCAAAGAGGAATGTCAGCAGCTTGTCGTGAAGTATGATTTAAAGAACAACGGGAGGTTTGCTTACTGTGACTTCATTCAGAGCTGTGTCCTCCTGCTGAAAGCGAAGGAAACCTCCCTGATGCAGAGAATGAAAATTCAGAATGTGCATAAAATGGTACGCAGTCACTCTCAGGAAATGTGAGGGTCTGGGGCCAAAGGTTTCTCACCTCTCTCAATTCATTGTAAATTCGGATCATCTGGCTTCATAGAAATGAGGGACACAGTGGACATGGAGACTCTAGGAGGGGCCGCTGGCCAGTAAGGACCCACCTGTCACATGTCCCCGGTCTCACTGCCACCTCCCCATGGACCCCGAAAATTGGCTCAGATTTTGTCTATACACATATATGTGCATATCACACGTGTGTGATATACATGATAACTGTATCACATGTGCATGATTATAAATCTGGACACGTATGATAAGTGTGTCTACAGTACCTGTGTGATGTGTGCACGTGGGCGTGCATATTGCACTCATGGTAGGCGCGGGTACGTGCGTGATAGATACACGTGTATATACACACTTGTGCGATGTGTGCGTGCACAAGCATGTGCGTGTGTATAGATACACTTGTCAAGCGGTTCTTTGCTGTCCCGTCTTCTCCATTACGTAAAGGCCCGTCCAGCACCAGCACTTCCCAGGCGAGCACATGACCCCCAGGGTCTGCTCAGTGGGCCCAAAGCCAGCTAGCTGGTGGGTTCTTCAGGGAGGCAAGAGGTGCAGGTAAAGGCTTTGAGAACATCGCAAACAGCTCAAAATTTCCTTTCTTGGAAATGATTCAGAGATTTTCTTTCTCTCCGTCTGGGGCCCCATAAGGGCCTAGAGACCCAAGACGGGACAGTAGCCTGGCTCTCGGCTTCTCGGACTCCCGCGGGTGGCAGACGCGGGATGACGGTAGCCCCTCCCCCAGCACGCAGAGACACCTGTTTGGCCAACAAGAGCAGTGCGGCTGCGCGCACGATGCCTGGGGAGCAGCATCAGTCGGTTCGCGGAAAAGGCGAAGCTGGGTCGGGGGTCACAGCAGAGTGAAACATTTTTAATGTAAACATCAATGTGTGTTCATTCATCAAACAGCCGAGGCAGGCCAGACCCTTTCTTCCGGGTTGGGAGGGGGCGGTAGTTGGAGACTCATTATCTTTCTTGCTTAAACTGTACCCACGATGCATTGTCTACAATTTCCTTTTTGTTTTTTTGAAGAGGAATGAGAACCTAAAGATGCATAAATAGCAGTTGGAGGCCACTGTCCTAGGTTTTTACCTTTTTTCTCAATTATTTGTCAATTCTGCGATTCTCACCCACACCCAGTCCAACCAGTATTTTCACTGACTTGCCTTTCTCCAGTCTCTCTGAAACATGAAGCAAAAAAAAAACAAAAACAAAAACCAACTTTTTCCTGCTCCTATTCCCTCATCTGTGATAATTAGAGAACAAGTACCGCTAGCGCTGTCGACTTGGGGGACAAACAGCTGATTCCAGCCACCTCGGGCCTCGGCTGCAGGGGCTGGGGTGCCAGGCCGACCCGGACTGCCCCAGCCGGTCCCCGCCGGTCCCCGCCAGTCCCCGCCACACCCGGCAGCCGCAAGGTCACGATGGGTCAACCCAGCAAACAGTTGATCCCATGCAGAAAGTTTCTATGCCGCTAAATTTGTATGTAATTTTGTGCAAACTCAGGTCTCGTCTTTGTGTAGTTTCTGCTTTAGACAAGAGCTAGCATTGGAGGCTTAGGCCAAGTTATGGAAGAAGAACCTAAGGCTAAGACAGTTGTTTCTCTAGTTCAGTTTTTCTGTGAGTAGCGAACAGGCGGTCTTCCTTAGATCTTCAGGGGACCCAGGAGCATAGGAGAGAACAATGGAAACCACGCAGCCTGCAAGGCCCCTGCCAGCTCTGGCCTTCCTCTGCCTCTCCGGGCCTCAGTTTCCCCTCTTGTAAACGAGGGGGAGATCCGCTGTGTTCTAAGGCCTGCGAAAGGTGACCCCTTCTGAGCCCTCCCCTGTGCGGAGACTGCGCATCCACACCGAGGGGCCGAAAAGCTGGCTCGTAGGCTCCTGAGATTGTGTTCAGTGACGGGACAGGTGCTCCACGACGGCCCCACTGGGAGGTAGCCCAGCACACTTCCCGTGTGCTCTGTCTCACGCCTCACCCCCCCAGCTCTAGACGTTACACCCAGACGGACCTCAGCTGCCACTCTGTGCTTCAGAAAGAGTCCTGCCTTCCCCCACATCCCTACCCTGGGTGCAGTGATAGGCGGGAGACTTCTCCCCAGGAGCCTCTCCTAGGAAAGCGTGGGGCCAGTGTCTCCAGAAGGCCTGCCCTCCCTGGTCCTGGGCCGTGTTCCAGTCCCGTCCCTCCTACAGGCTGCCGAGGCCCCCACCACACAAGTGAGGAGCTCAGGCCCGCTGTCTCTCCTCAGAGAAGCTCAAAGGGCCATTTCTTTTTCTAGTTCTTTGGGGGCCTTCTCGGCAACCTTTGACAGTGGAGACAGCCCTCTGGGGAAGCCACATGGGACTCTGCTTTCCGGCCACACCCGAGCTGGAGGCAGAGGCCTTCAGGGTGGGGATGGGTCGGTTGTCCTGAGCTAGGATGGGAAAAGCCTTTCTCGGGCCAGGCGTGGGTGGGGAGAGCCAGGAAGCATAGAATCCTTTCTTTCTCGAGTGCCGACCAGCAAATTGGGTAAATCGGTAGCTAATTGAAGCTATAGGATATCTGGTGAGTTTCCATCATGGGTGCTGAATGATGGAAAAATTGAAAGCAATTTAACTTTGCACTAATTTGTTTTATGTAATGCCATGTTAAAATTAAACTTTCCCAAAATGTGTTACACGTTATTGCCCACAGTTCACCTCTGTGATATTCAGACATGTGTTAGGGCGAAATCATGCTAAAATATGTTTTCAATCTAACAGCACCTAAATGAAATAATCACAGTGTAGTGTACTATCTAATGACAAGATATAATTACAACCTTGTGATTTTTTAAAAAAAAAACTCTGTTCATTATCATAACCAACTTAGAAGACCCAAACTGAAATCTCTTTTTACCGCAAACGATTTTGCAATCGGCCAGCTATCTCTCCCTGGCCCTCTCTCTCCTCCATAACCTGGGAGGAGCAGAGCCCGGATCCGTCCTGATCCTGCCACTTCACTTCCCTGAGCAGCCCATCTCCCAGTCTGTGAAATGGGGATCAACAGGGCCACCTTTCTCCCAGATTAGGGGAGAGGGACAGGGAGTAAGTGACGTGTAATGAACAGCAGGGTTGGTGATCTGCCGTTATTGTTATGAGTCCTGCTTGCAGGCCCCATTCTACAGTGGAGGGGGCCAGGGGAGCCCTGAGCAGGGGCAAAAATAGGACTAAGGCCCTCGAGGCGAGCTCACAGCCGCTGGGCTGTGCCTGTCTACCCCCTGCTACCCATTCAAAAGCTCCGTTCTCACCCCTTCTTGGTTTTGTGTGTGTGTTTTTTTTCCCCAGAAAGAATCTGGTGCTGAGACTTCTTCCTTTTATTCAGCTTTACTGCGTATTCAGCCCAAAATTGTGCACTGCTGGAGGCCGATGCGGCGTACCTTCAAAGCCTACGATGAGGGCGGGACGGGGCTTTTAAGCGTGGCTGATTTCAGGAAGGTGAGCTCAACTCTTGGCTGTCTGTTGCGTCTGAACAGGGAGCAGTGGCCAAATGCCAATGGCCAGAAGACCTCAAAAGAGGACCCCTCACCTCCCTGGCAAAGGCCCAGGTGTGAGCAGATGTCTGGGACCCCATTTCCTTGGGGCCCCCAGGTTATCACATGCCCCTCACCTTCAGACCCCAGGTTCTCCTCCCTGAAGGTTTCTAGAACCCTGGGGGGGACACGACCTGAGCCCTCCGGGTACCACCATAGGTGCCACTGGTCCCGGGAGCGCAGGCTGGGCCCATGGTCTCCATGGGGGAGCCAGGGCCAGTGTCCACCTCACAAGAGCCCCAGATCAGGAGCTAAATAAAGCAGGGTCCCAGCTATGGGACCTCAGCCAGCAGAGGCCGGCTCCTCTCCCCCAGCTACCCTCCCCGTGGCGCCAGCCACCTCCCCACAGCAGCTGGCCCAGCCACGCTCCCTGCAGTGTGGACGCTGGTACCTCTGATGCGCCCACGAGAGTGTGCGGCACCCTGAGGACGCAGGGTCTACGGGGCACCCTCACCGTGGGCAGGCTGGGGACCGCAGGCACATCCCTCCCAGACCGAAGAAATGGGCCTCCCTCAACTCCCACTTTCCGAATCACATAGAACTCGTTGACTTGGCAGATTCTGGCCCCCACTCCCTACCTACCCCTTTCTCCACCCCTGCCCAGCCACTGAGGTTGAGAAAGTAATTGAGGTCCGACCATTAGATTTGAAATCACATGTTGTAGTCAGGAAAAACACTCCATCAAAACATCGAAGGAACAAAGGGTTATGACCTCAAAATGCACCTACAAAAAATGTATTCTTGAGGTTCATCTCTGCTTCAACTAAAACAAATTTAAAAAGTAAAACCCTCTCCTTTCAAGTCAGGAAGATGAGCAATAGCTGGTGGATGGGCCGCTGGGGCTGCAGGAAGGAGGAGGGGATGTCCCAGCGGCCCCCAGGGACACCTGCGCTCAGGGCCCCCCCCCCCCCCCCCGCCAGTGGCTTTCTAGCTCACACTGTTTGTCTTTACTTTGGACTCAAGTCAGCTCTCAGCCCGGGGTTCTCCTTCCATCTCCAGGCAAAGAGGTGAAGAGAGCAGGGTCCTGTCTGCATCCCAGGAATTTGGGGTGGGTGGCAGAGGGAGGGGAGTACTCGAAAGGCAGACGTGGCCTCAACAGAGCCAGAGTCAGAGACCAGCTGGGTGCCAGGGACACCCAGGCTCAGCCTCCGTGGTGGGGCCCATCATCCCCCTGCCCGGAAGAACCTCGGGCTCTTCCAGCCCCGCATTCTAGTCTCCTGTTAGAAACAAATTATAACACAAAGCATAGACAGGAAATCTATAACTTAATCTTCACTTTTACTTGTGAGGGAACCTGTCTATTAGGTTCCGTCTCAGCTGCAGGTAACAGGAGGGACCCAGCAGCTGAAACGCGGTGGAAGTCTGTTTCTCTGTCACATAAAAGAGGCTGCGGAGTAGGAAGCCAGAGCTGGTGCAGTGCTGGGCAGTTACTGGGCACCCCATTGTTCTCGCTCTACCATCCACGGCACCTGGCTTTTTTCCACGAGGTCGCCTCGTGGTCTGTGGTGGCTGCTGGGGCCCCAGCATCACATCCATATTCCCAGCAGCAAAAAGAAAAAGAGGAGAGGAGAAGGGGCAGGCACCTTTTCTTTAGAGGAGGCTTCCCAGAAGTCCCCCATCACATTCTCACTTAGGTTTAACTGGCTGGAACATACCCAGCTCCGAGAGAGGCTGAGAAGTGTTGCCTTTTAGCTGGACACACAGCAGCTGGGTGAAGACCAGGGGTCTGCTCACTGAGGAGGAAGGGGAGCCGCTGCCGGGCGGGCAGCCAGCTCTGCCTCGGGCTGTGTTACCGGCAGATCAACCACACCCAGCGCCCTGCACCTGCTGTCCTGCCCTCCTCCCACGTGGGCTGCACCCAGAGGCCCCAGCCTCGTTAAGGCCCTGTGGCCTCCCTCCTAGCCCTCTGCTTTCTGTCTCTCCACCTTGTCTGAATGTGATGACCAGCCTCACTACCCTGCAGGGAGGTGACGGCTGTTAACCTCCTGTTCCGGGAGGGGGGTGGGGAGAACCAGCAGCTTCCATTGGACTGGGAGAGTCTCCAATTTCATACCCATAGTGCATGCTCTGGCCCTCGGCGGGGTGAGGGCAGAGGAGAGGGGAGGCAGGAAGGAAGGAGGGAAGGGATGTGCGGTGCGGGGAGAGGGCTGCGGGGCAGCTTTGGAGGTGGGATGTTCGGGCTCAGGGGAGGAGAGGTGGGCAGCCTGGCCCACCTGGCAGCCTGCCTCCTAGAGTGGCACCAAGACAGCGGGGGCTCTGTGTGGCAGGTCCTGAGACAGTACGGCGTCAACCTCTCGGAGGAGGAGTTCTTCCACATCCTGGAGTATTATGACAAGACGCTGGCTTCCAAAATCTCCTACAACGACTTCCTTCGGGCCTTCCTGCAGTAGGTGACGGCCGTGGCGCATCCGGCGCGGACCGACGGGGACCACAGGGCCTGTCCCTAAGACGAACGAAATCACAGAATCGGGGTGGGGGGTGGGGGAGGGTCACAGCTGGCCCTGTGTCTTTCCCGGCGGTGAAGGCTCAGAGTTGCCCCACAGCTCCGACAACAGGTGCCTCTGCCGGCGGCTTCGGGGCCCCTGAGCCGCCAGACCCTTCACTCAGCTGGAGCAAATAAAACCGTACGCCTTTGCAGGAGTGATTCTTAAGGCTTCAAAAGAACCACCAATGATAAAATACTTAAAACCTTGGGATTTCTGGAGGTTTTATTCGTAAGAGCCTGGGGGACCTGGAAGGCCTCCCGCCGTCCTGGATGAGATCGGTGCCTCTGCTGGGCTTGTCCGCACGGCCGCCTCTCTGACCCTAGAGACCAGGCACCAGCCCATGTCTGAGTCAGGCCTTGGTCCAGCCCAGCTGGTGGCTGACTGGAGGCACCCGTCAGTGGCCGTTTGGGGAGGGACCCTTCCTTGGACATAACAGTGTCTGACAAGCAAAGAGAACTTTTAAATCCCTGCAATCCTCGCCACCTTTCGTGAAGCAAGTGGAAGGGAGACAGAGTTTGCTGCCTTCTGGAAGGTTCTGGAAGGAAGTAGGGAGAGGCAGCCGGGATAGCTGCCCCTGAGTTGTGTGGCCACAGGCTGTCAGGGAGGGGTGAGCGCAAGGAGCCCCCATCGTCACCCCACCCCACGTGGCTCCAGCGGAGAAGCAGCGCCAAAGCCCCTGGGCCAAGAGCCCTCCCACCCCTGCGCGGGGCCCACGTAGGCCACGGCCTGAAGCGCCCCAAGTGCGGGGAGGCTTCGGGCTCCGAAGCATGTGAGGTGTGGGAAGAGGAGCCTCGGCCGCCACGGGCCCCTCTTCCCATGAAGATGTTTTACTGTCACCTTTGTCTCCTTGTGTGCAGGGTTCCAGCCTCAGTCCAGACGGGACCCCAGGCTGAGAGGGGTGGGCTCACGGGGAGGCTTCGAGCCAGGAGGAGGCCACCTCTGCTGGACGCTCGCCCGGCTCCGCTCCGGCTCAGTCGCAGGTCGCCCCTGCTCCCCAGGTCGGAATCTGCCGTGCCGCATCGTCTTCTGCCAGCTGCATGGCATGTGGTTTTCTTCTGAACTCCACCTAAGCCAGGTTGTCTGCACACGGTGCAGTTGTGACTTGCTGTCAGCCGGGTCGTGCGGGTCTGAGGACCTCACCGAGATGGTGCCTAAAGAAACACACAGGACTTCGTTTTCCTCTGAGGGAGGCCCCAGCCACCAGGAGGACGGCTTCGCAGGGGCCTGGGCAGGGCCCTTGGATTCTCCTCCCCTTACCTGCGGTCTTCACGGAGTTCTCAGGAAGCAGGGGCCAGAGCTAATTGTCCTGTGGGCACTCCGTCCCACTGGCCACACCGCCTGGCAAGCTGGAGTTCCTACCCCCATTGTAGAGATGGCGACACTGAGGCCAATCCTGAGGGAGGGAAGGAAGCCCTGTGGGAAGCGCAGGCAGCAGTGGGTGGCTTCCTGCCCCTCGGTCAGACTTCCCCAGCCTGGCAAGGGGGCATCAAGGATGAGGCTGAGGGGCTCTGGCCAGGGCAGGGCTGGGAGGCCCCAAGATCCCAGAGAACCTGGGGAGGAAAATGCCTGCCTGCTGCAGAGGAAGGGGTGCTCAGGCAGTCTGAGTTCAGGGAGCAGGAGAGAGAGGGCTGTGGCCCCCGCTGACGCCAAGTGGGTGCCATGTAGCTGGGATGCCCTTGGCCTCAGCAGCTCTTCTTAGGAGAGAGGGGCGAGTGGAGGCCCTTCCCACGTGCCCGTGCCCCTGCCCCAGCATTTGAGGCCCTGCCTGTGTGCCCAGCCCTCCCGCCCCATGTGCCCACCTTCAGCCTTCCCCGAGCAGACTCTCGCACATCCTCACACTCTGCACCTGCTGTTCCTCCCACCTACTCCTCAGGAAATGCTGACGTGTCCTTCAGATCTCATCTCAGAGTCACATCCTGCAGAAAGCCTTCCTGACACCCAAGGCTGAGTCAGACATTTAGTCTCATGCTGTTCAGTGGCCTTTGGGTCTGTCAATGAGGGGTTTGGAGAAGACTCCAGGTCAAGAAGGGGCTTCAAGAAGCAAATAGCTCATCCTGACACAACACGGGACTCAGTGTGTGGTCACGACCGGCCAAGGCCAGGCAAGCACTCAGGCAGCATTTTCAGAGTGGCTTTGGTGTTAGTGCGACTGGGTTCGAATTCCAGCTCTACCGTGAAACCCGGCCAGGTCACTTACCCCATCTGAGCCTCAGTTTCCACATCTGTAAATGGGGCTCAATCCCAACTCAGAGAACATTGGAGAGCCAAGTGGAAAGAGCTAGCACAGAGCTTGGCTCCAGGAAGTGCCCACGTCTCTTCTCCTTCTCAGGCCAGTGTGAGTTGTCCCTGGGCTTGGCTCAGCGGTGGGGTTTCTTGGGAGTTAGCAGAACTTCCAAGCTGAGGGTTGCAGGTGAGTGGGCTATTAGCCATCCCCTCCCTTAACCCCAGAAACATAGGCCAGCCACTTTCCTGATGCCTGGAACCTTCATGCCTGAGTCAGAAGAACAGTGCTGGACTGAGGGTTGGGATGTCCAGCCTCCCCCTGCTCATCCCCTGGCCCCTGTGCAACTTACCCGTTTACCTGTATGGACTAAGCCCCTATTTCTGTATCAGCAAAATGAAGTTATATAACCCCTCTCTGCCTTCCTCCTGGAACCGTCGTCCATTCACGGCTCCAGCCAGCCAGCCAGCCAGCCCACTCTGCCTGGTCCAGGGTTCAAACACAGACTTGCCCCCTAGAGCTTCCAAGACAGTAGGTCGCAAACAATCGAAAGAGAGGAGGGTCAAGGCTCTGGTGGGGGAAGCCCTCGGTCTATGGGAGCCCAAGGAGCCCCAGCCCTAAGCTCAAAGCCAGGACCTGGACCTCAGGACAGGATTTCAGCAAGAGGTTGAGGAGGAGGTGTGCTCCAGAGCCTTCAGAGTCAAAGCCAGGAGGCTGAGAGGCCTGGGCTACTACCTAAAGATGAGTAAGTCCCAGTTGGGACTGCCAACCCCTCCTTCTCTTTCCTGGGCCTTGTATCCCAATCAGGTGTCTTCAGCTTGGGGCAGCCTTCCCTGAGCCGCACTCAGCTGAGTGCAGCATCCCCTCTGAATCCCATCATGTTAAAAGGTTCAAGTCCACATCTCTCCACCTCCAGTGGAGCTCCTCATATCAGAACAAATGGCCCCATTCATCTCACCTTCACGTATCCATGCCCCTTGTATCTGATCTTGTAGTTCCTGTCTCTGAAGAGGTGATGTCCATTTCCCCACTCCTTGAATTCAAACTCAACCATGTGACTTGTTTTGGCCAATGAGCTATTGGCTAGCAAGCATGACACAGCAGAGACTTGAGAAGCACCTGCGGTTTTTGGCTTCTTGGAGGCAGAGAGCTGGAAAGAACATCACTCCTACCTGTATGACAGGACAAATGCAAAGTAATGACTTTTCTTAAATCCATCTGAGAATGGAGTTCACCACAAACAACTTACCAAAATCTGGGGGGAGCCAGGTACCTGCAGGGAGCAGCAGACCCAAGCATTTGCTTACCTGGAATAGTCACCCCCAAACATCAGATAAGCCAGTCAGAGGATTCAGCTGGAAAATTCTAACAAATTGCTAAAGGCTAGCCTGAGAATGTGAATGCTCTGGGGGCTGTTGGCATAAGGGTGTCTGCATCCTTCAGGAACCCCACCGGGAGCTCACAGAGGTCAGGGAGAATCCAGAGAAAGCTTCCCCCCTCCTGTTTCCCCAGTGGTGCTGGCTGGAAGAAGAGAGCAACAGCCACTGCTGACACTCTGCCAGAACCCATCTCCCATCTCTCAGAGGGAGCAGGAATGGTTATATGCAGAAGGATGACAAAGCTATAGCCTGAGGGCAAAAATTGGAACCCAGTGCAGGTGAAGGAGCAGAACATGAAAATGAAAGGCTCTTCTCCTGGGGGGAGAGGCAGAAATACAGGCTAAGCGGGCAGTACATCTGCATGAGGAGCAAAAATTGTCAGAATCAACTTTTTCAAAATTCTAGAAATTAACCAAATGTTTATACAGGAACCCAAGGAGCATTTTATCAAGAAAAGCAGCTGAATTTTAGAAGAAAAAAAAAAAAAAAAGAGCAAGCTTTGTGACATTTCAACTTGTTCTAGTCCAAAGAGCCACTCTCCAGCTCCACGATAGCTTTGAAAAATAACAGTCTGCACTCCCACTGCACAGTGGCAGTTACTAAAGGAAATAGAATAGAGCTGGAGTGCTTCCAAAGCCTCACTCCCAAAGAATTATCATTTTCACCTGCCTAGTGATTCCCTGGAGGGCCCCATTTGCAAGACTGTCTGTATTTGAACTGACTCAGAGATTCCTCAGGTACAAAAAATCTTTTCCCCAGGGTACAGAGGGTACATTTGTCAAAAACAATTACAAACAAGTATTTTAACTTTGTGGCTGCTTGAGGTAGTGGGTAACAGTTGGGCCAACCAATTTAAGATAGCTTAAAAGGAAGAGTTGGGAAATAAGATGTTCATAGAGACTCTGAAAAGTTCCCAAGATTTCTGGGGAATCTAGAAGTCCATGTATGTGCCTAGGGCTGACACATGCCCAGGGATGTGTGCATGCTCAGAAAAGATATGAGAAGGCCCTAAGCTCTCACCTTTGACTGACCTTAAGACTGCACTAGCAGGAAATAAAAGCTAAGGCAGAGTTTCAGGTACCTGGCTCAGTGCTGAAGATATGACTCGACATGCACACAGAGAGCTCATCAGCAAAGACTAGGAGATATATTAGTTCCAAATGTTTAAGGAAATCTGTGTCTGATCATTAGCTGACCACTAAGCTAACTGAGAAGAGATTTCACTGACCACACAGGACAAAGAATATAGACTTTAGAGTATTAGTTCAGAAAAGGAACTAAACAAACAATAACTACAACAAGCAACAATAACAACAAACCTTTGGAGGGGGGAGAGTCTTATTTCCAAAGCTGCCACATTATATTATTTAAAATGTCCATTGCATAATAACAAATTATCAAACATAAACAGAAATAAGAAAGGGGGCACCTGGGTGGCTCAGTCGGTTAAGAATCCAACTCCTGGTTTCAGCTCAGGTCATGATCTCAGGGCCCTGAGATCGAGCCATGTGTCAGGCTCAGTGCTCAGTGTGGAGTCTGCTTGTCCCGCTCTCTCTCTGTTCCTCTCACTGCTCTCTCTCATAAATAAATAAAATCTTAAAAAAAAAAAAAAGAAGAAGAAGAAAGTATGGCCCGTACACAAGGGGGAGAAGTAATCAATAAAAACTGTCCCTGAGGAAGCCCAGATTGTTGGATTTAGTAGGCAAAAGCCTTAAGATATTCAAATAGCTAAAGGAACCCATGTCATAAGAATAATGTCTCACCAGATTGAGAATATTAAAAGTATTAAATAAAGAGATAAAAGTATTAAAAGAACCAAATAAAAATTCTGGAGTTTGAAACTGTAACCAAAATAAAAAATTCACTAGAGGAGCTTAACAGCAGATTTGAGGATGCACAAGAAAGAATCAGAAAACTTGAAGATAAGTAAATTGAGATCATCCAGTCTGAAGAACAAGAAGAAAGATGAACAGAGCCTCAGAAACCTGTGGAGTATCATCAAACATACCAACATACACACAATGTAAGTCCCAGAAGGAGAGGAGAGAGAGGGGGGCAGAAACAATATTCAGAGAAACAATAGCCAAAAACTTCCCAAACTTGAAGAAAAACATAAGTCTATGTATCCAAGAAGTTCAGTGAACTCTCAAGAGGATAAACTCTCAAAGAGATCCACACTTAGACCTATCATGTCAAACACATCTCAATAGATGCAGAAAAAGATTTTTGACAAAATTCAGCATTGATTCCTAAGAAAAACTCTTAGCAAACTAGGAGCAGAAGGGAATTTCTTTAACTGAATAAAAGTCATGTACAAAAACTATAGCTAACATTATAGTAAATGATGAGAGATTTAATGTCTTTCCCTAAGGTCAGGAACAAGGCAAGGACATTCTCTCTCATCACTTACTCGACATCCTACTGAAAGTCCTAGACAGTGCAATAAGACAAGAAAAATTAAAAGGAAAAATAAAAATGGGAAGGAAGAAATAAAATTGTCTCTATTTGCAGATGACATGATTATCTAATAGGAAATTCCAAAGAACCCACCAAAAAGGCTACCTAAGCTAAGTGAGTTACAAAGTCATTATACAAAAGTTAATCATGTGCCTATGTACTCACAGTGAACAACTGCAATGTAAAATTTAAAAAAAAATACTATTTATAATATACCCCCAGTGAAGTACTTAGATATGAATCTAACAAAATGTGTACAGGATCTATATGATAAAAACTGCAGAACATTGATGAAAGAAAGCAAAGATCTAAACAAATGGAGAGAGAAATTTTTTTATGAATTGTGAGGCTCAACATTGTTAAAATATCACTTCTCTCCAGTCTGATTATAAATCCTATGTAATCTCAATCAAAATCTCAGCAAGGTCTATTTTATATGTCAACAAGTTCATTGAAAAATATACATGGAAAGATAAAGGAACTAGAATAGCCAAAACAATTCTGAAAAAGAAGAACAAAATTGGACAACTCTCACTATCCAATTTCAAGATTTACCCGTAAAGTTACAGTAATAGGGAGAGTAAGATATTGGCAAAAGGACAGACTTATTGATTGATGGAACAAAATGGACAGCCCAAAAGTATACCCACACAAATATAGTCAACTGATTTATGACAAACATATAAAGACAATTCAATGGAGAAATAGCATCCATACGTAAAAACATGGAACTTATACAAACCTCACACCTTATACCAAAACTAACTTAAAACGCATCATAGACCTAAATGTAAAACATAAAACTATAAACCTTCTACAAGAAAACATCAGAGAAAATCTGCACGACCTGACAATAAGTTTTTAGGTACTACACCAAAAGTACAACTCATAAAAGAAAAAACTGATACATTGGACTTTATCAAAATTTGAAACTTTTGCTCTGAGAAACCATTAAGAGAATGAAAAGACAACCCAGAGACTAGAAGAAAAGATTTGCAAATCACATATTCAATTAAGGACTTGTATCCAGAGCATAAAGAACATTTAAAACAAAACAAAACGTTTTTAAGGAAGAGGACAAAAAATCTGAATAGACACTTCACAAAAGAATATATGTGAATGGCAAATAAGCATATAAAAAGATGTTCAATACCAGTAGTCATTAGGGAAATGGAAATTAAAACCACAATGAAATACAAGACACACCTACTCAAATGGCTAAAATTTTTTAAATGAATAATACCAAATTCTAATGAAGATGTGAGCCAAGAGGAATACTCATTCAGTGCCAGTGGGATTGTAAAAACATACAGACATTTTGGAAAACAGTATGACTTAAAAGGGGTCAAAGAAGGGGAATTTTTCAAGTGATGGAACTTTTCCCTACGGTAGGGTGGCGGATACATGACTCTGCATTTCTGAAAACCCTTAGAACTGCACACTACAGAGAGTGACTTGACTATATGCAAATTTATTTTTTTTTAAAGATTTTATTTAATTGACGGAGAGAGACAGCGAGAGAGGGAACACAAGCAGGGGGAGTGGGAGAGGGCGAAGCAGGCTTCCAGCCGAGCAGAGAGCCCAATGTGGGGCTCGATCCCAAGACCCTGGGATCATGACCTGAGCCGAAGGCAGTTGCTTAAACAACTGAGCCACCCAGGCGCCCTGACTATATGCAAATTTAAAACAGTCAACTAAGAGGTCAGGGAATCTCAGGTTGTAATGCAGACTGTGACAACAGAATCTAATTGTACTGCAAATGTATGACATAACCTCACTGAATTGGGTTGGGAAAAAGGACCTGACCAATTTAACCTTGGAAAACAGAGTTTGGTTTGTCAAACTAAAGACAGAAAGGATTGCACAGGAACTTTGTACTCTAGTTGGTAACTATGTTTCTCACAGGGGTCCTGATCAAGAATTCTGAAACTGCTTTGTGGATGTGCTAGGATTGAACACACACGATTGCAAATATGGCAGCCAGGCTCCTCCTCGTCAAAGGAAGAAGTTACAAATAAGCAAGGTGGAAAACAAGAATAAATTATGCATTGCTGCATTAGAGTTTGGGGTAGGGGTGGCATATCAGTATGAACTAATGCTTATTTTAAGATAAATAGATGATAGCTAAGTAGGTAAATGGATGGGTGGATGGATGGATAATGGGTGGGTGGATAGATGGATAGGTGGATGGGTGGGTGGGTGGGTGGATGGATGGTTGGATGGATAGAGATGTAGGAGAGATAAATGAGCATATAGATGGATTAGTACACTCATATATTTCCTCACTCTGTCCATTGTGAGGACCTAGAAATAGTAATACCCTAGTAGCAACTAGCACATCTACCACCTAGATCTTACTTTCTAAATAAAAGGAGTTGGAACTCTCTGGAGAAATGGCTAATTCTAGGGCTGGGGCAAGGAAAATGCATGATGGGCTTGGAGCATCTTGTAATGCCAGAAATCAAGGAAGTCAAACAAGAGATAGGAATATGTCAAAAGAACACAGGAGCCAACTTGAAAGAGTTCCCAGTGGACAAAGTTAAACCAATTTGAGCCACAAAATAAATAGTGATAGTACTAGATTTTAACCTAATGAATAAAATAAATAACCGTGAGTCTGTGCTGATAGAAAATAAATAAATGGCAGAGAAGGACAAATCTTCCTTACAGAACAATTCCAAATAATAAATGTATGAGGAAAGAAGAATTAGAAAATTGCCATGAGAGCACCTCAGTAATCATTGTTCCAGGCAAAATCCATAGATAGACGCTGAAATTAGTAGGCAAAACTTTAAGGAGAACTGGGACATTTGTGTAGCCTGAATATACCTCCCCCAAATATTTACTAATTAATGTGATTTTAACTGTGTCTACATATTCTTTACTGCTCCTCCCTAGAAGGGAGAGCTTGAGTCACCTCTCCTTGACCGTGAGCTAGACTAGTGTCTCTCTTCTAACAGAGTATGGAAAAGGAAGACTAGCGTCTTTATGGTGGAGAAACCTGGCAGACATCACCTCCACCATGTGCTCAAGATCAACATCAACGGTGATAAGTCATGGTTAACATCAGGTGACCTCAGGTGCCTTGAGGATCCATCAGCTGTGTTGTATTCTCATAATACATAACGCCAGGCTAATCATGAGAAAACATCAGACAAACCCAACTTGATGGACATTCTACAGAATATTGAACCAGTATTCAAAACTTTCAAGGTCAGGCAAAGCGAGGACAGACTGAGAAACTGTCACTATGGACATGTGACAACTAAGTGCAGCATGGTAGCGTGCACTGGATTCTGGAATGGAGAAAGGACATTAATCAAAAACTGTTGAAATCTCAGAGGAATGTTGAAAAAGAAAAGCAAAGCTGGCGGCATCACAATTCCAGACTTCCAGCTCTACTACAAAGCTGTCATCATCAAGACAGTATGGTACTGGCACAAAAACAGACACATAGATCAATGGAACAGAATAGAGAGCCCAGAAATGGACCCTCAACTATATGGTCAACTAATCTTTGACAAAGCAGGAAAGAATGTCCAATGGAAAAAAGACAGTCTCTTCAACAAATGGTGTTGGGAAAATTGGACAGCCACATGCAGAAGAATGAAACTGGACCATTTCCTTACACCACACACAAAAATAGACTCCAAATGGTTGAAAGACCTCAATGTGAGACAGGAGTCCATCAAAATCCTAAAGGAGAACACAGGCAGCAACCTCTTCGACCTCAGCCGCAGCAACTTCTTCCTAGAAACATCGCCAAAGGCAAGGGAAGCAAGGGCAAAAATGAACTATTGGGACTTCATCAAGATAAAAAGCTTTTGCAAAGCAAAGGAAACAGTCAACAAAACCAAAAGACAACTGACAGAATGGGAGAAGATATTTGCAAATGACATATCAGATAAAGGGCTAGTATCCAAAATCTATAAAGAACTCATCAAACTCAACACCAAAAGAACAAAGAATCCAATCAAGAAATGGGCAGAAGACATGAACAGACATTTTTCCAAAGAAGACATCCAAATGGCCAACAGACACATGAAAAAGTGTTCAATATCGCTCGGCATCAGGGAAATCCAAATCAAAACCTCAATGAGATACCACCTCACACCAGTCAGAATGGCTAAAATTAACAAGTCAGGAAATGACAGATGTTGGCGGGGATGCGGAGAAAGGGGAACCCTCCTACACTGTTGGTGGGAATGCAAGCTGGTGCAGCCACTCTGGAAAACAGTATGGAGGTTCCTCAAAAAGTTGAAAATAGAGCTACCATATGATCCAGCAATTGCACTACTGGGTATTTACCCCAAAGATACAAAAGTAGGGACCCGAAAGGCTACGTGCACCCCGATGTTTATAGCAGCAATGTCCACAATAGCCAAACTGTGGAAAGAGCCAAGATGTCCATCAACAGATGAATGGATAAAGAAGATGTGGTATATATATACAATGGAATATTATGCAGCCATCAAAAGGAATAAGATCTTGCCATTTGCAACGACGTGGATGGAACTGGAGGGTATTATGCTGAGCGAAATAAGTCAAACAGAGAAAGACATGTATCATATGACCTCACTGATATGAGGAATTCTTAATCTCAGGAAACAAACTGAGGGTTGCTGGAGTGGGGGGTGGGGTGGGAGGGATGGGGTGACTGGGTGATGGACACTGGGGAGGGTATGTGTTCTGGTAAGCGCTGTGAATTGTGCAAGACTGTTGAATCTCAGATCTGTACCTCTGAAACAAATAATGCAATATATGTTAAGAAAAAAAAAAAGAAGAAGAAGAATGTAGCAGGAGGGGAAGAAGGAAGGGGGGGAAGTCGGAGGGGGAGAAGAACCATGAGAGACGATGGACTCTGAAAAACAAACTGAGGGTTCTAGAGGGGAGGGGGGTGGGAGGATGGGTTAGCCTGGTGATGGGTATTGAGGAGGGCACGTTCTGCATGGAGCACTGGGTGATATGCACAAACAATGAATCATGGAACACTATATCTAAAACTAATGATGTAATGTATGGGGATTAACATAACAATAAAAAAAAGAAAAGATAAAATCACCTGTTATAGGTGCAGAGTTTTAAACAGGGTCAGTGTTCTTCAGATAATAGGCTTTTATAGATATTTGAGCCTGTATCTTTGTAATAAAATGTACTTAATCCCCTAAAAAAAAAAAAAAAAAACTGTTGAAATCCAAATAAAGCTTATAGTGTAATAGTGTTGTGCCGGCGTTCATTTCCTAGTTTTGGTAAATGCATCTCAGTTATGCAACATGTTCACATCAGGGGAAACTGGGTGAAGGGTATCGAGGAACTCCGTACCACCTTATGACTCTTCTGTAAATCTAAAATTATTTCAAAATAAAAAGGTATTTTTTTTAATAGGAAAATCATGTTCTATGGTTCAGGGCCCAGCCACGCTCCTTCCTCCAGGAAGCTTCCCCCAATCTCCCCTGTACACTGGGCATGCTCTTCCTCAGGGCCCCCAAGCCTGCCCCCTCTGTCGCCCTCTATGCCCCAAGCATGTAAGACCTGAAGGGTTCCACTTCTTTTCGGGGATTAGATGAGCCTTCCAAAGTACGCTGCGAGCTTCCAGACAGCAGAGCCTGACTTTCATGTCTTGGAGACCTTCATAGTCTGTGCCTTCCATGGGAGGGTGGGACTGAGGGCCCCCAGGCAGGCTTGGGCCCAGCTGGGAGCTGTGGGTGGCATTAGGAGAGAGGACTGGATGAAGTCCTTGTCCACAGAGCTTGTCACCTCCACTAGTTTATTCCAGGGGTTGGGCAGGGGTCTCTCGTAGAAAGTGAAGTTAAGCAGGGGAGACAGCTCATGGGATTTGCTCACTAGACTCTCATGGACAGTAAGAGGGTTATCTGAGATGCCATCCTATAAGTGTGCATGAGCCCTGAGTGCTGAACCACCAAGAGCTGAGGCACTGGGTGCCCAGGCACCTTTGCTGTGAGACCCCCTCCACCACTTGTCCAAACCCCAGATAGCCCGTCTACACTGAGGGCAGTAGGAGCATGTGGCTCAGCAGCGGCTGTGTCTGGAGTCTCAGTGGGGACCCATGCACTACAGGAGGACCTACAGCACTGCCAGAGGCAGCAGCTGCCCCGGAGGGTCCCTGCCCCCGCCCGGGAGGCCTGCTTGGGCTCACATTGGCCAAGGACAGCCGCCAAGGCTACCTCAAGTCGAGTGGCTCCTCCTCATTGCCCACTGATGGGGAGCCAAGGCCCAGGACAAGTTATTGTAGGCACCTGCGAGGCCCTGGTGGAGGGGCAGGTGACAGGTGGGACAGTCTGAGGACAGGAAAGGGCCATGGAGAGGCTGACACCCATAGTCTGCCGCAGGCGGCTCCTCCTGCCCTCCATGCACCCCTCTGGGACGTCTCTTCCAGACCCATGGCTTTGGTTATGACCCACAAATGCAGATCTCAGAGAGGCTGCTCCTCCTCCTCCAGGTCCATTTATCCTTCCAGCCACTGGACCCTTCCCCTGAATATCCCAAGTGCACCTCCAGCTCCAGTCCCAAATAAAACTCAGCATCCCTCCTCAAACCTGTTCTTCCAACTCCCGTTCTCCGCTCCATGACGGGCAGCCAACATCCATTGTCATCCTTGGCTCTCCCTCACCTCACCCCCACATCCATCCTTCAGCAATCCTACCTTCTTAATCTATCACCACCTCCCTAGTCCAAGGCAGGCCCACGGGAAGTGATCAGTAAATGTTTGTGGTGTGGGTGGATGGATCAATGAATGGGAATGTGGATGGGTGGATGGATGGGTGGATGGATGGATGGGTAGATGATGGGTGGATGGATGGGCGGATGGATGGATGGGTAGATGATGGATGGATGGATGGAAGGAAATGGTGGGACTTTTACAGCTTAGGCAGCTTTGAGACTGAAGTCATTATACCTGTCAGTGCTTTTCTTGGGCAACACTCGGACCCTTAGTTTGATAAGGGCTGGGTTGAACATACTGCTTCCGGGAAGGGCCCAGAGCTAAGACCATCTTGAGGTACACTGTTTTGAGAAATCAGGCAGTCAGGATACTTGAACGTCATAGGGCACAGAATAGCCCATGCCAACCACTTCTGAGACTGCCCCACCCCTGGGGAAGCTGGAGCAAGCAAAAGGATGCCAGCTGCTGCCACATGGAAGGTCTTTGGCCTCTGGACTCTGTCCAGGACTCAGGACTGGGCCGGGAGGACACCTTTCCTCCCTCACATGCCTCACACGACATCCAGAGACATACACAGGAAGAGGCGTCACGTGGACATCTCTTTCTTTTTACAAAGACTTTATTGTCTGACATGCTTGACAAAAAAAAAAAAAAAATTACAGCCACAATCAAGTTATGCCAAAATGATTGAGGAGCACGCCATCATCTTTCATACCTCAAGGACTTTTAATGAATTTTCTTTCAAAGTAACAGCTGCCTTCATAACTTTTCTTTTCCACATAAAAATACACCATATTCTGAAGGTACCTTAGGAAAAAAAATTTTTAAGTTTATAGTTCTTGGTCCGCATAGAAATTCGGTAGAGGTGACTAAAAGGGCCTGTGTCTTCTCCACCCCACGCGCACCCATGCACCACGCATCTGGGCTTCCCGAGGCCTTGTAAACATCCGCGGCCACCAGGAACCACTTGGCCAAACAGATTCCCGAAGTCCCGCACCCCACAGAGCGCAGCTGGCTCCGGTCCGCGCTGCTGCTGCCAGGCTCCCCTTGCCCAGGGTGCCCTTCGCCCCATGGGGAGCCCTGGGCCAGTAGGGAAGGAATCGTGGTCTCCCAGGATGCCGGGGTGCTGGGCTCAGAGAACAGGATCCCTCAGCACTCCAGGGGCTCTCTCTGAGAGACAAACCAGAGGGGCTCTGAACAGCACCCTTAAAAAAAAAGAAGAAAAGAGCCTTGGGACCATGCATTGCCTTGGAGGGGCAGAGCTTTGAGCCATGGCAAAGCAGAGGCCATGGAGCCAGAGACCAAGGCTCAAGTCCTGCTTCTGCCCGCTATGAACAGTGCACCCTCGGGCAAGTTACGTCACCTCTCTGATCTCAATCTCCTCACCTCTAAAATGGGGCCAACAGAGCTGCCCTTGCACGACAACCTGCGATGAATGGAGATTGTACCTGCAAAGGGGCGTGCTAAGTGCTGGCTCCCAGGGCGGGGCCTAGGGTCAGGGGAGTAAGGCCCTCCCCTCAGGCACCCGATTTAAGGGGCTACCAAAAAGCTCGGCAAGAGAGAGAAAGGGTGCTATTTAATCCCATGTCTTTAAAAATCAAAATCGATTCAGAAAAATATCCATGATGAACAAAATATCAAAATTTTCAATAAAGATAGAATCTGACCCTGCACGTGGCGATCCTGCCTCTCTGGCCTCACTCTGATGAGACCCTGCTGGTTCTCTCTCCCTCACGGATTCAGCCCCAACCGCGCCCCCCCCCCACCCGCCCAAGTCCTAATTTAAAGAAAAAAAAGAAGCCGCCCTGCGTGGAGCTGCCAGAGCCCAGGGCCCGCTTGCCAGTGGGCCACCCTCCCGTTAACAGGACAGACTGGCAAGGACCAGGAACCACTCAGCCCCTTCGGCTGTGGGCCCCCCAGACAGAATCCAAGTGGTGCGCAGGAAACCGCACTGAGGGATGGAACCCCATTGGAGGACAGTAGGGAGAAACATGGGTCCACTTCATTAAGTTAAGAAGGACGTTGTGTGTGTGTAGGGGCGTGCACGCCCACACGGGCGCATCCACGTGGCAGGGTGGCCTCGGTCTGCAGCCCCTCCAGCCTCCCGAGTTCTGCAGAGCTGCGAAGCCCCCGCAGGAACAGGGGCCATCCGTGACTCAGGAACCTCCCAGCTGGTCCTGGGCACTCACATGGCTCGTTCTGTAGAACCACTCTCCCGGATCCAGGCCCCGAGCAAGCACCCGGGTTGCTTAGGCCATTGTTCAAGACGGCCAACATGCCCACAGGAAGAAAGCAGGGTCACAAGGTGAGGCAGACAGCTTGTTGGCCTGGCCAGGTGCGGTCCGAATTCCTGAGACGTCCCTGATCGCTCCCTCGAGGGCCTCAGCTGTGAAGCAGCCCTGTCTCCCCAACCCCGGGGGGAGATGGCGGGCTACTTGCACCTGGGCTCTAAAACATCCCACCCACCCCCAACCCTGGGGCTTGCAGCCACACAGACCTCAGTTAGAGGGAGATTTTGTGCGAGAACTTCCAAAGTGTGTCCAGGAGCCGCGGCTTCCCAAACCCACGAGGGTGTCCAACTGAGAAGGATGAAGAGTCTGTCAATTCCCAAGCAGGACAGGACCGCAAGCTTGTTAGGTCCTTTGACAAGGTACACGCGGAAATGTACACGCAGAAAACAGTAATGAGCACAGAACCCCTAACAGGGACCCACAGGGTCCTGACTCCAGGTGACGGAGGCTGAAGAGTCAGGGGAGATTTTCTTCATTCCAAAGCCTCAACCCATCTGCTGGGCTGCTCCCCACGGCCAGACGGGTTGTCTGCATGGAAGGAAGGGTGGTTGGGGGTCCGTGCTCTTGGCCAGGCATATGGAGCTGATGTGGGCAGGAAGGGCTGAGACAGCAGGGGCAGTCAGGAGTTCCGGGGTGTGGGGAGGTCAATGACTATGGGCGGATTCACAGGCTGGTAGTTCACGGTGCACACAGACGCGTTCACATAGGTGGTCGTCCCATCCGCCATGACACCGTACCCTGGAAAGTAAGCACACAGCCGTCAGGGATGAGGGGTAAGGCCGGGACCCAGGGCAGTGAGGTGGTCTAGCGGGCGTGGTAGTAGAGCACTCGGCAACAGCAGGCAGAACACATCCGGGGCAAGCGACCAAAACCCTCAACTTAGCCTCTTCATCTATAGAGGTGATAATGACAGAGCTCCTTCCCAGGCTGCTGTGAGGAGCAAATGAGATACTAATCCACATACAGTGTTCACCCGAGTGCCTGGGAAGCACATGGACAGCACACAGTGAGATATCTTCAGTGACCATTATCACCATCACCACCACCATCATCACCACCATCACCACCATTACCACCACCATCACCATCACCACCATCACCATCATCACCACCATCACTACCACCATCATCACCATCATCATGTACTTTCTTCTCTTAGCCTCTGCTGCTATTATACTCTTTTCCCGCCATGTCTACTTGTTACAATCCTCATCCTTCTGCTCAGATCACCTCCAAGCCAGAAAGGACATTTCCCCTCCTCTTGTAGGTTACCCATTCTTTGGATCCCCCAAATGCAATTGTGTAGGAATGTGGTTTGGATCACACACCACCTGGGATCGGATGGCATTCCATGCCCATAGTTGGGCTACAGAAAATGACAGCCATATTGCTATCCCACAGCACATGGGTTGTCCATCCCATGACTTCTCAGATTCTGCCTTTGATCGCCTATCTGCTGCCCCTCTGTGATCTCCTTGGGGCCAGGGGAGATCTGATCACTCCTGCCTTCCGACAACCCCTGGCAGTGGCCCTCAGGGAAAGGGCTGAGACTTGTTTGCTTCTGAGTTAGAAAATGATCTGATGTGGACCAAACATATGTGAGGCCCAGGGGCCCTGGCCTAACACAGACGGAGGTTCAAGAAGCTGAGGGAAAACACATCAGTCCCCATGGCCCATGGGAGCCCATGTGCTTTCTGGTAGAGTGGGATGGGACGGGGAGGCCAGGGGCAGGTGGGATGAAGGTTCAAAAGGAGCAAAAGAGGGGTCTGCCAGACTGATGAATGAAGCTCCAGTGAGGAAACCCAAGGTCTAATAAGGAAAGCCTTGTGTGCAGGGCGTGGGGCTGTGGGGAGCCAGGGCTGGAGCTGACACCACCCAGCACCATCACGGCCGCCCTGCCCGCTGCCCCCCAAGGGGAAGTAAACACCCCCTACCATTCGAACTATGTGGACACAGCAAGTGGCCCCAGCCCCCCAGGAACAGAGCCAGAATGCCAGGTCTGTTGTGCGTGTGGTGGGGGTGGACGTGAGGTGCCACCAGAATGTCTCAGGCAAGCAATGTCTTGCTTTATTAAGCACCGACTGTATGCCAGGCTGTAGGGATGTAGGCGACAAGACCAGGCTGCCAGCCTTAAGGAGCTCACAGTGTGCCTACCCAACCTAACACATCCTCCGTGTTCCATCCAATGTCCCCTCCTCCAGAAAGCCCCCTGCCCGCATCCCAAAGACTTCCCAGGCTGGAGGCATGGCAAGGTCGCAGCGCTCCAAGGAAGTAAAACTTACCCCTAAGTCTTGCTAGATTTTGCAACTGTCTTCCCATCGTTAAACATTTCAGCAGTAGCTAACTGATGGCCAAGTGCAGATAAAGCATTTACAGAGCGAATGTCAGGAAGGGGCTGAGAGCAGGGAGGAGGTGACTGGCTTGAAGGGAGGTGAGGGGGCCCCTCTACAGGGCCCGCGAGGAGTCCCTCCCCCACCCCCCACGCCGACCTTCGTGGATGTGGCCAAAGACATGCAGCCGCGGCTGGACACGCCTCTGCACCGTGTTGAGCAGCTCCACGCAGCCCACCCGCTGCATCTTCTTGGGGACCCAGTCCAGGAAGCCTGTGTAAGGAAAGGACAGGAGGGCAGTGACGGGGTCCAGGAGGCCAGGCCCCCAGCCCCGCAGACCCCACGCCACAGCTTTTGCGTCTCAGAGACACGAGATCCTGGATTCAGGGATCGGGCAGAACTGCCCCCCAGTTCCCAGCAAGCTCTCCCAAGGCCACCTTGTCCCCGCCTTCAGGGAGGGAAAGCCCGCGGCTCCACCACGTGCCGCCTGGGGCCTGGTCACCTGGACCCACTCCTCTGCAGGGCCACCCAGACAGCCATGCTTACAAGAGCCCCGAGTGGGCCAGGCACCTAGGGTGACAAGTGAGCACCCCCCATGATCCGTGCTCGGAGCGGCCTCAAGGGTGCCATCCACCCATTGCAGAGACAAGCACACGGAGGCCTGAAAGGGACGCGTGAGGCCCAAGGGCACCCTAGTGGGCTGGCAGCAGAGCAGAACCAGGAGCGAGATTTCCACGTCGGAAACTTTCGAAACAAACATCACAAAATCACGAAAATGAACTCCATTCACTGCAGCCTGGCTCACGTGGCCGTGTCTGGGTCTGCTCGCACCGCCAGCCTCCCGGAGCCGCCCCATATGGTGGCGGCTTATTATCCTCACATGGCCACACAAACGAAGAATAATTGATGACTCCAAGCGAGCAGCTAGGGTTCATCGCGGCCCCACTCTGTTTGGGTGGGTGAGACAGGTTTCTGCATGCTCGGAAGGGGAAGGGGGATCCTCTGAGTCACTGACTCAGGCAGGCTGCCGCTGCCACGGCCTTAGTGATCAGGGAGGGAGGGAGGGAGACAGACGGAGGGAGGGAGAGGGAAGGAGGGTGGGAGAGACACAGAGAGAGAGAGGGAGGGAAGGAGGGAGGGTGGAGAGAGACAGAGAGAGACAGAGGGAGGGAGACAGAGAGAGACAAGGAGGGAGGGAGGGAGACAGAGAGAGACAAGGAGGGAGGGAGGGAGAGAAAGGTCCCCCAGGCTTGGCCATCCTGCACCCCTCTACCCCGCAGCCTGCAAACCCTGGAGATGAGCATGGCTTAGCTTCGCCTCTTGCCCGGCATCGCCTGCCCCGGCCCCAAACACTGTGGGAGTGATGGCACGTTCTGTGGAAGCAGCAAGAGGAGGGGGAGGCTGGGAGGGGCTGGACTGCTGGGAGTTTGGACAGCATTCTAAGGCCTAAGGGAGCCATGAAGGGTTGTAGAGGGATGGCATGGCATAGCTGCCGATTCAGAGAATTCCCTCCTACTGATGCAAGGAGAGTGGAGTGGAAGGGGCGAGACTCGGCACTGGGGGACCAGTGAGGAGACCATGGCAGTCATCAAAGGGACAGAAGACGTTGGCCTGGACCCAGGTGGGGACAGGCATGGTGGAGAGGAGAGGAAGGAGCTGGGATCCAGTTTGGAGGTGGAATCGGAGGGACTTGCAGATGGACAGGAAGTGTGTGTGAGTAAAGGGGGAGTGGAGGCCTGAAAAAGCCCCCCGATGGGACAGCCAGGGGGGCCCAGAGGCAGTTAGATCGTGTGAGCAGTGACATCAGCTTGGACCAGGGAGGTGGCAGTGGGACCTGGGAAGAGAGCTGTTGAGGGTGGAACCCACAGGCCCTAGAGACTGTTGGGATGGCGTGAGGGGTGTGCAGGACGAAGCCCAGAGAGTGACCTTGAAGGAATTATGCCCCCAGGATGCAGGTCAAGAGCCCAACCCTGCCTCTCCACGTCCCTGAGCTCCAGTACGCAACGTGTGGAAAATGGGCAGCTGATTCTGACCTCCCTGGGGGGCTGCGAGGAGTCCACAAGGTAACAAGCTGAACCCCCAGCACATAGTAGGTGCTCGGGAAGTAAGGGGGGCCATGGGGTGAACTGTCCCCAATGCCACAGCAAGTCAGACTCACAACAGAGCTCATCCGGGCTGATCTCTGTGCTCAGGCGGGGCTAGACCCCGCCCCTCTCAACACAAGCAGGCCCACTGGGGGGTGGGCCAGCCAAGGCGTGGGGCAGCTGACTCTTACCCAGTGGTGGTCCATGGGTTATCAGGATGTCTACGCCTTCGGGAATGAGGTTCCATTTCTCTAGCAGTGCTTGGCCTCGAGGCAGGTTAAAGCCCCAGCCATAAAACCAGGGCTGCCTATGGAAGAAGAGCAGGCAGTTCAGAGAGGGCCACTGAGAGAGTGGGGTGATCACAGGAAGGGGAAGCAAGTCACAGTGCCAAATGGTCATCAGGACAAGCTTGATGCCTAGAAGCTCAAAGTAAAGGTGGGGATCGCCTGGACTTAGCCAGAATCCTGACCAATTCACGGGCTGTGGGATGTCTCTGGCATCCTCTTCTCTTTTCCCCTTCTTTCAACACAGTTTCTGTTTTTCTAGGATGAATAAATATTATTTCTGTGATTTTTTAAAAGGAAAGTTTAAAAAGAATCAGCTTCAGCCAAAGACCTCTCTTGCTCCAAGCTCCTCTAAGGAAATTCAGAGAAGAACATGCTCACCCACCTTCCTGCCCACAGTTGGGGCACGTTGAGACCCAACCCAGAGAGAATGGCTTCCAAGTGGAGGATGCTGATTCCTGCTTTCCCCTGAAGCTCCCAGCCAGGCTGAGTCTATCCCCAGCTCTAAGGGCAGGGCCAGAGGGACCTAAGCCAATTAATGGAATCTCAACTCAGACCTAGACTGAGCAATGCAAGTGATTCCCTTGGATTGGCTCAATGGTGAACATGTAACCTAGATCCTTCCCATTGGTGAGAATCCCAGATATTTCTTCTTTTGATGGTGAGAGAAGAGGATGCTGTCATCCCTGCATATCAACCAGTGAGTTTCTTGCCTTGGAAGCTGTTAACAGCTATTGAGCTGTCCCAAAGGGCGATGGCTGGACCACATTGCCCAGGGTAGCCCACTGGATCAAAACTGCACCAGTCACCCACCATACCTCTGCACTTCTCAGTTATATGGGCAACATAAAGCCATTTGATTGGGCTTTCATTTCTAACAAAAGCATCCCTACTATGAATCTCCCTTGGGCCTAAGTCATTATAAGATCCCACGTTAACATAGTCCTTTAGTGTTTACAAAGTCATCATCATCATCACTACCACCATCATCATCACCACCATCACTATCATCCCCACTATCACTACCATCATCACCATCACCATCATTACCACCATCACCACCACCACCATCACCACCACCATCATCATCACCGCCATCACTATCATCCCCACTATCACCACCATCATCACCATCACCACCATTACCATCACCATCCTCACCATCATCATCACCACCACCATCATCATCATCGCCATTATCATCACCATCATCATCATCACCATCATCACCTCCATCACCATCATCACCACCATCACCACCATCACCACCACCATCATCATTGCCATTATCACTACCATCATGATCACCACCACCATCACCATTATCATCCCCACCATCACCATCATCATAATCGCCATTATCACTACCATCATGATCACCACCATCACCATCACCACCATCATCATTGCCATTATCACTACCATCATGATCACCACCATCACCATCACCATCACCACCACCACAATCACCACCATCACCATCACCAGCACTATCACCATCACCAACATCACTATCACCACTGTTGTGGGTCAAATTGTGTCCTCCAAAAACATATGTTGAAGTATGAACCCCCAGGACCTGTGAATGTGACCGTATTTAGAAACAGGGTCCTTGCAGATATAATCAAGTTAAGATGAGGTGATACCAGATTAGGGCGTGCCCCTAATCTAGTGACTGGTGTCCTTATGAGAGGGTCATGTGAAAACACAGAGATACAGAGAGAAAAGGGCCATTGACAATGGAGGTAGAGATCAGAGTGATGTTGTCTACAAGCCAAGGAGCACCAAGTACTTCTAGCCACCACCAGAAGCTGGGAGAGGGGCACGAAACAGATTCTCCCCCAGGACCCTCAAAAAGGACAAACATTGGTGACACCTTGATCTCAGACTTCCAGCCTCCAAACTGTGAGAGAATAAATGCCTATTGTTTTAAGTCCCCCAGTCTGTGGTAATCAATTATGTGGCCCCAGGACATCGATAGAATCATCATCACCACCATCACTATCATCACCCTCGTCACCTCCCCACCTGCCACCTCAGGGACCTTCACGCCAGCAGCGAGGGTGGGCAGATGGGTCTCTTTCTTTCTGTTTCATGGATGAGGAGATTGAGAACAGAAATTATCACCTGCATTTCCCACATACCTACCTTTTTGTCAGGTGCCATCTAAGTACATCATAGGGATGGTTTACCTGTTACAAGAACCCTGTGAATTAAGGACTAAGAGTATCCCCATTTTACAGACGAGGAACCAGAGGCTCAGAGAAGTGAGCTAGCCTGGGATTTGGGTGTGCTGACTCCTGGGCTGGGCACCTCATTACCACTCACCTCCAGCATGTACCGTCGAAGTCAGCAGTGGGGCTGGGCTTTCATCTTCAAGGTCTCTCTCACATGCCCAAAGCTGCCACTAAAATCCCTTTCATGGCGCATATGCCCTTCGTGGCGAGGCTGAGACCTCTGGCTGTTGACCCAATGGCTCTACCTGTTGGCAGCCACCCAAAGCACCCCTTTGGAACCCCGGGCATCTCACGGAACACCATTTGAAAACCCTGATTTAGTCCCACCATGGTACCTTCTGGATAAGAAGACGGAGGTTCAGTGAGGGGCAGTGAGGTGCCCAGGGTGGGGCAAGTCATGTTTGAACCCAGACCTGACTCTCTTCCCTCAGCCTTCATGTCTGCAGTGCCATCTTCTGGAACATGGGTTTGTGAAGGAGGAAGATGGGTGACAACGGTGGCTGTTTGGGGGTGAAGAGTCCTTCTGCCATCTCAAACACTTGCAGAATCCCCTCCGCCGCTAGCCTTGCTCACCCGGGACTCCTGCCAGGAACGCCGGTTCCCTCCTTTTCTCCTCCTGCTCACCCCTGACCTCACGCCATGTTTATCCTTCAAAGCCCCATCTGCCCCAATCTTCCTCTCACCTTGCGTGCCCAGCACCAGCCCGGAGGAGGGGAATAAAGGAATGAATGAATAAACCTGAATGAATGAATCCATGTGTTAACAGATGTCAAATAGGACTTTTCTGTTGCCTAGGGATTGCAGCCAAACTGTTAAAGCTGAGAATGATGCCCCATATTCAAAAGAGAGCCCCCAGCTACTGCCGAGAAAAACTTACTAAAAGTGGGCAGAGCACGCCAGGCCACCATCTCCCCAAGCCCCTGCCGGCCTAAGTTTTGGCCTTGAAGAAGAGGGCTGTGGCTCCTGCCTTGTTCTTATAGGGGGAGCTGAGAAGATTCTCTCATACTTAGATATGAGTGGGCCCCAGGAGAACCACCTGTGCAGGTGGGGGCCTGGGATCTGCACTCTAAGGCTCTGGGAGGAGAAACAGATGGTAAGAAACAGTCACAGAGGGACTGTGAGCATCCCCAGGTTTGGGCTGTCCAAGGGATCCCCAGCCGTAGGAAGTACCTGCCAAGTGAGGAGACCAGGTGTTTGGGGCTGGGGAATAGCATCTGGGTAGGTTGGCCTGGGGACAGTCCCCTCAGAAGACCTCTCCTATCACTGGCACACCCACATCGGCCAGCCTGCCCATGCATAACCACAGAAAATGCACCCCCCCAAACATACACAATTTTACACCCAACTTCAAGGCAATCTTGAGGTCAGACAGACCTGGGTGAGAATGGGTCCACCTCTTACTACCTGTGTGACCTATGGCAAGTAACTCAACGTCTCTCTATGCCTCAATTTCCCCATCTGTAAAATAGGGATAAAAATACCATCTCAATAGGGCTGTTTTGGAGGATTAAATCCATTAATCCACATAAAGCGCTTAAACAGTGCCTGGTTCAATGCATTGCAGCTGCTTTCATCATCTCCATCACCATCATCATCCTCCCCGTCTCCATCATCACCATCATGACCATCACAACCACCATCACCACCATCACCATCATCACCATGATCATTACCATCACCATCACTACCATCACCACCATCACCATCACCATCACCACCATCATCATCACAACCATCACCACCATCATCATCATCACAACCATCATCACCATCACCACCATCACCACCATCATCATCATCACCATCACCACCATCACCAGCACCATCATCACCACCATCACCACCATCACCTCACCAGCACCATCATCACCATCACCACCACCATCACCACTATCACTATCGCCATCATTATTGTGGGCCCCTCCTGAAACCCACCCATGGAGCCTTCATGAAAAACCTTTGGCCTAGGGCAGAGTTTTTCAAACTGCATTTTGATGGGTCACAACAACATTTTTTTAAAAAGAAAAGAAAGCATCAAAAAAAAAAAAAAAAAGAGTATCTCCTAGCAGAGAAAGGATACTTCAGTTAAATATATTTATATTTAAATAGATACCCACGTATGGATGTACTGAGTCACAATGTGAAGTGCTTTTCCTACCATGGTTCCTGGTCAGCAACAGTTGACAGTCGTGCTCCAGCAGCCAGCTGGGGCGGCTCCTGCCCTAAAAGGCTGAGCTCCCAGCTCTGCAATTTCTGAAGCCCTCAGACTCTGGGCATCGTCAAAGCCCCCCTCTGGCTGAGCCAGGGCAGAGTGACTGCAGGAAAGGCTGCAGCTGTCTGGGAGCCGCTCCGAAAGCCAAGCCTAGTGGTCCTCCCAGGAGCCCGAAGCCCCGTCAGCCTCCGGGGGAGAAAAGCAACGTGTTTCTGGTGCTGCCTTCCAAATACAAGATCCATTCTTCAAAAATCTAATCAAATATTTACAAGACAGGATGAGGCCTCGTCTGCATGGAGAGAAGGCGTCTGTTAGTCCCTGTGAGCCACAGCAAGGGGTAGCTTCTTGAAAGAGACACTTAGAAATGTATCAGAGACCCCACAGGCCCCCACGCAAGCCTCCACCTGCCCCAGCTTCCTCTCACCCAGCACTACTGAGCCTTCCCCTTGGGGTGGCGTTTCCCCATAGATACACCTGCCTAGTTCCTGGAAATACACCACCTCCCATCCTGGGAAGGTGGAACCCACCCTGTCCCTGGGGAGACCCTGAGAGCTCGCTCAAGGCACTGAGGTTGGCATCAGACATCTGGTTCTGCCCCCGGCCAGCGACTTCACCTCTCCCAGCAGGATAGTGATGCCTATGCCCCCAGATCTTACCCCATGAGGGCGAGGGGTCCTTCTTGTGAGGTGCCATGACCCTGACACAGAGGGGAGGGAAAAAAGGAGAGAGGGAGGAGGTTTAAGAGACTTAAATTATACTTCCACTATGAAAACTCCTAAATACTCAGGAGCTCCATCAATGGGAAAAGGGGAGGATCTAGCTTTTATGAAATTTTAGGGGGAGCAGGAAGAGTCAAGTCATTCACGCAAACATCCAAAGGAGCTATTTGCCAGGATGGCCCGTGGGTTGGGGAACACCCCCGTCAGGCCGGGAGCTTTCTCTGGCACAGCGGGAGAGACAGACTCTTCACAGTGACCTCACCCTCCAGAGGCCGTAAACATCTCGGCCCCTCCCGTGGATGTCCATTCAGGTTTCTGCCATGGGAAGAGGAGACAGAAGTGTGGTGCCAGGCCTTCTTCGAGGTAAAGTGGGCCCCAGATGCTCCCAGCATTCCGTGTCTGGTCACTTGACCTCCTCATCTAGCAATGCCCTTTGGGGCCAGAGCTGAAGTCCAAGGCTGCTCTGGTTTCCAGACAGATGACAGGACAGGCAAGGGCTCACAGGGCCACCCAAGCAGCCAGGGTCCAGCCCAGCCCCTAGTGGCCCACCCACCTTGGGGGGCAGCCATGGTCTGAGACCGTCAAAGCCCAAGACGGGATGCCCGGGCCCTGCGAAAACCCCGTGCCCGTCTCCAACGTGACCTGGTGCCTGGACCCAGGCTCGCCACGCTGAGGGCCAGGAGCCCGATGTCTGCACACCACCCAGGACATCGCAGACCCCAAGGAGGTCAGATGAATCAGAATTCCGACTGAGCAATGGGAGGCGGCTTTATGTCCTGAATTTCTGTCTTTCTGTTCTAAAGTAACCATTGGAATAATTTTCTTACAGAATGATAGTTGCCATGGCAACCAGAGCAAATTTTCCTTTTCTGAAACAGATGTCTCATTTAGTTGAAAATTAGAATGTGAACAAACCCATGGGAAAAATTAATTCAAACTTTAACAGAGCGCTGAATACAATGTAATCTCTCAGAGGTTAACCCCTTAACAGCTTTTTTGTGCGCTTATGGTAACCTTCGAATCCAGTCTAATTAAGCCCGCTTAGCCAATATAAATGACCTCCTCGTGGCCAATCATTAAACGATTTCCCCCTAAAGCGTGAATCCCAGGTCCCCCAACGGCAGACGGGAGGGGGCGACGCTCGTCTACAAAGAATGCTAAAGCCGAATGCGCTCTGCTGCGCCAGGTAAGGCGTATGGCCCCTGGGCGGGGGTGTACCCAGCGGTCACCCAGTTAGCATGGGCTTTGGCCACCCCATTTCCTGGGGACACTGGGGTGTGCAGGCGGAGGAGGCCTGGAGTGCCCTGGGGTGGGGCTGGGCCCAGTGGTGCACCCAGGCCAGGGCGCGCTGCCCGAGGGCTGGCATCCGGAATTCCCTTGACCGGATGCCGAGGGGCACTACGGGGACACCAAGGGGGGCACCTGCACAGGCACAAATCCAGAGCCTCTCCACGAGCCCCCAGGCCTCACACCCACTCTGGGGGGCAGCTGCCATCACTGCTCCATTTCACAGATGCGGAAACTGAGGTGCGGGGAGGTACAGAGACTTGCGCAGGGTTCCCTGGTGACCAAGGGACACAGCCGGGGCTCAAACCCAGACAGCGGATTCCAGAGCCTGCACTCTCGGCCTCCAGGTCAGAATTATGCAAATAGGACCAGGAACCCGGCCTCCCCCTCCCCAGCAAGTCCCACTTACCAGCCCCTTCCACATCTCAGCTCAGTTAACCCTCAGGACAAAGTCCTGGGAGGCTCCCACTTTAAAGACAAGGAAATGACAGCACAGAGAGGCCAAGTGGTATGCCTGAGGACACACAGGAGGTAAGAGGGACGTGGACCAGGCTTCCAGGCTCCTGCATCCTATGCCCAATCGGTGGCTGACCCAAAGAGGACCCTACTGGGGAGGCCAGGCCTCTTCAATGGCAACTGGCTGCCTGCCCCTCTGAGCAGCTCCTGAATGTCCCCTGCCAGGTCCCAGCCCAGGCCCTGGCCCTGCTAGGCCCCCTCTGAGCCTGGCTGGACAGACAGGAAGCAGCTTGTGACTCTGGTTCCTGGTGTCCCACCTCTCAACTGTTCCCTGCAAGTGACTCCTCTATTCCAAAGCCTTCCATGGCTCCCTGTGCCTGGAAGACAAGCCCAGACCTCATGGCCTTGGGCTCTGTCCCAGTCCACTTCTTGGACCATCCTGCTCAGATATCCCACTGAACTCACCACATGCTGGCCGCAACAATCCTCTGTTTGCTGAACACTGCCCAGCCTTTCCGTGCCTCTGGGTTTTTGCTCCTGCTGTTCCAGCCATCCTAAAAGCCCTTCTTAGCCTCTCCTCAGACTATATGACCCATTATTTGTTAAGGCTTGGCTTAAAGGCTCCCTCTTCCAGGAAGCTTCCCATGATCACCTCTATCCCCCAAGCACAGGTGACCCTCCCTGCTCCGAATCCCCTCATGGTGGCTCCCTCAGGGCAGGTTCAGGTCAAATCGTCCCTAAATCCCTCTTGCCCAACAGATGGCTGAGCCTAAGTGGACTCAGGGAAGGTTGGCTCATGGTGTGCACGAATGAATGAACGCATGATGGAATTAATGGCCAGGTACTCTACCTGGCAGGCAGGTGGGTGGGAAGAACTAAGCATTTGCCCTCTCCTCTGTGCACCCTCCCAACGGGAGCCCCCACCCTGGAGCCCCTGGAGTCATGAAGCCCCGGGACCTACAAGAAGCACAAGCATGAGAACAAACAAGAACTCTCATGACCCACCGAGCACCCCAGTCTCTCCCACCCCCCCATGACCTGCCCAGGTGGACTCATATGCCCATTTCACAGATGAGACCTCAGAGGTAAGGCCAGGCTCACGGTACTCACACCCTCTGCTGCATCCTAGCTCACCTCCTTCGGGGGGACCTTCCCTGCCTCCCCCAGGCAGCCCACTCCTTAGGGTTGGGGGTTGAGGGCAGCTGCCCTGCCAGGTAGAAGGGGACAACCTCTTACGGCGGACCTCGTGGGCTGGGTGTTCTCACTTCCGCTCCTTATTCTATGGGGGTGAAAGCTGTGGTCTGAGTGGGGCGGTGACCCGACTCCCTCAGAGAAGCTTCTCTCAGGGATGGCTAATACTGAGAGCATCTCAGATGAGGGTACCACACGTCACTGGCCCCAAGAGCTGCCCGGGACACTCTCAGCACCCCAGGGAGGCTGTGCTCCCATTCTGCAGCAGGGGAAACCGAGTCAGTGACACACCAGGGTGGCCCAAGCGAGTTCACCCCCACAAGGGGTCCCCGGACACCTGGGGACATCCCACAGTCTGAGCAGCTACCACCACCTGCCCAGCTCTGAGGGAGAGAGGTCTGCCTTGTCCCTTGTCCCTGCACTGCCCCGAGGGGGAGCCTGAGGGAGCCGCCTCCGCAGCAGGGCCAGCCCACCCGCCCGGGGACCGTGGCCGCCAGCGAGGGGGCAGGGCCGCGCAGGCTGGCAACACGTCCCCAAGGACTGCCAATCACACACCTTGCCCCGCACACAACAGTTCCGGGAAGTCAGCAGCAAGATAAGTGGAACCGAAGAACGGGGTCCTTTGTCATTCCTAATTAATTTCCCCCCCTTCCGAGGTGCGGAACCATTCATCTTTTGTTTCGCTGGGACCGCGCAGAAGGGAGAAGGCAGACAATTCGTTTCAAACATTAATCTCATGTAGAATAGTGCGCATATGTGTTGAGGGGCCCTCTGTAAAGAAGATAACAACAACGTGAAATCAAGAAAGATAAGGACAGGGAAGGGGCAAAGGAGAGAGAGTCCACGTGAGAGAGAGGAGTGGATGTGTGTGCGTGTGTGCACGCGTGTGTGCTGTGTGCGTTGTGCGTGTAGATGTGTGTGTGCATGCATGTGTGTGTGTGCTATGGGGGCTGTGTGAATAGGTATGTGCGTCCATGTAGCTGTGTGTGTACGTGTGTGTGGTGTGTACTGTGGGGTTTGTGTGTAGCTGTGTGTGTGCGTGTGTCATGTGAGGGTTGTGGTGTAGGTGTGTGTGTGTGTAGCTGCATGTGTGTGCCTGTGTGTATGTGGGGGGGTGTGGTGTGGGGATTGCGTGTGTAGCTGTGGGGGGGGGTGTGCGGTGTGGGGGTTGTGGATGAGTGTGTGTGCGTGTGTGTGTGTGTAGCTGCATGGGGGTAGGGGTGGGGGTGTGTGTTGTGTAGTTTCGTGCATGTGTGGTGTGTGTGTGTGGTATGCGGTGGTATATGTGTACGTGTGCCCGTGTGTACTTGTGTGTGTGTGTGTGCGGTGTGGGGGTGGTGTATGTGGGTGTGTGCATGTGTGTAGTTATGTGGGGGTGGATTGGTGCATGCGTGTGAGTAGTTGCATGTGTGTGTGTGTGTGCGTGTGTGTGCGTGTGTGTGTAGTTATGTGGGGGCTAGATGGGTGTGTGCATGTGTGTAGTTGCGTGCATGTGTGTGGTGTGTTGTGTGTAGTTCCGTGCACGTGTGTGTAGTTGCGTGCATGTGTGTGGTGTGTGTGTGTGCGTGTGTGTAGTTATGTGGGGGTAGATGGGTGCGTGCGTGTGTGTAGTTGCGTGTGTGTGTGGTGTGTGTGCGTATGTGTAGATATGTGGGGGTAGATGGGTGCGTGCGTGTGTGTAGTTGCGGGTGTGTGTGTGATCTGTGTGTGTGTGCGTGTATGTATAGTTATGTGGGGGGTAGATGGGTGCGTGTATGTGTGTAGTTGTGTGTGTGTATGCGTGTGTGTGTAGTTATGTGGGGGTGCATTGGTGCGTGCATGTGGGTAGTTGCATGCGTGTGTGGTTTGTGTGTGTGCGTGTGTGTAGTTATGTGGGGTGTAGATGGGTGCGTGCGTGTGTGTGGTTGCTTGCATGTGTGTGGTGTGTTGTGTGTAGTTGCGTGCACGTGTGTGTAGTTGCGTGCATGTGTGTGGTGTGTGTGTAGTTGGTACTTGTGTGAGGTGTGTGTGTGTAGTTATGTGGGGGGAGGGTGGGTGCGTGCGTCTGTGTAGTTGCGTGCATGTGTGTGATGTGTGTGTGGTTGCGTGCATGTGTGTGGTGTGTGTGTAGTGTGCATGTGTGTGTGCATGTGTGTGGTGTATGTGTGTAGTTGTGTGTGGTGTGTGCATGTGTGTGTAGTCGCATGTATGTGTGTGGTGTGTGTAGTTGCATGCATGTGTGTGGTGTGTGTGTAGTTCGTGCATGTGTGTGGTGTGTGTGCGTGTAGTTACGTGCATGTGTGTGGTGTGTGTGTGTAGTTGCGTGCATGTGTGTGATGTGTGTGCGTGTAGTTGCGTGCATGTGTGGTGTGTGTAGTTGCGTGCATGTGTGGTGTGTGTGTGTAGTTGTGTGCATGTGTATGGTGTGTGTGCATGTAGTTGTGTGCATGTGTGTGGTGTGTGTGCATGTAGTTGCGTGCATGTGTGGTGTGTGTGCGTATAGTTGCGTGCATGTGTGGTGTGTGTGCGTATAGTTGCGTGCAAGTGTGGTGTGTGTGCGTGTAGTTGCGTGCATGTGTGTGGTGTGTGTGTGTAGTTGTGTGCATGTGTGGTGTGTGTGTGTAGTTGCGTGCATGTGTGGTGTTTGTGTGTGTAGTTGCGTGCATGTGTGTGGTGTGTGTGCGTGTAGTTGTGTGCATGTGTGTGGTGTATGTGTGTGTAGTTGCGTGCATTGTGTGGTGTGTGTGTAGTTGCGTGCATATGTGTGGTGTGTGTGCGTATAGTTGTGTGCATGTGTGTGGTGTGTGCGTATAGTTGTGTGCATGTGTGTGCTGTGTGTGCGTGTAGTTGTGTGCATATGTGTGGTGTGTGTGTAGTTGTGTGCATATGTGGTGTGTGTAGTTGCGTGCATGTGTGTGTTGTGTGTGCGTATAGTTGTGTGCATGTGTTGGTGTGTAGTTGTGTGCATGTGTGTGGTGTGTGTGTAGTTGCGTGCATGTGTGTGGTGTGTGTGTATAGTTGTGTGCATGTGTGTGCTGTGTGTGCGTGTAGTTGCGTGCATGTGTGTGTTGTGTGTGCGTATAGTTGTGTGCATGTGTTGGTGTGTAGTTGTGTGCATGTGTGTGGTGTGTGCGTATAGTTGTGTGCATGTGTGTGCTATGTGTGCGTGTAGTTGTGTGCATATGTGTGGTGTGTGTGTAGTTGTGTGCATATGTGGTGTGTGCAGTTGCGTGCATGTGTGTGTTGTGTGTGCGTATAGTTGTGTGCATGTGTTGGTGTGTAGTTGTGTGCATGTGTGTGGTGTGTGTGCGTATAGTTGTGTGCATGTGTGTGCTGTGTGTGCGTGTAGTTGTGCGCATGTGTGTGGTGTGTGTAGTTGCGTGCATGTGTGTGTACATGTGTGTGTCGTGTGCATGTGTGTGGTGTATGTGTGTAGTTGTATGTGTGTGGTGTGTGCATGTGTGTGTAGTTGTGTGTATGTGTGTGGTGTGTGTGTGTAGTTCGTGCATGTGTGTGGTGTGTGTGTGTGTAGTTGTGTGCACGTTTGTGGTGTGTGTGCGTATAGTTGCATGCATCTGTGTGGTGTGTGTGTGTAGTTGCGTGCATGTGTGTGGTGTGTGTGTGTGTAGTGTGCATGTGTGGTGTGTGTGTGTGTATAGTTGCGTGCATGTGTGTCGTGTGTGTGTGTAGTTGCGTGCATGTGTGTGGTGTGTGTGTGTAGTTGCGTGCATGTGTGTGTTGTGTGTGCGTATACTTGTGTGCATGTGTTGGTGTGTAGTTGTGTGCATGTGTGTGGTGTGTGTGTAGTTGCGTGCATGTGTGTGGTGTGTGCATATAGTTGTGTGCATGTGTGTGCTGTGTGTGCGTGTAGTTGTGTGCATATGTGTGGTGTGTGTGTAGTTGTGTGCATATGTGGTGTGTGTAGTTGCGTGCATGTGTGTGTTGTGTGTGCGTATACTTGTGTGCATGTGTTGGTGTGTAGTTGTGTGCATGTGTGTGGTGTGTGTGTAGTTGCGTGCATGTGTGTGGTGTGTGTGCGTATACTTGTGTGCATGTGTTGGTGTGTAGTTGTGTGCATGTGTGTGGTGTGTGTGTGTAGTTGCGTGCATGTGTGGTGTGTGTGTGTAGTTGTGTGCATGTGTGTGGTGTGTGTGTGTAGTTGTGTGCATGTGTGTGGTGTGTGTGTGTAGTTGCGTGCATGTGTGTGTTGTGTGTGCGTATACTTGTGTGCATGTGTTGGTGTGTAGTTGTGTGCATGTGTGTGGTGTGTGTGTAGTTGCGTGCATGTGTGTGGTGTGTGTGTGTAGTTGTGTGCATGTGTGTGGTGTGTGTGTGTAGTTGCGTGCATGTGTGTGGTGTGTGTGTGTAGTTGCGTGCATGTGTGTGTTGTGTGTGCGTATACTTATGTGCATGTGTTGGTGTGTAGTTGTGTGCATGTGTGTGGTGTGTGTGTAGTTGCGTGCATGTGTGTGGTGTGTGTGTGTAGTTGTGTGCATGTGTGTGGTGTGTGTGTGTAGTTGCGTGCATGTGTGTGGTGTGTGTGCGTATACTTGTGTGCATGTGTTGGTGTGTAGTTGTGTGCATGTGTGTGGTGTGTGTGTGTAGTTGCGTGCATGTGTGTGGTGTGTGTGTGTAGTTGCGTGCATGTGTGTGGTGTGTGTGTGTGTAGTTGCGTGCATGTGTGTGGTGTGTGTGTGTAGTTGCGTGCATGTGTGTGGTGTGTGTGTGTAGTTGCGTGCATGTGTGTGGTGTGTGTGTGTGTAGTTGTGTGCATGTGTGTGGTGTGTGTGTGTAGTTGCGTGCATGTGTATGGTGTGTGTGTGTGTATTTGTGTGCATGTGTGTGGTGTGTGTGTGTAGTTGCGTGCATGTGTGGTGTGTGTGTAGTTGCGTGCATGTGTGTGGTGTGTGTGTGTGTAGTTGCGTGCATGTGTGTGGTGTGTGTGTGTGTAGTTGCGTGCATGTGTGTGGTGTGTGTGTGTAGTTGTGTGCATGTGTGTGGTGTGTGTGTGTAGTTGCGTGCATGTGTGTGGTGTGTGTGTGTGTAGTTGCGTGCATGTGTGTGGTGTGTGTGTGTAGTTGTGTGCATGTGTGTGGTGTGTGTGTGTGTAGTTGTGTGCATGTGTGTGGTGTGTGTGTGTAGTTGCGTGCATGTGTGTGGTGTGTGTGTGTAGTTGCGTGCATGTGTGTGGTGTGTGTGTGTGTAGTTGCGTGCATGTGTGTGGTGTGTGTGTGTAGTTGCGTGCATGTGTGTGGTGTTTGTGTGTGTAGTTGCGTGCATGTGTGTGGTGTGTGTGTGTAGTTGCGTGCATGTGTGGTGTGTGTGTGTGTAGTTGCGTGCATGTGTGTGGTGTGTGTGTGTAGTTGTGTGCATGTGTGTGGTGTGTGTGTGTGTGCAGAGACAGCACAGCGTAGGGCCAGGAACCGGGAGGAATTTCTTCCCGACATCAAAATTCGTCGGCTGCGTGTGGCGTGTGGGGCTGACAACTGTCAGAATCCAGGGAGGAAGGAGAGGGGGTGTGAGCAGCAGCGTCACCCTTGGTGGTGGCCACGCCGGGTCCCTTGGGGACAGGCTGGGCTATGCCGGCTGGCTCCCGCCCTCCGGTCACTGTCACGGCCCGAGGGAGGGGGCAGGCTCAGGTGGGGTGTGCGGCCAGCCCCAGAGGCAGGCTGGCTCCACGGCTTCCACTGAACCCAGGCCATTCCTGACCCGATCTGAGCTCAAGACGAGGGGGGGCAATACCACCAAGGTCCCTGGTGCCCCAGCCCAGGGCTCTGCGTGCCCCCCTCATCTCGCCCACGCACAGCCCTGCGAGGGGAGAATCCGAGTCTGATTTCCCAGAAGCAGGACTCAGAGCTCAGGGAGAACACGCCAGTGCCAGGGCCAGGGACCCGGGGAGCCCCGTCTGGGCTCTGCAGCCCACAGCGGCCGCCCGAGGGACGGGGCCAGGGGCCGGCGGGAAGCAGTGGCCCGAGGCCGCCGCCGCCGGCCGCCCCAAAACTGACCAAGTCCACCCACTTGGGCTGGACCCCTGCGCTGCTCTGCTAGGGCTGAGATCTCGGGCCAGGTCCTCGACCCAAGCCTCACCTTCCCTGTCCATAAAATGGGATGAAAACAATCCTGTCTGCCCCGATGCTCGGCAAGTTAAGCAGGACGATTCTGCAACAGCTCCCGGGGAGCTTGCAGACCCAGGGGGTCTCAGAGTCTCAGCTACAGAAGAGGAGGGAAAGCCCACCCCTCTGGCCTGAAGGAGGAAGAGGAAGGCCACAGCCTCGCACTGAAACCACCTAGAAATGCAAGAGGTACAGTGAGAGACACAGCTTTAGAGGCACAGGACTGGCAGCCTGTGACCCAGGGCACGTGGGTCTTCGTGGCCCTGAAGTAACCAGCAGGGAGCCTCAGGGGGTTAAGGGGAGGGAGCTGGGCCTGTGACCCACCCTCCGTAAAGCTGGGCCCCCAGAGGGCTTCTGGGGACAAGGGGAGAATGGGCCAGAAGAGGCCACCACTGACCACAGGGAAGCAGGATGCTGCACCAGACGGAGGAAGATGCCCCTGACCTCCGGCCTCCGGGTGGGTCCGCGAAGCGCAAGAAACGGAAGCAAACCATCCCCGGTTGTGTGCACCCCCAGGCCGGGGCGGGCACAGTCCTGTCTGAGGGGCTGCCCAGGACGGCCCCAGACAGAGCTGCGCAGAACGTGAGCGTCCAGTGCCCTGAACACCTTGGACAAGTATTGGAGGGAGACTGAAAAATAAACGTTTTCCGAACGAAGAAAAAGCTTTTCTTAAGAGAAAGAGCGAAGGATTCTGGGTGAGCGGCTGGAGTTGTGCCGAGCCAGGATTCCTGGCGGGGGGGTGGGGGGGGAAGGGCCTGAAGCCGGGGGGCTGTATCGAGCAGGGCCGGCGTCCTGTGGCCCCAGCAGCCTCTGACCGCAGCCGGGCACAGCAGGTGCCGGGCTGCCACAGGACCCGGGCCTGGCCAGGGTCCCAGGACCTCGGCCACGTCCTGGCGAGAGCCTCTGAGGGGCTAGGAAGGAGCCAGGGTTTCACTCTATTCGCCTCTATTCTGTTTTCTCCAAAAGACCTATTTGATGAAGTTTAAAAAAGAAACCTTTTAGCATCTCTCTGTACCCAGTTCAGTGGGGGGGGGGGGGTGCCCTCCATCCTACCACCCAGGCCCAGCCCAGCCCTCAAGCACTGGGGCACCCTAAGCAAGTCCCTTCACTTCTTGGGTCCCAGGCTCCTCGGATGTCCAGTGGGGACCAGGGTCTAGAAGATTACAAGCGACGGGAGCATGGGGCCTCGGGGACAGCCGTGGGCACAGTTACTATGACGACTGTCCCATCGGCAAGCAGAGCCTGGCTCCCGAGGGTCCCAGCCTTAAAACTCCCAGGCGGCTCGGTGCCTGCCCCCACCCCACCCAGCAGGGCTGCCCTGTGCACACAGGGAAGGGAACGAAGGACATGGAAGGCTCAACCCCTGCCCATACCCCGTCCCCGGGGCGGCTCGGTGGGCAGCCCCTGGCTGTGCAGAACACCCTGATCTCGCCCCCCCACCCCCGTTCTCGGCAATCCAGGCAGCGAGCTGCAGAGGGTTAGACGGTGAGTGGGACCACCATGTGCTGAACATTTCCTGTGTGCCAAGCAATTTACGCACACAACCCCCTGGAATCCTAAGAGCAGCCCTACAGGGGGGGTTTTATCCCTCCTGCCATTTCACAGAAAGCCAAGATTCTGACCCAAGATCACCGGGCTGGGCCCCGCCCGCCAGCAGGAGTGTCAAGCGGGGCCTTGTCCGGCCCTGGCGTTTAAAGAGAGCTGGTCTCCGAGACCCCGGGCTCCCTGCGAGAGGCGCAGGGCACCCCGCACTCCTGCCTGCGGGCAGCGCCAGGCCTCCAAGCTGAGCACCAGGATCCGCGCCCAGACGCCCGGCAATGGCCGGCAGCCTCTTCTCAAAGTTTAATGTCTCAGCAGGTTTATATTCCTTCTTTCAAAATACCAGAAGTAATTAGACCAGATGGACGAGCTGCATGCCAATTTCACTCCCTCCCGCACTCCTGTTTTGTTTTTTTTTTTTAAATCAAGGCCGTTTTCAGTTAAATGAGAACAAAAAAATGTATCCAAAACCCATAAACGAATACAGTATGTATACAGAATTTTTTTCCAACACTCAAGATTCTGTGACAGCTGAGCTCTTCCTCTTCCTCCGTGGCTGGTTCCCACCCCTTCCTCTAAGCTGCTCTGCCCAAGGCTCAGTGCCGAGTCTGCTCCTGAGGGGACCAGACGTGGCTTTCCTGTGACTAGAAAGTCACAGTGCCCTGGGGGCGGCGTCACAAACACACCGCCTCCCACGAGACTCGGGACCGGAGGCCCGCAGTGATGGAGCCTCTGCTGGTGTTGGGGAGGGCACGGGGTCCAGAGACGGGGGGGCAGGCCTTCAGCCTGGGGGTGAGGGGCAGCAGGGTAAGCAGGGAGGTGGCAGGGTCAGGCTCTGCTCTGGAGGGACCAGTACCGAGGAGGAGGAGGAGGAAGAGGAAGGACCCTGGAGGCAAGGAGCCTGGGGGAAGGCCCGGAGGAAGGTCCCAGAAAGACAGGAACACCACGCCAGACCAGGCCTGAATGTTAACTGAGTTCCCACAGCCTGGCATCTGTCACCTGTCCATCCATCCATCCATCCAACCATCCAAAAAACATCGATTCTGACGAGCCAGGCGCGGTCCTAGCGCTGGAGTGAAGACCACAAAAAGAGAGTCAGGTTCCTGTTCTCGTGGAGCCTCCAACATTCTAGTAGGAAAAGAGGCACGACAGAAAGCTACTGCTAGAGTCATGAAGACCGCGTGGTCCTGGAGCTAAGCGGACCGAAGGAGAGGCCCAGACACGGAGCCCAGGCGCGAGGTGGAAGTGGCTAGTGCAGGGCATGCCAGGAGGGACAGACTGTCTCTGCTCAGTGCTGGGCCAAGCAGGCATCCACGTGAAGACACCCAAGATGGGACCCCTCCTGCTCACCGTCGACACACTCACTGCTGGCGGGTCCAACCCCCACGCATAAAAGGCTAAATAGCAAACCTTCCAGAAGACAACATGGAAATATCTTCACAACTCCAGGGGATGGGAGATTTCTTAAACAGAACCCAAAAAGCACTTACCACAAAGAAAACCATGAATATGTTGGACTACCCCACATTAAGAACTTCTGGCCATCTGAAGTCACCACTGAGAGAGTCACAGAGGACGAAAAGCCACTTGTCACATTACAACAGACAAAGGGCTCCCATTCGGAATACACAAAGGATCTCTACCAACCAATAAGAAAAAGACAGACACCCGATTATTTCTATTAAATGGGCAAAAGACGTGAGCAGTTCACAAAAGAAGACACCAAGTGGCCGACAAAAGATGCTTGGCCTCCCTGGCCATCGAGGGAATGCAAACCACACTGGGAGGCCAGCAAGCAGAACGGACGTAATTTAAAAGCCCTACAACACCAAGCGCTGGCAAGGAAGCAAGGCGAGGGACTGCTGGACGGGGAAAGAAATCGGCATAACCGCTTTGACAAACGGTTTAGAGGTTCCCCTAAAGAACCGCACAGCCCGTGACCCGCCCCCTCCATTCCTAGTGGGGGTGTGTGTGTGTGAGCGTGTCATGTGCGTCCGTTCAGGAGCACGGATCTCTGTACCCCAAGAGACGCGTTCGAGAATGTCCACAGCAGTAGTATTGATAACAGCCCCAAAGCCAGGGTGGCTGGGTTTACAGAAAATGGACGAATAAGTTGCGGTATATTCATACGATGAAATCCTATGTAGCGGTGAGAAAAGACCCAATTACACCTGCCCATGCTGACACGTGCAGGAAGAATCTTGAAAATATAATATTGAGTGTAAAAAGCGGATGCAATGCGCATCCTGTTCACTGTGACCTTCAGATAAACAACAAAGAATTTCTTAGGGTAAGTCCCAAAGATTGCACGGGACACACTCATACTACAGATTATTCTCTCTGCCTCACTGACTGCTGCAGGATGGGGTTGGTAAGGCACCCTGGCACGGGGCGGGGCAGGGGCGCGGGGGCACGGCAAGGACTGTGGGGGACAGGCATGCAAGCATGGGGCCGGGGACTGCCCTGGGCCAAGGCTGGGTCAGCGCGGGGTGTTAGACGTTACGGACCCCCCAACCACCACCACCCTCATCCTGAGCTCCTGGACGGCGGAACAGGCCTGATCCATGTCTGGGTCTCCAGAGCCCTGCAGGGGGCCGGGCACACAATGGCCTTGTGGCCTTTGGAACGTGTGGCCCAAGGAAAATTTGGAAGGATTCTCTCTCCCAAGCGGAGCATCTCCCGGTGGCACCACTTAGAAGAGAAGCCAATCGTGGTGACCACGAGTTTGTTTTGTTTTCCCTTCCTTGCTTATTCCAGACAGTCCTCCATGTCAAGGCCAGCCTGGTCACAATGTCCCCACCCCTAGTGTAGCACCGAAAGGACTCTCCCTGACCCCCCACCCACGCCCCCGAGAGCATGCCGGCGCATCCCTCTGCAGGGGAATTATCAGCGCAGGCAGAGGAACTGGGGCCCTCTAAGTGCGGAGGGGTTAGGAGGATACCAGGCCCAAACACAGTGGGTCTGTGCTTGCACACCCCTTGTGACGGGCAGCTCACCACTCAGTAAGGTCACATCACCTCTCTCCTGGGCTCCTGCCTGTGGGACGGTCTTCCCGCACTGATGAGAGCCTGCCTTTTGTCACTGTCTTCTGTGCCCCTGCTCTGCCGGCTAGGGTCACACTGAACAGGTCTCCCCCTCAACCTGGGTCAGCCCTGCCCACATGCTCCAGACACCATTGCTATTCAGACATTCATGGCTAGAGCTTTATTCAATCCCCGATCCCCCCACTGGTATAATTACACTTCTAAAGCTGGAGAGAACATCTCCTGTATTCTCCGTGTTAGTCAATGTGTGGAGAGCCGGGAAAAGAAAGGGAAACCCAAACATCTGAACTTAGTAATCATCACCACCATCTTGGCCAGGCTACCTTCCTAATGAGCCACCATATCTCCAGGTGGTCGGTGCCAAGGGGCTGAGTCTCGGCAGACAGTTGGGGGGTGCACAACCCCCGCACCAGGCAGAATCAGCAGCAGGACCAGGAGGCGCTGCAGCCATGAACACCTTCCCAGGGGCAGCGTCACCTGGGAACAGCACAGAGGAGCCTGGCGGGGCAGTGTCCCCTTGTGCATTTGGGACACTGAGGCTCGGAGACGCATGACTCAGCAGGTCAGACATGGAGTGAGAGTCAGAGCCTGGGGGCACCCCTGGTGTGTCTGGGTCCAGCGAGCACTAGACTGACAGCCTGCACATATGAGTGCTGTGTCCCTTTTGGACCTCAGCTGTGCTGTGCGGGCTCCCAACAGGTTGATGACACAGGGTGACAGGCAGAGGGAGCTGTGACTGAGAGCTGAGCATCGGCCTCCAGAATGCCCACGGCTCTGCCAGCCTCCTGGCCCTTGCCTGAGCTGTTCCCTCTGCCTGTCACACCTTTCCCCAGCCCCCCACCCTGCATAGCTGCTTGTGTCCCCTCAGCCCCAGCCCCTCTCCCAGGGGAAGCCTTCCCTGACCCCAGCTCCCAGCCCCTCTCCCAGGGGAAGCCTTCCCTGACCCCAGCTCCCAGCCCCTCTCCCAGGGGAAGCCTTCCCTGACCCCAGCTCCCAGCCCCTCTCCCAGGGGAAGCCTTCCCTGACCCCAGCTCCCAGCCCCTCTCCTCCTGGCCCTTATGGAATCAAGGATTTGGCGGCTGATGTGTCTCCCACGAGGACATAAACCCCGTGAAGGCCGAAGCTGCACCTGTCTGGTTCACAGCATGTCCCCAGGGCCTAGATCAGTGTGTGGCATTCAATACAGCCTTGACAAATGAACGAAGCAATTAACAGGAGACCACGAGAACACTGACTGGATCCACTGGCCTCAATATCCTCACGGAGCCAGTAAGACCCAGGGGCATCAGAAGGTTTTTTGGAGAACCAAGGAACCCATACAGAGCCCATTGTTCTGGGCCCGGAACTGAGTACATGTTCATACAAGGACACTGACTTCTATGCTGGAGCAGGAAGAGCCCAGACTAGGAGTCCAGACAACGAGTCATTATGTGGCCCTGGGCAAGCCACAGCCCACCTGCGCCTCTACTTGCCCTTCTGTGAAATGGGATAGAGTCCTGGCCCAGCCTTGGGGGTTGCTGAGGTATCAGCTAGAGTAGAGCTAACCTCATCCCGGCCTCCACCCCAGGAGTTCCCAGTAATAGTAATTACAACCAACCTCCAGGGCCTTGCTCTGGGCCAGGCCTTCATCTGGATGGGCCCACACAGACTTCACAACTGCCTATAATGTGGTAGTATCATTTCCTCACTCCACAGAGGGACCAGAGAGGCTAAGGCACTTGCCCGACGTCACACAGCTACATATTCATAGTGTCCCAATTTGAACAGCCCTTCCCTTACCAACCAACCGCTGGGCCATGGTTGTTGCTGTGACACCCACCACCTGCTCCCAGCCCCAGATGGGGCCCAAGGGAAACCAGGGCAGCTGCTGAAACACCAGCCCATGGCCTGCATGGGGAGCATAGACAAGGTACCACTCAGCCCTCGGCATCGACGGCTGCCCAAACAGCATCCAGAAGATTCTGGGGGAGCCTGGCACAGACTGGGACTCAGAAATATGGCTCCTCTCCTGCCCCCTCCGCTTGCGGAAACTGCACTTCAAATCCCCCCTCCGACAGGGAGCCCTCCTGGATCTCACCAAGGCCTCCTGGGGTCCCTTCTCTGGCCTGAGCCTCTCAGTCCCACACTCAGTACTGGGCTACACATGGCATCAGGCAGTGGGTGTGCACCCAGCCAGCCAGGATGACAGGTAAGGGGGTCAAGGAGAAAGCAGTAAGGCCCCAGGAAAATTCTGGAACTAAAGGGTCTAGAACTGTCCAGGCTGGAAACCCCAAAAGCCAAAGGCAGTAGCCACTGGCGGCCCAAGCACAGGGCAGCTGGACCTCACTCAGGCCTCGGGAGCACCAGCACTTGGCCTCTAGCTGGCAGAGGGGACAACAGGGCTGGCCCAACACCCTGGCCCTCCACGCACCCATGAGCCTGAGAGCAGACTGTCAAAGGGGTTGCTCAGCCCCCAGCCATAGGGGTGCATACAGCTGCTCTGGGGGAAGGGGGTGGACACGGAGTGACACCTGCCAGTCCCCATCCCCTGCTTGTCCTGCAGCCCACATACTGGGTTGTGGACAAGGCGGTGTTGGAAGGCTGGTCTCTGCAGCAAATAACAGCAATGGGGTCTCCGTTCATGAAGAGCTTATTGGTACAGGCACCAGGCCCAGCTCGACCCTCCTGACACCTTCACGACCACCCTCTGCAGGACGTGCACTGTCACTTCCATTCTGCAGGGAAGGAAACTGGGGCACAGAGAGGTTAAGTGACTTACCCAGGGTCACACAGCTCATAAAAGTTGAGGCCAAGATTTGAGCCCAAGCAGTTTGGTTCCAAAACCACACTAACTCCTATAGAATAGAATATTTTTTTAAAGGGTTGTGTATGTATGTGGACATGCAGGGGTAAGGGGGTGTTCAAAATACTGGGCAAGGAGCTGCAGTCCAGGCTGCCTGGTCTGGTACCTGAAGGCCTCCCCCTCGACCCTCCTGACTTCCCTCTTGCACCTCATGCTGCAGTCCTTGCAGCATGTTCAGCCAGACTCCTTCTCCAAATCTGGGCTCCAGTGGCCTGCCAGGCAGATTCAACCGTCTCCTCTCCACTCCTGTCCTTGGCACTGAGCTCATCATGTCCTCAAGTGCCCCAGTGGTCCTTGATCATCAAGACCCCAGGGAGATCATCAAGACCCCAGACACGATGAGGACCAGAGAGATGGCAGCAGGTACCTCCTGTGGCTCAGGGACAATGGGACAGCCCACATCTTCCTTCTGCCCCATGAGGAGGCCTTGGCAAGATGGAACCAGGTCCTAAACCCACCAGCAGCCTCTGGCCACCAGGTGTCACCACAGGGCATCCACCAGGCAGCCCGGGTTCTCCCAGACACACTGTGTTGGTAACATCTCTCCCCCAAAGTCCCTGCACCCATACAGTCCCCGTGTGCCCCCAAATCATCCCTCAGCCTCCCTGCATGTACTGCTCTGATGGTGCAGCTTCAGGCCGTTACCCCTCCATAGCTGTGAATGCCCTTCTCCTCCTCCACAGCTCAGGTCACCTCACCTCCTCCAAGGAGACTTCTGGAATCACGCCACACTTTCAAGGACATGTGACCTCTCCCCACTGTGTATGGTACCCTCCTCACCCTGCCAGCACTTGGCACCCTGTGGCTATTGCCAGCTCTAAGTCCGCTAAGGGCCACTTGGCCTGTCCACCTACAGAATGGGGACAATAAATCAGTCTGCTCAGGGCTGAGTAAGAATTAGAAACAATGCTTATGGAGACTTTAGCACAGGGACCGGCTTACTGAATTTGCTCAGGAATGATTTGCTACCCACCACCATCACCATCACAACTACCACCATAATCACCATCATTATCACCACCTCCACCATCACCACCATCACCATCACAACTACCACCATCACCATCTCCACCATCATCACCATCACCATCATCATCATCACCACCTCCACCACCATCTCCACCATCATCATCATCACCATCTCCACCATCATCACCACCATCATCACCATCACAACCATCATCATCACCACCATCATCACCATCACCATCATAATCATCACCGTCATCTTAGTATATGTGCTGAAGTGAGCACATTCATCACCATCATCTTAATTAATCATCATCACCATCATCACCATCATCATCACCATCATCACCATCAACATCATCACCATCATCGCCATCATCATCATCATCACCATCACCACCATCAACATCATCACTTTCACCATCATCATCATCATCACCACTACAATGGCCATCACAACCATCATCCCCATCATCATCCCCATCATCATCACCAGAGCTCTGATGGACACACTGACCATCACACAGAAGAGTCATGACTCTTTCTCACCATGATCCCCACTGAGCCAGGGATGAGGCCTGATTATTCTGTGCACCCAACAGAGAGTAAGAGCTTGATATGTACTCATGATTGAAACAACCGCCATCCCCGACACAGTAAACCAGGTCTTTGGCCTTCCATGAAAATTACAACTGCCTTTCCTCAGCCTGGCTGATCACTCGTCACCCCTCACCCACGCATCTCTGGTGTGTGTCAGGGGACATGGGCAATGGGGAAATTCCTAGCATACACAGTAATGGTTGAAAGCAGGGGTTCTGGAACCAGAGTGCCTGGGTTTAATCCCAGCTTTGCCCCTTCCTAGCTGCATGACATTTGGCAAGATCCTCAAGCTCTCTGTGCCTCAGTTTGCTCACCTGGAAACTGGGGATAATAACAGTAGCCGTCTGTATGTGAGATGAACAGCACAGAGGACACAGCTGATAGAACTACTTGCCAGTTAGATATGGGGGCCTGCCGGGGGCCACACAGGGGTGCGGGAAGAGCTGAGATCTGGAGCTCCCCAGTGCTTCTCCCAGCCCCACTTCCCTCTGCGCCTTCAGCCCCAGCTCCCCCAGCACCCAGCCCGAGGTCAGGAAGGCACCCAGGGCGCACTCACCACGGCGAGCCGTAGATCCGGAAGCCCCGCACGGTGACCTCCGAGTCCTGCAGGTAGATACAGTTGGTCAGCAGGGACTGCACGTTCTCATAGTTCTCCGGCTTCAGCTTCGACACAGACGGGAAGTAGTAAAAGTCTTGCTTGATGAGGTCCGCCATGAACTCCTGGTCGAAGGTCAGCTCATGGTTGCCGGCAATCACGATCTTGTACTCGTAGGGCAGGCTACCTGCAGGGGTGGACAGAGACACGCAGGACACCGCTGTTGGCCTGCTGAGAGCCACCCCCCAGCCAGGGGAGGGCGGCGGGCGACAGGCACCGGGATCCCCGGCGGAGCAGCCCCCGCTGCTCGCTCCCCCATCCATGCCCTCGGATCAGAGGCAGCAGCAGGAGGTCCATCCTCCTCCCTGCAGCCTGCCTGCTCCGGTGGCAGCTAGGTGATAGGCCACCAGACCCAGGCCAGCAGGAGGGCCCCTGGCCTCATCCTCAGGACTTACCCGCCTCGGGTTCCTCTGTCTGAGCCACTTTTCCCCTGAAAGGAGACCCCACCCCGGACCTCCAGGCCTGGCCCCCCAGCCTCACTGTCCCAGGCCACTCACCCCGCGGGGGCCTGACTTGGGAGCCTCCACGCTCCAGCAGGAAGCGCAAGTTCCTTGCAGAGCCCGTGTGAAACCTCTGGAGATCCCACGCTTTGGGGAAGGGCCTACCCTGACTGTCCAAGCCAAACGCAATCCAAACAAAGCTGTCCATGCAGACCATACGCTGAACCGGTAACAGGTCCTTCCAGCTTGGCTCTGCGCAGAGCCCCGGGCCGTTCTTCCACACCTTCCTTCCTTCCCTTTCTTCCTCTGGGGCCCCACCTTGCAGATGCCCTGAGCAGGTGTGGGTGCTGTCTCCCACCTGACACGGCTGTGGGCCACCCCCCCACTACCACAGCCCCTCGGACCCAGTAAACCACCACCCCCACCCTTGGCCCCCACTGCCCCCCAGAAACCAGCCTGACCCCAGACTCGGGTCTCTGCCTCCCCATCGCCCACCTGCCTCAGTTGCCGGGCTCCCTGGGCCTAGAGAAAAAGTCATGACAGTACCTGTGGGCCCCGATTTGGATGAAAATGTAATGTTGAAGCTGAGCCAACCCAGAGGCCCCAGTCCTTCTCCTGGCCCCTCCAGCCTTCTGTCTGGGGGGGCCCCTGGGTGACATGTCGGGGAACCCTCCCAAAGGGCCTCAACCTCCCGGCTCCTGGCAAATGGAGAAGGAAGAGCAAGTGGCCGCCTGGCTGCTGGAGATCCACCCCTCACAGCGCTTCTTCTCTGACCCCGGGTGGCCATGACCCCCACAGGAGCACACACAGCCGCAGTGCTCAGTTTGGGAGCCCGCTGGCTTCAGTTCCAATCCCAGCTCTGTCACCTCTCAAATGAGCAAGTCACTCAACCTCTCTGAGCCTCAGTTTCCCCTGACCACGGAGGGTGTGCCTGGGGAATGCCCCTTCCTGGGAGCTAAGGACCTCCCTGCCCCCACCCCCTCCCAGGAAGAGCAGGGCCTTCGTGAAACTCTGTATCCTCTGCCCTGTGAGTGTTCTGTCAGGAACCCAATTCCAGAAATGCCCCAACTTCTAAGGACCGTTTGCCTCACTGAGAACTGACGCCCACAATATCGGATCGGATGGGACAGACGTGTGGTTAGACTCGGCTCCTGATGGGCGATCTAGGAAGAAGTGTGCTTTTCCCAGCCCCGTGTGAGCTCCGAGAAGGGGCAGGGTGAGCCTGGTGGCAAACAATCAATCATGAGAATGATAAACAATAATACAACAATGTTTCGGGCACTGTAACTACAACTATTGTATTCTAATGGCAAGGGAACAGAAGAGTCCAGAACGTAGTTAGAATCTTCTTTCTTCACACCCCACCCCCACCCCCGAGACCAGGACCTACACATCCTGTCTGGTCTTGAGCTCTGTGGCCATGGCAAGCGGCTGCCTGAGGGCCACCTGAGTCCCAGCCCGGCCACGGAGGGGGGAAGGGAGCAAGACAGAAGTTTGTCCAAAAACTGGCAGAAAACCATAATCTTGCTCATCGCTGCCTCTCCCACTGCCCCAGAGTCCTTCACAAGTTTGAGAAAAGAGGGTTTTCTCCTCCTTGGCGTTTATCAACTCTGGGAGCCCCGACACAATGACAGTCTCTATGGCCTGGGTCCCAGACCCAGCTCTGCCACTCACCAGCTGTGTGCCTCAGTTTCCCCCCCTATAAAGCGGAAGAAGAACACCCACCCCTCCAAACTGCTCTGGGGTTTCAGAAGACACTGAACAGAGACAAGCAGCACTTGGTATTCACAGTGTCAGCTTCCCCGGGCCCCCGTTTGCAGGCCAGACCTGCCCAGAGGCACATTTCGTTTGGCATAACTTTTCTATTTGAATCTGGTTGCCAACATAAAAAACGCAAAAAAGTCCCAATAAAATGCCATTCTTTGTTTTCTAAAAATCGATCAATTAATTTTAAAATTTCATGCTCCTGGCCCAGTCAAGTGCTGAGTACCTCTGCCTCCCTTAGACCGGAAGCCAGTGTCCGTCTGCCCCAGTCCCCACCTGTCCCTACTACACACACCCAGCCCACGTCACTCATTTTGAGGAACCGCCCACTCCTGGCAGGCCCCTGCCCCTCGGTGCTGCCAGTCAGGTGGGGGGGCTCTCCAGGCCTTCTGCCTCCCCACCGTGCCCACCCTCCTACTTCCATCACAGCCCACCCTTCTGGGCCCGGCTGAGGGGTGCAGAGTAACTGTTCGCTCCCCAAGCCGAGCTGGAGAGCTGCAGGGGCACAGGACCAGATGTGTTTGCTTCGCTCGTCCCATCCCCAGCAGGTCCCAGCAGAAATCTGGCAAATGAAGCCGCCGAAAGCATCACAGGGTGACATGGAGCAGAGAACCCCTCAGTGGCCCTGCTCCAGCTGCCCACGGGGAGGGAGGAGGTTTGCAGGGGCCTGAGCATCTGGGGGAGGGTCGTGGAGGACACCCCAGAGAAGACCACCATCTCCTGGACCCCATCGTGGGGCCAGCCACCCTGGGTAAAGGCTGACCCCTCCAATCCCCAAGGAACTTTCCAAGATATGCTCTGTAGCTGAGGAAAATGAGGCTTTCGGGTCAGGAACCTGTCCAGGTCCCACAGCGGTGAGCAGGGGAGGGGCAACTGGACATGGGTCCAGCTGATCCCACATCTCTGGGTCAGCGACTCCGACTCCTTCAAGGTCGCCAGGCCACGGAGTCAGCCGGGGACTCTCGCTGAGCCCCTTCCCGCATGGCAATCGGAGGATGAGGGGTGGCCTCTGCCCACAGCCTTCCAGCTCTGACTCTGTGTTTCGACTTCACGTCTCCCATCCATCCCACTCTGAGCACCGCCCCGGCTGGGGGAGCCCTGCTAATGTATTTATGTCCTGTCTCTGACTGGGGGTGTTACTTAAACTAATTAGCAAACGACTCCAACTATACAGTTTCATTTATTTCTGTAGCTCGGGACTACCGCGGACTGGGGAGTGAGCACGGAGCTGTCAGCTCTCCCCTGTTCCTCCCTCCTCCCCGGAGGAGGGAACTGAGAGGCTTCTTCCCTCCCAGGGAAGAATGGATGGGGGTGAAGGCTCCTGTACACAGAGCCAGGTGGGGACAGGAGCCGCAACTTGCTGCCTGATACCCTCAAATACTGTCTGGGCTCTCCCTGCAGAGTGGGTGCCACGGCTCGGAGGCAGGGGGCACATCCATCGGCAAACACATCAATGGTCCAGCACCGCGCCCCTCTGAGCTGGAGGTCTAGCCACAGACATATCTGTCTGGATGGTCACTTGGACCTGGCAACTCTCCAGCTGTGTATAACCGTCACAGACACCGAAGTAGAACCCTCCCCATTTTCCATCTGGGAAAAGCAAGGCTCAGAGAGGTTGCCTAAGTTTACACAAGTCACTAATAAAGTGACTGATAACTGCAGACGGCACTGGACACTTGACAGACCTTGGGGCTTGGCCTCATCAAACTCATCCAGAACTGGCACCCCAAACCTTCATGCCCACTGCCTCCCAGTGAGTGTGTGGGTGGGCGGAGGGATGGAGGATGGAGGGACAGAGATGGACAGATTATGGATGAACAGATGGTTGGGGAGAGATGGTTGAATACATTTATCAATCAATCCATCCATCCTGAGATAACTCTAGCTGTCTTCTTTATACCAACCGACCTCCAACTCCTGGGTCCCCTCATCTTTCCTCCAAACTTTTTCTCCAACTGCCCCAACAGGTCATGTTTTCAGACCCCTGTCCCTCCCCCACAACCCTGAATGTCCATCTCTGAATCTTCTCCAGTTGGACCTGCTCTCTCCCAAGTGGGAGTGGGGGAGCCAGAACTAAAGCTCTGGAATGGCCTGACCATCGTGGAGTGGTGTAGAGAAGTCCCCTCCTCTGTTCTAGGACTGCTACTTCTGTTGTTACCGCCTAAGGCTGCCTTAGCCTCCAGGTGCTCCCATGACCCTGCAGCTCTTACCAACCTGACTGTGGATAAAATGCCCACTGACCAGTCAGCACAGGCTTTCTTGCTTGGCTTCTGCCTCCCCTCCCTCTATCTAGGCCGTGAAGGTGGGGAGTGTTTGGGGACCTCAATGACTGATTAACTGGAAGGGGCTTTATGGGTAAAACAGATGAGATGAACATAAACTCTTCAGCACACAGAGGGAATTAATGCTGTTCCCTCTGTCCTTCCCGTCAGCAGGGAAGAGGGCTGGCCTGCAGGGGAGGGAGCACCTGCCTGACAAAGTGCCAGAAGGGCCTGAACCCCAGGAGAGGGAGTGTTCTGCAGGCGGGTGAAGCTAAGAGAGGGGACAGAAGGTCCAAATGCTTTTTCTTACCCACCTCCCCTCATCGGCCCCTCAGAAGCAAAGAATCCAGTCAGCCTGTCCCCAAAGTCCATCAAGCCAGAAACTTGCTTTCTTCCCGGAGGCTGAGCCCCGTTGTAATACCACCCCCACCCTGGTCAGCTGTCTACAAGCTCAGATGGAGCATGAGCCCTGTTCCAGACCCTAGAGAGACACCATCAGGGACACCATGATGAACAAGACTCAGTCGTGAGTTCAGTCCCAGAAGTGACACACGGAGGTTCCAGTCCACATCACAGAGGGGACAAAGGAGGAAATTGGAGCTCAGAGAGGGGACAGGCACAGCCTGAGGTCACACAGCGAGACAGCGGAGAGCTGGGACGTGAACCCCTGGTTCCCGCCTCTGGAGTGCTGGACATTGGCCACCCCAGCCTCTCGTGGGACATGCCTGATGAGCTGTGGACCAGAAAGATATGAGGACAGGTGGGAGGAGCTGATCATGGACTGGACAGGCTGGTTAGACGCTGGGCCAGGTGGTTGATCTCCCAACTGGATCTCTGAGAAGCCCCAAGTCCTCGTGGAAACCAGCCCTGCTTCCAGAACCACTGGGCGCTGTCCTACCTTTGTAATCTGCATGACAACGTTCAGACCACCTTCCCCAAATACTTCCTTTCTTCTCGGCCAGATTATCTGAGTTCCTAGCATTTGTAGCCATGGATTTGTTGGTGGTAAAAAGACCATTAGGTACAAATCAGCTGAGCAGTAGAGGATGACCATATTGTTTTAACTTTCCATTTGCCATATACATCCTAATAGATACGCATCCACATACAGATGCCACACGGCAGCAAGCATGCACGGCATTCGGGGCTCACAGAGGGACACACACAAAAAAAAACCTCTGCTACTTGCACTTCCAAGATTAATCTCCTTCCAAAAGGTTACAATTCTTTTTCGCTAACACTTACCCGTCCCATTGAACAGAAAGTGCTGCCCCCAAACTGCGTAATCTGTTAAATTCAACAAGATACGCGCATGCTTCTCGGTAATCTATGCCATTCCCGGAGCAGCGCATTGAGCCCGGCAGAGTTTTAGCATTCTCTAAATGCAGCGACAATCAGGAAAATGCCCACTTATGGCTTTTCCCGCCCATTCCTATCTCACAGAACACAGCAGAGGGGGATGGAATAAAGAGACGGTATAAGGATCTCTGATTGCATTTTGAGTACATCTTTGACAGTTCTGTGTTTAAACACTTGCCAATGTCTGAGAGATTCACATTAGCAGGCTTCTCGGTATGGTGCACAATCTAGAATAACATTGGGACAGAGCAGCCTCCACCACTCAGCTCTGAGCCCCCAGTGGGTCCCGACACAGCTCGGACGCGTCAATGCCGGGGACGCACAGCCAAGCACACACAGAGGGCGTGGGCCGGCAGTGCGGGGAGATGGGGAATTCTGCCTGAAGCCGGAACAGGCAGGAGAGGTCTGAAGACGCGTGCCTAGGTCAGTGGCCAGAGACCAGCGACAGGAAGACAGGAACACGCTCAGGGGCTGTACCTGCAAAATTTGTTTCTGCTGCCCTGCTGTGAGCACTTCCTGGTGCTAGGTGGTGTCATACAGGCCATTTGCATTTTACATGCAATGCTTCTAGATTTTCCCCACCTGCCCCAGGTAAGAAGCAGTGTAGCAGACAGGTTCACCATGGAGCCCAAAAAGCCTGAATCTGAGGGGCGCCTGAGGGGTGCCTGGGTGGCTCAGTCATTAAGCAGAGCCTTCGGCTCAGGTCATGATCCCAGGTCCTGGGATCGAGCCCCGCATTGGGCTCCCTGCTCAATGGGAGGCCTGCTTCTCCCTCTCCCACTCCCCCTGCTTGTGTTCCCTCTCTCACTGTGTCTATCTCTGTCATATAAATAAATTAAAAAATCTTTAAAAAAAAAAAAGAGCCTGAATCCGATTTCCACCTACTGGCTGATTGGCTGGGGATGAAAACTCTCACTTCTCTGAGCCTCAGTGTCTTCATCTATAAGAAGAATTTAGGGTTCTTGCAAGAAGCACACTAGGAAGATTGTACGGCGCCTGTGCTGTATTTACCTCGGGGTTTGTTTTAATCAGGTATGTATGATAAGTAAGACACGCAGACATGGAAATGACTGTCACAGATAAGGAAGTTTATACTCACAGACCCCTAGACACAGGCGGCATTCAGGGCCATACCGGCCACACGGGGAAACCAGGGCAGGTCAGGAGGCAGAGGGAGTGAAGAAGAAACCTGGACCAGAGCCTTTGTTGTGGTTTCCATGGGACAAGAAGCAAGTTTAGGATTGGCTAGGCTAGACCATTCTGGCAGGCTCGGGGGCCCAGGGGCTGCCCCTATGTGTCAGGTGCCTGGCCCTGGGGTGACTGGGGGCCCCGGGTAGGGGCTGAGAGCCAGAGAGCCTATAAAGGAGGGGGTGGTGATGGAGGCAGGGGCTCTGGGTTGGTTGGTTTGTATACAAAAGGCATGCTCAAAGGTGGGTCCTTTTACTCTCTCTAGAACTGGTTAACTCTGGGACCAGCATGCCGCCAGGCTCAGCAAGGCCCCAAGATGTCAGAGCATCAGAATATGGAAAATTACAGGCATACTGATACAACCTGGATGCCAGCCATTATTGGTGCCTTCCAGGGCTGTTAGGAGGACCAAATGTGTGTTCTACGATGCAATCCAGAAATGTTAGCCGGGAAGATAAAGATGAGAAAAGAGGGCTAGGGAGGTCAGATCACCTGCCTGGGGTCCTGCTGGCAGGTCAGCCTACCCAGAGTTGGGCGTGGAGACACCCAGGGTGGGAAGGACCCATCCTGGGATGGCAGACGCCGCACCGACCTGCAGGCGGGCCCTGCCACCCGCCCCGCCTGGCCCGCGGTCCAGTGTGGGAGGGTTTGGATTCCCAACTCAGTACTGGTGCCCATATTTAAAAGGCAAATGCAATTTTTCTTCTGTTCCATCCTAATAGCCAAAATGTTTAACTTTCAAACATTTGTTTTTCCTGGGAAATGTTTTAAAAACAGGAACATTCAGTCCTAATCATCTTTAAAAGCTTGTTCCAACTGCTACCGCAGAGCATAGTGACTTCAGGCTGAAAGAGACAACCAAAGAGTCTCTGCGTCCTTCCTCCCAAAAAGAAGGCCAAATGCAGCCAGAAAGATTTCGTATGAACCTCCCCAGAAGCCACAGCCTGGACGAACAGGCCAGGGCAAAGGTGTTCAGGAAAGGCCCTGGGGCCTCAGGTGGGGGCCACGTTGGTCACATTCAGCGCTTGAAGCTATGGCAGCCCCTCCGGGCCAGGCCCTGTTGGTGCTCTGACCTCAGCTTGCACAACATGCCCATCCCTGCCCTGCCCTGTCCAGGCGTCCCTCAGCAGCTAAAGGCCTCCTGCCTTTTGCTCCTGCTGTTCCATCCACCCTGGGACCCTTCTCTGCCCTTCTTTCTGGGGCCACTCTAATTCCGCTCACCCTACACAGTCAGCCCAAGTGCCGCTCCCTCCAAGACGCCTGCTATGAACACCCTCCCTCACCCGATCAGGGCTCCCAGCCCTGCCCAGCACATGCTCTTTCTTGCTTCCCCCACCGGCGTGGGCACCCTTCCGGGACCTGCCCAATTCCTCTTCTGCGCCGGGCACAGGGCTGGGCACAGGTAGGTCATCACACACATTCACTGAATCCACAAGGTACAGATGATGAGGGTCAGAGGGGTCAATGACTCTCCGAAGGTCTCCCAGCCAATCCTCTAAGGATGTTCTGGAAGGTGAAGCTAATTACCATGAATGGGACTGATGATCATGAAGACGCAGACCAGCCTGTCAGGTGGCGGGCTCCAGAAGTTGCGAGCCGTGTTACCTACCCCCTTGCGTTCCATGAGGAGGTGATGTGCAAGACTTGACCTTCTGAGAGCCCTTTTTCAGTTCTCTGAGCCTTCCAGGCAGGTGTGTGAGTAATGCTGGAGTGGGGGCTCCCCGGCGGGGGTGTCATAGGGTAAGACAGTGGGGCCAAAAGGGTACTTTCACAAGAATGGCATCTGAATGCCCACGTTCCTCTACTTGTTCTGACATCCCACGCAATCAACAGTAAAGCAATCAAGAAGGCATGACCCTCCAAGGACAAAGGTTTGGGAGTTGGAGGGATGGATGAGTGGACTGGCTTGGCTGAGCAGAAAAAACTGAAAGTAAAGGCTTGGGAGAGGGTTGGGGGAGGGGAAGGGAAAGGCTGGGGGCGGGGATCACTGGAAGCAAACCCAGCTGTGGCCAGAGGCCCGGTTGGCTCAGGGATGTAGACCCAGGTGTGTGGTCTGACCTAGAACCTGTAGGAACAGGTGGGTCTGGACCCCTCCCCCATCATACCCATTCAGGAAATCAGGCCCTTCCCCCCTAGTCTCCACAGAAGAAAGGGGTTTAGTTTCAAGGGAAAATAACAGCTCCAAAGAATTCCATTTAGGGACCATCAGACCCAAGGGAGGATGGGCAGCAATGTGGGGACTGAACAAGAGGAAGATACAGTGAAAGCATAAACATGGTGGCTTTCGAGACCCCAGGCCACTTCCCCACTCAGCTTGCAAATCCTGGGAGCCAGGCTTGCAAACGGGGAACCCCTTTCTGGGGAGAAAGACAGGGCCAGGAGGGAAAACCTACAGACACAGATACAGGGCGTTCTCCCAAAGAGATGGCCAGGTCCCCGTGACGGCAAGCTGCTCCCCTCTCTGCACACACACAGCTTTCAAATGCACAAACACACAGGATCATCAGACCTCGGAGGAAAACCCTCAGGCTGAACACGGACTCAGAGACCAAAACAAGCAGAAGAAAGGAAATTGGAGAAAATGGGACTGATGCAGGAGAAATAACTTAATATATAATTAACACCCTCAGTGAGATAATAGAAGATATTGCACCCATGAAATTCTAGCAGGGTGCTCTTCACAAAAGAAATAAAATCTTAGCAGCATTTTAAAAATTTGGTTTAAGAGTGGGAAGATAAAGTTGAGAAAATCTCCCAGAGACTGGAACAAAAAGACAATGACATGAGTACCAAGCAAGAAAAGATACAAAAATCAGTTGTATGAGTTGCGGAAGGAGATGTCACAGATAAAAGAGAAGAGGGAAATTTTTAAAAATATAAGAATATGAGAAAATGTCCCAGGATTAAAAGACAAAGTTTGCGCCATTAAAAAGGTTGCCCGAGTACCCAGAAAAATGAATGAAAAAAGACTCACACCCAAGGCACACTGCCCAGAAACAAGACAGCTCCTACACTAAAGATGAGGTATGCAAACAAGAGTGGGGTTCTCACTGGCTATTCCAGAAGTGACAAGAACGGTTTTGGAGCAATGCCTTCCAAATCCTGAGGGAAAACCATGTGCTGCCTGGAATTCTATAGCTAGGCAAACTATCAGTCAAGACTGAGGACAGAATAAGGACTTTTACTGACATGCAACTTTGCCAAACATTTATGTCTACTGCACTCTTTCTCAGAAGGCTATTGGAGGGTGTGTTCCACCAAAATGAGGGAGTAAACCAAGAAGAAGGAAGCCACGGGGTGCTGGAACCTGGGGCTCCAGGATGGAAGAAAGGCGGAGACTCCAGGATGATGGCAGTACGCAGGCTCAAGAGTCCAGACTGGGCCAGGGGTCAGAGGCTCAAGGGAAAATGGGAAAAAGGAGCCAGAAGATGGCTTAGCAGGGCTCATCACACTGCTGGGGGGCATTTAGAGCTCTGCAGGGGGTGCCTGGGTGGCTCAGTCGGTTAAGCATCTGCCTTCAGCTCAGGTCATGATCCCAGGGTCCTGGGATCGAGCCCCACATCGGGCTCCCTGCTCATCAGAGAGCCTGCTTCTCCCTCTCCCTCTGCCTCTCCTCTCTGCTCATTCTCTCTCTCTCTAATAAATAAATAAAATCTTAAAAAAAAAAAAAAAAAACCTCTGCAGGACACAGGGATGAACCACAATGGGCACACAGACAAACAAGAAAGCACACAAAACAATTGACTACTTTAGAAAAAACAAGTTGTGCAATGAATATTTAACCTAAAACTGTCTTAGAACAATATTAAAGGACAGGAGAAGAGATGTGTGTATATGGGTGGAGAGGCTAAGTCTCTAAATCTTCATTTTTAATTGTAAGAAATTAAAGAGTAACATTTAAAATTGAAAAATAAAAGACAGTCATATAAGTTTGTTACTTAGAGACACCCTGGTAATAAAAGCTACCAGGATTACATGGACAATGGGAATCGGGACTGAGGAGGGGGATGGGGAGGGGACTGCTGGTTTCATCATAAGCCTCCTAGCGCGCTGTGACTATGTATATGTATTACTTTAATGCAGATAAAACTTTAATTAAATAGGAAGGTAACAGGAGGCCAGGCATTCCTTGCCCACTTCCTAATTCTCTCCAGGGTAGCCTGACCTCTCACTTGCTCTGCCTATTGCTCAAAACCTAGACCCAAATCAAACCAAGGCACAGTTAAGACAGATTGAAAGATAAAACAGGCAGAAAACTTTAACTGGTTGATTCCTCTGATATTCTGAGCATCTAAGTGTTGGGGTTACTCTGGCAGCCAGGTTCAAAGGCAGGTGATCTGGCCAAGCAACCTGGGCAGGTCAGGCAACCATTCATGACATCACAGGTGTCACCTGCTGAGAGTCTGAGACAGGCTCCCTCATGCCCTATTTCTAACTCTCAAAATAACAGTCTCGCAAAATGGGCAGCATGTTTGAAAGATATAGATAGAAACTGGGGCTCAATGAGGTTACATAACTACACAATTGATAAGCAGGGAAGTGGGAATCTGAACCCAGACCTCTCTGAGCTGAAGCCCATGACTTCCCCTTCTCTGTCACAACCAACACATATGACAGGTGCCAGAGGTTTTTTTCTACTAAAATTCCTCCAAAAAAAGACTGTTGCCATATATTTTAGTCCTTACAAGATCTCTCCTGTTATGAGGAGCTCTGAATGATTTTATTTTAAATACCATAATACGTTGGAGAAGATCTTATGGCCCCTGTAAACAGCCTATGAAGGCCATTTTTAAAAGTTCTATAGATCTTAGAACAAATTAAATGAATCCAGCAAAGATGCAGGATACAAAAACCATGTGCAAAAAAACTCAGTTGTGTTTCTATATACTAATAATCAATCTAAAAATAATGCCAATTACAATAGTATCAAAAAGAACAGAATACTTAGAAATAAATTTAACCAAAGAGACAAAAGATTTGTATGCTGAAAACTACAAAACATTTGCTGAAAGAGATTAAAGAAGACACCAAATGAAAAGACATCCTATGCTCATGGATTGGAAGGGTTCATATTGTTAAGATATCAGTACTATCCAAAGCCATCTCCAGATTCAATGCAATCCCTACTAAAATCCCAATGATGTTTCTTGCAGAAAACCCATGCCAAAACTCATATGGAATCTCAAGGGACCCTAAATAGCCAAAATAATCTCAAAAAAGAAACACAAAGTTGAAGGTCAAACACTTTCTGATTTCAAAACTAACTAAAAAACTATGGTGATTAAACAGTATGGTACTGGTCTAAATACAGATGCTGATCAATGGAATAGAATAGAGAGCCCAGAAATAAATCTTCACATATATGGTCAAATTATTTTCTTTTCCTTTTTTTTTTTTAAGGGAGAGAGAGGAGGGGGAGGGGCAGAGGGAGAGGGAGAGAGAAAACCTTAAGCAGGCTCCACACCCAGCATGGAACCTGACACAGGGCTTGATCTCACAACCGTAGGGCTTGATCTCACGACCGTAAGATCATGACCTGAGCCAAAGTTGTATGGTCAAATGATTTTTAACAAGGGTGCCAAGATCACTCAATGGGGGAAAGGATAATCTTCCTAACATGGGGTTCTGGGAAAACTGACTATCTGCATCCAAAAGAATGAAGTTGAACCATTACCATACAACACATACAAAAATTAACTCAAAATGGAACAAAGACCTAAAAGTAAGAGCTAAAACTACAAAATTCTTAAAAGAAAACATAGGGGCAAAACTTCATGACATTAGATTTGGCAATTGATTTCTTAAATATGATACCAAAAGTGCAGGCAACACGACAAAAAAAATTTCTAAATTAAAATCTTCTGTGGATCAAAGGACACCATCAACCGAGTGAAAAGGCAACCCACAAAATGGAGAAAAATACTTGCAAGTTATATTTCTGATATGGGGTTAATATCCAGAACATATAAAAAACTGCAATTCAACAACAAGAAAAATGTAGGCAAAGGAGTTGAATAAACACTTCTCCAAGGAAGACATACAAATAGCCAACGAGCACATAAGATGTTCAAACATTACTCATCATCAGGGAAATGCAAATCAAAACACAACGAGATACCACCTCACACCTATTAGAATGGCTATTATCAAAAACCCAGAAAACAGTAAGTGTTGGCAAGGATGTGGAGAAATGGGAACCCTTTTGCGCTGTTGGTGGAAATGTCAAATAGAACAGCCGCTATGGAAAACAGTATGGCAATTCCCTGAAAAATTAAACATAGAACTAGCATACAACCCAACAATTCTACTTCTGGGTATATGCCCCAAAGAACTGAAAGCAGGGTCTCAAAGAGATATTTGTACACCCATGTTCATAGCAGCATTATTCACAATAGCCAAAAGGCGGAAGCAACTCAAACATCCATCGACAGAAGACCAGATAAACACAATGCTGCATATCCATACAATGGAATATTATTCAGCCTTAAAAAAGGAAGGACATTCATTCTGACACATGCGTGCACCATGAAGATATGCTCAGTGAAATAAGCCAGTCACCAAAGAACTAATACTGTACAATTCTACTTATATGAGGTCCTTAGATTAACTGAATTCATAGAGACAGGAAGTAGGATGGTGGTTGCCTGCAGCTGGGGGGAGAGGATATGGGGATTTATAGCTTAATAGGTATGGAGCTTTGGTTTTACAAGATGAAAAAATTCTGGAGACGGATTGTGGTGATGATCACACAACACTGTGAATGTGCTTGATGCCATTGAAATGTACATTTTACAAAAAGTTAAAATGATAAATTTTATGTATATTTTACCACAATTTAAATTTTTTAAAAATCTCAGAAGAAGAAAACTAAGGACCTGAATTCCAGACAACTAGAATTGTGAGCTGGTAGAACCGCAGGTTCCTGGGACCTTAGAATCCTAGAAATGCTGTCTTTAGAATCTTAGAACCCTGGAGGCCAATCATCCTAATTGCGGAGGCAAACAATTTTAGAACTTCACAGGTCATCATGGTTTTGAGGTGGAAAGGGACTAAGTGGCCATCTAGAGCCTCGGCCCCCTCATCACCATTCCCCCCCACCCCCGCATCAAAAAGTCCCAGCTGAGAAGCTTCAGGACAGGAAGCCCACACCTGCTTCTACCTTCCCAGAAAACTCCCAGCATGGATTTCTCTTAGGGTTTGACAGCCCTGGATGAAAGGCAGGGTTACAAGGTCAGATACCTAGCCCTTGTGCTACTGAATATTTTTCCAAAAGGTTTCACAGGTGCCTTCTGGCTACAAACAACTCTTTTAAAGAGGAGAAAATACAGCCCAAAGCAATGTTCTTTGCAGTAGCCACCGAAATAAGTATTCAAAAATGATTAAGACTACGGATTCCGGTTTTTTAAATATTTCTTTGTAAAACCCACCATTTTAAAGCTAAAAAGACATTTGGGATGTTAAGATATGCTAAAGTAAAATCATCTTGTACCCTCTGTTTACCCATTCCTTTATTCCACAATCCTTTTAAGGCCCTAATAAGTGCTGGGAACTGGGAACAGAGTGGTCCCCACACAGCCCCTTCTCCTGCCCTCTAGTGTGGGAAAGACACAGGCAAGCAGTTTGGGATCTGTAGTTGGGGTGATTCCAAGTCCTACGGAACCATACAGCACTAAGCTTTCCTTTCCCTGACCAGGAGTAAGGGAGGGGCTCTGAAACGGTGGATGAGAGACATAATCATAGAAATAGGTACCAGGGATCATAGCAGCTCCCCAGGCAGACAAGGTAGGGAAGGGCATCCTAGGAGGAGCACCTCACACAAGCAAAGGCCTGAAGGTGGGAAAATCCACCTGCTAGGTATCTGGCAATTGCTTAGAAGCCCAGGGCCAGCGAAGGAGGGTGGAAGCAGGCCTGGGAGGGACAGGTGGGATCACACCCACAGGGGACCCCAGCTATCAGGCAAAGGTCTGGACTTCATCCAGGACACAGCAGGGAACCAATGAAGAGTGCTAAGGGGGGAGGGGACACAGTTGGATCAATGAACGAAAAATTCTTTAGAACTCCAGTATGACAAACGGTAGTCTGGAAAGTGACTATTTTGAGAGGTTGGGACATTACCCAAGAAAGCCCCGGTTTGTCAGCTCAGTGCTTCCCCTTCAGTGTCGTGGCTGTCAAACCAGCCCAGAATTAGCTCCAAACGGCCTTCGGTGAGTCTCAGATCTTCATTTGCATCGTGCACACTCGGAAAGGTGTGAAATTCATCTTCTTCTTAAGAGAAATCAAAAAAACAAACCTATACGCTTAAAAAAAAAATCTGCTTTCTTTTTAAAACAAATTTCAAAGAACTAAATCCTAACTTTTAAATAACTGTAAAAAAAAAAAAAAAGGAAGGCATCTTTGGATGATATTAATAATAATAATTAAAGCTGCCATCAGCTTAGCATCTACTTTGTGGTGGGCACTTTAGATGCATTCATAAAACATCCACAAGAGAAACAGTAGCTGACTTTATTATATTTTTATCCCATGACAGGTCCCATGCTGAGCCCAGATCACCCCCTGCCTCATTGAGCTCTGTCAATATTAGACTCCTTTTATAGGTGAAAAAACTGAGGCCAGTCTCTCCAGACCCACGTGCTTAGTTAAGCAGGATCCCAACTGCAATGTCTTATGCAATCCTCACAATAGCTCCACAAAGAAAGTATTACCCCACTTGGTACCCACTTGTAGAGATGAATACACTGAGGCACAAGAGTAATGATTATCTCGAGGCTGCCCAGTAGCCTTGGCATGTGGCCAGGCAGGGCTGGGGAGGGAGTCCACCTGCTGCTCTAAAGGCAGCATCCTTCCCAGTGGCTCCTCTCTCATGTAAGGAATTTGATTTAATTTATAAATAATAAACAAATAAGAGTGCCCACGGGGGGTGCTGTCCGTGGTGCTGAAGTGCAGACATGCATGAGATCAACAAGATCCCTACCTTGCAGAAGTAGAACTTTGTGGGATATTGGCAATAAAGGAATAAACAATTATGTACCAGGTCAGGTGGGGATAATGGATATGGAACAAATAAAGCTGGGTGAGCTGGACAGGAAGCATCAGGGTGGGGGAGCTGACCAATCCAGGGAAGGTCTCTCTGAGAAGGTGACATCTGAAAGCCAGGACCTGGGTGACCTCCAGGAAACCACATCCCTGCACTGGACCTTAGTCTCCTCATCTGTAAAGTGGGGACAACATTATAAAGAGCCCAGGCTGCCTGTTGCAAGGGAGAAGCACCTTTAAACTGTAAAGTGCCTTTAAACTGTAAAGCGCCAACCAGAGGAAGTCATTATTGTTGTTAAGCTCCTGAGACTTGGAAACGAGGCTTTGTAGCAAAACGTGTTTTTTGGATATGAAATGTAGGGTGTTGGACAAACTCTTCCATCCTGTCAGCAACTTACATATGACTTTGTTTGGTTGGCCCTGATGCTATAAAGTGTTACTCCTGGTCACGAATATCAGAACAGTCTTGAAAAGCAGTGATTTGCTAATCGAAAAGGCTAGGATTTTCTGATACACAGGGGAAGTTCCCACATTAAAAAAAAAATCAGGGGCGGAGCAAGATGGCGGAGGAGTAGGAGACCTGGATTTCGTCTCCTCTCAGGAATTCAGCTGGATAGGGATCAAACCATTCTGAACACCTACAAACTCAACAGGAGATCGAAGAAAAGAAGAGCAACAACTCTCTGAACAGAAAAGCGACCACTTTCTGGAAGGTAGGACGTGCGGAGAAGTGAATCCGAGGCGACATTCGGGAGGATAGACGGTGGGGGAGGGGCCTCCGACGGCCGCTTCTGGCAAGTGATAGAGCCACGGAGCACAAAGTCGGAACTTTTAGAAGTCTGCTCCGCTGAGGGACGTCACTCTGGTGGCGAAGTGGGGGGTGGAACCCTCGGGGGACAGTGTGGTCTCAGGACCCTCGGGGTCACAGAAAGACCGGGGGTGCCTGAGTGCGGCAGAGCTCCCAGGTATCGGAGCAGGGAAGCCGGCTGCAGAGACGGAGCCCAGGCGCGGGCTCTCAGCTCGGGGTTGCTATAAACCGTGATCCGCGGCACAGTCGGGCCACAGCTCCTCCAGCAGGGACCCAACAAGCGGCAGATCCGGGGAGACTCACCTTCTTCCCCCGGGAGGAGAGGTGCGGGAGTGCACCGCGGGGATCTGCTGGGTTTGGAGACTCCACACGGGGTCGGGTGCCAGATAGAAAGGCGCGGTCACAGGCCGGGTGAGCGCGGAGTGCGGCCAGAGACCGGGGAGACGGGAGTGACTGACGGCTTTTCTCTGGGGGCGCACTGAGGAGCGGGACCCCGAGTTCTCGGCTCCGCCGGGGCGGAGACTGGGAGGCCGCCATTTTCACTCTCCGCCTCCAAAGCTGTACGGAAAGCTTGCAGGGAACAAAAGCTCCGGAGAGCAAACCCGAGCGGATTACTTAGCCCGGACCGGCAAGGGCGGGGCAATTTTGCCTCCGGCAAAGACATTTGGGAACCACGGCAACAGGCCCCTCCCCCAGAAGATCAGCGAGAACAGCCAGCCAAGACCAAGTTTACCGATCAATGAGAACGGCAGAACTCCAGCGCTAGGGGAACACTGCACATAGAATTCATGGCTTTTTTACCATGATTCTTTAGTCTTTCAAAGTTAATTATTTTTTTTAACTGTCTTTTTTTCTTTTTTCTTTTTTTTTGAATTTTTCTTTTTCCCTTTTTCAACCAACATCTTATCAATCCCTTTTTTAAAAAAACACTTTTATTTTTCATTTTTAAAGTCATATTCTATCCTTTCATAGTAGTTACCCGTATTTTTGGCATATATATATAAGTTGTTCTCTCTTTAAAATCTTGAGATAGTTTCTTCTAACAGATCAAAATATACTCTAAATCTCTAGTGTATGGTTTTTTTCTACTCCCCTGCCTGATCACATTCTCTCCCTTTTTTCTTTCTTTCTTTTTTTTTTTTTTAATCCTCTTCTTTCTTTTTTCAAACAACTTATCAAATCCTTTTTTAAAATTTTTTATAATTTCCATCTTTACAGTCATATTCCATCCCTTCATCATATCAACCCTTATTTTTGTACATATATAAGTTTTTCTTTCTTTAAAATTTTGGGAGGGACTTTCTTTTAACAGACCAAAATACACCCAAAATCTAGTGTGTGGCACTGATCTATAATCCAGCCTGATCATATTTGATCACATTCTGTTTTTGTTTTGTTTTGTTTTGTTCTGCTTTTGTTTGTTTTTATCTTTATCTTTTTCTTTTTTCTTTTTTTCTTTCCTTTTCTTTTTTCTCTCTTTCCCTTTCTTTTCCCACTGCTTCAGGTCTTTTCTGATTTGTTTAGAGTATATTTTCTGGGGACGTTGTTACCCTGTTAGCATTTTGTTCTCTCATTAATCTATTCTCCTCTGCACAAAATGACAAGACGGAAAAAATCACCTCAACAAAAAGAACAAGAGGTAGTACCGACTGCCAGGGACCTACTCAATACGGACATTAGTACGATGTCAGATCTAGAGTTCAGAATCATCACTTTAAAGATACTAGCTGGGCTTGAAAAAAACATGGAAGTTATTAGAGAAACCCTTTCTGGAGAAGTAAAAGAACTAAAATCAAACCAAGTAGAAATCAAAAAGGCTATTAATGAGGTGCAATCAAATATGGGGGCGCTAACTGCTAGGATAAATGAGGCAGAAGAAAGAATCAGTGAGATAGAAGACCAAATGATGGAAAATAAAGAAGCTGAGAAAAAGAGAGATAAACAACTACTGGATCACGAGGGCAGAATTCGAGAGATAAACGATACCATAAGACGAAACAACATTAGAATAATTGGGATCCCAGAAGAAGAAGAAAGAGAGAGAGGTGCAGAAGGTATAATGGAGCAAATTATAGCAGAGAACTTCCCTAATTTGGGGAAGGAAACAGGCATCAAAATCCAGGAAGCACAGAGAACCCCTCTCAAAATCAATAAAAATAGGTCAACACCCCGACATCTAATAGTGAAACTTACGAGTCTCAGAGACAAAGAGAAAATCCTGAAAGCAGCTCGGGAGAAGAGATATGTAACCTACAATGGTAGAAACATTAGATTGGCAACAGACTTATCCACAGAGACCTGGCAGGCCAGAAAGGACTGGCAGGACATATTCAGAGCACTAAATGAGAAAAATATGCAGCCAAGAATACTATATCCAGCTAGGCTGTCATTGAAAATTGAAGGAGAGATAAAAAGCTTCCAGGACAAACAAAAACTAAAGGAATTTGCAAACACGAAACCAGCCCTACAACAAATATTGAAAGGGGTCCTCTAAGCAAAGAGAGAGCCTAAAAGCAACATAGACCAGAAAGGAACACAAACAATATACAGTAACAGTCACTTTACAGGCAATACAATGGCACTGAACTCCTATCTTTCAATAGTTACCCTGAATGTAAATGGGCTAAATGCCCCAATCAAAAGACACAGGCTATCAGATTGGATTAAAAAACAAGACCCATCGATATGCTGTCTGCAAGAGACTCATTTTAGACCCAAAGACACCCCCAGATTGAAAGTGAGGGGGTGGAAAACCATTTACCATGCTAATGGACACCAAAAGAAAGCTGGGGTGGCAATCCTTATATCAGACAAATTAGATTTTAAACCAAAGACTGTAATAAGAGATGAGGAAGGACACTATATCCTACTTAAAGGGTCTATCCAACAAGAAGATCTAACAATTGTAAATATCTATGCCCCTAACATGGGAGCAGCCAATTATATAAGGCAATTAATAACAAAAGCAAAGAAACACATCGACAACAATACAATAATAGTGGGGGACTTTAACACCCCCCTCACTGAAATGGACAGATCGTCTAAGCAAAAGATCAACAAGGAAATAAAGACTTTAAATGACACACTGGACCAAATGGACTTCACAGACATATTCAGAACATTCCATCCCAAAGCAACGGAATACACATTCTTCTCTAGTGCCCATGGAACATTCTCCAGAATAGATCACATCCTAGGTCATAAATCAGGTCTCAACCGGTACCAGAAGATTGGGATCATCCCCTGCCTATTTTCAGACCACAATGCTTTGAAACTAGAACTCAATCACAAGAGGAAAATCAGAAAGAACTCAAATACATGGAGGCTAAAGAGCATCCTACTGAAGAATGAATGGGTCAACCAGGAAATTAAAGAAGAATTAAAAAAATTCATGGAAACCAATGAAAATGAAAACACAACTATTCAAAATCTTTGGGATACAGCAAAGGCAGTCCTAAGAGGAAAGTATATAGCAATACAAGCCTTTCTCAAGAAACAAGAAAGGTCTCAAGTACACAACCTAACCCTACACCTAAAGGAGCTGGAGAAAGAACAGCAAATAAAGCCTAAACCCAGCAGGAGAAGAGAAATAATAAAGATCAGAGCAGAAATCAATGAAATAGAAACCAAAAGAACAGTAGAACAGATCAACGAAACTAGGAGCTGGTTCTTTGAAAGAATTAACAAGATTGATAAGCCCCTGGCCAGACTTATCAAAAAGAAAAGAGAAATGACCCAAATCAACAAAATCATGAATGAAAGAGGAGAAATCACAACCAACACCAAAGAAATACAAACAATTATAAGAACATATTATGAGCAACTCTATGCCAACAAATTAGATAACCTGGAAGTAATGGATGCATTCCTAGAGATGTATCAACTACCAAAACTGAACCAGGAAGAAATAGAACACCTGAACAGACCTATAACCACTAAGGAAATAGAAGCAGTCATCAAAAATCTCCCAAAACACAAAAGCCCAGGGCCAGATGGCTTCCCAGGGGAATTCTACCAAACATTTCAAGAAGAATTAATACCTATCCTTCTGAAACTGTTCCAAAAAATAGAAATGGAAGGAAAACTTCCAAACTCATTTTATGAGGCCAGCATTACCTTGATCCCAAAACCAGACAAAGACCCCATCAAAAAGGAGAATTACAGACCAATATCCCTGATGAACATGGATGCAAAAATTCTCACCAAAATACTAGCCAATAGGATCCAACAGTACATTAAAAGGATTATTCACCACGACCAAGTCGGATTTATCCCTGGGCTGCAAGGTTGGTTCAACATCCGCAAATCAATCAACGTGATACAATACATTAACAAAAGAAAAAACAAGAATCACATGATCCTCTCAATAGATGCAGAAAAAGCATTTGACAAAGTACAGCATCCTTTCTTGATCAAAACTCTTCAGAGTATAGGGATAGAGGGTACATACCTCAATATCATAAAAGCCATCTATGAAAAACCTACAGCGAATATCATTCTCAATGGGGAAAAACTGAGAGCTTTCCCCCTAAGGTCAGGAACGCGGCAGGGATGTCCACTATCACCACTGCTATTCAACATAGTACTGGAAGTCCTAGCCACAGCAATCAGACAACAAAAAGAAATCAAAGGCATCCAAATTGGCAAAGAAGAAGTCAAACTCTCACTCTTTGCAGATGATATGATACTTTATGTGGAAAATCCCAAAGACTCCACCCCAAAACTGCTAGAACTCATACAGGAATTCAGTAAAGTGGCAGGATATAAAATCAATGCACAGAAGTCAGTGGCATTCCTATACACCAACAACAAGTCAGAAGAAAGAGAAATTAAGGAGTCGATCCCATTTACAATTGCACCCAAAACCATAAGATACCTAGGAATAAATCTAACCAAAGAGGCAAAGGATCTGTACTCAGAAAACTATAAAATACTCATGAAAGAAATTGAGGAAGACACAAAGAAATGGAAAAACGTTCCATGCTCATGGATTGGAAGAACAAATATTGTGAAGATGTCAATCCTACCTAGAGCAATCTACACATTCAATGCAATCCCCATCAAAATACCATCCACTTTCTTCAAAGAAATGGAACAAATAATCCTAAAATTTGTATGGAACCAGAAAAGACCCCGCATAGCCAGAGGAATGTTGAAAAAGAAAAGCAAAGCTGGCGGCATCACAATTCCAGACTTCCAGCTCTATTACAAAGCTGTCATCATCAAGACAGTATGGTACTGGCACAAAAACAGACACATAGATCAATGGAACAGAATAGAGAGCCCAGAAATGGACCCTCAACTCTATGGTCAACTAATCTTCGACAAAGCAGGAAAGAATGTCCAATGGAAAAAAGACAGTCTCTTCAACAAATGGTGTTGGGAAAATTGGACAGCCACATGCAGAAGAATGAAACTGGACCATTTCCTCACACCACACACAAAAATAGACTCCAAATGGTTGAAAGACCTCAATGTGAGACAGGAGTCCATCAAAATCCTAAAGGAGAACACAGGCAGCAACCTCTTCGACCTCAGCCGCAGCAACTTCTTCCTAGAAACATCGCCAAAGGCAAGGGAAGCAAGGGCAAAAATGAACTATTGGGACTTCATCAAGATAAAAAGCTTTTGCAAAGCAAAGGAAACAGTCAACAAAACCAAAAGACAACCGACAGAATGGGAGAAGATATTTGCAAATGACATATCAGATAAAGGGCTAGTATCCAAAATTTATAAAGAACTCATCAAACTCAACACCAAAAGAACAAAGAATCCAATCAAGAAATGGGCAGAAGACATGAACAGACATTTCTCCAAAGAAGACATCCAAATGGCCAACAGACACATGAAAAAGTGTTCAATATCGCTCGGCATCAGGGAAATCCAAATCAAAACCTCAATGAGATACCACCTCACACCAGTCAGAATGGCTAAAATTAACAAGTCAGGAAATGACAGATGTTGGCGGGGATGCGGAGAAAGGGGAACCCTCCTACACTGTTGGTGGGAATGCAAGCTGGTGCAGCCACTCTGGAAAACAGTATGGAGGTTCCTCAAAAAGTTGAAAATAGAGCTACCATATGATCCAGCAATTGCACTACTGGGTATTTACCCCAAAGATACAAAAGTAGGGACCCGAAAGGCTACGTGCACCCCGATGTTTATAGCAGCAATGTCCACAATAGCCAAACTGTGGAAAGAGCCAAGATGTCCATCAACAGATGAATGGATAAAGAAGATGTGGTATATATATACAATGGAATATTATGCAGCCATCAAAAGGAATAAGATCTTGCCATTTGCAACGACGTGGATGGAACTGGAGGGTATTATGCTGAGCGAAATAAGTCAAACAGAGAAAGACATGTATCATATGACCTCACTGATATGAGGAATTCTTAATCTCAGGAAACAAACTGAGGGTTGCTGGAGTGGGGGGTGGGGTGGGAGGGATGGGGTGACTGGGTGATGGACACTGGGGAGGGTATGTGTTCTGGTAAGCGCTGTGAATTGTGCAGGACTGTTGAATCTCAGATCTGTACCTCTGAAACAAATAATGCAATATATGTTAAGAAAGAAAAAAAGAAGAAGAATGTAGCAGGAGGGGAAGAATGAAGGGGGGGAAATCGGAGGGGGAGAAGAACCATGAGAGATGATGGACTCTGAAAAACAAACTGAGGGTTCTAGAGGGGAGGGGGTTGGGAGGATGGGTTAGCCTGGTGATGGGTATTGAGGAGGGCACGTTCTGCATGGAGCACTGGGTGCTATGCACAAACAATGAATCATGGAACACTATATCTAAAACCAATGATGTAATGTATGGGGATTAACATAACAATAAAAAAAATTTAAAAAAAAAAAAAAATCACCTTAGGTATTAAAAAATAATAAAAATTTAAGAAAGAGCATAGATCTTGGGTTAGAATCCTGATTCCACTTTTATTTGCTGTACAATATTGGGCAAGCTCTTCACCAGCCTGAGCTCAGTTTCTTCATCTGCAGAGACATTAACGCAGATACCTCAAGGGGTTGTCTAGCTGTGTCGTTCTGTACAAGAGCAATTAACCCCCTGTAGCTCTTTAATTTCAAATTAATTAAATTAATCACAATGAAATAAAACACAAAAGTCAGCTTCTCGGTCACATTAGCCACATTTTTAAGTGCTCGATACCCTCATGAGGCAGGTGGCTACTGGACTGGACAGCACTGGTCTAGGGCTACTACTCACCACCTGGGAGCTTGTAAGAAATGTAAAATCTCCAGCCCAGCCCAGCCCTGCCGAATTGGGATCTGGACTTGAACAAGATTCCCCCTCCAGGGGCTTCTCATGCGCCTGAAGTCTGAGAAGGGCTGGCTGTGAGGATGATGCGAGAGACCAGGTGGGGCGACACCCCACAAGCAGGGGCAGCTCGGTAAAAACAGCAGCAGTGGGACAGGGCAGTTTCCACACCCTCTCTAAGTGATGATCCCAACCTCCAAACCAAACCAGACACAGAGCTTCTGATAAAGTCTGTGCTGAGTCCAGGTGCAGGAGGCAGGCGGGGGAAGGTGTGGAAGGGAAATGGTGGGATCTTCCAGACATTTCAGAAGTTTGTGTGCACACGGGGATAGAATATTTCATTTCTGTGCTAGCCAGGATGTTCTGGCTGTTGACTATTCCTGTTTTGGAATGAAGTCCAGCATGGAAATGACATTTAAAAAAACCCACAGGCTTATTTCATATCCGAATACATTTCTCCACGTTGGTAGGAAAAAAAAAAAAAGAAGAAGCACACCAGCAAGAAAATCTTGCTTTCCTAACTCTTGAATGATCAAGCCAGTATTTCTCTACCAACAAACCATTTCCTCCAGTGGTTCCACAGCCTTGAATAAGCACTAACGAGTGAAGACGCTCTGCAGGGGGGAGAGGGTCATGGAGGGAAACCCAGCAAAGGCTCCGAGGCCATGTGATTATTAACATGACATCCCTCCTCCACATGACCACCAGCCTGGGAGGATCCATTGTACAGATGGGGACCTGAGACCCAGGGCAGGTAAGTCACCTGCCCATGGTCTCACACCTGGGAGGCAAGTGAGCTGTGAGTTAAACCTAGATGGGTCACAGGCTACCATTTCACTTTGTCTCCATCATGCCATGGTGTTTTCTTATGTATATGTCTCTCTAGTGGAAGTCTTGTTTGTTTTGCTATCCACTATATCCTCAGTACCTAGCACAGGATCTAGGACAAGACAGGTGCTCAATAAATGTTTGTTGAGTGAGTGAATGATTGCCAACCAATGGCAAGGCAGAGCTCCAGCCTCAGACCCTTGGTTAGCCTGCCCCTTCCCCTGCCTAAACCCACACTTCACTTGACCAAACATTGCCCAAATGCCAAGGTCTCCCTCAAGTGCCACTTCCTACATGAAGCCACCTGACCTTCCCTACTTGGTTCCTATCCCCCATCCAGTCTCTGCTTTCCCCATTCTTTCCCTCAAGCCCTCCATGGCAATCCAGCCATGTGCCTCCCCGGGGGTCTTCAAAGGTGTCACCAGCACCGCTGACTCAGAGCTGCTGCCTCTGCCCAGAATGCCCTGCCTAACTAGCTCCCCCCATTCAGGTCTTTGCTCAAATGTCACCTCATCAGAAGGTCCTGCCCTGACCCCTTATCCTGATTCTCCAACACACTAGAGCTCTCTTTATCCATGACCTGTCTTCTGTTTGTTCACTACTGCATCCCCAGTGCCCAGAATCATGCCCAGCACCATAACAAGTGCTCAGCAAGCATACTTTAAATAAACAATCAAGTAAAAACTGGAAACAATTATTATTAATAATCATGATGATGCCTACTTCAGGGCAGGCTTAAAAACAAATTAGAAGTGAGACACCAGACAGCAAAGATATATAAGATGGCAGTGGGTGCGTTCCAGGGACCTTCAGGGAAGAATGGAGGTGTTAATTTTAGACTGAGTTAAGTCAGATGCATATTAAAAATTTATGAGTAACCACTAAACAAATTGAAAAAGAATGTAAAATTTCCAAACCAGTAGAGGGGAAAAAAAGAAACTTCAATCAATCCGAAGGGGGGTGGGGCACAAAATGAATGCCAGAAATGGACACGTTTAATATACTGAGAAACATCAAACAAAGATTCAATGTTATTGTCCAAATACAAAAATCTTTACCAAGATCCTCCTGCACAGAAATGACAGGGACACAAGTCTGGTTTTCAAGACACTCACAGCTGAATGAGACAGACATCCAACATGACACAGGGGACGGAACAATCAGAGGGCCTTGCACATTTCCTCCTCCCAGTCATCAAAGCCATTTATCAAATGCATCTCCCTTTTCACTTTGGCCCCCAGGAAGCTCAGGCTCTGATTTCCAGCTCAGAGGGTCCATGTAGCCCTGGGCCTTCCTTCTGAACTACTCTACTTTCTTTCTTTTTTTAATCTTGGCTTTTAATTTATCCTTGATATTCTACCATTTTACTATTCTTACTGTTTTTATAAAGCATCTCAAATCTTTTGGCACAAAATGGGATATAGATAAGCAAGGAAAAAAATCCCCCAAAATAACAAAATAAAACAAAGGAAGAACTTTCAGAGAGCCTAAGCCTTCCAGAGATGTGCATCTGTACCTTGTTTAAACATAAATTTTTTGTTGTTGCTCTTAAGGCAGAAATTTTTAGGATGATGATCTTGCAAAACATGTTTGAAATACACACACACACACACACACACACACACAGTATGAATGAGACACCAGTAGGTCTCATTCATTTCCAAAGCCATTCTGTTTTGTAAATAAATAATTAGCACTTAAGGGGTGCCTGGGTGGCTCAGTTGGTTGAGCGTCTGGCTCTTAATTTTGGCTCAGGTCATGATCTCAGGGTCGTGAGATCCAGAATAGTGCAGAGTCTGCTTGAGATTCTCTCTCTCCCTCTCCTCCACCCTGCCCCTCTCTCTCTCTAAAATAAATAAATAAATAAAATCTTTAAAAAAAGATAATTAGCACTTAAACATACCTTTCAAGGGGCTTATGCATTAATATGAATCTACTGTAATTACAGCTAGTCAAAATCATTAGACCACAACTTAGAATTCTAGACTTTTTTTTTTTCGTCTTTATTAGAAGGTAATTTTCTCTCTTTAGCCCCTAAAACACACTTTGGCTTTGTGAATAATTTTTTTATGAATATAGAAATTTAATTTTTTAAATGAACACCAAATCTCTGCTCTACCGTTCACCAATTTTTCATCTGAGCATCAATCTTACACCTAAGCGAGCACCTGCTTATCAGCCACGTTGGCCCCTCTGCCACCTGCAACCAAAATCCTCAGACACTGACCGGCTCCTGAGCAGAAAGTTGCCAGAAATGACATGGGGACCGAAGTCCAAGAAAATTTTTGTATTAAATATTCAGTCTTGAGTCTTTGCGAGAATCCCATGTTTCTGGAAAGGTCTGGATCAGGCCATGGTGTCCAACTAATGAGCAAATGAACCAGGACCCACTTTAGGTCTACTGGACATACTCAATGAGGACCATTGTAAGATCTTAAAAAAAAAATGAAAAACAAAAAAGCAACAAGAGTTGGCTGAACATTTTGATTGACGTGACCGCATTATAAAAATTTCTCTTTTCTTCTCTTCCTTTGCTTAACCAATACTTGTTGGGTGTCCGCCTCATGCCAGGCAGTGATCCCCTCACCCTCTGCCCGTACCTCCCATCAGCAAATCCTGTTGCTGTCACCTCCAAACTGCAGCCAAAGCCTGCACTGCGCTCTGCCCCCGCGGCTGCCCCCAGGTCCAGTCCCAGCTCCCCTGGCCTCTCACCAACACCTGTGTAGCCTCTCCTGGTGCCCGGTGTCCTCCCTGCCTGCCACAGCCCGGCTCCACCCAGCAGCCAAAGGAGTCTTTCGAAACACTGGGTCGGACCGTGTCCCTTCCCTGCCTCAGCCCCAGTGGCCTCCTTGACACTTAGAATAAAATCCACGTCCTCGCCCCGGCTGCAGGCTGCCGGTCAGCAGGCCTGGGCCTCCTCCCTGAGCCTCCTCCCTGGGCCTCCATGGCCACTGGGCTCAGCCTTGTGGGCCTCCAGCTATGGAGGGGGCTTCTGGGGCCATGTTATGTCAGATAAACCCCTGCCCCAGTCACTATCAACTCCCCTATTTGTTGACCTGATTTACTGATCTAATCACCAAAATGATCCCCTTTATTTAATCTTTATAACCCTCCCTGCATTCATCCCCAGGCCCCTTGGGCAGGGACCGCACCTGTGGTGGTCATCCCTGAACCTCCAAGACCAAGCCAGCGAACGTAGGGGGCTCCTAAGACATGTATGGACTGGGGTGAGCATGGACCCCTCCCCTGTCCTCCATGGTCACAGCCCAGCAGGAAAGGCAGACCCTCACCCACCCACCCAGGGCTGAGAGGCCAGGAGGAATGCAGACCTGGGGCACCAGGCGGTTCTTACGTAACACACAGTCCACATGACACACTTTCTGGAGTTTGGACACTCAGTGGGGTGAAAGCGAGGTCCTCTGGTGGGTAAGGGGCAGAGCCAGAAGTGGGCCCCAGGAACCCTGACTTCAGTGCTCTGTCCCCTGCTCCGGCCAAGAGGCTGCGGGTCCTGACCACGGATCAGTGTGAGGCCTGTCCCTGCAGAGCCTGAGCGGCTTACAGCCCTGGGGAAGTCGGCCATGGTCAGGAGAACTCTGTCCCACCCCCACTCTGCCCTGCCCCCGTGGTGCCGGACAGGGGAAGGCTCTGTTGCCTGGAGGGCACACTGGCAATGCCTGGGGGGACCCCGGCAAGTGTCCTGCTCCCCGCGAGTGGGGCCAGCCAGGTACTGTCTCTGCAGCCTGGTACCGAAAATGGGGGATGCCCCCCACACCACGCCACGTGGCAAGTACGGAGCGTGAAGTAGTGTAAGCGGGAGTGAGGTCCCGGCCCAAGCGTGGCAAGCCGATGACGCGCACACAGGTAAGAAGTGCTGGGTGAGATGAGGCGGGAAGGATGGGGGTCAGAAAGTTACAGCTAAAGGGGTAAGACAAGAGCAGGGCCTCGCACACGCTGCTGGGGACAGAGGGGAGGGTGGCCCCTGACAGGAAGGGTGGACCGAGAGTGGGGGACACCCAGAACTTGGGCTGCCCCAGGAGGAGGAGAGGTGGCTGAGGGGGTGGTCTCCTCTGGCTGCCGTGAAACAGTCATTCCCCACAAATTCTAACAACCCCGTGCCTCCAGTTCCTGCCTGGGGAGGGCTAGCGCCCTGCTCCTTCCCGGGTCCCCTCACTCCCCCCGGAGCCCACTCCACGGGCTCCTGGACTGCATCACAGAGAGGCCAAGGGCTGTGGGCAGCCCGTTTCTGCAGCCCTCAGGCCTTCAACACTGTGGCAGATGAAGCAAGAACCAGACTCTGCCTCGGAGTGATTTCTCCATTTCCCATCCTCTCTCTTCCTCCCTCACAGATTTTAATTAAGGGTTTACTTGCAAAAGACCCAGCTCTATTTAACTAAATCCTTGGACCCCTTTTATATTGTCTTATATATCGTTTCATGCTAGGGCACCAGTAAAAAGTTAATTATAACTTCCAAATACTCCATTACCAGGCCCTCATCTTCCTCCCCTGCCTGATTCCGCTAAGGGTAGCATGCCACTTAATTAACTGGTGTGTCGTGTGCTTCACAGACCTCGCCACGCGTTATTCAACAAACACCCTCCTGCCGAGCACCCTCCGGGCCAGGCAGGGCCCTGCGGTCAGAGCGGGGCACCACCTCCACCCTCCAGGGGCCCACAGGATCCTACAGGAAGAAGGCGAGCCTGGCCAGGTGCCCACGGCGGCTCAGCACGTGGAGGGGACAAGCAGACAGCAGCAGGGTCAGAATAACAATAAGTAACAGCTGATACCAGCCTCTGAGGGAAGGGAGAGGGCACAGAGGCTATGGATGGAGGCCGGGGGGGGTCACGCTGCATAGCCCAATGGGAACGGGTCACAGGTTTGGGACAGAATGAGCCTGAAATCCCGGTGGTCAGCCAGGAGGAGGTATCTTCTGGGAAGAGTGAACAATACATCAGCTGGATCTCAAAGAGAAAGCTGACTGGGGAGAGAGGGGGAGGGGTCTGCGGGTCTGGGCTGGAGCCAGGGCTGGGGGCCCGTGTGATTGTCACCTGGAAAGCCCAAGCTTGGCCCCCTGGAGGAGTCGCCTTCAGTGGGCAGGAACAAAACAAGGAACAGAGGGGGTTGGACCCGGGGCAGTGCCAAGAGGACGGGGTGTGGGCACCGCAGAAGGAGAACCCAAGTTAGACGGGGCGGCGTCCAGCTCCGCAGAGGAGCAAGGAGAGGAGAGAAGAGATGAGGACGAGCCGCCAGTGGCCTCCGGGCTGTCAGTCCCGGGGCCCGTGCAGGGGTCTGAGGCCGCGGGAGCTGGGGGGTGGGAGTGCGGGTACAGAGACTGCAGGCTTCTCCTGGCGGGAGCTGAGGAGGCCAGCCCGGCACCTGCTGGTCACAGAGAGCGAGCCTGGTGGCGCTTCGCACATCAGCTCAGATACTCAGTCCTTGACGGCATGGCCAGCACTCAGAGCCCACAGCCTGGTGTTCTTGCCTGGGGTCAGATGTGCATGGTGTCGAGGCCTCGGGTCAGCCGGCATCCTGGGAGGCGGGTGCACTGGGGCTCAGCCTCTCCTCCGGCCCTCAGCAGCCCTGGCCTCCAAGGGGGTCCCCATACGCCCACCTGGCATACCTGGCCCACCTTGCTTGGGTCCAGATCCCTGCTGGCCTCACCTCCTGGCCTCATCGTGGAGACCCCAACTCAGCCTCCGACCCTGGGTCTTCTCAGACTCCCCCCAAGTTCCATGTTGCAACAGCCTGCGCCCCTCAGAGCCCCCTCTTACTGCTATTCCCCCCCCCCCCGACGGCAGCTGGTTGTGCACGGCCACTGGGGATGCAGTGACGGGCTCACCGTGCACCAGTGCCCCACTCACTCCAGTCCAGCCCGAGCCCACAGCCTCTGTCCAGGGCCTCCTGGGGCCGAGTGCTGGCTGCTGCTGGGGATGAGGCTCAGCCCTGCCCTCCAGGGGCTGACGGTCTAGGTGGGGGACGGGGGCATGAAGGCACAGATAATTCCCTGCCACAAAGTGAGGGCCGCCACCAGGGCCTGAATGGGGAGCTCTGAGTACACAGAGGGAAGAGAGACCAATGTTGCCCAACGGGGTGGGGCAGGCTTCACAGACCCCGACCCTTGAGGGTGGGCAGGACTCCATAGGATGGAGGAGGAACGTTCCCCACTGGGGGGAGAGCATGAGCCAAGACCCAGAGTGGAGAACGAGGACTGCAGTTAGCCAATGTGGCTCGGGTGACATTGAGGTCTTTAGCTGTGGAGGAGCAAGGAGCTTCTAGCACATTCTCTTCCATTTTCAGCAAGTTTTGCTGTCCCTTTCTCTCCTTAGAGCTGAAAAGCCTGTCCTTAGCAATTGTTTAGCTGTTCCCTGGAACATTTACAAATCAAGCTGGCATTTCTATTTCATGAATATGTTTGGGATATTAATGGCCAACAGGAAAGATATTAATGGTCTTCTCAGGAGAACCCTGTCACCCCCCCAATCCCGCCGCCTCCAACGAACTCAGACCCAGAAAGAACCTTGTAAATGGGCAGAACATGGTCACCACTCACAGCCAAGCCCAGAGCAATGCACCTGCCAGCAAATTAGAGTCAGCTTGAATTTAGCCACACACCCCCAGTTAGGTGCCTAATCTTGACTTATAAAGGCCTTTATTAATTTCTTAAATCTCCTCTTGTCTGTCTGGAGGTAGCCCCTGGAATATGATTTTAAATGCTTTCCATGACATCCATGAACGGGGAAGAAGACAGCTGTGAATTTCAAATCTGTAAACTTCTTATCCGAGGAGAGCCTGGGCCAGTGGGGCCGAGAGGCAGGTGGGGCCCTGCTAGCCTAGGGAAGGGCTCCAGGTGACCTCCTGAGTGGCTGGATGACACTAGGACTGGCCTGAGGTCAGTGCTGCCCTCACCCCCACCCTGCACCAGATACCAGAGAGGCCAAGATTTCTTTAAAAGCAATAAGATTTTGGGCGCCTGGGTGGCTCAGTCAGTGAAGCGTCTGCCTTCGGCTCAGGTCATGATCCCGGGGTCCTGGGATCAAGCCCCGCATTGGGCTCCCTGCTCAGTGGGGAGCCTGCTTCTCCCTCTGCCTGCCGCTCCCCCTGTTTGTGCTCTCTCTCTGCTCTCTCTCTCAAATAAATAAAATATTAAAAAAAATAAGATTTTACTGTTCCCTTTATATGATGCCACCAGAATAACACATGCCCCCTACAGAAAATCGAGATGGAGAAAAAAGAAGAAGAAGAATGTAGCAGGAGGGGAAGAATGAGGGGGGGGAAATCGGAGGGGGAGAAGAACCATGAGAGACAATGGACTCTAAAAAACAAACTGAGGGTTCTAGAGGGGAGGGGGTTGGGAGGATGGGTTAGCCTGGTGATGGGTATTGAGGAGGGCACGTTCTGCATGGAGCACTGGGTGTTATGCACAAACAATGAATCATGGAACACTATATCTAAAACTAATGATGTAATGTATGGGGATTAACATAACAATAAAAAAAATTTAAAAAAAAAAAAGAAAATCGAGATGGAGGAGAGAGAAAACCATAAAGAAGAAAATCCCCCATGATCCTCCCACTCAGACATCGGTTCTGGAACATTCCAGAGACTTTGCCCTCACTGGCCTCCTTGCTTCCAATCTAACTCTGAAATCCAGGCCTTCGAACACCTTTTTAAAGGTCACTTCCCTAATGAACCTCCCCAAAATCCCCATTGCACTTAGAATCAACCCCAAACTCTGGTCCCTGGCCCACAGGCCTACATGAACACGAGCCCGCCTCCCAGGATGCACCACGTCCCCATCACCAGAATGCGAGCATGCCCTGTTCCTCCCACCCCACTGTCACCCCAGTGCCTGAGACACACGTGGCATGTGGTGGGTTCTCAGTGAGATAGACTGAATGGGTGAATGAGTACTTCCTTCCGGTCTTTTCTCCGGGTGTGTGTGTGTGTGTGTGTGTGTGTGTGTGTAAACTGCCGACATAGCTAAGATCATACATCAACATTTCTCAGAAACTCCACACACTTTTGCACACAAACTATTCTACCCCTTCTCCCTGCTGCTCAGCCTCATGACCTCATGATCAGATGCCCCCCCTCCTGCGGGACCCACCCATGACCCCTACCTCTACCCCAAGGGGAGGCCTGATCTGGCAAACGCCAGCTCATGGGGGCAATGATACGAGGTACACAGCACTTCACAGTTTATAAAACTCAGTCAATTCCTCCATCCTAATGGAGCTTGGAAAAAACCCACCTCCAAAGAGGGAGGCAGGGCAAAGGGAGTCTGACCACCTGCCTCAAAAATGAGGCCACTGAAGCTCAGAGAGGTCACGTGGCCTCTGTAATTAGCGGGACAGGAAGCAGACCCAGGACATCCGGCCCCAACTGGCAAAGTCCAGTTACACTGAATCAGAGAGATTTCACCGTAAGAAGAACAAGAAAGGAGATACAGGTCAGCATGAGCTCGGCTCTGGAGTCCAACTGCCTGCCTTGGAATCCTAGCTCCGCCCCTTACTATTTGTGTGGCCTTGGGTGAGTCACTTCACTTCTCTGGGCCTCAGTTTTCTCCTCTGCAAAATGGGGATGACAACAGCTCCCGCCTCATTCTGTTGTCAGGAGGATTAATGATTTGATCACACACACAAAGGGCATAGAAGAGTGTCTGGCACATACTATCGCTCATTAAACACTAGCTGTCTAAAGATGCACATGTGTCCAGACGGATGCACCTACACCTAATGACCTAATGAGCGCACCGCCCACCTCTCAGCCATGACCACCACATCCCCGGGGACCTGAACTGCCAGCCCGAGGAGGATGAGTCTTACTTTCGTACAATAAGCAGGTTCCCAAAAAGCCAGCTGCAAATGGACTTCTAGAAGCTGCTCCTATTTAAACGTTCACTCACGTGCGAATTCCTTGCCACTCAGTCAAGTACGAGAGGGACTCCTCATTCTTGGGTCTAAAGCCCCCTGACCCCAGGCCACCCTACTTGAATGACATCTACAAACACTTCAAGGCAGCCAAGGGGAGAAGCCTGGGGGAAAGGAACCTTTTCTAAAAGGGAGACCCCTTTGTAAGCTAACACTCCCCACCCCTAGCAACAACCAAGGCAAATAAATCAATGCAGCTCCAAGTGCAAATTATGAAGACCCCCAAATTCCCATGGTTGTTCTGACTTCCGTGAAGAGGCAGGTAGAACGATGTCTCTAAAATGCCCACCTCACCGTGCTGGCCCCCTGCGCCCCCAGTGATCCTGAGGTTCAGAGCCGTGGTCAGAACAGCCCTCTCTTCCAGGACCCTCAATGCCCCAAAGCCCCTCGCCGGCCACAGCAAACAGCGGCTCCTCTCAAGTGTCCACCGGCACCCCAGCCTCCGCTGTCCCCTCGGCCTGAAACAGCCCCCTTTCCCTGCACCAACAGCAGGGAAAACCTGTTTGGTTCATTCATCCACTCCACAGGGATGGGACCTCTTCGTGAGCCGGGGGCTCGTCAGAAACAGTCCCCCCCCCCCGGAGAACCTCAGGGTGAGAACCTCGGGCTGACATCCTCTACTTCGTAATTGGGACAAAAACAGCAACTGTCCCTAAATTCACCTAGTTCCCAAAAGTCATGTATGACGGTACACACAGCCTGCCCCCGGCATCACCATTCCCAGAGAGTCACTCATTCATTCATTCATTCACGCAAGTGAACATAACAATAAAGTGACACACTGTCTGGCCCACAGTGGGAGCCTGGCATCTGCCTCAGACATAGGCTCTTGGCTCAGCCAAGTGCAGCCTCACATCTTTGGAGACCCACAGCCAGGGGGACGAGAAGGCAGCGAGGACCCCCTCCTAGGGGGCGGCCGGGGCCAGGAGGCAGCACGGGGCTGGGTGGAAGCCTGCGGCCAAGCCACCCTGCAGGAGCTCTCTCCCACCCCGTCCTTCACACGATCCAGCCCAAGCAGAGCACTTGATCAGAATTTCCCATTCAAAAAATCAATATTTAAAGCTCCAAGCCTGCCAAGCAGAGGGGAAGGCCTTGCTTGTAAATATTTGTCTCTACTGGTGGAGCTGGGCCCCTCGCTCACTGCAGCCTCCCGCGCCGCTCCTGGCCCTCTGCTCACGGAGCTCCCAGCCCACTGCGCAGCAGGAGGGCCCTGGGGGTGGGACCGGCTGGCAGCCCAGGCAGCGGGGCTGGGCCCTGAGGTGGGCTGGCCCTGCACCCACACCTCTAAGACCGGAAGCTCGTAGCGAGGCCACCCAGGGGCCCTCCATCTGTCCCCCAGGCCACGGCAGAGACAACACCCTCGGAGGTTTCTCTGGATTCCAAGCAAGCAGCTTTTGCCAGGGGCGCTCCATATTGATGTCGTTTTTGTTTGGGAAGAAAGCAAAAAGCTGAAGACAAATCCCTGGGGGTATGCTTGTAAATCATCGCCCACCATTGCCCACAGCGCTCAGCTGCCCCCGGGAGGGGCCTACGCGTGTCCTCTTGCTGGCGGGTCCCTTCACTGGGGAAGCCGTCACAAGGGTGGTGGGTGGTGCCTGCCCGGACATCGCCATTCCCAGAGAGGCATTCATTCATTCGCCCATTCATTCATTCATTCATTCACTCACCAATTATTTGTTGAACACCTACCTGTACCAGGCACCGGGGGCTGGACACGCCAGTGGACATAAACAGACCTGAGCAAAATCCCTTCGGGAGGGCATCTCCCAGGCCAAAAGAATCGCACAAACAAGTCACAGCTGAGACAGGTGCTGGGGTAGGAGACGTCGAGGTGTGACAGAGTGGGAGGTCAGGGAGGGCTTCCCCGGGGAGCAGAGCAAGGCCACCTCCTGCCCAGCACCTACCAAGCCACTCGTTGAACTTCTTGACCTCGCTCGGGAGCCCCAGCTCTGTGAAGTCCCCGGCGTGGATCAGCACGTCGCCGTAGGGCATCTGGATGGGGTCCGTCCTCGAGTGGGTGTCAGACACACAGACGAAGCGGGTGTAGCCGGGCGGCTTGGGGGCATCGTGAGGCACGGGGTCCACCCTGCAGGGAGAGAAGACACGGCAGGTGACCCGTGTCCAGCCCGTGGCCGAAGCCACACCTCACAGCCCCGTCCGCCTGGACCACGTCCACCCCAAACACAGACGGTGTGCCCAGCCTTCCCAATGGGACATCGGAGGTCCGAGTCCTGACTCTCCTGCTCGCCAGCTGGGCAAAAATGTGTGTTCCCCCGGGCCTCAGTTTCCCTTCTATAACACAGGGCCCTTGGAGGGTCCAAGGAGGTAACGAGTGGGGAGCACCAGTGGGCACAGTGTGATTGTGAAGCTAACCCACTGTTGGGCTATTGCTAACCCTCTCTCCCATCACCCCTGCGGGGCCTCTTTAGATGTTTCTTCCCTACTCGCTCCCCTCCCATGAGATTTTAACACCATAGATAGCTGTATGTGTTCATGCACTGTATGTATATCTGGGCTTTATAATAAGAAGAATAAGCTTTTTTTTCACCCCCTAAAAACCAGTTTCATTCACCCCCTCGGGTGCGCCGTCAGCCCCATCAACAATGCAAGGGCTATAGTCTCTGGTCCTAGTGAAAGAGCTGTCCCCCCGCAGCGCCCCTCGGAGCACGCACAGCACCCAGGGAGAGCCGCGTGGGAAAGCGGGGACTTCACGGGAGCACGTGAAACCAAGGCAGTTCTTCTAAACTCTGAGATGGTCCCATCATTTTTAAAACAAGGGCTTTCCAGGGGCGCCTGGGTGGCTCAGGCGGTTAAGCATCTGACTTCAGCTCGGGTTGTGATCTCAGGGTCCTGGGATTGAGCCTCAGTGGGGAGTCTGCTTGTCCCTCCCCCTCTGCCCGCCCCCAGCTCATGCTCTCCCTCTCTCTCTCTCAAATAAATAAATAAAATCTTTAAAAACAAAACAAACAAAACAAAAACAAGGGCTTCCCATGGGTGTGTAGGAAAAGGGTCCTGGAATCAGAAGACCAGGCTTCAAACCCCAGCTCTGCCCCTTATCACTAATGTATGACCTTCAACTTGGCCTTGCTTTGCTTGCCTGTAAAATGGAGCTACCTCACTAAGCAAAAATTATCAGAAAATTAAAAGAGCTGCAGGAATGTAACTTCTTGTTCCGGGAAGCCCACCATAGCCCTCTGGTTCCGCAGACAACAGCACTGAGAGAGTGGCCCCCGGCGTCCCAGGGAATAAAGGGAGACTGTGCTCCCAGTTCAGTGCTCCATGCTCCCAGTTCAGTGTTCCCCCTGCCACATTCAACCTCCTCAGCTGAATGATTTTGCCAGGCTCAAAACTCTTAAAAACAACGCAATGACATTTCAACGAGCAGCTATCTCCAAATGAGTATGCGGCTCGAGGAGTTGTGTTTAAATCTAATTATGCGGCAAACCAAAAGCGGTACCGTATCAGTTACATAAATACTTTTAAAGACATCTTTCTAATTATCCTTTTTTTTTTTCAGACAATATACTTCGAAGAAATTTAATTAACACCTTACGAGAGACGTGGGTTCAGCATGCTAATGTGCAGGGAGCATTAGAACGCTCTATCCACCACAGTCGGAGGCGCCAAGCCAGCCTCTCTGCATGGCATCCCGGTGCCGGGAGCCCGCTTGGCCCTTGAGGGGGGTGGTCAAGCGGAGTTAGACCCCCAGCAGGTCCGAGCGAGGTGTGACCAGGGAGAACAGGAAGATTCCCTGAGTCCAATGGCGACCAGCAAGGAGGCACCGGGGCTCTTCCTCTTCCCTCTGCATCCAAGCATCCTTTCATTCATTCATTCATTCATTCAGCCCAGCACATTCTGCCCACCCGCTGTGGGCCGGCCCTGAGCTCAATGCTGGGGCCACAGGGATGAACCAGGCCTGATCCCAGGCCAAGAGACTCCAGACTGATGGCAGAGACAGACTTGGCCAGGCAGCTTTGATGGGGCAACAGAGAAGCTGGGGGCCAGAGAAGGCCCTACCCCAGCAAGGGGCTCCACAGAAGCTTCCAGGGGGAGGTAGGACCTGAGCTGGTCTGGGAGCTAAAATCTCCCCTCCCACGCCTCTGTCGTCTGAGTCCCTTCCCTCCTCTGCCCCCTCCCCCCACCCAGCCCCTGACAGACAGTCTGGCAGGTGGCAGGCCTGCGGGTCACCTGCACATCCTGCTGCCCCAACACAGCTACTGGACCCAGGGCAGCCGATCGCTACTGGGCTCTCGTCCTGGCACAGGAACATGAGTGAGCCAATCAGATTCATTCATTCATTCACTCATTCACCCCTACACACACTGAGGTCGTGGGCATGCCACAAGGTGACAGAGGCCAAGTCAAAGAGACAAGAGAGACGAAGAAGGCAGAGACAGGGAGCGAGATGCCACCTCCAGAGCCACCTCTGGTCCCAACAAGCTCTCCTCCCCTGAGCCCCTTAGCAAGGAGCCTGAGCAGGCCTCAGCCCCGCCCGCCACCAGCCAGCCAAGAGCAGCGCGAGTTCTGAGGGCTCCAGTGGGGCTGGCCTGCTGCTGGAGCCTGGGCTCTTTAATTAACTACATGCTTATTTCCCTCCACCTCGAGGCTACTGAGCTCAGTGAGGATGCAAACCTAATAATCCCCAGAGAAAAAAATAAAGAATCTTACTTCCCTGCACCATCCTCCAGCTATTTGGCTTGTATTTTGTATTGAAATAACAAACAGTAATGGGATGGGTGCTTGATGCTTCTCCCAGATCGAGAGCTGGTCATCTGCTAAGCGCGTGACACGCACTCACTGTCCTCGCGCTCACGATGACTGTGTGGGCAGGGTACTATGGGTGTGCCCATTTTACAGACGAGGACAAGAAAAAGAAGAGTCAAGATATGCAGCGCCTGGGTGGCTCAGTCATTAAGCGTCTGCCTTCGGCTCAGGTCATGATCCCAGGGTCCTGGGATGGAGCCCCGCATCGGGCTCCCTGCTCCGCGGGAAGCCTGCTTCTCCCTCTCCCTCTCCCACTCCCCCTGCTTGTGTTCCTACTCTATCTCTCTCTCTGTCAAATAAATAAATAAAATCTTTAAAAAAAAAAAAAGAGGAAGAAGAAGAAGAGTCAAGATATGGAGAAAGAGAAAGAAAGGGAGCATACCAGAAGGTGGGAGAGCTTGACATACCTGAAGCTGGGTCCAAACATGGACTTTCTCACTAACTAAGTGAGCCAGTAAACTCTTCTTTTACCCTTAAGACAACTCACATTGGGTTTCTGGCACTTGTCATGCCAAACGCTGGCTAACACCTGAGTCACAGCGGCCCCGGGGAGTTACTGAGGTTGGAAACGTTAGTCCCGTATCCAAGGCCTTGACTAGCAAGTTAAAGAGTAGATTTGAACCTGGGTCTTCACGACAGGAATTTGGGCATCTAACCCCAACACCTTCTGTGACAAGAGAAAACAAAGCGAAATGGTTATTTTCCAGTGACATTCTGCAGGGGCCAGAGACAAGGTGACAGTTGCAGCTTTCTCTCCAAGACCTGAAACCTGTCGCCACCTCTCCCCCGCCTAACAAGGGATATTCCCACAGGGATCATGGCGGCAGGAAGGGTGCAGAATAGAGAACATGGCCTCCGGCGCCCAGACTAGGCCTGCACCCCAACTGGGCCACCTCCTCACTGTGCCCTGGACCCTCCCACCCTCCAGGCCAGCTCTGTAAGGTGGGGACAGCTTGCTCACTCTGGGAGAAGGTGTGAAAACTCAAAGACCTTTGAGGCTTGAAGGCTGGATATGAGTGACCCCTGCAGCTGCTTCCTGGGCCCTGGCCCTTCTCGGGGCTCCCCCTCCCATGAGCCACTGGCTCTCTGGAAGTGCAAAAACTCTGCAGAGGCCGTCCCCTCCGTCATCTCTACTTCTGGGGAAATGGGGAGCTCTGAAGGATGGGGGGCCGTGGGGAGCAGAGGACTCCTCCCTTCAGTGAGGTTCCAACCACATGTCTAGACAAGTGACTGCGCAGCAGCCATGGTGTTCCCTAATGGGAGAGCCTACCAATCCCCTCCCCTCATTCAACAGTGGGGAAACTGAGACCCAGGCAGTGACAGTGATTTGTGTCACACAAATGTCCAGTGCTCTTCTCACGAGGCCCTCGTTCTGAGGTGACCCCCACCACACTGCCCTCCTGAGTCCCGTGCCTGCCCTTCCTTCCCACCTCTGAGCCTTTGCTTTTGAGGGCTCTTCTAGCCCAGGGGTTATGCTGCTGCCCCCAGGAATCCCTCCTTGATCTCCCCCACTCTTCTGGGGCCATACTCCCTGCCTTATCCTCACTCCCTTTTCTTTCTTCTTCCTATCTCTCTGCTGTGCTAGGCTCCAGGGCCCAGCCCCAGGCTGGTGGCAGGGAGAGCCACTAGAGCTGGGGCCGGCTTCAAGGGAAGGGGAGACCTGGTCTGGCGAGCCATCAGAGAGCCTTCCTGAGGAAGTGACGGCTGGGTGAGATCTGAAGAATGAGTCCGTGTTATCAGGGCAAAGCGTGGGGGAGGCAGAAGTGACAGCACATGCAAGGACCTGAGGCAGGAGGAGGCACGGAATGTTCCAGGCCTCGCCTCTCCTCCTGCCTTGCCCCTCCGTCCTCTCTGGGCTCCAGGCTGACCCCCACTGCCTCTGGGGGCCTCTCAGTGTGTGGACGGGCTGGGACCACAGGGTCCCCTCTGAAACCTCAGCGCATTGGAGAGGGGATGAACGCACTGACCGGGCACGGCTGGGAGGTCCAGGAGCCCGGCACACGGGGGCATCTCCAGGCCGGGCTCACAGCCATGCTCCAGCCACTTGGCTACATTCTTTTTTTTAAGATTTTATTTATTTATTTGATGAGAGAGAGCTAGTGAGAGAAGGAACACAAGCAGGGGGAGTGGGAGAGGGAAAAGGAGGCTTCCCGTGGAGCAGGGAGCCCAATGCGGGGCTCGATCCCAGGACCCTGGGACCATGACCTGAGCCGAAGGCAGACGCTTAACGACTGAGCCACCCAGGCGCCCCTCGGCTACATTCTTCAAGATGTGCTTGGAGGGTCTTTAAATGGCATGACTGGAGTCTCCACCAACAGGATTCTTTTTAAAGGTCAGCGAGGAGAGTCACTATGCCCCACCCCAGCCCCCAAGGCACCTCTCAGGCAGACCGTCAGGATAACCCTGCCCATCGAGGCTTCTCACCGCTCACAGGGCCACACATCCACCCGGCCCCCCCACGGCAGAAGGGCTGGCACCTGGAGGGGCTCTCCCTAGGCCACCACAGGGTTTCTAGGACTTCAGGGTGAGGGATCTTTGGTCTCGGGGCCCTGAACCCAGAGGCCCAGATCCAGAGATTCATTATTCAGGCAAAGGCAGTCTCATCACCCCCAGGGTCTCTGGGGCAACCACATAAATCACACGGCTCAATCGGGGGCCACGTTTGGGTTGTCACTGTTGTTATTGAATATAAATTGTGGATTTATTAAATACGGCCCCTCGATCCCTCACCCCGGAGACAAAGCCCAGGGCAGTGATAAATCACGTGTCGGGAAGCAGCATCCATCCTCCCTGTGTCTCCCACGATGGAGACTCGCCATGGAAACCCGCACAGCCACCGTCAGCAGCCCGCACGCTTCCCTCGTGCTGGGGGCCTGCAGTCTGGAAGAAGGGGGGTGGGAGGAAGCAGCCCCCCAGTCCCTGCCTGGCCCTGGCTTCCCCCGGCTTTATGCAAAGTTGCGTCTCAGAGCCGGGCTGGCCCGAGCAGGCAATGAGGGAACACTGGACGAGGAGCCCAGAACCAGGGCTCGGGGCATGCTCTTCCCGGGGCACTCACTGCCCAAACCCCTGAGCCCCACTGCCGATGGCAGCCTGGAACCCCTGTCCCGGGAGGTGGCCGCATGGAGCAGGCCGGGTGAGATGGGCATGGGCGTGGGGCAGGCCTCCTCCCCTCTGACCTCCTGTTCCCCCAGCTCTGTTCTGGGGCTGAGGCCTGCCTGGGTGTCTGCGGGGCCCTGTAAGCGACAGCTCTCCACGGTGCCACACGGCATTATCTCCGGTGCCCGGGGACGCTTCTAAGTGGGGCAGGGCCACAGGCTACATGAACCCCACCTGCTCTGCCTGCCCCCCAGGTGCTCTTGCCCGTCCCCGCTGGGGCAGGAGTCCAGCCCAGCCTCCGGGGACCCCAGGCATGGTCACTTCCAGCCCCAGCGGACTAACTCCACGGACAAAAGACAAAACCCGGCCTGGGGAAGGTCTCCCTCCCTACAGCGGCCCTGCCAGGCCTCAAGGTCCCCACCACTAAGAAATCGAATGCTGCGAACCTGGGCCTTCCGTCTTGACCCAACCTGCCAATCTGGCCCCCAAGATGGAAATAGGAGGCAGTTAGTTCCCCAAGTAGAAATGTGCCAAAAAATAAAGTAGGCAGCTACTAACAGCACCAGGCCTCAGTGCCCACAGAGATGAGCATTTTCCCAAGCAAGCACCGAGGGGAGGGTGTATGCCCAGCGCTAGAGCGCACCCCAGGCCTGGTGCCTGCCTGCCTCCCAGAGCCCTTCTTCCCATGAGGAATCTGTCCGCACTCACACTTCCCAACAGAGGGCGGCTCCTGAGGGAGCCACATGGGAACCAGAGGCAGCGACCCACCCGCCCCCAACCTCCTGGCCTGGGATTGGAAACCCCCTGGCCTCCTTCTCCAAAGTGGTCCACGAGCCAGATTCTCCAGTCTCCCCAAAGGGACAGCCACCAGGCCCCCACGTTATCACTGCTCCCTCGAGTTGGTGCTCACAGCCCTGGAAGAAGTCGCGGATAAAGGAGGGGGAGGGTCTTCTAGGAGCTGCCTGGGGCAGAGCCGGGAGTTTAACCACTTCCTCCCTGGGCTTCCCCTGCCTCTCCAGACCTCAGAAAACCACCCAGGGAGGGGAAAGTTTCCCCCCAGTCCCAGGGGATCCCGAATCTGTGCCCTCGCCTTGGCCTTCCTGCTGGGACATCTCTGGAATTCTCCATCAGCCCCAGTGGGCAGGCGGCAGGACTCCCCAGTCCTTGAGGAAAGCATCTCTGCTTTCCCTATAGAAGCAAAAGGGGTCTGGACAAAAGAAAGAGACAGAGGTCAGGGAAGACAGCCAGCCCAAAACTAGGAGCCTGGAGCAAGGAGCAAGGCCCCTCCCTCTCGGGCCCTCAGTCTCCCCAGTGGTACAATGAGGAACATGAATTAGACCAGGAGTCACCAACCCAAACACCAAGAGGGGGCATCTGGAGCTCAGCCCCCCAGACATCGCCGTGAGGCCTTGTGGGCCCGCAGTTGCCGGGACTTGCGGTTTCCTAAAGCAAAGCCAGAAGTCTGGATTTTTATGTGCCATCACCTCATTGTTAAATATTTGTGAAACATCTCCCCGCCAACTGAAACAGCACTCGGAGCCAGAACCGGCCTCCAGGCCGTCCCAGCGACGTCTCACACATCCCTCCCGACTCGGAGCCTCCAGAATCGCATCGGCCAACAAGCATCCTCAGCCGTTGGGCCCCGAGGCCGGGAGGCACCCCGCGTCCGCGAGCCCACCCCGGGCAGCCGGTCCCACCCAGACCGGCCCACTTACATCTGCACGTGCGGTGGCTGGAAGCGGCCCTGGTTGATGTTGTAGAAGGTAAAGGCCTGGGTGGGGTTGGAGCTGTACTCGTCCACTTCAATGATGAGCCGGCTGTGCGGGTGCCGCCGAGCGGCTATCACGTGCGACTGGGAGAACGCCATGCCCAGGCCGCAGGGCAGGAGGGCCAGGGCCTCTGCCTTCAGGACGCCGGGATCCCACCTAGCGCGCCACATGGACCTCTGCTGGCCGCCCAGGCATCTCCCGCCGCCGCCGCCGCCGCCCGGCCCCAAGCCAGACCTGGGAACAGACTGAGGAGACGGAGCAGAACCGTACGACAGTTAATCTGTTTGGGATTTGCTTTATTTAATGTCAGATGAAGATTTAGAAAGACGAAGGGGGGAGAGAAAAAAAACACAGTCATACAGCTCAAAAACTCATTACAGATCTTTCCAACTCAGCAGTTTGATGAATATACTTTGGTAAAAAGAAAAGGAGAGGAAGGGGAGGGGGACCAAAAAAAAAAAAAAAGAAAGAAAAAAACCCACAACGCCGGGGATGGATGCATGCGTGGTCCGACATGTTTAAATACTTAAGACATTTTTTTTGTTGTTGTTCTTCCACAAAATTCGCCAGAGCCCACAGGGTGACCGGGAGCTGGGGCAGGACAATGGTTGGTATTCTGGAAACAGGTAAGGTAAGTTTCACTTACCCGAATGGGGGAATAGGGAAGATTCCCCTGCCACCCAGCCCCCTCCCCACAGACCCCCAAACACACCCCACCCACACCCCTGCAAGCCCCAGCAAGTGGAGAGCACGGGCGGGCGCAAATTCCTTCCTCAACATCAATGTCGCCTAAAGATATCTTTGAGCAGAGCCTAGAGAAGGGATTTTCCCAGACAGATTGCCATCCACCAACTCAGCTCAGGGGGTGGCCCTGGGGGGGGGGGGGCGGGGGAGGATCTACTTAAAAAAAAAAAAACCTTCCCAAATCCAATCCACACAGAACCGCCGCCTGCAAATGCCATCATTCTCTTTGCCCTGTCTTCCCTCGGAAAGTGCCGTCTGCATTTGCAGCAACTGGATTTTAACATCCTTCTGACCGATTCCGACTCGGGCCCCGGCTCAGTCTCCATCCCACCCCGACAGGCTCACACACTGCCCACCACAGCCAATGCCTCCTTTCTAAGACCAGCTAGCTTTCTCATGCGTTCCCATAATCATTTTTTTAACTGTGTAAAGAGATAAGGCCTTGAAGATGTTTTGTTGTGTTTTGTTTCCATTTTTGGTCATTAAGACCCTCCAATTCCATTTGCACTGAATTTAACCGAGGAGAAAATAACATCATATAAACTATTCCTGGTCAGTCATATCCCAGTCACGTTAAACGAAGAAAAATCCCCTTTGCTTTGCACATGGAAGAAGAATCGACACCGTCAGAAAACAAATTAGATTAGGAAAACGACAAAAATTAGAGACTGGAGAACATTTTAATTACGTGCGAAGTGGATTATTAATTTTTTAAAAATCTCAACAATCGTGCCCATACAAGGTGTAAGAAACAGCAATATCCTCCTCCTCCCCCACCCCCCCCCCAAAAAAAGGCATCCTAATTCAAAACACACATCTCTCACTCTTCTCTACTTGGAAGACAAGAAAAAAAATCTGCTTTCCCCCAGAATACACTTGCTCCTGTTCTTTGTCCTGCTAATTGTTTCTCTGTGATTCCACTCTCCCAGCAGAGACGGCCTGGCAGGCCTCTGAGGTGCCCTAGTGGGGGTGTCCTGGCCTCGGGACTCACAAAATCCCTGTGGGAGCTGACCTGTTTCCCTCTGTAACCCTGGGAGAGGCCTGGGGGCCGCAGACGCTGAGGCCCAGACCTCCCAAGGTCCAGATCTGGACAGGGGTTTGAGCCCTAACATTGTACAGACTCACTGTGTGACCTTGGGCCAATGTCCTAACCTCTCTGAGCCTCAGCTTCCTCTTCCTGGAAATCAGTTTGATAATAGTAACACCACAACCCAGGGCAGCTGTGCAGGTTAAATGAATGGGGATCCTGAGCATAGCGCCTGGCGGGTACCAAGCACTCAGCGAAGACTCCATGTTCCTATTATGATCGCACTTCAGTTCAGTGTAACACCTGCGAATCGAGGGCCTGCTGTGAGCAGCTGCTGCCCAGGTACCGGGGCATCTGCGGAACGGGGTGTCGACTGTGAGCAAAAGGGCCTGGAGAACCCGAAAGTTCTCAAATGCCAGCAGACTGGAACACACCCCTGCCGGAAATCCCAGCCCCAGCGTCTGGAAGCCCTGCACGGCCTGGCCCTGCCCTGGCGGCAGCCGCGCGGTCCCGTGCCCCGAGGGCTCCAGCCCCCCCCCCCCCCGCCCCTTGAGCCCATCAGCGACAGGGTGCTGTGTTCCCGTCTGGAGCCGCCCCGTCCAACGCTTCGCAGGGGTCTTGTTCCGCGAGCCTCGCCCCAACCTATGAGATGGACATCCCTACCCTCCCAACCTACAGAGGGGAGAGGCGCACCTCGGAGACCTGAAGACTCTTGCCGGGCCCAGCACAGAGGGCGCGGGCCACCAAGGTCGCGCTGCAGGCAGCCCGACGCCAGGGCTCCTGGACCCCTTTTCCTCCTTCTCCAGCGGGCAAAAGCTGACGCGCCCTTTACCCCTCGACAAAGCCAGAATTTCCTCAGAGAGCCCTTGATCGGGGTCCTCATTCCAGGGTGCCGTGAGGAGCCAGACGTCCCCTGGAGGCAGGGCCTGGGTATCACTCACTCCCCGCCGCCCCCCTCCCCCCGCCAAGCTCTGCAACCATGAGGTACTAGCTTCGCCTCCAGGAGGCTCTGTCTCCTCAGCCGGAATGCAGGGAAAACAGGAGCTCCCTCATTCAGTCATGGAGATTAAATGAGGGCACACGTGGAAACCGCTTGTCACAGGACCCAGCACGTAGTAAGTGCCCAATAAATGTTAGCGATTGTCCCAACATTATTACTGTCACCCCAGGGCCACTGCAGACCCTTGCATACACCTGGCATTGGTGAATGAATGGCTCCAGGGAGGGAGGTAAGGAGGGAGGGACCCATGAACGGACGGATGGATGGATGAATAGATGGAGGGATGAAAGGATGCAGGGATGGGTGGAGGAACCAAGTACGTGTCTCGCCAGTCTCTTTCCCTAGTGCCCAGCGCAGGCCTGGCGGGGGTGGGGGGGTGCCAAGAGGCCTCGGCTGGAGGTTGAAGACTCCTGGTCCATCTCCCACTCGCCCACTGCACAACCTTGCAGGGAGGCTGGCCGGCCAGGCACAGCCCTCTGAAAGGCGAGGTCTCAGGGGCTTCCACCCGTCCCTGCCCCCGAGGGGCATGAGCCTACAGGCCCTGCCTTCGGCCTGCAGCTGGGGGCGGGGGAGGACGGCTCTGCACCAGGGGACTCAGCCAGAAAAGGCGGGCGGCAAGGCGTCCCAGGAGGCGCTCCGCAGTGAAATGCTGCATTTCACATAAAGGGGGTTCGCAACGGGCCCTGCTTGAAGAAATTAGGGAAACTGGTTACGCAGAGCCTTCTTTTAATACCCATTTAATATTTATGGAGCCTCAGCAGCGCGTCAGCCGCTGAGCGGAGAACGCAGCCGACCCACGGAGGGGGAGCAACATTTCCCAAACAAACGGCTTCTAGCTGGGAAGTGTTTACACCTGGTCCACAGAACAACGCAGCACGCTGGCAGTGCAACAGGGCCGCTGGGACCCGCCGGGCCCCGCTGCGCGGAGACCACCTGGGCCCCGTCCCGACTCCCCATCCAGCAGAGTGACCTTGAGCAAGGCACACATCCTGGCCAGGCGGCAGGTGCTTCTTCTGTGCCCGTGGGTGGGAAGAAAATGAAACGGGGGGGGGGGGGAGGGGAATGAATTAATTAATGCATTTATTTATTCAACAAACATTTACCACAGCCCTACATACCGTCACTGTTCCGAGTGCCAGAAAGAGCAGTAAGAAAGCAAAGAAGTCACTGCCCTCAAGGGAAGGGGGTGGGGGGGGCAACAAAGTAAACGCACAAGTACATAGAAAAGACACTTTCAGATAATAATATGTGCCTGGAAGAAGACAGAACAGAGTAACGGAATAATGAGTAGTGGGGAAAGGGTGATTGTTACTTGAAATTGGGGGATCGAGAAAGGCCTGTCTGAAGAGGTGATGTCGCCTCAAAGGTGAGTGCTGAGAGGGAGCCAGCCACACACCCAGACCTGGGGAAACAGAACCAAGGCAGAGGGAAGTGCAAAGGCCCTGAGGCAGGGGAGGCACCAACAAATGGTCTCTCTCTCAGGGCACCTGGGCACCCGGATGGCTTAGTCGGTTAAGCGGGGGCGCCTAGATGGCTTAGTTGGTTAAGCATCTGCCTTTGGCTCCGGTCATGATCTCAGGGTCCTGGGATGGAGCCCCGCATCAGGCTCCCTGCTCAGGGGGAAGCCTGCTTCTCCCTCTGCCTCTGCCTGCCACTCCCCCGCTTGTGCTCTCTCTCTCTCTCTCTCTCTCTCTCTCTCTCTTGCTCTCCCTGTCAAATAAATAAATAAGTAATCTTTTTAAAAAATAAAATAAAAAATAAATGGTCTCTCTCCTACTGTGTTGGTTCTTGACCACTGGTATGCTTCTACAGTGAAGAACAGCCTGAACTTTGAAGTCAGAGGCGGTGGGTTCAAATTCAGTCTCCAGTGCTGCTTAGCTGTGGGGCCCTGGGCAAGTCCCTTCACCTCTCTGGGCTTCCGCTGCCTCATTAGGCCCCTCTCAGGGTAACAGAGGAGATGAAGTGAGCCGTGCCCCTGTCTCTCCATCAAAGTCCAATCAGCCCACGTGGATGGGCTGAAAATTCTTGAAATTTCTGGGTTGAAAACTTCTTGTTGAAATATTGCCTCCAATTGGTAGGGCTCGATTTTCGAGTCAGATTCTCTCACAAGGTGATTTGTCTGTTTCTGCCTCAAAGGCATTTACTTGCTGGTCCTCGGATGCCGTGAGTCGGGTCAGGCGAGGCTTCTCTAGAGGAACCTGGTCGTCAGCCGAGGCGGCAAGTGGTAAAGCTGCGATTAGGCGCCAGCTCTATGGAAAGGTCGTATGTGGGAAAGAGGCCAAGTCCAGGCCCCGTGCTCTCTGGCTGTCCCCACAACCTTGTCTGGCCTTCTCCTACTGCCAGCGCCGAGCCAGCCTCCAGAACAACCGTCCCAAAATGCACTTTGGACGAAGCCACTCCCTCCCGCTCACCGAATGTCCGCAGGGCCATCCTGCTGCTCTAGGCTAAAGCCCCAGATCCTTCGATCCGCTCAAGAGGCCACACCGGATGCCCGGCCTCCCTCTCACCACTCAGGCCAAGCTCACGCCTCCGGGTTTCCCCCCCGCACACCGGCAATCCTGCCTCTGAGCCCTCACGTATGCTGTCCCCTCTGCTGAAAGGCTCTGCGCACCACCCACCTCCGGGCACACACACCTGTTTCCCGGACGTCTCCCCGACCTCCCCAGGCTGGGCCGGGCGCCTCCACCCACAGCCCCCCAGGGCTTCTCTCACCACAGCCCCCGTGTCTGAGCTGAATGAGAAGCCAAAGAATAAAACCACAGGTGAACCAATGAATGAGCGAGAGAAACTGCACGGGCCCTCACAACTCACAACCTGGATTCAAAAGCAGCTTTAACCTCCCGAAGCTCAGGTGTCTCCTCTGCAAACAAGCGGACGCTCAAACCTCCTTCCCAGAACCACTGGGTGGATTCCACGACATGGGACCTGTGACAGCACCTGGCTGAGGGCCCAGCACACAGTAGGTGCTCACTAAAGGTCTCTTCTGCTGTGGTTAGAAAGTTCCGGTGAAACCCAGGAGCTCTGCAGGGAGCTTCCGAGAACTGAGCAGAGGTTTTCAGAGAATCAAGGAACCCTCCTCTCCCGCCTGGAAGCCGGACTCCTGGCCTCTTCCCTCCCATCCCGTTACTAGGTGACCCCCATTTATTTCACACTTCCCAGGATGTTGTGATCAGACACATTAAGCACAGCCCGCCCTTGGCTAGCTTTTCGAGGCAAGCTCCTCACCGCCCACCTCTCCCAGCACACTGCAGGTCAGCCCTGAAACACCCACTGCCCTCACCCCAGGGGAGCCCTGTTCTGCGACCCAAATAACTCCGATATGTAACCGACCCGCAAAGGGCTCAGGGACCAGAGAGCAGCCAGGCAGATCAAAAGAGCAGCTCAGAACCCCGTTATAATGAGGGGGAGGGAATGGGGTCTCTGGGCCCTGAAAGGCCCCCACCCAGCTGTGAGACCAGCCAGCGTGTGCCAAAGGCCCAGAAAGGAGAGACTGTAAGAGACCTTGGCTTACACGGAGCATCTTAACAGCAGGTGGCTTTTTGCAAAGGAGACACTTGGGTCACTCCGGCAGCCCAAATACGTCCAACAGATACGTGAGGGAAAACCACGAGCATTTGCGCCACCAGGGGTTGCCAGTGTGAAGATCAAAGATAGATTTCCTTTGCCATGAGGCTTGAGGCACCCACTTCCACCTGACAGGCTCCTCAAAGCCAGGGTGGGCCCAGGACAGTCCTGGCCCATTGTCCCCTGCCAGTCATTGTTGTCAGCATCTTCTCTGGCTCTCTAAAGCGTCCCCATTTCGATAGTTGGAAATGTCATAAAGGGTAAAGGTCCCCGTCAACAAAGCCAACCAGAGGCCGTTAAGGCAAAGCACCCCCCAAAGGCACCCATGTTTCTCTTCTTGGCATTGGCATGTTTGCACCTAGGATCATGAGGCTAGGATAATACTGTGTTGTCCTGGGTCGGGAACTCAGAGGACAATGACCACACAGGATTGTCTATGACACGGAAGAAGCCCCAGAGAAACACCTGCCCCAACAGTCTACCCAAGGCGGGGTGGTGACGAAGACCAACACCTGGAGAGCTTTCTCCAGGATAGGGCATCTCTATCCCACGCCTCATCTTCTCTAACGGCGAGTGGGGGGCACCTCACTCGCCAGCGTGCCGGGAACTGTCCCCACCGATCACCCAGAGCAAGGCTGAGAGAAAGCCGGCTCAGCACAAGTCACTGCTCACTGGGGCTTTTGTCGAGTACTTATTGCAACGTGGCAAAATGTCACAGAGCGTCCACACTAACACCTAAGTAGTCTTCCCTGAGCCAAATGCAGGAGAAATAATATTTAACAGAAAAATACCAAAGGGGGGGGGACTGATTCTTTAAGTCATGTTTCCACTGAAGCTCAAAAATCACTTTTAAATTTTTTGTCTTTCCTTGCTTTGCTCGTGCCTGAAAATCTGCAATTGATCAGTCAATAGTTAAAAATGTCATCAAGGGGTAAAAAATAAATAAATAGAGAAACTCAAAGGAAAGGAAAAAGAACAAATAGCCCAGTGGGGGGGGGGGAAATCAAGCCCAATCCACCGCATCCCGAAAAGGCCAGCCCTCCGTGCGCCCAGCCCCGCTCTTCAGCCGTGGGTCCCCAGGATGGAGAGCGCCAACCCGCAGCTGGTGTCGGCAGCCTCGCCGAATGAGTGATAGGCTAAGCCAACGCAGGAGTGCACAAATATCGTGAAAATTAGACATATTCCTTGAAAAAGGATCAACCACGAGTGACTTTAAAGCATTTACCACTTAAAAACCTTTTAGCTGGGCCCATTTTGAATTATGACTACATGATTTTAAATTACACTTTCTAATTCCTCGCCGCCCACCCCCCAAGCTCTGGCTGCCGCTTCATTTTCCAATTATGTACTTTTATTTCAGAATGATGAAGAGTGCTGCTTAGTGGATCATGTCCTGTCTGCTACAAATAGCTGCTCACTTATTCCTTTAATTTTAGATACGAATGCAGTCGGTTCACCTGGCTGGTCTTCAAATTCTGAATATTCTCCATTCCCACCGCACCAAACGAGGCCCAAGACGCAAAGAAACCCACAAAGCTCGGGCTGGGAAATATGTTTGTAAACCAGCGCTCCGCTCCATAAATTATTATAATTCTTGGTGCTTTCTCTATCCATCTAGCAGATCAGCAATCACATAAATAATAGTGAGTGGAATGATTTTTCTTCTGCAAAGTGCTATGTCCTAGTTTTCAAAATAAAGCATTTGGAGATTCACGTATCTGCGGAGTTGAAATAGGAAGCTACCCAGATCCGTTTCAAACACGCACACAGACACACTCACACACAAAAGGAGACGAGAGATAAATGTGTAAAAAAAAAAAAAAAAATCAGCATTTTGAAACTCCTTTCCACATCCACATCAAGTCACACTCAACAGTCATGGGGGTTTGGGACCCACATGGTTGGGGAAGGGGGGGCAGCAAGAGGGTCTGAGCTGCTCAGCATTCAAATACAATTTGCAAAGAAAGTGATCGTGGATTTACCGTTCTCGGGGAAATCTATTAAACAGATGTCACTGAAGCATAATCAAATCGGCACTATGGTAAATTCTACACTTAAGTCTGAGATCGAGGTTTTGCCATTTTTATGATCAGCGTTAAGTGCATTTTTGGTGATCATGCAGGAATTTGCAACTAAGGATTAAACCTCCAAAGTATGATCAATTATCTAATGTGTCTGAATGACCAAAAAAAAAAAAACCCAGCCAAACTCAACTCTCCACCCCCCACACCCCCTTTGTGCAGGGAGCCTAGGGTGGGGGAGGGAACTTTGCCTTCTCCACCAACGTTGCAATGCCAAACGCACTTCGTTGTGAAGGGGGAAAGACAGGGCGCAGGAGAGGTACTCACACTTCTCAGGTAGCCGGAGCAATATATTTTGCAGCCTTGCAGCACTGCCGGAAAATGCCAAGGAACGAAATGAAGGGGAAATGACGGCTATGTTAGAAATTGGAAGTAGGCCTCATTTGCTCCTTAAAGTGATGAAATTAGCATGGGCCATGCCAAGAATCTTTTGATGTGCACCAATGCTAAGTCTCAAATCCTTCTTCGAAGGAGGGGCTGGAAATGTGAAGGCATTCGGTAGAAGCAAACTCTCAGGGGTGCGGATTTGGGTGGTGGAGGGAGGGACCTACTCCATCCTTGGCTCTGAACTCAACGAGTATCACCATCAACCAGAGGGGAGACTTCTTGTTTGCACTGTAGCTGCTTCTATTTATCACGTGTGACCAGGTTGTGACATCAAGCTGCCCAAGTTCACGTCCAAAAAAACCCCCAAAGAGTGATTGATGGAAAGGCATGGAAAGGCCACAGAATACCTCAAGTTTGCATCTGAGTTCAAAACTAGAACATATAATCTCAATTTGTTAAGATATTTTTTTCATGAGGTTGGGCTGTCCTCCTCCACCATAGATACTTTAAATGGAAATAAGATAGAACTAAATTTTGTCTCATTAGGACCCAAAAAAGTCAAAATAAAGTAAAACATTTGTTTTGGCAGCAGAGTGGCCAGATCACCAGAAGAGCCACAGTGAATCAAATTAAACCAAGGAACTATTTATACCTTCTCTCCAACACCACCCCCAAAAAAGGGATCTCTCTTTTTTCTTTCCCTTGGGGTTGCTTTTGCTTTAACATTTTCTTCGCTTCTTCAGACTCGAGGCAAACAATCTCAGTAGCAGCCTGGCGAGGATGTTAGCTGGTGGTCTCATTCCGTGGGGACATCCACACCCCAGGACCCCCAGCTGCAGGGATCTGCTCTCAGAGTGACCCAGCATAGTCTAAACGGCTCTTCCGGCGTGAAACATGCCCTTTGCCCCTCTCTTCCCTGCCTCCCAAGTGTTTGGCATGTCTGATCCCAGAGGGCGAGACGTTTGGCTGGAAGGGAGACCCCACAAGCAGCCTGTCTCATCCGAGATGCCATTAACCGTGATCTGTGGGCACAGGACGAACCTGAGAACCCATTCCCTGGCTCCTGCATCTGGGGAGCCCCTGCCCCCAGGGTCTCTGGTTCCAGAGGTACTGGCAGACAAAGGTACCAATTGCTGAACAGAGATCTCAGGGAAAAGAAGAATGCGGAGGGGGGACGCTTGAAAAGACCCTTTTTCTGTTCGCGGCGAGGGAGGGGCGATGGGAGAGACATGTCACGTTGTCACATTAAAGATTTTGACAGACGATTCAGGGATAACGCAGAAATTCCACCCTTAACTGCAGCTCAGCCGCAACTTGAAAGGCATTAACTAACCTCCACTAATTGCATGTTTTTCTGTGCATAATATTTACTTGTTAAAAGTCTTTGCCTGGCCGATTATTTCCCTCTGCCCCGCTATTCATGATCAGTTCACAGGCCTGAAGCTGGAAAAACAAAATCATTTCGATAGATTAAAAGAGGAGGGCACTTTGGGGGTGGGGGGGCGTCTTTTTTCCACTAATCTGGACCCGGAATGCTGATTTTTCTTCTTGAGTGCTACCCTTGAGTGAAATCCTGCTACCATCCTTAATTCCTCAGTGCAAAAAGATGCGTCCTGGGTTAGGTGAGCACACAAGGGGCCGTCCCTGCCAGGGAATGTAGCAAGTTCAAGGAAAACAAATGAACTTAAATTGCTTTCATCAGATGAAGATTTCATAGTCTTAAGGGTGGTCTGGGAAATTTTTTAAAAGCAGGCTTTTCTGGAAAGGTTATTCTATCTAATGGCCTATGCATTCCTGACACAGTGTAGAGACTAGTAGAAAGACCCCGAAGCCTGGGTCTTTTACCTAAACTCAGACCCGTTCCGTCCATCAACACAGTCCACGGGGCCTCAGCTGGGAGAGGGGGCGGGGGGTGAGTGATCCTAAGTGCACACACAGCAGTCATATCAGAGATAAGGCACCCCACATGCAGATGACACTCTGAGCCTACCCATCAACATGAAAGGGATTTACCTCAATCCAGGTCTTGCGAAATTTCTGGGGTGGAGAAATAAATGGAAAGGCAACCCCACGTTGAACCACTTCTGAGTACATGATGAAACCCCTGTGCCTGGATTATCTATCGCCTTTTGACTAGCCAACAGCCAATTAATGTACCTCCACCGAGTGGGTACTCAAACAGATGTAACCATTTCGCAGGAACCCATCTCGAGAAAAAAGATTTTACAAGTGTTGTGGGGCTGCCACTTGGAAAGCCAGTTTGCAGGGAGCCGAGCCTCGTGCAGCAGTTTATTATGCGTGGTTCCTGTACCACGGTCCCCTGTACACCGAGCCCAGCTCCAGAATGCCTCCCAATCACCACCGGCTGGCTCTCAAGCCCCAGTGTGCTCTCCACCGCCAGAAGCCTGCTTCGGTCCAGCCAAATCCACCACCCCTTCCCCAAATGGTCTCCAAGTGCCTTGGCTCCCATGGACCAAGGCCTGGCTTCCAACTTGGCAATGGCAGTCAGCTGGTGGCCTCGCCGACATCCCCCAGAGCATTTTAGCCAATGTGACTAATTATTCATGAAGTTGGTGTAATTTTTTTTTTTTTTTTTTTTTTGCAAAGACCGACCAGGGTTCTGAGGATGGTAGTGCCTGGCCTGAGCTCCCCGCATGGCTGGTCCCTACTGACAGGTCTCTCTCCACCATTCACGTCCTGTCCAGCCGGCTCAAATATCCACCAACCCACCCACTTTTGTTCCCCGGTTTAATTTCATAATTGTTTGCCATTTAACAAGGCTGCTCTGGGCCTTGGAAATGGGAAGGGGAGGCAACCAAGCCACTGGAGGGGAACCGGGAGAGGTCTGACCCAGCGCTGGGAGAAGCACATCCCCAAGAACTCAGTGGGACAGCCTAGGGAGCCAGAACCAGGTCCAGCACCCGACCTCTGGCCATCTGGCCTGAGTGGAGAGGAGATGGGAGGGAATGCAGGATGGTGGGTCTAGGACCCCAAGCCATGGTCTGCCACAGACTCCTGGACACATCAGCTCTCAGACCTACCCTCTTCTGTCTCCACCAGGACCAGGGGAGGCTGTGAGTGAATCCACTGTCCTATAACAAGTCCCAGAATAAACACACAAGAGACAGGACGGCTCCTTAGCATGGAAATATTACCTGCGAGGGCTGGGACCTGCCTGGTTAGCCACTGAATCCTCTGGGCCGGGCACATAGCAGATAGTAATAAATACGTATGGAATGAGTGAGCGGATGGATGGATGCATGCATGCATGCATGCATGCATGCGTGGATGCATGGATGCACGGCTGCATGGATGGATGAAGTTTCCAGCAACGCCTTAGCAAAAGTGGCCACTAGACCAGCATTAGTACCCCCCTCCCTTGCCCCCAAGTACCCGCAGGGGCTTCGCTGCACACAGTAGGCTCTCAGCGACCAGGGGCTGCTATTGTTATGACCGTCATCATCACTTGCGCCCCGCTAGTCCGCTTCTTCCACCAGCAACTCCGCCAGCAGCCAGCAAAGACCGGCGAGCCGGGGAAAAGTTTCGCTGACCCTTCGGCCCCAGTCAGAGTCCAGCGCCCCGGCCGAGGCCCCTCCCGGCGTCACCCGCTCGGCGGGCTGGGCGGCGGGGGTACGCGGCCGGGGCGCCGGCACCCGGCAAAGGCGGCCAAAGTAACTTTGCGGGCGCCCCTGCGCCGCGCCGCGGGCGTCACCCGGCGCCTGGAGAGGGTCCCGGCCGCGCCCGCTCCCGCGCCCGCCGCGCCCCGGCCCGCGCCCCGGCCGCCCCCGGCCCTACCTGGCCCCGGGCTCCTCTTCGGCGGCCGCGGCGGCCGCGAGCAGCAGCGCGCACGGAGGGAGGCAGGGGCCCGGCTCCGGGGAGGGAGGCGCGCAGGGGCGGGGGCTCCTCCGGCGGCGGCCGCCTCGCCGCGCGTCCGAGGCAGCAAGTGGGAGCCAGACTCCTCCTTCGGGGGGCGGGGGGCTCCCCGCCGCCCCCTCCCTCGCCCGCCGCGCGGCTCCGAGCCTCTCCGGCTCCCCCTCCCGCCGCCGCCCTCCTCCCTCGCTCGCTCCCGCCCGCCCGCCTCCCCCGCCCCGGCGCCGGGAGGGCCGCGCTCGCGCCCCGGGTCCCCAGCCCCGCGCGGCCGCCCGCCGGGGCCCCCGCCGCGCCGGCCAGGCCTCGGCCCTCGGCCCCCGCCCGGGCCCGGGGCCCGCATCCCGCCGCCGCGGGGAAGGGAGCGGGGAGCGGGCCGGACGCGGAGAGGAGGAGCGGGCCCGCGCTGCGGTGAAGAGCAGGCGGCCGCCCCGCCGCGCCCCGCACCCCTCTCCGGCCCGCCCCCCAGCCCCGGGCCCGGCCGCGCGCGGGGTGGGCGGGGAGCGGGGCGGGGGCGCTCTCACCTCCGGATCCGCGGCCGCCGCGGCCGGCACCGCGTGCTGGGGCGTGCGCGGCTCCTTCCGGGGCGCCGCGGCCCCCGCCTCCGGCCCGGACCCCCTACCAGGGCCGTGAGGGCACCCTGACCCGGACCCCTACCCTCCCATCTTCCGGGGAGACCCCGGACCCCAGCTCCGAGGCTGCATAGGCCCTTTTCCGCCTCCTGCGCCCCCATCTCTTGCTCCCGGGGGGTCCCGGGTCCCCAATCCCCGGGTACAGAGGGTGGTCAGCGGAGGCCTGGCCCGGAGAGGGGCAGGTAAGCAGGTCAGAGCCACAGAGAACCTGGTATCTGGTTTGAAGAAGGTCCTGCCTTGTTGAGCAGAGGGGAGAGCGACACCCCCAGAGGCCGTGGTCTCACCCGGGAGAGTTTGAGAGGCCCCTTATGACCTCCAGCCCCGCCACGGGTGGAGGGCCGCATCCACAGGGCCTGTAGCCAGGGCACGGGTCAGACCTGGGCCTCCTAGACTGAGAGGGAGGTGAGAAGGGGGTGTGGCCCCTCAGAGGCCCATCTAAGGCACCTCAACAATGTTTCTGGGTCCCCTCCCCCAACACACTCACATCACATGGTGGCTCCCACTCCTGCATTCTTCACGGCTTCAGACTCAGTATGAGGACACCCTGTGTGGGCGCCTCAGGTCTGGCCTGCCCTTGGGGACAGCCCAGTCTGGTAGGGAGGCAGACAGGGACACAGGAAAACTCCCTGCACAAAGTGCTGGAGCAGAAGCAGGGCCGGCTACCTGGTGTGGCTTCTTGGAGGTGGACCCACCCCAGCTGAAAAAGTGTGTGCCAAGGAGAGAAGGTATGGAAAAGGCATTCCAGGCAGAGGGAACAGTGCATGCAAAGGCCTTGGCATGTTTGGAATGGCAGCTTCAATGGGGCTAGAGAAAGAGGAAGTGGGGGGAGAGGGGAAGATGGGGTGGGGAGGGGGAGGGACAGGAGCCAGCTCAGGAGGAGCCTTGGATGCCTGCCTAAGGGGGTGGACTTTATCAGGGACAGTGGGGAGCCATAGCAGGTTTTGAGCAGGGGCATGCCTTGGTCAGGTTTATCTTTGTAGAGTCTGCTCTGGCAGAGGAGCCGGAGGGGCTGCTCCGGGAGATGAAGGAGGCCCGGGACAGGTCTTGGGCTCAACAGCCCAACAGACTCCATCTACCTGCTGCCTGTCAAACACAGAGCCACAGCTTGGTAGTGGCCTCGGGAGACCCTGGAGGACATATGGTCTGGGAGCCTGGAGAATTATCGGTCTTGGTCCCTGGGGAGAGAACAGAGAAATTCCTGTGACGCTCATCCTCTAAAACCAGCTTCCTCACCACTTCCGATCCCACCAGCCCTCCCTTCAGCTCCCAGACACCATCTCTTGCCTTCCTGGGACATGCATTCATTGAGCACTTACTGTATGCCTGACACTCAGAACTTCTTTTGGAGCAAAGCTTGAGCCCCCCACCTGAAGGGCCTGCAACACGTTACCTGCACCCCCCAGTCCCAGGCACGAACTCAGAGCATGACCCACACCTACCCTGGTCCATGTTGCTTCTCGCTTCACCTCGGGCCCCAGTGCTGCATCCCACAGGGTCTCTAGTGCCACAGGTGTCCAGTGAGTGGGCTCTGAAAGACAGATTGAGGAGTACAGGATGGGCAGGGTAGACCCACTCCTAAAAGAGCAACCAACTGGCAAACACAGCAGACATTCTGCTTTTGGAAAAATTTAATAACACAGTGGCACTTGTTCATGGAGACTAATAGAAACACCACACAATCCCATACTGCTAAAACAGCCAGGGGATGGCTTGTTCTTCTGGGAAGCATTTCCCAGGAGCCTACTATGTGTTGGGGAGAGAAGAAGGTGCCAGGCTGTCTGCCCTCAGAGAGGCAGGAGGTTGACAGGTGCTCATGACACTGGGGACAAAAAGGGCAGTTTAGGACGGGGAGAAGGACAGCAGGTGCAGCCCAGGGACATTTCAGAAGAAGGTTATGTGTGCACATCAGAGGAATAAGATTTCAGGATGAGGATAAATAGGAGAGGGACAGCCCTGCAGAGGGACCAGGCTCAAGAGTCTGGAAAGAGCATGGTAGGAGATCTGCTGGCCAAAAAATTCACCTTCCAGGAAGGCGCTCCGAGGCAGTAACTGCAATTGCTTATGTATAGTCCCAAATCAGAAACAAGCTAAATGCCCAGCAAGAGGGGATTGGTTTTGAAAAATCACGATATGCCCAGAGAATCTCAAGCAACCACATGATGCTGCTGAAATGTGATATGGCAGGAAAATCATGTCCCTGCTCAGCACACAACCCATGAGCCAGTGAAGTAGCTCACACCAGAATGCTCCTGATTCTGTTTTGAAAAAAGAAAGAGGGAGGAAAAGAGGAGGGAGGGAGTATGTCCAGCAAAATAACCCTGGGGATAAGATGATGGGTGATTTTTTACTTTATTGATGGGACCCTTTGTAGCCTCCAACCTTTCTATGATCAGTAGAATATTGTGAAAAATGGAGAGTGGGGGCGGGGCATTCAGAGCGGAGGGTGCACGTAGGGCGGGGGCTGGGATGGGCTGGAGGCATGCGCGAGGCCCGAGCCATGGAGGACCTCTCATGCCTCAGTGACAAAGGAGCTTAGGTTTTTGTGTCCTCCTTAGGTCCTCCACGGTGCCTGGCGCACAGCCAGCGTGCAGGGTATGGTGATTTTTCGGCAGATAGTCACTGGGCTCCTGCAACGTGCCAGAACTGTGTCGGGCCCCAGCAATCACCCTGGCAGGGAAGCCCAGGGGATTTCAGAGAGGGGATATCAGTATGTGCTGGAGGGGTTGGGAGAAGATCCCTGGGGATGGAAGGATGAAGCCTGGCTTTGCACCCCCACCTGTGCCCCGTTATAACCTCCACGGTCTCTGCCTGTCAGCCCAGGTCTATCTGGATCCTGACACAGCCCAGAGACAGTTCAAGTTCAAGGCAGCTGTCTGACATGGGCCTCACCCAGGACCTTCATCAAGCCCAGGCCCTGCCCACCTCCGGTCAGTCTCAGGTACAACCCACAATGACTGCCCCCGACTCCTGAGCCAGGCCCTGACCGTTGGTTCAAATCCTGCCTCCCCCACTTACAAGTATCCTGACTCTGAAACTCGGTCTCTTGATCTTCACTGTTGTAAAGCTGATACAACAGTCGCAACCCCGGGGACAGTGCACGTGGACGGGACGGTGCACGTGGACGGCCCGGTACACAGCTGGCGCTCAGCTAGGGCGCCTTGCTAACGCTGTCACCACTCCAGATCCCAAGTCTAGGCCTCTGGATTCTAACCCAACTCTGCCAACTTGCTTGGGACCTTGGCACATTCTCATGTTTCCCTGCGCCTCAATTTTCTCAGCTTCGGGAGAAAAATGATGTAATCGCTTGCTCCCGTGTTTGGTCAAAGATGAAATGAGAAGACATGGAAGGACCCCAGGAGCTCCCTCCTCTTGCTGCTGACTGAGGTTCCAGCCAGGCTGCCGTCCAAATGAGTCCCCGCCCCCGTCCCAGGACACTCCCTCCATATGACCCTTGAGCCGTCACCCAGACAGCCAGGTACAGAGAGGGGCCCGGTCTACAGTGAGCCTCAGAACACTAGCTAGCTGATCATGCCACAGGGGGCGGCTCCAGGCAGACTAGAAAACTGGCCCGAGATATGCCTCAGGATGGGTGTCCTCTGCCCCCAGGTGATGCTGCTCCAGCCTGGGAGTCCCCAGGAGCTGGACAGAGGCCACACCCAGGCAGGGCCAGCCACCTCTGCAGGCTGCAGAGGACCAAGCTGCCGCTCACAACTCTCCTGGGACAGGGAGGGTGAGGGAGGCACTGAGTGTTAGCTCCTGACGCCCATGCCAACCCTCTGGTCACCACTGCTGAGCATCCCTCTGTGGGCGGCCCGGGCTGCCAGCACCCGTGGCCCGGCCCCTCACAGGCTGCCTGTGAGCCTTTTATTGTTTTTAGAGAACTTTTCCAGAATCCTTGTAGCTGGTTTATGTCTCACAACAGCCTGGCTGGGACCTCAGCTAGGGGCAACCTGCCCTGTGAAGGAAGACTATAAAGCCCATTTTACAGATGAAGAAACTGAGCCTCCAAGAGGTCTGGAGACATGTCCAGCTAGTATATGCTAAAGTTGAGACTGCAAGGCCAATCTTCAGACTTCAGGGCACCTGCTCTCCCCTCCACACACTCTGCTCCCCCCTCAGGTGCCAGGCCAGCTCCTTCCAACTCCTCTAAAGGCCCCAACATATCTCAGATACCATCCCGACAATGGCAGGGGCTGCTGGCTCTGCTGAGCTGTCCAGGGTCCTGGCCAGGCCCAGCCCTGCCCCGAAGCCTGCTCTGATCCCTCCCCTGGCTGTCACTTCTTCCCACCTCCTGGATATCAAAGAAGTGAGAACATGTGGAGTTGGGCCTGTCCCAGGGATCCCTGTGAGCCCTGAGATACCACACTCAACTCACAGTTGGTTTCCTTTTCTGAAGAATGGCTGCAACATGGGGCCAGGCCAGGAGGTAGCTCATATTCAATAAACTTCCACAGATAGTAGAGCCCCCTCCTTGGGGCCAGGCAAAGCCAGAGCTGCAGAGAGACTGGACCTGGCCCTGCCCTTGAGCAATGGGTCCAGCGAGTGTGGGTCTTAGAAACTAACAATGACCACATGCTGATGAACAGAGTGGGACACGGGCTGGGGGAGCACAAGGGACCTCCCATCCCTCCCAGAGGGCAGAGAAGGGGAGGTACTTGGGGAGTGCCTGGTGACAAGAGTGAAGGGAAGAGGGCATTCTGGGGCAGGGATGGACTAAGCAAAGACCTGAAGGCAAGGGTCCAAAGGGAGCCTGGGGTAGAGGAGGGAGGGACCCAGGATCTCCAAGTCCAGAGGTCAGCCCCAGAGGAGGGTGGGCCTGGTGTACCTGGTCGGATCCCACGGGCAGTAGCTGGTATGAAGTGGGGACAGAGGGATGGCAGAGAGACCCCTCACCCCAGAGGTAGGAAGGCCAGGGCTCCATGACTTACGGATATAGTAACAATAGCTAGTCCCAGTCACTCTACATGTCTCCTCCTTCAATCCTCACGACCCAGCACCAGCTCAGTGTGAAGCGGTGGGCAGGGACTGGGACATAGTGGGGTCCACAGGCTGCCAGCATCCCCTCCAGCTGAGCTGGGGATTTCCTCAACGTCCCTGAGCTCTGTGTCCCTGTCTGAATAATCGGAGAAAGTACCGCCTGGCCCGGTCCTGGTGAGGACTGAGTCAACTGTCAACCAGACCTGAACATCAGGCTCTCTGTCCTTGGGGACATTTGACTCCACTGCTGGAGCTCACCAGAATTCTCCCAGAGTGGCTCTGGCCACTGCAGGAGCCCCTGTGTCTTGCTCTGTCTGGGAGAGCCACCTAGGAGCTGCCTACCCCAATTACTCTGTCCAAAACCATCAGATTTGTGGGCACCGGGACACAGGGGACCCTATCCCTATGCGGGCCTCACAGAGGGCCCAGTGCCACAGCCAGTCACAGGAGCACTGGACTGGAGTCAGACTGTCTGACCCCAGAGCCACTGGTGCCGGGGCCAAACACGGAGAAGGGAGCAAATGGCTGGGGGTGGGGGATGCTCCTGGGACCCAGGGAAAGGGTGAGTGGGGGGTCTTGGCTCTGGCTGCGGGAGCTCAGATCCAGACCACTGCTACCCCCAGCCACACCAGGAAGCCCGTGGGAGGCTTGGATAAGATGCCTAGGACACGGGCCTGGGTCTCTGCACAGGTATCCCACTGGGACCCAGCAGACAGCAGGGCCCCCAGGGTGGGCCGACGCTGGAACGAACACCCTGGAAAACAGGGAGCTGGGAGGTGAAGACACTAGGTACCAGCTGAGAGCGGGCACCTCCTTCAAATGCAGTGAGACCTGGAACCCTGTGCCCTCACTCCTGAATCAGACAGCTCTCCGCCTCCCGAATCCAACCCCTCCCATACCCACGGCCTTCCATGGGCTCCCTGCTCCCCACACTGCAGTCATGGTGCCCCTCCCCTGCGTGGAAACACTTGGTGTCTCCCCACTGCTCCTAAGTCTGCATCCTGCCCATCCCACCCAGGATACACCTGCCCAGGCAACCCACCCCTCCTGGGCCCACCTTGGAACCGTAACTGCTCTACCTTCTGCCTCGGCCCATGGCCAGCAGTAGGATCAAGAGCCAAGGGGGCAGCCAGGCAGGCCTGGGGTCCAGAAGCAAGTGAGGCTGGATACATCCCAGATACATCCCTGGAGCCAACCCCTAAGCCACCCCAAAGCCCCACCCCCATTTCTCTGTGGCTGAAAGCTCCCCTCTCCCAGCACGCCTCACCTGAGAGAGGGGGGGTAAGGGGGGCGAGCATAGTCTGAGGTGTCCAAAGGCCTGGGCTGGGGTCCTAGGCAGGGCGCTTGACCTGTTGCCTCACTTATAAAACGAGGGTAAAGCCACCCGCCTTGTTAGGTTGTGCTGACCACATGGGATAAGGATGATGGGCTGCCGACTGCTGGCTGTGACTCTCAGCAAGTTCCAATCAGTGACAGTCCCCGGGAGACCCGGCAGGCCCCTGCCCCAGCCCCTCCTTGACCACTGGTGTTCCCGTGCTCGGCTATTCACTGCTGGACCCCAGCTCCATTCCTACCACCAGCAGCCTCTCAGCAGACACTTAATGCACCAGATGTAGTATACAGAGGAACCCCAGGAAGCACCCCCACTCTTGGTGATGCCTGAAATCTCCCCACTGGGGAGCTGTTATCCGTGGTGAAGGGCAGAATCCCAGTGCTCAATTACAATAGGTGGGGGAACAGCAGAGCTGGGGGAGGCCAAGCCAGCCTCCTCATGCAGATGCCCCCAGCCCCGTCCTTCAGAAAGGAAGCCCCCCACATTCCTGCAGGGAATCTTATGTCTCTATTTGCCTGTCTCCCATGACCATCCTGCCCCGCTCCCCCAGGGGCCTGTCCCATCTTTAGGGTATTTCCTGTCAGAAGTTCTTCCTTCTGTTGAGTTTGTAGCTTCTTCTGCGCCTTTCTCCCCACCCCACCTCCAGGGCTGCACAGCATCCTTGGCTCCCTCCAAGAGCCATGAGGGGCCCTGGGGCCACCAGCAGAACTCCCTGAGTCTGCTCCTCCCCAGAGCAACAGTCCCTCAGCTAACCTGGCCATACGCCCCCTGCCCATCTTCGTTTTCTTCTCCAGACGAGCCCCAGCTTCTCTCTGGGCTTGAGGTGTGACATCCTGATCAGCACTGTGGCAGTCATTCACACCCTAGTCTGAATATTTCCAGCCCTTTCCTAATAGCATATCTGAGTCAGAATCATCAAAGGTAGGTGGGGAGAGATCTCGGTGCCCTTTTATTCCACCCTCACCTTAAATTCCCCAATGTACGAATAGGAAACTGAGGCCCAGATTAGAAAAGAAACATAGGAGAGGGAATATTCTATCCCCAGATTAGAGGAAAGGATAAACAGTTCCTGAGGAGTAGGGTCAAGGGTGGGGTGAGGGGGCTGAAGACAGACTTTTGTGATCTCCCCATCAGGGATTGTTGACACCTGAGGCCACAGGGGCTGCTGATAAACCTTACTGCTCCAATTCATCAGGATGGTCACCCATTTTACAGATGAGGAAAGTGAGGTCGGAGCCTTTGAGTGACTTACCAAAGGTGCATTGCAGCTGCCCAGATCTTCCTGCCCTCAACCTGCACCTGCTTCCATCCTTGACAGCACTCTCTGCAGGCAGCTGAGGGGAAGGGAAAGATGCGTGTGCCTGTGCTGTCCCCAGGCCACCACCCCGATGAACCAGCACCCATTCAGCCCCCCTCCTGGCTGCCATTCCCATGCTCCCCTGCATGTCCTGCCGCCGCAGTGCACTCAGAGGGGACAGGAGCTGCTACATTTGAGCACACACATTATGCTCTTAATCCTCATAGCCACCCAGAAAGGTGGCATTCTTATTTCCAGGTTACAGATGACAAGCTGGGATGGAGACGAGGGACTTGCCCAAGGTCACACCCTGAGTCCCCGGGAGGGCTGCGGGGACACCCAGTTGTGGCACCAGTACATCCCTGGCCGCTGGCTCTCTGCTGCTGCCTGGCCCACCTTCCACTGGGTGCCCAGAGCAGACATCACTACTCACATGCTCTCACGTGTTCCCAGGGCTACAGCCTCAGATCCTTGCACGGGGCCCCAGGCAGCTACTGTGAAGAACTGGCCCTAGAAACATCACTTGCCTCTCTCAAAGGACCTTCTGGACCTGCGGATCTCCTACCTGCCTGCAGGGCCTCACCAGGCAGCTCTCTGCCCTGCTGTGTGTAACCGAGGCAGTCACTTCCCTGCTGGGTCGGGTCTGAAGCTGACCAGGGGCTCACGGTGGTGTCCTAGGGCTCCCCAGCCCTGCACAACCCCCTCTCTTCCCAGAGACCAGCCCCTTCCTCGTAGCTCTCCGGGGCCCCAACCAACCCCACCTTGAGGATGGCCGTGTTTTTGCACCATTGAGCCACGAAACCCCAGCCTAAACCCGAAGCTGAAGCCCCCTCGCAGACTGCCCCTCCAGTTTCCTGGCCCCCTATAGCCAATACCCCTTCTCCACTTCGTTGAGCACCCCCAGGGGACCAGCTCCTCTCCACCTGCCTTTTTACCTGCTCACATCTCCTGACCTCAGAAATAAGACGTCTGGGTGGCTCAGTTGGTTAAGCCGCTGCCTTCGGCTCAGGTCATGATCCCAGGGTCCTGGGATCGAGCCCCACATCGGGCTCCCTGCTCAGCAGGGAGTCTGCTTCTCCCTCTCCCTCTGCCTGCCGCTCTCCTTGCTTGTGCTCTCTCTGTGTCAAATACATAAATAAAATCTTTAAAAAAAAAAAAAAGAAAGAAAGAAAGAAGACTTCTGTCCCTCCCACATCACCCTCACCAACAGCCGCCTGGTGCCCACGATGGTCCAGCTCATCCCCAGCCATGTAGGCCTCTCCCCCTGCCATCAGTACAGAGTCCAGCCTCCCGGCCATGGCCCTCAAATCTACATGTCCTGGTCCTGGGGACATCTCCAGTGTCGCCCCATGCCCCATCCTCCACTCTATGCTCCAGACACACTGACCGACTTCCTTCTGGTTGGCTCTGGGACTCCAGTCCGGCTCAGTCTTCTGCCCCCATGGTAAATAATCACAGCAACAGTAACAAAGCGGTCCCTTATTTAGAACTACTATGTGCCAGGCATCGTGCTAAAACAGATCAGCTAATCCCATCCTCCATCAACTCGATTTTATTCACTGACTCCAAAAACATTTATTGAGCACCTACTATGTGCCGTGCCTTTTTGTGAGCACTAGGGCACAGCAGTGAACTGCAATGTGGGTATCATTGCTCCCACTGCGCAGCTGTGGCCCCAGAGGCTCAGAGAGGCTAAGAGGTCTTCCTGGGCTCACACAGCCGCAAGGTAGACTCTACGCCCACTCATCCCCCCATGGCCTCCCCGGGGGCCACCCACTCCAAATGGGTCCCAGAATCCTGCCCGCCCGCCCCTCCCCCCTCGGTTGCCCCTGGAGCCCAGCACCCTCAGCCCTTTGTTCTCCTCCCTGGGAGCCCCTTCCCACCATCCCCACCGCCAAGCCGCCAGCTCCTCTCCTCAGCCCGAGGCAGCCGGAGGGAGGGCCAGCAGCTTCTCCGGCACACATCCACCTCCGGCCGCGTGTTCTCAGGCAGACATCAGGCCAGCAGGGGGGGCACCCAGCCCCAGGCCCATGGCTGCAGGAGGAGGAAAGGGTCAGTGCTGGGGGATCCAGCCCTCCCCGTTACAAATCAGGAAACTGAGGCTGGGGATCGGTCTGCCTCTTTTGAAACGGTCTGAATTAGTCAAATCGACCCACCAGGTGACAATCAGAGGTCTGTGGAAGGCACCTCCCCTGTGCTCGGATGCTCTCCATTCAATCCCCCAGGGGCCCCTCGGAGCTCAGCAAGGGTGGGCACTTCCTCAGAGGGTCCTGCCCTTCAACCTGGTCAAAGCTCCCTCTCAGCGTTTATAGCACCCACCCCAGAAGACGCCTGGCTGATTGTCAGCCCAAGGGGCACTTGACGGCCAGGGAAGTGGAGTGGGAAGTGGGAAGTTCAGGGGAAGGAAGTTCCAGGGGCTCCACTGTCCATCTGCTCACGGCCCTGCTTCTCTCCATGTGCAGGCACATGGCTGGCCTTGCAGGACAGCTGTGCTTGGCTCCTAGAGGCTGGACCTCTGTCCCCATCCTGACTCTGAGACCCCAGAGGCAGCTGAGGGCTGGGCAGGGACACCTGACCCCACAGAGATGCCAGTAGCCTTAGGAAACTCTATCCCACACCTTTGGTAGTGAGGTTTGGACGAGAGGCCAGCTCTGGCTCCAGGATCACCCCCTTCAAGTCCCTGACACTTCACTTCCTCCTCTGCCAAATGGATTCCTCCTGGTCAGGCTGGTGACAGTTGAAAGGAGGTGACAGATGCAGGGCCCTGCCTCTGCCTGCCCTCCTGCCGCCCTCCCTTCAGTGAGAGCTGTGCGGGGTGGAGGGCCCCTGGAAAGAGGCAAAGGCAGTGGCCCGTCCTGTGCGGGGTCTCCGTCTGCCACTTCAGGGGTGCCGCAGGGAAGTCCAGGCCAGGACGCGCAGGCCGCATGTCGCCTGCTGGAGGCAGGGGTCTAGGGCTGGCCGCCTGGCCCCACCACAAGGGAGAAGAGCATCTATCTGCAACAGGAGCCGAGGAGTGTAAGGAAAAGGGCTGATCTCTGGAAGGTAGTGAGTTGACAAAAGGTCGAAAAACAAGTGTGTGAAAGGGAAAGACCCACGCAGCTCTGACGCCCTGACCCCGCACCTTCAGCGCCCACCCGATGGGCCAGGCCCCGGGTCTGCCTGTTCCAGCTTTAGACTCATGAGCGAGAATCCCATTGGGCCTCTCTTGGGTCAGGTGTCCAGCCTGGACCAATCAGCCACGGCGGGGGGCGGGATCCCATAGCGCAGCGTGAGTCTGGCCAATCCCAGAGAAAGGAGAATCTGTGGGCGGGGCAGGCGCGAGCAGGTGGCTCCTCATTTTACCTGGGAGGGTGGCCCGCCCCCATCCCGCCCCCAGGTTTAAATGTCCCTCGGTAGTGTGTCCCGGCATTCTTGGACAAATCCAAAGGCCCGGTGATGCGAAGGAGCCAGATATGCTTCAGGTGAAGAGGAGGGAGAAGATGTGGGAGAGGACCCTGACCGCAGGTGGGTGGACTTCCGGGCATGAGGCAGGAGGGACATGACGAGGTCCCTGTTTTGAGCAATGACGCTGGTAATGAGAAGCCAGGAGGTGATCCAGGAAGAGCAGGGAGTGGATGCAGACAGGAATAGGAAAGTAAACTGTGACCCAAGCCACTGGGGGCAGGTGGAGGGAGGGGAACCTGCTGGCCAGGGTTCCAGGATGCACAGCGTACTTGCTGGGTGAGGTGGGGAATCGAGGGAGGGAAGCCAGCTCCGGGGAGGATGAAGAGGCCAGTCTGAAACATCTTGAGCCTGAGAGAGAGAAGGCAAGAGGGAGGTGGCCACAGGGGAGAGAGGCCTGGGCTGCCGTCAGGGATTTGGACAGAGGTAGCCTGAAAGGTCAGGAGAATGGTCCAGATCGCCCGGGGGATGCCTAGAAAAGGAGAGAGGTCAGGGCCGAGTCTGAGGAGCCCCGCATTCTAGAGAAGCAGGCAGGAAAGAATGGGGAGGGAGCCAAAGGAGAATGGGAGGGACTAGCCCCAGTCCCGGAGGGCCTCAGTAAGAGAACTTGGACTTCAGAACCAGAAGGTCATAGGAGACCTTGAGGAAAGGTTCCCCAAGGGGGCTGGAATGGTAGAAGTGAGAAGAGAGACAGTCCCTGCAAACAGGACACGTCTCTGTACCCCTGACTCTTCACGCTTGGGAGCAACTCTCCATTGTGTTGGGAACAATGACCACAGGGGAAGAGATCTCTTTGGCTAGAAGGAGCCAGTGTCTGAAACGTGTGGGAAATAGCAGCATTCCATTCCCAGGGCCCCCTAGCAAAGCCAATGTTATCCCCATTTCACAGATGGGAAAACAGGTGGAAGCAGCCCATCTAAAGACACACAGTCCAAGGCAGAACTGGGACCAGAGACCTTGGTGCCCAAACCTGCAGTTCCTCTTCCTGCACCTGTCCTTGCTCCCAGAGATAATATGAGTAAAGGTCATGGCCATGGGATGGGGCGGGGGAGCAGGGTTAGACTTCCTCTCCCCGGGCCTCAGCCCTACCATCCAGGAGCCTGAACTGAGCCTCTTGAGCCTCGCTGGATGAGGCCAGGAAGAGCTGTCAGAGCCTTAATGTCTTCATTTGTAAAATAGGGTTTAAATGCCTGGTTCCCAGGGCCAGTATAAGGTTTAAGTGAGTTGCCCTTGGGACAGTTACCTGGCCTGGAGAGGGAGGAGCCGTGTTTCTGTTGGGTGTTGACCAACAAGAATCAGAAGGGAGTTAAAGATAAGGGGTCTGCCCTCAGGTAGCTGATGGTGCTGGGGGACCCGCAGAGTCCCAGTATTCCTAGGAATGTGACCTTGCACTTCCCACTTCCGTGCCTTGGCCTGTACTGCGCCTGCGTCACACCCCTCCTTGGAGGCCTCTGGGCTGACATGTCTCAACAGGGAGCTGGTCACGTTGTCCCAGCTGAGTCCTAGCGGAGCTCCTCTCTTTGACAGCGGTCATTGGTGTCACACAGGTGTCCCCTTTGAAGCTCCCGTTCAAAACAACCAGCCACCCATGGGCCCAGGAGGTGTGAGGAGGCCCAGTGGACCCCCCCACCGCTCTGGCTGGCACCGAGGGAGGGCAGGTCGGACCAGGCACGCAGGAAGCTAGGTGTTTACATTGCAAACAGAGGCTTTGGAGATTCAGCTAGGGGAGGTGCAGACACCCAGGTGCCTGTCGGCTGTGTTTGCCCGGGTCCCCAGGGGTTCTCGCTGCCTCCCTCATGCCCCAGAGCTTGATTAGCTCCATTCGTCATCCCAGTTGTGGGGTGCGTGCTGTGTGGGGGTGGAGGGATGCGCTTACCCCCACGTTGTTGGGGGAGTAGCCTGTCTGTGCTCGCCCTCAGTGAGCTCGCCTCCTCCCAGCTCGGCAGCCTGGCCCCGGTGCGCAGGTGAGGACAAACAGTGCGCAGGTGAGCAGAAATGCAGGGCCGGCAGCTCCCTGCCCCCTACCCTCCCCAGCCTTGTCGGCCCCCACTTCCTGTCTCCTGTGCTCCTCCCCCCCCCCCACCCACGGTCAACACTCTGCCCCGGTGACTCATTTCTGTCCCTCATCCCTTCACCAAGCTGCCCTCATGCTAAGCCCTGGGCTCAAGCCAGCGGGTGAAGGCAAGGAGCCAGGCTCCTGCCCTTCGGCCCATCTCACGTCCCCTTGGATGTCTTGAGCCCCAGGACCTGGGGGCATGAAATCTCAGAATAAGCAGAAACCCACACTCCAGGAGGAGCTGGGACCCAGCCTCCCCCGAGAGCCCCCCAGGGCCCCAACGAACCAACAAACCCCAGGGCCCCGACAAACCAACAAACCAACAGACCCCCACCCCGCCCTCATATCTCATATGTCAAACGGGGCAGGTGACATGAGGCCCATGCCACGGATTGTAGAGAGAAATGCCCAAGATTGGGACCGAGAAGTGACAGTTCATAGTCCACAGTAAGTGCTCCACCGAAACGCACTGTGCTTGCTGTCATCCGTCCCCTGAGCCCTCCTGGGAAACTGCTTTGTAGAGTGTTATAGTCATGGGGCATAGTCATGGGCAGTGTGTACGGGGGTTACAGAGAAGGGTGGGCGTGGGGACAGAGGCCGGGCAAAGTGGGAGGAGCCCTGGGGAGGGGTCAGGCAGACATGGTTCCATCAGGCAAGAGCTGGGTGACCTTGCTCATGTCATTTAACCTTGCTAGACCTCTCTGCAAGGACTAAATGGGAAAAGGTGGATAAAGAGGTCTAGGGGACGCCTGCAAACAACAGGAGCTAAATGGTTGCCAGTCTTAGTAAGACTTCACTCCTTGAACTTGGAAAAGATGCTCACTCATTCACCTGCTTGTGCATTCTCTCTCACACACACCCCTCCACACATAGTCCCTCCACTGCTGGGGAAGACCGAGGTCCCATCAACAAGGCACTGCGAGGCCACATGCGTCTGGATCCACTGAGCGGGAGGGGCCGGGACACACCTGCCCTGTGAGTCCCTGGAGAACCTGAATTCAGAGGCGAGGAGGGTGAGGTGCTCAAATCCTGAAAGAGAAAAGCCTGGGCTCCCAGGGGCACCCCACTGCCAATGGCCAGGGGGTTAGCACAGTGGATGACCAAGACTACATCTTCCCCTCTCTGGGCCTCGGTCTTCTTTATGTGCAATGGGCATAAGCCCCCTGACAGCCCAGGGGTGGTTATCAGGTTAAATACACGGGAATAAAATCCTGGCTCTCCGTGACAATATGGGGGCCCCTCACACCCACCCCCAGCGGCGTGCTGGTGAACCTTTAACAGTGGGTTCCCTAGGGGAAAAGCCCTGATTTGCAGCGTTTGCGATTTCCAGGGTATAAACTCTCCCACTATGGTCCATTTCAAGCTACCAGCCTACACGCTGAGCTGGGAACAGCTGTGTGCAGTAGCTCTTGGGAGCCGATGAGAGCCAGCTCCAATACCCCACAGCTCCCCCAGCCTCCCTTCTCCCCTCCCCCGACCCCCACCCCACCCTCCTACCACACAGGCCATGCGTCTGGCCCCCACAGAGCCAGGCATGCTCCAGACTCAGGGCCTGTGTACTTATGATGTCCTCTGCCTGGAACACTCCTCCTCTGGTTGTGGCATGGCTGACCAGGTCTCAGCTCAAATGTCACCTCCTCCAAGAAGCCTGCCCTGACCACCTCAGTAATACTGCCCCTCACCCACCCGCCTGCTGCTTTCTGTGATCTCAAGCGGTCTTATTTCCATCATGGCACTTGACTCGTAAATGGTGACACACGTTTATCTGTCATGTATATTTATCTGTCTCTTGCTTGTCTTGCCTACCCCAGTGTTTGTTCCAGTGGAACCCAGCCTTATCTCCTGGGTCACTGCTGGGGCCCTGTTGTTTACAGCACAGTGCCCAGCACATACAGGTGCCCAGACTCTATTAACAGAATGAATGAATGAATGTGCGTGTGCGTGTGTGCGTGGATCAATGAATGAATGCACAAATGGGCAAACAATGAGTGCCAGAACCTACCTGACCTGATCCTCGAGGCCTGCCTGGCCCCCTGCGCCCTCCCCCTCCCCCAGCTCCCAGCAGCAGCTCTAATTGGCGGAGGCCCCCTTGACAGCACCCCATTGTGGAACCTATAATTGCAGGCTCCTGCCTCTCTCCCCCACCCCGAGTCTCCCTCTTCAGCAGAAAGCAGACCCTGGCCCTATTGTGCTGCTCCTGCTGACACACGGATGACCTCACCGGGGCCTCCTGAGCTGGGGCCCAGGAGGGGAGAAGGGGTGGGGGTTGGCCAGGCCCAGGTTGGGAAAGTTTGGAGGCTGAGGTCTAGGACAAAGGGCCAGAGGGAGCGAAGCCCTTCCCGAGAGGGAGAGTTTCCAAGGGAAAGACAAGGGTGCTTTTCATTAGAGGGAAGATTGGGGGGTGTGGGGTGAGGGGATTAATCCACAAGAAAGGATCCCGAGGGAAGATTGGACTAGGAGGCCACGTGCCTGAGGGGGACTTTGGAGACACAGAAGACAGACAGATGGACATGGGCCTGAAACGGGCCCATCGTGCAGCGTTAGACCAGAGACTTCCTTACCCTGAGCCTGTATTCTCGTGTGTAAAATGGACAAATAATAATCGTGCCTTCCCCATGGAATTGTTCTGAGTCTATATTAGGTAACAAACGTCGGTGCCGTGCACACAGTAAGTGCTCAATAAATAGTCATTTCTCCCCGCCCTCTTGCCTAGACTTCACTCCTTACCCTCCAGTCTCCCAGACTCAACTGCCCACCCCAGGGCTGACCCCAGGAGCCCAGAGCATGGCAGGGCCCCCTCCCCCTGTGTCTCCTGGGCCCCGGGCACCAGCATGCCTCCTGCTCTGGGCTCAGGACCAGGGGGACTGAGGAGAACCTTCGTCCTCCAGGGTGAGCCCAGGGCAGGTCCACCTAGTCTCTGCACCTGAACCTCTGCCTTGGGCGCCTGGTTATTGCTCCAGCCCTGAGCACCACACCCCTGTCCCCCTACTGGAGGGTCCCTGAGGAGGGGTGCACCTGTCCTTGTCATCAGGTCCCTCTCTCGAGGGAGGGGAATAGTGCCTGGTCAACACCACTATTGGATCCAGGAAACAGCCTGCACACAACTCCGTGAGCCCTTCGTGCCAGGGATCCACATGGGGCTTGGTGGGGACACAGTGTGAGCCATGACGGACAACAGGACGCCTGGCCCAGCCTTCTGACCTCTTGTTTCTGAATCAAAACATTTTCAGAATTTCACTGACATTGCATAATTTTCAAGGGTAAGATTTTCCAGATTGAATCTCCTTACGTCAATTTAGTCTCTTGGCTGATCTTATCAAGTGTGGCTAAACTTTTTCTAGTTTATTATTTTTATTTTCATTTCCCCTTTCCTGAGCTTATTTTCACAGGGATCGATATTTTGCCCTATGGCATTTTCACTGAGGGTTTCGTCTTTCAGATGGTTTTTCCACCACATCAACATCTCACTCATTGTGGCTTCTGCCACATTGATAATTCCTTTGGTGGCAGTTCTTCTGTGCCGAGGCCAGTGTTTCAAGTACAGATGTTGCAAACTCTAAATTTGGTTGAGAAGGTCTGATTCTTCTTTCAACCCCTAAATGAATAAGGTGTGGGAGTTTGATTTGGGGTGGGTGATTCCCCCAGTGAGATTTCTCCTGCGCTGAGTAAAAGACTCGAGGGTTGTGTTGACTCCTGGCCTCAAAGAGCCTTAGAGATCAGGGCACATGGTAGAATGGACACACCCCAGGAGTCTGAGTGCCCTGTGCCTGAAGGTGGCCCAGGACTAGAAAAACATCCAAGGGAAGTGACAACGACCCAGTCCGGTAGTACTACTAACAGCCCAGACCCTTTAAGGATGTGGGTTTGGGGGGGTGCCTGAGTGGCTCAGTCAATCATCCGACTTCAGTTCAGGTCATGGTCTCAGGGTCCTGGGATCGAGCCCCATGGCTGGCTCCCCACTCTGCGGGGAGTCTGCTTGTCCCTCTCCCTCTTCCTCTGCCCCTCCCCCTGCTCGTGCTCTCTGTTTCTCAAATAAATAAATAAAATCTTTAAAAAAAAAAAAAAGAATGTGGGTTTGGGTCATCCCATAGGTAAGGAACCACAGCCAGCTGAGGCGCCAGCCCTCAGTACCCAAATGTGTGCCGCAGGGCCCTGAGTATTGCTGGGGTGGAGAACTTCCAAGAAGGCTCCCGCCAATTTCCTTGAGTGTGGGCAGGCCCTGTGACTTGATTCTAACCATGGGCTATGAAGGTGATGGATGTCACTTCTGTGATGAGGTTACACAAGATTATGACTTCTGTCGTGCTAGCAGCCTCCCTCCCTTGCTGGCTTTGAGGAGTGTGTTGCCGTGTTTTGAGCCGCCATCTTGGAGAGGCCCACATGGCGAGGAGCCAAAGGGCAGCCACCAGCCAACAGTCAGCAAGGAATTGAATCCCACCAACACCCACGTGTGCTTGGAAGTAAATCCTTCCCTGGTCGAGCCTCCAGGTGAGACTGCAGACGTTGGGTCAACAACTTGATTTTAATCTGTGGGAGCCCCTGAAGCTAGGAGGCCCAGCTACACCCTACCCAGCCTCCTGACCCACAGAAACCGCAAGATCATAAATGCATGCTGTTTTCAGCCACTGATATGGTAATTAATTATGCAGTAACACACAACAAAGACACAAGGCAAACCTCAAAATGATAAGTAGTAATAGTAGGAAGATATAGTGATGTCATCGAGCACCTACCGTATGCCAAGCACCATTTTAAGTGCTTCACATGCATTGTCTTCACTTGTTCCCGACACTCGCCATAACCATCTGTGGTTACCACACATAGATGAAAAAAAAAAAAAAAACCAAGCTCAGAAAGACACACCAGAGCAAGGCCCAAATCCCGGAGCCTGGCTGTGTGCTAAGAATTGGCTGGGGAAAGAGGAGGTAGCCCAGGGGTGACCAGCCAGTTCCCATTTTCCTCCCAGATCCGTCCCCTTTCCTCCCTAAGCACAGACACCCTTTGTCTTGTCACAAAAGTGATCGTACGCACACAAATGCACCTGCACCATCATTCTGCAGACATAGTTCCCAGAAAGATATCAATTTTACCTGCACTTTTAATAAGCATTTAATTCCTTCAATTGTCTGGTGGTCCATTTGCAGGGGAAACTGAACTACCTGATCATTTCTCACTTCACCGGCCGTCCAGGAAATAGATTCAATTAGAAAAATCTATTGCTAATTTGAAAGCTCTGATTCTATAATTTCCTACAGGGAAGACATGTAAATTGCGTGTTATTTAACACCCTTTCATGGCAGGTGAGTTCCGTGGGGGGCAATTATCATCCGCTCTCCACTCTTCTTACAGATTCCTGACAAGGCGGGGAAGAGGGAGGAGGGAGAAGGAGGAGGAAGGAGAAGAGGAAAATATTTTGAAGGCTGGTCACTAAGTGGCTTTAGGAACCCCGGAATTGGAAGCGCCTGGGTGTGGGCGGCTGGTTTGGTGCCCACGTGCCTGCCCATCACTGGGCCACTGACTGTCAAAGAGGTCAGAGCCCCCAAGTCCTCTGCCCTTTCCCTCACCACTGTACCTGGAAAATTGTGGGGGAGGGGGAGGCAGTCAGAACACCCACCTCTGCACTCCAGCTTCTCCACCACCAGATGTATGGCCTGGAGCTGTCCCTTTGCCCCTCTGGCCCTGGTCCCCATTTGTAAAATGGGGAAATTGTAATACTCTCCGACTGAGCTTTTGGGAGCCCCAAACCCAATGTGGAGCATAAAATTAAAAGGGGGGGGTGCTTTGCAAACTACAAAACGTTGTCCCCCAGCTTTGGGAGTCAGGCCCTGAACCTGCTTCCAACCCCCACAAACTGCCAAGAAGGTCTTTCTCTAGTCGAACCCAAATCTTTCTAAGGGGTTTTTCGAAATAAGACTATTTCTTCCCACACAGTTGTGGCTCTGTGCACACACCCCCACATGCATACATACCTACACACACACAGGTCTGGGTAGATAGATGCCTCTGGAAAAATGTTCAAGAAGCCAGGGCCCCAGGGGGCCTCTAGGTAGGGAGCTGGGAGGGAGGGGGACAGAGGGACCGAGTTTTTACTTTATGCCCTTTTGTACTGCTTGGATTTCTTCCGTCTCTTCCTTTTTCTCTCCCTCCTCCCCTCCTTCCCTCCTTCCTTGTGCACTCATTACCTATTCAAAAACATGACTTCATATATTTATACATCTGTTCATTGTTAACAGATGAAACGTGAGACCCAGGGATCCTCCCTCCTTCTGTCGACCAGAGCCCTGCTTTCTGACTTCCCCAGCCTCGTTTCTTCATTCAGGTCCCACGTGAGCGCCTTCCCCAGACAAGAGTCACTCCCGCTTGCAGCTGCCCCTGAGCTAGGCCTTGAAGGAGGAGTAAAAGTCCGCTGCGCCGTCAGGAAGCTGTGAGCAGACGTACCCTGTAGGGAACACCCTGGGATGGGATGCCCCAGCAGGGTGCCCACTGGCCTGCAGGCAGGGACGGGCGCCACCTGCCGGGCGCAGCGGAGACGCGCACCGGCTTTGGTCCTCGCGGACTGAGGCCGTGCTCAGGACTCTGCAGCCCCAGGCAGGTGTGTCCTGAGCCCCTGCGGGGGTGGGGAGAGGGGGCGCAGCATGCTCCTCTCCAGAAGCTTCTCTCAACAGCTGTTTCACGTGCCTTTCACAGATATGACGTTTTTACATGTCAGAGGTGTGTCACTCTCTAGGTGTGTCAATCACCAAATGCGTGCCAAGGGCCAGCCCCCGTCCTAGGCACTGGTGACACGGTGACCAAGAGAACCACGGTCCCGGTGGGCCCTGCAGGCAGGAAGCTGTGCTCTTTTCCCATCTAAAGGGATGAGCAGGGGCACCCGGGTGCCTCAGTCGGTTAAGCGTCTGCCTTCGGCTCAGGTCATGATCTCCAGGTCCTGGGATCGAGTCCCACGTCCGGCTCCCTGCTCCGTGGGGAGCCTCCTTCTCCCTCTCCCTCTGCTGCTCCCCCTGCTTGTGCTCAATCTCTCTCTCTCTCTCTATCAAATAAATAATTTTTTTAAAACATAAAGGAATGAGCAGAAAGAACATGAAGTCCCCAAACACCGTCTGCCAGAGACTACCTTCTGCTCCCCCCCATCCCATTTTCACCGAATGAGCCCACCATCTTTCATGAGGGAAGAGGATCTTGCACTAAGATGTGGCAGTCCCTGGGCCAGCTGGGACTTGCCATCTCCTCCCCAGCCTGTTGTTTCCCCTCCTGTCTAGTGAGAGGTCAGGCTGGACATTCTCAAGACCTAGGTTGACCTGAGTGTTAGAATCCTCTTCCCCCGCCTCGCTTCATCAGCACGTGCAGAGACGCACAGACGCCCATAGCAGTGCTGGGCGTCCTCAGTTTCCCCAAGGTGGCCCATCTTTGGGAGACCAAGGCCAAAATGACTTGGACCATGAAAGCAAACCAGGATGCAATAGCCAGGACAGCTCGGCCTCCCTTTGGGACAGTGATGCAAGCCCAGGCCACCAGCAGGGCTCTGAAGACCAGACCCCCAGGCCAAGCCCCTTCCCTCTCTGAGTTTTGGCCCCCACTGTTATCTGCAGACCCTCCTGGAGCAGGTATCCGAAGCCTCCTAGTGGGTAAATTATGCACTTCTCTATAAACGTGGCGGAAGAAGGGGCAGGTTGGAACCCAGGTGCCCATCCTGGCTGGTCTTATAGCCAGCAGCCCCTGGGCAGGTCACCTAACTTGTCCCGTCTCATCTCTGGTGAAATGAGGGTGATGGGCGCGCATGCCTCTCAGGCGGTGGGAGGGTCAGATCTCTACACAGAGGGCAGGGCACGTGGGCAAGGTTAGCACTCAGGGAGAGCCAACGCTGACCGGGAGAGCTGCCCAGGCCAGCCCGTGGCGGCCTCCCCAAATGCAGAGTGAGGCTGGATGGACAAGCGTCGACTGCACACACACCAATCACCCTGCACGGTACCAGGCACTTTGACATCCGGGTAACCCTCGCAAAACCCCTGCTTCTATCCCCATTTTTCAGGTGGGGACCAGGCCCGGAGAGCAGGAGTGACATTCCTAGCGTCACACTGTGCTGGGCTGCAGCTGGATTCAAGCGGGGCAGCTCTGGAATCAGCCTGGTCTAGGGGAATGTCAGCGTCCACTGGTCAGGGGAGCAGCCTGGACCCTGGGTCCCTGTGCAAAGTCCCACACCCCTTTATCCCCACCACAGCCGGCACCTCCGCACCGTGGCCACAGGGGGGCAGCAGCACCCCGGCCATCACGGGGCCTGCGGAGCTCAGCCCGGGACAGGGAGGCCAGCGGGAGGAAGGGAGTCTCGGGTGGTGGCAGGGCCAGGCACAGAGGGAGAAGTCGACAGTTTTGTTCAATCTACACAGAGTTTTTCAAAAATTATAATTGGCTGCCAGCATTTAAAAACCAGATTTCATACCCAAATTCAGATTTCTAGGCTTTTTTGGAAAACAAAAAAATCTGGCAACCCTGGGTGCCAAGCCTATCCGTCTGAAGTGACAAGCTGGGCTGGACAGCCCCGTCCCCTTTGGCACCACTGCCCCCCCCCACACACACACACACACTCATTCCTGTGGCCCTTGGGCTTCAGAAAGCTTTAGCGTTTGAGACCATCCCCAGCAGTGACGTCCTGTAAGGCAGCATTTCTCAACCTCACTAGTGACCTTTTGGGTCAGATCATTCTTTATTGTTTGAGGGCTGTCCCACGCATTGAAGGATGGTCAGCGGCACCCCCAAGTACATAAACACAGACTCTGGGACAGCAGGACAGGGGCCGTCTGACCCTCTGGTCCCTGGATCCCCCCAAGGGAAGTCGTGGGAGGGGTGCTCACGTTAGTCTGAAGCTTTCAAAAGGTCTCCTGGGCCTGGGGCGTGTGACCCCAGTGAGGCAGCCCAGGCTCCGGACATCACGCCGCCTGCCCGGCGTTTAGACAACACAGACCTTCCCCACCGTGGGGTCTGGCTGGGATGGCAGGACAATCAGCGAGCAATCCTTGACCCACGACTGTTCAAACTTTTCATTTTGTGGAGGAAGTGGAGGCCTGGCGTCACTGCCGCCACAATGATGAGCAGATTGGAGAAGGCTGCCGTGACTTGTCCGAGGTCACACGTCGGTGTGCAGTAGAAGCAGAGCCAAGACTGGGAGACCATATTGGTTCCTGACCCTCATTTCTAAAGTCCCGTGGCCGTTCAGAGGGAGCTGGGCTGCTTGCTGAGCCGGACCCACCAACAACCGTCTCCAGGATGTCCCACAGCCGATCACAGACGCAACCCATCCAAAGCCCCTTTCCTGCCTCCCCCCAACCCCGGCGAGTGGCCCCACTGCAGAGTCCGCAAGCCTGGAACTCAACTTTTCTGTGTCCCCCTAACCCCACACCCAGACTGTCACCATGCCCCATCAACTCTCCCCAGGCCCACCTTTTAGGATGACAAAAATTGGCTGGAGCCTTGTCTCACCAGCCACACCACTCCCGGCTGCGTCTCTGAGGTTGGGTCCCCATATCATCTTCGATCGAGCATTGGGTTGCACTCATGTGCTCCTGACAGTGCAGGAAAGACAGCTGGGCAGAGAAGGCTGCCTACTTAAAGAAAAAAAATCAGAGACAACTTCCTTCATGGGAGAGAAGGCGATTTCTAAGGGTTGGTGTGCAACCAACATGTGCTTCTATGATCTTTCTTACACTCAGCTCACATTGCCCTTCTTTGGCACCTGCCTGGTCATTATAGTCTTTGGAGCTTTGGCGATAGGAAGAAGACTCAGAGCGGGCGTGGACATCTAGGACCTGCTTACATTTTGGAGTCCATCCCACCAAAACACAGGGCTGCCTGTTCCTGCACTTGAAGTTGGCACCTTACAATGGAGAGTATTTGTTGTTTGGTCTAAACTCTTAGGAAGAACGAAAGTGTCTGGACTGTGGATTCAATGACCCTCCCGGTTCCCCGTTGCCCAGGATTGTATAGGTATGTGAGCTCCCACCTTCTCTGCCGGGGAATCTTTCAGAATCCCAGAGCTGTATCAACTTTAATGCCACCTCTCTTTGTTATCCATGGAGAGTGGGAGGCTGCATCTAGATTAAATCCTTTGATTCCATGCTCCTCCCGCAATGGGGCATCACTCATACTTAAAGCTCACATCTTATTTTGCCCCTTCTCCACTCCCTAGATCTAGCCCCAGTAGGGACGCCCCTCTGCATGCTTCCCTTTTATTTTTTCCTGAAAGGAATGAGGATGATCGGTTTATATTTGTTATTTTTCAATGTTTAAAATCGTGACTCTATTACACATACAAAAGAGTATACATATCTTTCAAAGCATAAGAATAAAATGCTCATCCACGTACTCAATGCCCAGATCAAGAAATAGAGCATTGCTCTCCCCCAAAGTTATTGCTACCCTGGATTTTGTTGTTTCCTTGCTTTTCTTTTTTTTCCCTAAAGATTTTATTTATTTAAGAAAGAGAGTAGCAGGAGGGAGCAGAGGGAGAGGGACAAGCAGACTCTGCGCGCTCAGCGTGGAGTCCGACGTGGGGTTCAATCCCAGGACCCTGAGATCGTACCTGAGCTGAAATCAAGAGTAGGATGCTTAACTGACTGAGCCACCCAGGTGCCCCGCCTTGCTTTTCTTTTCAAGACTTACTACCTATGACGGTCTTGCCTGTTTTTAACTTTATATAAATGCAATATTCATACTGTACAGTATCGTGTATCATGGGATACTCCAAGCTATTGATCCGTTCCACTGTTGATGGACATTTTGGATAGCTTCAGTTCAGGGCGTTAGGAAAAACGCTGCTGTGAATATTCTTGTATGTGTCTCCTGGAACAGAGGTGCAAGGGTTTTCCTACAGTACACACCTAGGAGCAGAATTGTTGGATCACAGAGGATTTGTATCTTCGGCTTTTTGAGGTAATAATGCCAAGATGTCCTCCAAAGTGATTGTCCCAGTATTCGTGTGTGGGAAAGTTCTCATTATTCCAAATCTCTGCCAGTCCTTGGTTTTGTCACAGGTCTTAAATCTTGTCGAACTGGTGAGCATACAGCGATTTTCCTTAGGCTCTGATTTTCATTTGCCTAATTTCTAATGAAGTCAGTCTTCTTTTCATGTGTTTATAGGCCATCTGGGCTTCTACTTCTGTGAAATGCTTGTTTATTTTTTGACCCTTGTTCTATCGGATTGTTTACTTTTTCTTATTGGTTCTTGGGAATTCTTGATCCATTCTGGATAATAACCCTTCATTGGTTATACACGTTGCAGGCGTCTCCAACTCCGCGGCTTGTCTCTGTCATCTATTTATGGACTTTTGATTTTCAAAAAATCTTAATGTAGTTACATTTTATCAACTCTTCCTTTACCTTTCTACTCAAAGTCACAAAGATACTCTCCTTTACTGTCTTCTTATAGAACTTGTCTGCCATGTGTTAGTATAACACATCAGATCTGGTCTGGTGTGAGGAAAGGATCTATTTTTTCCATATGGATACCCAGTTGTCCTGTTGCTATTTCTTCAATGATCCGAAATACCAGCTCTGCCATAAGTCAAGTTTCCACGTATGGATGGCTTTGTTTCTGGGCTCTGTATTCAGTCTATTTGTCTATATAACAACACCTTAACTCTCTCAATTTTTATAACTTTATATTATAATATCTCATAGAGCGGGGCGCCTGGGTGGCTCAGTTGGTTGGGCGACTGCCTTCGGCTCAGGTCATGATCCCGGAGTCCTGGGATCGAGTCCCGCATCGGGCTCCCGGCTCAAGCGGGGAGCCTGCTTCTCCCTCTGACCCTATCCCCTCTCATGCTGTTTCTCTCTCTCTGTCAAATAAATAAATAAACAAAAATCTTAAAAAAATAAAAAATAAAAAATAAAAAAATATATATATATAATATCTCATAGAGCAAGCCTTTCCCCTTGTTGTTCTTCTTCAGGAAAGTCTTGGTTATCCTTAGACTTTTTTTCTTCTACACATATTTTAAACTCAGCTATTCAATACTATAAAAATTTCTCTTGGGATTTTCATTGAAATTGCATTGAATCTGCACACACTAATTTGGGGAGAATTGAGTTTTTAAAATATTGAGTCTTCTTATCCAGGAACAGGGTCTATCTCTGTATTTGTGTAGATTTTCTTTAAAATCTCACTATATAGTTTATAATTTTCTCTATAAGGAGTTCTCACATTCTTTGTTAGGTTAATTCCTAGGTACTTTATATTTTTGTTAGTTTTGCTAAATGGTATCCTTTCTAAATTATATTTTTAACTAATTGTTAATGACAGAAAAATATAATTGACTTTTTGCTTTTTTATATATTTAACAAAATTGCTAGACGCTTGATTCTAATAATTTATTGGGAGATTTTTTTTGGGTTTTCTGTGTAGATGATTCTATTGTTTATTTATAGTATTAGTTTTATTTCTTTCTTCCCATCTTTATGCCTTTTATTCGTTTTTCTTGTATTCCAACCCTGGCTAGAACCTAAGCACAATGTTGAAAAGAAATGGCATCATTGATTTGTTTCTGATTTTAAAGTTGATACTTTTAAGATTTCATTATTATGTATGATAGCGTCTCTATCCATCTATCTATCTCTATACATCTAAATAGATATGTTTCTCTTTATCAAGTTAAGGATATTCCTTGCAATTCCTGGCTTATATGAAATGTTTATAATGAATGTTGAATTGTATTGAACTTTCTCATCTAATGAGATGATCGTGTTTTTCCTTAAAACTGTTAATGAGACGAATTATGTTACATAATTCCTTAATAATTAGGCAACCTTGCATTCATAAGATAAACACAACTTAATTATGATGTACTATATTTTTTCAATTATTATTGTTGAGTTCGCTGTGCTGATATTTTATTTTTTTTTAAGTTTTTATTTAAGTTCTAGTTAACATACAGTGTAATATTAGTTTCAGGCATGCAATAGAGTGATTCAGCACTTCCATACAACACCTGGTAACACCTGGTGCTCATCACAAATGCACTCCTTAATCCTCACCACCTGTTTACCCCTCCCCCACCCATCCACCTCCCCCCCCCCCCCCCCCCGTGGTAACCATCCGTTTGTTCTCTATAGCTAAGGGTCTGTATCTTGGTTCATTCTGCTAATATGTTAAAAGAATTTTTCGGTCTATGTTCATGAGTAAAATTAACCTGAAATTTTTCTTTAGTATACTGTCTTTACCTGATGATCAGGATAAAGTAAGTTGACTGACTACATTTCTCCACTCTGGGGTAGAAATTGAGGTAAGCTTGACATGATCTGTGCTTTGAATATTTAGCAGAATTCACCTATGGACCCATCTGGCACTGAAATTTTCTTTATAGGAAAGGAAGATTTTAACCTACTAATTTAATTTATTGAATAATTATAGGACGATTCAGGTTTTCTATTACTTCTTGAGTTAAGTTTGATACACTGTATTTTTCTAGGAATCTGACAGTTTCTTTAAGACTTCACATTTATGGCGTAAAAGTAATTGACAATATCCTTATGTTATCCATTTAATCTATGCTGAATCTATAATTATGTCCCTTCTTTCATGCCTAGTATTATCAATTTGTGCTCTTTTAATTAATCTTGTAAGAGATCTAATATTTTTAGTCTTCTCAAAGAATCACCTTTTGCTTCCAGTCATTTTCTTCTCCCTGTTTGTTTTCTATTTCATTAATTTCTGTTTTTATCCTAATTACTTGATTCCTTTGGGTTTGACTGTTCCCACTCTAACTTTGTAAGTTGGATGCTCAATGCATTAATTTCGGGCATTTCTTATTTGCCAATACAAGCCTTTCGGGTTCTAAAGTCTCCTCTAAGTACTGCTTTGGTTACATCTCACAAGGCTTGACACAAATATTTTTGTTATTGGTCAGTACTAAGTATTTTCTAATTTTGGTTATGAGTTCTTTTTTGGCCTGTGAGTCTGTTTTAGGTGTCTGTTTTCAAGTTCCCAGAAGTCTGAGCTTTTTTAAGTTATCTTTTTGGTTGTCTGCTTCTGACTTTTTTGGATTGTGATCAGAGAATACAGTCCGTATACAAACTGTGCCGGATGCTGTGATCACTGCCCAGGTGCCCCCGCAGGAGTGAAGGACTTACTCCCCCAGCTGCTGGGGAGCTCCCACAAGGTGGCCCTTCACAGTCAGCCTTTGGAGGTTGCCTGGGCTGAAGAAATGGCCTTGCCCAACCAAGGCCATGCCTCACTCCAAGGGCAGCTGTGATGAGAAAACAGCCTGAGTTGCTACCCAGGCTTTTGACAGCGCGACAACCCTGCTCTCACCCAGAGTCTGGATGGATATTCAGAGAAAGACTGGGGCTGCCCCAGTTCTCACCTTGCTTCTCTTGGAGCATCTTTTAAAATGACCACTCAGAGCTGAGCCTTGGAAAACTAGTGACCTCTGCCCTAACCACCTTGTAGTTAATAGGGGCTTGCTACACTGTTTCTGTCTTCCTGTTTGCTGTAGACCTGGGATGGAGGGCTGCCCTTCCCCAGCTCATTGCGCTCCCATTCTGAGATTAGTAAGTAACAAAACTTGTGACTCTACTTCCTTTGTGTGGGTGTACTGAAACTGCACCTTCAATCAGAACGACCCCAGGGTTTTCACTGCCCCAGAGTGGGAGCTCAGATGCTATGGAAGCTACCTGCTGACCCCCGTGGGCAGCTAGTGCCTCTTCATTCAGCAGGTCATAAGCTACGTGTTCTTAATGCAACACACCAGCTCAGGGTTTTCCAACATGGCGACCTGCATCTAAGTCAGTGGGACCCTGACCCCAATGGAGGACCAGTCCGAAGGACCACCCCGCTGTGGAGCTCTCTACAGAGCTGGCTAAGGCTTCTGTTGGTGCTGCATTGCAGCTCAGCATCTCCTGCTACCCAGCCTGCTTCCTTCCCTGCCCCCAGCATTCCCACTGCTGCCAATCCCAGGACCGTTCCCCCACAAATTTCCTGCACCCCAATCTCCATGTCAGTTTCCGGGAGATCCAGTCTGCAGCCCTAATCTTTGAAATGTGTTGAGGTCAGCTATATGGTCCGGCATGTTTTCTAAATGTTCCATGCAAGCCTGAAAAGAATGTGTTTGGGATTCCATAATCTACATCTGTTTACATTAAACTTGCAATTGTGTTCTTCAAATTTTTCTGTATCTCCATTGAGATGGCCTAAAGATAACCCAGCATGAAGGTGGGTGTGTCCATACTTCTTATTCTTTCTGTTTCTTTTTGTATTTCTTGCAGCTATGATGGTAGTCTTACATAAATTAAGAACTGTTACAGCTTCCGGGTTAATTTGAATCTTCCATCATTATCTAATGACCATCTTACCTCTAATAAAATGCTTTTCTCTCTAAAAGTCTACTTTCACCTTTTTCCCAAAGATTTTATTTATTTATTTATTTATTTATTTATTTATTTATTTATGAGACAGAGAGAAGGAGAAGCACACTCTGCACTGAGCTCAGACCCAAATGCGGGACTCGATCCCACAACCCTGAGATCATGACCTGAGCCGAAATCAAGAGCTGGATGCTCAACCGACTGAGCCACCAGACACCCAAGTCTACTTTTATCTTGAATGAATACAGCCATAGCAACTTTCTTTGAGTTAGTATTTGCTTAGGATATTTCTGCACTTGGATCTTCAACAGCTCTGGGTCCTTGAGATTGAGACATGTCTCTTATAAACAGAACATAACCTAGATTTTACAAACCCAGTCTGACAATTATTTCTTAACTGAAGAGTTTAGTCCTTCAATGTGTATTACTGATAATTTAAATCTAGGCCAATTTCTATGCTTTCATAATGTATTTTCTATTCATTCTAACATTCCCTGCCCCCAGCCCCTTTCCTCTCCTTCTTTCAACCATTTGCGATTTTTTATCTTCTTTTTCTTATGTTCATTTTTCTTTCTGTTTAGAAATTATACATCCAATGATTAGTTTTTTGTGCTTCTCCTAGCTATTTTAACACTGAGCAGTTAACTAACAAAGTCTAAATTTAATCAGTATAGTTGCCCTCCTCCCAAATAATGGAAGGGGTTTGAAAACTTTATTTTTGACCACTTCCTCCAAAATTATATGGTGTCGTCCAGTATTTTAGTACTAGCCTGTTTTTTCTTCCCATAAATTAGACATTATTATTGTGGAGTCATACCATCCATATTTTTCTTAGTTTTCCTCCAAATATTTGCCAATATCTTTGCCTGTTTTTCCTTATGTATTTGGCCTTTCCTCTGTAATAATTTTTATTCTGCCTGGAGTACATTACATTTAGAATTTTCTCTTGGAAGGATCCTTCAGTGGTAAAATCTCACAGTTCTTACTTGTCTGAATATGTCTTTATTGTACTCTTATTCCCGAAGGACTGTATAGAGCTCTAACTTGATAGCTAACTTTTTTCTCAGCACATTGAAGATACAATTCCACTGTCTCCTGGGTTCCATTGATGAGAGAAATCAGCTGTAAATCTAATTATTGATCCTTTCAAGAGAATCTTGTTTTCTCTGATGCTTTTAACATCTTCCCTTTTTTCCTTGAAATGCCACAATTTCACTGTTGTATGTCTACCTATGAATTTCTCTTTATTTACCTTACTTGGAATTCAGTGGACTTCTGGATCTGAGGTTTGGTATCTACATCATTTCTACCAAGTTATCAGGCATTATCTCCATGTCCTGCCTGTTCCCCTATTGTACTATCCCTTCTAGAACTCTGAAGAGATGTACATCAGGCCCTCTCTAGTCTTCTGGGTAGTCCCCTTGGCTCTACTAGTTTACTAATCCTCTTTTTGGCTCTATCTCATCTGCTGTTCAATCTGTCCGTTGAGTTTCAAATTCCAAGCATTCTGTTTCTCATCTCTGTAAGTTTTCTTTGGTTCTTTTTCCAAATCTGGCTATTCATTACAGTCTCTTATTCCCGGCTCATATTTTCAAACTTCTCTTTTATTTCTTTAAGAACACAAAAATAGTTCTTATAAATTTGTTTGTAGTTTGCACATGATAATTTCAAATCTAAAGGCTTTAAGGCTCTATTTCTACTGTCTCTTGTTTCTGCTGTTTTTTTTCCATCACCTAGGGAAGTCTACTATCGTTCACTGTGAGCTGTTCCTTTTCTTTGGAGCTTTATTTGTGGATATTCTCCAAGGTTGACTTGTAGTTGAATTCCTCAAGAGAGTTTTAGGGCCCATTTCCACCAGTTGACTGGAGGCCCCACCAGGCAGGGCCACTTTAAATGAAATTCTCTGCTTGGTTTGTTTGAACCACACAAGTAGCGTGAACTCAAACTGAAAATCATGGGAGGGCCAGTTTGTGATTCTCAAGAGAGCTATTTTTTCTCTCAACCCAAGGTCAAGGTCAGAAGAGGCAGTTTTCTTTCCTGTTCTGTTCTGCAGGATGAGGTTTACTTGTACATTCTTTCCTATGTTCTGGATGTGGCCCTTCTGGACTCCAGCTCTCTAAGGGTCTCCTAGTGGATCCTCCTCTTGGGTGTTGCCTGGTGTTTACCTCCTGTTCTTTGCATCTCACACGGCCGCAGAGACAGGAGGAAAAGGCTCCCAGCCTCACTTCATTTTGGAGATTTATCATTTACTTATTTTCATATCAACTCAGCAATGTTTTTAAAAAAAGAAAAAAAGTTAAAAAATATTTTGGGGTGCCTGGGTGGCTCAGTCGGTTAGGCGTCTGCCTTCAGCCCAGGTCATGATCTCAGGGTCCTGGGATCGAGCCCCACGTTGGTCTCCCTGCTCAATGGGGAGCCTGCTTCTCCCTCTCCCTCTGCCCCTCCCGCCCTCCACTTATGCTCTCTCTCTCTCTCTTTCAAATAAATAAATAAAATCTTTTAAAAAGTATTTCATCCAGCATGTTAATTATCATCAGAGGAGTTATAAAATGTATCTAATCTGGCAGAGGGCCGGAAACAGACGTTCTCTCTGAGAACTTTCCAGAACTAGCCTTTAGTCTGTTCTTCCCTTTTAACACACACAACGGCACACTGTAATTACCGGTGGGTTTGTGGTTGTTGTGTTCCACACAAGCCCATGGGCTCCTCAAGGGCCAGGAAGAAGGGAAGCTCAGAAGTTCTCCATCCTGCTGTGGACACGAACCAGTGTAGGCTCCTGAGAAATGTGTGCAGATAATTGGACAATGAGTGAATGCATCCTTGTTATGACATCTAACCTGCTCCGGCCGCACAATTACAACCAGCACCCTAGGCCTGTCTTATAGTCTCCTGGTGTGCTGGGAGAAAGGATGGCGTTTGTGCGGGCTATCGGCACGTGACTCACTGCTAATCACAGCTCCACCTTGGTCCCAAGGCCCACAGTTCAAGCAGGATATGGTCACAGAAAGCTTCAAAACTGACCAGCAAAATAACAAGTTTAATGCCACAAAATGAAAATACTTCTTGCCAGGTGGAATCACACCAGACAAATTTGGGGCCTGTGGACGGCAACAGCCCTAACCAGAAGGCTCGGCTGATGGGCGTCAAGAGCCTGGCAGGGAGTAAGCTGGACTGTCTGATGTGCTCATCTTTCTTAAAATGGAACTAATCCTGGTACCTAAATATACACAGGTCTTTCAAAACCTTGCTCCTTCTCCCACCTACCTTCACACTTCTGACTCAAGGGGGAAAAATAACCCACCAGCAATTCATCTTCTTCAGGGGCTGTTGGCAAGCTTCTATATTTTTTTCACAGTTGAGTTATTTCTGATCTTGGTCCTGGCAAAAAGAAATATGGAGCAAGAGTGGCTGGGAGACGTTTGGAAGCTGTGCCAAGCCAAACAGTGTCTAAAAGTCTGCCTCAGATCCACCAACCTTGTGAAAGTGTATTTTAACTTTACAAAAAACACCTTCAAACACTTGTGATCTAAAACCAGTGAAAATGGGGGTCAGAAAGGAAACTCTCCCGAGTTATAATCTGAGGTGGCCTCTAGGTCCCCAAACCTGTGTTCTCAGGGCTTATGAGGAGTCACAAGACACTGGCGCTAAGCGTTCCCCAAAGCCCCCTGTGACAGCGAAACTCAGAGGAGAGAGGCAAGCTAGTGAGTCAGATAAAACTGCGTCTGAGGCCTTCCCCACCTCTGCCCAGCTCTCCGACCTGGGCCGCTAGTTCACCCGGAGTCTCCACTTTCTGAACATAAAACAGAAGTGATGCCAATAAACCTACCCTGTAAGGTGGTTCTAACAATCAAATAAAATTATACGTGTCATTATACATAATCATAGTGTTTAGCAAGTTCCTAGAGCATACTAAGTGTTTCTTGTATGATAGAACCTGCATTTTTTTTAAAGATTTCATTTTTAAGTAATCCCCCCCCCCAACGTGGGGCTTGAACTCTCGACCCTGAGATCAAGAGTCGTATGCTCCACCAGCTAACCAGCCAGGCGCCCCTCAGAAACTGCATTTTTTTGTTGTTGCATCAATACTTACCAGATGATGATGATGATGATGATGGAGGAGGAGAAGAAATTGAATGTGAGAAAGAGACATGATTAAAGTCATTTAAAAAAAAAAAGCAGCAATAGAAGCAGAATTACAGCCCAGCTCTCCTGACCTCCAATCCTGGATTCCCTCACTATTGCTCGTTTCTAATGCTGTGGTCCTACCTTCAGTCCTACCATTAACTAAACCTCCAAAGTGGTTTGATGCTCACTCAGTGCTCACATACATACCTTCTTGCTTCTCCTTCATATCAACTTCATGAGGTAGTCTAGGTATACCCATTTTGCTAATGGAGAAACTGAGGCACAGAGAAATAAGATGACTTGTCTGATTCCAGCAAGTCAGTAGTAGAACTGGGATTTGAACTCAGATCTCCTGGCTTGAGATCTCACAGGGAAGCCAACCTTATTTTTCTCTTCTAAAACATTAAACTATTATGTACTGAGGCTAGGTCCTGTGCTCACTCAGGCATCTGGAAATGAACTGGACCCACTCCTTATCCTGAGGAAACTATTGGGCAAATGGACCAGACAGACATTTAAAGAAATAACAGGGGCTTTCAGTAGAGGTAACAAATCCAACAATCCCTACATCTACTTTTTCTCTCCCAAACCCCTACGAAAGAATGGGAAAAGGACTTATCCAAACAGTGGTGAGAAAAATTAAGGCCAACTGGACTTAATCACAAATCCCCAAAAGCCTTGGGGACAGGCTGTACCAGGAGGTGAATGGGGCTTGCCTAAAATGAGGAGGAGGATTGACTGGTCATCCACCCAAGGAATAGTTAAAAACCCAGCACCTTCTCCCCAACCCCAGGTAGCCAAGGGGCAAGCCTGGAGGGTAAGACAGAGTCCCTCTGGACAGGTGTATTTGGGATATTGAGAATCCTAGGATTTCCCCACCCATGTCCTAGAACACCAGCTGCCTGGCCTTCACCCTCTAGACAAGAGACTAGAAGAGTTTGACCAGCGCAAGGGGGAAAGATCTTCAGATATAGATGTATTTAAACATTTTCCAAACTAAACATCCCAGCCAAATGACTCAGAGAAGCTCACATCACCGGGCCCCATGCACACACTGAGGAAGACCAATCAGCTCTCAGTTCCTGTGGGCACACAACCAAAGATGAGCAGACACGGGAGGAAAAGCAAGGCACAGAGCCGTAAAGACCAATGAACAATAATCAGAGAAAAGCAACTCGGGAGAAATAGAGACTCTCCAAGGGGAGGAAAACTTGAAAAACAAAAAAAAGCTACCAGTGACATTCTTTTTTTTTTTTTTTAATTTTTTTATTGTTATGTTAATCCCCATACATTACATCATTAGTTTTAGATATAGTGTTCCATGATTCATTGTTTGTGCATAACACCCAGTGCTCCATGCAGAACGTGCCCTCCTCAATACCCATCACCAGGCTAACCCATCCTCCCAACCCCCTCCCCTCTAGAACCCTCAGTTTGTTTTTCAGAGTCCATTGTCTCTCATGGTTCTTCTCCCCCTCCGATTTCCCCCCCTTCATTCTTCCCCTCCTGCTACATTCTTCTTCTTTTTTTTCTTTCTTAACATATATTGCATTATTTGTTTCAGAGGTACAGATCTGAGATTCAACAGTCTTGCACAATTCACAGCGCTTACCAGAACACATACCCTCCCCAGTGTCCATCACCCAGTCACCCCATCCCTCCCACCCCACCCCCCACTCCAGCAACCCTCAGTTTGTTTCCTGAGATTAAGAATTCCTCATATCAGTGAGGTCATATGATACATGTCTTTCTCTGTTTGACTTATTTCGCTCAGCATAATACCCTCCAGTTCCATCCACGTCGTTGCAAATGGCAAGATCTTATTCCTTTTGATGGCTGCATAATATTCCATTGTATATATACACCACATCTTCTTTATCCATTCATCTGTTGATGGACATCTTGGCTCTTTCCACAGTTTGGCTATTGTGGACATTGCTGCTATAAACATCGGGGTGCACGTAGCCTTTCGGGTCCCTACTTTTGTATCTTTGGGGTAAATACCCAGTAGTGCAATGGCTGGATCATATGCTACCAGTGACATTCTTAGAGAAAGAAGATACAATAGCCGTGAAAAAGAACAGGGCACTACCAAAAAGTGAACATCCTGAGAATTTAAACAGAGCTCTTGGTGACTTGGGGTGAGCATAACCTAATGTACAGACTCGTCGAATCACCATGTTGTATACCTGAAACTCACGTAACATTGAACACAGTACTTCAATAAAAAGATAAATAAAAAGAGTGCTTAAATTTAAAAATAGTAGAGATGTAAGCACTTGGTAGAAGAGTTGGATTAGAAATTCGAAGGAATTTTCCAGCAAGTAGAGGAAAAGGACAGGGATGGAAATAGGAGGTGTGATGGCTAATTTTACGTCAACTTGCCTGGATCACAGGCTAAACATGATTTCTGCGTCTGTGAGGATGTTTCCAGATAAGATTTGCATGGGAATCCGTAGCCTGAATAGAGCAGATTACCCTCCCCAATGTGGGTGGGTCTCCCCACTCTGTTGAGGGCCTGAATGGAGCAGAAAGATGCAGGAAGGGTGAGGGCACTTTCTCTGGCTGACTGCTTGCACTGAGACAAGGACCTCCTGCCCTCAGACTAGAACTTACCCCGTCAGCCTCTGGAACTACAGTACTGGTTTCCCTGGATCTCCAGCGAGAAGACAGCAGGCTGTGGGACTTCTCAGCCTCCATAATTTTGTGAGTAAAGATAGATTAGATAGATAGGGAACCAATAAGATATAGATAGATAGGCTCTCTTTCTCTGGAGAATCCAGACTAATAACACAGGAGGGGAAAAAAAAATGGAGCAAGAGGTATGACATCCAATTAAAATAAGTTCCAGAAAGACAGACCAGAGAAGATGGAGGGAAGGGATTCATCAACAATTTGGGAAACTTTTCAAAACAAAAGAACCTAAATTTATAGATTGCAAGGACCCATCAAGGACCCCTCTGGGCAAAGCATGAAAACAAACCCATGCCAAGGCACATCATCATGAAAACTTGAGACGCTGGGGCAAAGGTCCTTTTCCTCTCCCACAAGCTTCCAGGGAGAGGAAAAGGGCCATCTCTGAGGGTCAGGAATAGCCTTGGACTTCTTCACAACACAGGCTTCCAGCAGACACAGGATCACTGCCTGCAAAGTGCTGAGCGGTAAGTATTCCCAAGCTAGCTTTCTTTCCCTAGGCAAACTATCAATCCCATGTGAGGACGGAATGAAGATATTTTTAGTATGTGGGGTCTTGAGACATTTACAGTTGATCCTCATTATTCATAGATTCCTTATTTGCAAATTTACTCACCTACTCACTAAAAATTGTAACCTCAAAATCGATCTTTACAGTGCATCGATGGTCATTTGCAGACATGTACAGAGTGGCAAAAAAAAGAGCAACCTCCGGTGACTCTCTGTCTCAGTCCCCAGACCATAGGCAAGTGTCCCTTTACAGTCTGTTTAATGCTGCATGTTTCACATTTGGGGGCTTTTTGTTGGTGATCTTTCTATTTAAAATGGTCCCAAGCATAGTGCTAAAAAGCTGTCCAGTGTTCCCAAGCACAGGAAGTTAGCGACATGCCTTATAGGGAAAATGGGTGTGTTACACATGCTTCATTCCCAGATGGCTTGTAGCGCTGCTGGCCATGAGTTCAAGGTTAATGAATTGCAACATATATTGGCCAAGTGGTCTTCAAATAGAAAGTACACATAAAACAAGGTTAGTCATTGATCAGTGGATGAAAATGCTGTGACCACAGACATGTAGGACCCTGACCCTGTATTTCCCCCAGGAGTGTTGGCTCCCTATTGGCTGAGTCAATTGGCTGGTGGCTTTATAGAACATAACTACTCCGAAAAAGGAGAATCAACGGTACTTCCCTTATACTCTTCCTCAGAAGATTACTTGGGGAGATACTTCCCCAGAATGAGGGGGTAAATCAAGAAAGATAAAAGTATGGGATATAGGAAATAGTTAAAGGCAAGGGGATGACCTTGCTGCTGGGGGAAGGAGACCCCAGGACAACAGCCGGGCCCAGGCCTGGGGAGCCGCAGGAGAGGAGAGGGCCTGGAGCATCCGAAAAGTCCTGCGAGGAAAGTTCAAGACTGAATTAACGACACAGAAAACCAAGCAAAGGAGAAACAAGATAATTATTAGCTGGGGCAGGGGAACCACTGTGCAGAGAAGGTTGTCACAGATACAGACTTTTCCTCTTAACACTGTGAAGCGCCTTGTCTATCAGACCCTATTTGAATGAAGCAAGCATTTTACGTGAATTAACTCCTGGAAAGCTCCAGCCCAGAAAGGCGGGGTGCACGGCGGTCAACCCAGAGGTTAAGTAACTTGTCTAAGATCCCCCAGCTAGTAAGTGGCGGACACAGGCGAGCAGGACTCTGAGACTCTGTGGGCAGGTGCACGGGAAGGTGTGTGCGATGAGGGGTGAGGCAGGGAACAGCAAAATCCTCGCCTTCCAGAGGGAGAAGCCAGCCGCTAAGGCTGACGGCTACAAAAATCAACCTGCAGCGGATACGGAGGTGAACACCGAAATAATTAAAGGAGGTGAAACAGTTGCCTCTGGGAGGGCATATGGGAGAGTGCGGGGACAGAGGCGGGAAACTTGTTTTTCTTAGCAAACCTTGTAGAACTACCTGCCTGTATAAGTTTGATCAAAATAAAAGCTAAAAATAAAGAAGAGAAATAAACAACGTCTCCCTGATCCTAGACGGAGCGGCCCTCCGGGGCGGGGTCCGGGGCGGGGTCTGGGGCGGGGCCTGGGGAGGGAATTGTCCCTTTATTTCTCGTTTCCCCTGTGACTCTGCCGGTGACCGGGTAGCCGCCCCTCTGGCCCTCCAGCATCATCAGGACCATTTCCCCCCATGCGTTAATGGCCCCAGATTGGATGAAGATCCTGGCAGGGAATGGCCTGCTGAGACCCCCATCTGCGTCGACCTTCCAGCTCATTCAGGGGCTGCTGGTCAATTGCTAATATATCGATGTCAGTTGCTAATGAGGAATCCTCCCAGGGATGCTAGGCCTGGCCCCTCATCTCAGAACCCAGATCCCTAAGCCCTGCTGCCAAGGGCTGTCACCACACACGCTAATGACGCGGGCATAGGCTGATATCAGCTCCGGGCCCTCACGAGACCCTCCCAGCACCTGAGGTCACAGAGGCAAAGTCGAATCCATCCGGGGACTGCCGCAGGCACGCGGGGACCTCATCCCATCTCGCGCCCCCACTCCAGCCCAGATGGGGCTCCCTGCCCGCTTCTCTGACGCCCCACACTGACTCACAGCTGTGGGTGGCAGCTTTTACTGAAGACTCCCAGGTGACAGGCCCCTGATCATTTGAGGCTGAGGATCGGATGCAGGCTGCACGCGCATCCCCACTCTCTTCCTGTTCGTGTCAAACTCAACAACCAAAGTTGCTGCTGACCAGACAAGTCCTTTCCGGGGGGGGGGGGGGGGGCGGACTTCAGATCCTAAAGGAACACTTTAGTTCCCTCAGAACTATGACAGCCATGTGTCATCTGGTCTCTCCCCTAGCCCCGCAGCCCAGGCGGACCCTCCGCTGGTGGAATTAACGTTCTTGCTTATTTCACAGGGTTCTTGTGGGGCCAAATGAATCACGCAGGCTGGGGTATTTTGGGAAATAGAAGGGTGAGAAATCCAAAGAATATTTTGAGAAACACAAGCAATCAGCCCTCTCGGATGCTAGCATTGATGATTAAGCCCTGGATTAAATTGCAGAGCAAGCATGGATGGGGGACAGAATGGAGAGCCGAGAAGCCTTCTCACGTAAAAGAATTTAATATTCGATAGTGTTGTCTTTGGGAGACAAGGAACCATGAAGGAGCAGCACAGAAAAAAACCAGCTTAGACTCATGCTTCCCATCTTTCACACGTGCTGAAAATAGAAATGGCTTATAAAGCAAATCAAATCTTAGGAAGACTGGCCAAAAATATAAGTGAATATTGACCACATCTCTGGAGGAATGGGATGTTTCCAAGCTTTAAAATTTAAGATTTTTTTTAAAGGAAAAGGAGAACAGGATCGACTATATTAAAAAAAAATGGGGGGCGAATAGACAGGGAGAAAAACAGACTGACAACCAAATGAATGGCAAAGGGTTAATAAAAATAATCTATAATAAAACTATGCTCATTAATAAGAAAACCCTTAAACCAACTAGGTTTTTATTTTCTTTTATTTTGTGGAACTTGACAAAATGATACCAAATTTCATCTGGAAAAATAAACATGTGAGACTAGCCAGGGAAATTCTAAGGAAAAACAAAAGTAATGAAGCAGGACTGGCTTTACCAGATGTTAAAACATATTATGAAAGTACAATAATTTTTTTAAAGTTTAGTACTGGAAAAGAACTAGACGCCCAGTCCAGCCCAGAGAACAGAAATCTGTGGAAACGTATGTAGGAAGTCAGCACGTGGGGGGGAGAAAAAGGAGGCATTTCATATCAGAGAGAAGAGATGTATTAGTCAAAGCAGGGCATTGAGATAACTGGTAGTGGGCCATCTGGAAAAAATTAAGTTGAATCCCTACCTCACCCCTTATACCAAAATAAATTCCAGAAGGATCCAAGATTTAAACCACAAAGAAATCAAACCATAAAAACTCTAAAAGAAAACATAGGTGAAGTTATTTATAATCTTAGGGGGGAAAGATCTTTCTAAGCAGGATACCTGGAGGCCATAATAAAATTCATTTGAGGAAACAAATGAGTGAGAAATCCAAAGATTATCTTCAAAAAGACAAGAATACGCCCTCTCCAATATTAAAATACATGATTAATGGGGAACAGAAATGTCTTTCCTACATAAAACTAGCTCAAACCATGATAACACTGTCTTCTCCAGCTAATGACCAATGGAAGGAATGTTGAATAAAGACAATTGGGAGACCATGTAAGGGAAAATATAAGTTTAAACCCATTTTCACATAGACTGATGAATAAATTATCTATAAAGCAAATCAAATCCTCAAAAGACTGGCCAAAAATATAAGTGAATACTCACCAGCTCTCTGGAGGGATGAGAACCTCCCAGGCTTCAAAATGACTGAAGAAATCAAAAAAGGGAAGGAGAACTGATACAACTATTTTTTAAAAATATCTTCTGTACCCAAAAAATCAAAGTTAAAAGAGTAAGACCACATAAAAAAATGTAAGTTTCTGAGTGAAGAAAAAAAGTATAAACAAAACCACGATGAAAGCCTACACAGGGAGTGACATTCCATGGGATTAATTGCTTTAATTTAGAAAACGCTCATACCAGTGAGGAAAAGACTCAAAACCTAACAGGAAAAGGGGCAAAAGCTGTATATGAAAAGGAAATGCCCAGAAAAAGGATTTAAAATGAGCAACAGCTATATGGAAAATATTCAACCTCACTCATAATTAAGACACATGAGTGAAAATGAGAGGATGTTCTTTTTTTAACCTGTCATATTAGCCAAGACTTTAAAGTTTGAAAATACCCAAGCTTCTGAAGAAATACTCATTCTCAAACACTGTTAGTGGAGATACAGATTGGTCTAGTCCATTCCTCTTGACGGCTGTATAATACTTCACGGTTGGACATAGCAAAATTTATTTACCCAGTCCTCATTTATAGACATTTAGAGTTGCTGGGTTTTTTCCCCAAGTTTTAGGTATACAAAGCAGTACTGTGATGAACATCCTTGTACATACGTCTTTGTACACATTTGTGAATATATTTGTGGGAACGATTCTCAGCAATGGAATTGCTCAATGGACCTTTGCGTTAAAACATTGATATACGTTACCAAATTGCCTTCCCACAAGGTTGCGGCAATTTATACTCTGGCCAATTGTGTGTGCCAACGCCTGTGTCCTGTACCTTCTCCAACACCAAGAATTACAAGATTTACATTGTTTTGTTAAGTATGTTACTAAAAAAAAAAAAAAAAAGATGAGAGGAACAGGATAGGAATGGATGGGTATTACCAACCGTGATATAAATGTAAGAAATTTTTCTCAGTTCTGCCTTTGCCACTTACCTACCATGATATACTTGGCATGCCCCTTCCCCACTCTGGGCCTCAGTTTCCCCATCTGTAAAATAAGAGGACTGAAAGAGAGTGACTTTTTTTTTTTAAGATTTTATTTTTTTATTTGTCAGAGAGAGCGAACACAAGTAGGGCGAGCAGCAGGCAGAGGGAGAGGGAGAAGCAGGCTCCCTGCTGAGTGGGGAGCCCGACTCGGGACTCGATCCCAGGACCCCGGGATCATGACCTGAGCTGAAGGCAGACACTCAACCAACTGAGCCACCCAGGTGCCCGAGAGTGACCCTTTTTTTTATTTTTTTAGATTTTTTATTTTTTATTATGTTATGTTAATCACCATATATTACATCATTAGTTTTGATGTAGTGTTCCATGATTCATTGTTTGCATATAACACCCAGTGCTCCATGCAGAACGTGCCCTCTTTAATACCCATCACCAGGCTAACCCATCCCCCACCCCCTTCCCCTCTAGAACCCTCAGTTTGTTTTTCAGAGTCCATCGTCTCTCATGGTTCATCTCCCCCTCCAATTTCCCCCACTTCGTTCTTCCCCTCCTGCTATCTTCTTCTTCTTTTTTTTTAAACATATAATGTATTATTTGTTTCAGAGGTACAGGTCTGTGACTCAACAGTCTTGCACAATTCACAGCACTCACCATAGCACATACCCTCCCCAATGTCTATCACCCAGCCACCCCATCCCTCCCACCCCCCACCATTCCAGCAACCCTCAGTTTGTTTCCTGAGATTAAGAATTCCTCATATCAGTGAGGTCATATGATACATGTCTTTCTCTGATTGACTTATTTCACTCAGCATAATACCTTCCAGTTCCGTCCATGTCATTGCAAATGGCAAGATTTCATTCCTTCTGATGGCTATGTAATATTCCATTGTATATATATATATACATCTTCTTTATCCATTCATCTGTCGATGGACATCTTGGCTCTTTCCACAGTTTGGCTATTGTGGACATTGCTGCTATAAACATCGGGGTGCACGTACCCCTTCGGATCCCTACATTTGTATCTTTGGGGTAAATACCCAGTAATGCAATTGCTGGATCATATGGTATTTTCAACTTTTTGAGGAACCTCCATACTGTTTTCCAGAGTGGCTGCACCAGCTTGCATTCCTGAGAGTGACCCTTTTTAAACCTACTCACCAAATGACAAGGAATTGATCTTACCTGCGAGAGTCTGCAGTGGCAGGGGCAGATGAGAGGCAATTTCTGTGCACGCTTCTCTCCTACATACCAGAGACACAGTCACATGAGGGGCTCCAGCATGGCCCAGCCCAGCGAAGACCAGCCTGGGTCGCATTCCCCAGCTGTGGCCAAGGAAGGTCGGGAAGCCAATTTCCACTCTGTTGGAGAAGTGGGTTTTTTCTGCCAGGAGGCAGGCTGGACCCCAGGGCTGCCTTTCTTGCGGTCTCAGGTGTGGGCCATACAGCATTGATCTGGTCACAGCCCTTGCTCAGAAACCATCCATGGCTCCCCATTACCTGCAGGAGTAAAGCTAAACCCTTGGACTGAGTCTAGCCTTGAGGTTCCAGGTTCCAACCCCATCTCCTTCTATGGTCTGGCCAGATACACAGTCTCCACTCCCAAAAAACTATGCCTTGAACATGCACCTTATCTGGTACTTTTTCCTCCTCTGTGTTTTGTTCACCTGCAAAGTTCTCCCGTCCATCTCTAAAGACTTCCTCTGCATGATTATAAGCCCTTGCACATAATCTACAGTGTGTAATCTGGTCTAAGAATCAAGGACATAGGATCGACAGGGAAAATCGACAAGCCTTCACCAAAGCCTTCTGGCTTGGTGACTCTTCAAGAAAAAAATAAAAGCATACCTATCCAAAGTAGGGCACAGTGTAATTACAGTCACTCTGGGTATGTATATATGTGTGAAAAATAAGACCGAAGGAAATACAGCACGCTCAAACCCTCTTCTCTGGAAGTATCTCCATAATGATAACAGGGATAGTGATGATGATGATGGTAGCTCACATTTACAGTGTATGTGTGTGATTTTCATGATGGGAGAAACAACTGCTGTTTTTAGCACATTAGAGTCATATCGCTGTAGATGGACAATTGGTTTCATGCAGTTAAAGGCAGGTTCTGGACACAGGCGCTTGAGGTCAGACCCCTCACCCCCACCTTCCCCTGGCCAGTCCAAGCTTCCACAGCTAACTGGCAGCAGGGTGGCGGTTAGGAGACTGGACCCTGGAAATCAGACTAGCCCTGCCCTTGCTGTATGCCTGTACATGGTTCCTTCCTCTGTGCCTCGGTTTCCCCATCCATAAGATGGCCATCACAGCAGAGTGCCCACCTCCTCTGCAGACAAGTTTGAGAATGAAATGGGATGCATGAAGAAAAATGTTGAACCCAAGGCCTGGCCCATAGTAGGTGCTAAGTAGGCGCTCTGGCCCTAATGATTATTCTTACTATTTGTTATGAATTTGTTGGGGGATGCTCAAAGGCCGCAGACAGGCAGTCCCCTCAAATAAGTACTTATTTAGAAGTCCTCTGGACGGAGGCCCAGAAAACCAGCATGTTAAAAGGATAAATAGTCTCCGAGCGCGCGGACAAAGTCTGGGACGAGGGGGAGGGGACTGGGCACAGGGAAGGGTTAAGCCTCAGACAATGGGCGCCGTCTGAACTAACCAGGGCCGCTCCTTTGAGTCGTGAGAAGAGCTATTTTCTTGTTTAAAGCCTTAAAGAGCTATTAAGTTGGGCAAATCACTGGTAAAACAGCTGGAAACCTAAGTAGCAATTTAAACAGCCCACGGCTCTTCCATCCCGAGGTGGAATCCGCGGGCCCGGGCCCTACATTGTCTGGACTAAGAGGATTGAGCGGACCTCTCCCTCCGCGGCTCTTTATTGAGCAAATCCACAATTTCTACCCTCCTCCTCCTCCTCTCTCCCCCTTTATTTTCCAGGGAGCAGACGGAACTCTGATTTTCCCTTCTTTCTCCCCCAGCCCAGAGTCCGCCCACTCTTCCTTTATGCTGCAAGCAATGAAGGCCTCGCCTCGCGGAGCCCCCGCGCACCAATGGGCCCGTAAATAAAACATGTTTCATTGATCAACTTCAAAAAGTCTTCGGCGGGGCGGGGCGGGGCGGGGGCGGGGGTGGTCTCGGGCCGGCCGGGGAGGGGAGGGTGCGGAAGCTGCGGGGACCGCGGGCACCGAGTCTGCTGCTGTCCCCCCACCCCCCCGGGGCGCGATGCCGCAGGCAGCTGCCTCCACAGGAGGCTCCCACCATTCACTCTCCGCATTCACCCTCCGCGGACAGAAAGGAGGGCTGGGTTGCTTTAAATGTTTCCTTTTATTTTCCCTTAATCTCCCCACAAATAAAAATTGGGGCCAACCAAACAGAGCTCTGGCCTTAAAGCAAGTCCCCCACCAGGAAAATGTGGCCGCCAGCTTCCACCTTCCATGGTATTCATTCCAGCAACATCCGAGCCCCTGAGAGCCCCCCCGGGGGGGGGGGCATGGGGGACTCAGTCAGGATCATGGGTGGCCGGCCCTCGGTGGACCCCGACTGAGGGACAAGGCACTGGAGCCCACAGACAGTTGAATCCCTGTCTTCAGCAAAAGCTCAGGGAGCACCTACTATGTGCTGGGAATCTCTATTGGTTCGTTTTATTTTTACGGATTTTGTTGTTGTTGTTGTTGTTGTTGTTAATTGCAAAAGCAGTGAATGCCGATTGCAAAACTAGTCCATGATACACTATGGGTACACGGTAGAAAGTAAAAGTTCCCACCGGGACCCTCCTATCCCACTCCAGGGAGGAAATTGATGTTAACACTCAGATGTAGCTTTTTGAGACTTCTTTATACAAATACAGGCGCACACAAGCAGAGAGCAATTTTTGGTTGTGTTTTTGCAAACACAGCTTCACAAACCCATCCTGTTTTTAAACTTGCTTTTGTCACAATGTAGTGGGAAGTTTTTTTCCAGAAGCTCTTCAGTGGTTGCATATTAATATTCTGTTGTGTCCGCGTCGTGATTGACTCAGCCATTACCCTGCTGAAAGCTGTTTGGATTGTTTTCCAGTTTTCCTTGTCTATAGCAAGTACCTCTGTAGATTCCTGGGTGGGCAACTGTTGTCTCAAAAGTTGTTGCATTTTATTTTATTTTTCCTTTTTTATAGGACACGTGGATGAAGTTGCATTATATAGGTTAATCTTCACTGTTCAACTCCATACATTTTATGCAGGTATATATCTGACCAAGATATGGAACATTTCTGGCACCCTGACCAAGATATGGAACATTTCTGGCACCCCCAGAAGTCTCCTTTGTGCGCCCTCCCAGTCAATCCCCCAAACCTAGAGGTGAGGAAGGAGACTTTCAAGTTTTGACAGATAAGCCCTCCATAAGTACTGCTCCAATTTACCTCCCGCAACAGTGTCCCGGACTGCCTGTCTCCCAAAAACCTCTTCAGCTCTGGGTGTTATTGACCTTTGTCTTTTTGCCAATCCCCTTGACCTAGGTGACCCCTTTGATGGAAGTGGAGCCAGACTTCTTTTTCTCCAGCAGTACCCTCTGCTTTAGAAATTCCCCCCCCCCACCCCCGTAAATTGCCAATTCACATCCTTTGCACATTTACTCCGGTCCCTCAAGAATTCATTCTCTTGGCCACCTGGAAGCTTGGGATGGGTCTGAGCTCCTTCCCCTCCCCGCACCCGGCTTCACATTTCCAAATTCTTTACCCTGTTAGTTAAAGAAGAATTTAAGTGTCCTCCTATGTTTGCTTCCAGGTACTCACCTTGCAGTGTTTTTACCCTGAAACACCTTGGAGTGTCACTTAGCCTCCCTGGGCCTCAGTTTCACCATCTGTGAAATGGGGATAGTCACACCTCGTGGCAAGGGTGTTTTGGGAATGAAGGGAGGTTGTGACCGGCTGGGGGTATTGAGAATTGGGTGAATGGTAGCAGCAAGAAAGGTGACCAGCCCGAGCCTTTACCAGATTCTTCCAGCCCTTTTTCTGGTTTCAAAATGGAGCCCCCAGAATGGAATTCCTGTCACGAAAGGGCAAGGAATGATCGGGGATCTAGAGGCTCTTGGGTCCACAGTGGTGAGGACCCCAAAGTTTACTTGAAACCAGTTTTTTCAAATCCTTGTGGCCAAAAAGGGTCTAGGCTGTTCTTCAAAGAATGTCCCAGAGAAGCTTAATAGGTGCCTCACAATTAAAATAAAGGAGGTGAGGGAATGTGGTCAAACCAATATGAAGCACACGGGGCCAAGCAAGGACATAGGACGTCTCTGCTGCAGGATCTCCTAGAGCCCTTAATAAAGGCTCATAGCTGGGACGATTCTCCAAGAGGACAAGATGTGTATAAAGTGAGGTCGTTCCCAAGTGGATTTGACCCTGGACTCCCCAGAGTAGCGGGCTTTTGCTCTCAGAGAGAACCACCTGCAAAGAAGACTCAGGGTAGGGTTAAACAAATGCCTTGACCCTATTCATAGCATCCCACCCAGGCCAGAGGGATCTTTCTAGAACACAAATTTTCCAGGTCATTCCCTTGCCTAGAGCCCTCCCCTGGCCCCCCACCACCTTCAGGATAAAGCTGGAGCTCCTGAGGAACCAGACTGTCCTCCCTTGCCCACGCCTTTGCCTCTTGGCCCGAGGAACCTACGTGCAGCTGGTCTCTGTTTCTCAGGATGTTTTGCACCGTTCCTCCACTTGGAAAGCTCTTCAGCTACCAGCCACCTGTTGAACTCCTATTCATCTGACAAAACCCGACTTACCTCCTCTGTGAAATTTTACCCTCACACATGCCCTCTTCCCCATCCCAGCAGGCCTGCTGCTTTGACCTTAAAACTGCACCTTTACCTTAAAACTGCACCTTGTACAGGACTCTCTCAGAGGTAACTATTTCTATCCCTGACTAGACTCTAACTCTAAACTCCTGCAGGACAGAAACTGTGCCAAGAGCAGTGTTCAGCATAGCTCAGCTACGCTCAGCTCAGCAAGAACAGTGGGTGCTTGGTAAATGTTTGTTGAATGGCTGATTGCATGTCACTCTAACAGAATGTCACCCCCAAAAAAGCACAGTGGTTTCAGAGTACTGGTTTGATGATGTGACTTTCTTCTCACCAAGCTCTGTGGTTGATTATCCAGTACCAAAAACTCAAAAAGGAAGTTAAAGCCCAGTCACTGGTTTGGCAGGAAAGGGACAGCCAAAAATGCCACTGTCCCTCAGGCTCCAGTGAGGTGACATCCTTCAGCAAGTCCTTCCTGAGTATGGTGACAGAGGACAGCATCCCTTTTCCTCTCCCCGACACCCTTGGGGGATGGCATTCTCCCTGCTCTTCAAGGCCTAGTGTCAGTGCCACCTCTTCCCAAAAGCCCTCCAGGAGGCATGTAGCAGGCTCTGGGCAGAGGTTTTTTTTTCTTCTTACTTCTCTCCTAGAGTGGATATCTGCTATGCTCCTTCTGGCTCTGGCACGTCCTTTGGAAAACCCCCAGCCTCCTCTAGCCTGCAGTCTGGTGGGTCCGTCAGGCAAGGCATCCAATCCACCCCGGCCAAGGTGGGCAGGGGACCCTATCTTGACCCTCTAGACTCACTCCTGGGAACTTGAATCTTGACACAAGGACAGAGATCTGTGGAGCCGATTCATCTTGGGCCCGGAGAGCATGGCCCTCTTTCCTGCTACCTGAACTCTTAAGCTGCCTTGTCCTGTTTTTTCTGAGGTCTGTGTTTTAGGTTGTCCCTTTTTCTTCCCCCCAAAGGTACCCACCTCGTTGCAACAGGTCTCGTGTACTTGAAGTTATCGAGACTCACATTCTGTCACTTGCAACTGTGCTCCTCATTTTCAAGCCGTGCTTGTCGCCTGCAACCCATGCTCTTCATCCCACCCAGGTTGGCATCCCCCCTACTCTTCTTTACATCTGTTTCTTGGCACCCTATCCTGTCTAAAATTTATATCAGTATTTATTGAGTGCCAGCTGTATGCCAACAACCATGCCAGGAACTTTATATGTGTCATCTGGTTTCTCCCTCGCTGAGCCCCTGTGATGAGAGCTTTTCATTCTCCTTTCACATATGGTGAAGCCGAAGTTCAGAGAGGCTAAGGAATTTCCTTGAGGTCACACAGCCAGTTACGTAGTTGTGTCCACGCAGGTCTAAAACCAGTTCATGTGGCCCGTTGCAGGAGACCTGCAGTATAGCAAAGAGAAACAAGGGTAGATTTGGGGAAACAGGGCCCTCTGGCTGGAGTCTTGGCTGCTTCCTGTCAAATTCATGTGCGAGTCTCCCTCTCCAGCCTGAGCTCGTCATGAGCAGGGACCACGTCTCTTCCTGTGTCCCCAGGCTCTGTCATCCTTTCTTTCCAAATGAAAGGCATCTTCCTCCATCTCTGTGGGGCGCCAGCATAACTGAGTACCTCTTTTTTCTAACAACTTAGGCAGGACCAGCACAGCCTGGGGACTAGGGCGTGGTGAGAAGGGTGCTTAATTTTCTTGGACTCGGTTTCTCCATCTGCAAAATGGAGGATATAAAACACCTGATCTCAGCCTTCGACTATGAGGATCAAACAAGATGATGGGTGTGAATGAGTCTGGTAAGCTGGAAAGTCCCACACAAACACCCATTGTCACTATCAGCATGGCCTGCCCTGTGAGACTAGTTACCAAAATGCTCAACTGACCTTGGGGGCAGAGCCAGAGAGCCCAGGTCCCCTGGTCAAGCCCTCTCAGGCCAGCTTTCTTCACTCCCCCAACATTCCTGAGAGATAAGACTGCCGGCAAGAATGCCATAATGGCTCATTGTACACGGGGAGCCGCGTCCATCTGCAGCCTGGCGTGGGAGGCTGTGGGAGACCTTTATCATGGTCACACAAGCCCCTCCTCCTTTGTGTTAGGGACATTCTTGAATTGAACTAGACCAGGCCTGGGACCCGAGAAGGGCTGGCACCTGCCATTAAATAGCCACCCAGGGCAAGGGCCCCAAGGGTGGGAAAGCCATCATGGGTCTCTGGACCCAGAGCCCTTGACTTCTTTTTGGACCCTAGGAGACCCACCCTGGGATGTCGCTGACCAGCACCAGTGTCTCCTGATTGTATATCACCGCTGCCACCAGCCAGCCCAAAGAAAAGGTTTGAGGGGATTCCAGAGCCATTCCTACTCTCTGCGCCTCCTCTGCTAGACCACTTGCTGAGCACTGGCGTCAGAAGGCAGGGAAGGGGACTAGTGACCCCTAATTCACTCACGGGGTCCTCGCTCTGCACCAAGTATTAACGCTTCTGCTCTGTCTGAAGCTGTGAGGCCCTTCCCTGGCTTCCTGATGGTTCTGCGTCCTTGGAGGACTGTATGGTCTTGGGTTTTGAGGGTTGCTTGCAACTCAGGCAGGTAGCATCTTGGGCAGCAGCCCCGGGAAGAGTGCCGGGCAGTGACCCCAACAGGCAGAGGAGATTGAGAATATGGAGAGGGGTCCACAAGTTCAAGAAACACTGAGGAGGTGACATTGACAGGTCACGTTAACACCTTTCTGAGAAGCAGTTTGGCAATACATGTAAGGAGACAAAACCTGTTGACTCCCTTCCACCCAGTTATACCACCTCCAGGTTTATTTCGAAGAGATGATCAGAGACAGGCAAAGATTTAGGTACAGGGATGCTCCGCTCAGTATTGTTTATAACAGCAAAAAATTAGAATCAGCTTAGACTGGTTAAGTAAGTTATGGTGCATCCTTGCAACGAAATACTATATAGCCAGTTTTTTAAATTCCATTTTAAAATAAGATTTAATGCTCATGGTTCTGAATGAAATGAGAGAAAACAGGTTGTAAAGCCCTGTGTGTGGAATGAAACTCGAAAAGCACACTGAGCAAAAGAAGTCAGAGGAGAGACTGGCTCATTATGCATGATGCCATTTTTACAAAGTTCTAAAACAGGTGAATTTGATCCGTAGTCCAAGACATCAGACCCATGGTTGCCTGAGTTCGGAGGGTTAGGGTAATTGATGGGAAGGGCAAGTGGAGATTTGGGGAATATGGTAAATGTTCTTTATTTTGATTGTGATGGAAATTACACAGGTGTGTACATTCGTCAAAGCTCACTGAATGGTGCAGCATCTGCGGAACATTATGGCAGTTTCTCAAAAATTAAATATAGAATTCCCGGGGAGCCTGGGTGACTCAGTCGGTAAGTGTCTGCCTTTGGCTCGGGTCATGGTCTCGGGGTCCTGGAATTGAGCCCCGCGCCCCACTTCGGGCTCTCTGCTCAGTGGGGAGCCTGCATCTCCCTCTCCCTCTACCTGCTTGTGCTCTCTCTCTCTCTGTCAAATAAGCTATCAAATAAATAAATTATATCTTTAAACGTAGAATTCCCATATGATCCAGCAATTCCACTCCTAGGTGTATATACCCCAAAAGGATTGAAAACAGGGACTCAAACCAATATTTGCACACTCATGTTCATAGCAGCATCATTCAAGGTAGTTAAAAGTGGAAACATCCCAAAAGTCCATCCACAGGTGAACAGATAAACAAAATATGCTATATACTAAGAAAAAAAATATATCATTTTGGCCTTTAAAAAGAATAAAATTCTGATCATGATACAACACGGATGAATCTTGAAAAATTATGCTAGGGGTGCCTGGGTGGCTCAGTCGTTGGGCGTCTGCCTTCGGCTCAGGTCATGGTCCCAGGGTCCTGGGATCGAGCCCCGCATCGGGCTCCCTGCTCAGCGGGAAGCCTGCTTCTCCCTCTCCCACTCCCCCTCCTTGTGTTCCTGCTCTCGCTATCTCTCTTTCTCTGTCAAATAAATAAATTTTAAAAAAAAGAAAAATTATGCTAAGTAAAATAAGCCAGACACCAAAGGACCAATATTGTATGATTCCATTTATATGAGGCACCAAAATCGTAGAGACAGAAATTAGAATGGTGGGTGCCAAGTTCCGGGGAAAGGGGAGAATGCAGAGTTAGTGTTTAATGGGGACAGGGTTTGGGAAGATGAAAAATTTCGGGAGACAGATGGTGGTGAGGATCGCACAACAACGTAAATGTACTTACTGTCACTGAACCGTACACTTAAAAATGGTCAAAATGGTAAATTTTGTTATGTATATTTTACTACAAAAAAATTTTAACTCAACAAACCATGCACTTAAACTGGTGCATTTTCTTTTACGTGAAGTATGCCTGTATAAAAATAATTTGAATACAAATTTAAAAGAGATAAACACAGAGGTCGGAAAAATATGCTATATGTGTACCATGATCTTAATTTTATTTTTTAAATGTATACACTCACAGAAAAAAGACTGGAAGGAATCTAGGAAAAGATTCATTGTCATCCTCTCTGGGTCTTGCCTGTGTTGAGCAGAGAGAACTTTTAATATGGAAAAAGTGTGCATTTTAGGTAAAAGGTGTTCTTGCACAAATCAGCATTTGCAGGGCATGGGATGAGAACATACTCATGCCCGAATGTGAAGCACACCCAAGCCCACGTCTGTCACACGATGCTGTTTAAATATTGTTGGCGGCACAGGTCATCCTGGTGGGGGACTCAGAACAGGCTCCGCTCTAGTTAAAAAAAAAAAAGAATTCGAACAGAATTTAAAGATCAAGTCCACTCCATGACTCTCTGAGCCAGACTTCTCATCTTGGCATGGTGGCTCCTTTTGAGATTCAGGTCCTGGTCCAAGTATCACCTCCTGGGAAAGAGCTCCGTTGACTGCCCTCCACCTACAGTGCCCCCACCCCACCGTCAGTGTATCCCACCGCCAGGCCTCAGCCCCCCGCATAGCCCTCATCACTATCTTAGGCTTTTTTTGTTTCTGGTTTCTTGTTGTCTGCCTCCCTCAAATGGATCGTGAGCTCCAGGAGGGCAGGAATCCAGCCTGACCAGCTCACTGCTGTATTGCCAAGACCTAGAACAGTGTCTGGCACAGAGCAGGTGCTCAATAAACATCCTTTGCATGACTGGACTACCGGGCCACCGTGTTTCAATGCTGACTCTGTACCCGGGACTTTACAAGTATGATCTTAGGAGATTCTCAAGTGTTCTTGGTTTTACTAATGAAGATCCTGAGTCACAGAGCTGCTATGGCTTGTCCAAGGCCACACAGCAAATAGGTGACAGTGCATGGATTCAGGTCCTGATCTGCCAACCCTCTGCTCTTGCCCTCTACTCCACTGCTGATCATCTAAGACTGCAGGTCAGAGGGAGGGTCAAGGGACTCTAGACAGGAAATCAGGAGCCCACAGCTTCCTCTTATCCTGACTCTGATTGGCTGGATGACCAAGGGCAACATTTCCCATTCATTCATTTATTCATTAATTCATTCCTGTGTGGCCTTGGGCAAGTCACTGAACCTCTCTGGGTTATACTCCACACCCATAAATGAGGATAATAGCACCTACCTCATCTGGTGATTGTGGAATTACATGAATTAATATATGCCAAGTGTTCAGAACAAGGCCTGGATGTGTCATTTGTCAATGGTGTCAGTTCATGGAGACACCCCCAACCCCATGCATTGATTAAGCAGGACTCCTTGGTTTCAAGAGACAGAAACCAACATAATTGTCTTAAGAGCAGAAGGGATGACTCAACCAGGGCCTCAACACTGTCAGGTCCCTCCTTTCCCCTCCCCTCTCCTTCTCTGCTCTCTCTCTTCTCTTTCCCTCCTCATCTCTCCCCTCTGCTTCTCTCTAACTGGTGGATCCATTCTCTCAGGCCAGCTGTCTACACCGTGGCAGAACCACATGACTGGCAGCTCTGGACACACCCACCCTCACTGCTCCATGCCCGCATAGGAAGCAGTCACACCCACCAGCCCATTTAGAGACTCCCAGGGAAGGCATCTGATTGGCTTAGTCACAAATCCTTGCCCAGACCAATTACATGCTTGGGGGCATGGGATGCAAAGAAAGGCCCATCCTGAGCCACCTGTTCACTACTGGGCCTTGGCGTCTGGAAAAGATACTAGATTGGGGCGCCTGGGTGGCTCAGTCGTTAAGTGTCTGCCTTCGGCTCAGGTCATGATCCCAGGGTCCTGGGATCGAGTCCCACATCGGGCTCCCTGCTCAGTGGGGAGCCTGCTTCTCCCTCTCCCACTCCCCCTGCTTGTGTTCCCTCTCTCGCTGTCTCTCTCCCTCTGTTGAAAAATAAATAAAATCTTTAAAAAAAAAAAAAAAAAAGATACTAGATGATGGGAAGTCTAACTAACCTGCTCATCTTGACCTAAGGAGGAGACAGATCTATTAACCAATAAGGTCCAGGTTTCAAAGCTGAACCAGTACCCATGGTGGGGGGATCATGGAGGGCCAAAAGGCCCCGGATCACCCACTCTGAGCCCCTGAGGACAGGGGTCTGACTGGCCAGTCCAGCTTCCCTATGGGGCACAGAGGATGAGAAGGCCAGGAGAAAGTGGGCAGCTGGATTCACTCCCCAAAACCCCGAGCCAAACAGGGCAGCTCTGAAGACAGGGCATCTGAGCCAAGCATTGAGTCTGGGTCTGCCAAACACATGGATGGGAAGGGCATTAGGAGAGGAGGGAAGGGAGCAGGCTGCAGCTCAGAGGTGTGAGGCACCATGGAGTGGACAGGAAGCATGGGAATCTACCAGGCAGGGGGTTGAGGATGAACAGGTCTGCAGGGCCCCATCTCCTGGGGCCTCGGTGGATTTTGTTCTGTAGGCACAAGGAGTGGAGAGGTCAGGTCAGCCTTTGGAAAGCTGATTCCGGGCCAGCCTGGAGGGATGAGTTTGAGCCTCTGTGGAGTCACTCGGGTGAGAGCTGGTGTTGTCTCAACAAAGCCAGTGGCTGAAGGGATAGAGATGAGAGGTCACGAATATAGAGCTGACAAGGCTTGGTGTGGGTGGTGAGGAGAGAAGAGAGAGGTGCTACTCCAGAGGCAAGGAGCCCTGAGGGGACGTGACCTGGGCAGTGGGGTTAGAGGGGCCTGAGGGGGTGGCAGATCTGTGAGGCTGGGCCTCAGTTTCCCCATCTGTAAAATGAGGAGTGTGGGCTGGGCCACCTCTAGGATTCATTTGCATGGGGTGTGGGGTGTGCAGGTGAGTCATATGATCCCTCACTTTCCACTTCTACTCAACCCCTTCCCAAAAATGAAGTACTGCTATGCTACATGGGGAAAATATTTTTTGCACCTGTTAGAAAGATGAGAGAGCATAAAGTTCAGCCCCATGAATTAGGAACTGTTACAGTCTGTCTGGCCGCTATGTAAAAACCACTTTTCTCAATATCAAAGCCAAAAAAGTAAAACTTTGTGCCTTATAGAGAGGAGTACCCTAATGCCCTTTGAGCCTTTGAGAGGGTTTTATTAACAGGTAGTGGTTAAGAGTGTGTCATCGAGAGTCATGCAGACCTCAGTTCAGATCCCGCCTCAACATTTGCTAGCTCTGTGGTCCCAGAGAAGTGGCCTGAGTCTCTGTTTTTTTAGGTGTAGAGTGGGGGTGGTGGTAGTCTCAGCCTGTCAGGATGAAATGACACAGTGCACAAGACACTGAGCACAGTGCCGGGTACTCAGGGACACTAGATACACAGTAGCTATTGTAACACATGGGGGAGGAGGCAGCAGGGAGGACAGAATATGCTGTGTGCCCAAACTCAGGTGGGTTATTTCAGGGGAGTCTCTGGACCGTGAGCTGGAGATGCCCAAGGTCCTGGGGACTGAGACCCTCATTTGACAGCTGGGGGCTTGAGCCAAGAAACCCAACTTGTGGGGCCCAAGGTCATGGAGCGATTGCAAAAGAGATTCTCCTCAAAGGTCTAAAGAAGTGTGCAACATGGGGGCATCTGGGTGGGTCAGTCAGTTAAGCGTTTGACTCTTGATTTCAGCTCAGGTCGCGGTCTCAGGGTTATGAGATCGAGCCCTGCATCAGGCTCGGCACTGGGCATGGAGCCTGCTTAAGATTTTCTCTCTCCCTCTCCTGCTGCCCCTCCCCCCTTTCCCTTTATTAAAAGAAAGTGTGCAACATGAGGGGGGATTATTATGAAACCCCTTATTTTTAATAAGAAAGAACAACAAAGCTTCTAAAGTCTTGGAATGACATTTTATGCTCACAGAGAACTTTATTTTCTCAAAGAGCTTTCACAACTGTTATTAATCAAGAGACTTCTTCTTGAGGAAGTTTTCTTTTTAAAGTAAGGTATTCTTTTGCTGAGGACTGGAGTCAGCAGGAACACCCCGGTGGCAGGGGCTGTGTGTGCGCTGGAAGGAAGCCTCCTCTGCCTTCTCTCTTCCTGGGACATCTATGAGGTGTCACCAGGGGGAGCCAAAGGGCCCCAGAGGAGAGCCCCCCCCCCCCCCCCCCCCGCCCAGCTTCCCCACCTGGCAGAGAGGATGGGGTTGGCCAGGAGGGCGTGGGCAGCTGGATTCACTCTCCCCAAACCCCATCAAATAGCCAAAAAATCTTTATCCACTCCCTGGGGCGATGTGAATTCTTGGTTAAGTGATGTCTGTCTTGTTTCTTTGTTCATTCGTTCAACAATAATTTCTTAGGCCCGAGCAGGGGGCTGTGACCCCAGATGCAGATGGGGGGTGAGCCCCGCCTTCAGGAACTCCAGTTTGGGAAGAGGCAGACGTGAAACCCAAGGTGAGCCTGACTGTGATGGGACAGCCCCCAGGTGTGTAGGAGCCCAGAGGAGGCCCTACACCCAGCTATGGGACAGGAGTTGAGGGTGTGTGCAGAGAAGAGGTGAGCTCTGTGAAGAAGGACGTGAAGGGTGCTTCCGGCAGAGGCAAAGGTTCAGGGGTGTGGGAGCAGGATGTCTGTGGGGGCCTGTGGTTACACAAGGCTGGGACTGCTCCGGGTGCCTTGTTAGCTGCCCAAAGCGTTCAGGGCTTGCTTGGAAGGTGATGGGGAGCTATGGAGTGTTCCCTCCCAAAGTGACTGTTGGAATCATCCCTGAGCCTCCACTCTCCTAGCTCAGTTTCCAGAGGCTCCAAGATGCCCCTGGCTGGAGTCCAGGCATACATGTTCTCACCCGGCCAGCCAGGTCCACCACACAGATGCTGCCGTCTCTGTGGGCAGCTCTCCACCATGTCACCATCACACATTTGCAGTGCTTTAGAGTTTGCAAGGTCCTTCGAGAACACTCACTCCTTGGTCCCCACCTTCTCAGTGGACCTTGGCACATTCTCTCGACCATCAGGAAAATCTCCTTCTCATATTTTGTGCCCAACTCTAGGGTCTAGGATGCCTCCCTAGCCACCCCAGGAGCAGATGTAACCAACTGTTTCTCTGCCACGGCCTTTAGCACATTCACGGAGACTTACACGTGTGTCTCTTCTCCATCCCCGTCCCCTGCTCCCTGGCTCCTCTGCACAGACCACAGTCTCCTCCCGGAAGGAGCCATGTTTTGTCCATCTGCCCACCTTACAGGGGGCAGGCTGGGGACAAGAACTCGATATGAGTAAGAGCTGCCCCCAGATTGTGGGGGTCACAGTCTAAACAGCTATCACACTGCATCCATTCCCTCCTTGATCTAGAGGGACTGAGCCTGCTGCCATCAAGCTTGGAAGGCACCTGGCCAGGAGCGAGGTGCCCCTGATGAACAGGCACTTTTTCAAAAAAAGATTTTATTTATTTATTTATTTGACAGAGAGAAATATAGCAAGAGGGAACACAAGCAGGGGGAGAGAAAGAGGGAGAAGCAGGCTTCCTGCCAAGCAGGGAGCCCAATGTGGGGCTCGATCCCAGGACGCTGGGATCATGACCTGAGCTGAAGGCAGACGCTTAACGCCTGAGCCACCCAGGCGCCCCTGAAGAGGCACTTTAAAAGACGTCGTTTCTGGTCAGTTAGAGGCCCCACAAAAGGACCTCGCCCTCAAACTCACATCGCTTGCCCTTGTCACTGATGCACAAGACAATGTGTGTTTCTAAGGGAGCTTTCTCCCCCAGAAACAAAAACCACACAATTGGGAGGAGGACAAAATAAAGCCTATAAAGATAAGGGGGTCCCCGAAATTAAGCTACCAGCTAGGAGTGACCATGCAGAAGGAAATGTCTGGAGTGACAAGGCTAAGGCTTGGAGGAGGCAGAGAGCAGCACCTCCCTCCCCTCTTATTCCTGGACAGCCATAGCTGGCCCTTTCTGGTCCCCCAAGTTGGGGACCCTTTGCCTCAGCCACCAGGCCAGTGTCACGAGCTATTTGTGATAGGAAGTCAGGTTGGGAGTGAGGGTGGCTGGACACAGATTTAACTTTTCAGAATTGCAGTGATTGTCTACAGAAGACCATGTGAGTGTGTATGCAGGAATTTGTGTCTGTGAGGATGTGTATGAGTGTGTCTGTATGCCTGAGGGGGTGTGTTGGGAGGGGTGTGTGTGTGTGTGTGTGTGTGTGTGTGTGTGTGTGTGTTGGGGGCAGGGAAGGGAGCTGGTATGGAAAGGAAAGCTAGGCGCAGACCCAGGCGGGCAGAGTGGACAAAAAGAGGAAGGTCTTGTCTTTGAGTCGGGCCTGGAGAGCAGGAGAAGAAAAAAGGAGCTCTTATTGGTGGTTGTCAAGGAGATGGGCCTTGGGGTTTGCTGAACTTTCTTCCCTTAAAGCGTCCTGCCTGGGGCTGAGAGGGGCCATTTATTTCCAGCTGTGCCTCCCGGGCGGGGGTCTGGGTCCAGCCCCAAAGGCCACCAAGTGTCAGGTGTATTTCCCAGGCCAGGCCAGAGCGGTGCTTGGGTGGAAGGACAGTGATGGTTCCTCCAGCCCCCAGCCCATCAACTGCCTGCCCGGGCCTGTCACTGCGGAGGCCCCAGGCCCTGAATACTCAGGGCATCAAAGTGGGCAGGCTAAGGGGTCAACCCACAGATGGGCTGTGTCACGGGCAGGGACTGCCTGCAAAGTGGCATTGTCCATCAGGGAGCTTTCCAGATGTGGATCCTGCAGCTGTCCTATGACAAGCACACTTATGAGCCATTGTCCTTTGGGGAGCGGTAAAAAGTTCATTTGTTTTGAACGTCTATTTTTAATCGATCCTCATAATTTTTTTCCTTTCGTTCACCGCTGCATTGCCCTCGCTGGGCGCACAGTAGGTCCTCAATAAACATTTCCCGACTGGACGAGTGCACAATTCTGCTTTGAGCGTTCCCATTTCTTTCCCTGCAAATGGATGTCTCCGGGCCTTTCTCGACCTCCGAGGGCCGCTCGGCAGGCTCCCTCCTCTCCCTAGAGTGTGCGTGTTGGGGAGATGGGAGGGCTGCCCCCGGAGGGACGGTCACCCTCGACGACTAGGGCATGGGGGGGTGGGGGCAGGGGCCGGGGAAGGGAGCAGCCTCCGAGCGAGCCCCAGCCCGGCGGAGACTGTGCACCCCGCGGCCACCGGAGCGGGCCCCGGCCCCCACCCCACAACCTGCCGCCCGCCCCGAGGGGAGGGGGCGCCCCCGACGCCCGCCCCTCCCCCCCGCGGGCCGGCGGCCGGCGCCCATTGGCCGGCCGCGCGCATAGCCCCGCCCCCGGCAGCCGCGGGCCAATGAGCACACGGCTGTCAGCTCGTCAGCCGCGCCGGCTCGGTGGCTGGGAGCCCGAGCGGTGGCCGAGGAGCCAGCAGCGAGGAGCGCTCGCCGAGCGGCCGGTCGGAGGGGTCCCCGCGCCCCGCACGCCCGCACGCCCGGCCGGCCCGGCCAGGCTCGCAGCGAGCATGGGCGCGGCGGCCGTGCGCTGGCACTTGTGCGTGCTGCTCGCCCTGGGCGCGCGCGGGCGGCTGGCGGGGGGCAGCGGGCTCCCAGGTAAGCCCCGAGCGGGCCGGCGGCGGGCTCAGGGCGGCGGCGGGGTCCCGGGTGGGCCCCCGCCCCGCGCCGTCGAGGGGGCTGCAGCCCGCGCGGCCCCGCGCCCCGCCCCGCCTCTTTGCAAAGTAACTTCTGGGGCCGACGCCGGGCGCCCCCTCCCCGAAGCTCCGCGGCCCGGGGGCTCCGGGAGCCCGGCGGGGCCGCAGCAGGGGCGGGACGGGCTGGGGCCCCCGGGGGAGGGAGTGCGAGGGCGGGAGGAAGAAAGAAAGCGCGACGACAGGCGGAGGGGAGCCCCGGCGCTCGGAGCGCAGGCGGGAGGGAGTGGGGACCCCGGAGCCCGACGGGCGCTCCCCCAGGGGAGAGGGGCGTGCGGGCGGAAGGAGGCCCACAGGGGAGACGGAGAGGAGGGGAGCCAAGGAAAAGGACTGACCTAGAGAGAAAGGGGATGGGGGAGGTGGTGGATAGAGGGACGGACGGACAGAAAAAGAGGCACGGAGGGAACACACAAAAGGACACAGAAAGAATCCCAGAGAAAGACAGACACGAAGAGTAGGGAGGAGACCAGAAGACCGGAGGGGAAGGAGGAAACCCAAGGGAGAGAGAAGGAGGCAAATAGGCAGCTGGAAGGAAAAAGACAGATAAAGGGAGATGTGAGGGACGGACTAAGGGATGGGAAGGAAGAGAGAGGAGGAGAGGTGGAGGCCGAGGGTACAGGAGAGAAAGAGACAAGAGGACTGGGGGTGGGGGATAGGGAGGGAGCAAGACAGACGGATGGGAAAGACAGAAGTGGACATGGTTGGAAAGCGATGGGCAGACAGACAGACAGACAGGAAGGGGGGGTGCAGAGGGACTGACACAGAGGGAAGGAGATGGATGGGAACCAGAGGGAGGGGAGACCAGACTTGGGACCTCAGGGAGGAGGCCCAGGAGAGGGAGGCAGGAGGCACTGAAGGAGGAAATGGGGGGATCTGGGATCCGGGATCCGCAGCATTTGGGGCATGGGTTGGGGCAGACAGCAGAGGCTGGGGGGGGGGCAGGATTTCACAGGGAACTCCCCAGCGCCCTCTCCTTCCCCTCCCACTCTCTTGGTTGTCTGGTAGGGGTGCTCCCACAAAGCTGAAAGCACAGTGTCTCCTCCCACAGCTTTGGAGGAGCTTCCTCCCTCTCTCCTTGAGGGGTGGGGGGGTACCCTGCCTGCTTCTGTTCTCCTTGGCTTCCCCCCGCCCCCGCTGCCATGCTGGGCTCCCCGAAGTCTGTGTTTGGTGGCACAGGAATCTATTCCTGGGAGTCGCACCCTGACTAAGGATGCCAGGCCATTTAAACTATTTCATAGTTGGAGGCCACGGAGGCTGGGCCCCCTGTGGCCCACAGCCCCCACCGTGTCTGTAGGTGTCTCTCGCCGACTTTAGGATCCTTCGCCCCTGTTTGGCTGTTTCTGTATGTGCCTCTCTCCACCTCTCTGTCCCTCCTCTGTGTCCCACCCCCTGAAAGCCTTGTGCTGTGACGCAAACCAAAGTCAAAGCAAGCAGCGAGGGAAGGGCTGGGCTGCCCTCTGGAGGGAGTCCCCAGCCCTGGGCAGGGAGCAGGGGCAGACCATGGGAACAAATGGCCTGTGGCTCCTGTCCTCCACAGCCCCCACCTAAAGTCACGTTTAGGAGATGTGTTGGGAGTTGTCTCCCCCCGCCCCCCAGCGAGTCCCGTGGCTAACCTTCATCCATTTCCCTCCCCACGAGGATACCTGCCTAGGTCAGAGATTAGGGATTAGGGGCAAAAGGGGCTCCAGAACACCAGGCAGTTTCCCTCCCCTCGTTCCTGTACACTGACCCTTGGGATGTGATCCGTGGTCCATTTCCCTTGCTGGTCCTATCTCAGAAGTGGCCCCAGGCCTCCCCACTGGAAGGATGCAGACTGGCCCTCCCTGGCCTCTGGCTTCCTGCCCTTGAGGCCGTGCTAACCCTGCATGGGGGTCCCTGTGTTGTCACTTCCCCAGAAGGGGATGTTCTGCTGGCCTGATGTTCCTGCTGGCCCCTGGCCATTTGATGGCTGGCTCTGGCCTCCTACTCTGACTGCTTCCTGGCTCCCGTTCCCCCTTCCCCTGGCAGCTGTAGAGGACAGGCTGCTGACCTGAGCAGATACAACCACCCTGAGAAGTGACGCCACCTGCTGGGTGTGCCTGCATGCGCGTGTGCGTGTGTGTGTGTGTGTGTGTGTGTGTGCGCGCGCGCGCGCATGTGCATGTGTAGGGAATTTTGCTCTTATGCTTCTTGTTGATGCCTCTCTTCCTTTGGGGGAGGCTGGAGCCCTTAGAGACTTAGAGAGGAGCTCTATTCTCTTAGAGAGGCCCCCCACAGATTTAGAGCCCTGATGCCAGCCAGGGGAGTAATTCAGAATGGACAGTCTCAGGAACCCGACAGTCTAGGGGAAGACTGGAGTCGTGAAGAGAGGAGGTCGCTCCAGGACTTCCCCAGACTTGCCCCTGGGTGACTGCACTCAGGGTAGCTGCTGAGGGTTCCCTGTGCGGCCCTTCTGGGTCCTTCTATCTGCCACCATCCTTATTTTATTCGTGACTAGCTGGAAGTAACATGGCCCATAGAAAGCTCTGGATCTGAGCTCCAGTCTTGGCCCCTAATGAGCTACTGACCTACAGCAGACCTCTCTGGGCCTCAGTTTTCTCATCTGTAACCCATATTATAACTAAGGTTCTTCTGGCTGTGCTATCCTGTGTCCTGAGGGTCCTTTTCCCTGTTTGAGCTCTGTGCTGTGTGTGTTGTGTGTGTGTGTGTGTGAGAGAGAGAGAGAGAGAGAGATGGGTGTATAGACAGAAACACAGAATCTATTTTGCATTACTTTGGCCAACAGCTATTCCAGACTGAAGGTGTATATGTGTGTGTTGGGGTGGGAGGTGGGGAGTGCCAGGAGCCCTCAAAACCTAGACTGAACTTGAGTTTGGAAGTTGGGATCTGAGAGCCAGGTGCTAGGTGTCTGAGGTGGAGAGGAGAAAGGATGGGGAGGTGAGAGCCACGGACGAGCCCGGTCAACCCCACTGAGGGTGTGGTTGCACTGCTGGCCACCGCAGGCGGGGGTGTGGAAGCTAGGTGAAGAATCCTCTATTTCCACAGCCTTGGGCTGAGTGGGGTCAGGTCACCCCTCTGGGCCTCCTGGCTTGGCCTCTGCTCGCTGTTCCATTCTAGCCTTGGTTTCCTGCCCCTGCCCCACCCCCCACTGTAACCCCAAGGGGATAGATTTAAATTCCTCCAAGGCCCTTCTGGCTCTGAATTCTAGAATAAGGAGACTGGAGGAGGGATGGAGCAGTGCTTGTGGGGAGAGCAAGACACACAGAGAGGCTTTCCTGGCGGTGCTCCTAAGCCTCGGGTTTTGTCATCTCTCCAGCAGGAGTAATAGACCGACTAAATGGGACCGTCATGAAAATAAATGGGAGCCCGCATTTAGGTAGCATTGTGTCTGGCACAGAGTAGCTGCCCCCAAAATGCTACCAGCCGCCACTTGTCACGCCGGATTGTCGTGTGATGGCTATTACTGTTAATTACCCCAGCGGTCGATGGAAGGTGGGGGGGCAGAAGGAGCTCCCTGCCCCCAGCCATTACTGCCTGCCACCCGGTCCACACCTCACCAGTGGTTTCCCCTCTCCCCTCCCCCCAGGGCCAGTCGACGTGGACGAGTGCTCGGAGGGCACGGATGACTGCCACATCGATGCCATCTGCCAGAACACGCCCAAGTCCTACAAATGCCTCTGCAAGCCGGGCTACAAAGGGGAAGGCAGGCAGTGTGAAGGTGAGCCCAGCCCGGCCCTCCCAGCCAGACCCCATGGCTGCCACGGCCCCCGTATGTGGTCAATGCCCGCCCCGTGGTGTGCCAGCAGTATAGGCCTCACTCAGCCTTGGGAGGGAGGCCGGGGGCTTCTTGGGAACTTGAGCTGCTTCCCCGGAGGGAGGAATTTGGAGTCAAAGGGTACTTAACTCGTGCTGGGATTGAAACTTTTGTTTCGTTTTGTTTTAAATGAGATGAAGTGTTGAATGATATGTTCCTCCTTCTGTCCCTGATGGGTATGTGTGGGGTACAGGCCTGGGGTAACCCTCCCCCCAGGTCCCTAACTTCGAAACCACCCATATCACCCCGTGTGGCCTTAGCTTCCCCAAAGGACCTGCTTAGTGGCCAGCCACAGCGTTTGTGGGCTGGCTCGGGTACGAGAGCTTGGGAAAAGACATAGATTTGTGCCATGTCCGTCTGTCTGTCCGGCCTTTCTTCCCTGCACCTGGGGTTTTGGTGTGACTGTTTGGCACTGGAAACTGCCTTCCTGGCAAGCTGGAAGTCAGAGAGAGAAGAGTAGCCTTGGCTGTCTTTGGAGCCAGGACTCTCCAAACTGGATGGAACTCATGGGAGCATCTGTCAGGGAGGGGCTGTGTGGCCATTCTATGTGGTTCTGGGGAAGCCCATCATCAGGGAGCTGGAAACCGCTCTCTCCATGACCCGTGTGCACACCCGGCTGAGAATCATTGATCCAAATCTTCCCTGTCTGTCCCCACTTTACAGATGAGGAAAGTTGAGGCTCCGAGAGAAATAAGACCCCAGGTCCTGCAGGGCATGACGAGTACTAAACCCCAGGACCTGAATTTCCACTGCACGGCTCCCTAGCATCTCGTTTGCTTCTCCCCACGTTTTGCCAACTTACTTTTGCAAAGCGTGAGACTCATATTAGGAAAGCGACCCATGAGAGTACGATGGGTGCCCATCCCTTCTGTATAAGGCTTTGTAGGAGCTGGAGCTTTGTAGGAGATGCAGCTAGGCCTCCTTGGGGTGCTGACATGATTCATCCATCTCACTTGTTGGGCGTCTCCTTAAGGCTGAGTGCTGGGCAAATGGCAATGGCCTGGATCGTGCCTGGTTTGGCCACATCTCTGGCCTTGCTTGGGGCCCAGAAGCCTGAGTGCGGAGCTGGCGCCTACCCACAGACCTCTGGAAGGAGGCCAGGCTGGAGACAGGTAGAGGTCATGAGCAAAAAGCCTAGTGGCAAGGGCTAGCCCCCTGCTGGCAGGGCCTGGAGGACCCATGTGGCACGTGTGGGCTCTAACGTGACAGTTTTCTGACCCTCTGCTCCCTGCTCCAGTCCCAGTGCTCTGGCAAGGGAGGACCGAGGGCAACCCTCTCTCTCTGCTTGTTCAAGCCCCTGACCCAGCCTGTTCCTTCTCTAGCCCAGCTCCTTAGGTTTCCGTCCTGCTGTCCCCGGACCTGGAGGCCCACACTTTGTGTCCTGCCTGTCTCCCTGAAGCCCTTCGGAGTCCAGCTTTAGCTCTCCACTCTGCCTGAGCCCAGGTTGGGAGTTAGACTTGCTGGCTCAGTATAAGGTTGGGAGAGGAGGAGGCTTGTAAATGTGCTTCTGGAACGGCCCAGGGGCCTCTATGTCTTGCTAGTCTGTGTCCGGCCTCTGCCCCTCACCTCCTGAAACCCTGAATAGCCCTCGTGTCCTGGCCACACACCCCCACACGAGGCCGCGCCATGTTTCTGAGCCCCAGCTCAGGTCTTCCCCCCCTACCGGGAGCCCCTTTTCCACCCTTTGTGTCCTGGCCAATTCCTAATCAGGCTTTAGATTTGCCTCCTCTGGGAAGCCTTCCCTGATACCTCTGCTTCTACACGATTACACATATACACACCCACACAAAGCCACATTAAGTGATTTTCTCCATCATAGCACTTCTTTTTGTTTTTTAAAGATTCTTTGGGGGGAGCAGAGGGAGAGAGAATTTCAAGCAGACTCCATGCTGAGCGCAGAGCCGGACGAGGGGGCTTGATCTTATGACCCTGAGATCATGACCTGACCTGAGCCAAAACCGAGAGTCAGACGCTTAACTGACTGCCCCACCCAGGCACCCCCCATTATAGCACTCTTTTTTAATTTATTTTTATTTTTATTTTTTATTTTTTAAAGATTTTATTTATTTATTGACAGAGAGAGACACAGCGAGAGAGTGAACACAAGCAGGGGGAGTGGGAGAGGGAGAAGCAGGCTCCCCGCTGAGCAGGGAGCCCGATGCGGGGCTCGATCCCAGGACCCTGGAATCATGACCTGAGCCGAAGGCAGACACTTAATGACTGAGCCACCCAGGCGCCCAGCACTTCTTTTTTTAAAAAAAGATTTATTTTTTTATTGCAGAGGGAGAGCACAAGCGGAAGGGGCAGAGGGAGAGGGATAGAGAATCTCAAGCAGACTTGGTGCCAAGCAGAGCCTGACGTGGGGCTTGAGCTCATGACACCGAGATCACGACCTGAGCAGAAATCAGGAGTCAGACACTTAACCTACTGCCGCCCAGGCGCCCCCATCAGAGCACTTCCACCTTTGGATTATAATTATGTGTCGTGCTCTCCTGTTGAACAGTAAGCTCATTTATTGGGGGCTGGCCATGGGCTCAGCATTGGGGCCCACCACACGGAAGTTGTCCAACTTGGGCTCACAGTGAGCCCCCAGATTGCCTTTCAGGCTTGTCCCCATCTTCCCCGCTCTGGGGGCAGAGGCTGGCATGAGCATAGGTGTGCAGAAAATGTTTAGTCTGAGTTGGCTGTCTTTTGCCCAGACTGGGGTTCCCAGGAGGTGAGGAGCCACATAGATAGAAGCTGCCCACGGAGGGGCTGTGCGGGCGGCAGGGAAGTGGCAGGCTGGTGCCGTGTGAGGACCCGCTCTTGTCATGGTGTCCTCTCCACCCTGTCTAATGGGAGAGGAAAGCAAGAACAGGCCCGGCCTCTGGATGGGAGTCTGGGTTGCAGCCCTCCTCCAATGTGAAAGTCTAGGTGGTCATTTGCCCTCCTGAGCCTCAGTTTCTTCTTGTGTTATATGGGCCTAAGATACCCCCCGCCATAAGCCGTCCTGAAGATGGAATGAAGTCCTGTCCATCACGGTGCCCAGCTCACAGTAGGCACTCAGGATACAGTATGCGCTCAGTACACACATGATGGTTCCGTTACTGTCGTTGCCACCATCTCTGTCATCTGTTCTCACCACCTCTCACCGTGGCTTCAGGCTGTGAGAGGTAGTGTGAACAGACTCGTCTGATGACATCTTCAATGGTGAAGACCTTTGAAGATGGTTCAGTGCTGCCTGCCTCAGAAATTATAATGATAGCACAACCTTGCCCTTCCCCTCAAGGAGCTCTGGATCTGGGTCGGGCTGCATGAGCTGAAATTATATATCTGTAGAAATTCTTAATCAACAGGGTCAAATGGTGGTAAGTCGGTACCTGGGGAATGGGGCGCCTGGGCGGCTCAGTCAGTGAAGCATCTGCCTTCGGCTCAGGTCACAATCTCAGGGTCCTAGGATCGAGCCCCACATCGGGTTCCCTGCTCCACAGGGAGTCTGCTTGTCCCTCCGCTCCTCCCCCTGCTCATGTGCTCTCTCTCTCTCTGAAATAAATTATAAAGTAAAATGTTAAAACAACAGTATGGAGACTAGTGGTCAAGAACTGAGAGGACACCATTTGGCCACTCACTCCCTAAACCCTCCGTGAAGGTTTTGGGGGACCTGAGTGGACACTGTCCCACTTGCACTGAGGTTTTCTCCCCCCTGAGGACAGGCATCAGTCAGAATTAATGGAGCCTGCTGGAGTGTTCCCCCACGGGCCATCAGATCCCCCACCAGCTTCCCCAGGAGGACCATGCAGAGATTTCTGGAGGCTTTGAAATCTGGAGGGGCTGGCCAGTCACATGCAGTGGTGGCCTGAGGGAGCTTGGAGATCATTCAGATGTTCATTCACCTCCTTGGTTTACAGTTGGGAAAATGGAGGCCTGAGGAGGCAGGGGTGTTGCATGAGTTGGGACCAGAGCCCAGGTTTGGTAGGCCCATTTCTCACTCTGTGTTCTGCAAGCGGTTATTGCTACCTGTAGCTCTCTGCTCCGAGAGGAGGAATAGGCGCTCAATATGCAGTTGGGCACAGTGGTTAAAGCATGGACTTTGGAGACAGATGTCATGGTTTCAGATCCTGTCTGTGGAGCCTGGGCAAGTTACTCAACTCCATTTGTTTGTCTATATACTAGAGATAACAATAATATCTACTTCACAGAGATAGTGTGAGAATTAAACGAGGTAGCGGGCATAAAGCATTTGAACATAGCCTGGTACATAGGACACGCTATGTGAGCTTTACCTGCTGTTCCTGTGATGATGGTGGTGATGATGATGATGGTGGTGGTAGTGGTGGTAGTGGTGGTGTTGATGGTGGTGATGATGATGGTGGTAATGGTGGTGATGATGGTGGTGGTGGTGGTGGTGATAATGGTGGTGATGATGATGGTGGTAATGGTGGTGATGATTATGGTGGTGGTGGTGGTGGTGTTGGTGGTGGTGGTGGTATTGATAGTGGTGATGATGGTAGTAATGGTGGTGATGATGATGGTGGTGGTGGTGGTGTTGATGGTGGTGATGATGATGGTGGTAATGGTGGTGATGATGATGGTGGTAATGGTGGTGATGATGGTGGTAATGGTGGTGATGATGATGGTGGTGATGGTGATGGTGGTAATGGTGGTGATGATGATGGTGGTAAGGGTGGTGATGATGGTGGTGATGATGGTGATGATGATGGTGGTAAGGGTGGTGATGATGGTGGTGATGATGATGGTGGTGATGATGGTGGTAATGGTGGTGTTGATGGTGGTGATGATGATGGTGATAATGGTGGTGATGATGATGGTGGTAATGGTGGTGATGATGGTGGTGATGATGATGGTGGTGGTGGTGATGATGGTGATGATGATGATGGTAGTGGTGGTGTTGATGGTGGTGTTGATGGTGGTGATGATGATGGTGGTAATGGTGGTGATGATGGTGGTGATGATGGTGGTAATGGTGGTGTTGATGGTGGTGATGATGATGGTGGTAATGGTGGTGATGATGATGATGATGAGGGTGAGGACAAGGATGTTGTGACCATGTTGGTGATGACGATGGTAATAATGATGGTGGTAATGATGATGATGGCAATGTTGGGCGATACTGATCACAATATTGATCATCATCATCACGTTGATGATGTTGATGCTCATGATAATGTCGATGATCATAATGTTGTTCAATATATGAAAAGGGGTGAACCTTTGTCTTTTTCCAGCAGTTGCCAGGATCTAAAATGGCTGGGAAATGGGGTGTTCTGGCTCACTGACTATTCAGATAAACCATATGCATACGTCCATATCCCCATAGAGATATACAGACCCGTGTGCCATTCACAGATGACCATTCACCAAGAATGCACGATAAAAATTACGAGTGACAGAAGGCTCTCCTTTGTTCCACGAAACCTACTGCAGGGCTGGCAAAGAGGCCGCCACGTTCTACCGGAGCAGACACCAATAATTGATCACAGCCCCCTCCAGACAGCAATTTCCACTTTAAGTGAAACCCATTTCCCTCGCTGTGCCCTTTCATTGCAGGTGCTGAGCTGGTATGGGGCTGTGCAGAGGCTGGGGCTGGAGTCTTGGGGGAGTGAGCACCCCATCCTACAGATCTGATAGACTTTGTTGTTTACTGTGATAAGCACAGAGGACAGAGAATCAGCAAAGCGTACTCAGAGAACGTGGCTTCCACAATCTCACTAGTTCTTCACGGGAAATGGACCCAGGTTATGGGAAGTCCTGCGTGGGGCCAACTGAGCCTCTCATACCCTTAACTGCTTCATCCTGAAGCTGCTGCTGGTTATGAAAACCCCTTCAGCAAACCCAGCATCTTAAGCAGCCTGTCCCCTTCTCTGCAGCCAGGCAGAGAGCAACATTGGATCCCCGTGTGGTCAGCTTAATGCTGGCAGGGGGCTTGCTGTAGCCAGGCTGAGGTGCCTCGGGTGGTTCCGAAAGGCTCCGGGCAAGGCTGAGGATAAATCCGTGTTTTCTTGATGATTTGCATTCTTGATAGAATCTGAAGTAACTCCAGGTACACTCATGGATGTGCACGGTTGGAAGCGACTTGAAGGGGCCTCCAGGGGAGCCCCCATGCTTTACAGATGACTCTGTTGACCTCCCCCAACCCATACACACCTCCGCTTTGGTCCATGTCGCCCTGCATTTATGTTTCCCAGTGTCTCCTCCTGGAATGTGGGCTCTACAAGGGCAGTGTCTGTGACCTGGTCTGCTCCATTCCCTGGAAGCCAGTGCTGGGCCTGGCATAGAACGTGGAAAGCATCTGTTGAGTGAAAGGGTGGATGGAGGAGTTCCAGCAGTTACATCGTCCAGGATGCCTCCCCTGCCGCCGTGTTACCTGTGAGCATCCCTTCAGAGCACCTGTTGACACTGGGTTGCAATGACCCATGTGACTTCATTTATGGCTGGGTCCAGAGCTAGTGTCGGTGGATAGTGAGTGACCATTATAAGTCCCAGGGATACCAGGAAAGGCCTCCCAGAGCCTCCAAATTCTGGGGGGTTTTATAGGTAAGGAAGCTGAGGCCTGACAAGGGAAAAGGCTAGTCTGAGGACATCTGGTGTAGGCCAATGGCAGAGTAAGTTTGGGGCACTTGGACCCAGGGAGGTCAGTCTCTAGCCAGGTCACCCAGCTGAGAAGCCACAGGGCCTGGATCCAGCCCCAGGCAGCCATGGGGTCCCGGCCATGGGCCAGGCCCCCAGCAGCCTGTCTGAACAAATTGGGAAGAGTTCCTTAGCTGTGGAGTCATAGAGGAAGCTGCAGAGACCCTTTCCTTTATTCATATCCCCCACTAGCTGCCACCAGCTCATCTGAGCCTGGCCCTGTGAATGCAAGGGGCTCAAAGCACACCGCCCATCCATACAGCTGAGAGAGGACATCCCTCAGGCTGAGCCCAGCACTCAGCTAATCACTTCGAGCTGCTGTTATTCTCAACCCTTCCCCCCCTGACCACAGCATAGCATCACTCACTTTTTGGTTCCTCAAACTTGCCAGCTCCTTCCTACCCCAGGGCCTTTGCACAGTCTGTTTCCCCTGCTTCTTTTCATTTAGCTAAGCCTATGCATCCCCCAGCTCACCAGACCTTTATGCTGGCCTCCTGGTCTGAATTAGTTGGGCCTGTTTATGCTCCTTCTGCTGAGGGGGCAGGCCAGGGGCGCGGAGGGGGCATTTCATCCCTTTTAAATGCTTCAACTCATTTCATCTTAATTGCTTTGTTTTCATAGACATTTGCTAAGGAAAAGGACCAAATTATAGCTTGAATTGGGTCTTACTAATTTTAATTAAAAGCTCTCGTTTATAATCAGGACCAGGCCCCAAACGAGGAGCAAACCGCCCTCAAATGGCTTGTTTAAATAACTAAGACCCTCTTGATAATCACTGTTTAGTCTGAACCAGCAGTGCACATCACCCCTTCTATGTGTACTTAATTTTTTAGACTATTTATTCAAGTCGTTTATTCCACTTGCAAGTTCCAACTCGGGCCTTTTCCAGAATGCTATAATTAAAACTCTTGGGGGAAATAACTTTTTGTTTTGGCCACAGAATATCAAATATATTATTATTTTCTCCCTTTTTTATGCAAAGGAAAAAAAATGACAACCTGTGGGCCTCAGAGATCACAAAATTAGCATGTATGTAATGAATGTAAATAGCCACTTCCTGAATTTTATATCTCCAGCGCCTACTTGTCAGTCACTGAAATCAGGTAGATTACAGGGCATGCTATTAGGCATTTTAACAAAACTCCTAATAACACACTCAGCAATCCATTTAGCTTAACATCAGAGATTAAAAAAAAAAAATCTTGAAACCAATTGGCCTTCTTAGGGAATAACGTCTACAACCTTATTAAATCATTTTCCTCATCATTATTGCACACTTTATTGAAACTCCAGATAAAAATCTACTTTTTGGGAGGCCAGGAAAGGCAGTAGGAGGTGGGCTGGGTGGGGAGGGGAAATTCTTCTTCAAGTCTTAAAACGTGCAATTATGCATGCTAATGTGTGCCTCACTGAAGATGAAAGCCCTCTAGTCTAGCAGACCAGCAGGCAGGAAGAAGTCAGATGTGACTTAAAATTCCAAGTTGCTGTCAGCTAGCAATTAGCATTGCTTGCAACTGGACCCAGCTCTGCTGCAGAGTTTGGGCTTCTTGGAATTTTCCATTTTAGATGGAGAAATGAAAATGAAAAGTGAAAATGTCATACCATTGGCTTTTAAGCATCGGGGAGGCAAGTCAGCCTCCCCGAGCCTTAGTGTACCCATCTGTAAAATGGATCCACTGGACTAGATTCAGTTTAGCATTGAGAATGTTTGCTGAGCACCGACTCTGTGCCAGGCTTGGTGCTGAGGCCAAGACATGTTTTCCTGACCTCTCTGGTCAGTGGGAGAGCCGGACTGGGAAAGATGTGAATATAATACAGCGTGGAAAGGCAGCGGTGGAAACACAGACCACACTGGGGACAAAGAAGAGAGAGTATGGATCTCTGCCTTGAGAGGGAAGAAATTAGAGAGGCTCCCCGGAGAGGCGTTGATCCAGGCTAAGTTAGGAAAGCGGGCGTCCCTCCCAGCTCTGACCATCCATGAAGCCATCTACAGCATGGGTGCAGAGGCCTTTTTTGGGCTCGGCTGACTCAGTAAGTCCAGTAAGTGACTTAACCTTCCAGAGGCCTGGTTCCTGATTCAACCAGTCAGAGCAATGGCACCTGCCGGGCAGGGGTGCATTTGAGCAGACAGAGGTGGGAGGAGGAGGGAGGGCCGTCCTGCCACGGACGAGAGCGTGTGGAAGGCAGCCCAGGGCCTGCATGTGGTGTTTTCCTTTTCCTCTAAATCCCCATTTCTCCTAGGGTTAGAGGGTCTCTCCCCTGCCCCCACCCCCGTAGCCCCAGCCCCTGCCCCGGGCGACAGGCCCCTCTCTGCCCCTTCCTCTGGGTTCTCCTCCTCTTGGCCGCTTCTTATTACAGTGGCTATATTTGTTTTTCCATCTGAGGAATGCTAACCAGAAAAAACCATTATTTCTAAGAAAATAAACTGCGGGCCTGTCAGCCTTTGGATGCTACTGAAAGGGATGGCAGCCTTCCCCCAAGGCCTTGAGACAAAGAGGGCCAGAGGGCTTGTGTGTGCGGGCAAGGTCACGGGGCCTTGGAGGGGCTCCAAGGGGGTCTTCCAGATGGGCCAGGGCTACAGTCCTGGGAGGAGAGAGTTTAAGAGCCCAGTCAGCCAGCCAGCTTGGACTCTGGCCTGGCTAATAACAACTCTAGTATCACTCACTCCCTACTCTCTTCTGGGGCTCCAGGATGTACTCCTTTCTCCGGGAGCCACCATCCTCCTTTCTGGGCCTCCTGCCCCTTGTACCAGGGGGAGCAGAGCTAGGCGTAGGTCCATGGAGACCTAGGTGCCAGCCCTGTGTGACCTGGGGCAGATCTGTGGGCCTCTTGGGCCCTAGCGGGCTGACTACAGAGTTCAGGGCTAGAGCTAGGAGATCCCAGATCCCTTTGGCCCCCATGGTGGGCAGCTCCTTCTTCAGCATGCTCCTTACCACAGGGGTGCCTAATGCTGGCTTAGTCTCTGGGGGTGGCAGATGGGCTCAGGCTGGACTGTTAGGTGACTAACCTGTCCCTTCCCACTGGCAGCCCCGTAGACGGGCCTGCGCCTGGCTGGTGTGTTGGCAGGGGAGGCTCTCCTCATCTGAGATGAGTCGTCTGTATCCGGGTCATGATCCCCCATCAGGCCTGTGGCTCCTTGTGGCCAGGGTCTCGGCTGGGGAAGGCCTTGGTACAGGAGGGAAGAAGGCAGGGAGGCAACTTGATCCTCAGCAAGGACTGTGGGCCCTGACTTCCTGGGTCACTGAGACTGGGAAATTCTCCAGAGGATTGTGTCAAGGTTAGGAGGACAGAGTCTGGAACCAGCCTGCCCGAGTTCTAGTATCAGCTTTGCCTCTTACTGGCTGGGTGATCTCTGAGCTCTCTGAGCATCAGTTTCTTTCTCTGTGCTAAGGGAAGTTCGGCCTTCCCGCTTGGGCCATGGTGAGGGGTAAGCCACCAGCAACTGAGACGCCGTCTGGTGGGGAGCTCTCACTGCCGTGGCTCTGTGTGTTGGAGAGAGACTGCACCGGGGATTTGGAGAGAGAAAGAAGAAAAGCAGACTGCACCAGGCCAGCTCAGGCCTGCCCATGGCCTGAGCCCACAGGGCGGCCCCCGAGGTTCGAGTCTTGGGTTCAAGTTGTTGTCCGTCCCTGACTTGCTGATAAGATTAGCACCTCAGTTCCCGTCTCTGGGCTCCGTTACCCCTTATAAAATCCAGTGGGGGCATAGGAGGAGCTCTTGGGGGTGCCAGCTTACCCATTCTGAGTGGCGGCTCAGGCTTTCTGGCAGCTACATGTTTCTGACTGTCCTCCTGTTGAGCTCAGAGGTGGTTGGGCCTGGGCAGCAGCCCCTCGGAGCTTGCAGTTTGGGGGGGTTGGGGGGTTTGGGCTTCTCCCCGGCCTTTTGCTAAGGGACTGGAGAATGACCATGCCTATAATTGGCAGAGGGGAGAGTTGGGGGCCTCAAATCTGAGTTGGCAGCCTCACTTCCATCTAGAACATTCTGACAGATCAGCTTTCCCTTGACCAGGTTGCTTTGATGTCCTTTAAGCTTGATGTCAGAGTCTGGGAACAGCCCCCAGCGAAAGGTTCAGGGTGTTTTTGAGGGAGAAAGGGAATAATCAATGGGTCCTTGTCCTTTGGTTTGGTGGGAAAATTCCGCCTGGGGCTTGGGAGCCACACACCCACCGTGAGCCCACACCAGGCAGGTGGCATTTGAGGTCAATTCAGAATGAGCATCCTATGGTTTCCCTGCATCCAGGCCGAGCCCCAGTGACCCAGCCAGTGCAACAGATGAGAGCAGTGATGGCATTAACTTTTTAAAAATTGTTAACAACTGGGGAGCCTGAGTGGCTCAGTTGGTGAAGCGTCTGACTCTTGATTTCGGCTCGGGTGATGATCTCAGGGTCGTGAGATTGAGCCCAGCGTCGGGCTCTGTGCTGGGCATGGAGCCTGCTTAAAAGTCTCTTTCTCTCCCTCTCCCAACCCCTGCTTGCGAATGCTCACGTTCTTTCTCTCTCTCTAAAATATATATGTATATAGTAAACAACTTTATTGAGATATAATTCACATACCATGCAATTCACTCATTTAAAGCGTACAGTTCAGTGACTTCTAGTACATTTACAGAACTGCGTACCCATCACCACAGTCAATTTTAGAACCTTTTTATTACCCAAAAAAGAAACCTGCACCCTTTAGCCATCACTCCCCAGCCCCCCAGCCCAAGAAAACCACTCATCTACTTTCTGTCTTGATAGATTTGCCTTTTCTGGAGACTGCACGTAAATGGAGTCTTACGATATGTGGTCCTTTGTGACTAAGACAGCATTAACTTGGAAGTCGGCTGGCCTGGCTCCCTTTCTGGTTTCACTTGTCTTAGCTGTGTGATCTTGGGCAGGGGAGGTAACTTCTCTGGGTCTTGGTTTCCCCTGCTACAAAATAAAGCTGTTGGTACGCACTTCTCAGGGTGGTCATCGGTGAGGGGCCTGCACACCGTCTACACGTGGGTGGGGGTCAGTCGACGGAGGCTATGCTTATGATGATTATTCATTTGTTCGGTGTTGAGCAGACTCTTGTTGAGCACACTCTGCTATGTCTGAAGCTTACACTGAACAGAACACAGTTCTTGCCCCCACGGAACCTGCAGCCCCAAAGGACAGATACATGGCAAACAAGAGTAATGGGTGGTGTCCATTCATGGGGCTCTGGGGCCCAGAGAGTGAGGAGGAGTCCTGTCAGCCAGGGGATCAGCAGAGGTTGCAGGTAGGAGATGATGCTGGGGCTCAGCCCACAGACGGACAGAGGTGTCTATGAAGAGGAAGGAGCCCCAGGCGAGGGAACAGCATGAGCAAAAGTGTGGTGGCCTAAAGTTGCACCAGCCCCTGGGGGAGGTCAGCAAGCAGCTCGGACCCCATGGTCACTTTGGATCACGAGGTGGGCAGTGGGGAGGGCCTTCCCACCCTCTGACTGAGCCATGGTCATTGTGTGCAGTTAGGAATGAAAAAGTATATAGATGTGTGTTGGTTTTGCGTGACCTTTGACCTTTCCCATAATTAACTGCTGGGCCTACTTCTGGCATTGTCTCCGCAGAAGGGAAACCTGATCAATGGATGCCAGGGGTCCACAGAGAGCCGGGTCTCATTACTCAATCATTACAAACCCAGAGCTTAACCCTGTGGCACCGGAGACAGGAGGCTTAATCCTTCCTGCTAGGCGGCCCCGCAAAACTACCTTCCCTCGAGCGTAATTAGCCAACAAACCGGATTAAGATTTATTCACCAATAAGGACTCAACTTCCTAAGCCATACATCTCTCCCAGAATGGTTGCCTGATCTGAGGAGTGCACGGTTTTTCCTAAAGCCCCCAGACAAAGGAGAAGACGGGCTAGCACCCAGCCGGGGAAGGGGTCTTTGTTAGAGCGTTTGGTCCCCACTGTCTGCAGGGAATGTCAAGAAAAATGCCAATTTCAAGGGGAAATGAGAAGGCGTTTTTCAGTAATGATCTCTGAAAGTGGAGAGCACGGGGCTTAAAAAAAAAAATCCTCATTTTGAGAACTTTTGCAGTCAGTCCTGATTTTTAGGAAAATGCCCTGAGATAGTGTATGAAAATAGAATGAGGAGGAGGTCTGACACATCGAATTGCAATCTTTTAGAACCTAGGCACCACAGAATAAATATATATTTTATGGTGCAACTAGAATCAATTTTGAATTAAATGGAAAAAAAAAAAAAAAAGACTGAACTCATCCCATTCAAGTTCCAAACCACTACTGTTGGCCCACAACCACAGCTGGGGGATCGTGTGTGCACGCTGCCTTTAATATAGGAAAAATGAAACTGTGCGTGCTTTTAAAAATCCCATGAGCCATTCCTGTGCTGCTTTTCTCTGCTCTGTGAGATGTTCGGAGCTGTTTTCTGTTGAGAACTGAGTTTTCATAATCAAAAAAAAAAAAAAACATCCAAGTTAGAGAAGGAGCAGGGATGGCTAGGGTGAGCTGTTGGACTTGTCATCCCCAGCACTCAGGTCAGATCCTACTGTTTCCACTCGTATGAACCTTCCTTGTCACCATCCCTCAACCTCAAGGGTAGGTATACACCTTGGAAATAAAAATAATGAGGCACGTGACATCTCCTTCCCACTTTCCTCCTTAATAACTTTTTGGATCATGACACACTTTTATTTTTTTGTTTTTGAAAGATTTTATTTATTCATTTGAGACAGAGAGATACAGAGAGAGAGAGAGAGAGAGCATGAGCAGGGGAGAGGCAGAGGGCGAGGGAGAAGCAGGCTCCCTGCCAAGCCAGGAGCCAGACATGGGGCTCGATCCCAGGACCCCAGGATCATGACCTGAGCCGGAGGCAGACGCTTAACCATCCGAGCCACCCAGGCGCCCCGCATGACGCACTTTTAAAAAGTATTCATCTCGTGCACCCTAAGGACATGGCTCCAACAGGTATAGACTCTGCCTTTGAACACAACCACTGCCCAGGGGCTGGGAGACTAGGTGCTCAGCCATGCTGATCCTCAGCCTCCACATCAGCAAAATGGGAGTAGCACTAACGTCTGGCTGTCACACAGCTTCCTCCCTCCAGTCTCTGCCGCGGTCATCACGCCGCTCTCTTCTGTGCGTCTGTGTGTTTTGCCATGGTGTTCTCCTCTCAGTCCTAACATCCTCTCTGTGTGTATCCAAATTTCTGTCTTCTTATAAGGACACCAGTCATTAGATTAGGGCCCATCTTACTCCAGCATGACCTCATCTTAACTTGCTTACATCTGCAAAGATCCTATTTCCAAATCAGGTCACATTCACAGATACCAGGGGTTAGGGCACCAATACATCTTTCAGAATGACACAATTCAACCCACAATAGTCCTTCAAGAATAAACATCCAGAGAGCTTGGCTCTGTCCCCCTCCATTCCTTCACCCTCTCCCTACCCCATTCGCCTGTTCCTCATTCTCTGGCTTTAACAGTCCTTAAAAAGTGGTCCCAGCCTGCCGGGCATCTCAGAGGCCCATGGGGCCTCCTCCAGGACTGGTGGCTCATGGACACGTTTTTTAACAGAAGTAAATCCACTTGCTTTGGCAGAGGCTTTTTTTGGTTGATTTGTTTGTGTGTTTATTTCTTATGTATTAAAGGAGGAGGTTCCCATGATAAAAAGAACAACAACAACAAAAATTCGACAGACAGACACAGAAATCAGGGGAGGGGGGTTAGTTGTGAGCCGATGCTGCAGGCTGGCCTAGGTCGCTGTGGTAACACGTCAGGCCTGGGGATTGGAGAGGAACTGATGGTTCTTTTTTTTTTTTTTTAAGATTTTATTTATTTATTTGACAGAGAGAGACACAGCGAGAGAGGGAACACAAGCAGGGGGAGTGGGAGAGGGAGAAGCAGGCTTCCCGCGGAGCAGGGAGCCCGATGTGGGGCTCGATCCCAGGACCCTGGGATCATGACCTGAGCCAAAGGCAGACCATTAACGACTGAGCCACCCAGGCACCCCAGAACTGATGGTTCAAAGAGATGCTTGGATCTGGGGGAAATCCTTTGGAGATAAATTAAGGGAAGAGGTATAAGCAGTGAATATTCCTGCACCCTTCTGCCTACTGGCATCTATGGTGGCCAACACTATAGGGTGTCACGGGAAGGAAAAGGCTAGAGTTGTTTTATTGATTACTCGGCAATTTCTTTATAATGCCTTCTGGGTATGGTGACCAAATAGGTTATTATTTTGAGAGTGAGAAATGTGCTGTCAATAATTACACCCAGACAACAGCATAAAGTGGAACTGTGCCAAGCAAATTGGAGCATATGATTATCCTAACCAGGGGAAGAGACATTTTTCTTAGACCTTAGCACCATTGAAACCAGTTTAATTGCATTTTATGGATGTGGCGACTCTGTATTTCCTTCTTTGCTGTGGCTTCTGGGAATTTCAGAATCATATTTGTGACCAACTTTTGAAATTCTGCTGGAATTACCAAGTGTATTTGTATACTTTCACCAGCTTTCTCTTATTCTTCGATCCTCATTTCTTTTTCTTTTTCCTAACGTTATTTTTTTTAATCTTATTGTATGTATTTTGTAAGATGTTTAGATGGATCATGTTTGAAGAAGTTGATGGGTGGATGAATACATATGTAAATGGATAGATGGGTGAATGGATGGATAGATGGATGATGAGTGGGTAGGGGTGTGTGTGTGTGTGTATGTGTGTATAGATGGGTGGGTGTTTGAATCAATGAATAGATGGATGGGTGGTTAGACATTTGGATGGATGGATGAGTGAATGGATGTCAGATGGATGGATGTTTAGATGTTTAGACGAATAAAAAGATGAGTGCCTGGCTGAATATTTAGATGGGTGGATGCATATTTAAATACATGGGTAGATATTTGGCTGGATAAATGGATAGATGGATAATAGGTGATTGGATAAATGGAAGGATGGTCAGCTGACTGGATATTTAGATGAATAGAGTTTAGCATGAACAGAGATATGGAAGGAGAAATTGATAAATGGGTGTTTGGATGATGAGATAATACCTCCTCAGCACACAGTATAGATGTGCCAAGCGTGTAATAAGGTGTATAAAGTAATTTGCCAATGCCTGGCATGTCATGGGTATTCTAACTTATTAGAAAGGACACACGTTTTTGAGACTTAAAGACCTCTCTGTTCTGATCCTTGCCCTGCCGTTTACTATATGACCTTGAGCAATTACCTATCCTCTCTGCACTTTAGTTTGTTCACTTTGTTTAAAATGAAGTTAAAATACCCACTCCAGAGGGTTGCTGTGAAAATTAAGTCAGCTGGTGTGTGTTTCAGTAAATATCTGCATAATTCCTTCTGAGGCACAACTTGACAGAGAGAGAGAGAGAGAATTCTTTTACCCAAGCTTGGAGTAAAAGTGCTTCCCCTCAGTATCACAGATCCAACCTGAGTCATGTGCCCACCCTGGGACCAAGAGCTGCTGCTACATGTGCTGTTTGTTAGACGACCAGGCTCCACCCCAGAGTTGGGACCAGGCCATCTTCTCCTGAGCCACCTGTTTGCATGAAGAAAAGAAGGGAGGGAATGGTCTGCGGCTGCTGGTTCAGATTGGATGAGAGATGATGCCCATGCTGAGCAGGTGGTGGAATAGGTGACCAATGAGCAGACTGTAACCATGTTAAGGGTGTAGAAAAACCATGCTTTGGTAGCTGATTCGATGTCTGTGGAGAGATGGAAGGATAACAATATTCACAGGGACAAGGAACCTGAGGCAAGTGCAGGTTGATGAATTAAAGTCGGGCCATGTTGCCTTTGGAGTGTCTGGGAGATTCAGGGGGAAAAGTAGTCAGATTGGTTTATCTGGGGCTTTGGCAAAAGGTCAGGGCTGCAGAGAATGAGAAGTAATCAATATCTCAGTCTTCATAAACCTGTGTGCCCTTTCAAACATAAAATCTTATATCCTCTTTCAATGTTATTTAAAATGTTTAAGTGTATTAAATATAATGATTAAAAACAATTCAAATGACTTGCAGAACTGAGCCGGCTTCCCAGCTGATGCTGATGGCCACTGCAGGCAGGTTAGGTAGAAGCTTCTGTCTCTTGCACCTTTGGAGAGTCAGGCTACTTTGTTTTTCCCTCATCATGGCTGGATGGGTGGGCACAAGAAGTGGACTGCACAGCCCAGGCTCTGTTTTCTGGCATTTTTGTGCTGTTGTTTTCACTGAAGTTATCCCCTCTACTGGCTGCGTCCCTGGCAGGCAGATGTCTAGACAGTGCTTGGTCACCTCTGGAGTTAGGGAGCTCACTACCTCCCGAGAGAGCCTGTTTTTCAATGGACATTCCCACCTGCGAACTCTAATTGGCCCCCATGGGTTTCCTCCACTGTGTGTAGCTCTGCCCTCAGGACCAGCATGGAGAAAGCATGGAGCTGGGTGTCTCTGTGCCAGCTCCCCAGGCCTTTGAGGGAGCAGCCAGGCTTGCCTTCAGTCCCCCCTCTTCTTCGGGCCAGTGCTCATAGCTGGAACCTGGCTTCAAACCTCCCTCTTTGACCCCAGAGGGGAGGGACTGATTTTTCCTGTGAGGCACTTCCGATTGTGCTTAGTTCGGACACTTCCGGTTCCACTGAGTACGGTACTTCCGGTTCCCCCAGGTGGGCACTTCCGCTCCCTCTTCCCAGACTCCCTGGGTTGTCTGTGGAGGCCAGGGCGAGTGTGGATTGAGACAGCGAGCCCCAGGAGCGGTTGGGCCAGGGTTACCGAGGCCCGAGGCAATGCTGGTGGTTCTCCCTGGGCCCCGGCACCCCCTGCTCGCTGCTCCCAGTGATGTGGCGGCCTGGGCCCCCCGGAGCTCCCAAGCTAGGCTGCCTCGTTCAAATCCTCCTCATACCACTTCCGAGGTGTGTGACCTTGGGCGGGGGTCTGGCCTCCCTGTGCCCCACTTTCTTCAGTGCCCTTGTAAAGTTGGAGTAAGGATGACAGTGCCCACCTCCCTAGTTACTGTGGGGCGTGAGGACAGAATGACATACGGGGTTCTCTACTTGGGTATAGAAGCGCTCGTTGGATGTTAACTAGGCGCGTTCCTATTACTCTCCGAGGTCTCTCAAATCTTTGGAGCTCCAGAACTGATAGCCCTTTGACCCCTGATGGGAAATGTTGAAAAAAGACTTTAAACAGCAAAAAAGGTGACCTTTACAAAGGCTACTGGCCATTGTTTATGAGACAGAAGCCTTTGTTACAACGAGGAATCTGGAGCCCTAGAAATGCAGGCTTCAGGCGCTGCTGTGGAGGGAAAGTAGGCGGAGTATATGGACTTCTCTCTCGTTCCAGAGGTTTTGTTTTTTGGTGGTATGCAAGGTTCATTTTATTCAGTACTCCCCACTTCACAAAGTCATGAGCTCTCCATCTCTGGGAGGCTTTCACATAAGCTGAAGAGAGCCGGTTTCCGGGGGGGCGGGTTTTACACAGGGCCCCCGCATGCTGCTATTGTCGAGAGGCTTTTGAGGGAGGCAGAGCTGGGTGCGAATCTTGCCTGCTTCACTGTGGTGAGAGCATCCTGCACGGCCCCGTAAGGAGGGGGCCGGCCTTATTGCAGCGCCAGGCTCTTCATCTTTGTCATCTTTGGGGCCCCAGCCCCCAGCAAGGACTTTAGTGAATACCTATTGAGTTATCCCCGAACCAGTCATGCCCTAGGGTGGCTTCAGTGGTAGGAGGGAGAGGGGACCCCGAGGCCCTTCCTCTGATCCCTCTCCTGGCCCTCATTTTGCAGACATCGACGAGTGTGAGAATGACTACTACAACGGGGGCTGCGTGCACGAGTGCATCAACATCCCAGGGAACTACAGGTGCACCTGCTTTGACGGCTTCATGCTGGCCCACGATGGACACAACTGCCTGGGTGAGTGATGCGGCCGTGCCCTGCCCGCTGGGCCTCAGCTCCAGCCTACAGTGCTGGGAGCGGTGGGAAGGCTCGTCCTCCTCTGGTTCCTTGTATTGCTTTGCTGGGGCCTCCAGAACAAAATGGCCCAGACTGGCCGGCTTAAACAACAGGAAATTTATTTTCTTACAGTTCTGGAGGCTAGAAGGCCAAGGGCAAGATGTTGGTAGGTGTGAGGCCTCTTTCTGAGGCTCTCTCCTTGGCTCACAGAGGGCCACCTTCTTGCTGTGTGTTCACGTAGTCCTCTCTCTGGGCCTACATGGAGCTGGTTTCTCATGCCCTCTCTTTTTCTCTCTGCCCGTGTGTGTGTGTGTGTGTGTGTGTGTGTGTGTGTGTGTCCTAATCGCCTCTTCTTATAAGGACACCAGTCTTATTGGAGTGAGGCCCCTCCCAACAACCATTTTTAACCCAGTTACCATTTGAAAGACCCTGTCTCCAGATAAGTCATGTTCTGAGGTCCTGGGGGTCAGGGCTTCAACACCTGGATTTGGGGAACACAGTGCAGCCCATCACAAGTATTCTCATATGCCTCCAGATTCTCATGCTTTAAGTACATAGATTTAAGCCAGTTGTATGAAATTTAGAAGAGTAACGCAAGCTTGCTGGATCAAATTAGGAACATGCAGGAGAAGAAGGAGAGAAATTGGAAAGCAGCATCGTTGTGCTGGTGTGTCTCTTCGCAGCCCTCCCTGCCCCCAGGTGTGGTTTCCTGGGGTGGCAATCAGTGGTCCCCGTCACATGCCCCCCAGGTATCCTCCACCCTCACCCCGCCCCAGTTATCACCATTTTGCCAGCTGTCTCATAATGTGAGAAGTGATTCGTGAGCCAGAGTGACAAACTCAGTGTGACAAACTCAGGGCTATAACGATGTGACAAACTCAGTGGCCCAAACACCAGAAATTTGTTCTCTCCCAGGCTGGAGGCCAGACATCTGAAGTCAAGCTGTCAGCAGAGTTGGTTCCTTCGGAGGGCTTCCAGGGAGAATCTGACCCAGGCCTCTCGCCTGGTTTCTGGTAGCTTCCGGCATTCTGTGCTTGTAGATCATGGTCTCCCCATGCTTTCACGTGCTCTGTGCTCTGTGCAGGTCTGTCTCTGTGTCCAAATTTCCCTCTTCTACAAGGGCACAGTCCCCTAGTCCTGTGACGCCCCTGCAAAGACCCTATCTCCATTGGAGGTTACAGCTCCACAGAGACTGGTCTTTAGGACTTCAGCATCTTTGGGGGGACATAATTCATAACAGAGGTGGTTTGCAGTCTGCAGCAGGAGGACCATCTCATGGCAGAGAGTACAGGGTCTCAGAGCAGATGTGCCTGTCCCCCAGGCCCTCCTCTGCTGCTGGCTGCTGAGTGACACAGGGCCCAGCAGCTAGAGCTAAGGAGGTAAGCCCATGGACTGAGCAGAAGCGCGGCTGTGGATCCGTTATTCATGTCTCAGGGTCTCAGTCCCTCATTGGTAAAGGGAGGGTACAAAGAGCAGCTTCGTCCCGGGCTCTCGTGTGCAGTGACCGAGACGGTGTCCTGCTGCCTAGAGCACTCCCGGCACAGCATTCCCCTCCTAGTGGCCGTCACTCCCGTCACAGCCCCTGAGCCTACTTCCCCGCTGTCAAAGCTGGGTGATTATGCTGCCTACTTCACCAGCTTGTGTGCGAGGACAGAGTGACACGGTGAGCGAAGTGACTGGCATTTAGCGGGCGCCAATCATCACCGAACAGGGCATTACTGTTACTCTGGGTGACTCAGCCTCCCTTTTGTGGAGGGACATTTAGATTGTTTGTTTATTTTGTTTGTTTTATTCCTACCATCAGAATCCCGAGGTTTGATTCTGGGCATAGATTTATTTTTTCTTAATTTCCTAATTGTTTCCTTTAACCATTCTTCCCGGAAGTGGAATGACTGGGTCAGAAGGTCATTGAGATGTTTTTATGGCTTTTGGTGCGGGACTTCGTGAAAGGGCTCAGCAGACCTTGCCGGTCGGCGCATGGAGTGGCAAGTGCGGCGTCCCGAGTATTCCAGAACTCTTCCACCCAGTGGTGGATTGGCCTTAGATTTCCCTGCCTGTTTTTGTTTAGTGCGTGTTGGATCTCAGACAGACTTGTTATGGGAAACAGACCTGCGAACATGTAATTACACCCAAAATAAGTGCTGAGATGGAGGTCTGGACAGCAGGCTGTGGGAGCCCCGAGGGGCCTGTGAAGAGCTGCCCCTGCACTGGGTGAGGTGGGGCTGGAAGCGGGGTGGCTTCCCAGGGGGCTTCAGAGAGGAGGTAGCCTGGAGCAGATTCTGCAAAGGTTGGGGAGCAGCTGGCTGGGACGAGGGCACGGCCTGTGCAGAGAGCCGCGGGGTGGGGGGGGCTCCTGGGGGCTGGGCTCAGGGCGGATGCAGAGGTGGGCAGGGCATTTGGTTAGATTGTAAAGATTGGGGCTGTGCCGTAGGACCTTTATTGTGCCAGACACCAAGTGAAGTCTCGTCCGAGCATTATCTCGTTTAATCCTCCCAAAGCACAAGCCCTGAGTTTTACCAGTTGTTTGCCACTGTTTCAGATGACACCAGGAGTTCACTTCAGTAACTGATTAGTCTGGGAAGGCAGAGCTCATATCCCCATGAGACAACAGGCAGTAGCACCCAGTGGCCCAGATGACAGGCCTTGGGAACCGCCCGTTCTGGGCTCAGGTCCTGGCTCTGCCAGTTATCAGCTGTGTGACCTTTGGCCAGTCACTTCACCTCCATGCCTAGTTTCCTCACCTGTAAAATGGAATTCATAGTCCCTATCTCATGAGGATTGAATGAGATAGTGGCTATAGAACATCTAGCAGAATGCCTGGCATCGAGCATTCACAATGTCATGGGCATCGATCTTGCTCACCGACTTTCAGAAAGAAATGCATTGGGGTGGGCCTGTGGAGGCCAGAGCCAGCCATCAGCACTCCCGGGACTGTGTCTGACCCATGGGGCTCCCCTTCTGGTCATAGCACTCTTCCCTGTGCAGAACCACCTGTTCCTAAATACCCTTGTTCTGGATGTTGGCAGGTGTACCCAGTGCCTCCTGACTAACGGCAGAGTCTGGGTGGGTTTATTTTTATTTTTACAACGGATTCTTTTTACACTGATTAATTTGAAGAACTGGGTAAGACTCCCCCACCCCCACCTCCAAGCACAGATTGTAACTTCATACGGCTCTAACTCACACATATGGCAACAGAGAAAAGGCTTTCTCTGTTGCTCCTCTACTTTTAGCTGAGGGCAGAACCTTCCCAACAGACATGTTTTTTGTTTGGGCTTTTTCCTTCTCAAAACAAAACTCTAGCTCTAGAGAAGTCAGACCTTGGTTCCAACCATCTCCATCCCACACTGACCACGTGACCTCCCGGAGCCTCACATCCCTCCTCCATAACATGCGGTGAGAGATAAAGTGCCCGATATGGTGTCTGTGTTGGCAGAAACACAGAATGCTGGAAGAGGAAGCTGGGCTTGGAATTTGAAGATTTAGGCTCAAGCTCTGGCACCACTGCTCATGAATCAGTGGTTTGGGACCAATTCCTCAAACCCTCCAAGCAGGTTCCCCTAACTGCGGCATGGGTCAGTAATCCCTGTCTCGGAGGGTCACCATGACGGTTAAGTAAGAAAGCAGGTACGGAGAGCTGCATGTGCAGATGTCACATTTTGCTCAGGTGCTGGATACTGTCATTGTGTTGCCGTGGAGGTTTCAAGCAGGCAGCCTGCCATCCTCATCCAGCCTGCAAACACGTTTGGCTTATCCTCCCAGTGTTTTTGTAATCATCACCATTGTCGTAATCCTCATTGAATGATTTGTCAACGTTTAAAAATCAAGGGAGCGTTCTAGAAGGGAGGGGGGTGGGGGGATGGGTTAGCCTGGCGATGGGTATTAAAGAGGGCACATTCTGCGTGGAGCACTGGGTGTTATGCACAAACAATGAATCATGGAACACTACATCAAAGACTAATGATGTAACGTATGGTGATTAAGATAACATAATAAAAAAAAAATCAAGGGATGTCACAGAATAGATCACATACTAGGCCACAAAACAAGCCCCAACAAATTCTAAAAGTTCAAAGACATACATGCATCTTTTCTGACCACAGTGCTATGAAACTAGAATTCAACCACAAGGAAAAAAATCTGAAAAGACCACAAATACATGGAGATTAAATAAAATGCTACTACATGGGGCGCCTGGGTGGCTCAGGTGTTAAGCGTCCGCCTTCAGCTCAGGTCATGATCCCGGGGTCCTGGGATTGAGCCCCGCATCCGGCTCCCTGCTCAGCGGGAAGCCTGCTTCTCCCTCTCCCACTCCCCCTACTTGTGTTCCCTCTCTCGCGTGTCTCTCTCTGTCAAATAAATAAATAAAATCTTTTTTAAAAAATAATAAATAAAAAATAAAATGCTACTACACAATGAATGGGTCACCCCGGAGATAAAAGGAGAAATAAAAAAGTACATGGAAACAAATGAAAATGAAAACACAATGGTTTAAAGTCTCTGGGATACAGCCAAAGCTGTTCTAAGAGGGAAGTTTATAGTAATACAGGCTTCCCTCAAGGAGCAAGAAAAATCTCATATAAGCAACCTAACCTTATACTTAAAGGAGCTGGGAAAAGGACAACAAACAAAACCCCAAACCAGCAGAAGGAAGGAAATAATAAAGATTAGAGCAGAAATAAATGAAATAGAAACTAAAAAAAAACAAAAACAAAAAACAATAGAATGGATCAATGAAACCAGGAGCTGGTTCTTTGAAAAGATAATAAAATTGATAAACTTCTAGCCAGTCTTATCAAGAGAAAAAGAGAAAGGACCCAAATAAATGAAATCACAAATGAGAGAGGAAAAATAATAACACATACCACAGAATACAAACAATTATAAGAGAATATTAGGAAAACTTATATGCCAACAAATTGGATAACCTGGAAGAAATGGATAAATTCCTAGAAACATATAAATTACCAAAACTGAAGCAGGAAGAAATAGAAAATGTGAACAGACCCATTACCAACAATGAAATTGAATCAGTAATCAAAAAACTGCCAACAAACAAAAGTCCAGGACCAGATAGTTTCACAGGCGAATTCTACCAAACTTTTAAAGAAGATAAAGAATACCTGTTTAAAGAATACCTGTTCTTCTCAAACTATTCCAAAAAATAGAAGAGGAAGGAAAACTTCCAAATTCATTCTGTGAAGCCAGTATTACATTGAAACCAGAACCAGATAAAGACACCACAAAAAAAGATTACTACAGGCCACTATCTCTCATGCACATAGATGCAAAAATCCTTATCAAAATACTAGCAAACCAAATCCAACAATACATTAAAAAATATATCTTTCACCATGATCAAGTGGATTTATTCCCAAGATGCAAGGGTAGTTCACTATTCACAAGTCAATCAACATGATACATCACATCAATAAGAGAAAGTGTAAGAACCATATGATCATTTCAATGGACACAGAAAAAGCCTTTGACAAAGTACAACATCCATTCATGATAAAATCCCTCAACAAAGGCTTAGAGGGAATATACTTCAACATAGTAAAGGCTATGTATGAAAAACCCACAGCTAACATCATCCTCAGTGGGGAAGAACGGAGACCCTTTCCCCTGAGATCAGGATGTCCACTCTCACCACTTTTATTCCACTTAGTACTGGAAATGCTAGCCACAGCAATCAGACAACAAAAAAGAAATAAAAGGAATCCAAACCGGTAAGGAAGAAGTAAAACTCTCACTATTTGCAGATGACATGATGTTCTATATAGAAAACCCTAAAAAGACTCCACCAAAAAAACTGTTAGAATTGGTAAATGAACTCAGGAAAGCCACAGAATACAAAATCAATCTACAGAAATCTGTTGCATTTCTATACACGAATAATGAAGCAGCAGAAAGAGAAATTAAGAAAACAATCCCATTTACAATTGCACCAAAAATAATAAGATACCTAGGAATAAACCTAACCAAAGAGGTGAAAGACCTGTACTCTGAATACTATAAAACACTAATGAAAGAAATTGAAGACAACACAAAGAGATGGAAAGACATCCCATGCTCATGAATTGGAAGAGCAAATATTGTCAAAATGTCTATACTACCCAAAGCAATCTACAGATTTAATGCAATCCCCTATCGAAACACCAACAGCATTTTTCACAGAATTAGAACAAAAAGTCCTAAAATTTGTATGGAATCACAAAAACCCCTAATAGCCAAAGCAATCTTGAAAAAGAAAAGCAAACCTGGAGGCATCAGAATTCCAGACTTCAAGTTATATTACAAAGCTATAGTAATCAAAATAGTATGGTACTGGCACAAAAATAGACACGTAGATCAATGGAACAGAATAGAAAATCCAGAAATAAACCCATAATTATGTGGTCAATTAATCTTTGACAAAGCAGGAAAGAATACCCAATGGGAAAAAAGTGGTGCTGGGAAAACTGGACAGCTACAAGCAAAAAAATGGAACTGGACCACTTTTTACACTGTACACAAAAATAAATTCAAAATGGATTAAAGACCTAAATGTGAGGCCTGAAATCATAAAAATCCTAGAAAAGCACAGGCAATAATTTCTCTGACATCAGCCATAAGCAACTTTTTTCTGGATAGGTCCCCTCAGGCAAGGGAAACAAAAGCAAAAATAAACTATTGGGAATACATCAAAATAAAAAGCGTCTGCACAATGAAGGAAACAATCAACAAAACTAAAAGGCATCCTATGGAATGGGAGAAGATATTTGCAAATGACATATCTGATAAAGGGTTAGCATCCAAAGTGTATAAAGAACTGATACAACTCAACACCCAAAAACAAATGATCCAATTTAAAAATGGGCAGAAGACATGGATAGGCATTTTTCCAAAGAAGACACACAGATGGCCAAGAGACACATGAAAAGATGCTCAACATCACTCATCATCAGGGAAATGCAAATCAAAATCACAATGAGAGATCACCTCACACCTGTCAGAATGGCTAAAATCAACAACACAAGAAACAACAGGTGTTGGTGAGGATGTGGAGAAAGGAGAACCTTCATGTACTGTTGGTGGGAAGGCAAACTGGTGCAGCCACTGTGGAAAACAGTATGGAGGTTCGTCAAAAAGTTAAAAATAGAACTACCCTACAATCCAGCAATCAGACTACTGGGTATTTACCCAAAGAATATGAAAACACTAATGTTTATAGCACCTCCATGTTTATAGCAGCATTGTTTGCAATAGCCAAGATATGGAAGCAACCCAAATGTCCGTCAACTGATGAATGCATAAAGAGGATGTGGTGTATATATACAATGGAATATTACTCAGCCATTAATAAGAATGATGTCTGGCCATTTGCAATGATATAGATGGAGCTAGAGTATTACGCTAAGTGAAATAAGCCAGTCAGAGAAGGACAAATACCGTATGATTTCACTCATATGTGAAATTTAAGAAACAAAACAAACAAGCAAAGGAAAAAAGAGAGAGAGACAAACCAAGAAACAGACTCTGAACTATAGAGAACAAACTGATGCTTATCAGAGGGCAGGTGGGTTGCGTGGTGGGAGAAACAGATGACAGGGATTAAGAAGTACATTTGTTGTGATGAGCACCAGGTGATTAAAATAAAAACTTTAAATAAATAAATAAATAAGAATTGGGAAAAAGCAAGGGATGTCACATAAAGATCAGTATTTCCAGCATTGTTCCCACTTGGCCACAGTCACCTGGCCCCTGACACGCTGGGCCTCGGCAGGAGTGCCGATGGGGGCCTGTATACCACGTGTTCATGGCCAAGTATGTAAGAGTGACAAAGCTTCAAAGCTAAAATATATTCCATCTCTTCTGCCTTGACAAATACTCCTTCCTAATGACCGGGAAGGCCAGACTGGAATTTCGAATCTAGGATTCCTTGGAGTTTTGTGTCAGAAAGTGGTCGTGTGGGCAGTGCCCGCTCCCAATGGATGAGGGAACTGTGCTGGAGTCTCTTCTCCCCATGTCTGGCTCTATCCTACACCTCAGGGAGCCTGAAGACATCCTAACCTGAATGTTCAAGCTCTGGCCGTTTGCTCCCAAACCCCCTTTCCTTTCTCCACCACTTGGTCCTAAGTGTCCTCTATCCCTCTGAGAACAGACTTGGGGCCATTCGGACAGGGAATTTTAGGGTCTCAAATACCCAGGGTGTGGTCTAGAAGGGCAGGTCTGTGCTCCAGATGCACATGATCCCCTGTGGACTCCTTACTCCCCAGGGAGGGCTACAGCCACAGGAGAGGTAGAGCAGGCACCCCCAAAGCATGGGGCCCCAGGCAGGGGACACCTCTCACCCATGTCTCAGTGTAGGGCTAGGGCAACTGACAGGAGCTGTGCCGCAGCTGCCCCCTTTGGAGGGGGCATGTACTTCCTGTTGGCTACAGTCCTCACCATGCCCTATTGCTCACAGTCTTTGGGCATTTAATTACCTGCTTGGTCTCAGTGGGAATCACGTTCATGCTTCCTGGTGAAGCTTCCAGCACAGGGCCTGCCCCCAGTGGGTGCTCAGTGGCCGGGGAGGCTGACAGAGTTGTTGGAAGGTTCTCTGTTCTCTGCTGCCTTGTGCAGTCCTGACTGTCTCTGGTCTGTCACCGTGAGCCCCACTCACAACCCATCACCCACCGGGGAGAGTGAAGCCCATTCGCATCTCCTGTTTTTTGGTCTCCAGGAGTCCAGGTCAGGAGTCTTGTCCAGCTGTAACATTCCTCTCTCAACCACTACTGAATTCCTCGGGGATGATGGCTGGACTAAATCCCGATCAGCAGAGTACGAAAAGCATTCTGAGTTAATTAGAGAAAGAGGCTGATGGCTTCGGGGTTACTTTCTTGCCTGAGTTTTCACAGTTGAACCTTTTCTTTTGAGCAAACGAGGTTATTTTCTTGTGGAGATGGCTTGCCTGGGAGGGTGGCCAAATCTGTCCTCTGGGGAGCAAAACCCTCTCTCTATTTGACATCTTTATTGAGGAATTTCTCAAATATAACAGAAAATGACACCAGAGGGAATTGAAACCATGATGAGATCCTTGCTCAACCCCAAATGACTGCTTTTAGCATTGTAATTACTTGAAATAGCAGTAGTTCTGTTTGAAAAATATTATTCCAAACTCCATGCAATTGGACATAAGAGCAATATTTAGGCTAATAGAATAAGATTTTTTTTTCATCTTAAATTAAAACCAGCAGTGGATAATTTTTCCCGTCTCCACAAAGCAAGGGTCCTTTTTCTCTAAAGCCATTAGTTCACTTAGCCAGATGTTTTCTTCGACCCCAGTCTTTACCTTGACTTACTGAAAAATATGTTTCTCAAGTTGCTCACAGTTTGAATTTTGAACTTGCTTCTCAGCACTTTTTTTCCCCCGATGAAGAGAAGTCATCTGTAGCCAGGTTCTGCAGAAAAGTTGTTTTATTAACGAGATGGCTACTTTCCCGTTAATGCTCATTAAGCACCTACTGTGTGCCTGACCTTGTGGTAGGCAGGCAGTTCCACTTGGGCAAGATGAGGGAACTGTGCTGGAGTCTCTGCCACACGCCCAGAGTTGTGCGAGATGCTGTGTTCACGTTCCATCAATCAGTCCTCACAGCGTCCACAGGCAGAAGCCATTCATGGCCCCTTTTTATGAATGAGGAAACCAAGGCTCAGAGAGGGAAAGTGGCCTGCACGAGGCCACCCAGCCAGTAAGTGGCAGTGCTGAGACCATCTGCCAGCTCAAGCCTGTAAGTCACTGACCACCCCCCTGCCCCACAGTGTCCAGAACAGCACCAGCTCGGGGAGGCTGGCCAGGTTCAGGGAGGGGCTGGCTTCCTTCCCTGGGGTGTTAGGGATGCACCCCTTGTGCATTGGGGAGTCACAGAGGACATCCAGAAATCCCAGCATCTGCCAAGCCATGCAGGTGGGTAGCATGCTGGGGGGCAAGAGGGAGCCCCTGGCTCCAGAGAGCTCCCCCCAAGGGCACCTCCTCCCCAAAACCTGTACTGCCTCCCCTGGCCAAGGCAGGAGCCTGCTGCCCATGTAGGAGCTTTGTGTCACCCTTGAACTTCCCTCAGGATGTGGTCTTACCGCATGTGACTGTGCAGTCCTGTTCTTCCAGAACTCTCTCTCTCATGGCCTCCCAGTGCATCTGCTCACTGGCTCATGAGGCCCCGTCCCCAGGGCCCTGTCAGCCTTCCCCCCTCACCTCTCACCTGTGCCATCCCGTGCCCTCTGGCCCAGCCTTCCCAACCCATGGAGTCCTTCGGCATGTCCCTGCTGTTCACAGCTACTCCCTTACCCCTCCCCAGCGAGGACCCGGTGAGGTCCTTCTTGTCACTCACCTGCCTTTGCCCTGAAGTCTTCTGTGAGCACGTCGCATGCACCACCACTGTGGCTCTCTCTCCTTCCCCTGGAAGCAGAAGTCGTCTTCTTTATCCCCCCGCCTTCCTCCTTGGAGCCTGGTGCAATGTCTGGCACATCATAGGCATACGATAAACATTTGTAGAATGAAAATATAAGCAAATTTGTAAAGGTGCCTCATCACCTGGGCCCTGTCCCTCCACAGACCGCCGTGCTGAGCTCCTGGCAAAGATCAAGGGGCGTCTCTGTCAGGACTCCTAGGAACATACAAAGACAGAAATGGTCGCCACTGGGAGGACAGGTAGAAGGCTGCGATAACCAAAGCCTTCCACCTCATGTTCACCTGTTTTATTCCAAAAAATTGTGCAGAGCGCCTGCCGTGGGCCAGACGCGGTTTCAAGTGCTGAAGAAACCAGGGAGTGGTGAACAAAGCAACGACGTGCACACACGTGTGAACTTCCACGGGGGTGGGGGGACAGTAAACACGCCGACACGGAACTCAGGAAGGGAAGTTCAGTCAGGGCAGCTCCAGTGGAAAATATAAAACGACTCGATGGAAAATGACGGGGACAAGACTGGTGTGCTGGATGGAGTAGTGTTCTAGGCGCTGGTGCTGCACGAGAAACCACCCCGCCCTCCGTGACACAGACTCCATTTCAGTCGGCTTTTGGCTTCCACGGGGCAGGAGTTCAGCTGGGGCACGGCAGCGACGGCTCATCTGCTCCACCGTGTCTGGGGCCTTCGCTGGGAAGACGCCAAGGCTGGGGATGACTTGATGGCCGGGCTGGAATCATCTGGAGGCTTCTTTGCTGATGTCTGGTGGTTGGTGCTGGCTGTCGGCCAGCACGTGTGGGGCGACCTCCCCACCACATGGTCTGTCCACGTGGGTCGGTGCGGGCTTCCTCACGGCATGGCTGCTGCATCCGCACGAGGTTTACAGTCTAGCCTCAAGCAGTTACAAAGGTTCGCCCACATTCAAGCAGAGGGGCCACGCGGCCTCAGTGTGGAGGAGGAAGCCACCATTAGAAAATAATAGGGAGGATCTTCCCTCCGGGCAGAAGGGAGAGGACCAATGAGGTGGGGACACACTTGGTGAGTTTGGGAGCAGGTCACTGCGCCTGGAGGCCCAGGCGTGAGGGAGAAGGACTGGAGATGAGGTTAGGAGGTAGGCAGGGCCTTACAGGTTCTAGAAGGGACTTGGGATTTTATTCTAAATTAGCTGGGAGCCATGGGAGATTTTAACTAGGAATTGACCTAATCTGATTGACATTTTAACTTAAAAGGGATTTGCTTGCTGGCCACAAAGTAGGGAATGTGTTACAGGGAGGAAGAGGCAGAGACCACTGTGGTGGTCTGGGTCTGGGTCAGAGATGGTGGTGGCTCAGTCCAGGGTGCCAATGGTGGAGGTGAGGAGAAGTGGTTGAATTCAGAATATATTTTGAAAGCAGAGCCCCCAGAAATTGCTGATGGGTTCGATGGAAGAGGTAAGAGAAAAAGAGAAACCAACACCAACTGCTAGGTTTTTGCCTGGAGTGTGTGGGGGGCTATGAGCTGTGGCTTAGGTGGGGAACCTGGGGGCAGGACAGACTGGAGTGGGGAGGGATGGACTTGAGAGTCAGTTTGGCCATGTTTCCTTTGGGATGACCGACAGCCACCCAGATGGAAATGGTGTACCTGTTCAGAAGTCGGGGGAGTCGTCAGGTCTGGGGGTGGGGGACTGTGAGAGTCTGGAACTTCTAGATGGCAGTGAAAGCTGGAGCCCTTAACATTCATTCTTTTCATGAAGATTTCACGAGCACCTGCCCTAAGCTTACAATTAGGAGTTAGATGACGCAGTCCCAGCCTGCAAGAAGGACAGGGAATCAGCCTGCCTAGCTTTGAATCCTGGATCCATCGCTTACTTACTTGCTGTGTGACCTTGAGCAAGTAACTTCACTTCTCTGGGCCTCTGCATCCTCATCTGTACGGTGGGGCTAATCGCAGAGCTTATCTGACAGGGGTGATGCAGACACCGAATGAGATAAGCTTTGTAAAGCACATACGAAGGGCTCGACAGATGTGAATTACGTAATTTCACTCATCCTAGTGTGTAAAGTCAGAGTACTTTGTGAAGACAATAGATGTGCTTTCTAAGCAGGCAAAAGATGCCTGGGCTGTGCATGAAGCCCCTTGGGGACCACCCCTCCCATTCCACCCGGTGCTCCTGCCTAATGAGCCACTGCTCCCCGCCCTCCCGGGGTCAGAAAGCTCTCCCCTCGTCTTGCGCCGATTCTGGCCCCTGTCTGTTGACACGGGGTCCTGTGGCACCAGGGCTTCCCGTCCCAGCTCTGCCCCATGCTCATTTTGTGACCTTGGATACTCGGCACCTTTTTCTGTACCAAACGGCACGATCCCTGTCCGTTTGGGTCGGATGAGGACCCAGACATGCAGGTGACACTGATCAAGAGGAGAAGGAGAGGAGCTTGGGGGACGCCGAGGGGGCCCCAGGAGCCCAGCTGCACACGTGGGGGGAAGTCACGGCGGGCGCCAGTGGCTGGGCCGTCCCTGGCAGGATGAAAGGGTCGCGCTGCCCGGGCCCTTTTGAAGGCGCCCCCTCTCATCCTGGAGGACAGCTGGAGACAATGTGTGGCTCCCTCAAACCCCTAATGAAGGCTCTAGTTGCCTCTGTTTATTTGTCTTTATACTTCCAACAGCTCGAATGCGTTTCTTGCTGGGAAAAAAATGCCAACCATTTTAATGTAAAACTAAACCGCTTCGGACCGTCATATACTCACTCCATAAACACCAGTGTTTTCTCAGGTAAACTCCAGAGATTTCTTCCTGCTCTCTTTACCTGTGCCCCCGCCCCCACTCTCGGCCCACCTTCAGGCAATGCGAACACCCGTGATTGGAGGGATTTGCCGTGTAGGGATGAGCCGGGTCAGGCCCCGCTTTTGCATCCTGTCCAGCTTTTTACAACTGTTTCTCTGGTGGAAATTCTTTGGCCTAAGAAAAAGAAAACCACTGGGCACTTGTGCGTCTTTATAAATGGGCTTCTTGCTTTCCCCAAACCACAACCGGACCAGGGAGATCCTGGAGTGGAGGGTGGGGGGGATTGATGGAGACCCAGGGGCATCTTGGGCGGTAGAGTGACCTTCTGTGGCCTCACGCCTACAGCCCGCACAGGATGGGGACGGGGAGGGGTGTGGGAGAGCAGAAGGGGCCGGGCGGTGCTGGGGTGGAAAGGTGGTACACCAGGTCTGGCCCTTTGGACCGCGGACTTGTCTGGAAAACTCCTGCCGCTCTGTGCCTCAGTTTCCCCATCATATGTGAAATGGAGGGATGGGATGTGACCCATGGTTTTCAGATTTCTAGCAGCAGAACCCTTAGTTTCAAGCAGAATCCTGCAGTGGTTGTGCTGCTCAGGCTGAACTGGGAGGCAGGGCTGGCGGGAAATGAGAGTCTGCTCTCCGAGGAGCACCCCCGCCCCCCACCACTCCTGCCCACCTGTGCAAGGCCCCGGGGTACTAGAGCGCTGTTTGGAACCCCTAGTGGGCTGTGGTGTCGGAGCCCCTCTCCCTCCAGCATCTTGTGATTCGATGCGTTGGTGGCATGACACGTCCTTGAGGACAGAGGCCAAGCCCTTTGCTGTGTCCTCCTCGCCTCTGCTAGACGCAGTCCCTGTCTGCCTCTCTCTTATTTCTCAGAACTGGCATCTCCAGCAGGCCAAACAGCTTTCATTCCCCTAAACGTACCACCCTGTCCTGCTCGGCAGCATCCTTGCACCTGCTGTTCCTTCTGCCCAAACCACCCCTCCCTGTGCTCTTCACTAATGCTTTTTTGGCTGACTCCTACTCATCCCTCAGGACTCAGCTCAGGCGTCAGCCCCTTCCGAAGGCCTTTCTTAAGTTGCACACTCTTCCCCTGGGCGCCCACAGCCCCCAGGCTTGTCACTGGACATCTCGCGTCTCCCTTATGGCCTCAGGAGCTCCTGGGGGGCCAGGCTCCGGCATGACTTTGCTCTTTTCCCCAGGCCTAGCCCAGGCTCATTTGTGTGATGGAGGGATGGCAGCTGGGTAGGGCATGGGGCAGAATGTTTCATTCTGACCTTCCAGAGGAGCATGATTTGATAGTGGTGGGCAGGGAAGCTTGCCACGAGGGCAGAGCATCAGTGCACTCAGCGCTGCAGAGATCTGCTGGGGAGGTCTCCTAGCAGCCTGTGTGACTACAGTGTCCTGTGTCCCCAGCCCCACACCCGGCTCCTGTTAGTCTCCGTTCCAGACCAGGAGAGTTGGGGACTTGGCTCCTGGCTCCCTTCCTAGCAGTGTTTTGGGGCCAGCCGTCTGCTCTCTCCCAAGGGAGGGGGCTACAGAAATACTGCGAGGTGGTCTTTGTGAAAACATGGGGGTGCCCGGTCGGCATCCGGAGCGGCGCTGCCCGCCACCTTCCCACACTCCCTCTGGCTGGATGTTCAGGGCAGCGACCGCATCACCATACGAGGTTGCTCTTCCCATTGGTAGGACTGGGCCAAAATCTCTCGTCCCTCCACTGTGCCAGCCCCACCATTAGCGACTAAGTCTTGATTTGGTGGCTTGGGGAAGAAGTCCTGCCCTGTCCCCGGGCAGAGCATGCCAAGTGCATAAACAGCAGAGAAAAACACCAAGTCGCAGAGGACGGGACAGGCAAGCACACTCTCCTTCATCTTGTTTGCAGTCTGTGCACCAGGGGCCTGGTCAAAACTCTGAGAAATAAATTAAAAATAAGTGTCTTGTGAAGACTCTTTAAAAATACCCTACCACCAAAACATACGTCCCAAAGCAGAGATGAGCCATGTGCCTACAAGGGGGCATTAATCAACAAATGTGAGTGTCCCAGAATCTCCAGTCCAGTACTTCCTCTGCCCACTAGCTTACTTATTTTGGAGCAGCCTGGGCCCTCGATGGTGTTTGGGGTCACCCTGGACGTTTGTTGGTCACCCTGGCTGCATGTGGACAGATGTTGCAATGACCCCACCTCTCCCAGCACCAGCAGGCCTGGCCCTGGCTGTTTGTCGTGGCCATCAGCCAGCCCCATGTATTGCCCGCTGTACCACTCCTCCCTGTCACCCACCTCGTCCCAACCGCATGCAGCTGGAAATAGACGGGCTGGCAGAGACGCCTTGTGCCCAGCTGGAACGCCTGTTTGTGGGAAGAGGGTAGCCATGGCGGCCCCCCAGCTGCTTGGTCTGGGGGCTTTAGTAACCTCGCAGGCTGCCTTAACGGGGGGGAGAGGATCCCACAGGCCGACTTGCCCTCCCCTGGCTCAACCCCTGGCCACCAAGGGGTCAGACGCCAGTGCAGTCATTTAGGACAAGCTTTCGTGGAGGTCCCCCCAGGTGGGATTTCTTGGGGGCCCCCATTGCCATCGGGGAGTCGCCTCCTCAGCCTGGCAGCCAGCCCCTCGTGATCTGGGCTCCGCCTGCCCTGCCAGCCCCAGCCTTGGCTTCACATGGGTATGAAGCCTGTCCTGGGGCGCCTCCCACCCCTGTGCTTCCCTCTGCCTGGAGAGCTGCTGTCTCTCTTGCCTGTCTGAGCACTCCCGTTCGTCCTTCTGCATGTCTTCTCCGGCCCTTCCTGGGAACTTGCCTCCCCCCCGCGTCTGGACCGACCGCAGTCACCGTGCTCACCACGCAGAGTCGGAAAGTTCTGTTTACGTATCCATCTTCCACATGCGTAACGATTATACAGAAATGCTCAGGGAAATCACTAGACCAAACAGAAGCTAGCCCCCCAAGTCTGCAGTTTTCCTGTCCCAGTGCTCCTGCCCAGTACCGTCCGCACGCAGCTCTGACTTGACGTGCTCATGAGCACGCACTCGTGTTCGCGTGCTGCTTTCCCGGTGTTCCGTCAGAACCTTGGCCACCGCTGACCCGTAATCATGTGGCCAAGAAGTGGGACTGGAATCAAAGCCCAGGACTTAGGAGCCGGCAGCCTGTGGGTGCGGAGTGAGTTCTGCTCTTCCTGGGGCGAGCTGGTTGAAAACACCCGGGAGGGATGATTCATGCCCTCTGGGTCAGCAGATGTCCCCTGAGTGCCCTTATCTGCCAGGTCAAGAGGTCCTGAGATGATTTCCATGGGACTTGCACCCTTAAGGAGCTCTAGGCTGTGTGCGGAAATGCTCCCCGTGTGGTATCCTTGGTGTAATTAATACCACACCCAGTATGGGGGGCAACTCGTCTGCCGGGAATGATTGAAAAGTCACCAGGTGGGGGTGGAGATGGGGTGAGGGGAGGAGGGAGCAGCATGTGCAAAGCCTAGAGAGGCTCAGCCAGGTAGGAGAGTGGGCTCAGGAGTAGAGCGTGGTGGATAAACAGGTGGCTTCTGTCAGCTAAATGCCCTCAAGGCCTGAGACATGGAGCTTCATCCCTGCAGATGCAAGCACGTCGGGGGTCACCGTTGGCTGCATGCTGGGCACAGCATCGACTCAAGCCTGGCCCCCAGCGCCCCACCTGCCGCTCCAGCCTCGCTGCACACAGACATGCACGTGCATGCACACACACCTGCATCCACCAGCAAACACACCTTTCGCTGCTCTGGTCCTCACGCGGCTGAGGGTGTGTGAGTATGGCCTCTTGAGCCTTCTCACACGCACCCTCTCTTTGTCCTGCAGCCCTCTGAGACCCCAGTCAGTGGTTCACCTGCAGTGATCGCCCCTCTTCTCTCCCCCGATGGCCAGCCAGCTCCCCGAGGGCAGGCCTTGACCGCGCGCTCACTGTGTCCTTACTGAGTGAGAGAGCAAATGGACGGACAGGCGTGGCTGAGCACCGGTGGGCCTCTGGGGGACGGCGAGGGCACAAGAAAGGTGACTTCAGCAGAGGCAGCTGCTTATGCAGGCACACGCCGGGGTGGCAGAACCAGCAGATGAAGGGGGCCCAGCAGGAAGTGGTGAGAAGTGAAAAACTGCCAGTCTCTAACCTGGGACCCTCCCTCCGGGAACCCGTCTGAAGAAAAGGGTCCCTACTACGGAAAGGGCTGGAAAGGACACGGCTCCTTAACTGGGCTTGCTGTGAGCTGGCTCATTCCTTCCTGCACTAAGTGGTCCCCTTGTGTCCCTCACGGGGACCTTTATTAATGGGGCGGAACAGAGAGGAGTGCGCCGAGGGCCAGGGCAAGGGCCCCTGTCTCCTGGACCAGCAGCAGGGGAGAAGGGCACTAGGACTGAGTCCTGCAAAACACCCTGACTCAGCTTTCAGTGAAGGGTGCAAAGGTCACCTACGGAGAAGATCGACACATGAAAAAGACAAACAAAATAGACACCTGTGATTATGGTTGTAGCTAGAGCGTAGGGCTATTGATCCATTTTTGTCACTGATTTTCAGAATTCCTTGTGAATTCAAAATTTTAAATAAAGCAGTTTTACTGGACAAGTATGATAGGGAGCCATGCTAGGTTCTTGAGGGGAGAAATGCCATGGAAAGGAAGTGGCCACAAGTGGGCTAGAAAGGGTTGGGGTGGCCTCGGAGGCATGGTGGTCTTCCCTGTGTTTCAGCCACCCTCAGTGCCCCCCTTTCCCACGAAGCTCCCTGGTGCCCACACTCACCCCTCCACGTCCACCCTCTTCCAGCCTCTCTACCGCTTTCTCAAGTGTGTCAACTCTGTTGGCACAAAACCATTTCTCATCCTGTTGTGGCTGCATGACCGACCCAGGCCTGTTAGCGAGGGACCACTTAGTGCAGGAAGGAATGAGCCAGCTCACAGCAAGCCCAGTTAAGGAGCCGTGGCAAGGGGGCGCCTGGGTGGCTCAGTCATTAAGCATCTGCCTTCGGCTCAGGTCATGATCTCAGGGTCCTGGGATCGAGCCCCGCATTGGGCTCCCTGTTCAGTGGGAGGCCTGCTTCTCCCTCTCCCACTCCTCCTGCATGTGTTCCCTCTCTTGCTGTCTCTCTCTCTCTGTTAAATAAATAAATAAAATCTTAAAAAAAAAAAAAAAGGAGTTGTGGCAGGTCAGGCAGGAGGCCACAGGGGCCTGGGACATGCTGGGGGCCCCACATTCACAGAGAACGCCCGGTGGTGCTGACGGACGTGTGGAGGGCACAGATGGGAAGAAGGAAGAAGCCAACAGCTTTGGAAGGTGGAAGAAAATGTAGAGTTTATTGGGAAGAATCAGTCCAGAGTTCCAGGCAGTGCCGAGATTGGGAGGCATATGCTGGGAGTCAGTCATCTGACCTGGCCAGAGTCCGGCAGGAAGGACTGTGTCGGCAGATGACATGGGGAGCTCCGAGCCCCTCCTGGTTCCACGGAGTGTCTCCCAAGGCGGCGCATTCCCTCTGCCCGCCCCACACACACGCCCACGGGGCAGTCACATCCAGCGGGGCCTGTTTTATTTCTGAGGATGTTCACGAAGAATCCTGTCAGAGCATTTCCCCTTTCTTTTCTCAGAGCTTCTCGCTTTGGTTCCAGGATTTGTTTGTTTGGTTTTCCTCCCCTTCCCTCTTTCCAGTCCTCTGTTCTTATCCACATCAAAAGAAATTTTTTAAAATTCCAGTGCCTCCCACAGATGTCCAGCCAGGATCATGCTCACAGCTGTGCTGTTGGAGGCCTGAGGGCGGAGGGATGAAAGCGTCCAGTTCCCATCCTGGCTCTGTCACTGACGTGTGGTGACCACGGCAGGCCGCTCGCCCCTCGGAGCTCCTGACTGTAACACTGCTGCTGCCTCAGGCTGAGGCTCGGTGACACTGAAATGAGCGTGCCTGGCACAGAGCGGGAGCCCAAGGGATGTGGCTCCCCTTCCATCCCCTGCAGCCTCCTCTCCCGCCCGTGTGCGTGAGATGAAAGGAAAAGCTGGTCTTGCCAGAAGGGGCAGAGACAGGGGTCAACGAAGTATTGTTCAGGAAGGTGTCCCCCTGCCTCCAAACCCGTACCCTCTCTACCTGCTCCCTAAAGCACTGCCCACTTAGAACGGCTTTTCTTCAGCTGAAGACTTTTGTCCTCATACCTGTGAAGGCAATGACAAAGCAGGAGGACACTTCAGACTGGGCTGACCTGCCAAGAGTCCTGCGTGGCTTCATGCATTCGTGGAGCACCAAAGCTCACGGGCTGCCAGGACTTGAGGAACATCCACTCCTCCTCCATGCTGACCTCACCCCCACGATGGGGCTCACTCCCAGGCAGGGCTGAAGCAGGTGAATGAATGAACACAGCTCTGCTCTCACCAGCCCTCCCTCGCCCTCCTGACGGGCCCGTGGCCTCCACCCCACCGTCCTGCAGACCAGCACTCACTGTCCTCATTCACCTGGAGCTGCCTTCCTTGACTGGATCCTGGAGCTAGGCCTCCCTGGGCAGCCCCTCCAGGGCCGCACAGGGCATTCCTCCTGGGACAGGCTTGGGCCAGGGCCTTCGGGCCAGAGCTGCCATCCCCAACCACGTTTTGTAGTTGTCAGTCAGTCACTCAGCCCACAAACATGGCTTATGTGCCTCATGCACTATTTCAAACCCTGAGATACGGAAACACTCAAGACAGCCAGGTCCCCCTTCTCAAGGACTTTGGATGTTCTGGGGAGACAGAGAAACAGACAGAGAAGACAGCAAGGAGATGGAAGGGCCGGGTATGTGGCAGGACAACGGGATGGAGCAAGTCCGCGGCTTTCGGTCGCTGCTCAGGGAGGTGATGTGGGCGCTGAGGTCGGAGTAAGGGGGAGCCAGCCCTGCCACGATCAAGGAAGCACATTCTGGGCAGAGGAGCAGCTCCAGATGGGAACAGGACGGCTGGGGTCAAGGACCAGCAGGGACGCCATATGCAGCAGCTGGGCCAGCAGGGCAGGGAGGAGGCTGGTAGGAGGTGTGGACAGTTCTCTTGGGCCTCGTCGGCCAGGGAAGGTAGTTTGTGTTTTATCCAAAGCCAGCAAGGAATCCTTTGGAGGCTTCTAGGCAGGGGAATAGCGCAGCTGGCCGATACTCTCAGAGGTGGTTGTGTGGGGTGGCGGGACCAGGGCGGAAGGAGGGAGGCCCGTGGGGACGCCACCGCCGTAATCCAGGCCAGAGAGGAGCGGAGCTGGGCCCAGCACCTGAAGGGTGGGGGTGAGGAGATGTATTTGCGGGCAGAGCTGACAGGACTGCACCTGCTAAGGGATTTGATGTGGGGAGTGGGGAAGGGAGGGACCACCGCTGACTACCAGGTGTCGTGGCTGAAGTGACAGTGAGCTGTGCTGCCATTGGCCGAGATGGGAAGGCTGAGGGCAGGGCCAGGCTTTGCTTGGTTCTGCTCTGTTCTCAGGGGAGGTCGAATTAGGAGTTCAGCAAGGGCTGGGTTAGGTTTGTCATGCCTTTGGACATCTAAGCGCAGGCTAGGGGTCAGCCATTGGTGTCCAAGCCTGAGGGTGGCGGAGCAGGCAGGCCCAGAGGTTTGGGCAGCGTTGGCAGCTGGGGGGCAGGTAAAGCCATGGGACAGGGTGGCCCCTCCCGGGAACAGAGCCTGCAGGTGCACAGCTCCCAGGACACAGTGCTTCCCAAAGCTGCTTCAAAGGAGGTACTGCCCACAGAATGCAGAGGTATTTGCCACCCATGTATCCGGTAAGGGTCTAGGATCTGGGATGTTTGAAGGACTCTCAGAACTCAACCGCAGACAGACGGGTACCCAGTGTAAAAGTGGGCCAGGGATTTGACAGACAGTACCCCGAAAAGGACACACAGATGGACAACAAGCACGTGGAAGGATGCTCAACACCATTAGTCAGGGAACTGCAAATCAAAACCATCACACCCCCCAGGATGGCTATAATTTAAAAAATGGAGACTCTGGAGCCCTCACGTTTTGCTGATGGGAACGGGAAATGGGGCGGCCACTGTGGAAAACAGTTTGATGTTTCCTCCAAAAGTTACACATGGAACTACTGCGTGACCCGATGCTGCTGCTGGGTCGACGCCCGAGAGGATTTAAGCATGTTCTCACAACAAGCTGAACGTGCGGTTCACAGCAGCATCACAACGGCTAAAGGGTGGAAACAAGCCGCGTGTCCATCATCCGGTGAATGGGTCTCTCCCTACAGTAGAAGATTGTTCAGGCATAAACATGAATGGCACACGCTCCAGCATGGATGGACCTTGACAACGTCCTGGTGTGTGGGAGAAGCCAGACACAGCGAACGCATGCTGTACGGTTCCATTGACAGAAAATGTCCAGAAGAGGCCCGTCCATAGAGACAGAAAGTAGGCAAGTGGTTGCCAGGAGCAGCGGGGAGGGGAGAATTGGGATTGACTGATTATAAGCACGGGGTTTCTTTCGGGGTGATGGAAATGTTCTGGAATTAGATCATGGTGATGTTCGCACCGCCTTGTGAATGCATAAAAACCGCTGACGTGTACCCTTTAAGATGATGAACCTTATGTACTATGAATCATATCTCATCAAGTGGAGAGGCGCCTGGATGGTGCAGTCGGTTACGCGTCTGACTCTTTCAGCTCAGGTCATGATCTCAGGGTCGTGAGATCGAGCCCCGCGTCAGGCTCTGCGCTCAGCAGGGAGTCTACTTGAGATTCTCTCTCCCTCCCCCCCGCCCCTCCCCACCCCCGCTCACTCGCTCGCTCTCTCTTTCTGTAAAATAAATAAATCCTTAAAAAAAAAAGGAAGTCTTTAAGAATAAGTGGGCATGTGAAAGAGGTAGCATGTGCAGGGACTGGGGCTTGTCCCACACCCCGAGGAGGCCACACACATGGCTCTGTGTCCAGTTCTGGGCCCACATGAAGTACCTGATAGGCGAGGGTTCCCCAGAGAAGGGTGACAGGGTGGTGAGCCAGCCAGCACCTCTGTCAGGAGGGAGCAGTTCCAGAAGCTGAAGCTGCTCTGCTTGGAGACCAGAAGGCTGAGGCAAGGCTCAGGGCTCCCTTAGGATGCGGCTTGTCGTCACTCTTCCGGTTTGGAAGGGACCTTACCGTCCCCTAGGGCAAGTTCACACCTGTGCTTCTCTGGAGCCCTCGGCAGGGGCTTCGCTCACCAGTTGGTAACATTTATTGCTGGTCTTTGTGTGCTGAGTGCTTTACCGCGTTATTTTCTTTAATTCCCAAAACAGCTTAAGGTACCTATTATCCCTGTTTTGTAAAGAAGGAGACCAAGGTCCAAAAAGGTTAAGCGACCGGGCCAAGGTCACACAGCAAGTTACTCCCTGAATCTCGTATGCCAGCTGGTAAGGCAAGGATGGCACGTGAGGGCAGCGGTCACGGGGAGACCTCACGGAGACTGTCGTCAGGAGGAGTGGTCAGCGGCATCTCCAGGTCCTTAGGGACAATCAGTGCTGCTCCCCCATCTCTGGAGGACCACCAGGCAGCAGCTGGGATTGAAGGTGGGGCCCAGATGAAGGATGAGGTGACCAGAGTCTCAAGGCCAACAGCTTCAGCGGAGCTGTGTCCCGTCGTGGGCCGGCTCCTCCAGTCTGGATGTGAGCGGTGGGCTTGAAGGTCTGGAAAGCTGACCCCACCACTCATGAGCCTGATCTCCCTGTCCTAAGCTTGGATGCAGGCCCAACCCGAGGGGCTCCGTGTCCGAGCAGGGCCATGGTGGGAGACCCCGTGTCTCCTGCATCTAGCTGACCTGCTGGAGAGTCAGGCACCCCAGAGAAGGCCCCAGCTGATGCCCAGCCCAGGAAGCAGACAGGTCCCGGGAGACCCCAGTCTTACCTCCCCCCTGCCTATGCCAACGCCTCTGACAGCTCAGGGAGTGTCCTGGATCTGCCAGAACCCGGGCCCCAAAGCTCTAAGACCCATGTGTATTTTACCCGAAATCTAATCCATCTGGTTCTCATTTATTTACACTTAACTCATCAAATGCAATTTTGCAAGAGCCGTTCGATAGCCAAGAGGCTTTTCTGCCTAAGCCTCCCTTCTGAAAGGGGCCAGGGGAGGGCTGGGGCCTCAGCCCTCAGGGACCAGCAGGGAGCTGTCAGGGCTGGAGGTCAAGTTTGGTTTCTAAGATGGGCCGGGGCCTCCACCTCTGTTCTTGGACCCTCAGTGGGGTCTGTGATGCCGGAGCCAGGCACAGGGTCTGACACATAGTAGGCTCTTGGCAGCCAGGAAAACATGGGCGGGGCCCAAGCAGAACACAGAGTCTCTGTTCCAAATCGTGAAATGTTCGTGGGAAACACAAAGCAAGCAAAGCTGGATCCAGAAGTAATTTTTAGTTATTATAAATAACTGCAAACCTGGATTCTTGGTCCAAAGTAGGACAAACAGCCAGCTATTAATAAAAATAAACACTAGCACCTTGGGCCAAAAGCAAACCTCATAGGCAAACCACAGTCCTGCCTGCAGAGGCCGTCCGGAACCAGATCAACCGACAGCCTATTGGTGTCAGCTCTGGAAACCTTCTTGCTGGAAAACAACCATGGGCATCACAGGGCATGGGCCCATCCCAGACACAACCCTCTGGCTGGCTGGTGGGGGCGGGGGTGGCCTGTGCCCGTGAGCGATGGGCCCACCCAGCAGAGATGGGCAAGAGTCACAGCTGACGGCAGTCTCCCCGACCCCAGCATCCAGACCTCCTGTCAGGAGCTACAGCGTAAGGCGGGGACACCTGACCCCGGAGACTCTGTTTGGACTTGGTCTGTGGAGCCAGGGTGCCATTCCTCTTTTGACTAGAGTGGCCACCGTGGCCACCGGGACTGGGAGGGGTGGCTGGAGGCCCTGAGGTCAAGGAGGAGCATGCGGACTATGCCTTTGGGCAGGAATTGAGGCCCAAGCCAGGGAGGGTGGTGCCTCAGTCATGGAGGCAAACAAATGGGCAAGGTGGTAAGGAAGCCGACAGACAGCCTTGGTGACTGCTCGGGTGTGGGAGGGGCAGGAGGGGGCTTCTCAGGCCAGAGTGGCTGGGGGGCGGGGGGCGCAGGCAGGGCTGGAGTGAGGCCCCTCTTTGGCACCCTAGTCTCCCTCGCTCCCTCCCACCTTCTGTCCTCCCTCAGCTGTTGGCTGAATGAATGAGCCGCTGAGACTCAGGCTGGGAGCAGCCTGCGCAGAGCAGAGGCCATGTGTCTTTTCTCCCAGACTGCATCGGGATGATCTGTTTCTGAGGGTGTCCCGCAGCCCCACCAGCCAGCGGCCCCCTGAGGCCATGACCAGCCGGTTCAGCTTCCCCTTCCCTCCCCTCCCTGCACCCCTGCCAGCTGCCCCCACCCCAGCCCAAAAGAGTCAGGGGCTCAACCAGTCGTCATGGCACAAAGATGTGTTTGTGTGTTCAAGAGGGGAGCACGTTCCCCCGGGGGGGGGGGGGGGACGAGCAGGGCGGCAGCTGCAGGCCGGGGCCTTCCAGAGAATGACCTGGCTGGTCCAGGCGGCCTGTGATAGAGGGCCACACAGGACCTTCACAGAGCCAGGGCTTTGGGTCTGATCTCCACAATACATCCATCAATTCTTCTGTTGCCAATTAAGAGCGTTTCCTACTATGAGCCCAGAGCCTGCCCCCAAACCCACAGGGCCTCCTCTCTGCTCTGCAGCTAAGTCCCTGTGTTCAGGAGCTCCCTGACTTCTGGGAACGTTCATTTAGCTGTGGCCATAAAAGAAGATGAAGGACCGTGAGCTGCCGGCAGGATTCAGAGACAGAATACTCCCCGTATCCCTTCCGGAGCCCACTCAGAGAGCCTGAAGCATGGATTGGAAACAGGCTTGCTCAGGGCCCTCCCTGCACACTGGCTCAGCCTCTGCCCAAGGCCGCAGTGGTTAATGATGCTCGACTTCTTCCCCAAGGACTGTTCCTTCTCTCAGCAGCACTGATGGGAATAGGGGCCAGGAGGACCCAGACAGAGCCAAGGTTTGTGAGAGCCCTTGAGGTCTCCTCAACAGGGGGTGTGCAGGCCGCAAATCTTCCAGAACTCCTCTTCTGCCCAAAGGGTCACCGGCTCTTCCCCATCTGTGCCCTGCCATACCTCTTCCACAAAACTTTGCTTCCACAACACCTCTCCGTCCTCTAGCCTCACATCATGAATCTCCCTGCCCTCCTCGGCCCAGCTCGTCACTGTTCTCTGTGCTCAGGGCCAGTCCAGCAGCAGCTTGGTGAACAGGGACTTAACAAGAGATGTTCACTTTGGCGCCCCGGCAGCTCTTGGGGAGTGTGGTACATAGCAGGTGCTCAGGGTCTGTGGAGGGAATGAATGAACAAAACCATTTTGGGTGAATTTCGAAGGCAAGGACTTCCGTCTGGACAAGGAGGGAGAGGGTACCCCAGGAGGAGGTGCATGTGTGCATATGAAGGCGAGTGTGAGCAAGAGGGTATGTTCAGAGAACAGCAGAAGCGGGTGCGGCTGCTGGAGAGGTGGCACGCTGTGGAGAGCCTTGAATGTGCCCCCTCTTTGTGCCCAGGAGGAACCAGGACGGCTCTCTGCGCCAGGGGACTGACCTTGTAGGTAATGAGCTCCCCATCACTGGCATGTACGAGCACACAGGTGCCATTCAATTTATCCTGCTGACACTTAGCGCCTACTCAGTCTGAGCATCCACTGGGGGCAGGCGTATAAGGGAGACTCGGATCTCTCCTCAACCCACGGTAGAGACAGGATGACCAAGCCCGAGGTCCCGGGCGGAGCAAGTCTGGGCGTAGGGGGTGAGCAAAATCTGCCGGGCACCAGGAAGCCTTCAGAGACGGGGAGTATTGGAGACACAAGCACGTAAGGTCGGGGTGGTGTGTTAAGCGGACACACCCAGGGAACCACCTCTCGTTGCCATGATTGGGCTTGAAGCGTCCTCACAGAGAAGCCAGATCACAGAAGAGCAGGGAAAGGCCTTGGATCCACACTCATCAGGCATCGAATCCCTCTTCTTCCTGTTTTATGGCATTAGGCATATCCCTTCTCCTCCCTAGGCCTCCATTTTCTCATCCAAGCGTCTGTCTGGTAGGAATACTGCCCCCAGGGTGGAGCTCTGGTGCAGATCTGTGAGGACAGACCCTGAGCGCCCCGGCTGGCAGCGAGGACTGGCCTCTATGTCCAGGCTGCCAGCCCTGCGCAGCCGACCCTGATGCTCGTCCCCGGTGGGGGCATGGTGCCGTGGGACTCCCACACCGGGGCCTGTCCATGCACGAACAGTTCCATGGGAGAGAAGGATGAAGGCTGTGTGTGCCTCCAGCGCTCCAGGAGGGCTTCCTGGAGGGCACAGTCTGCACTTCCTCCTGCTGATGAGACCTGAGCACCTGCCCCAGGCCACAGGCCATGGGCCAGAGCCAGAACTCAGGTTGTCCGACTCCCAGGTGTAGGCTCCCTCTTTGTCGTGCGGGACCTCTCATCACAGAGTTTTCTGAGTCCTGCGGGGGGCCAAGGAACAACGTGTGCCGGGCTGCCCACCCTCAGGAGGGCCGGGGGGTTAAGTAGTTCTCATAGTGCTATGTTCCAGGTCAACCCAGCCTGCCCTAGGCCCGTGGGTAGCCATCTCGCAGACCCAGCTCCTCCAGCTGGTCACTCTCCAGGCTTCACTGTGAGTGCTGTCTGGGGGCCTGAGCCCCGGGGCGTGAGGGGTATGAAGTGGGCATCAGGCCCCTCATCCAGCCCCTAGAGAAGTTGGTAATGCCCACAGGCTGCCCAAAGGGATTCTGAGACTTGTGGTTTCCTGTCCAGCTTGAGGGAGGCCTGTGTTTGGACCACAGTGGAAAAAGGGTGCGGAGAGGGCAGCCCCCTCTTCCCTCCTGCTTAATCTCGGGGCTTTGTCGTTTGGGAGTGGGGAAAAGAAATGTTTACATGGCCTTGCATTTGTTTCAAATTATTCATCAGTGTTTGAGAGTCATTGTTCCCGGCTAGTGTAAACAGCGCTGTCCCAAGGCCCGGCCACTCGGCCAGCTCACTGAAGTTCTGTCGATGTGCAGCGTCTACAGTCCTCTGGCTCCCGGCTCCCAGGGAAGTGGGGAGAGGGGCCAGGCCAGCTTCGTGGTGGGCAAAGGCATGAGCTCAGGAGGTGGACAGCAAGTTTAAGTCCTGCCTTCGCTCCGAGCAGCTGTGTGACTTGGCTCAAGTGACTCTGGTTGTCTGTGTCTTGGTGCCCTCGTCTGCACAATGGAGGCGTCCCACAGCCTGGCACGCAGCGCTGCCACAAGGGTCGAGTGAGTTGCTATTTGTGAGGCCCCATGCCTGACACATAGTGAACACTCGAGGGATGTTAACTTTGCGTTGTTATTGGTAGGATGAACAAGACTTGGTGCCTGGCTTAGAGCCATTCATGGTCTAGTGCAGGCAGGGGAGAGACGCCCGGAGGCAGACACTGCAGAGGGGAGGGGAGGTGCCCCCAGCAAGGGTGACATTAGCCCTGGGCCCTGAGGGAGCCACCACTAAGTAAGACTCTGTTCAGTGGAGAAAGGTCTTCAGAATAATCCCTCTCTGGCCTTCCCAGCTCCCCTGGGACCCCACTCTGTCTCTTCTCAGCAAGAGCCACCTTCCCCATTTTAACTGTAACGGTTGGTGGCTTTTAGAGTTCAGATCTCTGCCCCCCTCCCGGCCGCCACACAGCTGACATTTGAGCTTCCTGGAGATAATGGCCTCCCTCGGCGCTGGCCTCAGAGGCAGCCATGTGGTCTCTTGGGTGGTGAAGTGGGCTGTTGTCCCTAAGCCTCAGTAGGACCCAGCTGACGTCGTTCCAAAGCTGAGTCCTCTCCTGGTTCAGTGCAGGTCAGTCCGCCTGGTTCTTGACATTTTCACATCGTTTTGGTTCCGGTACTGAAAGATGGCTGTGTTAAGAAGAACAGCATAAAAAGCTTAGTGCCAAAGCGTGCGTGTGTGTGTGTCCGTGTGTGTGTTGGGGGTCAGGGGATTGGCTAGAAGCAGCCAGTAGCTCACCTTGCCTTTGTGGTTTCATGTTTTCGCCTATTAAAGTGACAATACAGACATGGCACATTAAGGTTTAAGAAGCCCTTCTTTCATTAAACAAACTGACAGTGTAGGGGGTTATGACTTCGGTAATTGAAACATGCTGTTCTGTTTAAGACCAGAACTCCATAAAGCCTCTTTTCAGCCAATAGCATCCTTTGTGCCAGCAGCCTCTGGTCAAAAATGAGTGTCGGCCCTGAGGTCTGTCTCTCCTAGAGAGTGGGAAGACCACTTAGCGACCTTGTGCAGCTGTCTTGGCAGCCAGACGTTAGAGCCTTTTAAAAACTTCCCCATTCTCTAGACTTTTGAAATCAGTTTGCAAGGCAGAAGGCAGGCTGCCCTGTCCTCTAGCCTCTCCGGGGCTGCCAAGTCTTGTGTTACTGGTTATAAATCTGAGGTGTGAATGAAGAAAGAGGGGACATTAGAGTTTGGTTGGCGAGGCTCTGTGTTGGGGGTAGACAGTGCAGGTTGCACAATCTTCCTAGAGAGGGAAAATCCAGCAGTATCCGTGAGATCACAATTTGGGAGTCAGACTACCAGGTGGGACCTCAGACAGGTGACTTTGCCCCTCTGGACCTCAGTTTCCTCATCTATAAAATGGGCTAATACCTGAATCTGATTTACAGGGTTGCTGTGAGGATTAAAGGAGTTAGTGCAGGCCAGATACTTAGAACAGTGCGGGTCACACAGGATACTGAGGGTCAGCTAGCATTACAACCATTGTAACTATCTACCTCTATGGAGTAACTCTGTGGAGTACTGTTGTGGAGTACCATGTAGAGTATGTCCATGGAGTACTACCATAGAGTACCACTGTGGAGCACCACTATAGAATATCACCGTAGTATAGCTCTGTGTGGTGTTGCTGTGGAGTACCACATAGAGTACCTTTGTGGAGTATCACTGTAGTATCGCTCTGTGCAATACCACCATGGAGTACTACCAAGGAGTACCTCGGTAGAGTATCACTATAGTGTAATTCTGTGCAGTACTGCTGTGGAGTATCACGTGGAGTATCATGGTAGTATAGCCCTTTATGGTGCCACCATGCAGTACCACATTCGGTACGTCTGCGAAGTATCACCATAGTATTGCTCTGTGCAGTGTCACCATGGAGTACCACATGGAGTACATCTGTGGCATAGCACTAGAGTATGCACTCTGAATGAAGTACCACATTCAGTACCTCTATGAAGTATCACCATACTATAGCTCTGTGTGGGATCACCATGGAGTACCTCTGTGGAGTATCACCGTAGGATAGCTCTCTAAAGTACCACATGGAGGGGCGCCTGGGTGGCTCAGTCATTAAGCGTCTGCCTTCGGCTCAGGTCATGATCCCAGGGTCCTGGGATCGAGCCCCGCATGGGGCTCCCTGCTCAGCAGGAAGCCTGCTTCTCCCTCTCACACTCCCCCTGCTTGTGTTCCCTCTCTCGCTGTCTCTCTCTCTGTCAAATAAATAAATAAAATCTTTAAAGTACCACATGGAGTACATCTGTGGAGTATAACTAGTATCATTCTATGCCATACCATAGAGTACTGCCAAGGAGTACCTCTGTGGAGTATCACTATCGTGTAGTACTGTGAAGTACATCATGGAGTATATCTGTGGAATATCACTGTAGGATATAGCTCTGCGGAGTACCACATGGGGTACATCTATGGAGTATTCCTAGTTCGCTCTGTGCAGCGTTACCATGGAGTACCACGTGTAGTACATCTGAGTATTGCTGTAGTATCGTTCTGTGCAGTACCACATGGAGTACTTCCGTGGAGTATCACCACAGTGTGGCCCTGTGCAGTACCGCTGTGCAGTACCACATGGAGTACTCCCGTGGAGTATCACCGCAGTGCAGCCCTGTGCAGTACCACATGGAGTACTTCCGTGGAGTATCACTGCAGTGTGGCCCTGTGCAGTACCACTGTGCAATACCACATGGAGTACTTCCTTGGAGTATCACCGCGGTGCGGCCCTGTGCAGTTCCGCTCTGCAGTACCACATGGAATACTTCTGTGGAGTATCACCGCAGTGCGGCCCTGTGCAGTAAGCACATGGAGTACTTCAGGGGAGTATCACCGCAGTGCGGCCCTGTGCAGTAAGCACATGGAGTACTTCTGTGGAGTATCACCTCAGTGTGGCCCTGTGCAGTACCACTGTGCAGTACCACATGGAGTACTTCTGTGGAGTATCACCGCAGTGCGGCCCTGTGCAGTACCACTGTGCAGTACCACATGGAGTACTCCCGTCGAGTATCACCGCAGTGCGGCCCTGTGCAGTAGCGCTGTGCCGTACCACATGGAGTACTTCCGGGGAGTATCACTAGTATCACTCTATGCAGTGTCACCATGGAGTACTACAAGGAGTACTTCTGTGGAGTATCACTGGAGTACCTCTCTGTGCAGCCTGGGAAACTGATCCCATCCATGCGCTCCCAGCGGATCACACCGCACTTCCAGCACCAGGTGCGATTTCTCTTGTCCCCTCTCTCCTCTCGCAGATGTGGACGAGTGTCAGGACAACAATGGCGGCTGCCAGCAGATCTGCGTCAATGCCATGGGCAGCTACGAGTGTCAGTGCCACGGTGGCTTTTTCCTCAGCGACAACCAGCATACCTGCATCCACCGCTCCAACGGTGAGTACTGCCCGTGCTGACCGGGCACGCCCCCCACCCCCCCAGATACAGGGCCCCTGGAAACTCCCTTCGCCACGTCTTGACTCCGGGGGCCTCGGGGTCCAGGCAGGGAATTTGGGTGGTGGCCTGAATGGCTGTTTTGTGCTTCTGGTGTGGGCTCTGCACAGACCTCCTCCCAGCTCCCGCCCACCGCCCGCTACACCGGGGCTGGTGGTGCTCCTGGTGTTTTTATGTGGAGGCGAGGTGGGGCCGCAAATGGGCAGATGTGACCAGAGGAGCTGTTTTCCTTTCTGGGCTGAAGGCCGGCTGTGGCCAGGAAGAGTGGGGCCCCATCCTCCGTGGTCCCCCTTCCCCAAGGTGAGCTGGAGGTCTGACCAGGCCGAGTGCCAATTTCTCGGTCTCCGCACGTTCACCGGGTCACCAGCCAGCAGAGGGTCCTTGTGGTCGGGAGCCTGCTGCCCCCTGGATGCTGGGTGGGATGGCAGGCCGGCCGGAGCGCGGGAGTGGCCCGGCGCAGCCCCAGGCTGGGACAGAACCTGGCCTCTAGCCGAGCCCAGCAGGTGAAGGGCCTTGGTTTCAGGGGACGGGTGGTCAGAGTTTAGGCCCAGGGCAGCAGGACCGCGAGGTAGGACAGCGGGCCAGAAGGCAGGACCCCATGCCTGGAGGAGAGGGGCTTCTAGGTAGAGGGAACAGCATTTGCGAAGGCTTAGAGGCGTGTCTTGCTTAAGATAATGGCAAGGTCTGGAATCCCGAGGCGGGCTGTGTGCTGCAACAGAGTGGGCTGTGGGCACGGGCGAGAGCCAGCATGTGCGCTCACGAGAGTGGTGGTTTTAAATTATCCATTTTTTAAATCAATACTTTTTAATGGAAACAACTTGGCCAGAAATTTGTCACAGAATTTTAAGACCCATTAAAACAGAAGTTTAATAAAGAAAAAAAAAAAAGAGTAGATGGGGAAGGAGGCCAGGACAGCCACGTGACCCCAGCCTGAGCCCGGCCCCCAAGGAGGAGGTGCGGGGGGGCCTGGCCTGCAACTGTGGCACCAGCGGGAGACCAAGGAGTGGCTCACACTGAAAGGTGGGGACAGAACCCTGGGCCCAGAGGCGGCCTGGTGGGCGTGACCCCAGCTCTGCGGCTCCCTGCGGGGGAGCCCTCAGCTTCCTCACGCACGAAGTGGAGATGTGGCACCGACCCACCAGGGTCTTTGGAGGATGGGACGGGACCTCAGGCGTGGGGGGTCCTGCGCACACTAGGGCGACAGAGGCTGCAAGGTGAGGCTTGGGGGCGCTGGGTGTGCTTTCTACCAAAAAGCAATTCCTGAGAAAGAAAAGAGGAAAACATTTAAAAGTACAAAGCCCAAGGCAGAGAAGCAAAACTGCTTTACTGGACACCTTTCAGAGCTTGGTGCTTATTTAGGCAGTTTCCTCGGAGACAAGACGGGCCTGGTAGTCCCCACACTGCCGTGTCCCCAGAAGGATGTGAAGGCCAAGCTCTGTGGTCCCTGGACACTCACCGCAGCTGCACTGTGCGGACCTCCCGGCAGCCCGCGCCCGTGAGGCCTCCCAGCTGCGGGGCTGTGGGGCTGTGGGGTCGAGCTGCCCAAAATGAGGACGCGGCGCCCAAGTCGAGTTTTATAAGAAGCAGATTTATGGGGAAGTGAGTGAGTGGTGGTGGTGGGAGGGGGGTCCTGCTTTCATCAAGAAGGGGGTTTTACGGGGTGACTGCTCTGAGCAAGCCATAAAGTCCCCAAGGCCAGGGTGGCCTGAGCCTCTTTTCCAGCCAGGTCGTATGTGCTCTGTTCCTTTGAAGAACAGCTTTCCCACGAGCAGGGCTCCAGGTGAAGTCGTGAGGCCCCTGGTTGAAAGGAGGGTGCACAGAATGGGGAGCCGGCACAATGTAAGATGCGAGACCACAGCTGTGGCCTGTTTGTAACCGGGGCCTGCTTTGGCCTGGAGGCATTCGTTTGGGCTACAGATGCCACAAAACAAACCTCAGCATCAGCCAGAAGGGTAGGTTCGGGGGGACATGATAACGGGGGGGCAGCAACACTGGCTGCTGTGGGATCACGTGCTTACTCTGAGCCAGGCCCTCGCAGCGACCTGGTGAGGCGGGGATATTATGACCCTATGACGGGTGAGGAAGCCAAAGCAGTCAAGTTAGGAGCCTTGCCCGAGGTCATACCCTAAGGAATTGGCAGAGTCAGGACTCCGGCCCAGGTCTTCAGCTGTGATGTGATGAGGCTGGTGAGGAAAGAAAGGAGCTGGAGGAATAGACAGAAGTAGGCAGAAGCCACATGTGAGCTGAAACCAGATGACCAACAAGACCAGCCATGGGAAGAGTTGAGGAGGGGGGGTGTGCCAGTCAGTATGTGTGCAAAGGCCCTGAGGTAGGAATGGACCAGGCTTTGGTGAAAAGCAAAATGAAGGGTAGGGTGGTGGAGCACCGCGAGCCAAGGGGAGAGGAGCCCAGGATGAAGGGAGTCTGGCAGGGCCCAGACCCCGTGAGGCTGGTAGAGTGTGGGCAGGAGTTTGGATTTCGTGCAGAAGGCAGCCGTGGGAAATGTGCTAGAAGGCAGAGTGGAGGCCTTCAGGGCATCTCAGATACTGGACCTCAAATTACTTGTGTGGTGGAGCCTTGAGGCCGCATGCCTCACCCTTCCCAAAGGCCCTGGCTAGCCAGATCCTGAAGCCAGGAATTGAGATTTAGCCAGAACACAGATCTGGGGGCCTCAACCCTAATCTTTGTTAACCAGCACTAACCAGCACATTGGTTAAAGAAGTCCCTTCTCTTACTAGGATTTTTGTGTGAATCTCCCAATTTTTATTATTTTTTTAAATTTTTTCTAAAGATTTATTTATTTGAGGGAGAAGGAGAGCACAAGCAGGGGGAGCGGCAAAGGCAGAGGGAGAAGCAGGCTCCCTGCTGAGCAGGGAGCCCGATGTGGGGCTCAATCCCAGGACCCTGAGATCATGACCTGAACCACCCAGGTGCCCCATGAATCTCCCAATTTTTAAATCTGGGCAATGAGTCTGTGTAAAAAGCAGCAGACAGCATCTTGGACCCCTCCTGAGGGACAAGTGGCAGCATTTCCAGGGTTCCCAAAGGCTGTGCGGAAAGGCCGAGGAGGACAAGCAAGCGCATGGTACATCTGCCGACTGCCGTAACGCCTGTGGGTGAAGACAGCCCGGGTGACCGGGCACGTTGCCTCCCTCCTGAGCCTCCGCCGGTTGTGACAACTGCCCATCATGATTGTGTGTCTACTACAGTAATGATGGTTAGGGCTCAAAATCAGCGGGTGTCCGGGGTGCGGGGACCCAGCTTCTTTTGCGCCTAAGTGTCCTCTGATCCCTGTTGCTCCTGGGACGGCCCATGAGTCCAGAGCTATTTGGCAAATCAGACTCCTCATGTCACCTGACTCTTCCTAATGCCTGCTTCTCGGAGCCTCCCCCTGAGCAGAGAGAAATGCACGACGGCTGCTTCTGATTTGAGGGGCCTGGATGCATGAGCAAGGTCAGCCAGGGTCAGTCTAGGCTCCTGGCCGAGAAACAAGGGCATGGGACTCAGCCCTCCTGAGTGGCCCCACGTCCTAGGCACCAGTGCAAACCCTGGCCCGAGGCATGTGGATCTGGCCAGGCTGGGGCTGGGAGTTCTAGGTTTTCAGCTGTTCTCCATCTCCACTAGCCACGCGGCCTCAGCACAGCCACTCCTGCCTCGCTGGGGCTCCTCCCCTGTAAACTGGGACCAGTGGTCCCTCCCAGGCAAGTGAGGGATCCATTAGGGAAATGCTCTGAAGCAGGCAAGTGCAGTGCCCGCCCTAGGGGTGGCCACTCCCAGGCAGCTTCTTCCAGTCTTTAGAACTCAGGCTCAATTTGGGGAGTCAGCAGTTCCTGTGTGCCAGCCCTGGGCAGGAGGGGACACAGAGCTGTCGTGACCTGGGGCCCATCTCCTTCTACTCGGCGCTTCCACGTGCTGGTTCTGGCACCTTAACAGCCCACGTTTGCCCCAACTCAGGCTCTGGCCCCGCAAGCGATAACAGCCTGGGGCAGCCAGTCCGGGCCAGTGCCAGCCTGCACTGCCCCCTTCATGGTCATGCGCTCTGGGAGCCTGTCCAGTACCAGAGGGGATGGGCCACCGAGCAGCCAGCACCTTCTAGCTCTCTCCGTCTCCCGTGCCTGCTCTTTATTCTTACATGTATGTCATGTCTGTGTTCCAAGAAGGAGTTGCCTCCTGGATGAACTTGTCTCTTTCCTCCTGAAGAATTCCTTCTTTCAGTCTGAGCAGCATTGATTTAGGAGGAGAAGGTGCTCAGAAAGGCGTGGGTCTGACCGGCGGTGTGATTGCGGGCTGTGTTTCATTCATTCGCGTGCCAGGTGTCCGGCTGGTCCCTGGGATCCCAGGGTGAGCAAAAGCAGACATGGTCCCCTGCGAAGCTTTCAGTCCAGAAAAAGGACTAAATGCTAGGCAAGGGTTGAAGTTGCTGGATAATAATGAGCTGAGAAAATACAGTCTGGAGAGAAGGATCTAGAGCTCCTAGGGGTCTAGTGTTCTCATCTGAACAGGGGAGGTGGTCATGAGAATGGTTTTCTCATCGGCCCGGTGAAGGATTGCCACTCTTAAGAGCGCACGTTCTGGGGCCCAGCTGCCCAGGCCAGAACCCCAGCTCCAACATTCAGTATCTGTGTGACCTTGAGCAAGTCACTTAACTCCTCTGTGCCTGTAGGGTCTTTAAAATGGGGATAGTCATAGTACCTACTTCATAGGATTGACGAGATGTTGTAAAGATAACTCAAAAAACGTGGGTTCTTGTTATTGTTATTTATCACAGACGAGGAAACAGGCCCAGAGAGGACACGAGCTCGCCCAGGGCCCCAGAGCAAGCCAGCAGGAGATTCCGCCTGGGTGCATGCTGGGCAAGGCTCTGCTGATGTGTGCTGGGTGCTGGCTGAAGCCTGAGCTTCAACTGAGGGTGGAGGGGAGCCTGGGAGTCAGTCCTCATCCTCAAGAAACTCCCTTCCCCGGAGGGAACTGCTGACCCTGGCACCTGGATTTATCCATGCTCAGGGCAGCCCATGCCGATGCCTGGGGCCGGCCAAGATGACTGGCTTTACTCGTTCATCCAGCACAAGCTCGCCGGCATCTCCCGCCTGTCCCACCCAGGGCTGCAGAGGGCAGACCAGCCCCCTGTCCTGCTGTAGAGCTTGGAGCAGGGTGCCAAGCCCCTGCTGGGCACAGGCAGTCGAGAAGAGGCATGAAAAGGACATCAGGTGTCTGTCACTCACGCTGGGTGCCTCACCCCACTGTCGACTGGTGCTCCCTGTCAGTCCTCAGTGAGAGCACCCATCCACTACACAGCCCGGCCTGAGCCGACGCCGGGGAGAACTGTCAGGCTCTGTCTCCTCTTTTCTCCAGCGGCTGCCGCGGCCTCCCACCCCGCCTTGTTGCTGGCCGCAGAAGGCAGTCTTCTACCTGATGCCTGTGTCCCTGCAGCTGGGGAGCCCCGTGTGGGCAGGAACTGTGTTCCCTCCAGCCCTGGGTGCCAACGTTGGGCCCTTTGGAAAGGACAAGGGGAGAAAGGAGAAGGATGCTCAGCTCTCGATGGCTCCCCAGGCCCAGGCCCTCTTCATCCTCGGGTCATGCGGGCAGATTCCTGGTCGGCATGTGCTAGTGAATGGGGGGCTTGGGCCGGGCACTGAGCCCCGTGATAGGGACCCAGCGGCTCTGGAGGCTGCCCTGTGGCTGAGCACGCACCGAAGCCCTGCTGTGCCGCCTCCTTTCCCGTGTTTGATGCGCGGGGACGGGCCACAGGGCAGCTGAGCAGCTGTGCCCCCGGGAGGCTGAGGCCCGTGCAGAGCCAGCGCCAGGCCGGCGCTCTCCCAGCAGGGGCATCATGGGTTTACCCGAGCGCATCTAACATTGTGCTTAATGCCCTTCTGAGCCTGTTTCAGTGCACAGCTAGGAAACCACGGTGCCTGCCCACCCCTCCGCATTCCTCTGGCACTTTCTCACGAAGCTCGAGACTGGCATCAGGGGTAAACTGGCTCCAGCAAAAATCGGAGGTAGGGCCTGGAATAGGAAAGCTTGGCCTCCTTGATGTTAAATAACCAGGAGGACGGCGCGAGCTGCATTTACTGTGTGCTTACTGCGTGCCAGACATTGATACTGCTTTTCATGCGCTAGCACATAGTGAGCCCATTTTCCGGATTAAGAAACTGAGGCACGGAGAGGTTGGGGAACTTGCCCAAAGTTGCCTAGCCATCGCTCTAGCAGTCTGGCCCCGAAGCCCGGGCAGACTATGCGGAGTGTTCTGACAGGCTCAGAGCCCTGTGCATAGCTGGCCTAGGCTGGGTGAGACCCAGGGGAGGCTCTGAGGGACAGCAGAGACACCTCCTCAACTGGAACCACCCACAGTTCCCCAAACGTGAGCGCTCCCTATACCCAGTGTGCCTCGTGAAGCACCAAGAGTTTCAAAAACATCTGGTGGTGGAAATGTCCTGAAATGGCTCACCCACTTCCCTCTTCTCTTCAGGGAAGCAGCCCGAGTCGGCTTGGCCTCTTTTCTCTACAGTTACGAACTTGAGTTACCGAGATGGCCACTCCCCTCCGGGCGAGGGAGAATGCTTGTTAGTGTCTGTCCTCGTGCTGAATGTCCCCAGACACCTGGGCTGACGTTGCAGGTGTCAGCCGTTCGGTCCCGCTGCCTCGAGCTGGGTCTTGCTGGGAAGGCAGCGGGGGTTCCACGCATTCACACGGGTAGGAGACTGGGGGCTCCGGGCTCGTTGGTGATGTGCTTGGGCTTCGTACCAGCTGTTTGCCTCGTGGGAACCTTCTCGCTTGTTTCGGAGTTTATAGCTATACTCCGGATGATTCCATTATGCAAAGATGGCCTCTATTAAGTTAAATTATTTCCTTAGAACTCAACATGAAATGGTGTTGGAGTCTGTTCATTTTATCTATAAGTTTGTGAGGGTAAATACCCCAGTGTAGCTGGAGACAAAACAATAGGATTTTTTTAACTTTCTATTGTGAAATAATTACGGATTCATAAGAAAATGCAAAAATAGTAGAGAGAGGTCCCATGAATGCCTCACCCAGTCTCCCCCCTCAACAGCATCTTCCATCACTAAAGAACAGTACCAGCCCTGGGAGTTGGCGTCCATACTGTGTGTGCACATGGTTCTCTGCCATTCTGCTAGATGTAGATTCGTGCAGTCGCCTCGGCAATCAGCAGTTCGCATTGTAGGGGCGCCCGCTGGCTCACGCACATGTGGGGCATGTGACTCTTAATCTCGGGGTCGTGAGTTCGTGCCCCACGCTGGGTGTAGAGATTGCTTAAATAAACACATAAATCACTAAAAAAGTATTCACATTGTCTTAGTAATCGAATAGCTGAATACCCTGCTAGGCACGCTGCAAGCGCTCTCCCTTGCTTCACTGGGGGCTATGCGAGTCGGCGTCTAAACCAGCACGCTTCCAGAGCGAAGGGAGGCACGATTAAACGTGACAGGGCAGCAGGTATAAACTGGGACTGTCCTGGGCAATCCGAGGCCTAAGGTCACCCTAATATTACCTCATTTAACCACTTGAAACTGTCAAGGAAGGGGCTAGCTACTCCCATGTGCGGCTGTGCCCAGAGCCATGTGGCACACAGGGGTGGTCCCAGGGCTGGCATCTGGGCAGTCTGGCTTCAGATCCTGACCACCTCCTGGGGCTCCCTCCCACTGCTTAAAGGAACCACGACTATCCCATGGCTCAACTCTTCTTCGGGTAGGCATGAAAATGGGGTTCTAAAGAGAGCAGGGACTTCCTCACCCACGGTGCCCACCAACCTGGCCTGGGGCTGTGATGCCCAAGCCTGCACCCTGGCATGACGTGGTGTGGCCTGGCGTGCTGGGTGGTCAGCATGGGTCCCGAGCAGCATCAACAGTGCTGTTCGGCTCAGGGGGAACTTCATTCTGTCTGGGGGCTGGAGACCAGGGGAGGTAGAGCGGCTGGAAGAAGCCCCTGAGAGCAGGTGGCCCCCAAGGTAGCCAACTGGCAGAGAGTGAGTGGGCGGGCAGTGGGCACAGGGAATCGTGGGGGATCGGGGTGCAGTGGGGGCTACAGTGGGAGGGAAGGGGTGAGAGGCTGCTGGGACCATCTGGGTCCAGGCCTTGGTTGGAAGAGATGGATCAGAAGCAGCTGACCTTGAAAAACAACTTGAAGTGGGCCATGGAGACAGGCAGAAATCTGAGACAGAGGTGTAGGACACAGCCGCAGGGTCACAAACACAGGGCCCCCTCCTCCCGTCCTGGTCCCCAAGTTCTGGGATGGTCTGGAGCAGGAAGGGCCCTCGGGCACAACCCCCTCAGCGCCACGTGACTGAGCCTGCTGGGTCGGGTGCCAGGTCTGCGCTGATGTCAGGTCGTGTCTACCGTGCAGGGAAGGGGGCTCCCACTGAGCCTCTCCCACATGCCTGATACTCCTCCTATGTGGTTGCTTTGGATTTTGTTTCCAACCTAGCCTAGGCTCTGGGTCTCCAGCCCTCCCACCCCCAGCACCCTTGTCCTCTTCCCCACGGGCTGCCCTTCACAGTCTAGGCCTTCAGGCCGGGTGGCCTGGCCTCCGCTCTGACCAGGGGTCCCCTGCTAGCCAAGATTTCAGCTCTGTTCCAGCTGGCCAGTCATTCTCGCCTGTTGGAGCGTGAGTCCTGGGCCCTGAAACCAGACCCGAAGTGGGTGCAAGCGAGAGGGTCAGGACACTGTGCTCAGTGGGAGTTTGGGCTTCGCTGTGAATGTTATGGGCCACCCTGTCAGTCCTGGGGGTCAGGCGTGGTCCACCATTTGGGACCGTCACTGAGCACCTTGTGGTGGACATGGAGATAAAGCAATTTTCTGGCAAGTGGCACTGGTGGCCATCAGGGTCTGGAACTCCCACAGGGCAGTGTGTATGGAAAGGAGGGTGTCCAAAGGGAAGAAGACAAGAGGGTGGCCCAGGGGAAGGGGGCAGGAGGATGGAGGGAAGGTGACAGAGGATGAGGGGAAGGGGGCAGGAGGATGGAGGGAAGGTGACAGAGGATGAGGGGAAAGAGGCAGGAGGATGGCCAAGGGAAGGTAAGAGGCAGGGCAGCCAGGAGTTTCTACGGAGCCCGCCTGCCTTGGGTTTGCACTTTGGAGAGGCCTACTGCCCGCTTCACGTAGGTGCGGAATATTTCAGGGGCAGCTGTCTCTGGACAAGGTGGGGCCTTGTGCTTTTTAACCCAAGGAGCCCTGGAGTGGAGCCAGAACAAACCAGTGTGTGTCTCCTTCCCTGGAGGCTGAAATGCAGGTCACGCTCAGCACTCTCACTCGGGGTCCTGATTCACAGATGCCCAGGAGAGACTTGTGCGAAGGGCAGGCGCCTGCCCCCCGTCACCTGGTCAGCTGACTCAGGCCTGGCCCCAGCCTGGGGCCTGAGGAAATCACTGGGAGTTGCCTGGTGTGAGGAAAAGCTCAGAAATCTGGGGCTCCGTCAGGGTTTAGGGGCTTGGGATAATTAAGTGGCATTTCTGATCTCCCTGCACGTGTTCTGGGGGCTTGGAGAAGCATTCCTGCCATCTGTACTTCACTCAGTGACCTGTGACCAGGCATGTGGGCTCCATCCCGCTTGGTGGGCAGTGTTCGGAAGCCCCACCTTTGAGCCAGGGCATGTCCTCCCAGAACCCACAGACTGGGGGAGGCAGATGGGAAGGCGTGCGCTGTGGGTCCGAGGGTCAGTGTGTGGAGGGCTCTGGCATGGAGGGCCTGGGGCTGCGGGGGAGTGCTGGTGAGCTCACTCAGTCAGCGGAGCAGACTGCCTGCTTGCTGAGTGCTGCCCTTCAGATTCAGTCCTTCCAGCCAGACTGCTAGAAGGGCAGAGTAGAGGCCCTGCAAGACACAGCCCTCCAGTCGACCCCAGCAAGAAGCCTCCAAGGAGGCCAAGCACACCTTGTCGTCAGGACCTGAGCCCACTGCTCAAAGCCCACATCACCTAGGAACTGACTGGGGAGCTCCCCAGCAAGGGTCACTGGGGAGTTTGGGCAGATCCCTGGGGTTGGACCAGAGCAGAGGGCCACCGAGACCCCAGGAGCAGCCTCTGAGGGCAGCCACCCTCTGCCTGTCCCAGCAGCATTTGTCCTGGACCCTCCTTCCACGCTCCTCCAGGGCTGGTCCTTGACCCTCCTCTGGACTTTGTCTTCCACCCTGCCCACCTGCTCTCACTTGCCCTTGGCCTTGGCCTGCAGGCAGATGGGACTCCATACCTTGACCCCCTTCTCAGCCAGCAGGTGCCCTCCCTTGCGAGGCTCATCCCCGGCTCTCTGCTGCTCAGCTTACACTCCCAGTCACTCTGACGCTTGCAACCACCCTGGGAGGTACTTTGCATCAGCACTATCATCCCCACTGCTGGAGGGAATACTGAGCAGGGCCACCCTGGGAGGCAGTACTCAGGACGGGGCAGGGGGAGGAGGGGGGGACAAATTGCTAATGCCAGCTTCTCTTCCCCTGCTCCATCCACCTCCAGATTCCCATAAACAAGCCTATGAGCAGATACACAGTCTCTTCCAAATTACCCCAGCCACAGATGGCAGCTTAGCAGCCTGTCAGTGTGCCTGGCTGGCGGGCTCCCGTGGGCTCCCGAGATGTGCCCGCATCACGGGATCCCGGCCAGACCGTGACCCGAGGGGCTCCAGCGCGGCTCCTGCAAACCCAGGAGCATCCCCTGCCTTTTGCCAGAGCTTCCCGTCATCAGCTATGGGTGCTGGGGCCCCTGTGGGTGCATGTTTTCAATGCATGGCCACACCGGAGAATCCCACCCCAGCCTCAGGGCTACCCCTTTCAGCTGCTCCTGGGGGTGGACCGGCCAGGGGCCAGGGCATGGGGTGTGCAGGTTCTCCTCGCTCCCCCTGCCTGCTGCGGACCAGGTGGGCGGGAGAATGAACAGCTCTCGCATTTAGCGGGAAGATTTATGGTGCTGCTGGAGAAGGCCTGGCCTGGCCCTGTGCAGTCCGGAACGGCCCTTGAGGTGGGGACAATAAATCCAGCCCATTATTTTTTACGAGCCTCCCACCCCATAAACAACTCCTTTGGCTGGTGAGCCCAGCTTCACGCCCTTCTCCTGGCCTGGCCTCCAGCCAGCCCTGGCCAGGCACCGGGACCCCAGCACTGACGGCGCGGAGTCGGTGAAGGGGATTCTCCCCTGCTGCAGCCCCTCGGGCCTCCCAGAGGGGACAGTGCAGGGCAGACGGGTGAGCACCAAGTGGAGAGGTAGCTGGCCCTGGGCCTGGCTCCCTTCTTGGCCACAAGCCCTGCGGCCTCAGTTTCTTAGTCTGTAAAGTGGGGCAAACATGAGTGAGTATCATTAAAGAATTGTTTATGAGGACAGCTGTAGACACCCTGTGTCCCCTGATGGCGTGCATCGACCTGAGCTCGATGGCACCGTCCACTGTCACCGGGCATCACTGCGTGCCAAGCACTGGGCCCGTACTTAGCCGTGGGCAGTCGGATCCTGAGAACAATCCTGTGCCGTGTGGCTCTTACTGTCCTCAGTTTCAGGGGGGAGAAAATAGACACTGAGCAGCAAAGACATCTGTCCACAGTGAGTAAGGGGCACAGTGAAGATTTGAACCCAGGTCCGACCGACTCCTAAGACCAAAGGTACTGCCAGGAACAAACGGGTGGAGGGTGGGGACGGGGGAGGCCCACAGCCCGGAGCCCCATGTGGAACAGGGGCCCCCTCTCCACTCCCCGCCTGGGGCCAGGCTTCACCCTAATGCGGAGTTAGTGCAGCGGCTGGCTCCGGAGTCTCCCTGTCCCGCTTGGCCTTCTGACGGCAGCTGGAGCCACGGTTCCTCCCGCCCCCCGGCGTGTCATTCCCCACTCAGGACCTGCGCGTGGCTCCTCTCCGTGTTGTGCACGTTGTGAAGCAGCCACCACGAGCTCTTACCTCCTCTGCACCGCCTTCTGAGCCTCCCGCATCCTCCCCAGTCCCCCCGCCCACCTGCCTTCTGTTCTCCCTGGAACCAGGGAGCCCTGTTACGTGTGCCCTTTACCCAGTATGGGCCTTGGACTGTGTTATTTCTTCCGCCTCGAATGCCATTCCTCAGCCCCTCACTGCCTGGAGAACTCTTCATCATCCTTCAAAACCCAGCCCGCTTTCACCTCCTCTGTGGAGCCGTCTCTGACTCTTGGCAGGCGCGGCTTCCTCTCGGCGTACACCACAAGGTTGAGGGGCTCAGCCCTCTCTCAGGGCACCGGTGTGCAGGCTCCTCTAAAGGACACGGATGGCACAGAGGACACGTGCCGAGTGGCAGCGGGACAGGATGGGGTCCATCCCATGCGGGGGATATGTGTCAGAATTGTGTGCGGCGTCGGTGTTACAGAGCCCTCCCGGGCCCCTCGCGTGAGCACCGTGCGCAGCACCCGGCGAGGACCTGCCGGGCATGGGGCTGGGCCGTGGTCAGGCCGGCCGAGGCCTCTGCGGCAGGACAGCCCAGGCTTACCAGCCCTTCAGAGACGCCGCTGCCGCTGCTGTGTCCACGGCCCTGCCGGAGCAGAGTCCTCCGCAGGCCACTTCTCCTCCCCGCTGCCCCAGCGCTGTCCTCCTGTTCCCGGGGCCCTCATCACAGTGCCGGAGCGGCGTGCACCCGCCGTCCGTGTATCCGGCGAAGCCACAGCTAGGCCGTGGGCTGGAGTCAGAGTAAAGGGTGAGAGTGTGCAGAGGCTCCCACGGGCCGTGGCCCTGCCCTTGCTGCGAGCTCATGGGAAAGGGAGAGCTACTCAACCTTTATTGAGGTCCTTCTGTGTAGCCTTTACTTTTCAGAGGACACTTGGCAGTGACAGGTGCCACCACAGTGCACAAAGGAGGGGACAGAGGTGCGGGGAGGGCGGCAGTGCTGCCGGTTTGGGCTGGAGCCCCCAGAGCCCGAGCATCCACGGCTCTTGAGCCCCTGCTCTGCTCCGCTGCACCGTGGCGGGCACCGTGGCGGGCACCGTGGCGGGCAGCAGAGGAGAGGCACCGGCCGACGTGCTGGGGAGCTGCTCGCGTCCTTAGAGGATCTCCGGCTAGCGTATCCCCCGCATTCTTACTGGCTTCTCCTCCCAGGTGCCCGAGGGCTGCTGGGCACACTCTCAGGCTGGCATGTTGGCCCTTCCTGCACCTACGTCACCTCTCAGGAGAGAGAAACGATTTGTCCCCTGGTCCTGGACAGGCCATGGTCTGGGGCCTGCATGAGCTGACTGTCCCCCCCCCCCATGGCTTCCTTGAGGATCCCCGTGGAGGGAGGGATCTGGTTGCCGGATAACATAGAGGACACCGTTTATATTTGGATTTCAAATGAACAGTGAATACATTTTTAGTGTAAGTATGACCCCTGCAACATTTGGGACATACTTATACTTGGAAGTAGTCGTCGTTCATCTGAAATCCAGATTTAACCAGGCATCTGCTGTGTTTATGTGGTACGTGTGGAGGTCTGGCAGCCCTGGGAGGGGAAAGCCGCCTCCAGCCTCCCCAGCCTCAGCGGAGTGAAAAGTCGGCCTGGTCCCCGAACTCTGGCCCTGAAAGGCTTGGATGTGCTCGTGGTGACGCCTAGTGGTCAGTGGGGGAACTTCAGGGGGTCGGAAGGGGAGGGAGGGGTAGCTAGGAGGTGACCCAGGGGCCAGGGTGAAGAGGGGACAGGCGCTGCAGAGTCGGCCTGTCGGGGGCGTGGGGGAGACCGGCAGCCTTCGCTGAGCTCCTGAGTCGCGAGGCACTTCACAGAGCAGGAAGCTGCGCCCCTTCCAGGGCCACACACCTTAGAGTGGGCCAGAATGGGAGGTGTGAGGCAGAGCTGGGGAGCCAGGCCCACCGCACAGCGATGCCACCTCCCCGTGGGACTCTGCAGCTCTGCACGCGTTTGCCCACGCACGTCTGCACAGACGGCCACGTGGTCCTGGCGGCTGTTAGACGGGCTGCCTCCCACCTCACTGACGCAGCTTTCCAGGGGTCCCGGTGTCAGGACTGGTCAGGGCCCCAGGGTGGGGGGCCCAAGGAAGGTCGGTATCACCTGGGATGCCAGGAGCCAGCCACGGTCCCAGCAGTCCATTTGGCCGTCTGTCCATCTGTCCATGTACACAGGGCCTGCCACCCCGTGAGCCGCTGTGGCAGTGGGCTTGTGTCAGCTGTGGGTAGGCGGCCCGCGGGCCTTGCTCTTGGCTTCCACACAGACCCTCGCACAGGTGGTGCTTTGCAAAGGCTCAGAGAACGTGCAAGCGCCTGACAGCCCAAGCCAGCAGGGCCTCATGAGCCGCCTCCTGAGGTGGCAAGAAGAACGCTGAACTTGAGAGCTGGGGCGTTGGGCGCCCCAGAGGATTGGGAGTCGAAAGGTTCTGTGTGGCTCCCAAGCTGCCTGCCGCGTGAGCCAGGGCAGGTCACTATCCCGGAGGCTTCAGCCTCCTCAACGGAAAAGGAAAGGCTTCGTCTAGTTGGTCTCCAAGATCCCTTCCAGGGCTGGCTTTCCAGAAAACCAGCCCATTCTGGCTGTTCGCTTGCATGTAATTCAAAGCAGGCCAGCTTCATTTCGGAGCCATGCCCCTTGTCTGTCAGCAGCGCGCTTTGAACCCACCGCCCTGCAGGTGCACACTGAACACCTACGAGGAGCTCAACTGTGGTCGGCCCCTGGGAGAGCAGCACCGGTGAAAGGCACAGACAAGAAGCAGGCCAGTCCTGTGGAAAGGTCTGGTATAAAGGAGACCTTACCTAAATATTTGTAGAAAGAGACAGCAAGTAGGCAGGTGAGCAGATGAAGGCGCTAGGAGTCCAATCACTGGAGGGTTGGACTTTTGTGGCTGGACCAGAGAAGGAGGCCAGCTCAAAAGGGCCAGTCCTGTTGGGGCCCTGGTGGGGGGCCACTGAGCCTGAAGGAGGGGCGGCAGTAGGAGGACAGAAGGGTCCTGCCTGGGAGTGTGGGGGTGGGGGAGCAGTGAGGGAAGATCAGGCTGACAAAGGCAGTGAGATGCGGGCAAGGAGAAGGAAGGGAGCAGAGTCCCCTGGGGGCCCCTGAGGCAGCCCAGGGGATCCCAGGGGGCAGTAGGTAGTCTGTGTGGTGAGGGGTTGGGACCCCCTTCAGCCTGCTGGCGAGTGGCCAAAGAGGCTCCGGTCCCTGTTCCACCACACAAGTTAGGAGATCTCTCTCTGAGCCTCAGCATCGTCACCTGTCAGGTGGGCCTGCTGACAGGACCTGGCGCTTGGAGCCATGAGAGACGGTCTGTTAGGGATGCGTGTAAGGAGCCTGGCATGGGGCCTGGTCCAGAGGAGCTCGGGGTAAGCGGAAGACCACAGTCTTTATTACTCCCACTCCCCAGGTGGGGCTGCCCCTAGGGATGTGGCCTGCGGCGGGCCGGACTCCTGGTCAGCCGGGGATCTGGTCTGGGGCAGCCAACTGCTGACACCTCGGCCAGGCCTGGCATTGCCCAGGACAATGTAATTTCAGGGGCAGAAGGTGGGAGGCGGAGCCTTGTGTCCTGGCTCAAGCCCAGGCCTTGTAATGAGAGGCTCCTGGAGCACCATCCAGGTGCAGATATTGTTGGAGTGTAATTAGGGGATCAAGGCAGATCCGGGCAGGTGGGTGGTGCAGGATCAGAGTTGACACCCTACAGCAGGTCGCAGCCAGGGCTGGGCCTGCAGACAGATGCACTCCGTTGCCTGAGCATTGGCCCCCGTTCTGATGCAGAGTCAAAGCCCAGAGGGGCCAAGCCCAGGCCCCTCACGGGTACAGAACATTTCTCAGGCCTTCAGTCTGGGCTAGACCCTGTGCAGAGCATTGGGGCAAAGAGGCGACTCGGGCTCGGGCCCTGCCTCCTCCAGGAGCCCCTAGTCTGGTGGGGAAAGCCTAACAGACCCAGCAGTTACAGTTAGTGTGGTGGGTGCTCTGAGAGAGGGTGCTGCGAGGGTTTTGGAGGCCCAGGACAATCCCCTAACAGTCTAGGGACTGGGAAGGAAGCTGGAAACAAGGAAGGCTTCCCAGAAGAGGTGACACTCAAACACGATTTCAAGTAACTGTAGTCGGAGCTGCCAGTCAAAGGAGGAGGGAGTGTGAGGGAGTGTGCTCCAGGCAGAAGGCTGTGCATTCCCAAAGGCACCAAGGTGAGAAGGGAGGGCAGGATGTGCAGGCTGACAGAGTGTCCCTGTTACCTAGGGCCATGGCAGGCCAGATGGGGTCGGGAGGACCTTAAGTGCCATACTGAGAACTCTCAGCCTACTCCTGTGGGCACTGGGTTGGGGGGGGGGGTCAGGGAGGGGACACTGATGACTTTTTAGCAGCGGGAAGACACAGATTTATGCTCTAGAAAGTTCCCTCTGCAGCTGGTGAAGGGCAGGTCTTTGAGTCAAATGGAACAGGTTCAAGTTTCACCTCTGTCACATCCTACTTAAGTGACCGTGGGCAAATTGCTTAACCTCTCTGAACTCTGTAAAATGAGGATAAAGCTACTTGCCTTGCAGGGTGACGTTATAAAGACCTGTAGTCTTGTCTTTGTGTCTGTGCCAGGCCTGGGGCTGGGCCCTGGGGAGTCGGGAATGAACAGGGTATGCTCGGGCCCACTGCGGGCTCAGGCAAGGGGTCTGAGGAGCACAGAGATTGGAGGGAGGGTTGGGGGGTAATCAGCTTCTTGGAACTGCTGCCGTTTGACATGTCTTGGAGAGACAGGATGTGGACATGTGGCTGCAGGTAGGGAGGACGGGAGCTGGGTCATTCCAGTGGCCCAGATCACTGTGGGGAAAGTTAAGGAACAGAAGGGGACAAGCCCGGGCTTCCCTGCCCCTCCCCTCGGCATGGCTCTCCATCGCCTGCTGGAAGCGCCCTGGGAGCACAGGTTCCGTGAAACCCAGGTTCACCTGTCCCGCTCTGTGTCCCTTGGGCAAGGCACCAAGCCTTTCTTCACCCTATTCTCCTCACTTGCACAGTGGGGATAACAGTGTCTACTCTGAAGAGTGCCCGTGAGGCTTACGGAAGATGATTCGCGTGAAGTGCTTAGTATACAGTAAGTGCTCAATAACAGTAGCTGTGGCGACATCAGCCCGCAGCGAGTTTCCGGCGGGCCCCCTAGATCCAGCCCCTCCCCTGACCTCACCTCAGCTGTAAGCTGTCTTCACCTCGGTGCCCTCCTCTGATAAGTGGGGAGAACACCACGGGGCGTGTGTCACCCCGATCCCTCCAGCAGGCCTGTCCCTGCCGCCGCTCCCGTGCCTCTCCCCTGTGGCAGGACCTTTCCCTGTTTGCTTCATCCCCCTTCAAAGCATGTGGGAGCCCGTGTTTGTTTTTGCCTGCCTCGCTTGGACGGCTTGCCAAGTCTGGGCTGGGGAAGGCAGCAGCCTCTTCCTGCCGCCCCCAAGGCTCCAGCCTCTTTCTGGGCTCCGTAAGTTTCTATTGATGAGGTTGAAGGGGAGGAAAATCCCTTCCTGCTGAGGTGGGGGGAAGGGCGGAGCAGGGTGAGTGTTCTTTTCTCCCTGCTCTGCCGTTCCCAGCTTGCCTTCCTTTTCCGTGTGTTTAAGGGACATGGATGCGGAAAATGATGTTATTGATGAAGTCGCCATAGCAACGACCCTTGGGAGGCACACATTCCAGCTTTGTTATCCTGGGCCAGGGCGAGGAGAAAGGGCCAGCTCCTAAGTACAAACAGATTGAGCCCGCCTCCCCCTGCCCTGCTTTAGATGCATCCGTGAACTTTGCTTTGCCGAAGACGCGAGGTGCACACTGGTTTGGGGCAGGCAGATTCTGCCATCGTTTACCTCTGTGCACACTCTTATGGGGTCTCCAAAAATGATAGAAGGTCTTTGGGGAAAATGGGCCCTGGTGGGGAAGGGCGGCCGGGGCCTGTCCCAGGGCCCAGAGTAGACAAGAATCTAGGGAGGGGCCCATCGCGAGGAAGCCTTGGGCTCTGGAGAGGTGAAGGCTGGGCCGGGGACCCTGGCCCTGCTTCTCAGGCATGGTGTGGCCCTGGCCGCCCTTTCCCACCCAGATCCCGCCTCCGTTTGCTTGTCTGTGAAATGGACATGGCGATACTCGCTTCTCAGGCTTGCGATGAGGGTTAAATTAGATGAAAGGGTGGTCAGAGCCCAATTCCCTGCACCATGTGTTCTGGAAAACTCAGAGAAAGGGGCTCCTAATTACGTCCCAAACCCAGCCTTCCTCCCTTGCCCACAGCCCCTGCCCTCCCTCCAGGCTCCTTTGTCCCTTTCAGGGTGACAGCAGCAGCCTCCCACGTGCTTCGGGCCCACAGCCTTGCCCCTGCAGCTTGCCTCGCGTGCAGCATCCAGAGATCGTTCTGCCGCATAAGCGCCCCCCTGCCCCATTTACAACCTTCCTGTGGCTCCCCTGGCCTGGGGTGCAGTCCCTGGAGCTCTCACCTGGGCCCTTAGCCTCACTGGCCCCGAGAAGGGGAGGGCAGCTTGAGTGAGCACCTGGGAGGCAGGGCCCCTGACGAGCCACTGTTCCACGGGTGGAAACTAAGGCTCAGAGGGAAGTGATTGCCCAAGGTCACGTGGCAAGTGGCAGAGTCTGAAATTGGACGCAGTGTCACAACATCTGTCTCCTCATTGCTCCCTGCCCCGTTCTGGGCACAAGGAGACACTCGATCCGAGTTTGCAGAACATAATTGGATTTGGATGGGTCAGATCAAATTAGATGCGACCTGGCGAGCAGCCTGGCCTGACTGGCACCAGGCCCCTGAAGACCAGGATTTCTGGAAACGACTCTGAAATTCGATCTTATTTCCCCTCTAGGCAAAGAGGTAAACAGGGCTTTGTGCTGAACTTGGCACTGCGTGGTTACTCCCCATATCAGGACAGGGAGCTAGGCCGAGGGAGGCTGCACCTGGCCCGGGGACAGCCATCTTGTTCAACCCCCAAGAGCAGATGTGGTACAAAGCAGGAGCCACGGGAGGACAGAGTTTGGGCCAGGGCCCTTCAGCTCTGCAGGCTCACAGAAACCCACTCTGTGCCCAGCCCTGGGCCTGGCCCATGCTCTGAAGGAGACTAAGGACTGGCATCAGCGGAGACGATGTGCCAGCCAGCGCTGGCCAGAGTGGTCCAGCCCCCTCAGAGGAGCTGGGGCGGGGCGGAAGCCGAGTGGGTAGAGCAGAGGACCCTGAGGCTCCTTCTAGGGTGGAGCCAGAACCAGTCCCCTGGAGCAGAAGTGCTTGGTATCCAGCGCCTCACTTGCCTCGGGGTTCCCCTGTTCAAATGCACATACCCTCGGCAGTCGCTGTGCTGGTCATACTGCGTGTTAGCTCGCTGCCCACAGGACAGCCCTTCTGGGAGAGGGCAGAGGGGGCGCCATCTCCTCCATCCCTGGGGCTGGGGCAGAGGAAGCCACACCAGGCTCCAGCTGGTGGAGCTAGCGGCCCATCCCCTGCCCAGGCCTGTGCCACCTCCGTCCCTGAGCCACCAGAGCTCATCTGCAAGGTGAAGAACTGACGTGGGTCATCCTAGGGTGGGGCTCTCTTAAGGGAGAGGCAAGGGGCTGTCCCACGAGTGACTGCAGGACTTCTCAGAGCCTTTAATGTACGCTGTGGGGTTCCTGAGGGGCTGTTTCATAGAACACGCAGCTGCAAATGCCACAGAGTGCTCTCACAATTCTCTGTGAGGTGCTCTGAGGCCGGACAGCCTTCGTCTCTCTCCTCCTCGTCCTCCCTCCTTCTCTTCCGCCTTTGCTCTCCTTTTATTTCTTTCAGCCCCTGTGCTGGGCACTGAGGACACAGGCAAGGATAAAGGTCCCTTTAAGTTCCCGACGGGGCAGGGGACGATGGCTTAGCAAGGATTTGCATGTAGCACCCGGCAGAATGAGGCAGGAACCCGGCCTGTGCCACACACATTACACAGTTCTCTCGTTTGAGTTTCACGGCAACCGCTGGAGGTAGAGGTTATGACAGCCCATTTCCCAGCTAAGAAAACAGAGACCCGGAGAAGAAGGTATCCGACCAGAGGCTCAGTCAGGTACAATGCAGGCGGGTTCCGGCCCCAGCCCCACTTGGGAGTGGCACACTCTTCCTCGGTGTGCCTTGGTGGTGAGCACTCGTGCGGGCCACCCTACAGGCCTGGCAGCTAGCCTTTCCCTCTGGAGGCTCTGCATTCATGCCCTCAGTAAGATGCGCTGAGCATCTGCTGTCTGCCACCAGGGCCCTAGGCACCAGGACATAGCACGAACAGGACACCTTCCCTGCCTGTCGGAGCTCTCTGGCTACTGGGAGAGGTGACGGCAGGTAGACGAGCACAGGGGGACATACAGAGCGGCCCCTGCCTCCCACCCATCTACACTTGGCCATTTGGAAGGAAGAGACAGAGAGCCAGGAGACTTGGGCTGTGGGGTCAGATCTTGAGCTACACTGGAAGAATAAAGGCATCAGGTAGCTGGCAAGGGGAGTCCAGAGAAAGCGCGTTTGTGGAGGAGGCCCCGTTCAGCACTGCCTGGAGGCATGGGTCTTGTAGGCTGGCCCGTGGATCCCTCCCCTTGCTCAGCTGAGAGCCCGCGACCTTTCTGAGCAGTCGTGGTGGGCGTGCGCCAGGCCTTCCACAGGCCACTGCGGTGCCTGAGCCGGTAGGAGGGCCGCCAAGGCTGCCAAGGAAGAGCAGGATGCAGAGGACAAGCAGGGGAAGGGTGGGAGGGCCAGGCCGCTCGGGGACCCCTGCACTGTTCCCAAAGGCTAAAGGGGTGACACAGGCAGTCAGCTGATGGCTCTGGAAGTGAGCCGAGGCTCCATCCTCATGCTCAGTGGCAGCTGGTGCGGGGCCAGAGGAGCCGGGGTTATGTGCTTTGTTGAGGGGCTGCCCCATGGAGGAAGAAGCATCTGAACTGGCCTTGAATGTTAATAGGTTCTTAATTCTGAAGAAATAGTAACAGGTACCACTTACCCCCCTAACTCTGTGCCAGGCCCCCAGTTCTGTTCACCCCAGGAAGTGCTGCTGCCAGTCAGCCTTCTGGGTCCCACACGTGTAGCACGGTGACCCCAGGGTGGGACAGTGTGGCCAGGAAGCCAGCAGCCTGGGTTCTAGTCCTGCCATATGATCTGAGATAGACACGTGCCATCTTGGGGCCTCATTTTCCCCATCTGTAAGATGGATGGACAAGACAGGCTGCAAGGATCCATCCAGCCCTGACCATCGGCGGCTCTGCCAGCCACGCCACACAGCTCGTGGCCCGGAGCGTGGCCCGGAGCCAAGGGGAAGGTAATGCGGCTCCCGTGTCTGTAACCGGTGAGGAGCTGAATTACCAGCGCAGAGCAAACCATAGTGTTCCGGCCCCGCAGGCTGGGCGGTTCAGCCATCTTTGGGATGGTTGCCGATGTGATGGTGAGGCCGATGGCCTCCAGCTCAGGGAGGAGGTACCTCCACAAGCACTCAGGCTGAGAGGACTCGTCTCACATGAGGCTGCGTGCGTGGTGGCTACTGGGCTGTGAGGCCCAGACCTGTGTCCCAGACCCTCGAGGAAGGGGGAAAGGTTATTCCATCCCGTCCCAGGCAGGACCTATCTGGACAGCGAGGGGACTGAGAGGCTCAGAGCTCAGCCTGCCCTCAGGGGCTGGTCAGAGAGTCACAGGAAGACCAGGGAGCAGCAACACGGCCACCATATCAGTACCGCAAGTGAGGGCAGCACGGGCGTCCAGAAGGCCGTTGACCGGCCTGGGGACCGAGGAAGCCTTCCTGGAGGAGGGACACAGCGGCATTCGGCCTTCCAGAGCGCCACCACGGGTTGACCACTTCCTGTAGCACCCAGTCTGCGGCAGGTGCCCCTTAACCCAGTGGAGACAAGAAGTGACAAGTGCCTGGAGAATGGGGGGTCATGGCTTCAGGCCCAGCGGCACCCCCAGGGATTCAAACAGCAGGGTCAAGAATCAGCACCCCCCCCCCGCCCCATGCTCCTCTGCAAGGACTCTCCTTTCAGCCAACTCTCCCCTTGTTTTGAAAAATATAGTTTTTAATTAAAAAAAATATTAATGTTAACATGTAACATTTTTAATTTCTCTTGTTATAAGTTATCAAATATAAACTTCCCCATTTAATTTCTACTATAGTAAACAATAACTGTAGCATGTCAACACCTAAACAGAAAATCTTCAGGCTTCTCTGTAAATTGTCAGAAATGTAAAGAGGTCCCAAAGCCCTTTCCACTGATGACCCAGTGCTGGCCCTGCCCTGGGCTGGAGAAAGAGGGCCCTGTGCTCCGGAGCCTGGGTGGGAACTTCAGTGAGTCACGTGACCTCACTCAGGTCTTTAGGTGGAAGATGGGGGACCTCGCCCGCCTCTCCCACAGTTGCTAAGACCACTGAAGTGGACACACTCGAGGCCTGGGGCCCACCCTCCCAGCTCCGGGGTTCCACTGCTTGCTTCCAGATCGACTTGGACTGGAACACTGGATTACCACCCCCCCCCCCCGCCCCAATTATCCTTTGCCAGCAAAACAACATCTTGGCTCATTATTAGTCTAGATTCTCAGAAAGAAAGATTGCCTGCTGGCAAGTCCATGGTGAGGGAGAAAGCTGAGTGACTTCTTTAAAGCATTAGGCTCTGTTTAGCATCCAAAGTTCAGGGCCACATCAGCTCCCCAGTGACAAATTTATGGTTAGTGATGATTAGCAGGGCTTCTCGTAAGTTGTGTTTCTTTGGCTGGGAATGGAAATTCAATCTCCCTTTCTTCATCACATGTAAGCCTGAGCTTAAACAAGGGCCCTTGGGCCCTTCCCAGCTTAGGAAGAAAGCACAGATCTGTTTGAGTGGCATTGATCACCTGGGCCAGCCACAGGACAGCCCTGGGAGATTAACGCAGGGTGGTGGCATGGGGGCAACATGGGGAGCAGGCAGGAAGCCCCGTGGAACCGGTGGAGTTTGGGACAGGCCCAGGATTTTGTCTGTGGAAGACCAGAGAGGCAAGGGCATGGATGGGGAACACTCCCAGGGGGTGTTCAATAGGCCGTGTGGAATCGCAGGCCCGTGGAGTGCGAGTACTTGATGGCAGGAGACAAAGCTGGGAAGAGGCCGGAACAACTCTTTGTACATTTGTGGGCACGAGGGAGCCAGAAAGACCACTTAAGCAGGGAGTGAAGGGTGATGCCGGACTCAGCCCACCATTAACATAGCCACTGATGATGGTCCGGGAGGCTGCTTTGTGGCCACCACCTGCCAGCGACCCCTCAGGGCAGCAAGTCTCTCAGAAGACCTGATGAGAGGCTGCATATGTCTCAGTGGCCCAGGAGATCCCCTCAACCGAAAGCCTCCTCTGAAGAGGGGCTGCCTGTCCTAGCCAAGGTCCCCATGAGGAGCTATGCTTTCTCTAGATCTGCAGGAGAAGGCACGAGCCTTCTGAAGTCAGCACCCCCATAGAAAAATCTAGTGTCAGAATACCTACCCTGTCTTGTCTGGGAGGCAGAGATGATCATTCCCACCCTACCAGAGAAGTGATTTTCTCTGAGACACACAACTAGTCAGGAGGCCAGACTCCTGACTTCACAGTGACCTAAGGGAGCCGTACTTTCTGTGTGAGGCGGGCTCTTGCCGGCTCACAAGGGCCCCTCTTCCCCGCTGCACCTTCAGGGATCTCCCCTGGGAGCTTGGGGTCAGCCTCGATGGAGCATTCACACCACAGAAATGCCACAGCACCCCGAGCCCCGTCCCCCAGTCGTTCGGCGGCCCAGCAGCCCGCTGGGTCTCCCATGCCGCCGTACAAGGTGTGCATGGGTGCTGTTGTGGAATTCAGTGAGCGGAGGGGGCGACTCTCCACGCGACCCGGAAGCTTCCTGGGAGGAACCCTGGCACTGGAGTGCTTTCTTTGGTCAGCTGTTGGGTAGTTGGGCCCACTCTGCCTCAGTCCAGTAGTGTGATCTGAAGAAGTGAGAAAGTCCAGCTGAGAGCAGAGGTCAGCGCGCCCAGCACAGTGCAGGTTTCCCTCAGTGCCATTTCGTTGTTTCATTTCAATTTAGACTTTTTAAAAAAATCTTTGTTGTAGCTGCTGGGGTGTATATGTTCTTAAGTGTATGTCAGATCTCAGTTGCCCCACACCCGTGCTTACAGCGGACAGGGTCAAGATGGAGCTGGTCCTGGCCCGCAGGTGAGCCACCTTGGGGAAGGAGGCCGCCGTGTGTCCCCCTCTGCGGCTTCCTCCCCTCTGTCCGGGGCTGGCTCCTCTCGGGCCGGACACGGAAGTAAGGTCTCAGGGCGCCGTGTGGGCGGTCAGCAGCTCTTCCTTTCATCTGCCTTTAGCCTCTTGATGGACTTGTGACCTACAACCTCTCACTTGACCCCTGATGACCTCATAAATTCTGGAAACTCCTCACAAATCACCAGGAAGATAAATATCAACTGGGGTCATCTGAAGGGGGTCTGAGCCACTCCAGGCAATCAGGGAGGGAAGATCAAGTCTCTTGGGGTGGGGGGTGGGGTGTCCCAGGAACTAGGAGTGACTGAGGAGAGAGGCACACGGCCCGCCCAGGGGACCCTCATTGTCCCCATCCTGCCAGAGCCCTCAGAGCACATTTCGGTGTAATCCTCAGCGTGCACGGACTGGAGGCCGGGCCTCTGGAGACTCGATGTGCATGGTCCCCAGGGCAGCCCAGCTCTGCATTCCACAAGGCCTCTGCGGCAGGAGCGGGACGGGGCTTCATAGTCTGAGGTCCTGGTCCAAGTCCTGGTGGGGCCTCTCAGTGCCCCACGGGCCTTTGGGCAGGTGTCTTAACCCCGGCGTCCCAACCTCTGAAGGGGGTGCTTGCCTTTATAGGGGCGAGGGGCCCAGAACATTGCCGCTGCCTAGCGTTTGGTGCCACAGTAGAGTCTCAGGGAGCCTGGGAGGAGAGGAGACAGGGAACAGCCGGCCTTGTGAGGGACAGGGCTTCTGAACCTGGCCCAAAGAACAAGCTGGAAGGGCCTGCTAAGCAAGGGCAAGATGAGCAGGGCTCCAGATAAAACAGCCCACTGCAGCTAGAGGGTGGGGACACTAGCGGCAGTGGGGCGGCCCAGCCCTGGCATCCTGGGGCAGTCTCCCCTTTCTGAGGCCTCCCAACCAGCAAGGACAGCTGCTGCTGGCGGCCCTTCTAGATGAGGCTTCACAGAACAAGGTACCGGAGGTTGGCAGACATTTTCCTTTAAAAGGAAACGTGCCGGGGCGCCTGGGTGGCTCAGTCGTTAAGCGTCTGCCTTCGGCTCAGGTCATGATCCCAGGGTCCTGGGATCGAGCCCCACATCGGGCTCTCTGCTTGGCGGGAAGCCTGCTTCACCCTCTTCCATTCCCCTCTGCTTGTGTTCCCTCTCTCGCTGTCTCTCTCTGTCAAAATAAATAAATAAAATCTTAAAAAAAATAAAAATAAAAAAAAAAAAAAATAAAAGGAAACGTGCCAACCAGCAAGAATCCCGAGCTAAGATGTTGGAAATGGGACACGTGTGTTCCTGGACCTGGCTCAGGGGTGTGCGGGTGGGGGAGAAGGCCAGCAGCAGGTCGCGCAGGGCTCTGCATTTGGGAGTGAAGATTCCACGGATCCTGGGAGCACTGCAGTGACCAGGGACAGAAAGAGACCCCCTCGGGCTGCCGGGGGATGGGGGGGTGGCATGTAGTTCAGGGCATGGCTGTGGGGCTGCTGAGGACGAGCCTCTGTGCAGGGACGCAGTGAGAGGTGGCTGTGCGGGAACAGGGCCTCCCAGGAAACAAGTGCAGGCCCGCCAGGGCACGTTTGCTTAGGGCTGCTGCCCACCCGCCCAGCCCCTGACCCGTCAGCACTCCCCTCTGGGCCCAGCCTGAAACCAAAGTCTCCGCCTGCCTTCGTGGGGCACGGGCCATCCCTGTGCAGCCGGAAAGGTGCCCATGCCGCCCCCACCTGCCCTGGTGAGGAAACGGTCTAAGGCCCTGAGCTGTACTGGGTTCTGTGAGCTGACCGAGGGCAGGGACGCTTCTTCCGTGGGTCCCCTGGAGTCCTTCACAGTGCTCTTCTCAGAGCAAGGCCTGGTTCTAGACCTGCGCACGGCGTCCTTGGTTTCTCCCCGAGAGCTCCCCCCGCGGACGGCTAGGTGTGCACCCCGGCGTGGGGGGTGGTGTGCATGCTAACAGCAGCCCAAGAACAGTGCGTTTGACGGTGACATTTTATGGGCCGCCTCTCTTTGGCCTGAAATCTCTCTCTTCCCTCCCCCCGGTCCCCTACCCCTCTCTCGTCTGTCTCTTCCCAGAGGGTATGAACTGCATGAACAAAGACCACGGCTGTGCCCACATCTGCCGGGAGACGCCCAAAGGTGGGGTGGCCTGTGACTGCAGGCCCGGCTTTGACCTTGCCCAAAACCAGAAGGACTGCACACGTAGGTAGATGGAGGCTAATGGGTCAGACATCCCCACGCGTCTCCTGCCATTGCTTTATGGGGGGCGGGGGAGGGGGTCTGTCCAGTCAGCTGGACGTTGCCCAGGGAGGTCTCTCAGCCCCTGGGGGTGGAGAGAAAGGGCAAGGTCCCCGAAGAAGCCTGGGGAGGCATGAGGGACGGGGGCCGTGAACTCCAGACATGGCGTTAGCCCAACCCGGCATACCAGTACCCACAGCCCCAGAGCAGGACCGTGCCTAAGAGCCCTGCGGTGCTTACCTTAACCCCGACCCCAGAGCCCCACAGGCCGAGCCTGGACTCTCCAGCGGGTATGCAGGGCTGTGGCACAGAGGCCTACAAGCTCGGGCTTCTTGGTGGAGCAGGGCAGCCCTTGGTAAAACAGGGTGGTAGAAAAAAGGAAAGGAGCTGGGTTGGGGCGGGGACGGGGAGTCCCAGCCCAGCCTGTGCTGACCTTATTTCCAGGATCAAAGATCAGAACTTTACAGTCCGCCCCTGCAGGGCCCACCGTAAATGGTGATGCCCCGTGAGATCTGGGTTAAATGAGGCCTCTGGCCAAAGGTACCATCCAGGACCAGCCTGGAGGTCAGCCTGCAGGGCTCGGGTGTTAGGCAACCTCTTAATGTGGTCATCCAGCTCCCCAGGAGTGGGAGCCAGCAAACGAAGTAGGACCAGGGCTGAACACACTCACAGTCCTTAAGAGCTTCAGACCCAGCTCCCAGCAGCTGCGTGGGGAGGGGTGGGGGCGGCCCCGGCTCACTGGGCGGCTGGGCTACCTGTAGTGGCGCCCGGTTGGCTCATGCGAATAAAGAGCTGAGGGAGACCGGTGTGAGCCCTGCCCACGTCTGGCCAGAGACAAGGACTTCATTCCAGGCCGCTTTCTGATGCAGAGAAATGGTGTGGAGGAGTCCGAATCCAACTTCCAGTAGAGAAAGCAGCCCCAACCTCGCCCCTGAAATGAGAGACTGGGCTGCCCAGCTCTCACAAAGAAAAGGGCCTTGCTTTCCATCCTTCATTCTGTGGAGAAGAAACAGCTGGGCGTCACCGGCTCATCCTTGGTCTTTGTCTCGGTTGTCATCAGCTTCCTCTGGGCTCCTGCCACACCTTCCCCAACCCATGCTCTCCTCAGTCACCAAGATCTTGGGGACCCACATGCACTAGACACAGCCCGTCTCCACGGAGCTCATGCTCCAGCCCCCACACTCATGATCCGTCCACTCCCCAAAGTGAAGATGCTTCCTTCTGGCCAGGTATGTTCTGAGATGTAGGCAGCCTTCCTCTTTGTTCCTGGGCTTTCCCGTGGGATCACACAGATAAACGTGTATGCGGTCACCACGGGCAAGTGCCCAGCTCCAGCCCCAGGACTCCAGCCAGGCCCTCTGGTCCTCTACATCAGACGATTCCTGTTGCTACGGAGAAACCTGCTGCCACCTGGCGCCCTTCAGAACAGAAAATGAAGAACTCCAGCTTTCCCAGTCCTCCGGACAACGGCCAAGGACAAGCATGCATGGGGTGGGCAGGCTTGTCGTCAGGCTCAGCCACAAGTGAAGAGTGTTCCTTCACTCAGCAAGACTGGCCAAGCCCTGAGCTGGGTGTAGGCAGTGGGGCTGGGACTGACCGGCCCGTCTGGGATGAGTGCTGCAAGGGGGCAGTTTGCTCAGAGAACATCTCCCGAGGCGCCAACCTGATCTGAGAGGTCAGGGACAAGGCAGGGCTCTCTGGGAGCAGCGAAGCCCCCCCACCGCCCCCGACAGAGAAGAACTAAGCCCTTGCCCCGAATGTTTGCTGGTGAAAGAAACGGCAGCCCCACCCCCTCGGCTCGGCAGCTAGGTATCGCCGAGCTGTGTGGAGAATCAGATACCAACCCCGGGGCCAAGGAGCGGGTGAGCACACTGCAGTCCTCCTGCGAAGGGACTGCACAGGTAGCTGTCCCTCCCGTCAGCTTTGGTTCCGGCCGTGCGGTCAACATGGAGTTCGTGTGACATTGGCTCTGCGGCTCTCCGTCTAGCCCTGGAGGCCAGTTGAGGTTTAGGAAATTCTAGATCTGGATTTGGGGTGGGGGCTGAGGCCTGGCCTAGCCAGCCTCTGTGGATCGGCAGGACCACAGGGCCTCTGCACCAAACTCTTTCAACTCTCCAGAGTCCAGGACCCACTCCAGGGCCAGAGGTTTTCTCCATCCTTTCTTGGTCATCCCAGAGCTCAGCAGCAGTACTATTATCATGCACAAGCCGGAGGCTCTCTAGGTGCTCATGAGCTCGGCCCTTGGGGTCCATGAGATGTGCAAACCCCCGTGTGGGGGGTGTGGGACCCTAAGCATGGCCCTCCCTCAGGTTGCCTCAGACAGCCCTGCATCCTCCTTAGTCACTTGCAAGACACGGCCCGTTGCCAGGAGCCCAGAGCTTGGAAAGAACTATCTGCAGTGTTCTCACGGCCTCCTCACCACTCCACCTCTGCCCAGTCTGAAGTGGGGCTTTTCTCGGTCTGGAAAGGCACATGATGTCCAGGCCAAGGCAGGGCTATGCCTGGGCTCTGCCCTCTCCTGAGATCCATGGCAGTCTTTACCCTTGGCTTCCCTAGGGCTCTTCCTAGGCAGAGAGAGAAGCTGTTGTGACTGCAGGCCACCAGGCTCCCCGGGAAAACTGAGAGAAGAGATGCTCCTCTGGAGAAAGGGCCAGAGGGAGCTGTGCATCCTGAAGCAGTTCTGCAGGTCCTTGAAAGGTCGTCCCGGAAGCCAGGCCCCTCCTGCGGATGGGATATTAGCTCCCTGTGGAAGAGGCAGCCCAGTAGAGCCTCTCTCTGGTTGCGAGGACAGCGTCGGGGACACTGAGCAGGACCACTCTCTTCATGTCCTCCTCAGCTGGCATGTGTCCAGGCTGACAGGGCCACCACCATCACTCGGGACGGACGCCCCGGAGGCCGTGTGCTGTGCCCCTGGGGAGAGTACTACCTGGGAGAGGCAGCTGCGGGACTCAGTTCCGGAATGCTTGGGATCCATCTCCAGGAGCTGCCACCTGGTCTCTTCCCTCTGGAACCAGCCCTACTCATGGGTCAACCTGATAGAACATCATTAATCCCAACTGCCAATTCGGAATTTTCGACTGGGTTGGTCTGAGATTTATTTTTGCATCTTTGAGCAACTTTAGGGTCGTCTTGCAAGCTGAGTAAAGCAGGGGCTGCAAGAACCCCTCCCATAGAGATCTGGGAACTCCTTTAGCAATACCTCTCACCCTAAAATGTGGTAACGAGTAGTTTCCTTTTAAATAAACTTGAATTTATCATTTTTCCTTCTTCAGACTGCCTCCTTTTTGTTTAGCCCCCTTTCAGCCAACCCAGGTTGCTGATGCTGTAAAACATTTTAAGATTCTGGGCTGCGGGGCGCCGGCTCCTCCAGGCCATAGACACTGTAAACTATGCAACATCTTTAAATAAAAGGCCATTTTCCAAAGTGCACGTGAGCTAGCATTAATTTGCACAGGTTCCGTCTGTTTGGACACTGCCTTGGGAGGATCCAGGCTCTGAGGGGATGGAGGTTGAGATGGCTGCTGGGACTAGGACAGACTAGATTTCTGCGGGGATACCCTTCCACGTGCCCAAGACCCAGGCAGAAAAGAGCAAGTGATGCAAGAACTGAATGAGTGTCCCCCTCAGCACGGGCCCACTGCCACCCTCCCCCACCTTGTAGAGGACGCCTGCCATTAACAGACATTTGTCCCATTAAGACAGTTTCTAAGTGTCGCTGGGACGGAGGAGGGAGAAAATGATCTATCCTATCCCTTTCTTCACCTGACACCATCTGAGTCTGTCAGCTGGTGCCAGCCCTTTTTGAAGCCCACATGACCCAGGTCCATTCTCCTCTCATCCCAGTTCCCACCTAGAGAGCGAGCCATTCCATCCGAGACCTTGGAGGGGCTGAAGTCCAGGGAAGTGTGCACCTATTCACTGATTATCTTATGCCGTCACTTCGCTCCCTGTCCCTTAAGAGAAACCACCAACACCGATAAACTAATCATCTTTGTTGTCATTCCTTTTATACACACGTATGTACACTTTGGGCCTAACTAGTAACCTGTAACTATGGAAACGGAGGCTGCCAGCACACCTGTGAGGACACGGACACGGGACCCATGTGTGGCTGCCACCAGAAGTACGCCCTCCACTCAGACGGTCGGACGTGCATCGGTAAGTACGCAGCTCTGCCACGCGCTGGCACCCTGCGCCACCCTCCCTCCCCCCAGGGCCCCCCCCGCAGCCCTGAGCTTGTCCAGCACCCCAGCACCACCCCCACCGTGTCCCAGTTTCCAAGAAGGAAGTTAAGGGAACAAGAAAAGGAGGACCCCACGGTACTAATGGGGCTGGCGGACGTCCCCAGGGGAAGCCTTCTGTAGAGACTCATCCAGGGCCATCCAGCCACCCCGGACCAAGCATCTCTGCTTCCTGTCACTGTGGGTTTTCTGCGGGTCCTCATCCTCAACATGGGGGGTGGTCTGTGGGGGAGGAGGAGGGGGTGTGTGCCTAAGGAGGGCAGCTTCTGTTTTTAAAGCATAGGGGTTTCTTCCCGATTTGGGGACACATGGCACATCCATTTAACCTGCACATCAGCCCCATTAGCAACATGAGCTGACCGCCAGTCTGGAAAACCAAGAGGTTTTCTCAGAAAGCGGCTTTAAGTCTTCATAGTCTACACCAGGGGAGACTGGATGGAAGAATCCCAAGGGGCTCTGGGTGTTCTTAACTGCTTTCCACTCCTGAGCTAATGGGGTTCTCACCAGACTTCTTCCAGCTAGAGGTCCCTTCTCAGCGATGCCCCTTCTGTCATCTCACCTGTCTCACGGAGTCTCAATTTGAGTTTTGGTCACCTCCTTCCTCCTGGTCCTTATTTGCAGGAGGAAGCTAGAATATCTGTGGTTACCTCATACCATAATCAGTAGTAGCTTCTTTACCCACTCAAAATAACAGATCTTTCAACTGAGAAAAAGAATTTCAAAGTTGGTACCCATCCAACTTTGTTCATCCTCTGCTCTCTTTCTTTTCCATGTCGGCCAACTTCAGAAGCCCACAGTCAGTGACCATATTTATTCTTTTTAATGGGGGGCCCCATCTCTTATTACCGACTCTGAAGATATTTCTGGAGGGACTTTCAAGTGACAAAAAAGGGGTGGCAAGCAAGCAAAGCTGTGAAACCAGAGTTTGCTGTCGCATTCTGTCCCTGTGACTGCTCCCTGGTACTTCAGGGAGCAGGGCGGGGGTGCCAGGGCCCAGGCAGGCCACCAGCGTCTCAGCCTAGTCCCGGCTGTCGTCCCGGGAGCTGCTGCCCGCGTGGTTCTCCCCTTCCTCTGTGTGGTCTCCTCTCAGACGGCCGTTTTGGTTTCATTTTATCTCATTCCTCCTGCTTTTCTGGTGATGGTCCCTGATTGCCTGTCTTGTCTGATAACTGACGTTCATTAATTATTTTCAGAGCCAAAAGCCAAACCAAACCAAACAACCAAAAAAAAAAAATTTTTTTTTTTTTTCCAAAGCAAAACCTGGTCTCAGACCAGTGTCTCTATTGCAGCCTGATCCCATCTAGAACCTCCTCTCCCACCTCTCTCCCTGTCTCCACTGTCCTGCCGGGGGCCTCCCAGGCCCACCGGCCCCTTCCTGTCTCGTCTGCTGGGTCTCCCTCGCTGTTTGTGTCTGCAGTGCAGCCGCCCCTGCCGGCCACGGGACCGGTGCAGACAGCTGCCGGCCAGACACACACCCAGCCTCGTCTAACACATCTTGTCTTTGTCCACCTGACTCGTCCCTTCTCATTTTTTTTATCTTTTAGTGTCTGCTGCATGTGAAGGTCCCTGCTTGGATCTACTTTCTAACCTAACCTCCCTCACCCCCTCCTCCCCTCCCCTCCCCTTAGAAACCCTCTTCCAGACCCAGCTCCTGGGCCATTGCCCTCTGCTGGCCAGGAGAACCTTCCTTCTGCCTCTGCTTACTGCTGCTCAGGTTCCCCCCTCGGGAGCGCACGTCTCCACTGAGCAGAGGGCCGCCAAACAGCTAACCTCACCTGCTCCTCCACGGACAGCATCTTGGCCAAACGTCTTGCCCAGCGGCCAGAATGCTCCCCGGCCACCCGCCCGCCTCTCCGCACGCTCCTAAAATGACTGACCCATCTGTGCAGCCCCTTGTCAAGCACTTGAATGTCTCGCTCTAGTCCTCTATAGACAAGCAGGCAACCAGCGCTGCCCAACTCGAGCCCCCGTTTTTTCTGTCTGTTCGACTGGATCCATTGTTGTGTGTGTTTGTTCTCTGTTGTTTTGTTCTTAACTTTGCATGAGTGTTTGACACACTTTCCTGCCCTTGACACAGGGCGTCTGCTGTCCAGGCACAGCCATCACCGGACCTCGTGGCCCTGTCCCTCTGTCCTGTGCCTTGTCCTGTGCCTGCCTCCCCAGCCTGAGCGGGGGGCGTCTGCAGTCACTGATGCCTCCCTGCGCGCTGAGGTGGTGTGTGTGCTTCTGTGCCCCACGCCCCAGCCCGCAGCTGGGTCTGTCCACTCTGACCTCAGCCGCCACCTCTCTGTTCGCAGCTGGGCCCTGGGTCCCACCTGTGCCCTTGTGTGGTCGTCCCCCGCTCTGCACCCCCACCCCTGCTGCCTCCCGCCCCGAACACGCCACCTTGGAGGCTCCCGGGATTCGCCCCTCGGCGCAGACGCCCGGCCCGGCATGCTGTGTTGGCTGTGTGCGCGCCACGCCGAGAGGCTGACTGTCTTGGGCCGCGGGAAGTGGGCTGTCATTAACCACCGGCTCCGTGTTTGTCCCTTACTTGTGTTTTAGAGAAGGATGAGGCTGCAATTGAGCGCTCTCAGTTCAATGCCACGTCAGTAGCTGATGTGGACAAGCGGGTGAAACGGCGGCTCCTCATGGGTAACACTTTTCTTCCACTTCCTTTGTTGTGCTCGCGCCTTTGTCCGCGTGTGTGCGCATGCGCGTGCTGCTGTGTCGGGCTGTGCGTGCGCGCGTGCGTGTCGGCGCGCGGCTGTACGTGTGTGCGTGCGAGCGTGGTGGCGCGCGGGTGTGCGTGCGTGCGTGCGTGCCGGCACGTGGGGTGTGCGTGGGGGGCTGTCTGTGCGGTGTGCCCGCGTGCGTGGTCACCCGTGCCGCGTGTGAGTGGGGGGGGCGGGCTCCGCTCCAGGTGGGAACTTTTTCCGTTACAGTTTATACCCTTCATCAAACACGTGTCTGTGTGTGTGTGTGCGCGTGTGTGTGTAGCGAAGGCCCCAGAGCCAATGGCTAGCGGCCTCTGCGGGCGAGACGTTTGCGCTGAACCCCTCTGCTTGCAGTACCTGCGCGGGAGCAGCGAGGCAACACGGAGGCCCGGAAGCGAAGGGGGTGGGGGCGTTAGCGTAGAGCAGGGATTCAGGCAGCACGGCCCCTCTCCGGCTCCTCGCGAAGGAGGGAAGCCACATCCAGGTTCAGGACTCGCTTTATAGTTGGGAAGTCTACCCAGAGACGAGAGGACTGTTAAGGCCATCTGGCAGGCCCCGGGGAAAACAAGCTTCATTCCTCCCCTTCTGGTCCCAAGGCTCCTGACTCGGTGAATGACCCAGCCTGAGGTGGGCGTAAGCGGGCAACCTTGGCCCACTTTTCCCTGGTCCCACTTCAGGCACCCGCTTGCCTCCGAGGGGGGGAGCAGGGGCAGGTGTGATGTGGGCTCCACTCCAGACGCTGGCCCTGGGCTGGGTCCAGGTTCTAGGGAGGCTTGCCCAGAAACCCCTGGTGCTGCTCGGGGTGGCTTGGGAGGCCTGCGGGTGTGGCTGACCCTGGGCAGGGTGAGGAAAGAGAAGGAGGGGGAGATGGCTGCTCTCAGTCTGTAGAAACACAGAGCAAGTCTGCCCTAGTTCTTCGGTTCTGCGCTTGCTGGCCCCTCGGTGGTGCCAGCTGCCCAGGCCTCCGGAGCACAGCTGTAGGGAGGTTTGGGATTTTCACAACCTTCTTTGTGGCAGTCTGGTGGATTATACCAGCCTTGGGAGCTGTGGGGCCAGGTGGTACATTTCCCATGTCCTGGAGGAGGAAACAGGCTCATCGGGGTGCCCTGGCTTGCCCACGGTCACATACTACCCTGCACAGCTGAGCTTAGCCCTAAGGTCATGGCTGTGTTAGGGTCACAGGACCATGGAGGTCAGAACCACAGGGTCCCGGAGAGGTCGCCTACTTTTGTGGTCCTCAAATGGACCTCAGAGGAGTCCAGGCACCTAGATAAAAGGGAGATGTAAGTGGGGCCACGGGAGGGATATGGCCTTTCATGCTGGGGAGTAGGCTTGAAGCCCATCCTCCCCGGTGGGGCTTTGAGGAGCAAAGGAGATCGGGGCTGGCTGATGGTGCTCTGTGCAGCGTGAAGTCCATGCTGGGAAGGACAGGCATAGCCCCGTTTCTCAAACGAGAACACTGAGGTCCAGAGAGTCTGGAAGATTCACCTCTGGTCACACAGGCAGATGGGACAAGGTTTGTCTGGAAGCCCCCTCTCCACAAGTTCTCAGGACAGGGCTGTCATGTTGACTTGGGCTGTCTGGGTTGGCCTGGGAAGGACTGGAAATGGCCAAGGAGCGGGCTTGAAGGCTTCAGTAGGCAGGCGTGCCCGCCACCATCCTGGAAGGTGTGAGTCAGGTGGCTGGAGGTGGGTGGTGGGAGCCTAAGAGCTGCTTGCTGGTGCTCTGAGGCCACGCTGAGGCCCCTCAGCCTCACTTACTGGGAGAGGTGGGTACTGCTGCCCAAGAGCAGAGCTCCAGAGCAGGGCAGGAGCAGGAACTGGGCCCCCCGAGGCCCTGTACCCCTCTCAGCAGGAGGGTGATGGCAGAAGCGGCTGAGCTGAACCGGCGTCAAGCGGGTGGGTGGTGAGGTGGAGAAAGAGCTGTGGACTTGTTTTTTCTAATTAGAGTCAATGGGTAATAGCCTGGAGCGGGGTCAGGGAGGTGAGAAGAGATGAACTGAGAATACAGGTACCTTCACCCCAGGTTTGGCAGGCAGAGTTGGGGGAGCAGATTGGGGGGCTTGGAAGGGGCCAAGGAAAAGGATGATGGTTGGCCTGCCCTGAATTCCCACTTCTCTGATTATAGAAATCCCCTCAAGCATCCCTTTAGAGCCCATCCTGCCCCACAGGCAGAAAAAAACCTGTCCCTCCTCTGGTCTCTCTACAACACTCATAGCACGGACAAGGCCCCATGCCCGGAGCTAAGCAACCATCCTCAGAGGCTTCCATGAAAGGCACCACCCACAGCACTGGTGAACCCCTCCCTCAACAGCTCATAATTCTTAGCACCTGTCTCCTCTGAGAGCAGCCCATGTGGTACAGACTTGGGATCCGATTGGACTTCAGGCTCTAACTAGTAGCCTTTGGTGAGGATGGCTGCTCCCAGGCTATATTAATAGAGGCAAGGTATGGAGAATGAGAGAGGTGACCATCCCCATTGTGCCCTGTGCTGGTCAGAGCACAACTGGGGCATCGCATTCGGAGCCCAGCCCTGCATGGAGAGAGTCGCCTAGACGGTGTGGGGAACCAGAGTTGGGTCAGCATCGGTGGCCTGTGGGAGGGGGCACAGGCAGTTGATCTCAGTGGATCCTGTGGCTGGTGGGCCACATGAGCCCTCTTTTAGGTCCTTGGAGGGGATGGGGTAGGACTGGCAGAGGGGGAAGGACCTGGTTCTGGGGCCCAGGAGAGAAGCAGATGAGGAAGGCAAGACCCTGAGGAGTTTGACGGCAAGGTCAGACCCTGGGCTGGCCAGCTCCAGAGTCTGTGCCCCCTCGACTGCTGCACTGGCCAGCTCCTCGTCAGAGGGCAGAGACAAGTGACGAGTGAGGGAGGGCGGGGCTCGAATGCCCTGGAACAGTCTACTATGAGCAGTGCCCGTGGAAGTCACGGTACAGGGTTCCGCCAGAGCCAGGGCATGTGTGCTGCAGTCACCCAGTGGCTGAGATGTCCTGGCAGGTGTCTTCTATCCCTGAGATGCCGGTTATCTCCTGTGCCAATAGGGCTTGTTTTTAGGGTGGGTAGGTTGAGACCGAGTGAGCGCAGGGTGGCGCTTGCTGCCCCAAGAGGCCCCATGAGCTCACGCCATCCTCGTCATTCTCCATCGTGACCACATCAGCGACAGACTGGTCCTGCAGGCCCAGGGTGACACCCCCTATTCCATGTCACAGAGAGGGTGGGGGCCTGTAGCAGAGCAGCTGGGGGCCATTCAGGGCTAAGTGGCCCTGCCCCAGCCTTGGGGTCTCAGCTGCACCCAGCCATTGCCATTTATAATTACCCCCAGTCACTGAACACAGGCTAAGAACAGGGGCAGTTCCGTTTTCTTTAAAGAGACTCAAACTTTACGTAACAGATTTTCGATTTATGTTAAAATATTTGGATTTGAGGGTTGGAGTGATAAATTTCAAGTATCTGGCTGACTTGTGCAAAACCCCTGAGTACCCAGCTAAGTTTACCACGGGCCCCTGGGACCCCACTCCTAGCAAGACTGACGAGACGTTGTGGGTCGTTCTTGTCAACCCAAGTGTTCAGTCAGTCCCTTTCCCACAGTGTGCGTGGGATGGATGCTGTGTTAGCTTCCTCTTGCTGCTAACAGGGTACCACAATCTTAGTGCCTTACAACAGCAGGAATGCACCATCTTCTGGCAGGTCAGAAGTTGGACTTGGGACTCACTGGGCTAAAATCAAGGTGTGAGCAAGGACTGCAATTTTTCTGGAAGCTCTAGAAGCTTCTAGAACCACCCATATTCCTTGGTTTGGGGCCTCTTCCTGTCTTCAAAGCCAGCAGCATTGTATCTCTCTGACCCTGCTTCCATCAGGCTCTCTTTCTCTGACCTCCCTCCTCCACTTTTAAGGACTCTTATGACCACATTGGGCCCACCCAGATGATCCAGGACAAGCACCCATCTCAAGGGTCTTAATTTAATCACATCTGTTGAGTCCCTTTTGTCACATAGCGTCATGGGGCACTAAGACAAGGACATTTTAGGGGGCTGTTAGTCTCTCGACCCTCAAGCTTGGTCTGGAAGGAACCTCCCAGGCTGGCTGCTGTGAGCTCCAGAGGCAGAGCCCACGTCCTCCCTCTTCACTGGCTTGTTCCGGTCCACGCATCTCCAGGCACAGGTGGGGGCTGGCAGTGTGGGATGCGCTGGTCCTCACCTCCGCAGGCCCCCCCAGAGTGGGCGCCCACCACTTCCTCAGGCAGCCTCAGTGCACATCTGCCCGCTGTCTCTGGAGGACTCTTCCTCCTCACAGTGGTCTGCACCAGGGTCTGGGGTCTGTGGACTCCCAAGCCCAGGGCCCTAAGTCAGGAGCCGAGTAGCTTGAGGTGCATCAGCCCTCCCGGCTGGAATCTGTCCTCACAGCCTGCCCACTTAGGGGCCCCCCTGAGCCCAGGGGAGCCAGGTGCTCCAGGTCCGGTGAGTACAGCAATCATTAGCCTAGAACCCCAGCTTCTCTGGGCCTTGCTCTGTCCCAGCCTTCACTCACCTCCCAGCCACCCTGAGGGTTGGCACTAAAGCAATTCCCATTTTACAGATGAGGACACGGAGGCCCAAAAAGGTACTAGGAACTCCCCCCTGCATTCCCACAGCTGACACCTGCCCATCTCCCGACACCTCTCCACCTGTGAGCCAGGCTTCCCTTCCTGAGTCAGCATGATCCCATAACACTCTCACCTAGCGGGGCTCCCAGGGGGTGGTGTGAAACTGTGGAGGGGCCTGGCAGACAGGGGAGCCGCTGAGAAAGTTCCAGGAAGGGGGCCGAGGGGCTGGAGACCTGGAAGGCCGGGGAGGACCAGCGAAAGCAGAGCAGTTGTGGTCGTGGCGACATTTGGGGGTTGCAGACTGAGCCCCGTGCTTTCCCCAGCCCCATTTAACCGTACAACCCCCTGAGAGGTCTGGCTCATGTCCACACACTCACACTCCTTCTCCCTGGCTCCCCGCTCCTCTGTTTCCCCAGGGACTACCCACCTGCCACCTCTTCTCTACAGCCACCATCTCCAGGGTCCCTGGGCCTCTCCTGATTTCCCCAACCTCCCAGGCCACCCCCCCCCCCCACCAGCCCTGGTTCCAGACCCATGCATCAGTCACCTCCTGAAATCCCCCTCCTAGAAGTCCCGCACGTGCAGCTTCCCATCCGGGCCATGCCCGCTATTCACCAGGTGCCATCCGACACACTTCTACCTGGCAAAGGCTCATCCACACCTAACTAGACTCTCCTTGCCGCCCCTCCTCCACCAGCACCTTCTTTTGTCCCAAGCCTGGGACTCCCCTACTTGGGGCAGAGGCCAAGTCTGTGCCAGCTCTGATGGCCCCCGGGGGCACAGCACAGGGCCTGGCCCAGAGCAGGAGCACGGGGAAGGCTGGTTGGCACAGAGCGTGAACAAAGGCTTCCTGGAGGACGTACCTGGGGTAGAGTGGGGCCTCGCTGCTCGCCGTTCCCACAGGCAGGTGTCCAGCTGGGAGAGAAAGGGGGCAGACCCAGATCCAGAACCCTGGGCAAGCCTGGCAGTGGGGAGGGGCTCCGGCAGATCTGAGACAAGGGAGGTGATGAGACAGGGCAGTTTCCCAGGCCAGGTGCTCAGCAGGAAGCCGGCCAGAGGGAAAGGCTGGGCAGACCTTGCGCCAAGCTCCAGGCACTGGGCTCTCATGCAGGAAGAACCAGGGTAGTCAGACTTCACCCCTGTCCATGAACTGGTACCAGGTGTGCCTGGCCTGTAGTCAGCCGGGACCCCAGCTGGGGTCCTGAGCTCCTGCCCTCGGTTTAGCCCCACACACACACAACACACACTCACCCCACATATGCCCTAAGGCCTGGTGGAAGGAGGTGGGTCACGGTGACTTGGGTAAGTAGTTGAGTGGGAGAGTGTAGGGTGGAGGCAGGGTGCTAGGCAGGGCTTGTCAGACAAGAGGGGGCAGGGCATTCATTGACTGGCCCAGATGAGAACTTCAGCTTAGCGGGGCATGACTCACCCCCAGCCTCCCAGGGAGTCTGAGCAGAACTGGGGTTCCTGGTGCCAAGGGCCAAGCCTGGCTGGAGGGAGCAGTCCTGCCCCTGCCCTGAAGAGGCCCTGAGCACTCCCCCATTAGCCCCTTGGCTTCCTTTGGAGCCTGGGGCCTTACAGCTTTCCCCTCTCTCTGGGCCCCAGATGAAATTTGAATCTGCTTCTAGCCAGTCTGTATGCTCATCTCATGAAGTATAAAAACCAGGCGAGGTGTCCCCTCGGGGGGCACAGCTAACACAAGGCATACTTCCAAACACCACTTTCTCAGCCCCCACAATGAGGGCAGGGGGACAGGTGCGGGTGATGTGTGTCCTCCCCCCTGCACACAGGGCAGTGCGGGCAAGCACTCCCCCAGGCCCCGCAGATGGGGAGGGGGGGCCCTGCTGCTGTCTGAGTGGTGGGCTCAGGGAGAACCGAGCAAGAAATGTGGGCTCAGGCCCAGTTGGGTTTCAGAACTTGCAGCAGACGGGGGGTTTGGGGGCGCAGCTGCCAGTAGAGAACCCTAAGGCGTGAAGCCGGTGCGTGCTCAGGCAGCCGGAGGCAGAGGCGGGGAGCGCAGACGTGTTACAGAGAGCGCGATGTGGTCAGACGGGCAGCTGGGGTGACCCCTGAGGACTGACGGACAGAGTGCCATCCTCATCGCCTGGCAGAGGTGGCCCAGCTCGGGGAGGTGAGGCGTTAGCCAGGGTCACGGGGCTCTTCAGAGGCGGGTGTTCGTGGCTTCCCTGGGGGAGGCCGTGCTTGGACCAGTGAACTGGGCATGGGGACACCTGGCCTGCCCTGCTGCTCCCTCCCCCCGGATGGCCTTGGTAAGTCCCTTCCCCTGTCAGGACTTAAAGAAAGGCAACTCATGTTTCTCCAGCCTCTGGGGCTGTGACAAGGGTCGGCTGGGACAGTGGTCCTTGGGCAAGTGCTTCCTCAGTCAGAGCGGCCTATAGAAGCATCATGGGCGGTTCTCAGTTGTTGGCCCAGCTCCCAGGCTTTGTGCGAAATGCCTCCTGGTTTGTGGCAGGGCACTCTCTGCAAGCCTCCCTGTGACTTAGTCCTGGAGCCTGCTCTCCCACACAGCCCCTGCCCTACACCGCCGCAGAAGCTTCCTACCAACACAGCCTATCTGAGGGGAGCCCCTCAGGTAGGAGGTGGCCTCCCCCCCCCCCCGCTGCTCATGCCACCCCGTCTCACTGGCAGCTGGGCACACTTGACCCCCACATGCTCCTTCCGGGCCTCAACACCCTGTCCCCAGCCCCCTCCCTGTCCTGCCTTCACCCTTCCCTAGGTTTTTTGGCCCCTCAGGATTTGGTCCAGATGGGTCCCAAAGCCCTTTGGGATGTGACCCCAATGCCCCCTGCCCCCTAATGGCCCACTTCCTGATGTGTTTACTGGTTGACATGGCTCCTTGCCCTGACACACTCAGGAGGGTCCTGGAGCTTAAACTCCAAACCACAGATGGAAGGCACCCCAGAGCCCGGGGCATCTTTATTTTACCAATGCGATCTTTTGTTCATCTGCACTCTTCAGAGGAGCCCCCGTGTGCAGAAACAGCGAAAGTGACCAAGAGCCCCAGTCAGCCGCCCACGGCTCCTCTCCCGTCCCAGGCACCTGGGCAGGCGATGGTCCAGCCTTCCTTGCTGCCTGCTCCGTCCGCTCCTCAGGCCCACCGTTGCCTCCAGGGTGGCTGGGTGGCTCGGAGCAAGGGAGGGCCCAGTGCTGGCTGCAGACCGGGTGTCGGCTGACTCTTGACCGAGGAGTAGCCAGAGGTCAGGGCTTCCTGCAGCGAGACTTCTGGGTCTGTCCCAAGGAAGTTGGGGTGGTTCCAGGTTGCTCAGCCAGCTTTGTTTGAAGAACTATGCATTTGTTCTTAGAGGCACTTGATTGGAGTTTTGCTAACGGTGATTCTTTCCAGTTTGTTGTCCAGGCCCAGTCTCTGGAGCCAGACCTGGGCTCTGTCCTGACTTCCCCAATGACTAGCATCATTTCCAGGCTGGGGGCACCTCACGTCTCTGAGCCTTGGTCTTCTCTTTTGCCAAAAGGGGGCTCTACTCTGAAGCAGCTTGGATGAGATGCTTGATGTGGGACGCCTGGCCTACATGTGGCTCATGGCACTGCCCAGCCACATTCCATTCTTTCTTTCCACCTTCTCCTGCCCAGGCCATTGGAGCTTTCCTAGGGTGCTTGGAATGCTGGGCCCAGGCCATGAGGCAAGAAGCCTGGGGCCTGCCTGACCCTGGTGAGGTCAGAGGTGGTGGTGCCATAGGAAAGGGGGCCTAAGGAACCAGCAAGGTGAACAAGTGCCTTTCAGAGGCCATCCAGGCACCTGCAATCTGGACCCTTCCATGAGGTCTGCCCACTCACAGGCCAGAGCTCTGAGAGGGAAGGCAGGACCCATGTGCCAGCTTCACTGGCCCCAGGAAGTCACAGGGTAGGAGGGGGAATAGGGGTGTATGGATGCTGGACATTGCCTCCCTTGGCCCCAGGCTGTCCTCTGACCTATCTTTCCCTGAATCCCAACAGCCGTCAGGAATCTGGAACAAGGCTCCCCTCTGTTGAGCAACCTCTGGGCTGAGTCTTTTTGTACCTGGACATGGAAATGTTCCCAGCAACTTGCAAGGGTGCCCTTCAGGTTACAGATGAGGAGACTGAGGCCAGGGATGAGCGGCTGACCCAGTGTCACACAGGCCTGCCCTTCCCACGATGCCACCCCACACTCCCTCTAGGGAAAGGTGGGCAGATGACACACAGCGCTTGGCATGTGAGTGCTCAGGGAGCGTTAGGTGCTGGTCGTGGGTGTTCTGAGAAGAAGGGTCTGACCCCCAAACCTCCATGGTCCCACATGGTGGAGGGGGCAAGACAGTGCCGAGGAAGGGTCACTAACTGGGCCTTCATGAGCCTTCTATAGAATGGGCATAATGATCCCACCCCCTCCCTCCTGAGGATGGCCTCAAACAAGAGGGTGCCTGTGAGCCCCACTTTGTCTGCTCTCAGCACCCCTCCCCTTAGTAGCCAGAGCAAAGGCAGAAGCCAGAGGCCAGGAAAAGGCTCGCTGCCATGGCTCTGCTCCTGCCACCTGCGTTAATATAAAACCTCGGTTGAAGAAACTTCCCCAAGGTCTGCTCATCTCACTGCTGGTCAGCCTCTTCTCTGCCCTCGGCCCCCACCCCTGTTGCTACGGACTGCGAGGCACCGTCCCTCAGGTCCAGAAGGGTCCTGCGCTCTGAGCACCGGTGTGGAAATCCCACGCACCAGGCCGGCCCGTGAGAGGGTGTCGCCCCGAAACCATGAGCCCGCCCGGCGCCTCCGGGAGGACAGTTCCACTGACACAGCAAACTGCCCTGAGCAGGGCCGGGTCCCAGGTAGACGGAGCTGGTGGGGCAGTGCGGGCCTGAGGGCCTGTTCCTTCCACACAGCTGGGCCAGAGTCAGCACAGGGCCCGGGGGTGTCTCATAGTCACCACCTACGTGCTACAAGGGCAGAATCCAGAACCCACCAAGGCTGCCTCACGGCCAGGCTGGCCCTTTGAGAACCATGGGCCAAGAGGTCCGCTGGCCTCCGATGTGACAGAGCAGTGCCGGGTGCCAAGCGGGGCTTCCAAGGCCTCCTTTCCCACTTCCCCTCGGACCCCGGCTTGGGACCCCTTCCCTGCTGGGGCTGCAGTCCTGGCCTCCACGACTACCCTGCCCCCTTCCCCGGCGTGTCCCCCAGGTCCCAGCTTTCCTCGGAGCCGCGGGTGCTCCTAGGGCAGAGGCATCCAGCGCCCGGCCCTCGTGGCACCTCTCCCCTCATGGGCAAGAGCCACACTCTGCAGAGTGCTCTCAGGAGTGGGCATCTGCCGGCTGAGGCAGAGCAGGGGTGCCAGGCAGAGGCGGAGAGGCGGTGTGGTTAGGAGTGGGGGGCAGGCAGCAGACAGGGATGAGCCCTGTTCCCCACTCCCTGCTGAGTGACTGGGGAAGCGGCTTCTGCTGTCGGCCTGAGGCCCGACTCTTGTCACCTGCCCAAGGGACTTCGAGAAGACCACCAACCTCAGTGTGCCAGAGTAGTAAGGGACATCAGCCTGCTGGCAGTGCCCGTGACGGGCCACAGGGCCACCCAGAGGTCAGTGGGGCCGGCACAAAGAGATGGGCCTTGCAGGAGAGCCGGGCCAGTGTGCAGAGCTCTACCAGGGAGCGTGGCTTTTATCCCAAAGTGATAGGAGCCATGGAAGGCTCAGGAATCAGCTGAGGGAGGAGAGATCAAAGGTCAGAGATCCCGCGGCTGGGCTGGGAGAGCCAGTGGCTCAGCCCTCTTCCCAGTGGCTCAGCCCTCTTCCCAGTGGCTCAGCCCTCTTCCCAGTGGCTTCCGTTGATCTGAGTGGCAGAAGGGCGGGTGGGCCAGCCCTGACTGAGGCCTCGACAGGTTGCAGCAAGAGCTTTGGGCTGCTCCCACCACCAGAGTGTCCCTTCAAGGGACAGGGCAGATGTCTGGGCTGACAGGGTCTCTGTGGGTCACGGGGCTCACACCTCAGCCACCAGCTCAGAGCCTCTGGGGCGGGGCCTGACGCCTGCCCTGGAGACAAGCCTGGGATTCCCAGTCACACCACAGGGGGAAAGCCACAGCCCAGAGACGGGAGGGTGCTTTGCCTAAAGTCCCACAGCGCATCGGGAACTAAGTGTGGCGTTCGGGCCTCTGGACCCGCGTCCAGTTCTCGTCAGGGCGCTCTCAGCCAGGTGACGCCACTCAGCCTGCCGTCAGCCCGCGTGAGCTTCCACCTCGCCCGGTGCCCGTGCCACAGGCTGGTGCTGCTAGACTCACAGGTCCTCTGTGCCATCGGGTTCATCTTAGGCCCCCTCCCCCTGCCAGGCCCAGCGTGGGGCGGGGGCTTGGTCACCTCACCCCACCTCATTTCTCCAGAGGCTTGTTTTTTCAGCCCATCATTCAGCAGAAATTGGTCCTATGCTGGGCATGGGGTCCCCCTGACACAGCTCTTCCTGGGGAGTGAGTGGTCTCTGAGGGGGGACAACCACCTGAACAGAAGCCTGGGGCCTGGGAGAGCCAGCAGGGCTCAGGAGAACTTAGAGGGGCCTCCAGAGTCTTGAGGGGTGCACGAGCCTAGGCCAAGGGAGCCATCTGTGGAGCCCATGCTTGGATGTGATGGGGTGAGCTGGGGGAGGGGGCCCGGACTCCTGTGAGAAAGGCAGAGTCCGGGCCCTATTCTGTCTCCCCTGATAAACTCTTAACCCCTGAGGCCTGGAGGCCTGGGTCAGTGTCAGACCCGTCTCCAGCTCAAGTCCTATCTCTCAGCCACCCAGCACCAAGGATGTTTAGACAGAGCAGTGAACCCATCCGCTGCCCCACCAAGCTGAGGTCTCCAAAATACCAGGGACTCTCTGAGGCATATCTGCCCCACACAGAGCAGGAGTTCAGATGAGTCAGCAACTGCCCGGGTGCTAAGACTCTCTGTGCAGAGGTTCGAGAGTGAGCGTGTGGTCACTGTTGTGACAATTCACAAAGCACTGTGATGTCCACACTTGTCTGGGCCTTGCACAAACTCCGTGGTAAATGCCATCACCCCTACGTCGCATGTCAGGAAGCCCAGGCTCCAGGAGTAGAGGGGCTTGCCCGAGGTCCCAGGGCCAGGTATGCATCCCCACTTTCTGACTCCACAGCTCATGTTTCAGCCACTGCCCTGTGGCTGAGACTGTCCTTCACAGGCCTTGCCCGACCTTGCCCCGGGCCTAGGGCAGAGCAAACAGGCAGCACCAACTCAAAGAGCAGCCCTCCGTCCGAGCCCAGGGCTCGCCTCCCCTGCTCACATCTGCTCTGTGTCCAGAGCCTCTGGCGGGCCTGGCCCAGAGCAGGAATGCCCCAGGGGAAGGACCGAAGACCGGCCTGGTGACACATCTAGGGTTTTCCCACCTGCTGCGGAGGGGTTTACGCTCAGGCCCCTTCCCACTTTAACCCCCCCCATGCCCAGGCTGGCCGCGTGCGGTAAGAGTTCTCCCCCCTCGCCCATCTCCGCTGCCCCACTGTGAGCACTCGGAGGACCCCCAACAAAGACCTAGCTCTCTGGCTTGGTCGGGCTCACTCATCCATCTGGAGTCCCACAACCCTGGGTCCAAATATTGGCTTCTCCAAATAACTGAGGGATCTGAGACACGGGGCTGCCTCCACGATGTGTGACCCGTACACGTGCCCCAGGCCCTGCCCTCAGGAGGGCCCCCAGGTGGTTGAGTGTTCGGTTGCCTCTGTCTTGACATTTTTAATTTTTGAGCAAGGGCCTTTCATTTTTATTTTGCACGGGGTCTCACAATAGGTAGTTGATCCTGCCTGGACAAGTTCTTGAACTTCCCTGAGCCTCAGTTTCTCTGGCTGCAGAAGAAGCCAGCTTCTGGAGCTGCTGTGAGGCCAGTGGGTGAGAAGATCCTTTGTCAGCTGTAGAGGGCTGTGCCCTGAGAGGTTTTGTTCCCTCCAGGAGGAGAGGAGAGGCTTTAGAAAGACCCGGTAGCTCTCTTGGAGAGACTAGAGGGCTCACGGAGTCCAAAAGGAAAGTCTTCAGCTCCCTGGGACAGCACTCTGGGGTTCAGCTTTGCCCTCTTCCCCCTCGCACCCCCGAAGGTATGGCACCTGGACTCCAGCCGCCCTTGGCCGCGTGGGCTCCTGGATGGGGTGTGGCCTCACAGGGCAACCTGCAGCACCCCGTTTGCATGCCCCCCCCCCTGAAAGCCAGAGACAACACCACTGCAGTCCCCAGCCCATGTTTGCTGTTTGCATTCAGGGTGAGTCTGCAGTCAAAGGAGAGGACAGGCTGTCTGGCTTCTGCATCTGAGACAGTGGTGGCCCAGTACCAGGCCTGGGTGGCCTCTAGTCTTGGGAAACAGAGAGGCAAGGCTGCTTTTTGAGGCAGTCGGAGAGAGCGGTCCAGGGGGAGGGACCCAGGCTGATCGCCATCCAAGGCAAGGAGCTCCCTCAACAACTCCCGGCAGCCTCTGCTTGGAAGCTCCCAGGGACAAAGCTCTCAGTGCCACCCAGGCTGGCCCGTCCTGTAACTGTAGCCTTCAGTCCCCAACCCCCACTTGAGCCCAAAGGACTGGGTAGACTTTGTCATCCTCCCTTCTGTGCATATCGCATTGTGCCGTGTACATCTGCTAACCTCAGAATGACACAGCACCAACCCTGTGCTGTGGAGGGGATGCCGGGGGCCTGGCAGGTGCAGTGGCCCAGGCAACACAGAGGACAGGCTGGTAGCTGGTTGCTCAGTCCACTGCCCCTTCCCCCGCTCAGCACAGGGCCTGGCCTCAGTAAGTATTGGCTCTTGACATTATTGCCCGAGCCTGGACGCTCACCCAGAGTGAGCCAGTGGTCCGGAAGAGAGGGACCGATGGCAAGGCTGTGAATGTCACTAAGGAGGACTCTGGTCGCCTGACCCAGAATGGCAGCAGTTAAGGGCAGGGGCCAGAATCAGATGCTAAAAAAGTAGCAAGACCAGGCCTGGGGGCCCCAGGCGAGGGGGTGGATGGGGGCAGCATGCTCAGAGGCGGGGAGCCCTGGAACAGGAAGCGTCAGGGCGGAATACGGAGAGTATAGTACCTGCTGGCGCTGTGGGGTCCTGGGGCTGGGGCTGTCAGGGGGGTTGGAGTCAGACCCAGCAGGTCCCACTGGCTCTGCCACTTATGAGCCGCACAACCCTGGGCGGAGTCCTTGCCAGAGAGGTGGAAAGGGCAGGAGCCACCTCACAGAGCTGCTAAGAGCCTAGGGGACGTGAGGCTTGGAAGGCTGAGTTGGGACTGGAGCGGGTGACCCGCCATAACCAAGTGCTGTGGGACGAAGGGGTCAGCACCCAGAACAGCCCACGGGGCCTTCCCTGGGGGCCCAGAGCCACTCTCTCAGAACCTGAAGTTTAGGCACCAAACATCGTCTAGGGCAACATGGAAGATTAAACATGTGCACAGTGCAAGGGAGAGGCTAGAGAGTGCGTGACTCTCCACGCTGACCCCAGCCCCCTCCTGGCCTCCGCCTGCGCAGTGGGTGCCAAGGCCCCTCAGCTCTGGAAGGCCGAGATTCCGAGTCCCACCGGGGCCTCCGGGGATGTGAAGGGCCAACAGGAGCCCCTTTGGCCAGGTCACTTCTCAGGGACACAGCCCCCAGTGCCCGCGCCACGCCCCACCTCCACTACCACAGAGAGGCCCAGTCGCCGTCACTGTCGCCGAGTAAGGTCACGGCTATGCCCCAGCCCCAGTTCTCCAGGGCCTGAGGCTTAACTACCTGCACCTGGAGAGCAGGCAGGCCCTCGGGCCCCTCTCCACAGAGGGGCTCTCCCACATAAAAGGCTGAAAAGGCACCTGGGGCCTGCGTTGGCTCTTTGATTTGGGGCTGGGAGGCAGGATTTCCGCTCTGGTTAGAAGTCCAGGAGGGAGAAACTACCATCTGCGAAGCAACTCCAACCTGCCAGGACCCAGACCAGGCACTTCACCTGGGGAGTTTGATCCTCACCTCAGGCCCGAGAGGGAAGGCTTGTCGTCCTCACCTGCCAGGTGTGGGTGCTGAGGTCCAGCCCGAGGGGTAGCCTGCCTGGGTCACTCAGTGAGCGACAGGGCCAACGCTCACACCCTGGCCCGCCCGCCTCCACTGCCCCAAGAGGGCCTGAGTGGGCCATACGCCAGTCAGAGCCTGGGTCCCACTAACAGAGGCCAACACAGTGCAGGGAAGGGCGGTGGCCTTCTTTCTGCACCTGGGGCTCGGGAAGCTCCTTGTGGAGGTGGTCTTTGAGCTGGGCCTGGGGATGCTAGCAGGCAGGAGGTCTCCACGCCACTGGACCAGCACACACGGAGGCAGGAAGGCTCACAGGAACTGCCCACACCCAGCTGGAGGGCTAAGATTTGTGGAGACACACAGAGAAGAGTCAGGCTCAGGAGACTCGCCTTTCAATCACAGTTACAGCTCATCCTATCATGGTGAGGGCATTAGCCTCGAGAAGTAGGGCCAGTGGCCCTCTGCCACCCATAGCCCTCGTGCTCAGGATGCTCAGGACGACACCTGCTATGCCCCCCCACCCCGGCAGGATCACAGGGATGCACCCTCACACACACACACACAGAAGGGAAAGCCCGATGTCCCCCCTCCCTGCCCTGCCCACCCCCCCACACACACACACACATACACACAAATTGAAGTTCAAAGGAAAGGCATCATGAATTTGGTATAATTAGGAGCAGGGACTCCTGGGGTACGTATTCAGTGATCACTCCTGTGGGAATGCAGACACCACAGAAGGACAGAATAAACCAGTTAGGGGGAACCTTCAGGGAAAAGGCCCACAGGGCCAGGTGCCCAGCGGAAGCCAAGGTAGGCAGGCAAAGGGTTTCGGGTTATAAAAGATGGGGCCCTTGGCTCCCAACGTTGAAGAGAAGAGGAAAGCCCACTCAGGCACAGTTCCCGCAAGATCAAAGCACACAGATGCTCAGAAAGAAACCCAGGTTGAAAGGCTCAGAGGCCCAGGAATGGTCTCCTCCGTGTGCGGGCCACCTGCGCCCTGGTGACCCAGCTCTGCCAGCCCTTTCTCCAGGCCTGGGGAGGATCATTCTCACCACACGACGGGTTCGGTGACCTAGGCTCTGCCCCAGCCTTTCCAGGCCCTTTGAATTTGCAAAGGGAATAAAAACACTAGACAAGCTTCAAGTGGACAAAAACCAGACGCCTTTAGCTTATGGCTCAGTGAGAACAGATGTTGAGCTGAGTGCCTCATCAAGGTGATGGATGGTGTGCGGGCTCGGGGAACCCCTCCCTGGAAACTCCACAGCCAGGGCCACAAGCCAGTCCATTCTGAGACCAGTTTGGGAGCCCCAGGGACCGCGAGTCTGGGTTTGGAGTCCAAGTCTGGGCAGGACAAAGATTTAGGAATCTGGCCCTGGGCAGCTAAATACCAGCCAAGCTGATCTCAGCAACGTTGACCTGTTGGCGGTGACCTCTACACCAGCACAGCCCTCTAGTGTGCAGACGTTTACCCATCCATCATCTTCATCAAAGTGGGTCCTCCCCGGCAGCCCCACAGGAATGGTGCCATTCTCCCATTTTACAGATGGGGAGCCTGAGGCTCAGGGAAGCCCACAGCTAGAGGGGATCAGCCAGAACTCAAATTCAGGTGTCCTGTCTCAGGTGGCCCCCCCACAGATGGAGAAAGGTGGTGGCCGCCGTCGGAGGAGACTGAGCATCTGTGTCTCTTCCCCCCCTCCCCCCCAGAGACGTGTGCGGTAAACAACGGAGGCTGCGACCGGACCTGCAGGGATACGGCCACTGGCGTGCGGTGCAGCTGCCCAGTGGGATTCACACTGCAGCCCGACGGGAAGACGTGCAAAGGTCAGCGCGGAGCCGCTCGGGCAGGGGCGGGGGCTGCCTGTTAGGGCGGGGGGGCCGTGCCAGGGCTCCCCAGCAGGGTTCAAGGGAACACTGCGTTGATAGGGTCCTTCTGTCCAAGAAAAGGGCTGCCCACTGCACTAGGCTAACGGTGTCTTTGCTGCGGGACCTCCTGGGCCCACAGTGATTCATCATGGCCCTGGGGGGGCGGGGGGGGTTGGTTTGGCCATCTCTTCACCCTCGCCATCATGGCCACATCTGGCGGAGCTGGGGCAACAGCACAACCCGGGGAGGTTTGGGAAGGACAGGTCTCCTTGTACCGGGATGGGATTGTCTTCTTGCCACCGTTAGAAAAATGAGGATGCTGTGTGTCCTTGTCGCTGGAGGAGTGACAGTGACATGGTGGGGGCTCTCAGCGGGGGACTGGGGAGGCAGAAGGACCTCCATTTGCAATTAGAAACGAGGCTCTGGGAGGATGGGAGAAGCTTGCAGGAGCGGGCCGAGCTCCTGGCCTCTGGAAGCTAGAGTAGGTAGGGCTTGCTCTGTTCCCGCTTGTTCCCTGACTCACCCCACAGAGTTCCTGAGTGCCTCCAGCAGTGCTTGGGGTGTTAGGGGTCCCTCAGGAAACAAGTGAGGGGAGCGGGGAAGTGAGAGCTGGCTGGGCTCTGGAGACTGAAGGGGCCACCCTGCAGCCCTGACAAAGGAGCCCTGAACAACCACGGCCATTGGGCAGGGAGTAGAGGGGACCACCAGAGCCCCCTGCAAGGGAGGGAGGTGCAGCCCCTCAGCGCCGCCCGCTCGGCACCAGACTGGCCCTTCAAATCCCCCTGCCTCTGGCCCCCTGCCTCCCACCTTGCCAGGGAGCAGGCCAGGCTGGGGGGCCATGAGCGGAAGGGCAGAGGACTTGAACTTCCAAAGTCCAGTGGGTGACGATACGGACAGTGGAGGTTTCCGGTGGTTTTAAATAGTCCGAGGGGGGCTTTTTTTAAGCCTGTAAAAATAGATAGCATATGACTTCTCCTTCCTAACTGCTCTGCTGGGAAGAAACTAGGGATTATTGACAAAAATAACAGTCCTTCCACCTGTTTATTTGAAAATAAAGCCCTTCTGTAGCCCCTGCTCATGGAGCTGAGTGGCAACATGTGGACTCAGATGCCAGGGGGACCGGCCAGGGCTCCCCACGGTCCCAGCTGTCCCCACAGCCAGAGGCGACACAGCAGGCCTGGCCCCATGCCCTCAGAGCTGGGGCAGAAGAGGGTAAAGTCAGGCCACACTGCCTCCCTCCCGGGCACGGGACCACAGGGGCGGGCACGTCTCAGTTCCTGACGTGAGGCCAGGAGCGGGTGCCAGGAGCCAGCCTGTCCGCGCCCACAGCCGTGCCCAAGCAGAGCACCTGCGGGGACCTCTACTGCCCCCGCCTCACCTCCACCTCGTGTCTGGGGGAGGGGAGGTGCTGAGGGGAGCTCCCCACAGCCGGAGGCCCACCCCGCCAAGCCCCCCACCCTGCTTCCCGTGGTTCCTCCTGAACCACTCCAGCCCTTTAACCACGGCTGCCCCCGCTCAGCTCTTTGCCCTTGCCCGGATCCTCTCCCTCCCGCTGCCCTGCAGGCGGGAGGTCCTCTCATTCACTCCGTTCATTCAACCCAGATGGGGTTTCTGGGCTCCTCCCCTGTGCAGGGGCTGGGGAGACAGGTGAATGGAGCAGACCTTCCCTGACCCCGGGGATCTTCTATCGGATGCAGAAGACAGTTTTTCAATTTTTAAAATCACTGAGATAAACGTGTATTACCTACTACTTGGTGCTGGATGGAGACGTACAGCCCAGCAGAAGAGTGAGGACCAGAGCCTGCCCTGCACCGGCGGGGAGGGCGTGGGGAGAGGCAGTTGTCGGGGCGGCCTTTCCAACAGCACCGGGGCTGCGGTGCAGAGGCCAGGGGTGCAAGGACCCAAAGGGGTCCAGTGTGCCCAGGTGTGTGAGATGTGGGGCAGCCCAGGCCAGATGGTGCAGGGCCTGTGTGCTGGGGAGGGCTCGGCCCTTCATCCTTCCAAGCCTTGGCGAGCCCCCCAGACACTGCCGGGCAGGGAAAGCACAGACTCGGGTTTTTCTTTTGAGCCGGTCCCCGACCACGGCTTGGGCGGGGTTCTCTGGACAGGGGCTGGAAGAGCAGCGAGGCGGCTGCTGTCATCACCCAGGCTGGGATGACATGGCTTGACCCAGGCGCTGGCCGCGGTGGTAGAAACGAGCAGTCCGGATAGTGTCCTCGGAGTTAGAATTTTTTTTTTTTTTAAGATTTTATTTATTTGACAGAGAGAGAGACAGCAAGAGAGGGAACACAAGCAGGGGGGAGTGGGAGAGGGAGAAGCCGGCTTCTCGCAGAGCAGGAAGCCCGATGTGGGGCCCGATCCCAGGACCCTGGGATCATGAACCGAGCCGAAGGCAGACGCTTAACAACTAAGCCACCCAGGTGCCCCTTTCGGAGTTAGAATTTAAGTATTGTGGGACTAGACAAAAACTGCGTAACATCCTCAAATCAGGGAGCACTGGAAAATGAAGGCTGACCTCCAGACCCCAGGTTTGGCGTCTCAGAGCCTGGAGCGAACAGCCTGAGCTCCCCGGGTCGGACGGGAGAGGTGCAGGTCAGGGCGCGGGCACTTGGCAGGACAAGCCCAGCTGGGAACTCCCGGCCCGAGGCTTTGGCTCCCCAGTGGGCGTGCACACCCTGGTCCTGGCAAGGGCCCAGAAGGGGATATCAAAGGAGTGATTTCAAAGGTTCAGTGTATTCTGGAAGCCAAAAGCCACTGTGAAGCGAGACCGATGGCTGGAGGGTGAAGGTAACAAAGGTCCTGGAAAATCCAGAGCTGAAAGCCCTGAGCACACAGGGGTCACACGGGCAGGTGGAGACAGGCATGGGAAAGTGGGGGTTATTCTGCCTGAAACATGGGGGCTGTGGTGCAGGAGGATTTGCCCCAAGCTCTGTTTCAAGAGTGTGGGCAGTGCAGGGGTTCAGCCTCAAGGCACCCTGTTCCCCTGTTCGGTGCTGCACCCGCTTGATATTGGGAAGGGGGCACCTTGATGATTGGCCCTTCTGAGAGGAGGGAGTTCTGGGGCCTTGACTCCCGGAGCTGGAACCTGGATTTCCTCAGAGACACCGGCCCCTCCTCCCAACATCTTCTAGAATAGTCTGGGAGAACTCCCACCTACCACCTGTTTCCTCTCCTCCCTCACCTGCCCTCTGCCCAGCAGCACGCCCCCCCCCCACGAGGCTGTTCTAGGGTGATGCCAGCCCACTCCCACCTGGAAGCCCTCCACATGGCCCCCGGGTTGCCACACTGTGCCCCCTCAGTGGGAATGGGCAGAGGGGAGCAGTAGTATTTGTCCTACTGTGTGTTCCTATAGCTCCTCCCCCCTCCCCCTGATGCTTGAACACTGACTGGCTGATGCATCCGGAAGGTTCTCCATGGCGGCCCAAGACCCAACCCTTCTCTCAGCCACTCCGATTCCTTCATCCACTCAGTGAATGCTGCTGGGCAGTCGCTCTGTGCAGGCCGCATGCTGGGCCCAGGGGCTCCAGACAGGAGCCAGCTCCCCAATCTGGGTCCCTGACAAGGGGACAGCGAACTCTGGAGGGAACGTCAGGGAAGGCTTCCCCGGGAGGCTGCTGTTTCCAGGGGCCGGCCGCGTGGGGGCTGCACCGGGTGGGGCAGCCGGAGTTGGGCTGCCAAGGCAGAAGCCAAGTGTGCGGAAAGAGGAGGGCAGGGCATCCAGGCCCAGGATGCCCAGGGAGGGGCCTACAAAAAGGGGCTGGCCCTTTATCCTGGGATGACCGGGGGCCATGGAAGACTTGCAGACAAGTAGGGGGCTGCTGGCTGCCTGGTGGGGTCGGGGGCAGCGTGAGCACAGTGAGGAAAGAGAGGAGCCTTAGAAGGGCGGGAAGGGGAGAGAGGAGCAGAGACTGCACCCCGGGGTCCCGTCAGAATGAAGGTCCACGGGCTTTGTGACTGTATCCTGGCTAGAGCTGGGGGTGCTTCCCCCACTCTGACCCCCAGGCAGCCGCCACACAAGCCTGGCCTCAAGCAAACATGCCTCCCATGGCCTGTCTGGTTGCCATGACAGCCCTCCGCTGACAGGCCCAGATGGGGATGGGGATGGGGATGGGATTGGGGGTTCCAGAAGGCCTGAGGCATTCCTGAGGAGGCAGACCCCCTCTGCACATTTAGTCTGTGAGAGGCACCTGTTCCCAGCCCTGTTCACAGATGGGGAACCTGAGGCTCAGAGAGGTGCCTTTCCCTGCCCAGAATCACACAGCTAGCCGGGACAGGGCAGAGACAGGTCTCCATTCTCCTGCCAGAGGCTTTTAGCTAGAAATTTCCCTGTCTTCCTATAATCCCCAGGGGGAGAGGATAACGGAGGTGCCCAGGCTTCTGCCCAGGATGGGCCCTCAACTGAACTTAATGTCTGCTTTCTCTGGAGGCTGCAGGGCCAGCACGGTGCTCTGGAGAAGGCCTGTCTTTGGAGACGGCTGGAACTGGGCCCCAATTCGGCTGCTGTGTGTAGCTGCGTTCCCCTCTGTAAAATGGGGGATCTGGTCCCCCAGTTGTTTTGAAGATCACACAAGACTTTGCCAGAAAGTGCTTGGCCTGGTCACCAGCATGAGGTGCTGCCCAGTAGGAACAGTGAGCACCAGCAGGTCTGACTACCTGCTGTGGGGTCTGGGCTCACCCTTAGGCATTTTTGTTCCTGGAATAATCACATGTGCAGAGTTCCTGGACTTGAAAAGTCATTGTTTTTAGTGATCATTTCGGTGTGCAAACATAGAGCACCTACTGTATTCAGAGGCCAGGGTCTGGTTTCGGGGCCAGGTCTGGTGACCCGCAGACCTCCCTTAGTGGGGACCACCTCAGGTTCCCCTCCTTTGCCACCTTCCTGGTGCCAAAGTCACCAGAACATGCAAACAGAATGGGTCTTTGGGGTAGAGGTGCCTGGGGTCGGGAGGAAGGCAGCCAAGGGCAAGGAGATGCAGGGCATGCCCACTGGGTGCCCTGCACCCCTCAAAGCCTGGTCCCGCAGGGGCCCCCCAGGAAAGTTGCTCTGGGGTCCGACCCTGGCAGGCTTGCTGTAGCCCTGTGCTATGCTAGATCCCCTCCCTGGGGCTCTGAGAACTGCCCACAGGGGCGTCTCAGCCTTGCTCCGGACCACACACCTGGGGTTTGTTGTTGGGGAACATTCTGTGGGAACACCACTTTAGGACTTTTCTGCAGGTGTGAGGTCTAGCTCGTTTGGTTTGAGGAAAAAAAAGTGAGGTGCCATCTGGGATTTGGAGTCACTGGGATGGGCCAGAGTCCCCTCCATGGGGCTCAGCACAAAGGCGGCCGGTGGACCTTGCTTGTTGGGCAGTGCCCTTTATTCAGGACAGGGGGCCCGGGCCCTCACACTCAGGACAGGCTCAGCGAGGGTGGGAGTCCGAGTCAGCAGCTCTGCTGAGATGCGCCCGGTGGCCGACTCCAAGAAGTCCTTTCTGGTTTCCTTCGCTTCCTTTCACCCCCTCCAAATCAGGGTGAGAACCCTGTTCTGAAAGCTCTGCTAGTACGTGCTGGGTTGTGTCAGCATGGGGAGCCTTGGGGTCAGGACCCAAGAGGAACTGTGGAGTCAGAAGAGACATCTCAGGGACAGGGTCTCTGACGACACAGTCCAGGCTGGCCTGGAGCCCAGAGAGCAAAACCCAGATAAGCAGGGCAAGCGGGGGGCAGGCAGGAGGGAACTCACAGGAGTCAGGGGGATGTTTGTGATGCATCAGCCAACAGGTGGTGCTGCTGTGAGGGAGAAAGCGGCCCGGTCGCTAGAGGTATGTGCCGCTGGCCAGGCTGCTTGGGAGGGGTCATTCATTGCATGGGGTTAGGCCAGGTGACCTTCAGGGTCCAGCCACAGCTCGTTCATTGGATGCTGAGTGAAGAAACTGCTCAAACCAACAGGTGGAATTAGAGGGGGAAGCCAGCCAGCCCAGGAACACCCTTACCTTTCTAAGCCTCCCATCAGGAAAACAGGGGCATTAAACCTACAGATTGTTGACTGACACTCACTCAGCACGAGCGCCCCAGGACCATTAGTTCATCTGCTCCTCATGCTGTTCTTCCAAGGCGGGGGAGCCAAGGCTCCAGGGGCCCAGGAGCTCGCCCCAGGTCGCAGCCTTGGGGAAGCAGCCAGCCCGTTCCAGGCCGCACTGCCTCCCCGAGTGTCGTCCTGTCCCGTCCCCCGTCCCCGTGGTCTCGCCCCGCACAGCAGCCATCGCTTCCCTCCCTTCTTTGCCACGAATGCCCGCCGGGCTCGCCAACTCGGGGAGGCGGCGTAACTCAGCCCCCGGCCCCCCGCCGCTGGGAGCCAGGCCCCTGGGCCGCCTGCTCCGATGGGGATGGGGGGACCGGAGCCGGCGGCGGGCAGCGGGCGCAGGGCCGGGCGGGGGCGGGCCTCCCCCCACCTGGCAGCCCGGCCCACTCGCCCCGCCCGCTGGGCGCCCCGCAGACATCAACGAGTGCCTGGCCAACAACGGGGGCTGCGACCACTTCTGCCGGAACACCGTGGGCAGCTTCGAGTGCGGCTGCCGGAAGGGCTACAAGCTGCTGACCGACGAGCGGACGTGCCAAGGTGAGCCCCGTGCGCCCCCGGCGGCCTCGCCCCGCCCTTCCCGGGCCTGCGCGGGCTCCGGGGGGGCGGGAGGGGGGCTAGGGCCGGGGTGTGTCGGCCCCCGCTGGCCGGTCCGGGTGTGCACCTGCCCTCCCCGCCTTCTCTGTCCTTCATGACTCTAGGTCCAACCGTCCCTTTTATGGATGGGAAACTGAGGCCCGGAGGCGCATCAGCACGTGGGGGGGGGCCGGGGGGGTGGTTACCACAGTGAGTCGGTGGCAGAGCTCGTCAGCTCCAGCACCCTGTCCTCCCGGTGGCCCCCGGGCCTCCTTCCGAGGCTTCGGAGGTGCGCTACCGCCGCCTGGTGGAAGGCGTGGCACATTGCAGTCGCTCTCCTGCAGTGCTTCCTTAGGGTTCCTGGGCGCCTGCGAGGAGCCACCAGGGTGATGTGAGGTCTGGGCAGAAGCCAGGAATCACAGTCCAGCACAAGTCCGGGAGACATCCGGGATGCAGTGAGAGCCCAGAGGATGGGCAGTGGAAAGACTGGTCAGGGAAGGCTTCCTGGGGAAGGGGTCACTGGTGAATAGGCATTTTCCCGGAGGAGTGGCAGACTGCACATGGCTCAGTGGGCCTATCAGTGCAGCTTAGGGCTGGCCCTGGGGCAGCACGAGGCCCTGAGGGGCACGGGATGTGCTCTCCCAAGGACACAGAGGAAGGCAAGAGCAGGAGGCTGATAAGGGAGGGTCTAGGGCCAGCCTGTCCTGAGCCCATCCTATGACCCGAGCCAGTCCCCTCCCCTCCCTGGCTCAGCCTCTTCATTCCTTGAGGGGTCTCCTGGCTCTGTCTTCCCCTTAGGGCGTGAGGGCCCACTGGGAGCACTTCACCTGTCCAGACTCCACTACACTTTGACTTACTTTCTCCATCTGCCTTGCCAAGTTCTGTGGAGGGCTAAGGGAGGGCCCTTGACTTTGTACTCCCAGCTGCCCCGTGAGACAGGTGGGCCACCACTGAGGAGGAGGCCATGATGTTTTTGCTTCTGGGCTCCCCCCAGTCTTCTCCACTCTCTACCAGGCTCGTCTCTCTGAGACCCCAGGGCTCTGACCATGTCCCAGCCCTGCTCCAGCACCACCCTGGGCTCTAATTTCCTTTGCCTGGCACTCAGGCCCTTGGGATGGGGACCTCAGCCACCTCCCCAACCCCCCTGAGCTCCACACAGTCGCCTGGAGGCCCCGTGCTGCCCCCTCCCGACCTTTGCTCGTAGTGCCCTTCCCCCACTTCCATTCCTTCCTTCCAAGCTAGTCCCACCCTTCAAGATCTAGTCCAGGTGCCACAAGTACCAGGAGATCTTCCCAGATTCCCCTGCTGGGAAGGATCACGTCCTCCTTTGAGCACCCACAGTGTGATTCCTTCCTTGTGCTAGAATTATTACAAACACACGTATATCATCAACATGTGTAGTCACATGAGCTAATATATTCAAAGAATGACCTCCAACTACAGTGCCCATGGAAAGGTGGGCCAGTGGCTGTTTTGCCCTCAGGAGCCCCCATCAGCTGTCCTAGGAGAGCCATTTTCCTCAGAATTTATGGCCAGGACAGACTTGTCTTCTATGAGCACGCGATTCATTTCCTCCTTTCCAGTAACACGCACCCTGTGACCCTTTTTCCTTTTTACCTTGGCTGCCAGGAAGCTCAGAATCAAATTTCACATACTGTCAAGGTTTTCTTGTTATCCCTTATGGGTAGCGTATCCCCCCACCCATACCCCTTTCTCTTTGGGCTGTTTTCCTTGTTTTCTCAAGAGATCTCTTGGCGTGATAGGAAAACACACTGTGGTCGGCATCCAGAAGGCCTGGTTTCGTGTTCCAGTTCATTTGTCTCCTCAGGCAAGCCCCCATCAATTTGCTGTAGATGCGATTAAACATTCATCCTGATCACAACTGAATGTGAGATATTAAAATGGCAGACATAATACCTGGTATCCAAAGTACTCACACCCTCCCCACCTCCAGAAAAGATGGGAAATGGCTTCTAACCCAGAAACATAAGGTTAACGGAGACAAACTGGAAAATCAGGCTGTGCCCAGAAGCCGACATTCACTGTGGATCAGCTGTGCCCTAAGCCTCGGGGGCCCGGGGACTGTCTGCGTGCAGATGCGCGTTGAGCGACTGAGTGCCAGGCCATGCCCACCCAGCGCCCTGAAACTCCTCCCTGCACTGTCTCCCTGTGGCCGCACAGACATCGACGAGTGCTCCTTCGAGCGGACCTGCGACCACATCTGCACCAACTCCCCGGGCAGCTTCCAGTGCCTGTGTCACCGCGGCTACACACTCTATGGGACAACCCACTGCGGAGGTCTGCAGCCCGCCCGCCAGGGCCACCTTCCCCCTGAGGCACGCGCCTGGCCGCATGGCCGCCTATGCTGCACCCCACACCCTGACCCCGACCTTGACTCCAGAGGGCCCGGAAGGGTTCTGGTGGGCAGAGGGGCTCAGCCAGGAGCAAGGTGGGAAGATGGGGGCAGGGAGCAGCAAGTATCAGCTAGGTGGCAGGCCTCAGGCCAGGCTGTGGGCATAGGCCCCAGAAATGGCAGCTACAAGGGAACCTCGGTCCAGAACGGGGGATGGCCACTACACAGAATCCCACAGACAATTCGTCCCAGTGGGAGAGGGTGACAACAGAAGGGCAGGGTATGGAGACCGGGGGGGAGGGGTCCTAAAGGAGGAGCATCTGGGTCAAGATGAGGGAAAGCATGCCAGAAGGATCAGCATATACAAAGGCACTGAGGTAGCACAGAGGGACCCAGAAGCAGCTGGTAGAGCCCTGTGAGGGAAGGAGAATATGGTGCACGATGCTCACGGGGAGGAAGCAGGGCTTTGTGAGGCCTGCAGGTGATTTGGGTTTTCTTCCTCGTGCGATGAGAGACTATTGGAGGGTTTAAGTAGGGGTGTGATGTGGGCATGTTCAGGTAATGAGATCACTCTAGCTGCCACGTGTTCAGGAGAGCGGAACCCAGGGCACCAGCAGGGGAGGGTTCCAGGCATGAGAGCCAGAGCCACTGAGCTCGGGCAGGGTGGGAGGTGTGCAGAGAAAGGGAAGGTTCTAGAAGTATTCAGCTACAGATGATGGGACTTGGAGATGTGCAGGCATGGCAGGTGGAGGTGGGGGAGCCAAGAATGGCCCCCAGGTCCTAGGGTCTCCTCATTTCCTGAGACTACACTCCCTCTGCTGGGCCGCTGTGCAGGTCGGATGTGGTCAGGCGTGAAGTGATCAGGCACAACTGGGGTTGGGGGGGAAGGGGCGCCTGGGGTGGGCTACAGATTCTTCTGGAGGGACCTCCAAAAACCTGGGCACTGGCTCCCCTGAGCCTGCCACTCCCTGACTGCAGGCCGCCCAGATGCTCAGAGCCAGGCACCCCAGCATGAGTGTGGCCCAGCCCCCTCCCCATCTCCAGCGGGCGCTCTGGTTCCTTGGTGGCCAGGGCAGGAAGGGTTGGAAGTGGCTTCTTTCACCCTGGGGCCCGTTGCACAGAGGGAAACAGCCTGTCCAAAGCCCCAGCAGGAGAGACCTCACAGCCCCTGCCTCACGAGACCTGCTTGGCACTTGAATTTTGTGCCACCTTCTGCCCTCCCCCCCCCAGTCTGGGTGCAGCTGCTGGAGGTCGGCAAACAGCTGGGGTTCCTGGGGGAGGGGGAGGGGTCAGTGTCTATGTCCGTCAGCCTCGTGTGTGTGCACTCCTGTGTGTGACGCGTGCGGCTGCCTGTCTGCATCTGATGCGTGGCCGGCTGCCGGCAGGGTCAGGGGACTCTCGGCCCTCTGGTCCTGGGTGGCCCTGCCCTGCCGGCCAGCCTCCTGCCCTGATGCCCTTCCTCCCACCTGTGCTTCCAGATGTGGACGAGTGCAGCATGAACAACGGGAGCTGTGACCAGGGCTGCGTCAACACCAAGGGCAGCTACGAATGCGTCTGCCCCCCGGGGAGGCGGCTCCACTGGAACCGGAAGGACTGTGTGGGTGAGTGCCCTGGGGTGGGCCACTGCTGGGACCCCTGAAGAGGGCCTGGGCACTGGCTTCCCCCTCTTCTGCCAGGTGCCTGGATGGGAAGGGCAGTGACCTCTCAGGGTGGGGTGAGCATGGGGTGAACAACACAGGGCCTACCTCGCCTGGGCGGGGGGTTCTTGGCAGGGAATCTCTGCTGCTGGGATGGGGCTAATGGGAAGGAGGACTTGCAGAAGAAGAGGGGATGTAGGTGGGAGAGCATGCTGGGTGCCAGCCAGAGGCACAGAAACGGACCTACAGGGGGAGGGGGACACAGAGGTGAAGATCTGGGGGTCAGTGTGTGCAGCTAGGGCTGTGGGCTCAGGAGGAGCTAGAAGCTCGGAGGGCACAGAGGCCTCCACGGCCCCATCTCCCCCTGGTCCTGCCCAGGAAGCTGGGGGAGGGGAGAGGTGGCTACTCGAGCTGCAGCAGCATCAGAGTCTGGAGGGGAGCCCCTGGGTCTCTGCAGCCCCGCCACCTGCCCAGGCCACCGGCCCCACAAGGTCCAGCACGGGAAGAGGAGGGGGCCTCCCAGCAAGCGCAGGGTTCCTGCGTCCTCTGCTGGTGGGCTCCGGAGACTTGGGGCAGCTCCAGGCCAAGTTCTGGACAGTCCCCCACATTCATTGGTTCTACAAACACATGGTCACCCACTACATGCCGGGCCTGCTGTGGATGCTGGGGCCACGGCCCTGAAATGGCTCTTAGACCCTTGCCCTGCCATGCCCTAACATCCCCAGGGCAGCCAGAGCCAGCCTTTGATTTTATTTTTTAAACTTGTTTTTTTCTCCACGCCCAGCGTGGAGCCCAACACAGAGCTTGAACTCCCGACTCTGAGATCGAGACCTGAGCTGAGGTCAAGAGTCAGACGTTTAACCGACTAAGCCACCCAGGCACCCCCAGAGCTGGCCTTTTGAATCTGACTCAGAATGTGTCCCTCTCTGCTCAGAGCTCTCACGACTCCTCTTCATGTGGAAGCAAAGCCAGAGTTCTTAGAATGGCCCAAAGGCTACTGGACCTTGGCCTAATGGCCTTCTGCCCTCACCCTCATCCACCCCATGCTAGCCTCAGTGACCTCGAGGTTGCTGCCCACCCCCAACTGACATGGCCATGCCAGGGCTCCCCGCTTGGCCTGGAGGGCTCTTCGCCCCTGTCACTGTCGACTCTGGGAGGCCTTCCTTGCACCCCACCCACTACCCCCCACCTTCTCGTTTTCTTTTCTCCCATTGTACTTCCCATGGCTAGATATATATATATATATAATATATGCTATATATGTATATATATACTCTACACAGCGGCGTACATACCTTTGCCTGTTTCATTCACTGCTATATCCCCAGCACCTAGAACAGAGCCTGGCAAGTGTAGGCACTCAGTAAATATTTGTTGAATGAATGAGTGAGAGTGTCGAAGAATGGATACCATCACTTAGCATCTGATATCAAAAAGCTGTTGTTCAGGCAGTCCTGGTGAGCAAAGCCAACCGCTGGTCTCGTCCAGAGTTGCAGGGAGGAGGCTGTCTGGGGCTGTGCTGGAGAGGAAGCATTAAATGGTGTGCATTCCGGGAGCATGGCTTGTGCTGGGAACTAAGACCGGATGGGTTGACTCCAGCCTATGAATCTGCCACCAGTTTGCTGACTTTCCGAGCCTGGAAAGTAATGGTTGGACTGGCTTTCAGAAGCATGTCTGCTGATTGATGAGGGTCATGCTAGGTCTGGTGTTGACTTGTTACCAAAGCTGTCGGGCCAGCAGGCTTTCTCTAGGTATATGGGGAAGGAGCGCGTTTTATCCTCAGCACCCTATCGGTCAGAGCTGCAGGAGCGGCCACTGGGGCTTGTCTGGGTCCTCACGGCCACCGACCCTGCTCCAAGAGTCACTGGCGGAGGTCTGATTGTCAGTCAGTGTGACTTTATCCCACTTCTCCTAAGTCATCTGCTAGGACCGTGGTGACTACATAGAAGCAGTTAGCATTCTGGACACTAGACTTGGGAAGACTGAGATGAACAAGCATAGCTGAAAGTGTTCTTAGAAGGTTCTGGAAGGCCCTCCAGACCCGTGACCCAAGAGTTCCCAGGACTGACCAAGAAAACTGGTTCCACCAACTCCCTGAGTCTGCCGTGTGCAGGCTGCTTTCCCTTATAACCTCGACGTGGACTGTCCCACCTCACCTGTGCTGTGAATCCAGGTCCAAAGTGAAGGGCTGGCAGTGACGACCCCCCTGACTGGTCAAAAGAAAATCCAAGTTATCACTGTGACCCTGGTGCTTGCCCTAGGAAGTCAGCCTGGTTCGGCATGCCCTCCACACCACGCCATGGGCTGTCTCATTTACTATAGCGCCCAAGGCGAGGGGCACATTTTTGATGACCACTTGGAGCTGCCCGATTCCTGTGGATGGGACCGACAGCCTCCACGGTCTGCTTCAGCAGGTGTCATTTGTGTCCCTCAGAAGGGAATTCTGTCCTCAGATGGTTTGCAGATGGCATCGTTCACTGAGGGGTTGGGGGAGCCATGTACTTGGAACAGTCTGATGGCCCCCCAGAACCATCAGCTGTGGTCCCGGGGGGCATTGAGGAGCCAGACCCCATGTAACAGATGGGATCCACCTCAGTGGAGCTGTAGGGATATCGTCTGGGGTGTTGCTGTGAGAACTGGTCAGCTACGTGGCAAGATAGCTGAATCCACCTTTCCCAGCGTGTGGGCATTCTCCTCTTCTATGTATTGCCCCCAGAGAATGTCGTAATTAATAAGGTTTGTATAACGTACTTTATACCAGCTTTCAATACCGATTTCCCTAGCAATAGCTTGGGGGACTGATTTAAAGAATTAGGATGGTGGCTATCGCTAGCAAAGCTTAGATCCAGGCCAGTTATTATTGGTGAGGGAAGCATAATAGAGCAGATCCGTGGTGTATAATCTTAAACGTGTAAGGTGGGAGAGCATGACCCGAAGAACCAAGAACAAAGGTCTGCGAAGGAGCACGTGCAAGTCAGTGGTTGCAAACATCAAGGAGAATTTATTCCAGTGGCCTTGGGTGAGAGCTGTCCCTATGTATCATCTTCTGCCTGTCCTGAGAATCTTGGGAAATTGTTGGTTTGTGTGCATTGACCACTTCTGGGGGTTCTCTTGAGAACCCCAGTTCAAGATCTGTAAGTTGTGACTTCGTAGTAAGTTCTGAAAAATCCACTTCTGTGTTCCCAAAAGATATGGAGTAAAAAGACAGTGAAACTTCTGAGTGATTTATGAATAACCCTCCCAGTAAAAGGTGTCTGCATATTACTAAATAAATAAGTTGGACTATCCCAAATAAGGAACACAGGATCTAGTAATATTTTAGCTCCTACGAATGCTCCATTTTTCTCAACAAGCGACTGCTTTAATTCGTCCAGAAAGTAAATATGCTATTATAAGCACACAATTATAAGCCGTCAAATCCATTTGGAGATGCTCAAGGGGTCCTTTAGGGTCTGTTCTGGTTTTTACTCTTTACCCAGAATTCTGCTGACTGCAGGTGAGCCTTGAACCGCTCATCTCCTCTGCTGGCCTGGGAGAGTTTCTCACCTTCTCGTCTACCACCACAGCCGGTTTGTCCCCCCTGGGATGAGTTGTCTTAAAGGAAACATGAGCACATGCCCAAGTGAGGTGGTCTGGTGGGTCCCGGGGGCCATCCTGGTTTCACTGGGAGACCATCCTCAGGGGGCTTGCAACGTGATTGTTCCACTTGGCTCCTTCTCAGAGTAGGAAGGCAAACACAGTGTGTCTGCAATGGAATCCCCACGCCTCTTCCATGGACCCGTGTCTCTGTGCTGTCTGTCGGAAGTCCTTGCCTGGGGATCACGGTCAGAGCTTCCCATTTAGCGTGATGACCCAGGAAGCATTGCCTCTGACTTCCATCCCTCGGACCGTGGGCCTCTGTGTCTCAGTTACGGGCAGTAAACCCCTCTGTTTCCAGAGCATCGCTAGGTTGAGCACCACAGCTGTCAGTATGCAGAGCTACCCTTGACCTTCAGCAACGGCACGTGCCCTAGAGATGGCCCCAGGTCCGGCCACTAGAGCCAGCATGAGTCCCTTAGGACATTACTCCAGCCTGGGTAGTTCTTGTAAATCCAACCTGGTGTCATCTCTCCTCCTTTTGTTTTTTGTTTTTATTAACAGCTTCATTGAGGTATAATTCCCATGCCATACAAGTCCCCCATTTAGTGTGCAGTTCAATGCTGTTTAGTATAATCACAGAATTGTACAACCACAATGAATTTTAGAGCAGTTTCATTACCCCAGAAAGAAACCCTATGCCCATAGCAGTCATTCCTCATTTTCCCTCAACCCCCAGCCCTAGGCAACCACCGTCTACTTTTGTCTCCGTGGATTCGCCTGTTCTGGACAATTGGCATAAGTGGAATCATATAACATGGGGCCTTATTATTCCATTTAGTGTAATATTTTCAAGGTTCACCCATGTCATAGTGCATGTCACTGCTTCATTCCTCTTGACAGCCAAATTATATCCCGCTGTCTGCTTAGCCCACGTCTTGTTTATCCACTCATCGGTGGATGGACATGTGGGTTGTTTCCAGTTTGGGGCATGTCATGAAGAACGCTGCTGTGTCAACATATGTTTTCAGTTTCCTCGGGTGTATGCCCAGGGGTGGAATTGCTGGGTCATGCGCCTACGCTGGGTTTAACTTTTGAGGAACCGCTAGCCTGTTTTCCAAAGAAGCTGCGCCATTTGAGGTCCCACCAGAAGTGTGTGAGGTTCCAATTTCAGCACGTCCTCAGCCACCCTTGCTGTTTCCTGACTTTTTGATTATGGCCATCCTGAGGGGGGAGGGGTGAAATGGTTTCTCATTGTGGTTTTGATTTGTATTTCCCTACGGCCAATGGTGTTGAGTACCTTTCCATGTGCTTATTGAGTATTTGTAGATGTTCTTTCAAGAAATGTCTATTCAGATCCTTTGCCCATTTTTTAAATTGTATTATCTGTCTTTATTATTTGGTTATAAGAGTTCTTCATATACTCTAGATATGAGTTTCTTACCAGATATATGATTTGCAAGGGATTTTCCCCATTCTGTGAGCTGTCTTTTCATTTTCTTGATGGTATCTTTTGAAGCCTAAAGGTTTTTAATTCTCACAAAGTCCAATTTATCTATTTTATTTCTTTTGCTGCTTGTGGTTTGGGTGTCATTTTTAAGAAACCACTGCCTAATACAGGGTCCCAAAGATTTACAGCTGTTTTCTTCTAAGAACTTTATAGCTTTAGCTCTTATACTTAATTTGTATATGGTGTGAGACAGGGGTCCACCTTCATTCTTTTGCCTGTGGAAAGCCCATTGTCACAGTGCCATTTGTTGAAAAGACCATTCTTTTTTTTTAAGATTTTATTTATTTATTTGACAGAGAGAGACACAGTGAGAGAGGAAACACAAGCAGAGGGAGCGGGAGAGGGAGAAGCAGGCTTCCCACTGAGCAGGGAGCCTGGTGCGGGGCTCGATCCCAGGACCCTGGGATCATGACCTGAGCCAAAGGCAGATGCTTAACAAATGAGCCACCCAGGCGCCCCGAAAAGACCATTCTTTTTCCCCGGTGAATTATCCTGCCATCTTCTTGAAATCAATTGGCCATAAATGTGTGGGTTTATTTCTGGGCTCTCTTTTCCATTGATCCATTTGTCCTGATACCTGTATCCCACTGTCTTGATTAATGTAGCTTTATAGTAAGTTTTCAAATCATGAAATGAGAGTCTTCCAACTTGGTTTTTTGTGTTCAAGATTGATCTGGCTATTCTTGAACTTACTTTGAGTTTCCATATGAATTTTTAAAGTCTCTTCGTTATTAAGATACGTGTCATCAACCAACAGTACTGAGTCAGGACTTGGTATGGAATGTCCAAAAGATCTGTTTTGGATATGAGCACGTCTGAAGTACAGACACACAGAGATGAATTTCTCCGTCAGGAAGAGGTAGGAGTTGCTTGGCGGTAATATGAGAAGGATAAAGGAGCCAAATACCATAATTCGTTCAATGACAAGCAGAGAAAATACTGGGTGTTTTCAGTTCTCAGTGGGGGTCATCCTGCATGTGGTACCCTCAGATTAAAGGGGATTCTAGGACGAGATCTGAAGATGCTCCAACACGTTAGCCAAGGCGTTGCCCTGAGGCAGGGAGGTCGAGCCTTGGTCATGGATGTTTGCTGTGTTGCTGAGCTTGTATCCTGAGAGCATGGCCTATCTTTGCATGTTCGTACCAAAAAAAAAAAAAATTTATGGCAGTCTGGACTCTTCCTGGGCTCTGTTCCATTTGTTCTGCTGATGTGGAAGCTCCGCCCCAGGGATCCTGTTTTTGAATCATACGTAATATGTATATGAAGGCTCCTATCAGCTATAAATTGAATCATGCGTAGGAGAATTTTCTGGGACTTCTAAAAATAACCTCACAGATATATTTTAGGTGTATTTATTTGGAGACATATTTTAGCTGGCAGTTCCATTTGCAGAGGAGATTCTACCCCACGGCATGGGTAGGGGCTTTGACCCACGGAACGGAGGGTTTTCTTCTGATAACAGCTCCCAAGGAGCAGTTACAGGTTGGAACTTGGGAAAGGACCAAGGCTTGTTAGAGTGTCCACTGCCTCAGTGCTTTAAGTAAACCAGAGCAAATCAAGGTCATGGCGTCCCAGCCTTCTGCAACTTCCTGTCTGCATCCAGAGCCACCTCTTACTATCTTCATTCATATTCCCCACAACCAGGCATTCTTACTTTAAGGCAAACAGAATTTTTTTTTTTTCACTTATCGCCAATTTGCCTTCCCTCTTGCTTCTTAGGTGACTTTAAACTTTTCTCTGGGCTTTGGTGTTCGGCGGTGATGGAATCAATGGGTGTATATGGTGGGGTCAGAGATTTTGCCTACATGCAGCTCGTAAGCCAGCCTGCTGCTGTTTCCCGGGTGCCCCGGACGTCCTGGAACCCTGGGGCCAGAGACGAAGGACTTCAGTACTCAGCACAGCAACCAGCATGAAGAGCACATTTGTGTGGGTTCCCCTGCCCCACCCCCAAGTCCCATCTGCCCCCTCGATGCCATACAGATGGAGAACTTGCATCACAGCCGAGGGACACCCAGCCTGGGAAACTCACCACTTTTATGGTGAACAGAGCCGGGCTGCTCCTTATCTAGGAGGAGATGTTCCCTCATCCCTCGAAGCTGCTCGAGGCAAACATAAGCCTGAGAAATGGTCTGGGGAAGGGGCTGTCAGTGCTTTGCGTCCTCAGGGTCCCAGTGAGAGCCCCCAGCGAGAGCCCCCACACTCTGGGCTGGGATGGTTGCCTCTCCCAACCATCCCAGCCCCCATCGGTACCAGAAAGCAGTGTTGCTGTCCACCAGTAATCACTGATAATTCCCTTTAGGAATTTGGAGAAAGTCCAAGCAAGTATCGGGGGCTTAGGTCTCCCTTGGAAGTTTGTAGATGGTTGTCCTTCTGCTTCTCAGCCAGCGGGAACATTGGTTCTTCCAGTGGCCCTTCTGTCCTGCATTATCTGCAGGTGGTTTTACTTGAAGATTCCTGATTCTTTGGGAACAGAGGACTTTCAGTCTTGTATTTACTTGGGGGCCAGCTGTTTTATCTGGAGGGCCGTGAGTTTGTTTTTATTTCTAGATTATTTACTTGCTAAGACTCCTTGAAAATGTCGAGCCACATGTTGAAGATCACCCACACTGGCCATTTCCCACTTCCATTTATTTTTCTGGCTGAGTCTCCTACTTCAGCCTGCTCGCCCGAGCGACTGGACCATCGACAACAGCCTCTGTGGGGCACTTCCAGGGGCGTGCCCATTTCAGCCAGTTGTCACTGACCAGCCAGACGGGGATAAAACCAGTTCTGAGTTTACCGTGGCTATAGGCCTGTCAGTCCTTTTAATCAAAAGATTAAAAAACGCCTGAGAGGGACACCTGAGTGGCTCAGTCGATTAAGTGTCTGCCTTCGGCTCAGGTCACGATCCCAGGGTCCTGGGATCAAGTCCCGCATCAGGCTCCCTGCTGAGCAGGGAGCCTGCTTCTCCCTCTGCCTACCGCTCTCCCTGCTTGTGCTTTCTCTTTCTCTCTCTGACAAATAAATAAATAAAATCTTTAAAATAAAATAAAAAATACATAAATAAAAAACACCCACAAAACTCTGAAAAGCTTAGTTTGGGACATCTCCGGACACCTAATGGATTTGTCCAGCAGCTGCCCCAGAGAGGGGCTCCCAGTGACCCTCACATGCTTAGAAGTCGGTCACTGCCAAGAAGCCCGTGTCACTTCCACCTGCTCCCTTACCCAGAGGGGCATGGACACCTGCTCTGGAGAATCCAGCCCTGCCCTCTGGTCTGGGCCTGTGATGTGAGGCTTCTCACAGATAGCCTGGACTGGTCAGAGGGAGGAGCGAGCCAGCTCTCTGGGCCCGGCATCCCCACATGTCCAAGTACATGTGGACCCCGCCATCTCCCAGCCCCTTCCCACCAGGGTCTGGCCACGGGATGGGGATGTGGCAGGAGTCCCCGATGGTCCACGCTCAGGGGCAGGGCCTCCAGAAGCCTCCACCCTGTCTCCCTCCAGCCCTCTCTTATGTCTTCCCCCTCCTCAGAGACAGGCAAGTGCCTTTCTCGGGCCAAGGCCTCCCCCTGGGCCCAGCTGTCCTGCAGCAAGGTGGGCGGCGTGGAGAGCTGCTCCCTTTCCTGCCCAGCCCACTCACTCTTCGTGCCAGGTAACCTGAGGCCGTCCCCGGGAAGGGATGAGGGAGTGGGGTGGGGGCCTTCCTTCCCTGGGGTCCAGCCCCTGCTCCCTGCTGTTCTCCAGGAAAGAGCCCAATCTAGGAATGAGGCCCCCTGGCCCTGATCACTGAGAGATCCTGGCTCACTGTCTGGTTCCCTATGGGCCACAGCATCCCTCTCCACAAGTGCAGTGGGCTCGTTCCGTCCCAGCTGCTTACCCACAGCAGCCCTTCTGAGGCCTCCAGGATCTGAGGCCTCCATCTCACCCCTGGCCTCTCTGCAGACTCGGAAAACAGCTACAGCCTGAGCTGCGGCGTCCCAGGGCTCCAGGGCAAGATGCCGCCGAAGCACAACAGCACCGGCTCCAGCACTGGGCCCAGCTGCTCAGGTAGCCCCCGGCCTGTCCATGCTGCCCGCGCCCGGTGACCCCTGGACGTTGCGTCCAGCCCTAGCCTGGGACGGGAGGGAGGGCCACTACCTGGGGAAGAGCTTCCTGGCCTGGGGGCCGGCCCAGCATGGTCCAGGTGCTGGCGAGCTGACAGCAGGACTGGGACCTCTGGGCCACACTCCGGTGCTGCAGTGACTCTGACCTGCTAGGACTCTTCGGGTCTCAGACTCCGTTCCAGGGAAGTGAGTCACCTCCGCTGTGACCACGAGGTCGCAGAAGTCCTGTGCCCTGCGGGACCCACAGCGCAGCCAACTCCCCTGCCCGCAGGCGGGTCTTCAGCCGCTTTTCCTATTCAGGAAGTTGAATTCAATGCCAGGGGGACATCTGTGTGCATTTAATGCATACTGGATGTGATGCTGAGTATCTGTGATTGTCGTTCTTTATCCAAGCCGCTGGAATTTGCTCTTGGAAGGAATCAGCAGCTCAGGGCATGTGTCTTATTTCAAAGCCCCTTCCCTTCCTTGCTTCCCTCTCTCTTCTGTTCTGCCGCCTTTCCTAACAGCATGAGCCACGTGAACTGGGCGGTGGGGGAGGAGGTGGGAGGCCTGCCGTCCCTCCTCCACAGAAGACCCCCGACCGTGAGGCCCCCCGGCTTGAGCGTGGCCCCACCATCCATGCTCCCACCTCTTCCAGGCCGTGCAGGGAGAGGAATGAGGCAGCGGGGTTCCCCCAGCCCCAGCCCCCAGTGGATTGGTCCTGCTGGCCGCCCCCTCACACTCAGGCACTCCCTCTGTGGCCCCCCGGCCCCACCGCCTCCCTGCCCCCGAGAGAGGCTGCTACCTGGGGGGATCTGGGCTTTCCCCAGGTACGTCTGCCCCCGTCAGGCAGAAGGCCCGTTTCAAGATCCGAGACGCCAAGTGCCACCTCCGGGCCCACAGCCGGGAGCCAGCAAAGGAGGCCCTGAGGCAGCTGCTGCTGGGTGAGTGGGCTGCCATGGTGCCAACCCACACAAGGGGTGGGGGGGGTCCCCGCGCCTGAGAGTGGGAGCCCAGGGTCCAGCGGGGCTGGGTTTCCAAGGGCGGGGGGCCTCTCTTCGTCCTCACCATCATGGTCCCGGAGCCCCAGGAGCCAGGCCTGGAGCCCTGTAGACGGTGGTGGTGTCCCTTGGGAAGAAGGCCAGCACTGGAGTGGAAAATCTGGGCCCGCCAGCCTCCCTGGGGCCCATCGTCCCTGCCTCACCCGGGGTTAGATGAGCTCCCCCGGGGCAGGTGCTGTGTGCACAGCCTGACTGCGTCCAGAACGCCTCCCAGGGCTCCCTCAGTGGCTCATTCTTGAATGAGGGAGGCCAAGAAGGGCGTTCCAGGCTGGAGGGCAGCAGGGGGAAAGCTCGCTGAGAAGGGCCCAGGAGAAGCGCTTCCCAGCTCCGTTTCCACGAAGATTCCTGAACACCTTAGGATTCCTCCCCAAAGCTAACAGAGCACCGCCCTCAAGCAGACCTAACCTGGACCGAGCCCCGCGGAGCCGAGCTGCCCGGGGGCGTCGCTAAGGAAATGTGTGTGAGGGCCTCCGTATGCAGCAGTGTGATGGACTCGGAGGGCTGGTGCAGGGCCTGGCTCGGCCACAAACCCCTCAGGAGGCCTCGAGCCAGCCTGGCCTCCAGCCTCAGTTTCCCCTTCTGCACCACAGACTATTAGGCAAAGCAGGAGCCTTGCTGATGGTAACCTGTGCGCAGGGCTCTGTGGGACCCTGCTTCCTGGCCTGTGCCACCTTTGCCATGGCCATCCCTTCTTTGTCCAGAAAACTGCCATCTGACCTTTGTGACCCTCAAATGTGACTCCTCCAAGAAGAGGCGCCGTGGCAAAAAATCCCCATCCAAGGAGGTGACCCACATCACAGCGGAGTTTGAGGTGGAGACAAAGATGGAAGAGGCATCAGGTGCGAGAGGCCGCGGAAGGCCTCAGGGAGGACAGGAGCCGGGGGGGCGGGCAGGGGTGTGCCCAGCGTGAAGCTGGGCGACCACCTGAGCTACGGCTACTGGAGGTGGAGGCCGGCCAGGCAGTGGGGGTGCCGGGGAGGGTAGGCGCCGGGTAGCCCGGGATGGAAGAGGAGGCCCGGGGCTTAGGGGCCCAGTGACGGCCACACGGCCTCTTTCCACCCTTCATGCCCTCGCTGGGGCCTGGAAGGGCTCATGCCTATGGAGTTTCCAGAACAACTGAGCCAAGGGCCTATCTTTCCCAGGGGCCAGAAGGGGCCTATAATGCTGGCTTGATTTTCATCAGTGCTTTCCTCTTGGCTGTAAATGAGTGCTGAGTTGTGACAGGGGAGTTGAGATCTGTCAGCAGATATGTGCTGTGTGTGCCCAGCTCCGGGCACTTTTGGAAAGAGGGGACCAGACCCAGGGTCCTCGTGCTGGCAGCACTCCCAGCCATGGGGACACAGACCCACATACAAACCACCCGGTGCCGAGGGAAACCCTAGGTGGTGGGGGCGTGAGAGCAAACAGGACCCGGAGCTGAGAGTCTCCCCAAGAGAGGGGCCCAGGAAGTCCTCCCAGAAGACTGATTTGAATCAGGACTTAAAATCAAAGTTCACCAAGTGGAGGAAGTTGGAGGAGGTGGCAGGGAATGGCATTCAGGCAGAGGGAAGGGAGTAGAGATCAGAGGGAATGGGATGTGCTCAGGAGGCGGTGAGCAGGACAGGGTGGCTAGAAAGCAGAGTTCACAGTGGGTGTCGGAGGGCTGGGGGTGAGGCCTGGCAAGGCAGGCAGGGGCCCCACCACAAGGGGCCTTGGATCCAAGGCCAGAGAGCTGGGCATTGTCCTGGGAATAGTGGTAGCCTCGGGGGTGTTGAGTGGCAGGGAGGAGTGCCCGTGCGTGAGCTGTGTCCTGGGGAGGTGATGCACTGCTGTGGCGGAGGCCCGGTTTCTCCTCCGATCTGCGGTGTGGCCTTGAGCAGGTCATACCTCTTGGACCCTCATTCTCCTCATCTGTCAGATGGACGCCACAATGGTGCCTCGGCCCCCGGCTGCTGCGCGAACGTGCTGGGGGCCGAGGCCCGGCGGAGGGGGAGGCTCGGGGAAGAGGCCGCTCCCAGAGGGTTGCGAGTCACCGTCCCTCCCGCCCCTGCAGACACCTGTGAGGCGGACTGCATGCGGAAGCGCGCCGAGCAGAGCCTGCAGGCCGCCATCAAGACTCTGCGGAAGTCCATCGGCCGGCAGCACTTCTCCGTCCAGGTCGCAGGCACAGAGTACGCGATGGCCCAGTGGCCGGCCAAGGCCCTGGAGGGCCAGGGGGCGTGCGTCACAGGCCAGGTGTTACAGGACGGGAAATGCGGTGCGTCCCTGCCCGTGGCCACTGGGATGCCCACTCGGCAAACCTTCTCTGCCCTTCCTTCCACGGGGGGCCTGGGTCAGCAGACACTGGGAGGGGACAGCGAGACAGAAGCCTGCCAGAGAGAAGCAGTCCCGTGCTCATCGTTATGGCTGTCATTTGAAGAGCACTCCCCTGGTGCCAGGCTCTGGGCAAAGCATTTGCTGGGCAAACATTTGCACGCACGACCCTCACCACAATCCTGAGGACGGGTGGGACAGGGAGAGCACAGGCCAGCACGGTCACAGCGGAGAGGCAGGAGGGGCACGGGGATTAGTCTGTGTGGCTAGAGAGGGCCTCCCAGCAGAGGCAGCGTGGGAGCTGAGGGCGGAGGAGGAGCCGAGCGAAGATGCAGGCGAGGCTGAGGGCCACCCAGGCCTGCAGCACAGGCTGCCGGGAAGCAGGCGAGGCCGGGCCCACGGCAGGAGCTCGGGCAGGGCAGCCAGCCAGGGTCCAGGCCCGGGAGGCAGGGGACTTGACCAGAGCCCCAGGAGCTGGCCTGTTGAGAGGGGTTGGGTCTAGACACAGCTGCAGGAGAATGGACAGAGCCCTTGTTCTGCTGGGCTTCACGTTTCCCGGAAAGAAGGCAGCCAGTGAGCAGGCACGCACACCCACAGGCCAGGGGAGGCAGCCGCCTGGCGGGCCTTGTGGGCGGAGGTGCTGCTCTGGTGCGGTGGAAACCACAGGAAGGTTCCAAGCAGAGGAGCAACCTTACTGCTCTCTCATCAGGGGAAGGCTTCCGCGAGCGAGGACCAGGGAAGGGAGGCCAAGCGGGAGTCGGTGGAGCCTTGAACGGGGAGTGGGCGGCTGGCAGCAGGACAAGAAGGAACGGGACAGATTGAGAGAGCACTTTGGAGGGGCGGCTGGGAGGAAGGAGGCTTCGAGGGCAGCCCCCAAGGGCCACGGGGCAGAGGTGGCATCATTTTCTGATCTGGGGAACCTGGGGACGACGCAGCTGGTGCAGACGGAACGTTCTGTCTTACTCACTAGCTCAGACGCACGTGAGTCATCCCTGTGCAGACGCTGAACGGTTAGGGTGGTTGGAGTCACAAATCTGGGGCACAAAGCATAGGCTGGGCCAGAGAGATAAACTGGGGATTCCCTGAGAAGAGGTGGGACTTAGGGGCGTGGGGAGAAGGGAGGACTCTGGCTTGAGCAATGGAGTGAGCATGGCAGGAGGGCAGGGGCCTTCGTGATGTCATTCTTTTCTTTTTTCCGCAAAAGATTTTATTTATTTGAGAGAGAGAGCACACACGAGAAGGGGGAGGGGCAGAGGGAGAAGCAGGCTCCCCACTGAGCAGGGAGCCCGATGCGGGACTCGATCCCAGGACCCCGGGATCACGACCTGAGCGGAAGGCAGACGCTTTGAGCCACCCAGGCTCCCCTTTTTTCTATTTTCAATAGCTTATTCTGAAATCATTTCAAACATTCGGAAATATGGCCAGGCAGAACAAGGAACTTCCATGGTTTCTTCATCCAGGCGCCCCCGTGCGCTGCCTCCAGCGCGTCCAGCCCACGCGGTCCATCCCAGTTCCCCCACTCTTCCCGCAGCGTCCCTGTCCTGCACGTTCAGTGTCCTGTCTCTCCTTCCTTCAGTGTGGAGCAGTCCCTCGCTCTTTCCCTGCCTCTCCTTCCTTCAGTGTGGAGCAGTCCCTCGCTCTTTCCCTGCCTCTCCTGTCCTCCCGCTGTAGGATGACCCTCATGGGGCTGCATCCCACGTTTCTTTCCGTGACGGTCTCAGCAGGAAACCGCGCTGGCCGCCTGCTCTTCAGCGCCCCCATCAGGAGGCACAGGACACTGACCCAGGCCACCCCTGGTTCCTCCACCTCCCTTTTCCTTCTGCAATTGAGGAGGATTTGCTGGGGATGTAATTCCGAGTTTATACCAACATCCTGCTCCCCATCAGACATCCTCCCCCCCAGCAGCACTCAGTGACAGCTCCCACCAAAGCAGACACATCTCCCATGGTTGCGGGACGGTATCCTCTATTCCTGCCAGCCCTGGTCCGTGTGTATTAGTTAGCATTCTCCGGTCAGGAAGCTTTCCCTTCCCCCTCGCTTACGGATGCCTCTGCGCATCCACATGTCCGTGTGGACTGAGACTCCTCTGTTCTTCACTGGGTTGTCATCCAAGCCTAGGATTACTTAGTTCAGTGCTCAGATCATCCCCAGTGTAGCCAGTAAAGTTCCCCGTCAGGCCGGTTCCCCTGTCCTTTGGACACACCCCACGCCCCCATCACTCACTGAGGATTCTCGGGCACCAAACCTGTACTTTCCGTGCCCCAGCCTTCACAATCAGTCAGGAACCCCTGGACCCCTAGAGGAGGAAGATGTGCAGAAGCCAAAGCTGGGATCCTCGTTGCTACTGGGGTGTCCTTGCTTCCAGGCTCTCTCATTGGACAGACCTAGAAAGTATGGGTGTATTTCATACATGGGTGTATATATATATTTCCATAGGTATAGATGGGTACGTAGAGGTGTGCGTGTGCGTGTGTGTGTGTTTTGAAAACCATGCGTTCACACCAATCCCTCCAATTCAATAGCTCAGGGTTCTTTCTAACCTCCCCTCTTTCCATGTTTCTAAATTTGTTCTCCAGAGAAACATGCGGCTCCCTCTCTCCTCATTTCCTCGGTCAGTCTTCTTACTCATCAGTTTGCTCTGTGCAGCCGACCACACCAGCTCTGGACGACCCTCAGCCACCAGGCCTCCCTGCCCCCACCTCTGTCACTCCCTCCGCCGCCCTCTGCACCACCCCCATGTCCCCAGATGGCCACTCCACCCCACGGGGAAGGAAAGGGCAGGGTAGGAGAGCTGGGTTTGGACAAAATACCCGTAGGACAGCCAGGAAACGGTTGGTGCGCAGGCCGAGGGCAGGATGCAGAGCAGAGAGAGAACTAAGGGCTGAGCAGGAGTGGCCAGCCCGGGGCAGGAGACCAGGGTCAGGCCTCCGGGCTCTTCACAGATGGCTGGTGTCTTGTTCCTACCCCCAGCTCTCCTTTGAGCCACAGGGACGAGGGATGTGCTCTATCTGGGAGGACAGAGCCTGGGTTTGAGGTACCAGGAGACAGACCACCTGGGCACCACTCCCCACCCCTGCCACCGGCAATCTCTCCACTTTGCCTCTGCAGTGGCCTGCGGGCCTGGCACCTACTTCAGCGGAGAGCCTGGCCAGTGTGTGCCATGCGCGCCGGGGTCCTACCAGGACGGGGACGGCCAACTCAGCTGCACGCCATGCCCCAGCAGCGACGGGCTCGGCCTGGCTGGTGCCCGCAACGTATCCGAATGTGGAGGCGAGTGCAGGTCCCCCCTGGAGGGCGGGGCTGGGGGCTGCGGTGGGGGGAGGGCCCGGGGACACCTCCTATCTCTACTGAGGTCCCCAAAGCAAAGGCCCGGTCCCTGGTGATACTCTGTAAAGCTCTCTGCCGTGTGCAGAGCTGGCATGACTTCAGGCTGCTGCACTCACAGAGGGCGCTGGTGCCCCGGAGGATCTGTGTGTCAGCAAGCACTGGGCTGTGCCTAGCGCACCTGCGAACAGCAGCATGCAGTTTGGAAAGGACTTTACAGTTTATAAACACTTGGTCATTTACGGGTGACTCACTGTCTGTAACGGAGGTACGTAGTGCTTTACGGTTGACCAAACGTGGTACGTGGTACGGAGCGCCGCATCATCACCGAAAGGCTTTATGGAGGGTCCCATATACTTGGCAAGAACTGTTCTCTACATGAAGAACTTTACAGTTTGCCCTGTAGGTGGTTTGGAAAGCCCTTTTTCAGTTTACCAAGCACAGCTTGGTTTGCAAAGAGCTTTTCCATTCCCTACCTCACTTAACCACACCTGTGATATAGGCTCACACCCCCACCCATCAGCCTCCCTTCTCCGGCCCTCACGGGACCACCCAGGACAATGGGTGGGAAAGGGTGCCTGCGAGGGTGGGTGGGTAGGATCCTCACGGCGGTGGAGACCACCAGCCAGCCTTCTCTGGGCTACAGAGGAGATCAGAGCCCAGCCCGGAGTCCCTGCGGGCTAGCTGGCTGTGCCCTCCAGGTGTGGTCTCTGCCCTTAGTGGGGCTGGTGACCGAGCAGAGAGCAGCCACTGGTGGGGGCAGAGAATTCAGGGTCTGGGCCGAGAGGGCCCTCAACCCACCCCTCACTCAATGCCAAAGCACCCTCTGCATCCCAGCTTAATGCTGGGTGTGCTGTCCCCTCCCTTTCTCCCAGCCAGGCCCTCAAGGACCTCACAGACTCCCCTCCCTCTGCCCTGGCCCAGCCCTGCGGAGAGACAAGGCCGGTCAGCCTGGACCCCACTTCCTCATGTGGAAGGCACAGTGTGGCCTGCCCCCTGGGGGGAGCCCCTTCGACCTCTCCCCTCCACAAGCGGGCTCCACACTTCCCAGCTCAACAGCAAAGCCACTTGCTCTTCAACCCGTAGCCCTTCTTGCTAGTGGGAGAGGTGAAGCCACGCCTGGCCAAGGCCCCATAGTGCCTGAGCCGTTGGCAGCATCCGGACGGGGGTCGGCCTTGTGCAGCCCAGGCCCCTTCCCCCCAAGTCCCCCCTCCCCCCCAGCACCACCCCCAGCTGTGGTGCCCTTCCCCAGGGCAGGTGAGGGTTGAGAGCAGGGTCTGGACCAAGGCGCGCCCCCCCGCCCCCCGCCAGCCTGAGCCATGACCTCTGACTTCCAGGCCAGTGCTCCCCAGGCTTCTTCTCCCCGGATGGCTTCAGGCCCTGCCAGGCCTGCCCAGTGGGCACATACCAGCCTGAGCCTGGGCGCACAGGGTGCTTCCCCTGCGGAGGGGGGCTGCTCACCAAGCACGAGGGCACAGTCTCCTTCCAAGACTGCGAGGCCAAAGGTGAGTGTGCAGGGCTGTGCAGGGACGTTTCCCTCAGCACCTCTCATTTCCTGGGTGGCAGATCTCCAAGGGCAGAGGGGCACCCCGGAGCTGCCGACAGTGGACATGGCGACCAGCACCGTGCCACACGCCAGGACAGGGACAGCGGGGTTCCACACAAGCCCACCCGAGGGTCTCAGATGGGAGAGCCAGGCAGGCACAGTGGTTACAGACGGGAGCTTTGAGCCTGACTCACAGGAAAGTTTTGGGGGGTGGGGGGGGGTGAAGAAATGCAGGGGTGGCAGGGGCAGTGGGGCGAGGTCAGACGTCTCACCTTACCTGGAGACCCTCCCTTCAGGGCCGTGGGGGTCCTGCTATCTAGCCGCACCTTCCCCTCCATGGTCACCGAATCCCCCTGATGAGCCTGCCTCCTGCCCTGCCAAGGGCCTCTTCCCACCCGCTGACCCTGATATTCTTGGGAACAGACAGAATCCTCCCTTCTAGAAGAGAAAACTCCATCTGCCCTCCAGTTCCTGCCAGGATTTCTCCTCCTTACTATGAAACTTGTAGAAAGAGTGTCTGGACTCCCCTTCCTCTCCCCTCACCCTCTCCCAAACCCCACTAGTCAGACTCTCACCCCACTGCCCCCCATCATTGCTCCCATCAAGGCTGGAGCCAAATCGGTTCCCAGCTGGCATCTCCCACAGCCCCATGGCCCCAGGCCCCACTCAGTCTCACCCACCCACCCCTCACCTGGTAGTGCCGGGGTCCCCGGCCTGGGCACTCACTCTGGAACCTGGAAAGAAAGAGCATCCAGTGACCCCACTTTCTGTCCCCAGCCCCGCCTCTGTCCTGAACAAGATGCTACACCCTCCTGCCAGGGGACAGCCCTGGTCATATCTAGCAACCCACCTGTCACTCCACATGGCCAGAGCCCCTCATCTTTGCCGCAAAGTGCCCCCCGCCCCGGCTCACACCAGCTCTGTCCTGCCAGGTGCCCAAGGAGACCTTGGAGTGCCCCCGAGTGCTCTCTCTCTGACCTCACATCCAGTCTGTCCACAGCCCCAGCCAGCAGCTCTGAGCGATGAGCTCTCAGTGCCCCACTCCTGCCCCCCGAGCCAGGCCACTGCTACCTGTCCCCCCACCCCGCCCCCTCCCCAGAGCATCAGACAGGACCATGCAGTGGCTCCAGGGGCCCACCTCCCTCAGCGCAAAGCCTAGCATGACCCCCTGGCCCCAGGAGCCCGTTCCCGTGGACTGTGGCCTCCCCTCTGGCCACACCCGGCATGCGCAGCCCACTCCGGGCCCAGCTTGGCCGCTCCCTCCGCCCAGATGGCCTCCCAGCCAGCTCTACACTGCTCAAGCCTCCACCCAAGATCCCTGCGCCCCTTGAGCAGCCCATGCCTGGCCTTACAACATCTCATGCCCCATTTATTGCCCCCGAACACACGCACCTCGGGGGCAGGCCTTGGTCTGCGGAGCTCACTGCCCAGCTCCCGGCGGCCCACCACGCTCCGCACAGCTGTGGACGGGGCCAGGACTGGGTGCGGGTGATGGGAGGCCACTGGGTGGTAAAGAAGGGCCTTGAACTTGGCACCAAGACAGACCTCGAGGGCAGGGAGGCGCCAGGGAGAATGCCCCCTGCCCTTTCCCACCTGCCCCCCCACCCCGGCCCACAGTGCACTGCTCCCCGGGCCACCACTACAACACCACCACGCACCGGTGCATCCGCTGCCCGGTGGGCACCTACCAGCCCGAGTTTGGCCAGAACCACTGCATCACCTGCCCGGGCAACACCAGCACGGACTTCGATGGCTCCACCAACGTCACACACTGCAAAAGTAGGTGCAGCTCCCCCCGCGGCCAGGGGCTGGGCTACTGGGGCGGGGTGAGCCCGCACCCCACGTGGTGCCCACAGGACCCCGGGGACTCCGCCCGGTCTAGCACATCCGCTCATCTGCTCAGGGTGATGCCCGCACCCCTGTGCTCGGCGGGCCCTGCTCGAGGCCCCGGGTCTGTGGAGGGGAGAGCCAGGCCGCGCCGGGGGGCCTGTGGGGCAGCGGCTGAGGGTCCGGCCGTGCTGCTCAGAAGGCACGCGTGGCTGGGCTGCCAAGTGGACGCAAACCAGCCCGGGGGACAGGAAGCAAGCGCCAGGTGTGGACGGGGGTGGAGGCGCCAGAGGAAGACCAGAGGCTTCCTCCTGTCTGTGAGCAACTCAGTTTAGCCGAAAGAAATGTGGGCAGCATAAGACGATTTGGGAAATAGATAGCCCAGGCCGTCATTTAGCAAGTCATTTGGGCACAACAGACTTTAGATATTTTTAATTCATTTTTCGGAGTCCTCTGAGACAGATTTTCTGGTATTGTACCCTTCCCCAAATCAATTTCTAGCCAGTTACCCCTTTCCTGGGCTGCTGGTCATGTCTAGGACAGCCCAAAGGGCCATGAAGGGGACTTAATCCTAGAGGTGGGAGCTGCCCACTTCCCCGGGGCGTCCCCTGGGGCTCGTGGCCTCTGGGGACAGAAGAACAGGCACAGTGGTGGGGCTCCACAGAGACAGGGTTTTAAACGTCCTCATGAATAAAAGTGGAGAAAGCAAATAGGAGGGAAGCTTCTGGAAGGTAAGGTAAATATGAAATGTTTCCCAGAAATTTTGATGTAAAGTGTTTTATAAATGAAACGGTATAAGAAAATTCTGTATATTTAGTATTTCTGTTCAGTTCTCTTTGCAGTCCTAAGGTGTAAGGGTGAGGCTAGGAGCATTTAGCTCATAAAGATGTCGCATTTGGCCTCTTGAGGATTACGCAGCTTAGCTACAAAAGGAAAGAAAGGGAAGCAGGTCTTTTTCCTCACTGCGCTGCCTGCTTGTCCCCCAGCCTTCCTGCTCGGTGGGGAGGGCGACCACACCGGGCACCTGGCGGACACTGAGCGTGGAGTGCGTGGAGGGAAAGAGGGGGTGGGGTTCACTGAATGGGGGTTCACTGGGCTTTTATGTGGGCCACCTGCAGGAGCAGGGCTGGCAGGGGAGCTGACACCGGGTGGGCCTGCCCCAGGGCGCCCCCCCAGGGAGACGACCCTGTGAGAAGAGCGGCCCAGGGCCGAGCTGGCTGGGGGGGACCCTGGGTGGAGGTGGGCCGCGGGGCCGTCGAGGGCCCGCCCTCCACGTCCCCCGTGCAGCCGGCCTGAACAGGCCCGTGGGGCCCCGGTGCCCACAGACCAGCACTGCGGCGGCGAGCTCGGCGACTACACGGGCTACATCGAGTCCCCCAACTACCCCGGCGACTATCCGGCCAACGCCGAGTGCGTGTGGCACATCTCACCGCCCCCCAAGCGCAGGATCCTCATCGTGGTCCCTGAGATCTTCCTGCCCGTTGAGGATGAGTGCGGCGACGTCCTGGTCATGAGGAAGAGCGGTATGCACGGGTCGAGGCGGGGCAGCAGAGGGGCTGCCCAGGGTCACCCGTGGGGCGGGTTCGCAGCCCACCTCTGTCTGACCCAAAGGGCTCCGTGCCAGGCTGTGGTGAGTGGGGGGTGCACCCTGAGCGTGGGAGCCAGGGCCGGTCCGGTCTGGTCTCCACGCTGACCACAAGCTAGTCTCATCCCAGGGGTCCTGCCTGTCCTGCCATGCCACCGAGGGTGAGGCCCCAGGAGCGACCGCTGCTCCGCCCACCTGCTGCTACCTCTGAGGCTCGGGGGCACACACACAAGATGCCTCAGGGTCAGACAGCCCGTCCCTTCCCCTCTGGGAGTTCCAGCCTCCTGGCCCATCACCCCTGTCAAGGGGCCAAGAGCAGTGGGCCGGCCCTCAGTAGTGGGTGAGGACAAGTGTGTGCCCAGATGGCCGCAGCATCGAGAAAGGTGGGGAAGCCCCTGAGCCCCCCAGGATCCAGGTTGAGTCCCTAATAGCATGTGCGCAGGCCAGGACCCCTCACGGCTGCTGTCAGGTCACCGTGCCCCCAGGGAGCACACCCCAAGTTGGAACGTCAGGGAAGAAGGAGGCAGACGCAGGCAGACACAGAACACTCCTGCCCACTTGGGTCTGGAATGTGTATGAGGAACAGAGACTAAGCAGAGGAGAGAGAGATTGAGGGAGTTTCTGTCCACTCTGTTCCCCTTGTTCTTTGTTACCATATGCGAGCGTCGCCCACTCTGTGTCGCTGATAAGCCAGGAAATCTGAGGCCAGAAAGGGCAGGAAGCCTGCCCAGGATGCCACAGCCGGTCAGAGCCCAGCCCGGGACCATCTTCCCCGCCTCCTCTGTCACCAGCCTCCCTAGTCCCCAACATCCTCCCCTCCACTGTCTGCCCACAGGGTTGAGCTCTAGGGGGTCAGCTTCTCCCGCCTCCAGGGCATCTCAGGAAGGCTCCCCAGGGAGCAGTGAGGAGGTGGGGCACCCTTTGGACAGCCCCACGCACCCCAGGGTCAGCACGCTCACCCTTGTTCATCTGCTCATAGGGAGAGGGGACTTCCCAAATGGGGCCCCCCACCCCAGGCCTGACTTGTGCTGGGTGTGGGCATGAGCCCTATCCTGGAGGAGCAGTTGGTGGAGAAATACAGTGACAACCCAACAGAGGGGCAGTGACAAAGGGTTCACCAGGGCAGGGCAGGAACATGGTAGTGCGAGGACGGAGCAGTCGGGGAGGCTTCCTGGAGGAGGAGACACCGAAACCTGCTCTGCAGGATGAGTAGGAACTGGGGTTGAAGGTGGGGACTGGCATTTGGGGCAGAGGGAGCACAGGCAGAGACTAGAGCTGGACTGTTTGGGGGACTGGGCGTGGGAGCTGGGTGGCTGACCAGGTGGGGGAAGCACGCGGCCTGAGGAAGGAGGACGGGCCAGGTGCAGGGATGTGGGTCAGCCAGCCGCTCAGCCCCCCTGCTCTGTCCCAGCATCACCCGCGTCTATCACCACCTATGAGACCTGCCAGACCTACGAGAGGCCCATCGCCTTCACCTCCCGCTCCCGGAAGCTCTGGATCCAGTTCAAATCCAATGAGGGCAACAGCGGCAAAGGATTCCAAGTGCCCTATGTGACCTATGACGGTCAGTGTGGCTGCACTGCGTCTGGCCCTGCAGACCCAGAGGCCACGGACACGTACGGGGTGGGGGGTGGTGCAGCCGAGGGAGCCATGAGTGGTGTCTGTGGCCTTCAGTGTGACGTACTGCCCAAGCAGGGTTTTGAGGGTTGACTAGGAGTTTCTAGCTGGCCAAAACTCGAGGTCAGTTTGGGTGGAGGATACAGAGGTTTGGAGGCAGAACTGCCTCTGGCCAAGGTCTGAAGCCTGAATGTGGAGCAGGGGAAGGCAGAGGCTGCAGGTGAGGGGGAAGCAGGCAGGGTCTGGCACCTTCACCTTCCTTCCTTCCCTGCTGGTGGGTTTCACAGAGGACTACCAGCAGTTGATAGAAGATATCGTTCGCGATGGACGGCTCTACGCCTCGGAGAATCACCAGGAAATTTTAAAAGTGAGTGAGCTTCTTTATGGCAAAGGGTCCATGTGATCCCAGGACGGTGGCCTGTGATGATCCAGGGCATCTGTCCTTGCAGACCAGGAGGGCCGAGACAAGCTCCCTGGTGGCGTCTAGCCCAGGACCTGGTGACTGGTCTTTGGGCTCCTCACCAGCTGCCAGCCTCACTTCCCTCATCTGTGAAACACGGTGGGAGCTTAAAATCAGTAGAATCCGCCCCCACCTTTGGGACTGCCTGCCTCGTCATCTTGCTCGTGGCCTTAAGAAGCAGAGCCACCTTGTCATCGAGGGGCGCTGTGTCTGTCACGCGGCAGGCACCAGCCAGCTCAGGGCCCCAACCCAGGGATTTGCTCGGGCTCTGGGGGTCTGGCCCTGGCTCAGCATCTGGGAAGATAGCACTCCCAGCCTGGGAGCGGAGGTGGGCGGGGCTAGAGCAGGGTTGGGGCCCCTGGCTGTCATGGCCCAGCTGGGTGGCCCTGGGCAAGCCCTCTGAGAAACCAGGCATGGCTCGCCCAGTGTGGGTCTTCCAGCCCCGGGGCTGGCACAGTCCCCCACACAGTAGGCAGTTTGTAAGCAGAGAGGTTCCCCCCGATGCTGCTGCACCCAGGAGCAGAGCTAGGGGTTCTAGAGCCCGTCTGTGTGGTGGGAACCGGAGGGTCGTGCTGGCCTCTCCATCAGTCCATCCTGCAGACAATGCAGGCTCTCCTCCTCGCCCCAACCCTGCCGCCCTGGCCCTCTGCCCATGGCTCCACCCTGCAGCCAGGAGCATCTTTGCAGAACTAGAAATGTTTCCATCACTTAGGACAAAGATCTTGGCCCTCGAGGCCTGGCGGGGGATGGCCCGCACCTGCCTCTGAAGCTGTTCTGCTTCTCTCCCTTGCCCTCTGCCCTCCCCCGATCATGTGGGCTCTCTCTAAAATATATAAATAAATCTTTTTTTTTTTTTAAAGTCAAAGGGCGCCTGGGTGGCTCAGTCGGTTAAGCGACTGCCTTCGGCTCAGGTCATGATCCCAGGGTCCTGGGATCGAGTCCCGCATCGGGCTCCCTGCTCAGTGGAGAGTCTGCTTCTCCCTCTCCCTCTGCCTGCCACTCCCCCTGCTTGTGCTCTCTCTCTCTCTCTGTCAAATAAATAAATAAAATCTTAAAAAAAAAATCAAAAAACAATCCATGGGGAAGAGTCTGTGGGGTCCTCCTCCCCCTTCCTTGCAGACACCCCACAGGCCCCTCCAGGGCCCCAGACATTGAAGAGGCCCGCAGCCCCGGCCCCCCACTCGGCCTCACCACCCGACTCACCGTGTCTTGCAGGACAAGAAACTCATCAAGGCCCTCTTCGATGTGTTGGCGCATCCCCAGAACTACTTCAAGTACACAGCCCAGGAGTCCAAGGAGATGTTCCCGCGGTCCTTCATCAAACTGCTGCGCTCCAAAGTGTCCCGATTCCTGCGGCCCTACAAATAATGCCCTGCTCGGGGATGGGGGGTGTCCCGACGGGGAGGGGAGAGTGCCTTCCCTCCACAGGAGAGGCTAGAAGGCGGCTCCGCGGGCCTCCACACTCTGCCTTGGGAAGCCACCACGGCGTCTGCCCTTCGGAAACACGGACCAGCCCGTGGGGGTGAGACCACGTCCAGGCCGAGACCCCGGCCCACCGCACTCCTCGGATGGCCCCACGGGGAAAACACTGCGGCTTTTCTCCCTCGCTCCCTCTGCCTGTTCGATTCCAGGACAGCAGCCTCTCCTGAGCGGCACCAGAGGACCCACCCGGGGCCGGGACACCCTGTGCGCAGCCAGGTCCTGGGCAGAGAGCACATCTGGGGGGGGTGGCACGTGGCCTCACCTGACGCTTGGGGGGGGCGTGGCTGCCTCTGCCCCCAGGCAAGCTCTGGGAGGCATCATCTGAGACAGGAAGCCAGGCTGCGGGAGGAGGGGTGTGGGAAGGCGTCTGGAGAGCTTTGATAAGCTAGTGTCTGCACCTGCAAGGCATCCGCACCCCACCGCACCCCTGCGGCCACGGGCCGGGACGCAGGCGCCACGTGGTGAGGCTCTAAGGATTCTGTGATGGGACAGAAAAGAGCTGCTAGCGGAGGAAACTGTAGATTTGTGCTTTCCCTTGATAGAGCATCTAATTAAGTACTATATATATATAACTATAAATATAAATATAATATACTTCTATTTGTGGGTACTTTAGGAAAATCCTCTTTAGTAACTATAAATATGAAATGCAACCCCACCTCTTCCCTCACAGGCTGTTGCCAGCATCCCTGAGTGATTAACCGCCCCGCCAGGTGCTTGCCACCGGTTTGTGTGGGGCCGGGAGCCTGCAGGATGGGGAGAAGGCAGGCTGGTTCTGGACACACTCTGGAAGACATATTTTTGGGGAACTAGGCTCCGATGCTTTGCTGGAGTGTTGCCCGCAGATAGAATATGGTAGAAGGCAGTTTCCCCTTGGGCCCTTTCCTGTGGGTACAGGGGCCCAGCAGGAAACCTTGAAAGGGGCCTGTGCTGACCCTGAGGCCGTGACCTTGGGTCTGTGCCGTGGCCTCGTGCCACAGGGAAACAAGGCCTTGCCCACGTGAGCACTGGCTGTGCCACCGCGAGAGGCCTCAGAGGGCGGGTGGCCAGCATCCGAGGCCGGGCCCCGAGAGTGCTGTCCTCTCTGCCGCGCCACGCTGCGCCCCTCGGAGAGTCTGTCTTTAAAGAAGAGAAGTCCAGAGTCTGGCCGGTTGCATGGTGTCCCCCTCAGCCAGGAAGCCTGCCCCGGGATAGAGCCAGAAAAGTCCCCGCGGCGCTGAGGCCCCGCCTGCCGGCCGACTGCCCAAGAGACGTGCGTAGGAAGCGGGCTGTATCTTTAGGGTTAACAAATGTTCACAATTCCAAGAAACGTGGGAGCATCTTAAAATGAAGCCCAGCCAGCCGTCCCAGGTGCCCCTAGGCTGTGTCCTCCTCGTGCCCCACGGACCCGCGCTGAGCGAAGGGCACAGTTTGAGACCCGTCCATGGCACGCTGCGGATGGTGAAGCCTGGGGCCGGGCGAGTGGGGTCTGGGGGTCGATGACAAGGCAGGCCGGACAGTTTCACAATCCAGAACAGGGCTGGGAGCTCAGAAGTCGTTCCCTGCCGCCGCCCACGGCAGCAACGGAGAGTCCCCAGTTTGACGAACACTCTGCCGCCAGCGCCGTTTCTGCCAACATCCAACTCAGGTCGGGAGGGGCCTGGTGGGCAGGTCAGTGTGAGCCCTGAGCCCTGTCTGGGCCCACACCACCCTCCCCACTCACGGGCCGGGAAGGCCAGCCTCGGTCTCCAGCAAGACGCCTGTCTTCCCTCCCAAGCCACTGCGCATCCCCAGAAATTAGACGAGTGTCCTCCAGAACGGCCCCGAACAGCAACCACCCAGGGGAGGGGACAGGGAGGGGCTTTTTAATAATGTTCTCAAAACAGGACCAGAAGGGCTCTAACCTTTCTTGAATGCTTCCTGCTGCCCCTCTGGGTGGTTTCGGGCAGTCGCCACCCACAAACCGCCCTAATCCACTGGCCTTTCCAGTGGGAGCCCACCCATGTTCCGTGGCTCTCCCCACCACTGTGGTCAGACGGGCCCGGTGTTCCCCCAACAGAGCAGGACAGATGTGGGGCCCCTTGCCCTCACAAGTACCAGGAAGCCACCCCAATTTGCCAGCTGCCGGCACATCGCCATCAGCACCCCCCCACCATCAGGGGCACTCAGTCCAGGAGTGGGGTTTGTCCTTCGTCTCGATGTCAGTCCTGAGCCCCACCCTGGGGAACTTGAGGGTCCCACTGTTAAAGCCAGCGCTGTCCCCGGTCGTCGGAGCCTGGTGGCCATGGGAGAGCTTCCTGGGCAACAAAGCACGTTTGTCCATGTTCCCGTGTTGTGGAAGCTGGTGGCAGGGCTCGAGATGTGGAGGGACTGAGCCAGAAGGAGCACACCCCCCTCGTGGATGGGACATTGGCCTTGAGCAGCCCCAGCCCAGCCACCGTCGCCCCTCGCCTGGCACGGACCCTCGGCTGCTGGCCAGTCAATAAACTCCAAGGAAGAGAGCTAAGGAAGAGGCTTCTGGAAGCAAAAGCTTGCCCAGTCGGCCGGGACTGAAAGGGGCCAAGGCCTGGAAGTCCTGAGGAGCTTGGCTCTGCTCCTCGCGGGGTGGCCGGGGACGCTCTCCGAGGATGGCAGTGGAAGACCGAGGGGCGCCCCCCCGCACCAGGTGCCCGATGACGGCGGTCAGGGGGGACCCAGGAGTGGCGGACCTGGAAGAAGCCCTCTGCCCCGCACCCCCTGGCATCTCCCAGCTCTCTGCTTCCATGGAAACATGCGGAGGAAAAGAAGAGACTCTGCCTCAGGTCCAGTGGCCAGCTGGGCCCTCAGCGAGGGAGTGCTGGGGTCACCTCATCTGCCTCCGAGTGAGGCTCTTTCCCAGCTACGCTCTTCCCTGAGCCAGGGCCTTGCAGCCGCGGTGTTGCGCTGGCCTCTCCCCCCGCCGCGGGCTCTCCACTGTCTCAACTCGCCCCAGCAGGTGGCCTGGGCCAGTGGTGGTGACCTCGCTCTGCCCAGCTCTAGCTCCCTGGGGGCAGTCTTTGCCAGTCCCTCCTCACCTCTGTGGCGACAGAGTCAAGGGGCCGTGGGGCCCAAGGTGGCGGCCTCAGACAGCTTTCCCTCCTGCCGTCGTTGGTTTGGGACACGCAGATGAAGTAGAACTGTAACCTGGGCCAGAAAGTCACCAGAGACAAATGGCCCCAAGAGGCCGCTTCTGAGAGCCCAAAGACAGAACTTCTTTCCTTCAACCTCTTAAAACCACGTTTCCTACCAGAACATTCATTCCCCCGGGGACACGGCCAAGATCAGCCGTTTTCCACGACAATAGGCCCCAGCCTGCTGGAGCTAGAGTGGGGGTCTGAATGACATTTGGGGGGTTGGATAATTATGCAAAGGTCTCCACCCACCACCCTCAGCAGGAAAATAAGATACTGAGCTAAGTTAGGTCATTTAGCAAACATTTGCTGAGCGCTTACTGTGTGCCAGGCTCCTAGGAAGGAGGAGAGACCACAGCCATGGGGCTGGCAGAATCCCCGGCAAAGTCCCTCTTGGTCCCAGAGATAAAGGAGATTGAGGCTGGCCTGGGGGTGGACAGAGCCCAGTGCTCCTCCGGAGAAGGCACTCCGTCCTTCCAGCGCCTCCCAGCGCCCCGGGTGGGGATGGAGGGCGTCGACAGAGGGCAGAGCCGAGCAGGGGTCGCCAGAGGCGTCCCGAAGTCCATCTCCCAAAGGAGGAACTGCCGCCCGCCCGGCCTCACCATGTGGCCGCCCTCCCCCCAACCCCCGGCAGAGAGCGACGCGGAGAAGAACGCAGCCACCATGCCCAGGACAGCAACCTCCACCCCGCGCAAGACGCCCCTGTCTTCGCCACGGATCCACATGGTGGCCGCTCAGCCCTTCTGACCAGGGTGACAGCGCCGACCTCGTTCAGGCCAGCGGCAGAAGGACTGGCGTTTGAGAGACACTACCCGTCCACACGGACAGTCCAAGCAGCCAGCTCCTTTCCTCCCGTGGCTGCCTCTGGAGGCGCTAGTTCTGAGCACCTACTGTATGCCAGACAGAGGTGTGGCGCGGAGCTGGAGTCGGCGTGTCCAGCTGGCTTCTCGGAGAGGGCAGCGGGGGGGGCAGGCCAGCCCCAGGCCCAGACGCCGGAAGCGTGGCCACGCGTTCCCTCCCAGCACCCTGCACAGATGGCCCCCGAAGAGCAGGACCCTCTGTTTCTCTGAGGCCCCAGATGGGCCCCTCGAGTCTCAAGAGGAAGCAGTGAAAGGCCTGAGTCCCCCAGTCGCCAGGCTCTGGGGGGCAATCCTCAGGGCCCTGCGAGGCGGCTGGGGCCTGATGCTCCTCGGATGCGGAGGGCGAGACTCTAGGAGGCCCAGTGACATGCCCCCGGCGAATAGCTAGTAGTTGGTGGAACGGAGACTCAAACCCAAGTCCATCGAAACCCAAGGTAGGAGATGTCTGTCTGTGGGATGTTGACGACTGAATTGTACGGACTGGGAATGCGCTGGGGAGCTCCGGGGCAGGGATGTGGCAGGTAGGGAGGACGGAGGTGGAGGAGTGTGGACGTAGTGACCTCCCCTCCCTCTGGAACAAGCGCTAAACTCAGAGGAAGGCCGGCTTCTGCCTTCTCCCCTGCGTGGACAGGATGGAAGTGTCCGTTCAGACTCGGGCCCGCAGGCCAAGCACGGCCCTGCGCACCCCCGGAGAGATGCCGTGCGCCCCCCGTCGGCCCCTCTCGCAGGCCCCGGCACGCAAACATGAGACATCGCGGGTGTCCCTCGGCAGACCGTGGACTGAAAAGTAGGGGCACAAAGAGAGCTCACTGGTGCCCAGGACTTTGTCTTCCAGTCCAGAGGCCATGTAGATCCCAAGGAAGGTCTTAGTCCACTGAGATCAGAACCTTGAACAGCCTGAGCAGACCCAGTCCGTACCGCTCTTGAAATGGGATATCTGAACACCACTGGGGGGCCTGGGGGGGGAGGGGGCCAGGGGAGGCAGGGAGGGGAGCAGAGCACTGGGCCCTTGTTCCCCCAGCCTCCGCTTTGGGTTCTGTGAAGGCGCTGTACCGTCCAGGCACTCTGGCAACCCTTCTGTCCACAAGGGTGACAGATATCGGCGCAATCACGTTTTTATTTTGGTTGCCTCGAATATTCAAGGTTTTGTCTTCTCCCTCCTGTTCATACATATGCATGTAATTAAATGTTTGTGGAAATTACTTTAATAATAAACAGGAAACGAACCTAAATGTTGCTCCTTTCTCGCATTCATCAGAGGTCATGATCCGGGGAGGAAAGGGGGAAGAAAGAACTAGAATCAGAAAAAAAAATCTTTTCAAACATTCCTTGGCTATAATTGAGGGCTCCAAGTAAAGGAGCTACGGTAAGCTTCTGGAAGGCAAAGCAGTAGGTTTGAGATCTGCATGATCCGCATGTGAAGAGCACCCAAAGGTAGGAGACGGACGTGTTCCTGGATGAGCTACAGGGAGGTAGAACGTCTGAGCCTGCAAGTCCACCCCTCCTCATGCCTGGCCACGGGAATCGAGAGATGCTCCTCTCCGCTGTGGCTTTCACCTTGAAGTCACGGTCACCGTGAGCCCGGGGGGATCTGGGACTCCTCAAAACTGGATGCACAGTCAGTGCAAGCACATGCCAATTCTCTGGGAATACGACCCATGGCTTTCATCAGATTCTCAAAGAAACCTAGAACACCAAAAATGCTGATAATCGTTCCTCTCCTCAACAATGCTGAGAAGCCTCTGGCCTCATGCACTCAACAGGAGAAAAAACAATTTCATAAATGATACTAATATTCCAAGTGAGTGACAGTAAACGGCAGAGTTGTTTGGCTTGTTTGTTTGACTTTTTGGTTTAACCCAATGATTTAAAAGTCTAAGGAAATTTCTGGAATATACCCAAAAGAACAGAAAGCCGGGTCTCGAAAATATATTTGTATACCCATGTTCATAGCAGCATCACTCACAATAGTCAAAAGATGGAAGCAACCCAAGTGTCCATCAGTGGATGAGTGGATAAACACCATGGTCCCTCCACACCACGAATAGGATTCGGCCTTAAAAAGGAAAGAAGCTCGGACACCAGCTACAATGTGGATAAACCTGGAGGACATGGTGCTGAGTGTGAGATGTCAGGTCAAAACAGCTGTACTGTGTGATTCCACTTACGCAAGGTCCCTATGATGTTGTTTTTGAGTGTAGGCGAGGTTCAGTGGGGTCCGGAGGCGATGGCCAAGAAAGAATTCTTTTTTTTTCCTTTTTCTTTTTCTTTTTTTTAAAGATTTTATTTATTTATTTGACAGAGAGAGACACAGTGAGAGAGGGAACACAAGCAGGGGGAGTGGGAGAGGGAGAAGCAGGCTTCCCGCCGAGCAGGGAGCCCGATGCAGGGCTCCCCATCCCAGGACCCTGGGATCATGACCTGAGCCGAAGGCAGACGCTTAACGACTGAGCCACCCAGGCGTCCCTTTTTTTTTCTTTTTAAAGATTGTATTTATTTATTTGAGAGAGAGAGGGAGAGTGAGCATGAGAGAGAGAGAGAACGAGTGGGAGCAGAGGGAGAGGGAGAAGCAGGCTTCCTGCGGAGCAGGGAGCCCGATGCAGGACTCGATCCCGGGACCCTGGGATCATGACCGGAGCCAAAGGCAGACGCTTAACGGACTGAGATATCCAGGCGCCCAAGAAAGAATTCTTGAGACTTCTTTGGTGCAAAATGGTGGTTTTATTAAAGCACAGGGACAGGTTCTGTGGGCAGAAAGATCTGCTGCCCTCCACCCCCACCACCCCAGGGATTAGTGAGGAGCAAGTGATGATATACTTTGGGGTTGGGGCAAGTAAAGACAAGGTAAGTTTCAAAAGGATTTTCATATGCTAAAGAAGACTCACAGGATACCAGAGGCCTTGCTTATTATCAAACCAAGGTTGTTTTTCCGTCTAGCAAGGTATTAACATTAAAACAGTAGGGAGTTTCCTGGAGGAAGGTTATAATCTGCCTCCTCAAGGATTTGTCAATGGGCTACAGATTATAAGGACATTTAATTTTATCTACATTTCCTTCTGCCTTTGTTTCCCAGATCACCTAGAAGAGACAGAAAGTAGAGTGGTGGGCATCAGGGGCTGGGGGAGAGGGGGAGAGGGAGAGGAGGAGGGGAAAGTGGAAGTTTAGTGGGGACAGTTTCAATCTAGGAAAGATGAAAAAGTTCTGGGGATGGATGGATGGTGGTGAAGGTTGTAAACAATGTGAATGTGAATGCCACTGAACTGCATACTTTTTTAATGATTAAAATAGCAAATGTTGTCTTATGTGTATTTTACTACAATTTAAAAGTCTGAGAAGCAAACAATGACATCCACTGAGCACACAACACACTGGACATTTCTACTGTATTTCCCCCCAAAGCTCTCATGAAAACAGGCTCAGGGGCACCTGGGTGGCTCAGTCGGTGAAGTGTCTGCCTTCGGCTCAGGTCATGATCCCAGGGTCCTGGGATAGAGCCCCACATCGGGCTCACTGCTCTGCGGGGAGTCTGCTTCTCCCTCTGCCTGCCGCTCCCCCTGCTTGTGCTCTCTCTCTCTCTGTCTGAGGCCTCTTTTGGGCTGGAAAATGAGCTGAGAAGCAGTGCAGTCCAGCTCATAGATAGCAGAGAAAGTGGGGTGCAGTGGACTTACTCCCCAGGTTGCCAAGTCCAAGATGGATTCCAAGCTCCTCGGAGAGCAGAAGACCCCCATTCCAGCTCCTTCCGGCCTGCTGGGTGGGCTGTGGCACTCCAGAGGAGGGTGGCCAATTAACATTTGAAAAGATGTTCAACCCCATGAATAAAACCAGAAATACAATGAAGACGACAGAGACACCATTGTGGCGCTAGGTGGGCAAAAACGAAGCCCGATACAATAAAAGAGAGGGTGTGGGTGAATTCTGCTGGTGTAAATGGAGAGGCTCTTCCACATACGTGTGCCGGAAACACACAGGAATATTCATCGCCTCGCATTTATAAGATGGTAGCAGAGTCACAGTCGTTCAGTAGCAGTGAACATGAGCCAGCCCGCACCTCACGCCACAACAGAGATCTGCCTTAGAAACATAAAGGGCAGCTCGTCCCGATGAGCGGTGGGTGATGAATGGAAATGTAGAATCACCATGATGTGGTTCTGGAATATAGGTAAGGTTTGGTGGGGTGAGGTCCAAAGCCGACGACCAAGAAGGAGTTTTGAGACGCCTTTGGCGCAAAATGGTGTTTTTATTAAAGCACGGGGAGAAGACCCGTGGGCAGAAAGAGGGGTTGCACTGGGGTCTGGAGGAGTGGCTGACTGTATTCTCAGGAGGTGGCGGAAGTAAGGAAAAGGGAGGTTTCAAGAAGATTTTCATATGTTAAAGAAGACTCACAGGATACGGAGGCCTGGCCATTGTCAGGTTAAGGTTGTTTTTCCCTCCAGCAAGGCATTAACATGAGGATAGTTGGGAGCTTCCCGGAGGAACATTACACTCTGCCCACTTCCAGTATCTGTGAATGGGCTCCAGGTTATAAGGACATTTAATTGTATCTACATTTCCTCCTGGAAGCTAGGTTATTGATAGAAATGCTTTGTTTTGTAGATTGCTAAAACATTAGTAAACTGAGGGAGACTCAGGTCTTGCAGGACTGTGATCTCTATTAGTTAACTATTTGTTTTACCCCGGAGAGCCAGGAGTGCAAGAGGAATGTCACAAACACCCCCATGGGGGGGCGGTTATGGGGTGTCAGCCTCTGCTTTGTTCTCTGCTTGTCTTCTGCTCCCTCATCAACTACGTTGTACGTGTGAAACTCATGGAACACGGTAGCTTAGCTACACTGGAATTAAATTAAATTAAAAAAATAATAATAACGTAATGTACAGGAACAAGGCCAGGATGTCTGTTCTCCTAACAGCATGGGAGGTTCTCGCCAGGATGATTAGACAAGAAAGGAAGGAAGACATCCAGGTTGGAAAGGAAGGAAAGCATTCTCTACTCGCAGAAGGCCCGCTCTTGTACATAGAAAATCCTAAGGAATCCACAAAAAAGCTATTAGAGCTAATAAATGAGGTCAGCAAGTTTACCAGGGATAAGATCAATTTGCAAAAATCAATTACATTTCGGGGTGCCTGAGTGGCTCAGTCGGTTAAGTGGCTGCCTTCAGCTCAGGTCATGATCCTGGGGTCCTAGGATCAAGCCCCATGTACTCGGGCTCCCCACTCAGCAGGGAGTCTGCCTCTCCCTCTGCCCCTCCCCTGCGTGTGATGTCTCTCTTACTCTCCCTCTCAAATAAATAAAATCTTTAAAAAATCTATTACATTTCTATATGATGTGGGAAACAAAGGCAGAAGAAAATGTAGATAAAATTAAATGTCCTTATAACCTGCAGTTCATTGACAAATACTTGAGGAGGCAGAGTATAACCTTCCTCCAGGAAGCTCCCTACTGTCTTAATGTTAATGCCTTGCTAGAGGGAAAAACAACCTTAGTTTGACAATAAATAGCAAGGCCTCCCGTATCCTGTGTGTCTTCTTTAGCATATGGAAAATCCTTTTGAAACTTCCCTTATCTTTACCTCCCCCCAACCCCGAAGTATATAATCAGTTGCTCCTCATTAATCCCAGGGCTGGTGGGGTGGTGGGGGTGGGGGTAGGGTGGGATTGGGGGTGGGGGGCAGCAGCTCTTTCTGCTCATGGGTCCTGTCCCCTTGTTCAATAAAACCACCATTTTGCACTAAAGACGTCTCAAAAATTCTTTCTTGGCCATCGGGTCCGGACCCTACCAACACACCAAAGTTCGCTACAGCATATATAACAACAACAAATAATCTGAAAATGAAATTAAGAAAAAAATCCATTTAGGGGCACCTGGATGTCTCTCAGTCGGTTAAGCGTCCGACTCGTGATCTCAGCTCGGGTCTTGATCCCAGGGTTGGGAGTTCAAGCCCCGCATTGGGCTCCACACCTGGCATGATGCCTAGTTTTAAAAAAAATCCATTTACAATAGCATCAAAAAGGATAACCTACTTAGGAATAAGTTTAACAAAAGAAGTGCAAAAACAATTTGGCAGGTCCTCAAATAGTAAACTTAATCTATGACCCAGCAATTCCAGGCCTAGGTGTGTACATCTAAGAAAACTGAAATATGTTGACACAAAAATGTGTACATGAATGTTCACAGCAGTGTTACCCATAACAGCCAAAAACTAAAATTAATTAATTTATTTAATTTAAAAAAAGAAAAAAACAGCTAGAAAGTAGAAACAGCCCAAATGTCCATCAACTTCTCTACAGACAAACAAAATGTGGGAAACCCACACAATGGGATAATATTCAGCCATGTAAAGAAATGACATACTGATCCACGCTAAATTATGAATGAACTTTGCAAATAAAATGCTCAATGAAAGAAGCCAGTCTCAAAAAGCCAAATTCTGTGTGGTTCCATTTTTATGAGCATCCAGAACTGGCAAATCCCTAGAGACAAAAGTGGATCAGTGACTGCCAAAAGCTGGGAGGGGTGGAGAGTTTCCTTTTCATGTGATGGACACGTTCTGGAGCTAGACCATGGTGATGTTTGCACACCACACAACCTTGCGAATGAACACACTCAAAAACACGGAATTGTATTCTTTAAAGGGTGAATGTCATGGGATGTGAATTCGTTCTCTGATACAATAAGCAATAGGTATTTGGTCTTTATCCCAGTTCATGGCACACAGCTTCTAAAACCCGTGGAAGTCTCCAGAATGATGTCTTTTGGGTACTAATGAAGGACTGGGGGCTGGGTCCCCATAGCTCCAGGGTGGGCATGGTCCCCAGAAAGACCAAGGCATAGTTAAGAGGATTGGACCTTCTAGCTCCACCCCCTGACCTATGGCCAATGATTAAATCATTGGCGGTTACGTAATGAAATCTCTATAAAACACCCCCACAAAGCGAGGTTCAGCGAGCTTCCAGGTCAGTGAATGCGTGAAGGTGCTGTGAAGATGGCACTCACCCCTTTTGCAACAGAGACTCTGCCTTTTTTTTTTTTTTTAAGATTTTATTCATTTATTTGAGAGAGAGCACAAGCGAGAGTGCAGAAGCAGAAGGAGCAGCAGAGGCAGAGGGAGAAGCAGGCTCCCCGCTGAGCAGGGAACCCGACGCAGGACTTGATCCCAGGACCCCGGGATCATGACCTGAGCCGAAGGCAGACACTTAACCGACTGACCCACCCAGGTGCCCTAGACTCTACCTGATGCATCTCTTCCATCTGGCTGTTCCTGAGTTGTATCCTTTATAATAAAACGGTAATAGTAAGTAAAGCACTTTCCTGAGTTCAGTGAGCCATTCTAGCAAATCATCAGACCCCAGGAGGAGGTCATGGGCACCCCCTGAATTTATATCAGGTTGGCGAGAAGCACAGCGGACAACCTGGGACGTGTCGGGCGTCTCAAGGGGGTGCTGACTTGAGGTCTGAGCCCTTAACCTGTCGGGTCTATGCTGATCCCAGGTGGACATTGTCAGAATCAAATTGAATCACAGAGAGGTGGTGAATTTGTTGGTGTCGAAGATGGGAACAAAAACAGTTCAGATCCAAACAAGACAAAACAAAACATCACAAAGTGGAGTGAAATGAAAGCTTCATGAGAACATCACATTGTATCTTTAATCTCAAAAGCAAGCAGAACTAAATAATCTATTGTTTCCATAAACGTGGACTCACGTGAGGAAAGAATTTTCTAAAGCATGGAAGTAACCAACATGCCCTCCAGCGCAAGGACCTCCTTCCAGGAGATGGAAGGGACTATGATGGGGAAATGGGCAGCACTGTTGTTGCTTGACCACGTAGCTCTCATGGTAGGCGCATTCAGTATTTTAGAGGATAGCAAAGGGAAAGCGTGGGTTTGAACACATTTCCTTAGGAAGCTGCCAGGCTGGAGACCAGACTGCAGCCTCCTCAGCCTGCAGCTCTCTCCCCCGCTTGGAAGCCTGGGTTGAGCAACAGGTGAAGTTGGGTTTAGGCTCCACGGTGTATGAAGAACACATTTTCTACTACAAGCAAAAGGTCACCCTGGGCTTGTGATTTTCTGGATAGAAATTCCTTTTTCCTCTCTTTCTCTCCTTTTTTCCTGGGGGGGAGGGAAGCAGAGACAGGAGTTGATGTTGATCAAATTGCACATTCAGTGGCTCCTTAAGGGGGTACCACCTCAGCTGAGACCCCAAAAAATGAGTTGGAATTAAGGAGGGGAGCAGAGGGCAAGGGCTGCCAGGCAGAAGGAACAGCACAACCCCTGAGACAGAGCCTGTGTGACCCCCTGCAAGGACTGGAGATGGCCAAGTGGCAGGACTCAAAGAGGGAGGGAGGATATGCTAAGAGGAGGTTGGAGAGGCCAGCAGGCCCTTGGAGGCCCCACGAAGGGCTGAGCTTTTACTCCTGGGCACTGGGAGATTTCAAGATCTCCCAATGCGAGATTTCAAGTAGAGACCTGATACCATTGAGTTTGCATTTGGGGAAGAGAATGCAGAACAGGCCTGCCCTGTCAGAGGGATGGGTCAGGGATGTTCATAGGACCCAATCATTTTACAAAAGAAACAGACACTCAGAATCCCTTTCCCAGTGGGAGTGACCTCTGAGAGGAAGCAGACCAGGGCTGTTGCAGCTATTTTATGACTCCAAGGGGACAGCCTATCAGAGAGGAAAGCCAATGCACACAAGAGCAGAGCTGGATCCTTGTGATGCTTGTGGGCCCCTTGATCAAGCTGGACCTGAAGCCCACATGAACGCCCATCTTAGTAGTAGTTCTGGCTGCCATAAGAAAATGCCATAGACCACATAGCTTAAACTACAGGAATTTATTTTCTGGAGGCTGGAAAGTCCAAGATCAAGGGGCCAGCCCATTTGGTTCTTAGTGAGAGTTCTCTTCCTGGCTTCTCGCTGTGTCCTCACTTGGCAGAGACGGTGTTCTGATACCCATTCCTTTTCTTGTAAGGGCATCAGCCTTATCGGATCAGGACCCCACTCCTATGACCTCATTTAACTTTTATCACCTCCTCACAGGCCCTTTCTCCAAATATGGTCTCACTGTGGGGTTAGGACTTCAACATAGGAATTTGGGGAGATATAAACGTTCAGTCCATAACATGGTGTGAGCCAGTAAATACCCTTTATCCTTAAGCCAGTCCCAGTTGGATTTACTGTCCCGTGGAGCGGATAAACCCCAGACTGATATAGAGGAGAGGAAGATGGAGGTGTCAGAGAGGACAAGTAGGTTTTCAGCTAGTGCAACATATGGTTGCTCATAATAAAATAATTATTGTAAGTTTGACATATGCTATCTACATAGGCAGAAGACTATAATGCATGATAAATAATATCGCACAGTTGTTATTTGTGATGATCAAGTCAGTGAAGTAGATAATAATTCTTACCGAGTTACAATATAATATCCTTACGTACTAAATCTTCCCAGTGAGGTCCCGCCACCCCTGTCTACCTACCACCTGATTTGTGCACTATTCTATAGCCTGCAAGGTGCATGAGGCCTTGGGGACAATTACAGGGTAGGTATACACGAGATGTGTGTGGGAAACAGAGGCTGAATGGTCCTGCTCTGGGCTATGCAGACAAGTCTGAACACGTGCTGCAGTAGATTGGCCCTTGTATGGTAGAAGTTTTTTATTTGTATTTTGTTCTTACTGGGCAATACATCTTTTCTGGAGCAAGTCACGTCCACATTTTATTTAAAATTCAGTTCTGAATCTCCATTTCTCAAAGTCGACTATGAAATTGGAAATTTCCACAAGATATTTGTTGGCTTTGACCTTCTACCATGGGGGCTGAAGAGGTGTCACGAACCACAAGTCACACCAGACGACACAATTCCGACTCAGAAGCATCACATCTATTTCAAAAGTTAGTATTTTCAAAGGCTGCATCCAGAAATGAGTTAACACGTGCAGCTGCAGAAGTGGGTTGACATGTCACTCCTTAAGTCATTGACTTCGTTTAGATCAAATGACTTTTTCTACACTCATTTCACTCATTTTTCTAAAATTTTTTATTAAGATTTTATTTCTTTTTTTTTTTTTTTTTTTTAAGATTTTTTATTTATTTATTTGACAGAGAGAGACACAGCGAGAGAGGGAACACAAGCAGGGGGAGTGGGAGAGGGAGAAGCAGGCTTCCCGCTGAGCAGGGAGCCCGATGTGGGGCTCGATCCCAGGACCCTGGGATCATGACCAGAGCCGAAGGCAGACGCTTAACCATCTGAGCCACCCAGGCGCCCCAAGATTTTATTTCTTTATTTGAGAGACAGAGAGCATGAGCAGGGGGAGGGGGAGAGGGAGAAGCAGACTCCCCACCGAGCAGGAAGCCAGAAGTGGGGCTCGATCCCAGGACCCCGAGACCATGACTGGAGCCGAAAGCAGCTGCTTAACCGACTGAGCCACACAGGCGCCCCTGACTCATTTTTCTAATTCCCAGTTTTCTTGTCCTCCTATGGAAAAGCAAAGCCATCACAGTGAGTGTGTTGGTTCTGGTGGCTGAGGGCCTGTTCCACAGAGGAGGCCAATGTGTATCAAAGTTGTGAGATGGTTCTTTTTTTTTTTCATCCAATTAATGGAATCGATATTAAACTTTTGGAAATCTATCCAAAGTGATGAGGAGAACAAAGGCAAAAGAAATGGAAACTTCCTTTATCTCAACTCCCCTCCCAACTTAAAAGTATATAATCAATTGCTCCTCACAACCCCAGTACGGCTCCTTCTGCCCACGGGTAATCCCCATGCTTTAATAAAAACACCTTTTTGCACTGAAAACATCTCAAGAATTCTTTCTTGACCATTCACTCCCAGCCCACATCACATCACAAAGTAAAAAACCAACCTTATTGTGAATTCCACTCAGCTAAGCGCACCTGGGTGGCTCAGTTGGTTAAGTGTCTGCCTTCGGCTCAGGTCATGATCCTGGAGCCCTGGGATCCAGCCCCACGTTGGGCTCCCTGCTCAGTGTGGAGTCTGCTTCTCTCTCTCCCTCTGCCCCTCCACCTGCTTGTGCTCTGTCTCTCAAATAAATAAAATCTTAAAAAAAAAAAATACCACTCAGCTAAATTCAGTTAAAAATTTGAACACCAAAGGCATTTTTTTGCAACGATAATACTCATATAAAGTTCAGTGAGGGGGCGCCTGGGTGGCTCAGTCATTAAGCATCTACCTTTGGCTCAGTTCATGATCCCAGGGTCCTTCCCACATCCAGCTCCCTGCCCAGCAGGAGTCTGCTTCTCCCTCTCCCCCTCCCCCTGCTTGTGTTCCCTCTCTCGCTGTGTTTCTCTCTGTCAAATAGATAAATAAATAAAATCTTTAAAAAAAAAATAAAGTTCAATGGACTCAGCAAAAAGGGACTAAGGTTCTTACTAAATTAAGAACCCCAGGGAGCAGAAATGTACTTGGAATTGGATGTGGTTAATAATTTCATCCAAACAAGTTGTAAATTATATCAATTGAATTAGAAATCATAGTCGTCAAAATTCTCATTTTTTTCATAATTAGAGTAACTGAACTACAAAATTTCCGTGACAAAGCTGATGGTAGATACAAAAAAGTACTTGAGCATGGCAGGAACTTCTTCCCTGTGCGCCTCACCAACTGCGCTTTGGAAGTGTGAACCTTCGCATAACAACGTTATGTGTCCCCGTGGCACTGAACAAGTCCCCGGAACCGGTGCATTTTATCCAAGCACAATTTAAAACTTTTAATCAAAGTATTCAGTAACGGAAGCACCAAAAAAAAAAAAATCAGCCTTTGCGCTTTTTAGCAAATTACGATTGCACAGTTGCAAACACGACGATGAAACGCGGAAGACCTTGAAAAAATAGAACGTTCAAAGCATGATTTTTGAAATTCTGCCAATCGCACTTAGAAATACCTTTGCAATACCTCCCCGTATAAGAAACACCTCCGGGCTTAACCGAGTAAATTTACATCTTGAATCCAAACGTACAGAAATTGAGAAGGGCCACTACTCTGCAGCACCTAAATCTGGTGAATCGTTCAAAAGAATCAGAGATCCCCTCCCACCCCGGGGTCTGCAAGGCGTCAAAGGTGAGTCCATGCCGGGAACAACCCTGCCTCCAAGCCTCAGGTTCCTTTTCCGGACAGTGCGTGGAGTACCTTCCGCTTCCGACCGCGCGGATGCTGCACAGCCTCGCTCCCGGCATCCCCCGGGGAAGCCGCGGCGCGAGAGAGAAAACACCGCCCCCAGCCGGCGCGCGTGCGCACACGCCAGCAGCGCCAAGCCCCCAACGCGCCGCACGCCCGCGCACGCCCGCGCGTTCACGCACTTGCGCACGCGTCCCTCGGCCGGCCGGGCCTCCGGGCTCCGGTCCGGCTCCCGGAGCTAGGCCCCCGGCGGCTCGCGCGATAGGGCGCCGGGCGGGCGGACGGTGGGCGGGGGCCGCGGGGAGGTCGGGAGGAGGGCGGGGCGGGCGCGGGCGGGCCGAGTCGGGAGCGCCGGGCCCGCGGGCGGCGGCGGAGTGGGACTCGGCGCTGGCGCTGGTGTGGGCGCCATGGACGCCGACGCGGGGTCGGAGAACCCGCCTGCCGAGCGCGGCGACCCGGGCCTGACTCCGGAGGAGGACGCGCGCGCCCGGGCAGAGTTCGCGGCGCTGCACGGCCTGGCGCTGCGCGCGTCCGGGGTCCCCGAGCGGTACTGGGGCCGCCTCCTGCACAAGTTGGAGCACGAGGTGCGGGCCAGGGCGACGCGGGAGGGCGAGGCGCCGGCAGGGAGGACCGGGGTGCAGAGCGGGGCCGGGAAAGCTGGGGCGCGGACGGCGCTGGGCCCTTCTACCGGGAAGGGTGTGGCTGCGGGCGGGCCCCTGGCTGAGAGCCGCTGCGGTGCGTCGCGGGGAGGCCGGGCCAGGTGCGCTGGGGGGAGGCTGGCGGCCCCCGGGAGGACGCGGGCTCACGGGTGGGGAGTGTGTCTGGGGGAGAAGTAGAGAAAGCGCGTTCCGGGGCGGGAGAAGCCTCTGCCGAGGTGGGCAGGCCTGGGGGAGACGCGCTGGGGGTGTGTCCGTGTTGGGGCGCGGCGTGGACGCGGCGGGAGAAACGGACAGAGGATTGCTGCTGAAGAGCACCAAGGCCATGATGACCGACTTAGACGTCGCCTCCTTGGCGGTTTAGGAGCTTTTAGAGTTCGGGGCCTAAGAGTGGCAGCAAGAGCCCAGTACCTGTGGCCCCGATTCTACCAGTGCCTGGGGCTGGGCCGGGGCTGTGTGTGCGGTTCCTGTTGTGTGTCGGGACCTGTACTGAGTTCTCCACACATCTGAGCCCCACAGATTTATCATCCCCATTATGCGGTTGGTAAAACTGAGTCACAGGAAGAGCAACTGAGTCTCCCAAAGTTTGTCAGACTTGGGAACCTGTCCCTTGCTCTCAGCCACTGCCTCCTCCAGGGAGAGTAGATGTCCCATGAGTTTGTGTGGCTTTAGCTGTTCGAGTCAGAATTCTTTCTTGTGTCATCATTTGATTTGAGCCCTGGTCACCCTCATTTTGCAAGTGAAAGGAAAGAGGTTGTGGGAGACGGAAAAGATCTAAAGAAAAGGGTTTACATGCTTCTAGATTCTCTGCCCTTTTGTGGGGACGGCTCCCTTCTGCCCACCAGCCTTCTCTAGCCTGGGTCTCCAGTGGGGCTCCCCACGGGTGCTCGCTGATGAGTGGGCCCTGGTTTTGGGTCGTTTGCCCAGGTGCTGAAGCCAGAGCACATTCACAGGCCAGTTAGAGGGGCCTTCTTAGTTGGAAAAAGGCTCTTCTTGGGTGGGGGGCTGCCCCCAGGGCCAAGACAGACCAGGGCAGGTGATGGAGTGGAGCCCCAGAGCCAGGAAGAGGTAGTCACCCAAGCCTAGCCGCTCGACAGACCCCACCTTCTCAGCCAGGTTTTCTGTGTTAAATCCGGGTTCACCAAATACCCTCCTGCTCCAAACACATAGTTACTATAAAAAAAGACATTTCAGTGACACTCACTACATCCCTACCTCTTGTGAATTTCCTTCCCCATATGACTTGCCCTCCCTTCCACCAGTGTTTCCTGAGCCCTTGGTTCTGGTCCCAGGCATGTGCTGGGGACCCCCCCCCAAGTTTGTTAGGATAAGAAGGTCCTCCTCATTCTGGGTGAAAGGCACATGATGTGGGAACGCCCCGGCTCTAGCCCAGCCAGCCTCCGTAGGCAGGAAACCCTCATTCGGGCAACACTGGTCCGTCTGAGCTGGAGTCTCCCATCTGGAAAGCCCGATGGTGGAACAGGGCCCCAGCTCCCACTGTCGTAGTCGGGATTGGGTGGGGAGGCCTAGATGACATCAGCCAGGGCCGGCACATGGTGAGCAGTCACCAGGATGTAGCGTCCCCTCTGCCTTGGCTTCTGTAGCTCTACCAGGGGGCCGCCAGTATTTTTCCATGAGCTTCCCTTGCCGTTAGGGGTTATGGGCAGAGCTGTGAGTCATCACTTTACTAGACCCAAAACCTACATCCATTGTTCCCAGTGAAACCTGCCACTGCTGCTCTGGGCCCAGGTGTGGGGGAGGGCACCTGCCAACAGGAATGGGGCCCCTCCAACTCCCTGCAAGGCCAATGACCCTGGTGCCTTGCCTCAGATCAGTCTCATTGGAAAGGATGGGGAGTGTTTTAAAATAAATTCCATCTCTCCCTGCCGGCAGGAACTTCCCAGCTGTAAAACCATTTCCCTTCGTTACCTCCTTAGGGGCTTTTCCAGTCTGTCCATGAAGGGATTGTGGTCACCCTCATTTCACAGCTGGGGGAAGGCAGGCCCTCTATCCCCAGGCCTTAGGCTACCCCACTGTACCCCTTCCCTCCATATGATTTGGGGATTTGGGTTCTGGGTTGAAACCCAGGGTGTGAATTCCAGTCCTCTGAGCAGCTCTGTCCTGGAGGGGAGGTAGCACCCCAACCCCCTCCCACCCCAGCTCTGACTGCTTAGGGAATCCAGCTTGAGGCGGCTCCCCTTGTCTTCCAAGGACCTGGCATGCTCCACCTGTTCCACAGCTTCTGTGCCCCTACCTGGGGTCCTTGTACTGCCACCCCCGGCCACATGTTCAGATCTTCCCCCGCTTTAACACTCACCTCCCATCAGGCCCCAGCGCCATTGACCTGGGCCTCCCACAGGCCCCACCTTACTCCACTGCTGCTCGGCTGCCTGCTCTAGGCAAGATCATGAGCAGTTCGCCCTCACACCCCGGAGAGCCCTCCTGCCTGGCACAAAAAAGCTGCGTGTGCCTGAATAGGGGGCTGATTTGCATCTCTGTTGGGGTCCTGAGAAGTGGGTTTTGGGGAACTGGCTTTTGTTGTCCCTGCTCGTGCCAAGGACTTTCTATGCGCTGTTTTATTGATTTACACTCTGCTCTGCTGGAGGGTGGAGGATGCCTTCTTCCCCGGGGAGAGGCTAGTCGCAGAAGCGTAATGGTGCTGGCAGGTGCTTACACGGCATTTGCCGAGCTTAGGTTCTTCCAAGCTTTTGATGTCTGTTAATCATTTCATCCTTCCCACAACCCTCTGAGGTCGGTTCTGCTGTTCCCATTGTAGGGATGGGGAAACTGAGGCACAGCGTGGTTCAGTGACCGGTCCAAGGCCCCACAACCTGGCTCCAGCATCTGCCCCAAGGCCCCCTGCCAACTGGTGGCAGACACGTGGTGCATGAGGGGGGCATGCTGGCTTGTCTTCACCAGCTGCATGTGGTTGGCAAGGAAACTCAAGGACCAAGGCCCTTATCTTTCTGACCCAGCACTTGAGACCAGCCACAGAGCATGCGTTGTGCAGGTCCGAGCCGCTTCTTCACCTGGCTGGCGTGGCGGCTGTGGGAGGCTCTTGGCCACCTGCCTTCTTTCTGGGGCGCCTCAGCTGCTGCCCTGGTGTAGGATCGGCTGTTCCGGTGAAATTGGAGTTGATCCCAACCTCCAGATTCACCTCTGACCTGACCAGAGTTAGGCTAGATTGGACTCCACCACATGCCTGCAGCCCCACTTCTAAGCGTAGGCCCCCTGGGCTGCTGGACTTTGGACAATAGCTGGTGACCGTGGTTAGATTGCAGTTCTGGCTGTTCTCTAGGAGTCTCAGTTTCCCCACCTGTAAGATGGGTAGTTGGGTACTAAATAGGTCCTGCCTCCCCTGAGGGGTTTCGTTGGCCCTTGAGGCCAGGGTGTGGTGCTCCTTGGGGCTGGAGTTCAGGCCCCCGGGAGCCTGCCAACACCCCTGCTGTGACCCCAGGTTTTTGATGCCGGGGAGATGTTCGGGATAATGCAAGTGCAGGAAGTGGAGGAGGAGAGTGAGGGCGAGGAGGCCCGGGAAGCGAGGAAGAAGCAGCCTAACCCCGGCGGTGAGCTCTGCTACAAGGTCATCGTGACCAGCGAGAACGGGCTCCAGGCGGCCGACCCCAACAGGTAGGAGCTGCAGGCCCGACACCCGTGTTCTGTACCGTGGTCCTCAGGGTGGGCTCCCTGTTAGATTGAGCCAGGGATGGCCCCTCTGGGGAGAAGCAGCCATGGCAGGCCCTCGTGTTTGCTGTGTCCCGAGCACCGGTCCCTTAGCCCCTTGTGAGAGGCGCTCGTGGCCACCAGAGGTTCCAGCTGGGCCCCACGGTCGGGATGGCCCCGATACCAATACCGATGATGCTCCCGCGTGAGTCATGTGTTTCAGACAGACCTGAGAGCAGCCTCCCCACACCTCTCCCAACCATCACTGGGGTCCCACAGCAGAGGGGTGATGCGTTCCGACTTTGCTGATGAGACAAGGAGGACCTGCCCAAAGTCACGGCTGGCTGAGAGCCCAGGTGTGGCGCGTCAGTTAGCCTGGGCTATCCTGAGGACCTACCCCCGGTCCTACTGAATCCCAGTCTCTGAAAACTATGACAGATTCTCCCAGGGCTTTATGCCCGGCCTGTGAGCAGTGTGGTCTGCTTAATTCCTCAGGGGAGGACACCAGGGCCACAGGGTAGACGGGGCAGAGCTAAGACTGGACCCTGGGATTCCTGCCTCGTAGGGGCCAAGAGGAGCTGCAGGCCCATCAACCAAACTTTGTGGGACCCTTGAGGAGGAAACTGGCCGGCCTCTTGTGCAGAGCACCCTGTGAGGGGGTGGGAGTGGCCACACAGGTAGCCAGCCAGCCGCCTCCACCCACGTGCTCTCTGACTCCGAAACTTGTAGGCTCACCTCGCACGGTCAGCTCGGTGCACCTGCTCTGGGGCCTCAGGCCCAGCAGCCACCTCAAGGAGCTCACTGCCCCTCTGCAGCCTTCAGGCGTAGCCCTCCACCAGGCGGGCACAGGACGGGATGCGGGTGGAGTCCTGTGTTTGGAGCCCCGGGCATTGGTTTCATTTCCTCCCGGGCCTTTCTCCCTGTAGAGCTTTGAGTCTGCCCTGATTGCCAGACCCCAACTTCATCCTCTCTCCACACCTGCTGTGTACAGCACCCCTCGTGAGCATTTGTCCAGGGTCACGCCCAGGTGTCCCGCCTTGAAGCTCGGCTGTGTGCAAGGCATCCCAGCATCCTGTGGTCATAACCTCTAAGCACGAGGGCAGGAATAAATCTGCATTTGTTTTGAGTATGCAAACGTACAGCACTAGAAGCACAGTGGAATAAACACTGCTGACTTAGCCACCCAGCCCAAGAACTGGAGCATTTGCTGATGCCCAGGGCAACGGAGGTGACGGCCGCTTTGCCCAGCAGGCGAACCACACCCCTGGGTGTCCGGAGCCTCCCGTTCCAGCAGGGCTCTGGAAGGTGTCCCAGCAGCCCTGCCCTGGGGGCCGGGAGGGCAGGTGCCTGCCTGGTCCTCTGTGGTGGCTCCACCCCCGGGCTCTTCCACGGGGACTGGGCATGTGGGCCGCAGGGGTCCAAATGCGCAGGGACTTGCAGCCTCTCCCACAAAGAGGCCTTGCTGTGTCCCAGGAAGTGCCCCGAAGTCCCAGGCCTGCGTGAGTGAGCCCCCAGTGCCAGCTCCTTGCGCTTCTCCCTGCTGCTGGCTTCCCACGTCTTGACCTTTGCTTTTGCGGAGCGCCTGCCGGGCCTGCAATAGCGAGGTGGGAGCGTGGGCCGGCCCAGCAGGTCCAAGTGCAGTTGTGACAGTGATGGATGGTAATTACCAACAAGAACACCAGGACTTGGTGTGTACGGTCAGCACATTGTATGTTTTGTCTTCTCTGATGCTCGTACCGGCCCCCTGACAGGAGGTAGGGGCCCCGTTGGTTTTTGCAGACACTGGAAGAGAGGAAGCTCCCCAGGCTGCAGCTGCAGGCCCCCTCTCCCCCCCGCCCCCCGCGTCTCCTGGGGCAGAGCCCCCTGAGGGCCCCTCACACCCGCTCTGGGCCTGTGCCGGCAGCATCTTCCTCATCGACCACGCCTGGACGTGCCGCGTGGAGCGCGCGCGCCAGCAGCTACAACAGGTGCCCGGGCTGTTGCACCGCATGGCCAACCTGATGGGCATCGAGTTCCACGGCGAGCTGCCCAGCGCCGAGGCCGAGGACCTGGTGCTGGAGGAGATGTGGCGGTTCAACCAGACCTACCAGCTGGCCCACGGGGTGAGCGGCGGCAGCCCGGGGGAGCCAGGACCCAGCCCCAGGGGCCTTTCCCCCCAGAAGTGAGCAGACGTCTCTCCTGGGGCCCCCTCACTCCCTGTGGCTCCATCATGGGCCTGTTACTCTGCCTTGGGTCAGCCAGTGCCAGGCACTCGGGTGTCTGGGGGCCTTGGAGCTCACGGGACACGACCCTCTCTCAGACCCCTAGACGTGGGCCCCATGACTGGCTGCCTATTTCCTGGTTCCTTCATGTTCTGTCATCCCCCAAAAGCCCTCTGGTTCCTCACTGGCCTCTGAAGAGTTGTGTCCCTTTAGCACAAGTCCTCGGTGTCCATCGCCATCCCTCCTACCAGCCTCCCAAGACCCACCCTCATGCTCCAGCCCCTCACCGCTTTTAGTGTGGGAGAAGACCAGAGTTGTTTCTCGTGGTCTCAGCTTAGATGTCACCTCCTCCAGGGAGCCCCCCTCGCCCTCCCCTGCCAGACACATCCACGTAGCTGCTAGACTGAGGGCCTTAGTCCATGCACCTGTCCCACACAAGCAGTCACACTGCAGTCTGCTGGTCTGTGTCCTGGTCTGCCCAGGATGGTCCCAGGGGCCCCAGGTTAAGGGGACTGGGATGCGTGTGGTAGACACTCCAGGCTCTGGGAGTTAGGTATAGATGGGGCGTCGTTTGGGTAGATGGATGGGAGGGTGCACGACAAAAGGGGCAGGCAGATGGACCGGTGGACCCGGGTTGCTGTGTGTGCTCTGCCCACAGACGGCCGAGGAGAAGGTGCCGGTGTGGTACGTCATGGACGAGTTCGGCTCGCGCATCCAGCACTCGGACACACCTAGCTTTGCCACCGCACCCTTCTTCTACATGCCCCAGCAGGTGGCCTACACGCTGCTGTGGCCCCTGCGGGACCTGGACACGGGCGGTAAGTGCCACAACCACCCACCCTGAAGGATGGGCCCAGGCCCTGCTTTCCTGCTGCCCCCTGATGGGCCACGTGTCTTAATGCAGAGGAGGTGACCCGGGACTTTGCCTACGGAGAGGCTGACCCTCTGATCCGGAAGTGCATGCTGCTGCCCTGGGTCCCTGCCGACCTGCTGGACTTCAGCTCCTCCACGCCCGAGCCACCAGATGAGCACTACCAGGTGTGACCGTCTGCCTCCGACCTTGGGGCCTTTTGGCCTGGTGGCTTCTGGAACGTTCTTCAGTCCCCACATGTTACTGAATGCCAACTGGCTACTGTAGGAGGGAGCAGAGAGTTTGGGGGCATCTGAGAGACAAGGGGCTCAGAGCTCAGGGAGTGAGCAGGAGCCGCCAGTGGCCGCCCAGCTCGCGTGCCAGCGCCGAGCCTGGACCCCAGGGCCTGAGGCCGGGACCTATGCTGTCAGAGGGGTGGAGCTGGGGTTGCTGGTGGTCAGTGCTGCTCTTCCTTGTTTTTGGGGACTCTTTGCCAAGACTGGGGGGCACAGTGTGGGCCATGAGGCTTGGTTATGAATCCCAACTCGGTACTGTTCCTCCTCACCGGGGATGTGAAGGCGCTGTTCAAGCATCGCACGGTGCATTCTCGGGCACACAGTAGGCCGTCAGCAAGTCGCGTCATCGTTAGTGTTGTTGTTCTGGCCAAAAGAGGCACTTTCATCTGTGGCAGCCTCTTGGGGGCAAATTAGGGAGCCAGGGTTTGGGAGGCCCCGGGCAGGGGAGATGGTAGAGCTTCTGGGAACACAGTCACTGCAGACCAGGCAGGGCTGAACAGGGAACACTCCCGGGCCCCCCTCCTCCCTCCTCTGCCTCTGATCTCCCACTTCTGCTTCCCAGTGGCTGGTCCCGGTTTGGAACCAGGCCATGAGTGAGGCCTGTGGTTAGCACCTATGGGCATGCTTGACGGTAGTCCTTTATAACATAAGGACTTGAGGTCCTATTTCTGTCTTCATTTTACTGAGGATGGGGAAACCACAGAGAGGTTAAGTAACTTGCCAAAGGTCACACAGCTGGTAGGCGAGCTGGGGCGCAACACCAGGGGGCCTGACAGCCTGTGGGTGGAAGCCGCAAGCCTTACCCCACCGTGTCGAAATTTCCCTGCCCACACGGGCACATCAGACATTCACTGAGTGCCTCGGAGGGCTGTGGAAAGGAGTGGACAAGTTAGCTCAAGTGAGAATGGGAAGCGCCATGGGGTGTTAGCCGTTCTGTGAGTGCTGTGGTTTGGGAGAGGCTGGGCCGTCCGTAGTGGTGGGTCCTCCCGGCCCCTTTGCCATGAATTCCATCTAAGCCGGTGGTGGTTGAACTATCCGTGCAGGAAACTCATCACTCATCTTGAGTCCGAGGCATGTTTCAGAGCCTTATAGAGTAGTTGCGCCTAGTAGTTGCTTAGTAAATGGGTGACTGCAAAGGAGTAAGGCTTAAGAATGGCTTAGGGACAAAAGGTTCCTGATCTTGAGGTGGTTCTAGCAGACAGGGCAGAGAGGGCCTGAGCTGGGACAGCTGACTGAATTTACACTTAGGAATTCAAGTTAGTTGTTGTTTTTTACCTCGGGACGTCCTCTGCTGTCCAGAAGGAGGAGTTGAGGCCAAATCTAGTTGTCCGTAGCATCCTGGTTGCTTTTCCCCATCTGACCCATCCAGCTCGGGCCTGTGCTCTGGGTCCGGGGGTCGCCGGTATGAGTCAGCGATCGCGGGATAAGAAATGACTCCAAGGCAGCAGCCTGACGCAGCAAACATTGATCATCTCACCCACTTTCTGTGGAACAGGAGATGGGGGTGCTTTGGACTCGGAGCCCCTCTCGAAGCGTAGCCAGGCTGTCAGCCGGACCGCGTCATCTGAGGCTTGCTGGGGCTGAGGCTCGGCTTCCGCCTGGCAAGGTGGTGCTGGCTGTGTCGGCAGGAGGCCTCGGTTCTAACCGCGTGGCCTCTCCGCAGGGCTGCAGACTTCTCTTCGAGCCCGTGAGCTGGGAGAAAGCACGGAGAAAGCCGCAGGGCCTTCCCTGAAGTAGCGCACCCGTTCCCCTGAGTCTGTGCCTTAGAAGCAGCTTCTTCGGTCCGGCCTACACCCAAGGGGAGATGCCTTTCGAAGGGAGTGTCACAGTGTTCGTTGGTGTGTTTTAAACCACCACACGGCTTACGCTTGGAACAGCATTTCAGGGCTCCACTAGGACCGGCGAGCCCCCTCCCAGGACAGGCGTGACACCTTCTCAGATGCCTGTGATCTGGAGAGAGCGTTGAGATTTAGAAAGTGTTTACATTCTCCTTTTGACACAAATGGGTCGCTCAGCATCTGAGGGGCCTTGAGCCCCAGAATCCCGGGGCGGGGTAGTCCGAGGGCTCTGGCCACTGCTGTGCCTGGGGTCTGGGGGTGCCCCTGATGCGCCAGGACTGGGGAGGTGGGTGTTCCCTTGCTCCCTGTCCTGAAGCTGTTTCTACCCGCAGTGCTTTCCTTCTAGGCCATTTTGGAGGAAAACAAGGAAAAGCTGCCGCTTGCCATCAGTCCGGTGGCATATCCCTGTGACCACGTCTTCAAGTGCGTAGCCCCCTTCTCAGCTCATGATGAGCCTCCTTGCTCCCCCCGAGTTCCCACGGCTCCGAGAACAGTGCCCGGCACAGGGAGGCGCTCAGTAAGCCTGCCGTTGCCTGATGGCACAGCAGTGACAGAAGCCAGGGCCAGAGTCTTAGGATCACAGAGAGAATGCTGTGTGGCGGGAGGGGTTCCCTCTGGTCCTGGGGTGAAAACATAGCCAGGCCTGCTCCTGAGGTCAGGGAGCCTGGGCCGACCGTGAATGCGCAGGGCGCCTAGCGGAGGCGGCTGGGCTGCCAGGAGGGGCCATTCCCGGGCGTCTGCAGCTGGGGGCTGGCGGGTGAGGTAAGGCCAGGCAGGCTGGATGCCAGGTGGAACCAGACGCCCCGTTGTACAGGTGAGAAGGTGGGGGGCGTGCAGTGCTGCGCCCACTGGATGCGGAGCAGGCTCAGAGGCGGGTCCCAGCCTGGCTTTTGCGTCCATGGGAGTCCTTCTCTTTGGCTACCCAAGCCTGGGCCAGCCCCCCAGCCCAGGCAGCCCGGGGGCCCTCCCTGGTGCCCAGGCCCACTGCCCAGAGTCCGTCCTTCCTCAGGGTCAGAGGCCCCACTGAGGCCCACTTAGTCTTGGCCTCCTGCTCACAGTCCTGCCCCTGGCAGTCCACTTCATCTCCTCCCCTGGACCGCTGTCCCGGGCTGGGCCACCCTCCTACCTTCTTCTGCCTCGGCCACCCCCAGCAGATGGGCTCCCGGGCTCTGTCCTCACCTCTGCCCCGGGGCCAGCGAGGGCCGGGCAGGGCAGGCAGCAGCGAGCACTGGTGTGGAACGAGGCCACGTCCAGGGCACTGGTCTTGGCCACACACTCCCCTGCACGCACCTGGACACCAGCTGCCTTCTCTGAGGGCAGAGTTCTTAGCGTGTCCGTGGGAGGCTGGTTGTATCAGTCCTTCCTGTTTCCGTGTGGGAGACAAGCCTGCGTCCGTGAAACACTCAGGTTATCCCGTGTCACCCCAATGACAAGTGTGAGTTGGGCTGTGATCCCATCTTAGAGGTGGGGACCCTGGGGTCAGGAGAGTCCTAGTTGCCCCACACTCAGCAGGTAGGCAGAGAGGGTGAGGTTGACCCGGGCCGTCCAGCCTCGGCCTGAGCTAGGACTGCAGAGTGGAATTTATACCCGGCCTCATCCTCTCACATCAGCCCAGGGTGCGGAGCCCCCAAGTCCCAGGGGTGTGGCGAGCACGGGTGGGGGCCCAGCTCAGTCCGACTTCTTCCTGTAGGGTCTACACAGACATTCAGCTGGTGTTCAGCCACCTCACGCACCCACGCTTCACCTTCACCCAGAGCGAGGCGGGTGCTGACATTCTCTACAACTTCTCCCACTTCAAGGACTACAGGTGAGTACCCCCCTACCAGGCCGGGGGTCCAGGGACCGCCCCCAGAGCCCCTCGCCGCCCCTGTAGCCGTGTGCACTTGCCTCGGCCCCGCAGGAGGCTCAGCCAGGAGAGGCCCAACGTGCTGCTGAACCAGTTCCCCTGCGAGAACCTGCTGACGGTGAAGGACTGCCTGGCCTCTATCGCGCGCCGGGCGGGGGGCCCCGAGGGCCCGGCCTGGCTGCCCCGCACCTTCAATCTCCGCACCGAGTTACCCCAATTTGTTAGCTACTTCCAGCAGCGGGAGAGGCGGTAAGGGCCCCCCTCTCCCCCCTCACCATGGAGCCCTGCGAGGTGGGACTCCTACACCTGTCACCCTCCCACGGCCCGGCCCGCCCCACCTGGCCCGCTCCTCGGCTTTGCACTAAACTTGTGCCGGCCGCGGCGCTGGAAGCTGTGGGCACAGGGCACTGCCGGGACCACCACGGACGTCTCCACGTCTGGGCTCAAGCAAGTTCTTCCTTGTACCCCAGGGTCCAGCCCCTAACGTTCCCTCTGTGACACCTCCCACTACTCCCTGGGAGAGGTTGGGTGCCCCTCTTCTAAGACTGCCGTGGTCCCGGGAAGGAGGGCGCAGGGCACAGCCTAGCCGACCGCATGTGCTCTCAGGGGCCAGGACAACCACTGGATCTGCAAACCCTGGAACCTGGCCCGCAGCCTGGACACCCACATCACCAGGAGCCTCCACAGCATCATCCGGCACCGCGAGAGCACCCCCAAGGTGGGCCTCGCGGCTCTGGGCGCACAGGCTCGTCGATGAGACTGGGGGGCAAAAGGGGACTCGGGTGTCGGGCCCTGTGGGGGTGGGTCCTGGTGTTGGCAGTGAGCGGGGTCACTCGGCTCACAGGTGTCTCTGAAGCCCCGACCCCGACTCCTTCCAGTGTCCTGGCCAGCAGGGGAGGGCTGTGTAACTGTCCAGGGGCAGGGGGAGCCCTTGTCGAGCGCTGTCCGGGTGTGTCTGATCTCAGAGACCCCACTCCACCACGCGGGACCGCCCGGCAGGAGGGAGGCGGCCAGGCCAGGGACCCCCTAGACGGTGCCGTAGTGACATGGGGCACGTCGGGGGCGGTGTTGGGGGTGGGGGTGTTGTAAGACACACAGCCCCTGCGCAGAGGTCAGGGAAAGCGTGCCAGTGGGGTGGTTGCTGAGCGGATTCCAGGCAGCGGAGGAAGAGTTGGTGGGATTACGGCTGAGAACTTGTATGCAGTTTTCAAAACCTAAAAACTGATGGGATCTTTTCCTTCAGCCAAAGTGAAGGTGAAGATACAGAACTTGCCGCAGCCTAGACAGTGTTTGAAAAGACCAAGGAAGGAGCCAAGTGCAGGGCGCAGGGCTCCGGGGGCCAGGGCAGGAGCGTGCCTGTTTCTCCAGGATGTGGTGACTGTTTGGATGGCCCACAGGCGTGAGCCTGTCACCAGGGAGGACGGACGCAGCTGGGGTGAGGTTAGGTGCCTCCGGGCCAAGGAGAGGGGAGAGCCGCCTGCAGCCCCGCATCTGTGTCCTCCAGGTCGTGTCCAAATACATCGAAAATCCTGTCTTGTTCCTTCGAGAAGACGTGGGGCCGGTCAAGTTCGATGTCCGCTATGTCGTGCTTCTGCGGTCGGTGAAGCCCCTGAGGCTGTTCGTATATGACGTGTTCTGGCTGCGCTTCTCCAACCGGTAATTGGGAGGCTGGCTGTGGGGAGGAGGGGGGTGACGGGGCCCCTCTTTATCTTGGGGTCAGAAAGCCTGTCCTGGAGCTCCTTCTCCACCACGCACCCAGCGGGTGGTCCCGCTGAGCCCGGATCTGGTCCGGCAGGAACTCGTACCCAGCCCGCATCAGCCACGGGTGGGGACGTGAGCAGCGCTTGTCACTGTCACATGGGCACCAGCAGCTGCGGATCGTGATGGCGTTGATGGGCCGTCCAGGTGTCTTCCCAGAGCTAAGCTCTGAGGGGCCGCAGGGCCACCCCCTTACTCCGATGGGGGCACTGGCGTCCGGCAGGGTCTCTCGGAGCACCGTCCCTCCTGGGACGCGGCCATGCTCAGGACCCTCCCGTGTCTGGGCGCGCCTCCTGCAGGCCCTTCGCACTCGATGACCTGGACGACTATGAGAAACATTTCACCGTCATGAACTATGACCCGGAAGTGGTGCTAAAGCAGGTAGGTTCACTTGGAGGCAGTTACAGACGCAGACCCCACACCCATCGGCTTGTCTTCTGGGCAGGCTGTGTAGACCCTCGGGGGAGCTGCCTCCTGGTACCCGGGTTAATCTCCAAGCGGCAGCCCCGCAGCTCAGAGAGGCACACGCTCTGTCTGAGGTGCCCGAGGCCTCCCCAGGTCCTGCAGCAAGTCGGGGCCAGGCAGGTCTCCGCTGGAGGCACGGACCGCCTTCCGTCCGGCAGCCCCCGAGCACAAGGACAGGTGGGGGTGGGGAGGCACAGGGGTGCGTGCCACGTGGCCCCCCGGGAGCAGGCTGCCTGGATCCTGGATCCGTGCTCCCCCTGCTGTCTGGGCACCTTGGGCAAAGGGACATCAGGGCAGAGCTCCTTCCGAGGTGAGGGCCTCAAACCCCAGCTGGCAGCAGCGCACCTGCGACAGGTGGGCCTAGCCCGGGCAGAGGCAGAGCCTACTCTGGGTGGAGGAAGGAGGAGAGGAGAAAGAGGCTGCCTCACGCGTCGTCCCAAAAGCCCTCCCTGACCTGCTGGCTGGTTGATGGCTGTTTCAGGCCAGTGGGAAGTAGGGCACACCCACTCACCCCCCTCACCCACCCCGCTCACCCCAAGGCCTGCAGGTGGCCTTCTCTCCCCTGCCTCCCACAAGGTGGGCGCTCTTCTGAAGGTGGTAATTATCGTTTCCAGACGTGTTTTGATATTTTGCCTTGATTCTTTTGATCCCAAAGCTATTCAAATGGTGGTTTTATATATATATATGTTTTTGTGTAACTGCTATCCAGGTGAGCAAATCCTTCTATGGTTTTCTTTTTTTGCTGAGCATCATGTATATAGATTCGTCATTATTGTTAAATGTGGCTGGGGGCGTCTTTGTCTTGGGATGGTGTTGTCATTCACCTGTTCGTAGACATTTACGTCACTTCTGGTGGTCACCATTAATAAACGAGCTGCAGTGACCACTGCCGGGGACACCTCGCTGTGCCCGTGTCTCAGCAGTCCTCGAGGGTGGACTGAGCCATCAGAGTGGCCGTACCCACACGCACACCCAGCCTGGCTGTTGCTGCTTGTCCTGGGCCGCGTTGGAGGCTGGTCCCTAGGACCCTGAGCCGTCAGTGGGGCCCTGGGACACGGTTGGAAGTTGTTTCTGAGAGAACTGAATGGCTTCCCCCCATATTGTGAGTGTGGCACCCCAAGGGTCGCGTTTCCCTGTAAGCTCCTGTGTGTGGGGACACATCGCCAACAGGATGTGAGCATCAGGCCTCCGTAGGGAGCCCATCCTGGCTCAGCCTTTCAGGAAGAAGCCTGAGCTTAGGGCCGGCTTGCGCACATGTGTTTTAGATGCAGTCTTGGCCCGAGGAGATCTTTCCGTCCTCAGGGACTCGGAGCTGGTGCTGAGCGGCGAGCTCAGGCCTGGGTCTGGGCTCTGCCTCCAGCACACTGTCCCGGCCTCACAGTAGCCCTGTAAATAAGTGCCGCACAGGGAGCATTGTCCCATTTCACAGATGAGCACACTGAGGCTCTGACAAGTAAATCTGCTTGTCCTGAGTCACAGAGTAAGATCCAGAGCTCAGACTCCGTCCCCTGCCTCTCATTTGTGCCCAGGGGCGGGGGTGCTGGATCGGCTGAGGGTGCTGACATGTGGCCCCGGTGAGTGCCAGAGCCTCCAGTAAAGGCAGGGCAGGCTTCCCCGCTCCCTGCCCCAAGGAGGCCCCCCGGGCAGAGCGTGACGGGCGGTGTGTCTGTGGCAGGTGCACTGTAATGAGTTCGTCCCTGAGTTTGAGAAGCAGTACCCGGAATTTCCCTGGAAGAGCGTCCAGGTGAGTCCTGGGCAGAGGCCGGGGCTTCCTTCGTGGGCTGGCGTTGGGCGGGTGGGGGTCTTGGCCTCCTTGGGATGGTCCTGCTCCTCCCACCGAGGCCGGTGAAGGAGACGGCGTGTGCTGCAGCCCTCCTCCCCCTCTGGGCCACGTGGGGTGTTCTGGAGGGGAGTGGGAGCACCTTCGGGACAGCCAGATGGCGATAGGCCCTACCTGCCCCAGAAATTGCAGACCTGAGGGGACAGTAGGGACACAGCTGGAGACCGGGCTGGCCTCCGCATCCTAGAGTGCTTCCACTGCTGCTCTGGGCACCTTGGTGCCGAGGGGAGCTGGGGGCCCCGAGGCAGGAGCCAGGCAGCTTAGCATGTGTCAGAGGAGTCGGCGAGGGCCAGGGGTGGAGACACGAAGGCCGCAGGAGGAGGACTCGTGGGCCGTTTGGGGCCGCAGCTCACGGAGAGGCAGTGAGGCCGTGTAAGGAGCTGCTCTGGGGGCTGGTCCCAGCCTCAGAGCCATGCAGCCCCCAACCCTGCCTGCCCCTTCCCCAGGCTGACATCTTCCAGGCCTTCACGGAGCTGTTCCAAGTGGCGTGTGCCAAGCCACCGCCCCTGGGCCTCTGCGACTATCCCTCGTCCCGGGCTGTGTATGCCATCGACCTCATGCTCAAGTGGGACAACTGTCCAGATGGTGAGGGGGCTCGCCCGCCCCATAATCCAAACCACGCCCCCCTCCACTTACCCAAAGCCCATCATCCAGCCCTCCCCCGCCCCCGGGGGACAGAGAGGGCATCTCCAGTTCCTTGCCGTGCTCAGTGCTGCTGAGATGGTCCTTTGCCTCAGATTCACCACGAGACCTGGTGTGGGAGGCACGTTAGGGGCAGCGGCCTTCGGGGCGGAGCGCCAGCGGGAAGGGCAGTGGGCTGCGGCGGCGGCAGGAGGGAGCTCGGGAGGGAAGGGACCAGGGACCTCGTGCCCTGGCCGGCCACCCGGGAGTGAGATGCCCTGTGCTCTTGTGCCGTCCGTCAGGGAAGCGAATGATGCAGCCACAGATCCTGGAGGTGAACTTCAACCCGGACTGTGAGCGGGCCTGCAGGTACCACCCGAGCTTCTTCAATGACGTCTTCAGCACCCTGTACCTGGACGAGCCCGACCACTGCCACGTCACCCGCCTGATCTAGGTGCTCGTGGCTCCATGGTGCTGCCGGCCCGTTCAGCCTCAGCTCGCGGAGCTGCTTCTGCGGAGCCCGCTCCCCTCCTCCCTCAGGCGCAGCCTCGCCTTCGAGCTGTCATCCCCGCGCCACCTCCGGGGGCTCAGGGTCCTCTTTCCTCCGAGGTCAGGAGCAGGGCCAGTCACGGTGTCCCCAGGGCTGAGTGCCAGGCCCCTGTGCGCACTCCCCTCACCGCCACCTACGCTCAGCCGCGGGCTTTTGCAGAGAGTCCGGCTCCTGGGCTGCTCTGTTTCCCAGGGTGTGAGCAGATGCGGGTTCTGGGGAGCACGACGAGGTGTCCCCACAAACAGGTTTCCCCAGCAACACCTGTGGGCCCCACACGTGAACGGGGGCCAGGCGGACTGCTTCTCCAGAGTGTCTGCCCCGTGGCAGGGTGTCAGGGTCCCCCCCCGCACCCCTGCCCCCCAGAACACCTGGGAGCCTGCTTCCCAGACCCAGCCTTCTTGTTTCCCAATCTCGACCAGAACCTTCACCAGCAAGCTTCCTGTGAAGTCCCCAGTCAGGAAGGCCGCGGCCTTTGGCTGCCGTCGCCTTTCCGTTTATGCAGAAGCAGGCCATCCTCCTGTCTGCGGCCCCGACAGAGCTTTCTCCCTCGTCTGCCGTCGGCTGGGGCCTCGGGGACAAGTGGGGTGGCGGAGCGCCAGGCAGCAGGCAGCCGAGGAAGACAATTCTAGGGAGAACCTGACGTCACCGTCAGATGCTACCTTCCCCCAGAGTCTAGAGTCAAAATGTTGGATTTTTGTTCGTTTTTCATCGATGGGAGGAAAATATAAAAATTCTTATTATTTCCATAACTTTGTTTCTGAAATTTGGAGTCACATGCTGGTGTGTCTCGTGTAGCCGCAGTGCCCCCAAGCCCGGCTGACGGGCTGGTGGGCGAGCTTGCCCCCCAGGGTGGTGGGGGGGCGCTTGATTTCATTTTGAAGCCAAGAAGCAAAACTGGACTTGGCTGTGCCCCCCATCCATGTGTCTGCTTGGCTTGTCTGTCCGTCTTCTCTGCCACCCAGAACCTCAGCTGTCGGCTGGGGAGACGCCCCTTCCCTGCAGCCAGGTTGAGGTGTAGAGAGCAGGACGCCTTGTCTCTGGTTTGCTCCCTGGGGAGCCGCCGGCGTCCTGTCCTCTCCTCGATGTGATCTGTACCGCAATAAAGTATACCTCCTTGACTTTGGCCTCCCTCTCTGTGTGGAGGCCCCGAAACCACAGGCCCGGCGCCATGTGTCAGCTGTCTTCCTGTTTGGTTGTTGAAGAAAACCAAAATACCAAGACGTCCACTTGGAGAAACGAAAGAAGACGGTGGTTTGGCTGCCAGGTGCCCGTCTGGGTCCGTTAGGGCCGCGGTAACGGAATACCACAACTGGGGGGCTTACGCAGCAGGAGTTCCTGCCTCAGGAGGCTGGGGTGTCCCGGGATCAGGGGGCGGCAGATTTGGTGTCTATAAGGGCCCTCTTCCTGGTTCACAGATGGCCACCCTCTCCCTGTGTCCTCGTGTGGGAAAGGGCAAGGGAGCTTTGTGGGGTCTCTTGTAAGGTAAGGACACTGACCCCATTCATGGGGGCGCCACCCTCGTGCCTGATCACCTCCCGAGGTTCCCACCTCCTATGACCATCACACTGGGGATAGGATTCAACATAGGGATTTAGGGGAACACTCAGACCGCAGAAGGTTCCTTCCCCAAAGTGGGATTCACCCGCACTGGTTCCATTTCAGAGCAGAACGCAGCGGGGACGAATGTGGAGCTGGGGTGCACCTCGACATCATGGGCAGTGCCCAGGAACCTCGTCATGCACGCACTGCTGGGGCCTCAGGGAATAGGATTCTCTTCGTGCCTGTTTCCTCACCCTGAGGGTGGGGGTGATGGGAGACCCTAACTGCTCTTAGGGCAGCCAGAGGGTCCAGCAGGCGGATGCAGAAGGGGCGTGAGTGCTGTTGGCCACACAGTGAGGCCCCCTGGCAGTGGGCAGAGCCCCCCCCCAACGTGCCATCTGGACATGCCCTGCAAGGAACCTCCTGTGCCCCTCAGGACGAGCACCCACACCAGGGTATTCATCCAGATGCCTAACAGGGATAGTGGGCCTGCTCCTTTCCAGTTCACTTGAAACCCGATTACCCAGGATACTCTGAGCAGGCATGGCTGCGATCAGGGGACTACATGATCCAGGCTCTCCTTAATTATAAGCGGGCTTTTCCCCAATTCTAGATGTCCTTGCACCTCTGATCAGTGGAAATCAGACATCCCCCCCCCCCCAAGGAAGGGCATCAGGCAGGGCCCTCACCGTCCCTGAAGACCATACTTGCGGTGGAGACGGCTCTTACCCTTGGAAGTACTTCTTTCTGGTACTGTCTTCACTGGAGTCACTTCGTGTTGAGAATTTTTTTTTTTAAAGACAGAGTGCGTGAGTGGGGGGAGGAAAGACGGAGAGGGAGAAGCAGACTCTCTGCTGAGCAGGGAGCCCCACACGGGGCTCGATCCCAGGACCCCGGGATCACGACCTGAGCCAAAGGCAGACGCCCAACAGACCGAGCCACCCAGGCGCCCCTGTGTTGAGAATTCCTTAAAGTGCAGAATTTGTAAGAGTTGGATGCCTAGAGTCAACCAGGAGTTACAGCCACAGCATTAATTGTACCAAAGTTCTACAGAACCACACAAAACAAATCCAAAAGGTAAAGCTTGAGATGCCGATGGTGAAATTTAGAAAGATTCTCTGTGATGATCCGTGGCCCCATAAACACCCCCAGACGTGGCGGCCTGTTCCTGGAGAGGCATCAGAGATCCACAGGGGCCGATGACAACATTAAAGTGCTCGGCACACGCCTGAGCGTCCCTGCCGACGGCCGGCCGAGCCCTCCTGGGCTGTATGAATGACCTTGTCTTGCATCCTTTATGGCCAGTCTGCTACAGAGGGAAGCAAATGCCCAGATTTAGGACTTCAAGGGCAGGAAGGAGCGCAGACCAGAAGGACTTGACAATCCATGAGGTATGGATTTTCCTATTAAACGGACATGGACACTGTCAGAAGCCTGACGTTCCTAGCGGATGCCAAAGCTCAGAAAAAGAGAACCCGGTCTACTTATGAAAAACGGGGATGGGCGGAGAGCATCACAAGAAAGCCAGCCAACACAATGGCAAAGTGCATCTGTCTCTCACCCATTTTTGTGGCCGGGAGGAAGTATGTGGGATATTGCCAGAGATGAACGAAGCCACAAGCAAATGCAAGAGACAAAAGCCTGCACGAGGATCCCAGAAGTCTCAGGCGCACTTAAGTGCTAAGTACAGCACATCTGGGGGGCACACGGGGGGCCTGTGATGACACTTCAGTGCCCCTCCCCTCCGACCATCTTGGAGAACTAAAGAAATAATAAAAAGGATGCTCAGAGCATCCCCCATCGGAGCCTCTGCCCTGGGGAGCATCCGAGAATCCGCGTGAGGAGCTGGCCGAGGTGCGCAAGCTTCCCGCAGAGCGTCATCCGCCCGGCATCCAGTTCCAGCGGAGGTGGAGGTGACAGCCCCTGCGAGAGAGCCGCCCCTTCTCGGCCGAATGCGGTCAGCTGTCCCTCCCGGAGCTTTCCTACCATTGTAACTGGGTCCTGTCTGTGAGGAGAGGGCAAGGGGACGGGGAGCGCCCAGAACACCCGGCCTGCCCAAATGACAGAGCAACACTCTTGCCCGTGTGAGTGATCGACAACCAAAAACAAAACAAGCCGCCAAAGGCCAGCAGGTGCCAGCGCCCCAGTGCCAGGCGGCCCGGAATGTGGGAGCGCGAAGCTGGAGCCGAGGTGTCGCCCCCGCGGGAGCCTGCCTGCACGACAGGCCTCTGCCAGCCTCCCCCTCCCCAGCAGCTGCCTGCAGAGGACCTGGACAACCCAATTCAAAGCTGGGGGTGACACCTCCAAACGTGGGCAGGCCTGGGCCTGTGAGGGGCTGTGGTCTCCGGGGTCTGGACACGGGCCCTACTGCCGATTGGTGTTTACGGGGCTGCCCCCAGTGGAGTGAGGCTGGCATGAGTCCCAGCACCCGAGGGGCAGGTCGGGCAGTGTCCCCAGCTCTGGGCCCAGCCCCATCCGGGCCGAGGCCAGCTGAGGGCCCTGAGGTGCCAGCCCAGGCCGACTGCGGGCCCACACCCTGCGCTAAGATTCCTGGAGGCTGAGAGAGTGGATAGGACTGAGCTCTGGGCCTGCCGCCCGCCTGTCTTAGCAGCATCATAGCCAGGGTGTGGGCTCCGGGTCGAACCTGGGCTGCTCCAATCTGGGGCGGGCCACCTCACCTCTTAGGGGGTCTTGGGAGGGACCCGAGAAGTACAGGTAAGCGCTGACCTGGTCCAGCCCCATCTGGAGGATGCGGCCCAGGCAGATCCAGCAGTAGGATGAGTGCCCCTCCCTCCCCGCGGCCAGGGGTCCCACCCAAGTAAAAAGGCCACTGCCAGGAGGTTAAAAACTTTATTTCGCTTCTAACCTTCCGTGTTCCGAGAGCATGCTTGGGGCAGTGCGGAAAGCGCAGGACACCGTTTCTGGGATAGAGGCTCGGCCTGGGGCACTTCTGAAGCTGGTGGTGACCCCCGGGGCTGAGACCCAGACAGACCCGCAGGCCAGGAGGCCATGGAAGTATAAGGGCCACCACCCTGGGCAGCACCTGATCGGCAGCAGCTGCGGTCCTCAGAGGACGGGGCACTTTCATTCGGCGAGCCGACGGCCACCACGCCAGCCTTGGTTGTCCCGCCATACACAGTAGTTGAGTGTGGCTGCAAAGGCCAGCCAGGCCAGGTACGGGTAGAGCAGGTGGGCGGCTGGTGGGCTCACCCTGTGCCAGGCCACAGCCGTGGCTCCTGCCAGCCCACCCATCAGCAGGAGGTCCACCAGCGCCTGCAGAGACACAGGGCGGGGGGGACAGGGAGGCCTGAGGCTCCTTGTACTCACCGGATGCATGTCCCAGCTGGCCGCTCATGGGGTGCACTCAAGGGAACACTCTATTCCACCCCCCAAGTGACCCCGTCAAGTCCCTCCCTTGGTCTCCGCCTCAGTTTCCCCTCTGTAAAATGGGAACAATCACCCCGGCCTGATCCATGCCATGTGAGGGATGCATGGCACCAGGCGTAATGTTTTCCTATACGATGGCCCCTCAACCAAGCCGGCAAGCCTGTCTGGTTCTGTGAGAACCCTGCAAGCTCCCTTCATCGGAGGAGAAGAGCTGGGGGCTCCACGGGAGGCCACTGGTCCCCTAAAAGCTTCTGAGAGATGCTGACCACGAGCCGTGTGCCATCCCCGCCCCCGGATCTTTAGACCCTCACCCCATCTAGGATGTGATGCCCTCTGTCCCCCAAGGAAGGGCTGCTCCTCCACAGGCCATCTCCAGGGACCAAGTAGCCTGGCCAAGGCCATACTTACCCAACCCATTTGTCGGCTGCCAAAGAAGAGGGGAGGCCATGCCCAGTTCAAGGCCAGCTGCCCAGCATAGAGACCCAGGGGAACCACAGCCTCCTCCGAGAAGCCCCCCAGCTCTTTCCAGACCATGTAGGAGCCATACCTGAAACAGAGGCCAGCAGTCAGGGCACCAGCAAGGAAGAGACCATGTTCACCTACGGGACGACACAGTGGTGGCTCAGGCATGTTCTGCCACCGACCATTCTGTGACCTCAGGGAACTTGCTTGACTTCTCTGGGCCTTCACCGCTCCCAGGATTGCTGTGGGGATTTGAGTTAACACCCTGGCGGTGCTTAGGTCAGCGCCTGGCACGTGGGACACTCAGTAAATAGCTACCATTATTATCATCAGGGCCTGGAGAGGAAAGCATACGAGTGAGAAACAGGCTCCTAAACTAGCCAGGGGCGCCCGCACAGAGGACAGGACATTTCGGCTGGGCCTTCGAGGGCGAGTAGGAGTTTGCTAGGGGGAGAAAACAAGCATCTGCACATACTTAGGGGCAGGTGTGAGCCCCTGAGTCGGCCTGTGGGCCTGGAGGGTGAGGTCTGGGGGGCAGCAGAGAAGTGAGGCTAAAGAGGCAGATTGGGACCTGGTCATGGGGGTTCTCAGAACCACGAGGGCAGCAGTAACACCACTGACAGGAACAGCTAGTGTCCCCCAGCATTTACACATGCAGGCACTGCTCTGGCTCTTTCCAAGTATCAGCTCATTTCATCTTCATGATAATGCTGTGAGGTGGGCAGTATTATCACCCCCGTGTTACAGGTGGGGAAACTGAGGCACAGAGCGGCAAAGTGACGCAGATCTCTTGGCAGGCAACCGGTAGGTAAAGGCAGGATTTGAACCCAGGTGGCCAGGGCCAGAGCCCAAGCTCTTTACTCCATGAGAGATTTGACCTTATCAGGGTCACAGGGAGCCTCCGCAGGGTCCCACGAAAGAGAGACTAGGGTCACATTTGGGCTTTATCAGGATCGCACTGGTGGAGGAAAGCCAAGAGGGAGTGGGCAGGCCTGGAGGCTGAAGCAAGGAGAGGTAGAAACAGTGGTGCCTGGGCCGGGATCAGGGAGGAGAGAGCAGGACACAGGAAGAGCTGGGAGCCTGGCTGGGCAGGGCCCGGGACTGGCTGGGGGTGGTGCCCACGAGACACCCAGGTTGTACGGACTGTCTTGTTCCCATCAGAACCCGGAGGCATCCAGCCTGGCTTCTGCTACCTGCTCCCTGGGCGCCTGGCATCTGCAGCCCCACCCAGTACTGGCCTGGCATAGACCCAGGATGCAGGGAACCTTCCAGAAGGAGGGCAGGGAGCTGGCCTCATCTGCTGGATGCAGTTCCCACTGGGGCCACCAGGGGGTGCCCTCCCCCGCCCAGCTCTTCCTTTCCTCTGGGGCAATTGCAGGGGTGTAGTCCCAAGGCTTCCTGCAGGAGGCCCCTTGTCCAGTGGGTTGTCTTGAAAATTAACCAAGACCCTGGCACTGAGCGGATGCTCAACAAGTGGTAGCTACGAGAATTGTTATGCTGCCACTATTGGTCTTGGAGGCTGCCCAGGTCTGAACTTGAAACGCGGAGCCCGCCTCCCCCCGGAGTTTCGAAAACAGGGTGCCAGCGCCAGTTCCGGCCCACCCTTCCCCCTCCCCCCCCTCCCCCTCCCCGGAGGAGGCGGTTTGCCCGGAAACGCCTGCTTCCCCAGGAGCACGTGGAGGAGACGCTCTGTCCTGGGGCCTCGAGAAGGGGAGGGTGACCCAGCCCACGTACCCCATGGCCGAGTAGAGGGTGCCCCAGATGGGGCCCAGGGTCCAGCGGGGCGGGTGCCACGTGGGCTTCTGCAGGCTGGCGTACCAGCGGAGGCCCTCCCCGCGGACGTAGTAGTACGAGCCCAGGAAGCCCCCCAGGCTGGGCACCAGGGTGAAGCCCACGGCGGGCACCCAAGTTGGGGCCATTGCTGCTGCGGTCACTGCTGCTCTGGAAAGCTCTGCGAGAGAAGACAGGGGTGGGGTGGGGGGACACTCCAGAACTGGGGGGAGACTTCCCCAAGCACTGGGCAGGGAGGGGCTGGGTTCACCCCGGCAGCCCCTGCCAGCCCAGTGCCATGGCTCCAGGGAGCACATTTCCACCCAAAAACTCCTGCCCCCGCCCCCACCCCCGCCCCCGAGGCTGCCCGGACTGGCAGGAGCCGCAGTTGGTCCCACCTCAGCTCCTGCCCCAGCTGCCAGCGTCCTGTACTCTCTCTCTCACCCTCACCCTTGACCTTGGGTCTCCTGTCAAGTGACCCCTCTTCTGATTCAAGGTCAGTTCGTGTCCCCTCCACCCAGACGGCTTCCTGGCCCTTCCTCCCCAGGCCGACTGACAGCCCGGCGCTCTGAGAGGCCTGCATCGGTCCACACCCCGTGCTTTATGTTCTACTACTTCTCACTCCTTCTCTCACCATTCCTTCACTCATTCACTCATTCATTCATTCACTCATTCAATAACTGGTATCACACAGAGCTTGGCTCAAATCCTGGCTCCCCACTACCTCACTGTGACCTCAGGCAAATCACTTTAACTCTCTGGGCCTCAGTTTCCCCCTCTGTAGAATGGGATATCAACACTGCCTGCCTGGGCCCAGCCCAGTGGGGGAGTATCCAGTTACACAGGTATTTTACCACCACCCTACAAGCCCACCCTCAAATCACCTTCCCCTCCCTCTGTCAGAGAGGGAAAGCCGCTTGCCTGGAGTCACACAGCACCCTGGGGCCAAGCTCTGCCCAGTCAAAAAGCTGCTCCCACCCTGACACCCGGGCTCACGGAAGTGGTGGGTGGGAAAGAACAGGAGTTAGCAAGAGTTCAAGGCTAGCGAGGGCCCATCAGCCACCCTGAGAGTCTGGCAGGGCTCAGGGCAGGGAAGGTCCCTGTGTCAGGCCTGGGTGCTGCCACCCCAAGGGCTGGGGACCCAGTCATCAGGTCTGTCCATTGTGCTCATCAACTATGTCCCCTTCCCCAGGGGCCCCAAGGTCTGCTCGAGGACCTACTAGGCGCCCAGCAGTGGGTACAGCCCCAGCAGGCTGAATTGCTCGTTGGGGCTGAGAGTCCAGAGTGACGGCAAGGGGGTGGGGGGTCCCTGGCTGGTCATCTCAGGCCAACTCTGACTGGACCTGCTGTAGGACCCTCAGCCCGTGAGCACCCCAGCTGGGACTCGGTTTCCCCACCATAAAATGAGGGGGCTGGGCTCCCACTGCCACACTCTGATCGTAACTGGAGAACCTGGAGGTGTTTGCACGAGATAAGAAGCCATCCAGATTGAGTTCAGCAAACCCGCAGCTTGACCTGCTTGGGTGGGGGCTGGGGACCCAGGGTAGACGGAACAGGAGAGTCCCTGCGAGGGGCACAGACCTCAGAAAGGGTACCCCCGACCCGGGATCAAGGAAAAGATGGTCCTGGCAGGACGGCGAGCACTTCCTGCAGGGGGACACAGGAAGGGAGAGCAGTCAGGGAATGACAGGCAAGGGTGGGCTGAGGGGGTGGCCTGCCTGAGGGGGAGCAGATGCAGGGAAAAGGCTGGGCTCGCTCTGGAGGCCCTGGGGAGCCATCAGGGCTTCAGAGCAAAGGGTGAAGGCTGCCCTGGGGAGAGGGGGCAGCTGCCGGCCTGGGGCTCCGTGAAGCCCCATGAGATGCAGAAGCAACCTTCATGCCCAAAAAGCAGGGACCATGAAGGCCTGGTCGACCCCCAAATCCAGCTTTTGAGGACTCTAATAATGTGAAAGTTGTTCTCAACATAACGTTAAGCAAAGAAAGAGGAATATAAAGTCAACTACAGAATGATCCCAATTAAAAAAAAAAAAAAAAATAGGGGCGCCTGAGTGGCTCAGTCGTTAATGAATCATGACCTGAGCCGAAGGCAGACGCTTAACGACTCAGCCACCCCGGCGCCCAGTGAGCATCATTTTAAACGGGACAATCGGAGAGTGTTAGGCGGCAGGTTCCAGCTCTGCCCTCTAGTGACTGACTGATTCCTCCCTCCTCGGCCTCGGTTTTCTCACCTGTGGAATTGGGACAGTCCCTCCATCCCCCAAGGTCAAGGCACAGGTGCACTGCGAGGATGACCTCGCCGAGGGCTGGGCATGTGATGCGGGGGCCCAGCAAGTAGATGTTCCTGTCCTCCTCCCTCCCCTGCCCTCCTGCCCTGACCTCTGACCTTCCAGGGTGCACAGGACTGTTCCCAGGTGAGTGGGAGGGTCTGTCTCACCACAGTCGGGAGGCCGCTGGCCCCGTGCTCCTGCCAGGTGGATGTGGAGCTCCGGACACCGAGCCCGGGGACCCAGCCACCCAGCTGGGCTCACCAGTGGGCCACCTGGGGCAGGCTCAGGCCTCCTTAGCTGCTTTCTCATCTGTGTCACGGAGGACACAGCCCTGACCAGCCTGCCTAATAAATATGTCGGATCCACAGCAAAGTGACAGTGTTTGGGCCACCATAGGAGCTGTGGTCAGAGCCCTGGGCCTCCCCTGGAACGTGACATGGCTGGGCAGGTGGGAGGCCTTCACGCCATCCTGACCTTCACATGCAGACAGGGAAACTGAGGCCCAGAAGCCGAGGGGAGGGTTTGGGGGTCAGGCACCAAACTGGGCCAGACCTCGAGTCTCCTCAGTGTGACCTTTTGTGCCTTTTCCCATGGCACGGGACGGTCCCACTTTGTACCCACTTTGTTTCAAACTGATGGCCCCCCTCACCCTCCGAAGCATCCCTCCTACAGGCGCTCAAGGTGAATGCGGCCAGGACAAGACACACGGGCATCACGAACCCCTGATAAGAACCGCAGAGGTGGGCACACTTGCTGTGGGTATTCTTGCCCAAAACGCAAAACCCCAGCCTAATCATGAGAAAACCCCAGACAACCTCGGGTGGAAGAACATTCTACAAAACTGGTATGCCCACACTCTTCAAAGGTGCCAAGCTCCCAGGAGACGAGGAGAGACGGAGGGAAAGGTCACTGAGTGAAGCAGACTCTGGAGAAAGAACAACTAAACGCAATGCGGGATCCAGATGTGGTATTGGGGTCCGCTCGACAGTTTGTGGGAAAACTGGTGGAACTCTAGGGAGCTGTGGTGGCGAGCACCACACCACGGTGACTTCCCAGCTGGGGGGAGGCTGTGCGGGGGACTCTCTCTACTACATTTTTTTTTTTTTAAGATTTTATTTATTTGACAGAGAGAGACACAGTGAGAGAGGGAACACAAGCAGGGGGAGTGGGAGAGGGAGAAGCAGGCTCCCCACCAAGCAGGGAGCCCGATGCGGGGCTCGAACCCAGGACCCTGGGATCATGACCTGAGCCGAAGGCAGCCGCTTAAGGACTGAGCCACCCAGGCGCCCCTCTCTACTACTTTTGTACCTTTTCTGTACGTCTAGGATTAGTTCAAAATAGAACATTAAAAAAGAAGTATCCTGGTTTGGCCAACAGTTCACACTGTCCCTTACTTCTGCCCTGACCCCAGCCCCAGCCCCCGCTCCCCCTGCCCCCAGGGCCCTCCGAGCCTCGCACTTCCACCACATCACTCCTGCTCTGAGATTGTCAATGGGGTTCCGTCCCCGGGGTTTTCTTCTACTTTTTTTAAATCAAGGTAAAATTTGCATAATGTCAAATTAACCATTTAGAGTGCACGATTCAGTGACATTCAGTACACTTCCGATATCAAGTTCCAAAACACTTTCGTCACCCCAAATGAACGCCTATACCCACTGCAGTCACGCCCTGTCCCTCCCTCCCCAAGCCCCTGGTAAGCAGCAATCTGCCCTCTGTCTCTGTGGATTTACCTTTTCTGGACATTTCATGTAAATGGAATCATACAATACGGGGCCTTTGGGGTCTGGCTTCTGTCACGGAACATGTTTCTGAGATTCACTCACATTGCACCACCTGCCCATATTTCTCTGCAAGGTTCTGTGGGCAGGGGCACTCCTGTCCCCCTGCCACAGCACCCAGCCCGTGCCCAGGAAATGCCACACAGGACTTGCCCACGGTGCCCGCTGAGTGGGCCCTAGAGCCCATCAACCAAGCCCCCTGCTGCACAGAACAAACCACGGCCCCAAGAGGGTGGTGGCTTCCCTAAGGCCTCAGTGACAGAGTAGGGTCTGAGCCTTGTGTTCCTGCCCCCACTCCCGCTGCCCCTTCCAGAGCCTGGCTGTGTTTGATATTTCACTGGGCCTTGGGGATCAGAGAGTCTGCCCAGCCTGAAGGTCAGACCAGAAAGGCCAGATAGAGACAGCCCAGTCAGGGAGCTTCCTGTGGCCTCTGGGGGACTGCCCAGCTCCTGAATCACCCGACTGGGGGACCCACCAGGCTGAGTCACACTAGGCTGGGCTGGGCTGGGTTAGCCCAGGCAGGCCTGAGAGAGATGTGCTCTGGGATGGGGTCCCAGGGAGGGCTGGGGAAGGTCAGGGAGCACCCATGACTGGGAAAAGACTTGGGATGCAAGCAGAAGGGCAAAGCCACTCACACACCCTTTCCTTCCATCAACATGAGACAGTGACTAAGAACCCAAATGTTGGCTTGCCTCCAATTTGTTTTGTAATCCCAGGCCAAAGCTCCTCTCTGGGCCTCAGTTTCCCTTACATCAGGAGGGTACAACTTGTCCTGCCTGCTTCATGGGGTCATCGGGAGGCTCAAGTGAGGACCAGACAAGTGAGGGGCTATGGCTGTCAGGGCTGGGGCCACTCACCCCATTTCCTCTGGGGGAAGAAGCAGTCCCGTGGCATAGACTGAAAGACATCAGCCATTCAGGCACTGGATGCTAAGCGGGGCAAAAGGCTTCACACATAGCTCCACCCTCGGGCCTGGGGCCACTCACGGACAAGCAATTCTGAAACAGAGGCCGAGAAGGGCCAAAGCAGAGGGCTCAGGACCTGGGATCAGGAGAAGGTTCTAGGCCTCGGGGGTGGTGCTTGGCGGCTCACCCTGATGCTCATACTTCACTTACTCTTCACAGCAGCTGCAGGGACGGCGACCAGCTGCTTCTCCCTGGGGGGCCCTGAGCCACACCCTCCTGGCCTCCATGGTGGACATTACTATTCCCACCATCCAGATAAGGAAACTGAGGCACAGGGAATCCCAGAATTTTCCAGATCTGTATGACTCTGAGGCCCAGAGCACCCCCACCCCCGAGCGGGGAGTCTGCTGGCCTCAGCTCTGGGCCACGAGGCCATTTACCTTGATATCTGTGTCACCTCCTTCTCTCAGCCTCCTTCTCATCCCAACATGGCACTTAAGGCCTGCCCAGAGGGCCGAGGGGGCTCCCACCCTACCACAGCGGTCACACCCTCTGCCCAGTGTCAGAAGATTCTTTCAGGGCCAGCACGCTCACTCCCTCCAGCCCCAGCACCAGTGTCCCAGCCCCCACGGGGCATCAGACTCCTTCTTAGCCAGGGGCAGCAGTAATAGGATCTGAATCCTCCCTGTCCCCCCAAGGGTGGGACTCAGGATCTCCTGTCCTTAAGGAGCTTCGCTCCTGCTCCCCGCCAAAAGACTCCAGACCCATTTCTGGCCCTAAGATCTCACTTCCCAGGCCTCTTTTCCCCATCTGTGAAGTGGGGGCTCAGCTAGTGAGTCTCTGGGGCATCCTCCTGTTTCCAGAGGCCTCTCTATAGAACATGGCAGAAACTGCCCCCCAGACAGAACAAAGAGTTTGTTTCTCCGATTCTCTCCTCCTCCCCGATTTTCTCCTCCTCCCCCCAGCCCTCCTAGGCCTTATCTCTCACCCAAGCCACCCGCTGTCCCCGGGACTGGTGTTAAGGCTCCTTTCTTTTTTAAAATGACTCACAGCTAATCCTCCGCATTATAACCTCTGTGAATCTTTTTCATTATGCAAGTACCCAGTACAACAGCCAACAGGTCAGGAAGGATCCATATCCAGCTGGTAACCGGGAGGTCTGGGACGGGGTGGGGCTGGGAGTGACAAGGGGGAATTTGCTCCGTGGAGAATGACTACTTTTTTAAACACAAAGAGCATATTCAGACACGGCTTGCACAATCAGAAGTAAGTAAAAGTACAAATAAAAAAAACACAGATTCCAAAACAAAACAATGAAAAAGTAAAAGTGTATAGAATAAAAAGGAGGCTCCCTCCCTTGGAGCCCAAGCCCCTCACCTCACCCCTGAGCAACCCATGGCCAACGGTTTCTGGCCGATCGGGCCAGCTACTGTTCCATCACTGACACGGGTACAGAGGACGGAGCAGGGCCTTGAACCATATGGCTCCCCAGCTATGTGACCCTGGACACGGGCTCCTGGGTGAGCCTCAGTTTCCCTCAGTTCAAAGGCTCCCCTCTGAGCCTCCCTTTGGGTGTGCTGCGCAGCCATCTGGAAACAGAAGGAGGCAGCCTGCCCCCCGCCCCCCGCCCCGTGAAGAGGCTTGCTATCCCCCCCACCCCTTGCTCCTTGGGTCCTTTCAAGGCAGCGCCCTTGCTCCATGAAACAGATATCCGCCCCTGCTGCCCTGGAGGGCTCCCCACTTCACCCCCACAGAGGCACCGGAGGCTCGAGGCCCACATTCTGCCAGCTAAGTCTTTCGGTCAACGGCCTGCTGCGTGCCAGGCACCCCGGCGCCCTTCTTGTACACAGCCCCCTCTGGCATCCTCTCCGAGCCCCATGACCCTTTGGGATCAGCCCCAGTCAACCGTCCCTAGGGGAGGCCCCAGCCCAGCCTCCCTGCCATTCACTGTAGAGCACACGGCTGGTACCGGGTCCCGCGGCACACTAGCAGGCCAGCCAGGCTCCCAGGCCAGGCCCGGCCAGCAGGGTGGACCCCAGAACTCTGCAGTGTGTTCACAGCTGGAAGCCCCAGCACCCCTACCGCTGCAGGAGGGGCAACGGACAGGCAGGTCCCAGGCCATCTTCTGCCCACACCAGACCCCTGTCCAGGCGACAGCGCACCTGAGCACTGAACTGGGACTCTTGGGACCCGGTTCTAAGATCCTCTGGGGCCTTAGCTGGCTGTATGCAAATAACCTCCCCAGGTGGTCTGGGTTTCCCCGCCTAGAAATGAAGAGTCTCAAGTGGACCAGGAGCCTGAGGTCTCCCGGGCATTTCGTGATCCTCTCGGTACCCCGCTCAGCCACTCCCGCCCTCCCCCTAACCCCCTCCCCCATCCGGCTTGCTCATCTGCGGAATGGGCGGGAGCCGGGAGTGTCGGGTCCCTCGCGGCGGCTCTGCTTCCCGCCATACCCGAGTGGAAGGAGCGGGGCGCGGGGAGGGGCGGGGCGCGGGGAGGGGCGGGGCGCGGGGAGGGGCGGGGCGCGGGGAGGGGCGGGGGCGCGGGGGGGCGGGGCGCGGGGAGGGGCGGGGCGCGGAGGGGCCGGAGGTGGGGCGGGGCGGAGCGGGGCCCGATTGCTCCAATTCCCCCCCTTCCGAGCTCCCGCTCATCGCTGGAATCCCGCCGCACAGGATCCCCGACCGCGGAGGTCAGGGCCCCGGCAGCCCGCCGCCCGGTAGCCGAGCCCCCTGGTGCTGCCCCCCGGTCGCCCCCTCGGGTCCCCGCCCCGCAGCTCCGGCCTGCCCCCTCCTGCCTCAGTTTGCCCTCGGGCCCCGCGCCGGCGGGCGGGCGCTGTCGGGGGTCGCACCTGCGCGGGGCCGCCCCGCCCGCTGCCCCCCTTGGCGCCGGGTCCCCACTCACCAGCGATGAGGACGCGCTCCGGGAAGGCACTGCGCGGCGCGAGGTGGTGGCCTAGGTCCCCCGCCCGCCCCGCCCCGGCCGCGAGGCCCCGCCCGACCCCGGCCCCGCCCGGCTTGGCTGGAAGCCGCGGCCGCCGGAGAGCTCGCTCCTCGCCTCCGCCCCTCTGCCTCTGCCTCCCCCGCCGCGAGCGGCTCTGTCTGCCCTGGTCCTTCCCGTGGCCACCGTCCCGGCTGTGTCGCTGTCAGGTCGCTGCTCTTCTTGAGCCTCACCTTTCCCGTTTGTAAAATGGGGCAACAGGGACCGACCTCAAAGAGGGGAATTACGTCGCCTGATAGCAAAGCCCTGAACACCCTCCCACACGGTAGCCCTGGCCCCCCATCGCCGGAGGAGCACCCTAGTCCCTTTAAGCGGTGCCCCGGGCACGAGGAAGGCCGGACTCTGAGTCCTTTGTGACTGTTCTCTCTGCCTCCACTTCCTCAACTGTAAAATGGGCACAACAGTGTGGGCCTAATGAGGATGCCACAGGGTAATGCAGGCAGGGCGCCCTGCAGACGCTTGGCACTCAGTGAGTGGAGACTGCAACCATCAGCGCCCCGAGCTGGCCTCCAGTGAGCCAGAGGCACCCTGATGGGCCCAGCATGTCCAGCCCCAGGCCTTGGACACCTCAGCTCATCTGCGGGTGTTGCCTTGTTTTCTTTTTTAAAGATTTTATTTATTTATTTAATTGACAGAGAGAGACAGCGAGAGAGGGAACACAAGCAGGGGGAGTGGGAGAGGGAGAAGCAGGCTTCCTGCCGAGCAGGGAGCCTGATGCGGGGCTCGATCCCAGGACCCTGGGATCATGACCTGAGCCAAACGCAGTCGCTTAACCAGGCGTCCCTGCGTGTGTTGCTTTACCACTGCAGCCCGGGGTCTGTCCTGGCCCCCTTGGGCTGACTTGGCCAGTCAGGGCCCCTCAGCCTGCAGGAGCCAAAGTGGCCCAAACTGGTCCTTGGGGGAATCACTCGAACTACAGCTTCTTGTCCCCAGCCATAGCGGCTTAGAGCCTCCTGGGCGGCAGTCCAAATAATTAGGCCGTGCCATGTTGGCCTTTGCCAGACCTTCCTCCTTTGATGGCTTTGATATAAAGACAAGTGTAATCCAGGATGAATTGTTTCTTCTTCTTCTGATTTTAAAAGAAATTAAAATATTTCCCTGGGTCCCTCCAAGTATTGTGGCCCCAGGCACTGGGCCTGCCTGTCTTGATGAAATCGGTCTGGCCACACCTCCCAGCAAGCAGCCCGCCCTCACCTTCTTCCTGCAACGAGGTGCCTGTGGCTTGGCCAAGTGGCACACTCACCTCCCCCGGAAGATCCGTGGGGAGGAGACAAGGCAGCTTCCCTCCAGCTTCACCCCTACTACACATGGCGCTCAAGGAAATTTCTGCCCCCAAATATCTGCTGCATGCCAGGGCCAAAAGGAGGGGCTGAGAACAAACACAGGAGGCCCCCTGCCCTCCTGAAGCTCACACAACCCTACAGTTGAGAGGGGATTCACACGGGAGGTCTGCATGCAGATGCAGACATGGAGGTGCTGTGCCTGCTGGGCCTGGAAGCCTCCTGTTACTTCTGCCTCCCTCCTGTCCAACCCCACAGACCCCTCCGGAGCCTGGGCAACAGTCACGGTCCCTCTCCTCTGAGCAGCAGCTGCAGCCCCTAGTTGGCCCCCAGCTCCCCTCTTGTTCTTTCTATTCCACTCCTCTGCTGAGGACCCTCCAAGGCTCCCACTGCTTAGGATCCAGTCCAAACCTTTTCCCTGGCACTGGAGGCCCTGCCAAACTGGGGTCAAGCTAACTACCCCACCCTTTCCCACCTCTGTGCCCCTGTCTAGGGCACCCCCACCCCACCCCCACCCTGGGCATCTCCACATGTCCAAGTCTGACTGCTCTCCAGTGTCATGCCAGCAAGCTCTTCCAGAACCCCAAGTCTGTGCCACCCCCATTCTAAGTGGGCAGTGACTTCTGAACTCTACAGCACTGAGCACGGAGCTTCTCTTGAGCATTTGGCATGTATATTGAGCCCCTCAGGGTGGCCAGCTCTGGGCTGAACCCTAGAGGATTCAACACAAGCAAAGCCTATCTGTAGGCTCACTTGATCCAGGAAGGAGGCATGGAAACACCCTCCCAAGCCCCAGAGGATTAACCCCACCTCACAGGCTCAGGGAGGTGAAGGAACATCCTGAGGTCACACAGCGGGTCAGCGATGGAGTCAGGATTCCCATCGAGGCACCCCAGGATCTGCACTCTTAACCGGTGTGTCATTCAGCTTCCCAATTCCAGGTGTGATTCAAGTACAGTATATCCTTCTATTTTATTTATGTGTTTACTTTATTACACGAGTAATCCACATTTATTGCAAAGGAATTGGAAAACACAGAGGAAAAAAATAAAGCGACCTACTCTCCCATCGCCTAGAGCAAAGCACAGTCCACATTTCGGTGAGTGTTTGCATGACTTTTTCTAAGCATATCACACCTTCCTTTACAAGAGTGCCTTCATGCTACAAATGGTTTTATAATTTTCCTCCCCTTACAATAAATCAGACGCCTCTTTCTACAGTAACAAACATTTGTCCACCTTGGTTTTCTTAATTGTGAAATGTTCCATACAAACAGAAATGTATATAAAACACTGTGTACACTTTAAAATAATAATGAAAAAACACCTGGGTGTCCACCCCCAGGTTAAGAAACAGGAGATTGCCAATGGCCCAGGGGTCTCCTGTATTCTCTCTGAATCCTCCCTTCACCCCAAGGTCACCTCTAACTTGACTTATGAGTTAAACATGACCTTGCTTTCCTTTAGAATTTTTTTAAAGATTTTTTTTATTTATTTGAGAGAGAGAGAGCGCACACAAGCAGGGGGAGGGGCAGAGGGAGAAGGAGAAGCAGACTCCCTGCTGAGCAGGGAACCAGATGTGGGGCTCAATTCCAAGACCCTGGGAACGTGACCTGAGCCAAAGGCAGATGCTTAACCGACGGAGCCACCCAGGCGCCCCACTGCTTTAGTATTTTTAATTTCCAAGGGATTCTTATTTGCTTTCTAAATGTTCTTTTTAAATATAACTTTCTGCTCACTTTTCATGGATACAGCATCTTCTCTTACCTCTCAACTATCTGTGATAGTTTTCTTAAAACAATTATTTTCTGCTCTTCTAATAGTCTCTGAATCCTATGTGTTGTGGGTTTTTTGTTTTGTTTTGTTTTTTTCTGTTTGTAAGAGGCTTTCCTCAGATGCTTGGGAATTTTGGCCTGGCTGCTCATGATTAGAAGGAGGGAGGAAAATAAGTCTATGGATGGTATTTGTTGGTTTAGCATCACTGTAAGTTGGAACTTGGGGGGCCATTTGTCTGGGAACTTCCTGGACTGTCAATGTCTTTCAGATTTCCTCTTGGACTGGTCAGAGTCCCCAAGGTCCTTCAGTCCCTTGCATGGAGGGTAAGGGTCTAGTTCTGGGTTTCTGGGAGCTTAGTGGGGCAGAACACCAGAGGAGGTCTCCTCATTCAGCATCCACCTGTTTTGGCAAAGTACCCACATTCACCACTGTCCCTGGCATGTCCAGCCCTTTCCAGAGTTAAACCCCAGATGTTTGCCAGAATGAGGGAGGGGCATCACTCAGTGGCTAGAGAGAGGGGTCTAAAGATCTGTTCTTCAAAGATACCTTCAAATTGTCCTCTTTATTTTAACCTTCTTTCACCCTTAGATCTACAAGCAGCTAGTGCTGCCAGTCCCTAAGCTTTTGAGAAGGCTCTTGTATAAATGAGGGTTGGTCAGCTTTCCGCACTGTCCAGAGGAATTTGGCTGTCTGGAGTCAGCTAAGTCAAGTAATACTGGTCTTCCTGCTTTTCAGCTTCCAGGAGTTCTTTTCTTTCCTGTTCTCCCCGTCCATGTGGATTTAGGTCTTTATAAGATTCCCTTCCTGTGGATTTATGGGCTTCTGGAGGCAGTGTGTGCTCTGTTCATGTCTTAACCTGAAAATCTCCTCCGTAACTTTGATGACCTCAGCGTTGTATAGATTTGCCGTAACCCATTTAACGAATCTCCTCTCGTCGAATACAGGGCTTTTTCCCACTTTTTCCTTGTCAAGAGCAAGGCTGCATCGGATGTTCTGAGAGTTAGGGCTTTGCTCATTTGAGTCTTAGGACAAACTCACTGAAGTAGATTTGCTGATGTAATTCCACGTAGATCTTTCTCATTATGAGGAGTGTGTGCGTGCGGGTGCGGGTGGGTGTCTGTCTGTGTATCTGTCTGTCTCCCGGGCGCCGTAGAAGAGGCTGGCAGGAAATGAGAGAGGAGCAAGAGGGGGTGAGGTCAGAGTTAGACTCTCCCTGACCCTGCCTCACACCGCTGCTCAGAAGCCCGTAACCCCCATTTCCGATCCCCCTTCTGTCTCTAACCACCTGTCACTCAAGTCTTTGAGCCTTAGACCGAGGATGGAGGATAATAGCCCCTACCCATCATAGCGTTGCTGTGCGGAATTAAAGAAGCTAATGTCTGGCAAACATCCAGGGCTTTGTTCCATGGAGCAGATATGAATCGGATGCTCCCGTGTGCCTGGTCGGTTTACAGGGCAGATTGTGAAAGAGAGCTGTTCTCTTACGGCACAGCGCTGCTGAGAAACGCAACAGGAGAAACGTGGACGCGTCTCGGACCCCCTTCCCAGGCGAGGTACAGTGAGCAGGACACCGCGCTCGCCGCTCATTCAGGAGCTCTTCCCGCGGGGGGACGGCTGTGCGGCGCGGGGCTGCGCTTTGCTCGCTCCCGTGCGGGTTGCCCTAAGCGCCCGGGTCACTCCAGGCCCCCGGCGCGCAGCCGCGCGGGCTCCGGGGCGGAACTCGCACGCGCGGAACCTTTCTTCCCTGCCCCCGGGTGCCGCGGCCCGCCCGGCGGGAAATGCGTCAAGGACCGCGCCGCGCCGCCGCCGCTCGGCCTCGGTCGCCCCGGTAACGCGCGGCGGGCGGCAACCTCACCATGAGCGTGCGGGTGGCGCGGGCCGCGTGGGCCCGGGGTTGGGGCGCGGGCTGCCGCCGCGGCGCCGCGGACTTGCCACCGCCCCCGCCGCGCGCCGTGGATGTGGCGGAGCTGCTGCGAGACGCCACGGCCGCGGAGGAAGGCCCGCGGGAGGCGGCGGCGCGGCGGCCGCCGGGCCAGTGCTCGGTGCTGCTCTTCCCGGGCCAGGGCAGCCAGGTGGTGGGCATGGGCCGGGGGCTGCTCCGCTACCCGCGCGTCCGCGAGCTCTACGCCGCCGCCCGCAGCGTGCTGGGCTACGACCTGCTGGAGCTGAGCCTGCACGGGCCGCGGGAGGCCCTGGACCGCACCGCGCACTGCCAGCCCGCCGTCTTCGTGGCTTCGCTGGCCGCCGTGGAGAAGCTGCATCACCTGCAGCCCGCGGTGAGGCCCGACGCCCCGCGGCCCGCCGGGGAGGATGGGCTGGGCCCGGGCTCCCACCCGCCAGGCCCGGGTGCTCCCACGTTGACGCATTGGGCAGAGTCTTCCCGAGTTCCCGCTGTCGTAGGCGCTGGGGCCGTGGCCCTAGGCAAGCCTGCATGTAGGGGAGGGGGATGATGAAGAAGAAATACGCTGTGTGAATGACATAGTATGATGAATATGGTGTTACAGAAAGGAGAACAGAGCAGGGAAAGGGGCTGAGGAGTCGGCTGGACTGCGATTTTATTTCATTTATTTTTAAAAGGTTATGATTATTTTTACTATTCTTTACACCCAACATGGGGCTCAAACTCACGACCCCTAGATCAAGAGTCGCGTGTTCCACCTACTGAGCCTGGGCTGCGATTTTTAAATTTTTATTTATTTTCTTGTGTGTGTGTGTTTCTTTTACTTTTTTTAAATTTAAATTCAATTAATTACCATATAGTGTATTATTAGTTTCTGAGAGTTCAGTGATTCAGCAGTTATATATAACACCCTGTGCTCATCCCATCACGTGCTCTCCTTAATGCCCCTCAACGATTTTAAATGATCCTCAGTCATTTGTTAGTTACTAAATGATTTTAAAAGGATTGAACTTCGACCTTAAATGAGGGATCATTAAGAAGGTGATGTGTGAGAATGTCACTTCACTTGAAGGTGTGAATTGATTCTTGTTAACATTTGATAATATCAAAACGGTAAGTGTGAAGCTACTGTTTTGAACCCTGTACTCCCTTCTCACAACAACCTCGTGAGGTGAATACAGTTACTTTGTGGATGAGGCAAGGAGACTCGGACACATAACGGAATTAGTGAAGTGGTGGTTGTAACAATCATGGAGCCCTTACCCTCGGCCAGGTCTGTGCTTAACCACTTTAGAGACATTATCTTGGTGTCGTCTCAGTAACCCTGTGAGGTAGGTCCTGCCCTTACCCCATCCCACAGATGGGACAACCAAGGCTCGGAGAAGTTAGGGAACTCTCCTAGGCTAAGAATCCAATCCAGCCCTCTGTGACTGAGTCACTCTCTTCTCTGCGTAGCTCCCTCCGTCTCCCTCGGCCTAAGGCATCTCCAGGGCAGAGAGGCAGGAGGATCCAGAGCCCTGGGTTGGAGTCACGGCTTCACCAGAGTCAGCCTGCAGGCTTTAACTTGTCTTGCCAGGAAAGTTCCTCCTCAGTAAAAGGGCTGGTTCAGGGCTTGTCAGAGTGTGTACTCTTCTAGCCAGAGCATCAGGCCAGTGGCTCCTGATTCCTTGAGCCTCTGAACACCCTGCCGGCTCTCAGTGCAGAGCCCTGGACTGAACCCCTCCTGAGACCTCGGCCTCATGTCCCGCATCTGTCACCACAGGTTATTGAGAACTGTGTTGCTGCTGCCGGATTCAGTGTGGGAGAATTTGCAGCCCTAGTGTTTGCTGGAGCCATGGAATTTTCTGAAGGTACACAGGAAGGGGTTTGGTTTTGTGCCGGGGTGTTCTCTTGCTGGGCTCACTGGGGATCAAGGACACTGCCAAAAATAATTCTGGAGCGACTCGGGTGATGAGGAAGCACATGGATGAGAATGACATTGGGACCCAAGGACCAGACTTCACCTTGATTCCCTTTTAATCCTGAAGGGTTCATTGGGGATTTTCTTTCTTTTTTGTAATCTCCTGAGCTCTGTTTGCTTGACTGTCCCCGGCGCTGTCCTGGGTGCTCTCAGTCCACTCCCACACCACCAGTGCCTGTCACGTGATAGAGGGCCAATAGATAGTCGTGGAATGAAAAGGAGTAAATGTTCGATCTTGAGCATATCAGTTTCACTTAAGATTTTTGCTCATAGTGAAACCCATTAAACTGTTTTGTTTATAGTTAAATATGGGCAAAGGATGTGAACAGACCTTTCTCCAAAGAAGATAAATAGAAACGGCCAACAGGCAGGTGAAAAGATGTTCAACATCACTGATCATTAAGGACGTGCAAATCAAAACCACACTGAGATACCACCTTATACCTACTAGGATGATTTCAATTAAAAAATATATAATAAAGTAATAAAATTTTGAAAATTAAAAATAATAAGTGTTGGCAAGAATGTGAACGAATAGGACCCTCAGACATGGCTGGTGAGAAATGTAAAATGGTGCAGCTGTGGAAACCAGTTTGACAGTTCCTCAAGACAGTATGCATAGAATTACCGTATGGCCCAGTGGTTTTGCCTGTAGGGATATACCTACGAAATGAAAACCTATGTCCACGCAGAAAAACCTGTACACAAATGTTCATAACAGCATTATACAGAATAGCCCAAAGATGGAAACAATCCAGATGTCTCTCATCAGATGAGTGGATAAACAGATTGCACTCTGTCCATGCAATGGAATATTCTTCAGCCGTAACAAGGGAGGAAGTACTGATACATGCTACAACATGGATGAGCCTCAAAAGCATGCTCATTGAAAGAAGCGATCCCTTTTATGTGAAATGTCCAGAATATGCAAATCCACAGAGACAACAGATTAGAGATTATGGGGGCGGAGGCCAGAGGAAAGGAGGAATGGGGAGTGATTACTTGGCAGATACAGGGTATTTTATGGAGGGATAGAAAGCTTTGAAACTAGAGCGAGCTGGTGGTTGCACAACATTCTGAATACAACGAATACCACTGAACTAAACACTTGAAACTCGTTATATTTTATGTGACTTTTACTTCAGTGTTTTAGGAAACAGCATTATAGCACAGTTAAGGAAACGATAAAAAATGTTGCATATTCACACCTCCTAATAAGACTTTTTTTTTTTTTTAAGATTTTATTTATTTATTTGTCAGGGAGAGACATGGTGAGAGAGGGAACACAAGCAGGGGGAGTGGGAGAGGGAAAAGCAGGCCTCCCACGGAGCAGGGAGCCCAATGCGGGGCTCGATCCCAGGACCCTGGGATCATGACCTGAACCAAAGGCAGACACCTAACAACTGAGCCACCCAGGCACCCCTAATAAAACTATTTTATACACACATAGGTTTTCTGTGCACATAATTTGCAGAGTTATGGCGTATGTATATCCTGTGTTTTTTCACTTGACGTTTTGCATAGTTCTTTAATACCTGTGTGGGAGGACTTCCACGTGCCCTCTCCACTTTCCTGTGGGTTCTTTGCTACTTGCTACCTCAGGCTCTCATTGTATTTACTCCACAGTCTGCTCCCTACCTGTGTAAGGGGCCAACAGTCCAGTACAGACGTATGTAGGTGCTGAGGGAAGGAAGATGTGCTAGGAAGGGTGCAGGGTGTGCTCCTCAGACCCTCTCTGGGGTCCCAGGAAACCCTGGACTAGTACCTTAACCTCTCCTTGGTCCGGTCATCCCCTCCCCCAGGGAGCAGACCCAGGACCAGGGTGACGGATGTCCAGTCATCACAGGCCGTTCTTACATCACGATCACGGGCTGCCTGCCTGTCCTCTCGCCTTGAACTTGAGCCGCCCTGAACCAGGAGCTTCATTTGTCTTGGCAATGTCAGCTTCTCCAGCTCCGAGTGAGGGCACTAAACTTGATTTATGAGAATCCTGTTATTGAAATTCTGATGCGCAGTTGTCACAACAATCCAGGCAGATGAGATAGTATTATCCTCATTTTACTAACTGAAAATTTGAACCTGAAAGGTCATGACTTGCCCAAAACAGTGTATGTAGCTCCAAGTCTGCTCCTTTGCACTTGCTCCCTGCACCAGGGTTTCTCACCAGCAGCACTGTGGACGTTTTGGACCAGATAACAACTTGATTTGGGTGGGGCCGTGCATTGTAGGATGTGGAGCAGGATCCCTGACTTCTGCCCGCCAGATGCCAGTAACATGCGCGCGTACGCCCCCCACGCGCACACTCCGCTGTTGTGACAATCACAAGTGTCCCCAGACCCTGCCCCAAGGCAAAATCACCCCTGGTTAAGAACCGCATCCTACAGCAAGCCAGCTTTAGGGCTGGGAGCTCCGTGGTTTCGTTTGTATGGTGCCAAGGACAGCACCCACCTCTCTCATGGTGGTGGTGCCATCTCTGTGTAGTGGATAGAGATACGAAGAACTGTGGCCTTGGGGACTGCTGCTAACTACCAGCATCAGCGTCTCCAACACGCTGGGTGAACTCGCGCTTTGTCTCGCAGGTCTGGGCTTCCCCCCTTCATCACGTGCCCTGATCGTTCCAAATGCGCTTCTCTCTGGATAGGTTTGTATGCGGTGAAAGTCCGAGCCGAGGCCATGCAGGAAGCCTCGGAAGCTGTCCCCAGCGGGATGTTGTCTGTCCTCGGCCAGCCTCAGTCCAAGTTCACCTTCGCCTGTTTAGAAGCCCGGGAACACTGCAAGACTTTGGGCATAGAGAACCCCGTGTGTGAGGTGGCCAACTACCTCTTTCCTGATTGCAGGGTGATCTCAGGACACCTGGAGGTTGGTACTGATGGGAACAGCCTTCCTAGACCCCAGCCCATACAGAAGGTTAGAATTGTCCCACCCACGCTAGGGAGGCCCACGATGGTGTGATGGGTGCTCTGCCAAGCCATGGTCTCTGGGAAGTATTTGAGGGCAAGCGGGGGGCAGAGTGACAGGGCGGCGGCGGGAGGTGGCGTGAGCACTGCAGAGGGAGGCAAGAGGCTGGGATGCTGTCCCCACTCCACCATGCATAGACGAGGACCTTGAGCAAATCACCTAGCCCACCTAGGTAAAGGGGTTGGACCAGATGATCCCCAGAGCCTTCCTGTAGTAAATTCTGGGGTTCTCACCTCTGATCTGTTTGCTTCCTTAGCGAGAGGAGAAGCCATTCCTGCTAGGTTACTCCGCCCCACTGTGCCTTTTAGGTATCTGTTTTTACCCTAAGTTCATTTTCTTTCCTTCTGTCCTTCCTTCCATTCACTGCTTCCCTAGACATTTCTCAAGCAGCTCCTCTGTAACAAGCACTGAGGGTAGGTACCTGGACTGATAAGCCGGGAATGGGTGACTGCGGGTTTGGGGCACAGTAAGGGTCAGGCTGGCTGCCAGGAGGCCTGAGGAGGTGACACCAGGAGCGGTGCGTGGGGGGTACATTTGCCGGGAAGACGGTGTCCCCAGCAGGGAGGCAGCGAGCAGCCGATGGCAAAGTGCAGCTGGGCACCGAGGGCCTGGCCCCGGGTTGCTGAGTCCACGCCGGATGCCACACAGGGGCTGCAGCTGCAGGGCCCGTGTCTACACAACTCGTGTCGTGTAGGCCTTGCAGCCAGCCTGTGTTCCCCAGAAGGGAGTCCTCCGCGTGCTTAACACACGAGGAAGCTGAGGCAGAGGGAGAGGCCAGTCCTTAGGGATGGTGGAGGCAGAACGGAGCGCCAGTCTGTCTCATTCTGGAACCTTCTTCCTCCACTCGACTGCGCTCAGTCTGCCATCCCCCGAGAGGCTTTGCCGGTATGCCAGGAGTCTGTGAATCTGCTCGGAACCAGCGAGAGTCTCTCCTGTGACAGTTCTGAGGGCATAGGATGGGTGACAGTGGCCCCACGTGGATCGTGGAACTGGTTGCTCGTTCCCATTAACAGCCTTGGAACGGCCCCGAAGTGGGTGGGGAGGGGCCCCAAACCAGGGCTGGCGTCTCCTTGGGCAGCTCCCAGACAGTTGGGTACGCGGGCTGACGACTCCTCGGATTCCCGGCGTTAGCCTTTTGGTGCCAAAGCAAAGAGCTCAGGTGAGGGCAGGGCTTTCCTGAGCAGGCGAGTCCGTTTGCAACCACTGATGGACAAAAACCCCTTGGCCTCTGCCTCCTGGGCCCTGAGGCTGTGGCCTTGACTCCTGTGGCCCCAGCCTGGGACGCGAGCTGGATGAGTCCAGAGGCCTTACGTGGAAAGCACTGTGAGATGCTGAAATGAGTAGCCATCCGTGCAGACGCCACTGACCAGACAGCCCAGGCTCGGCGGGAAGGGTCCAGAAGGCCGGTGTGCAGGGGGGCTCCTGGGTGCCCCTCGGCGAGATGGGGCTGGAGGACGGTGGCTCCAGGACAGGCTGGACCCTGCTGCAGTGACAGGCAGCCGGGCCCCTCAGTGCTTCCCACAGCTGGGGTCCCACTTCCGTCACAGTTTGCTTCGCTGTGCTGAGCTCGGCTGCACTTGGCTCTCGCCGGCGCTCAGGCAGCTGCAGCAGCCTATGTGGGACGCCGGCAGACTCCCGGCCCAGGACGGATGGTGGCAGGATGGTGGCAGGCCAGAGACGGGGCCAGAGAGACCAGTGACAGACAGTTTAGCACACAGGAAGCCCTTCGGCAGAGCCCGGGGAGGACCATCAGGGTGGCAGGCCCCGGGCTGTGTCCTGAGGCCTAGGGTCTCTTAAGAATATCTACTGTTTTTATTTTTTATTTTATTTTTTAAAGATTTTATTTATTTATTTGACAGAGAGAGACACAGCAAGAGAGGGAACACAGGCGGAGTGGGAGAGGGAGAAGCAGCCTTCCCGCGGAGCAGGGAGCCCGACATGGGGCTCGATCCCAGGACGCCGGGATCATGACCTGAGCCGAAGGCAGACGCTTAACGACTGAGCCACCCAGGCACCCCCGGAATTTTTTTTATTTTTTATTTTTTTATTTTTATTTATTTATTTTTTTAAGATTTTTTAAATTTATTTATTTCACAGAGAGAGACACAGTGAGAGAGGGAACACAAGCAGGGGGAGTGGGAGAGGGAGAAGCAGGTTTCCCAATGAGCAGGGAGCCCGATGCGGGGCTCGACCCCAGGACCCTGGGATCATGACCTGAGCCGAAGGCAGTCACTTAACGACTGAGCCACCCAGGCGCCCCCGGAATTTTTATCTTGAGGGTTATGGAGTAATAAGAAGATAGGCTTATTAAAAATTGTGAAGGGTAGCCGGCTTATAATTGCAAACTCACACTAGGTAGTGCGTTCTCATGTTGTCAGACCCTTTCACACCTCCCATCTGATCGCTTCCCAGCAACCTTTTGAAGCAGCTGAAATTGTGCTCATTTTGTGGATGACAGAAGTTGAGAGGTTGAGCGATCTGCCCAGCGCCCCCAGGCCAGTGAATGAGGCGCTGGGGTGGACCACGCTCCCCAGCCTCGATCTCTTTCAGCCCCACCATGGCTGCCTGCCCAGCAGGGCTGTGTGAGTGGTCACAGCCCCAGAGGAGGACTTCGGGGTCACCGCGTACACGACTGATCTGTACTGGAACGAAGAGGTGAAGTGAGCCTGTCCTCACAACTGTCTGCAGGATGAAGCATTCCTATGCACCAGTGCTGGCCGCCTCACTGTGTTTCTTCCCCTAAGATGTCCTTGGCTTAAACTTCCTCCCTTTTTCGTCCAGGCGCTGCAGTTCCTCCAGAAGAATTCCTCCAAGTATCACTTCAGACGCACCAAGATGCTGCCCGTTAGCGGGGGTTTCCATACCCGCCTCATGGAGCCAGCCTTGGAGCCCCTGGCACAAGTTCTGAAGTCGATTGGCGTCAAGAAGCCTCTGGTTTCTGTCCACTCGAACGTCGATGGGAATAGATACATGCATCCCAAACACGTCCAGAAACTGCTGGTGCGGCAGGTGGTCTCCCCGGTGAAGTGGGAGCAGACGATGCATGCCATATACGAGAGGAAGAAAGGCATGGAGTTCCCCCAGACTTTTGAAGTGGGCCCTGGGAATCAGCTCGGAACCATCCTGAAGAGCTGTAACCTGCAGGCTTGGAAGTCCTACAGGCACGTGGAGGTGCTGGACGACGACGGGACTTAGACCAGGCCCCCCAGCCGATCTCCTGGTGCCCGGGGCGGCGGGGGCGCAGCTTGGGAGGGAGAAGGGGACCCAGGAGGGACTGCAGCGGGCCTGGACCTGCCCTGCCTGTCCCTAGGCTTCCTCCTCCAAGTGACTGGGAGGCAGTGTTTGCAAAGTGGTTTGAAGGCCACATAAAAAGCACTAGAAGTGAGTATTTCTTTACCTGCCAAGGTCCGTTTCTCCCCCAGGTCTATTCCAAGGCTGGGGGGGAAGCTGCAGCCAGGCCAGAAGAGTCTGCCCGGAGGCAGACCTCACACCCCTGGGCTCTGGTGGCTCTGCGGCCCGTGGCCTGTCACTCCACCCACAGCCAGAATCTCAGCCCTTTCATCACGGAAAGCAAAGGGCTTTCAGACACAAGCGGCCTGGGCAGCCATCCTGTGCACCCCACTCTCCATAGCTGGGAGACTCGGTCCCACATTTGTTTATCTACCCAACAGTTGGTATCGAGCACCTGCTGTCTACCTGTAAGCAAGTGGCCTCTGCCCTGGTGGGGAAGAGAGTCCGTAGCCAGGCGGGAAGGGTTTGGGGAGGCCGGCTGAGGGCCCTGTTTCCTCCCCCGTCCCCAGGCATCCCTGCAGACAGTGATCGCTAAGTGTCTACTCTGTGTCCGTGACCTCCCGTGGCACAGGCCACCCCCCTAGCGCTTCTCTGCCCTCTCCACACCGTAGCAGAGCGCAGGCTCTCGGTGGACGCCACTCCTGCGCTGATACTAAATAGGAGTCATTCTTAGCTCCTCGGTGGCTTTTTCCTTCATCGGTGATAGTGGGAAACCCATCCAGGTTCGGGATCTCTGCATTTGTCTGTAAATGTCTGTGTAGACACCCGTCAAATCCCGGGTAGGTTTCTCGTTTTTAATCCCGCAGGGTTTCTCAGCAGGGGCCCCGTCAGCCTCTGGGCAGAACTGGCTCATGATGTGGGCCGCTGTCCTGGCTCCCGGCCGCTCTGTACCAGTGACCCTTCCAGACCTGGTGACCCGCACCTACCCGCGTGTGTCCGCAGCACCGGCTGAGAGCCCCTGCGAAGAGGACCACGGAACCCGATCTTCCCCACCGCCTGAGTTTGAGTGGTCTCTGGAGTTCAGTGAGGATCTCTTAAAACTCCCATCTTAGAAATTTTCAAACATTCACAAAGAACCTTGCTGTTACTATTTTTGGTGGGCAGCAGAGTTCATGGAGCAATAGTACAAAGCTCCCAAAGAGGGAGGGGACCCGAGAGGGTTGCCCGAAACTTGCTATTATTTTTAAAGAGTGCGGAGTCCGTCCGAACCCTCCCCCGAGCGCTGTGGTAGCGGCCGCCCTGGGAGACTGGCCAGGCCAGGCCTGCGCTCTCTGGGGCTGCTACAGGCAGGATGGGGTGGTGCTCTCACTCCGCTCTGAGCAGCACAGTCCCACATAAGGGAGCTGGAGAAGCGGCGGAGGGGGAGCGTTCCCGCATGGCAGGCCTTCCTGCTTCTCTGGGCACGGCCCTTTTCCTCAGGATCCAGCCAGACTCCAAGCCACAGGAGGGAGAAGGAACAGCAATCAAAGGGCATATGGTGCTGCCTTAAGGAAGGTTCCAGAAAGCTGGCAAAGTCTCTGGCTACACTGCAGGGGCTGCCCAGTAGGGGGAACCCAAAGGTGCGGGCAGGCAGTGCTCACCTCCACGACGGGAGCCCTGGGCTGGGTGGATGGGCCCTTGCCCTGCCCCACCCCTGCAGACTTTGAGTCTGGATGAGTGACAGCAGCATAGGGTGGGGAGGGGAGTTCTGGGGGGGAGCTCAGGGTCTGGGGTGGATCCTACGTCCTGCTCCTTGGCAGGATCTGGGCCAGTGTGCGCCCCCTTGAGAACACCGCGTGCCCTCGTTGGCCCCACGGTGCTGGCCCGAGGTGGGCACAGCTGCCACCACGTTTGTGTCCCGTGCCCGTGGAGACCCTGGGCCTGTTCCTCGTTTCTCTTTCCAGCAGCTTGCCTCCCTCGGTCCTCCTGGAATTGGGTGCTGCTTCCCTGCCTGGCAGGAACAGGCTTCCCTGGGCACATCCTAAGAGAATCAGATCTGGCCTCATCCCCAGAAACCTTGACTGGACCAAGGGCCTTGACCAAAAGCCTCAGAAACAGCACTAAGACGGGGCCCCTCACACCCCTGCAGCCTTGTCACCTCCTCTGGGAAGGTGCTTCACTGTTTCCAGGGGCCTCCACCCCAGGCACCCCGTGGAATAGCAGTCTGCGTCCACCCTGTGGCAGTGGCCCTGGGACCCGCTGCAGGGGTGCCCTGGGAGATGGGAGCACTGTGGGGCGATTCTCTAGGGATCCTGAGGCCGAAGGGTAACCATGTCACCCCTGCCCCCCTTCCTAGTCGGGCTAGGCCTCCAGTCCTTCCTTTTTGGGGTTGGACAAGTGATTTCTCGTATCACTGTTGCTAAGCATCTGTTTGCAACTTGTGGAAGTTGCCACACGGGTCAGCCAGACCGGGTTTGACCACCACCCCTTCCTCATCTGGGCCTCAGCGTCTCACCACCCCCTGCAGGCTGGACTAGACGGCATCAGTGGGCAGAAGACCCCAATCTGGTTGGGATCAGAGGATCCCGGTGCCACTCTGGTCAAGCCCCTTCCTTCTCTGGGCCTCAGTTTCCCACTTGTAGGCTGGGCTGTCTTGAGCAGACGAGTGAAATGCCGGCTCCAGATGCAGCCGCGTCCACTTCGTGTGGGGGTGCAGAAGCCGTGGCAAGCTCCTCTCGGCCCCAGGGTTGGCATGAACTGACAAGACAGCAAGTCAGACACCGGCCCAAGCCACCCCAGGGCCTTTGTATGTGCTGCTCCTCGCTGGGTGACGCCTTCGTTTTCTCCACAGCCAGTATCTTCTGGGTCTCATCCACCCCAGCCCCATTTTCTCAGTCCTTTATTGCCCTCAGAACACAGCCCCAATCCTTAGCGTCTTTGTGTGCTTTTTAAAGAGAATGTGTAATTTGAGGGACCATGTCTTCACCACAACCCCAGAACCCGTGCCCAAGCCTAGCGCAGTAGGGGCTCTGCTGACATCCATGGGTGGGAAGAATGTTGCAAACCCTAGAACACCTGGGGAGGGGGTCCCCAAATCCTTGCAGGGAAGAGCCACTGCATCAGCTGCACCTGGGGGCTCCACAAAAGCCATGTGCACTCCCTCCTCTCTCTGAAGAAGCCCAAGCTCCTCGGGAAGCTACAGGCAGTCCTGGCCACAGGGAACCTCTCAGGTGGGTACACGGCTGGGTGGGCAGTTTTGTCCCAAGAGCTTAGGAGCAAGCTGGTGCTAGGTGGTTAGGGAGGACTTCCTAGAAGAGGTGCCTCTGGGTTTGGCCTCGCCACATCCCTAGTTAACTGATTCTCCAGTGGATCCGCAGGGCCCCGGGGTCAATGCAGCTACACAGGGAAAGCCCTGGGTCACTTCCAGGTCTATGAACTTGGTGTGTATCCGTCCAGGGGTGGAGTGTCCTTTGGGTGGAGCAGGATGTCAGGATGGAACATTCCCAGCAAGGACCTGGGAATTGGCAGACTCTGGGCTTGCCTGTGAGGTTTTGGGAGGGCCTGACACAGCCCCAAGGGACCATTTACAGGAAAGGAGGTGGGAAGTCAGGCTGTGAAGGGCCAGACCCTGGAGAGCTGTGACACAGAAAGCCCGGTGGTGGCTGGGAGGGTCCCTTCAGTCATGAGGGTCGGAGGGGGCAGCTGGGAGTGGGCAAGGAAGGCTCTCCAGATCCAGGACCTGAAGGGGACAGGAAGAGGAGGCTGCAGAAGATGGGGGGCTCACCCCAGCCCAGGGTTGGCATTTGAGATAGCGGGGAGTGTGGAGCGGGGGGGTGGGGGGGTGGAGTCAGAGCTCAAGTTCTGGAGAGAGCGCCTAACACGGTCTGGAAACAGCACTAGGCCCAGGACTGCGGCAGGCTGAGCCCACATGGTGGGTGCCCCTTGTCCAGCCCCTTCTCCCCAGCACACCTGTGTGAGTAGCCCCACAGGCTGCACTGCTCCAGCAAGGAGCGCTGGATGAGCCCATGTGGGGAGGGCAGGCAGCCCAATTATAAGAGACTGACAGGCCAAAGGAAATAATCCCTAATGGTAGATTTCAGGCACCAGGCATGACAAGAGCAGGAGTAAACCTGATTGTGTTGGGCCACACTTCATGACAGCAGGTGCAGGAAAGAGCCTGCAGGTGTGAGGTCACACACAGGTGGCTAGGCCCACGCCCCGCCCTTACTCTCCGCTCCCCCTTGATTCTGCCGCCAGGGGCAAGATGGAGCCCACGCGGCAAACCCCCAGAGAGGACCAGAGACCAGCTGGAAACCAACATTTTATTGAGCTCTCCTCACCCCTCAGAATCTCTTCCAGCAGATTCTCTCTTTGTCCCGGGCATCACAGACACAGGGGTGTGGCCAGCACTCCCCCCTCCCCTCACGAGACCCCCTCCTTCCCGGGACAGGCCACCGCATGGTGGGTTGGGGCCAGGAGAGCAGGCCCCCGGGCAGTTAACCAGTAACGACCCCAGAGGTATAATGAATTCATTTCTCTTACAAAAAGGGAAAGAAAAAAACTAGTATGAAACCTCAGTAGTGTCCCAGCACTCAGAGTTTAAATATAAAAAAGGGATCATCAGAAAACAGTTAAAAAGACAACAAAACCAACAAGGACACCTCCAGGGTGGAGGTCGGGGGGCCAGCCCCGCCCCCGCCCCCGCAGCGGCTGGGTCACTGGAGCTGGGGCCCCCAGCCTAGCAGCAGCACCAGCAGCAGCAGCAGGGACAGCACCAGCCCGCGCCCTGGGTTGGGGGGCACCTGTGGGACGAAGGGGGGGACAGGTGAGGCCCTCCAGCCGGGCGCGCTCCGTCTGCAGAGCCTCCCATGCCTGTGGACCAGGGGAGAGCCTGCGCGGCCGAGAGCGGGGGTGCTGAAGAACGCGGCAGGGAAGGTGGGGACACGGGAGCATCTGCACACGGGACCGGTCTGGGACAAAAACCAGGAAGACAGGCACAGGCGCGGTGGGGAAACAGCTGAGGACACGACCGACAGAGGAGAAGCTGCCAGTCGGCTGGGGACAGGTGGGAGGATGAGCCGGCGTGAGGGACCCTCCCGGTGCCGACGGAGGGAGGAAGGAGGAGCGGTCAGGAGAAGAGGCACCTGCTGGGCAGAGGAGGGCGGAGCGGGCACGTCCACCAGAGGAAGGCCCTCCTGGCGGACAAAGAGCATGAGCACAGGCGTGCACGCAGGCAAACACATGCAAGATTTCAAGCTTGGGAGTCCATAAACCAGGGGTCTCAAAGCCAAAGACCAGTAGAAGCAGGGAAGCAGGCAAGGCAAGACAACAGGGAGTGGTGGGGTCTGCGGCATCCACAGGCTACGCCCTATGGGGGGGCTGCTCCGTAGCTGCAGTTACCATGTGCAGGGGGGTAAGGCAAGGTCACGACACCTCAAGGTTTATTTACCCTGTTCCGGAAGGTCAGGAAGCTCCAGATGCGTATGCTCTCCCTGAGGTTACTGAGACCATCCATGAAACTTCTAAGAACACCTCTCAGGCCTGTCTGGTTGTAGGTAAAAGCCAAGCTGTAAGACAGAGGGGAGGGGCAGCAGGGCCATTACTGCAGGAACAGGGGCAGGGGTGGCCTTTACTTTAGGGGACCCCTGTGGGGAGAAGAGGGCCGTGTCCCCTCCTACCCAGTGCCACTCTAGCCCCCTTCTCTGGTGGCTCCGTCAATGAGGGTCTCTCTCCATGGGCCATTTCTGGTCCCAAATTCATCTGATTTCCTGTTTCCTTCCACCGCCCACCAGCCCACTGGGGGTTTGGTCTTGGGTTCTGGAGCTGGCCACGTGGAAAAGGCTCCACTGCCCACAGGCCCACGGAGGCAGGTCGTCCCTCCAGAGGATCTTTGCTCTGACAGAGGCCTGGGCACCCCAACAGAAGGCTGTCTCTCTGGGGACCAAGAGACCACAATCGCTGTGGTCTCTAGAGTAAAGGTTTTACATCCCCCACCTTGAGAAATTCTGGGAGCATCTGAGAACCCACAGAAATGCCGGCAAACCATGAAAGTACAGCGTGCTCAGGACAGAGGCCTCCAAGCAGGACACACAGCTCCGCTGAGCTCACCGTTTCCTGTCAGCATTTTAAGTCAAGACCCTCTTGGGAAAGTTCACTCTTGGCTTGATGAAGCAGCAGAGAAAGGCACTTGGGTTCTGCTTTGTTGCCCAGGTGCAGGGGCTGGGGACTCCTAGCGGGGGGATGCACAGCTGCCTGGGAGGCGAGCTGTCTCCTCCCAGGGCCTGGGGGGCCGCCCACCTGTACATGGCCATCCCGGGCAGCTCGCCAATGCGGGGGAGCATCCATCTCACTTCCATCTCGTCCCCGATGAAGGCCAGCCGCATGGCCACATCGTCGGGGTTGGTGCTGTGGGGAGGGCACGGGCAGTTAGGGGTGTGGCTGTGCGGTGACCCCCACATACCCAGGCCAACCTGGCCAATCGGGCCCCAGGTTTCTGGGAGGCAAGTGGTGACACAGAGCGAGGTGGGAACCTTCGCACACCCCTCCTCTGGCTCCCACTTTGGTTCAGAAAAGACCAGCGAGGTCCCATCCCCGGGTGGGTTCCCTGCAGTGCGGGCCCCTCTGTGGGAGGGCAGAGACATTTAGGGCTCGTGCGAACAGCAGGCTGGCCTCCCTGTTACAGCCTTCCCCTCCCCTCCAAGGAAAACTGAAGGCTGGAGGATTCCGGGAGAGGCCACCCACCGGGGGGTTCACCGGGAAAGGTGGGCAGTGGGGCTGGGCAGGTTGGGGCTCCTGAACCCCCCGGATCTGGGACTGGCTTCCCACAGGGTCTAGATTTACCCTCCTCCTTGGGTTAGATTCTAGGACCTGTTCCCTGCTCCCCAATCCTGAACCCACCTGCTGTCATCACCCCTTTCAGAAAGGAGGGGCTGGCCAGCGCCCGCCACTCACTGACCCGAGTCCTGGATGGAAGGAGGTCGAGGCACTTGCTCCTGAGCTCCAAGTCCAACACCCGCCCCTCCCTCCGGGCTGGCTTCAGCCCTGCTCTCAGGGGTTTGCCCACATTCCATCCGGGAATTTCCAGGCAGACAGGCCCTCCCAGTGGCTCCCAGCTCAGCCCCAGCCACCTGCCCAGTCTCCCTGGGGTCCATGCTCTCTATTTGAGGGGTGCCGGAAGCCCAGATGGGAGGCTGGGGAGGTCTGGCTGGCAGTCCAGGTGGGGGGTTGAGGTCCCACCTCTATCCCAATACCCCCTGGGGCCTCAGGAAAACACTGCCCCAGGCTGACCGTCCCCTATTGTCCTCTCCAAGTGGAGCAGGGACAGGGCAAGAGGCAGATTTTCAGGTCCCTCCAGCTCTAAAATCCCAGCCAGCCCCAATGCCCAGGGCTAATGACCTAATGACTAAGAATCCTGAGGCCTGAAGCAGAAGGGAAGCACCTGGAACCCTGGGGCCGGTCCCGGGAAGATCCCGTCTTCACTGCCCCGGCAGCCCCGGCCAGGCGTTCTGTGCGAAGGGGCTTCCTCGGGCTACTTCTGATTTCCTAAATCAGAACCATCTCATCAAGAGGCCATGATGAGGTGATCATGGTCAGTGAGGGCCAGGAGACACCCGGTCCTAAAGCCACAGGTTTAAGTCCATCCTGGGAATGTGCTGGACGCCCAGGGCCTCTGTGGGATGACATCAGAGCGAAGCGGCCGCGCCCGGGGCACAAGCCTCCAGGACCACACCTGGGGACTTTCCGCCCTGGAGGCCTGCCTGCGGAGCCCAGAAGGCCTGCTCTTCTAACCAGACCCTGGAGTCACCGGCCAGAAATGGGAGTGGGTGGGGCCCGCGGTGTTACTGGGACCTACCTGTTAGGGGAGGGCCCCGGATCATAGTACTCCATGAGGTCAGTCGTGCCCGGAACCTCCAGCACTTCCGGGCCATGCTCCCGCAGGAAGGTGCTCCAAGAGGGGTTCCTGGAGAGGGGTCCTGGGCGGGACATTTCTTCTCTGGGGGAGAGAGACACAGACTGACTGAGCCCTTGTGCATCGAAGCCAACCGTGGCTCTCCTGCCCCTCACTTTCCCAGCATGTCTTGCAGCTGGTGGTGGGCATGCAACCCGGTTCTGGGCGATGAGGTCTCCGAGGTCCGACACGGGGGGGTTGAAAGGGAGCAGCCTCAGCCAGCGCAGCTCCTCTCCCCTGCCTTGCTGCCTTCAACACAGGAGGGAAGGCTGGAGCTGCAGCAGCCACTTTGACACCAAGGTGCTCAACATAGGGATAACCAACACGCCAAGGACGCAGAGGAGAGAGGGACGGAGCCTGGCTCTCTGACGGCACTCTCGAACGCTTGCCAAATACAAGCCACAGCCACCCCAACTGTGTAAGAAAAATAAAACCCAACTCGTTCAAATCACAATTCACCGAGTTCCCAGTTCCTTGCAGCCAAAGGCCCTCCTATGACAACAGTGGATTCCAACATTGGAACTGTTTACACCCTCCCCTGAGATAGCTGGGTAGGATTCCGTGACCCCGTTCACCACAATTTACCCCACACCATACTAAACAGCCTTAGGGCCGGAATAATGGTGAAGAACATGGAACCAACAGACCTGAGGCTCAAACCCCAGCTCTGTCACTTTGTAGCTGTGTGATGCTGAGGGACCTCAGCACTTCAACCCACTGTCTGACAAGAATATCCCGGGTTCTTAAAAATTCTGTAATTCTTGGGGGGGGGGGGGTGGGAGGATGGGTTAGCCTGGTGATGGGTATTAAGGAGGGCACGTTCTGCGTGGAGCACTGGGTGTTATGCACAAACAATGAATCATGGAACACTGCATCTAAAACTAATGATGTAATGTATGGTGATTAACATAACAATAAAAAAATTTTTTAAAAATTCTGTAATTCTTCACATTAGCCTGTTCTCAGTGGATAGAACCCTCTCGTTATCTTGGACCCCTAACCTTCAAGGTAGGTATTCATTAAGACAGACACTTGGAAAAGTTCATGATTAAGCCAAGAAGGGACAGAGCTGAGTCTCCCTGCTCTCCCCGGCCAGGGTGGACAGCGTTCGTCCCTGAGGTGGATCAAAAGTCGGCAGGACATGCACGGGCGCCCACCGGGGACACAGAGTCTAGGCAAGAGTGCGCACACGACTTGCTCTCAGCATTAAAGGGTGGTGACTGGAGACACAAAGCCAAGGCACAGAGTAAGTGTGCATCCTCCAGGTGTCTCGGGACGAGTCTAGACAAGTTATTCTCAACAGTGCATCCAAAACACGGTTGAGGAGATGGACACGCTGCGGACGTCCAAGGACACAGACAGGTATTTGAGGGTCTGGGGCCTTTGAGAAAGGATACCACAGAAGAACAGCATTGTTCTAGAGAGTATGTGCCCAGAATTTGTCTCAAGAGGGCTGTTTCAGTTTCCTAAGGGAAAGCCAGTAGAGGCTCGGGTCTGTTCCAGATGAAAGCCCAGCTTGAAAGCCAGCTCTAGCAGGGGTGAGGGCTGGAGAGATCCGACATGTAAACAGAGCGACAACAGCCACAAAGGGCCCATGGCCTGACATATGCCACCCGCACCTGTCAGGACAGCACCTTCCCCTGCGGGGTCCTGGTGGTGGAGGGAGGGTGCTACCACCTGCTGAGGGCACCTGCAGGCCTGAGACCCAGTGATAACCGCCCCTCTCCCCAAAAAAAACCATCCGCCAGCACGAACCTGAACCCAACAGGGGGGATCACGTGGCATTTCTAAAAACCCTAAAATGCTGCTAGCAACTTAACACCGCGGGCACAGTTCTGAGTGCATAATCCTACATCCGTCCAGGGAACGCTAGGCAGCAGTTAAAAGCTATGAGGCGTGGGGGCGCCTGGCTGGCTCAGTTGGTAGAACATGCGGCTCTTGATCGCGGCGCGGAGTCGTTGAGTTCAACCCCCGTTTTGGGCATAGAGCTTACATAAAAAAAAAGAAAAGCTATGCGGTGAATCTCGATCCCTCTACAATGTAAAGTGCTTCAACAATCCTTCTGAAAAAAGCTAGATCACAAAACCAGTATGGTTGGAAGCCCCTTCTGTAGTCGGGGGCGGGGGGGGGGAGCTTGCAGACCCCAGTCCCAGGGGACCCCCCTCCAGCCACACCCTGGCACTGACCCTCTATTCAATCAGCAAATAAATCAATCTAATAAAGAAAAGAAAAGAAAAAGGAAAGAAAGAAAAGAAAGAAAAGAAAGAAAGAAAAGAAAGAAAAGAAAGAAAAGAAAGAAAAGAAAGAAAAGAAAGAAAAGAAAGAAAGAAAGAAAAAGGAAAGGAGAACCCTGGGCGGCGGGGGACAGCGGCACCAGCACAAAAGGCGACTAAGCTGACTTTAGACACAGCTTCAGCCAAGTTAGAGGAAGCTGCTCCAAGAATAAAAGACATTCAAGCCGCCAAAGAAAATGTGATCATTTCAATAAGAGAGATTTCTAGCAGACATGAAATAAGGCTTTACATAGAAAACAAAGAATCGCCTTTTGTTTTGTATTGTTTTTTTCAAAGATTTTATCTATTTGACAGAGCGAGCACAAGCAGGAGGGGGGGCAGCGGGAGAGGGAGAAGCAGGCTTCCCGCTGAGCAGGGAGCCCGATGCGGGGGCTCGATCCCAGGACCCTGGGATCACGACCTGAGCCAAAGGCAGACGCTTAACGACTGAGCCACCCAGGTGTCCCGAGAATCACCTTTTAGAACCACCAAGAGTTTCAAGGTTGCCAGATACCAGATCAACATTTAAAAATCAATACCCACAAGGCAACTAGAAAATACAGCAGCAGATAGACACGTATTTACAGACACAGGCTTTTAGTCAGGAACGAAATCTGATTTTAAAAAATGCTTTAAAACTTACGGAGAAAAACGTAAAAACTCCACTGAAAGGCACGAAGGACCCAGATAGATGGACCCAACTTTCATGGAGGAGGTATTTTACCACTGCATAGGTTGTGAGGACCGTGTGCCCTTGAGCTCGCAGGAGGGTAGCATTTAAGGAATTGTGACTGGAGCCTCCTCCTCCGGCTGCCCCCAGGCCCCAGGGGTCTTGGTGTCTATGCAATCGGCAATTTCCCAGGAAAAGCAGTCCCAGCCCTCCTTTGCATGGGCCCCCGGGCCCCTCTTCCCCTCCACACCACACCCCAGCAAGGGGCTGTTCTCTTCCCAGGGGCTGCTGTGTGCTCCCACGGAAACCCCTGCCTCACCGAACCCGAGGGGCCACAATGGGACTTCCTTGGGCACATGGTCTCTGAGCCTCCCCTTGACCCCCTGTCCCAACATCCCTCGGCCTCCAGCAGACATTCTCAGAATCCCTGGGCACCAAGTGGAAATGGGGCCCCCGAGGCCTGTGTCCGATGAGCTCTGGGGTTGGGTGAGCAGACAGGTGGGGGGATCCTGGGTTCACCTCCTAACCCAACTACTCACTTGAGCTGCGGTGCGATCTTGGGCAAGGCCTCCAGTTTCCTTATCTGTTAAATGGGGATAATAATCCCAAACTAATGGGGTTCATTTTCCGGGCAAGCACCAGCATCATGCCTGTTCTAAC